>NC_090924.1:896625874-897875874 GCF_040938575.1 Ambystoma mexicanum
AGGAACATCAATGCACCAATACAAGACCCACAAACTGTCCCCATTGACACCAGTAATGCTCACTGGGGTCATAATGAGCCAGACATCAATGTTGCTATCATGTGAGCTTCAAGCTCACAGCACACGTGCAAGCTCACATGAATGACGGCCTGAACGGACACAGTGGATGGCCACTCACAAGGCTATCGTCCACCCTGCATTGTGTTTTTGCATGCAAAACAGTACATGAGAGCCATGAACACATACTGGTTGCACAGTGTAAATCCATAACCACAACTCCAATTGGTGCACAGTAACAGTCAGAATCAAGGCATGGTTGTGCGTCATGTTCACATATCAATCTCGTTCCTGACACATTCTATTCTCACATTTTACAGGTGATGCGGGCTATCCCCTGAAGAGGTGGCTCCTCACACCAGTGCGGAACCCATCGAACCAGCATGAGGAGGACTACAACCATGCCCATGCACGTACCCGTGTGGTGATAGAGCATGCTTTTGGCCTACTGAAGGCACGTTTCCGCTGCCTCAGCAGGTTTGGCGGGGCACTCCTGTACCGCCATGAGAAGGTTGCAAAGATCGTCATGGCATGTGTCATGCTACACAATATGTGCATCAGACGAAACGTGCCTCTGCCCCCTGACGCAGAACCACAACCACCTGATGATGGGGATGATGATGATGGGGATGGGGCAGCACCTCAGGGAGGCAGCGATGCACAGGAGGGGCATATAATGCGTCAGAATGTCATTGACCGATACTTCTAGCACACACAGCGAGTGTGTAACATATGGATGGCACTTGGGGCACTGTGTGTGTCTGGTATGTCAACACTGTGGACTGTAAAACAATAAAGCACACATACGCAATGAGCAATGTCCACACATTTCGTTTGTGAGAAAATAAAAAGTGTATTGTTCTTCTGAATAGGTATAACAGAACCCCTCCCCCTCCCCCTGAACACTCCAACACACCCAATTCCCCCCTCCCCCTCCCCCCTGAATACTCCAATACACCCAATTCCCCCCTCCCCCCTGAACACTCCAACACACCCAATTCCCCCCTCCCCCTCGAACACTCCAACACACCCAATTCCCCCCTCCCCCTCCCCCTGAACACTCCAACACACCCAATTCCCCCCTCCCCCTCCCCCCTGAACACCCTGCAAACATGTGACAGTGCCCGTGGTGAAGTATGTATAGTTTACACACTATTGACTGCCCCCTCTCCCGGAACCTGGGGCCCCCCTGCCTGTGCTCCTCAGGGTCCTGGATGACCTGCGGACGGGAGAGGCTTGTGCTGAACTTGCAGCTGAGGATGTACCGGGCTGCTCAGTACGGCATGTGTCCAGAATTGTCTGGATGAGCTGGCTCATCATCTGCCGCACTGCAGCAAGTTCGGTGCATATGTCCCTGCTGGCAGTTTGGATGGCAGCCCTGATGCCATCAGCACTCCTCTCCATGGCTGCACTGGCACTTCCACATTCTGCAACATGCTGCGTGAGGAGTGTGCCCAGTGCTTCCTGCCTGTTGGCAATCTGCTCCAGCGACAGCTGGAATTCTGGCCCAATGGAGGGTGCCAATGGGGGACCAATGGGACTACTCCCATCTTCCACAACTCCCACTGGGCTTGGTGTTGCTGGCCATGAATTAGGTGGCGATGGGCCCTGGGTGTCATCTCCATGATGGCTGATTGGGGATAGGTGTGGTGAGTGCAGTTGCGTGTTGTGGTCAAGTCCAGTGTCATCCTCCACATCACTGTCGGAGCAGGCAGCGATGGCTGCAGTCTCCCCAACATTACTGCTCCCTGCTGACACATTGCCCTCAGTGGGCAACAGTGGGTGTTGTTGGGCTGCAGGCGCTGTCACGACCCCTTCCTCGGGGGACTTTGCTGCCCTGGCCTCTTCAGCCTGGCGTGGTTTCGGCCTGGGTCCAGCAGAGGTGGATGCACGGTTCCCTTCTCCCACTTTCCTGGCCTTCTTGGCTGGGGTGCTGGTGCTGTCGTCCCTGCCAGTGTCCGATTGCGAGCCTGTGGTGGAGCAGAGGAGGGTGACTGTTATTGATGGTTCAGCGGACATTGAGCAGGCATTGTGAAGAGTGTAATGGATAGATGGTGGAGTTAGTAGCCCGTGACATACAGGTTGCCTCCCTTTAGGTTCGGTTTTGCATGCAGGTGTGTGTCTACCTACTGTACAGTGTACATGCTGCATGTGCGCAGGGTGTGGCTCATCTGCTGATGTGTTGCGTCTGCCACATTGTGATTGTCACGTGCAAGTGTATCAGGATGTCTTGCAAGGCTGGATATGAGGCACCTACCTGTCTCTCCAGATGTCGGGCCCCTCTCTCCATCTCGCCGACACCTTCGATGCACTCAATGCCAATCAGAGAGGCACATGTCTCCTCCCATGGCTGCATCTTCAATGGGGAGTCTGCTCCCCCGCCAGTTCCCAGGGCCAGGTTACGGTTGGCTGACATAATGCCCCGGACCTTGATCCGCAGGTCGTCTCATCTCTTGCGGCACTGTTTGGAGGTGCGTGGGGTGGTTCCAACAGCACTGACACGTTGTGCCACAAGTTCCCACACCTCCTTTTTGCGGCCTATGGCTGTCCGGGTCATCTCAGTGGAGAAGACAACATCGGCCTTCTCCTGGAGCGTGTCTGCTAGCATTTGCAGTTCCTCACGACTGAAGCGCTCCTGCCGCTGCCTGTCACATGCCTTCTTGACAACTTTAGGCATGGTTGGCTGTGGAAATGGGTGGGTTATGGGAATGTCAGGGTTTGAGGGTTGGTTGTGGTGTGGTTGGGTAGGATGGCAATGGATTGTGTTTTTTAAGATGGCCGCTGTGCTGTTTCCCGTTCCACCGCGATTACGCTATTTCCGGTTCCGCCTAATTGCGGTCACTGCTAATTACGGTGACCGCTGACTACGGTCGGCGCAATGATGGGTGGCGGTAGGTCACCCTGCGCTGTTAACGAGGGCGGTAAGGGCTGTTTACGGCATGGCGTAGTTTATGTTACCGCCATGGCGTAATGCTCGTGCGCGATGGGTCGTAATATGGCGCTCTTATCGCCATCGGACCATGGCGTTAACGCTCATTACGCCATGGCGGTAATTTCGATCACTTACCGCCTGGGTCGTAATGAGGGCCATAATCTCGAAAATCTATCCATTGTAATTTCAGGTGCCCAAGCTTAGCAGGATAACAGATTTATTTTTTGCCAGATTTGCTCGATGTCACAGAGGTAGAGGGTAAACAAGGTGGCCGCCAAATTACATCCCTGTTTAACCCCCACCTTGGTAACAATCGGCTGTGTGGTAGCACCTGTGTTACCAACTCAAACCATATAAGAGGTGCCATGATGTAGTTTCGCAATCAATGAAATTAGATAAGTAGGAACACCCTTACGTTCGAGTTTCTCCCACAAAATAGTTAGCACCACACAATCGAAGGCAGCCGAAAGATCAACCGATGCCATATACAAAGTACCTGCATTAGGCATCTTGGTTTGATGGAGCAGATGTGCTAAAACTGTTGCATTTAATGCCGTGCCCATTCGGGCCCGAAAACCAATCTGAAATAGAGAGACAATAGCGTGTTTTTGTAAGTATGCGTGTAACTGTTGAAGTATTAAGATGGCAAATACTTTAGCCCCAGCATCAATGAGTGCAATGGGACGAAAGCTATCAGGATCATTCTTCCCCCCCTTTTTGTAAATGGGTACAATGATCGATTTCAGCCATGAGGATAGCATTTTCACAGACTTACAATTCTCGTCAAATTGGATTTTTAACAGAGGCCCCCACAGTTCGGGTTGTGTTTTAGGGCACATGGTGGAATACAATCATGTCCCGGAGCTTTTGAGTTGTTTAATTTTCCAATTCCCCATGATATATCCTCCAGGGGCCAACCCTTAAAACCTTCTACGGCCCCAAATACAAATTTTGACAATTGATTGTGGAATCTCACAGGAAGCATGAATTTAGTCTTAAAGTAAGTAGTCCAGACTTCTTCAGAGATATTGGAGGATTGTTCGCATTTGGCAGTAGCGTCATCCCCCCTTAATAAAGTCCAAGTTGTTCGTCTGTCGTTACGACATAGACTAGTGATCATTGCCTGATTATTAGTATGATGAAGGTAAATTCTATAATTCCTTATTATATTATGACATTTATTAAGAATCTTTTATTTTTTATTAGACATTCCATGTCTTTGAGAGACAGCCGTTTTAAATGCTTGATCTCAACGTTTTTAGTTTTTCTAAAGTTTCTGATCACCTTGCTAGATACATAAGACAGATTATCCAGATTGTTGTATTGCATATGGGTACTTACCAAGACTACCATTGAGGCCTTAATTATTTGTGCAATTCTTCTACAAGTGTTAACAAATTAGTCCTATCGACTGGGAACGACCTTTCTCTTTCATTCAGACACTTTGTAATCAAGGCAGTGAGTTTCTTACATGTAAATGGATTCCACCTCAGGGATGCCCCTGGCCGATCACCTTCAATCAATACATGCAAGGGATCACTCTTCATAATCAGAGTGTTCATTTGAACTGATAACTGTAGTATACCATGATCACTGTAGTCAGATGTAATGATTTAAACTTCACTAGATAACAGAGATAAGTCCACAGACAATGCAATGTAGTCAATACATGAATTCATATTATCACGTTTCCAAGTGTAACTACATCCCTGCACATCAAACAGAGTCAATACAATATTCCACTGAGTCAACAAATCATATAATAATTCACCTCTCTTTGTAGCAGGGTATGATTTAAACTGACTGCACAAGTTCACCGCTGATGTTACATACCTCATACAATCTGAGTTAAAATCCCCTCCCAAGATTCTTTTACAATGGGGGCACACAGAAAATACCTCACCAAACAGTTTTTTCAAATTTTCTAATAGAGTGACCATAGACATCTATATAACAAAATGATTAAAAAGCAGACCCAGTTACCTAATCCTATATTGATAACTATGGCCACGAAAGTCTGAGTTTTTTGCATCATTAACAGGGAAAATGGAAGTCTGTTGTTTATAAAGACCGCCACCCCCCCAGAAGGCCTCCCTTTTAGGCCACGTTTTGCCTCCATCTGGTAGGCAGTAAAGCCTTTTAGCTGAATTTGCTTACTCGACATTGTTTCCTGGCATAAGATGATGTCCATCTGTAACTGGGACAAAAATCGAGTTGCCCAATTTAAAAGATTCTTGGTTCCACACGAGTTCCAGGACATCACCCTAAGCCAACTTTTGCTACTATGTGGAGATCGATTTTTGTTCCTCCTTGGTATTCAAAACAACAGACAACCAGGACCAATCTTTAGTGTTGGTAGAAATGGCCGCTAATTAGGCAATTACTGTGGCCTCCAAGGATTGCAGGGAGGTACTCCCCAGTGGTGATGTATTCATGGTCTATGATGTTGGTAGGGGAGTCTCATTGAATTCCTTTGCTTCTTCGATTCAGTGTTAGGAAGATACAGATAATCCTAGCATTTTCAGTTCTCTTTTATGTGCCCAAATTAATTCGGCAATTATTGTTGATTGCACTTCAAATACCATCCTGTAGTTGCTAATAGGAGGAAGGGTAATCCACACAATGTCACTGGAAACTAATGTTCTGAGTACAGGAATTTTCTGAAAGGCCTGTAGCATAAATGATCTATTTAGGCTCTTCCCTCCGTTGATTTCAGGAGTACTAATCCACGCAACAATCTGACAGAGCTGGGCATGTGTAAACATTTGTATTGGCTCAGTGATCTTAGGTGCGTTGAGAGTTTGTGCAAAAGATTGAGAAAACTGAAATGTTTGTGGTCATTCTACAAAGTTGCAAACTGGCTCAGTTATAGTAGTAGATAATTCAGTTTGCGTGGCTATTGAACGACCATCAATCTTAGCAGAGGAAGGAGAAATACAGCCACCTTCCTTCCTATAATTCTCAGCAAAGATAAATCCTTCCAGCTTATTCAATTTAGAGAGCATCATGACTGTACAGCCTTAATGTTGCAAAGCTCATAATGGGTGTAATCGTGTCTGCGATCAAGCAAGTTAAGTAAGATATTACTGGGAAGGATGTTTCATAGGGCCTCATTACGAGTCCGCTTTGCTGGAATGCGGTGATTCTGTGTCGACGGTGACTCTGCTTCCGCGACCGCAAGGTTGTGGAAAGAAGGGCCGATTACGGCAGGTGGGTCGCACGCAACACACTGAGGCGGAAATGTAGTCACCGCCATCATGTAAACACCTACACGCGCGGACTTAGCGCCACAGAAAACGGCGCTAGAACCGTGTCCGCCCCCGCTAACACGGAAACACCGGAAGCGGAAATACCATGACGGCGGGGAGAAAAACAGAAACAGAGAGGTGGCCATTATATAAAGCACAATCCACTGCCATCCTCAGACACCACAGGTCAGATCACCTCCCTGAGACAGACAAACCATCCAACACCATCATGGCATCCAGGATACGAGCACGCAGACAGAGAAAGCAGCGCTTCAGTGAGGCTGAGCTCACAGTACTGGTGGAGCACATTGTTGAGCATGCCGAAATGCTCTTTAGTGCAGATCAGCGGCACGCTACTCAGCAATGCCGCAAGGCGGTGTGGGCAGAGGCAGCACGCAAGTGCACAGCGGTTAGCGTGACCACACGCTCAGTGAAGGAGTGCCACAAGAGGTGGGATGAGGGACCTCAGGCTCCGGGTGCGCAACCTCATCACAGCACACCGCCAACACAGCACTGGTACTGGTGGAGGCCCTGCATCCCCTCTGAAGCTGCAAACGTGGGAGGAGCGCTGCAGCAGTGTCATGCACCTCGAAGGCATCCATGGCATAGGAGAGGCAGAGGCAGGAGTGAGCCTACCTGCAGATGCTGGTAAGTGCACAGAGTACAAAGCCATACGTGTGATTGGGAGTGACCCACTGGACCCACTCCCAATGCCCCCCCCAAAAGGGCAGGAGTGACCCAAAGGACCCACTCCCAATGCTGCCCCCCCAAACAGGGCAGGAGTGACCCAATGGACCCACTCCCAATGCTGCCCCCACCTCCCCCAAACAGGGCAGGAGTGACCCAATGGACCCACTGACTGGCCAAACAACGAGTATCACATCCCCAAAGCACAATCCCTCGAAATTCACACAGTGCGTGCCTGACTGGAAGCAGAGACACACACCTGTGTGTATCAATAGTCCAAAGTGTTGAATTGCAAGTGGACATGGATTGTGATGTTTGATGCATGTGATGGACACATTACGTAACACCACACAACTAACCACATGCCCTCTGTATCCCCACAGTCGTGACAAGTGACAGCGACGACGGACAAGAGGGTACGAAGCGGCCACCTGCAGGCGCACAACGCAGCACTCATGTCCAGGAGGATGATGCGAGCTGCTCTTGCACACAGGTACCGGCTGCAGCAGGCAGGCACACCGGCTGCAGCAGGCACACCGTCAACATCAGGCACACCGGTTGCAGCAGGCACACCGGCAACATCAGGCACACCGGCTGCAGCAGGCACACCGGCAACATCAGGCACACTGGCTGCAGCAGGCACACCAGCAGACGACACCATACCCATGCAGCCATCCTCCCTGGCCCTGGATGATGATTTGCAACCCATCTGCACAGCTGAGGAGGCTGCATCAAGTGATGGGAGTGCCCCGGCCATGCAGGCCGAAGCAGTACAACAGGGTAAGGGGGACAACAAGGATGGCCTGTCACCCATCCATGGCCTATGTTAGGAAAGATTTCATATTGTAGGTAATTTTCCTTCCATGTGGCAACCCCCAAACTTTTTGCTGTTGTTTTACACCCTGATCTAGACTTTGCCAGAGAAGCGCAGCCTTCCGCCGCACTCCTCTGGACTTTCGCTCCATTCTTACGGGGAAACTGACATGCCCTTAAGATAGTCAGTACCGGGAAACGTTGTTTTCCGTAGTTCTTTTCTCATGTTGCAGCTTTCGCGCAACATGGCACAAGAGGGAACTGTAAGCTAAGTTACTGCACTCTTGGGTCTCTAGTCATTCTACAGGCCCTAGAAACTCTCGATGGATTTATAACGAACTGTGCAAGTATGTTACGGACGGGACTGGAGGCAGCAATCGTTTCTTTGTGTTTTGAACTCCCTTTTGCCCTGTTAACCGCGCTTCACACGTTTGGCCAAAATGGGTGGCCTGGCTTCCAAAATGGCCAGACCACGAGGTTCTTTGTCCTGTCCGCTGACCGTCTTGCCCCTTCACCTTCCCCAGGTCGAGCCGACCCGGGGCCATCCTTATTTGGGCATGTACTTTCCCGTGAAACACAGATGCTTTCGCGGGCTTCTACAGGCCTGTTGTGAGCCTCCAGGATATGGGCTGGGATGTCTGGTCCCATTACACATCCTGGGTGCCAGAGAGTCTAGTGTGTCTTGAATCCTGGGACCACCGTGGTCCGTGATAGGTGTGATAGGTCCACGTATGGTGTGAGTGTTTTGTGAGCAGATCTCCCATTGGGCCCTCTCCGTTTTGGCGCGAAGGGAACCCTGGATAAGAGGAGGCTGGAAACACCACTACCATGTCGATCTCCAGAGTCGAACTGGGTCTAACGATTACTTGCACTGCCTGTTTTCTTCCCCATCTAGGTGGTCCACATATATCGTGCTTCTAACTCTTTAGACCTCTTGGTCTTGTATGTATATTGTATTGATTGTGATGTGTTGGTTTACTTGAGTTTTATCGTGATTCTTTACTATGGTCGATGTTACAAAGGCCTTGTAATAAATGTGTCTATATTTTTAATATAACACCTGCCTGGAGTCATTTGTAAGCGTCCTTGCTTTGTGTGCTCATTGTGGGCTTTCAGTCACTCTCACCCCTCTTGAGACCTAGTCTTGACCGCCGCCATCGCTACCCTGATTGGTCTGGTTTGTCCAGAGGTTACCCTGTTCCAAGAAACTAGGCTGGCCTACTGAACCTCTGCCCCTTCAGGACAGAGTTCAGAAATCCATCTTAACAGCCTACAGTTCAGCCCCCCAGAACTGCACAGCCCCATGCGCTCCCCAACTCCATCCATGGGCGAGCTCTGTACACGATTGCAGCACATCGAGCAACAACAGGCCACCCTGACGCAGCTAGTGGAAAGACAGCTGGAGGAGGCCAGGCTGCAGCGTGAGGAGGCCATGCAACAGGGGGAGGAAGCCAGGCTGCACCGGGAGGAGACCAGGTTGCAGCGGGAGGAGGCCAGGCTGCAGCGGGAGAGCAATGCCACGTTGGTGCGTCGGCTCACCAGGTCGATTGGACGATTTGCGGCCACAATTCTCACCCTGGCACGCCATGTCAGGGAAGGGAACAGTGTGCAGTCCAGCATTGTCGAGTCAATGTTGGTAGCCCAGCAGGCATTTCAAGGACGCTTGCCCATAGTTACACCGACAGTCACCTCAGCCAGCACCACCCATCCAGCTCTGCCACTGGCAGCCCACGGAGGCGTTCAAGTCGGTTGACTGGACTACTGACCACCAGCAAGGACACACCTGCGCACAAGCACCCCAGCAAATAGTGGCATGTGGGGATGCCAGTCAACATGGCATTTGGGGACACCATGGGTGTTGGAGGGGTGGGAACATTTGGGTGGTGGGGGTGGTGGGGATTGCCCATTAGGTGGTTATTTGTTAGGGGCCTGGTTGGGGGTGGGACGTTTGGGTGGTTTGGGTGGTCAGTGGGCATGGGTGTACAGCTTCCCTACCCAATGCACTTTCTTCCCTGTTTAATTGATAATGCAAAACCTTTGAAAACTACCATAATGAGTGGACATCTGTCATTCCATCAGCAGACAAAAATCATTTATTCACTGGCATCGTCATATCCATGCTTTGCTGACAATGTGCAGTCTCTCAAAAGTAAATTTGAATGAGTGCATCCCGTGCTTGTTGGCCATCTTGCGCACCCCTGGGAGGTTGTGCTGCCACCCCATCCCCATCGCCATCCCCATCTCCATCCCCATCTTCATCTTCTGCGTCTGGGGGCAGCGGAATGTTCCTGCGCAAGCACAGATTGTGCAGCATGGCACACACAAGCACAATTGTACCCGTCTTAACTGGGTTGTAGAGCAGTGATCCTCCAGATCTGATCAAGCAGCGGAACCTGGCCTAAATAGGCCAAATGTCCACTGAATCATGCCACATGTGCGGACGTGTGCCCTGTTGTACGCCTCCTCATGCCTGTTCCTTGGCCTCCGTACAGGTGTCATTAGCCATGGCGTGAGTGCATATCCAGCATCACCTACATGGGATGTAAATGTGTGGGACATGTCAGTGTTTGTGGTTCATCTCATGATCTGATGCAATGCAATATTGTGTCATCATACATTCATCCATACGGGCCTAGCCGTGGTCAGAAGGGAGGGTGATTGCCATCCATATGTAATTGTTGTAGATGGCGGCATTTGGACATTGCACTATTACTTGCTGTGCATATGAAGTGGACCTTATACTCGATAGTGGTTGGTAAGTAAGGCACTGTGCAATGACAAGCACAAATGGGGGAGTCCGTCCATGGCCTGTGATGATTTGGCTGTTGCAGGATGTCTCATGTGCAGCCGTCATGTGCTTTGGGGGGGAAGTGGTCCTAAGTGTGGGTGGCTGGATTGAGTGGATCAACTTGTATGGCCTGTTGGTAGCTTTGGTCGTATGTCTCCTTAGGCAGGGTGAGTAATGTGGCAACCGGTCATATGTAGATATGTGATGTGTGGGTTATGCTGACCATCCATTACATGGGCCAGGGGGTGATGCATGTGCAGTTGTAGCAGCCCACTTACACAGGTCATTGGCCTGGGCACTCAACACACTTCAACAGGGCCTATGCATTGGCAGTTGTACTCACCCAATAGCCATGTGCTTTGTCCAGCATAGCGTTCCATGTAGCTTGGCAATGTGGAATTCCGCAGGACCATTGATTCATGTGTTGACCCCGGAAAACGTGCGAAGCAATGTGTAATCAGCAGTCCGGCATCACATACCATCTGTACATTCAGTGAGTGGTACTGTTTCCTACTGCGGTACACCATCTCCATTGCACGTGGTACTGTCAGCTCTATGTGGGTGCAGTCTAATGCACCTATGCAATTTGGCATGGCTGCAATGGCATGGAATGCCAACTTGGTTGCAATTACCTCTGCAAGTGTACGGGGTAGGGCGATGTGTTCCGACACATAGCGCAGCAGAGCGTCCAGTACCTGTCCCAATATTTTTGAAAAACAGGGTTGTGAGAGCCCGTGCAGCTCACCAACTGTGTGCTGATAAGTTCCGATGCCTAGGAAATGCAGTACTGACACCACCTTCAGGAGGGGGGGGATTGCGGTCGAGATGGCAATGTGGCTGCTGATGTCGTCCTCAATCATGGCGGTGATGTACATGATTGTTGGACGGTCCAGCCGGTATAATGTGTGGATTTGTCCTGGAGTCAGGTTCCAGGGTGAGGCCCTGATGCAGGGTATTGCAGGCTGCCTGCGGGGTCATGCCGGCTGCGCAATTGGGTTTGGCATGGGTGCAGGGTTTGCTAACTGACACCTGCGCCTCCTCCGCCTCAACCTCATCCTCCTCTGCACCATTGCTGCCACCATGTGCATTGCTGCCTTTAGGTTCAATAGTCCCAGTCCCAATGCTGCTGCTGCTGCTGCCTGCATTGTTGTGTTTGGAGTTGGCCTGGGTGTGGGTGTGGCCCTTTTGTAGCCTCCCAGTGACCTGCTGGGTCCCGCTGGCCTCATTTGGGGCTCCTGTGGCCTGATTCACCTCACCTGGTACTGTTTAATGTCATGTTCGTGGTGGCATCGATACCGCCTCCGTGGCCACAGTTTTTCCGCCATTTTTGTGGAGGTGTTTCCATGTCTGTGGTACTCGTGATGCCCATGGTGTTTCGTGTTGCCGGTAACTGGGTGATTTCGCCGCTGTCGCATTCTACGGATCCCTTAACTCTGCGGCCACGGTTTGTGGTGGTGGTTTTTCCGGGTCCGTGGGTCATGATTGCACGGTCACGGAAACAACGGCGGTATGGTTTTACCGGTGGCGTTAAGTCCAGGTCGGCGGACTCGTAATGAGGCCCATAGATTTGTAAATCCTCTGGAAAGGTGTTGGAATTGGACTTGGGTTCTGCAGCATGTTCCTCGTCAGAATGTATATAAGTCTGTGCCTCGGGAGAGGAAGATGCATGCACATTATTCGCCAACATCTCGTTGTGATCTGCACTGATCAATAATGGATTATTAACCTCAACGTCATAGTTAGATGGATATACTGCAAATTGTGGTTCACAGTGCAAATTCACTTTATCTTTACTACCTGGTCGAACTGTGACCGGCTTTGAGGGTCCAGCAGAAAGTTAAACCCTTTTTTCCAGTTCAATCAATACTGCTGGGGCCAGAATCGACACATCAGAGGGGGAATCCACTGGTGTGTCCTCTATGGCACCGAGAGCAGTAATGTCGTCGACCTCGGCCAGTGGAGCTTCCTTCAACCTTTCCGACAGGTGCCATTTCGGCTTTGCCTAATGAAGGTTCAATACCGTTAGGCTTGTTAGAAAATAGTGCAGTGTTCCCAGTATCCAAACAAGGCGTTTTATTATGATGATTAATCTTACGCCCTTTGATTGCAGTTTGGGTTTCAATGTGGCCTCTACATAAACGTGCAGCCATTACACTCTTCACTAAACCAGCCTGGAGAAGGCATCGGATACGGCAGAGGTGGCATGTTCTGGCTGGCTTGGGGTGTGGGGGGTCGTAGAGCTTCTGCTCTTGCGAGCCGGAATACATCCCCATTCAGTAAGGTGCTTCCTCTTTTTGGTCTTTTTCCTCCCAGGTGGAGAGGTTTCTCGGAGGTGCTCCTCCATAGTATCTAAGCGGTGTTGAATAGGTAAGAGTATGTCAGTCACTAATTTCTTAATGCTGGTCTCAACTGAAGATCCCTGCACTTTTTGCAGGCTATTTGCCATTGCCACCTCATCAATGTAGCAGGCATCTTCCTCACCTTCAGACCAAGCCTGATCTGACTGAGGAAAGTACTGCGCTGCCATGGTAAATTTTAAGCACCTTACTCGCTTTTTTCTTGTGGGCTCCTGGACACCTTCTCTCTAGCCCAGTGTGAGGATGATTCAGCTGTAAGGGATCCCAGTCCTTAGAAGTTGTCAGCTGATTTAAAAATGTATATCCTCCTCTTTTTTTTTAATGCAAAATTGAATTTAAATAGTCATAAGCAGTGGAAGAAGAAGGATTCCGGCACTCACGCTCGCCAAGGCTGTTATAATTCTAATGGTCATGCGCACTCGAGCGCCGGAATCCAGAGTAAAGGACCAGGGAGAGCAGGAGCTCCCCTGATGGCTCGCAGCTGGCGCTGCGTGTTCCAGGAGGCCGCGCCGGCTTCCCCGTGCCTGAGAAGATCAACGAAGGGCCGGGGAAGCGAGCGCGGGCCCACCGAGGGGTCCACTTTACGCAGACTCGAATCAGCTGATAAGCTGAGAAGCTCAATCAAGAGCTTTGCGTAACAGTAAGAGGCGTACTCTTAGCATGAAACAGTGCATTAAAATATGTTATTTATAATTTAAATAAACTATCAATATCGTTATATAAATATCTTATAATACTTCATAAACAGTCTTTAACATGAATGTACTTATCTTTTGCTGTGAGCAGCAAAAAAAGAGAGGAAGTTGAATCATGTTCAAGACTGTTTATGAAGGGATACAGATACCTATTGGAGGACTACGGTCACATGTTGGTGGCCTCTAGATTAACTCTAAGGAAGTCTGGGAAATTTAGTTTTTTATCTTTCCTCAGACTTATGGACTTATCATTATGTTGTTACTATGTTGTTCTATATTTTTTTATATTAGTGCACCTTTCCTTACGCATATTAACTATATTGCACTCAGGTGCACAAAATGTCTTGCTGCTGAGCTTTCTTTACTTGTTTTAATAAAGAAAGAGAAGCATAATGTGAGCCTCCGGGCTTGACATAGAATTCTGAATGGCCAAGCAACTTCAGTAACTGTCAGCAGAATACAGATCTCTCATGCACTGAATGAAAAATGAGTTGTCCAGGATCACACACTTTGGGTAAACAGTGAAGCAGTGATTTTAACCCACTTTGCTTTTTAAGCACCTTACCACACACCTACCAAGGTTTATTTGGTACACATATTTAAGGTTTTCAATTTGTATGTTCATATATATTCCCAGAATGCAAAATAATACAAGCCTGAAACAATTCCTTTTAACACCACTGTACTTTCACCACTTTCAGACACAAACTGAAACAAGTTGTGTAATGAACTAAGTTAGGTATGCCGATTGTGTCACAAACTTCCAGCTCCTTGTTATTCACTTTTGTTGCATATGTTAATATTAAGAACATGTCACTATCTTTATAAAGATAACCTTTATCTTTCTCCCCAGATCCCATCTCCTATATCTCTCCTTCCCAGGACAATAGTTTCATTGTATGGGTTGCACTTTCAGTTCCACCTAATAGCCACAACTAATAATGATATGGTGGAGGGCTAACCAGGATGAACTAGGAGGCCCACCACCCCAAGCCCTCATTATGAAGGATGTCCTCAGGTTGACTCTGCCCTCACACTGGACTATGTGCATTTATGACACCTTTTCTAAATATCAGGTCACTCTCATTCTGTGTCCTACAGCTTCAAGGATACTTCGGTCAGACTTCATGTCTCAACATCTGCAGAACACTGGAGTACCAGGGAACTGTCAGAATGATTTACAGGAAATGTTTCCAGAGGTGGCCTGTAAAGATGATGCCAGAACGAAGCACAAGATCATACATCGCTCTGTTGTCATAGAGTCTGTCATCCAAGGTAAAGGAAGAATAATGTGTTGATGTCTGTGCTCAGTAGAACCAAGTCAGCTCCATAACTTTCTCATGTCAGATACAGTGAACCTGAGACCCACCACCTCATTTGCATAGCATGCAGTGCCTCTGGTATAAGTAAGAACGATCAGGAGAGCCACCCACAAGCCAAGATCACCCAAGGTACTTCTGTGTGAAATATTCAGTGCTACGGTAAGGTCCAGAGCCTTGTGCCTTGCTATGGGACAGCCAATGGCTTCATAGTGGCCTGGTAAACAGGTCAGGCAATGGGTGTCAAAATCAGGCCAACAAATCACGACCCTCCAGAGTGACATGGGAGTACTTTCTCAGCACAGGGTACCATATTACCACTCTCCCCACCACATGCAAAGCCAATACCCTCTATTCTATCTATTGGACACACCCAGAAAGATAAGGTGACAGGCACAAGGGGCCACAATATTTAATAATAAAAGATACAGAATGGACCAAAATAAAACACACACTTAAAAAATCTAACAACCAGCACCTCATCACATCAGTGGCAGAGTGGGAGCTGGCACCACGTTGATTTTGGAGGGAGTGATCCTTGGCCAGACTTTTGCCAGGCGTAGTGCATCCATTCTGAAGCACCAGCCTGCTGGTCTTTAATGGGCCGCCATATTTTGCATAGCGGCAGCATAAATGTATTGAAGGTTTGTGTGATCAAGAGTCATCCCAGCTCCTGCCATTACACTGGGAAACTGACAGTGGAAAAATAAGGATTGCATTTATAATATAGTTTATGGAAACAGCTGATAAAGCACCACAGTATATACTGTAATTGTGTAGCACACATCTGAACTCATGTTATGGACGGATGTGAACGGTGGTTCTGGATCTTGTGCTTGCAAGCAGTGGGAGATCGAGAGAACTGGAAAATGGAGAGTGACATTCTCCCTAGGAGAGACTCTGCACTGATGCACCAAAAGGCAGAAACTGTCAAGTTTGTTTAAATTGAGCTCATTTAGGCTACAGGGTTTGCTATTGGTGTGCTAATAGAGAAGACATTGGCATTTTTAGTTTTTCCTAGTAAGTAATCTTAAGTACCACCTATACGCTGAAACTATTGCATTGGAATACAGGTATGATGGTTATGGGATGTGTGGAGGGACACAAAACGTATAGGTGTTGTTTGGTTATTTGTCCACCCATTGACTGCCCATGGTCATGCTAATACTCATGGCCATTCCACCCGCTTTATGCCTCTACCCGCTATAAGCACATTCTGCTGGGATCTCTTTGAGCTAACTTTAAAAGTCAAAACTTTTGGCATTCCCAATGCTTGTTCAGCGATTGTAGTGTTAAACCCTAATCATATAATACCTCCTAATTATGAATATTGGCCTAAGCCCATTCGCGTTACACAGAAAACCGCGTTTGTAAGGATCCCATTTTAGTTAACTTTGCCGCCATTTTAGGATTTTGACTCTTGTTCCATGTTCTAAAATGGTGGACTGTGTTTTCAACTTGCAGTCGAGCCGAACGACCTTTGAGTTTTCGTTAATGTTTAGGCTGACCGAGAGCAGACTGTTTGACTAATGCAAAGAAACCTTGAGCTTCTTATGAACTGCCATTCAAGTGTTGTCTGTGCTCACAAGCCTCATCCTCGTATAAACAAAGAGACAATAGAAAACAAACTCTGGTCGTGTGTTCTGGCTGAACTGCATTGTAGCGATTCATGGAATAAGGCTTACCGTGGATCAAAGAACCAACAGCATCATTGTGATTTCATGGACATGTAAACTTGTTTAATCCTTTGTATAATATTGTAACTTCTGTCCTATGAACTACGCAGGAACTCTAGCTGGTGAATTATTAGCTTGGAGAGAGGCTGGACAATATTGCAAAAACAGTATAAATAGGTCTGTGTTTTAGATGTCCAGCACTCTCGCCCCTCACTGTGTCTGCTGGTACACACAGTGAGGTGTTGGGAGCCAGATAGCTATCTGTTTTGCTTTGTAACTGTACAGTAATAAAAGATACTTGTATCTTTTCATCCTATGATTGGCGTATTTCATTTGTGGTACTAAGCCTCGATATTTCTTTGGTCTTTCAGATGGCGCCCGAACAGGGACCCTCAAGATTGATGCCACCTCGTTGAAGAGAAGACGCGGCTACTGGACCGGGATCAGAAAGTGAGAAAAAAGGGGGCCCTTTTATATGAGACGCAACACCTCGATAGAGCTGCACAATCCGATCCCTGAACGGTGAGCGTGCGGTTCGAGAGAGTATCTTGACGAGGGTCCACATATCGAGACGGGCTGTTTTGCTGAAATCGCCAACCACAAGGGTCGTCCTTTGTAATCCGATCAGACCTCCTTAGTCCTTTCAAATCAGGTGAGTCATGCCCCGATTCCTAAGTATACTGATATTTGGTTGCAGTTTTGTCCTCATGAGCACAAATGACTTCAGGTGATCTGACATGCTTGGGAAATTGTCTGCGTGTTTTATTCCGCAGAGACAGACAATCTTTGGAATTTGGCTGACCAGCGCCACAGGAGGGGTTGCCAGCATATACTATGTACTGTAAGTACATCATTGGTAGTATAGTATTCAATGATATTTGGCACAGACAAACTAGACATGCTTCCGAATTTCAGTGGCCAGTTCATGGTAGATTTGAGATTGCCCGTATAGAGTATTTAGAATCTATATTGTTAAAGAAAAAGGCAAGGCATGCAGCATTTGATGTAATTCAGAATTGGAAAAAGGAAGCTATGCAACAACTTAAGAGTAAAGAGAAACATGCACGTCGTCACATGTCTATCTCAGAAAAAGCATTATTGTATGATCAACAGAAACAGTCAGAGTCTGTTAGAAATATGGATAGGGCTTTCCAACTTGGTACACAGAAAATATATCCGTCTAAAGATTTTCATGCCTCAAATGAACTAATTGATAAGCTTTTAAATGAACGTAAGACTGGTGCCACTGCACCACCTCCTTATGTACCTCTTCCTGCTGTCTTACCTCTTCCCGCTGGTGCACCTCCTCCCATAGCTGTCCCTGTTCTTACTGTTGTTCCTCCGTCGCCAGCTGTTGCTCCTCTTCCTGTTGTTTCTCCCCCTTCTGTAGCTCCACCTTTACCGACTATTACTGTTCCTGTGATTCTGTCTTTGTTGCCAGCGGTAGTATCTCCAATACCTATTGTACAGGATGTGTCTGCTCTCTCTTTCCCAAGTGGTTCTGTTCCGCTTGCAGCAAATGAAGGAGCGAGTGCTGAACAAAAGTAGTGACTCGTAGTACAGTTTCTAAAGATAGGAAGAGAGAATTGTACGCATGGCCTAAGAAATGTATAGAGAAAGGTGAAAAATCATCTGTCTTAGCTACACTTCTTGATCTAGAAAGTATTCCCGAACAGAATGTTTTGATTGATGGGATGGGAATACACTTGGCCGTAATGTGGAATGATTTGACGGACATGGATGTCCCACAAGGGTTAAGAGATTTGAATGTCTTAGCTTACTCAAGGGAGAATGCGGAGAAAGTACATGAGCATGTTGAGAGGGTTTTTGAGTTTAGGAGGGAGTTAGATTGGCTACAGAATGAAGAAATAGATGGTGATAGATTGGACACTCTGTATGAGCAGAAACGGTTTCTTCCTTCTTGTAAGTCAACGAGTGAAGAGACGCGAATTTGCACAAGGGATGCACTTAGATGGATTTCGGATGTGTCGATATCTCCCATAGAAGTATACAATACATTTAGTCAGTATACTCCATAAATGCAAAAGAAAGAGTTACAGGTAATGGTAGAGTACCTGCAGGATGAGTGTATGAATAAAATGATTTGTTGTCCCGCAGATTTGATGATTATTTATAAAAGAGCATTTGTGCCCAATACTGGTTCGACTATCTTGTCATTCGATCTAGCTAATTGCTTAACAAACGTTCGGAGTTGCCTACTTCTCAAATGCCAATAATAGAGGTTCCTCTGACATTTTCTTCCTAAAGTTGAAATTCCATCTGATGCTGTAGCAGGCACACCAGCAACCACTATTGAAGCTCACTATGTTTCGCAATTTGTTCATGTTCCGTTCTCTAGACAGGAAGTGAACACTATTAGTCGATTCCAGACATTCGGAAAAATCCAACAGGCTTTTATAAAGAAATAGAATCTGTCTTGCATTCGTCAGTTTTCACTCTGGGTGATATGGACTTGATATTCCCTGTGATCCTACCTGCTGATCTATGGAAACAGATTAGGGGAAACAAACTGATTCTATTTGCATCGCATATCCAAATTAAAAGATGTTGTGTATTAAATCCGGCCGAACTATTGCCTCTTCCGCAAGACATTGCTTGCAGTGACAACATGTCACATGACTGCCTCTATACCACAGAGCAAGAAATTAAAGGCAGAATTGATTTAAATGACACACCATTGAAAGATCCACAAGGGGAGCTATTTTTCGATGGCTCCTGCTTCAAACTTCCGGATGGTACATCTACTGCTGCTTATGCCATCCCTACATTAAGCACTATTGTGGAAACCAAGAGAATTTAGCATAACTCAACGCAGGCCACAGAGATTATCGCATTGACTCGAGCTTGTGAACTTTCCAAAGGGCTTAGAGTAAATAAACTTACAGATAGCCAGTATGCCTTTGGGGTGGTTCATAACTTCAGTAGACCATGGGCAGAACAAGGTTTCTTGACCTCACACGGAACTAAAATCCAACATGGTACCTTAATAGTTTAGCTACTCTCAGCACTTGCGCTTCCTACTCAACTAGCAATTATGAAGTGCGCCGCACACCAGAAAGTAACAGATGATGTAGGGAGAGGAAACGCTTTTGCTGACAGGATAGCCAAACAGACTGCCACTGATTTGTATTCAGAAATTTATGTAACGAAAGAAGCCATGAACACCTGTATAATAGATAAAGGAATTGATTTGATAATATATATTCAAGCTGATGCCACTCCAGAAGAGCTGAAGCAATGGGCTGAGGGTTTAGCAAATTTAGATGATGAAGGTTGTTGGCTAGACAATGTGAAGATAAAATGGATGCTACCCGATGCTTATGTCACCGCTATGGTTATGATGGCTCATGGTCCTACTCACATATGTGCTAGAAAAATGTGTAAACTGCTAGAACCTGTCTGGGTGAATGTAAGCATCTATAAGAGTGCTGAGCGTTTGGTCCAAAATTGCATTATGTGGGAAAGGGTACATCGACACTGAGGGGTAGTTTTGCCCCCCCCCCCTTGTGTCCTTTGAAGTTATACATTTTGACTTCATCGAAATGGAGCGCTGCCACAACTATAAGTATGTTCTGGTAGTCATTTGTGCCTTTAGCAAGTGGGTTGAAGCCTTCCCTATGAAAGAATCCACAGCAATGACAACGGCGAAAACCATGCTTAAGGAATATTTTCCTAGGTTTGGTTTGCCGAGGGTCATCTGGTCGCACAATGGTCCATATTTTATCGCTGCTGTTATCCTACAAGTATGCGCAGGATTACAGATCAATAAACAATTCCATTCGGCCAGACATGCTCAGAGGTCCTGTTGGCCACACAGACCACTGTACGAGTAGCAGGCAAGAGACAGTGGATCCACGCGACACACGTCAAGAAGATACTTTTTCCTCTGCCACTCAATGAAGGAGAAGATAAGGAGACTGTTCTGTTCCACACGATAAGTCTGTTTTGAATGACACCAAGGGTGTCTCAGAGATTCGTCCTGATCCCATGGGGCCTGGGGAGACTGCTGCTTTGCCTTTGAATTCTTCCTCAGATCTTTCTGCACCCTTGAGCAATCTTGCTTCTGTTTCTCCACTTCCATCAGGAAGCAACGATACTCTGTTCACAGATCACACTGTACCTGGAGTTTTGAGGTACGATATGCGTCCACGGGACTAGACTAGAGCTGTGCCCACAAGCAACCACCGTTGAGCTAGTCCCTTGCCACTTTCTCACTGAAATTTAAGTAAGTAGCTGGGACCGGCAAAGTTACCTTCAAGCAAGATAAGCCTTGTGGTCAGGAAACCACCAACGGATGAACTTAAGGAGCCTGACGGAGAGACTTTTTAAACGGATTTTGAGGAACAATGGCCTTCTCTAACTCTACTCGTACGGAGCAAGCTATCGGTCTTGTGGCTAACAAAGACTTTGAACATCAAAATTCATGGTCCTTGATGACTCATTGTTTTCTTGTAATATGTTAACCGTTGTAACAGTTGTATTTGCACTTGGGTTTTGGCATATTGAGAGGGTGCGTCCACTTGAGACTTTGTTACCAACCAAAAGTGTTCCCACTATGTCTTAACCTTTTGTGCACACTCTACCTTCTAGGGATTCCCAACACGGACAGAGTTACCACAATAACACTCTACTATTAAGCATGATTGCGACCCATGCGATTTTAAATAGAACAAACTGCTGGATATTTTTGCATCACGGGGAAAAAGGGTTGGGTTGGTATAATCATCCTCGTGGTCTAATACTCTAATTTTACTCTAATTTTAATCAGTTTCAAAATCCAAAGAACGCGAATAAAAAAGTAATTGTTTATTTGGAAAACAACATTGAAAAGAAACCCCAAAAATTGTGTGGAACCCTGAAGGCAACACCCAGGAATCTGTAACAATGGAGTAAAAACCCTAAAGAGAAGCAATAACAGAATCAATTTAACTCGAATACGAGTGTGCTATGACGTTAGGGAAGATTCGAGGTTTCGATTTCCCAAACCAGGTTCAAATTTTGTGGATATCCACAGATATTATGAACCATGATCCCTGCTCTGCAAAGGATTTGGAATGTATCTTGTTAAAGATCAGCGCTGGTGTTTCTAAACACAGTTTTAAGGCACTTCCTAAGCCCATAGGTCTCGGACTCCCTGGGCCGCTGATCCGCTGCACACCAAAAGGCCTCAAATGCGATCATATCTGAGGAGCCAGCCCAAGTACAGGGGTCAAGAGTCGTATCAACAGCAAAAGGGACTAAGGTATGACACAGTTGGGGGGATGGGGTGGGCTATCTCACCTGATGAATCTGCTCCTTCTGCCAAGGTAGTAGCAGGAAACTCTTCTTCATCAGCTACCTGCACTGCTTTCTCCACAACGTCCCTTTGAATATCGTTGGATGGCTGGTACTTCTAACGATGAACAGAAGAAAGACAGAGCAGAGGGGCACATGCAATGCTCCGTTCGTAATGCGCAGATGCCAGCCAGTGCTGCCCACCCATGAAGTGCCACTCGTGACCAAGGCCTGACCTGACGCCAACCTTCATGGTGCCGCCTGGTCTCTGACTCTGCTGCTGCCAGCACCAGCTTGCAGACAGTGTACATGTGGACAGGGCTAGTGCTTTCACAGGCAAGGCAAGACAGCAAGCACATTAAATGTAGTGTGAGTTAAAGCAGCATTTTGCCGCTCTAACATTTTGAACAAGTAGGCAGGCGCCTAACCTTGCCTAGTGATAGCACTGGCCCTGCACGCAGAGCGTGGGCATGGCTTGCGCAGAGGGCAGGGTAGGGGGCAGAACTCAGAACATGAGGAAGAACAAGGGAAAATGTGGGCGTTACGAGGAAAGGCCCGCAAGCAGTCCATCGAATGCCCACTATTGCGTGGAATGATACGTATTCATGGATCAGAGCACACAACCTCTCGGTGGGGAAATGGCCACACAAAGCCCTCATACTATCTGCCACCCGAAGGCATGCGTACATACATTTGTGCACAGGATTCACTGCACAGAGATAAGATCAGGTGTCAGATATAGGTGTGCATGTACGCAGCTGCGGTTCCGATATAACTTAGGTGTGTGCATATGCAGTGTAGCAGGGTGCAGGAACGGTTTACGGGGGTTCGCATACAGATTTTCTGAGGTTCACCCAAGTTACAATAAATCATACGCAGGTTGTCGGGGTGCCTGTAACAGTTTTGTGGGACCCATGCAGGGTACCTGAGAGGTCGGCCTGCTTCCTGGGGACCCACGTACTGTTTGAACAGTGCATGTATTTGTGCCTGGCGGAGCATGCAAAGGTAGCTGTTCTTGCTGTAATTGCTTTGCATGGGTCGTGTCGGGGCCGTTTCCGGCCGCGAAATGCGTATACGATTACTTTGCACAAACAATTCCATGAATATGCAGAGAGTACAGAATAACTTCTATGCACAGGCTTGCGCAGAGTTGCTCACGGCACGCAGGCTTTGCAGGATCTTTGCGCACTTTTCCATGACTCGGTCCCTTAATGCTTCAAAAACTAAAATTATGGTGATTGGGGATAGCAATAAGAAGCCTACCAAATTTGTGTGGAAAACTGAGGATGCCCTGGTGGAAATTGATGATGAATATATGTGTTTGTGTGTCCTCATTAATTCTTGGTTGTCTCAATTGGCCTTATCTAAAGCTATTATACAAAAAATTCTCAAAAATATATTTATTTACTGTTTGCTTGTTAGGCGCTTTGTTAGGGAGAATTCTCTGTTTAGGCTGAATTTCCTAACCTATTGAGTCCCCCAGCAGCTTTGCTGGATTTTCTGGGTTTATTTTTTTCTCCTGCCAAGAGTGAGACTCTTTTACCCTCACTCTTGGACATGTTTGGAGTGTGTTTCTTTGGTTTGCCTTGTGTTGAATGGGCTATGGGGTCTTTTACTCCATAGGGCCTCATGTGTTTTTGTGAGATGGGTTACACAGCACCCTCAGTGCCGTAACCCATGGGTGTCCTAGGGACCCCCCAACATAGACTCCATACCCTGGGACTGACTACTGTCTCCCAGGGTCTGTAAAGTCACCATTGACTTTACTAGTCTCAAATCCTGAACAGAACCAGTACAAACCATCATATTGTGGACGTACTGGCCGGGGCAATTCCATTGCCCCGGGGTCTGTTAGTCGAGGGGGCACGTCTCCGTCCCCCTTCATCGAGTTTTGGCTGGTGGCAGTGGAAACTACTTTTTATATTCAACCGCGAATATTTTCCTATGGGATTTCCCATTGTTTTAGGCTAATACCTTTATTTATTTATTTACGGTAGCCTTGAACATACCGCCGGGTTATTTCTTTATTATTATAACTCCGGTTGGTATTTTTTGCCAAAACTTGATTCTAAAATGGCGTTGGTGTTCACCTCTGTAACTCTGACCCAAAGTGGAGCCCTTTGTTCCACTTTTGGCGGGCTTCTCCACAGAAGCCCTCCAAAGTGGTGCCACTCTGTCTGGGGTACTTAGGAGGGGTGGAGGGGGATTTAGGCACCCTGGACTGAGTTACCTTGGTAACTCAAGTCGCACTCCGTCCTGATTGGCCCAAGTGGTGAGCCGGCCGGCTCACCACTTAGCATGTTTGAGTGACAGCTAGGCTGGGTGAATGGGGGTTTGCTGCATAAAAGCAGGGCTTTGGGGACTGGAACTTCAGAAGTCGCCACAGGACCTAAGAAGCCGAAGAGGGAGAAGCCGAGCCGACCTGCCAAGACGACACCACCGGTGAAGCCCTGCAGAACCGTCTCACCACTTTTTCCGACGACAGAGGAGATCTCCCGCCGGAGAGTCTTCTTCCCTTAACTGGTGGGGACAACCAGTTGCTGCCTTCTTTTCGCCGTCCCGAAGCATCTCGTGGCCGCCTTGCCTGTGCCAAGCACCCCGGCAACCGGGATACCACTTTTTACCTCAACCGCGAAAGAGGGGTAAAAATCCTTTGTGACCGGAGAACCCCACGGCTGGCCTCATCCCTGGTAGTGCAACGACCTGCAGCCTTCCTCCCCGTCGAGATCACCTCTTCCTCGGGACGACGCCGCAACTTGCACCCACTACCAGGAACGACTACCACCGCTGGAGGAATCTTTCCACTTTTAAAGGTACTGTGATCCGCCCGGCCTCCCTTGCCACCGATTGTACGGGGTAGATTTAGCCCCCGGCTCTCGAACCTGGGTAGGTCTGGGACACCCTAACTAAACTTTTCAGAACCGTAGTAAAACCTTTTTCTCTCACCTGCAAAGACTGATGACATTGTGTGATCTTGGGCACATTTTTCGCCTGGCTCCCTCTAAAGCGGGCCCCGAACTAATTCTCCTTGTTCCACCATTGACTGCCTTTGCTAACCTTATGTGAAAAGTGTTTTACCTTACTGCTCTCTTTATTTCTGCCTTTTCCCTCCCTTTTTGGTAATACTTGTTGGAGTGTCATCTAACGTTAAGCGCTCACCTCTGTTTGGAAATAAGTGGTGTTAACTTAGAATTGTCCAACAAATGATTAGGGATGTACATATGAGTAATAGTAACTGTGTTTGACTTTCTTATCTTTTCTAGTGTGCTAGTGTAATTTATGAGTGTACCTTTAATAAATAAGTTTATACTTTTACACCTAGCTCTGGTTAGTGTTTGCTTGTGCTACTGTGTCTCTGTACCTATTCTGTATTCTCTGTATACTGCCTAACTCTTCTTGAGGGAAGTCTGGCTGCTCAGCCACAGCTACCATAGTGAATCTGTGCGGTGCAGACTGCTACCAAGTGGGTTTACTGCCAACACCTGTAGTCTTAAATCTTTTGCAGTGGTCCCAGAGGGAACTGCACAGGTTTCTGCCTAACACTGGTGTACAGCGGTGGGATCTGTATTGAGTATACACTTTAGAGTACTTTTGAGATACCTTAGTGCAACTAACCACAAAGCTTAAGCACAAGAAAGAAAAAGTCATTTTTATCCTGTCTACTATGGAAAGTTATAGTCAAGAGTCCCTTGCTACAAAAACTGCTGATTGTCTAAGACTTCTCTGTAAGCATAAGAATCTCATGACTAAAGGAAAGAAAATAGAGCTAATAGAAAGGTTGTTAGAAAACCAAAGTCTGGAGGATGGTCCAGAGGAACCTATCACTCCAGCAAATGTAGAAAGCAGCAATGATCTTGATATGGCACAAAGTATTGATGATCTTGGGTCAGAACCAGAAGAGGAGGATGAAATTGTTGTAGATAGTCCCTCTAGGCCTCTGTCTGCTCTACCAGCTGTACCTACTGGACCTTTGCCAGGTCCCACATTTAGCCCTCAATACTTTGAACTAGAGAGAATGAAACTTGAATTAGAGTACAAGAAACTTAATGCTCAAACTGACAAAGAACTAAGGCTAAGGGAAATGGAGCTCAAGTATGAGCTAGAAATGAAGAAATTGTCTGTTGAGAATGCTTCTCTCTCTGGCTCCTCTAGAAGTTCCAGTCCTAAAAGACCCCGGATGCCTAAGGAATTGATTGGTATGTATGAGCCTAAGTTGGATGTGTTGGATTGGTTGTCTATGTTTGAGTATAATCATGGGCTCCAGAACATCACAGGTAATGAGTTACTCACCTGGTTGTTCTCTAGGCTTCCCCCTGTTGCAACTGATGTGGTAATGGAGTTGGGGGAGGAGGATAGGAAAGAGTATGAATGTGTGAAACTAGCTTTGATAGCTAGGTTTGGGAAGACCCCTTCCCAGTATCTTAAGAGGTTTAGAAACCTCAAAAAGCATGATGCTACCCCTTGGGCTACCTGGGTGTGTGAAGGGTTGAAAAACTTAGAGGGATGGATTAAGGGTTACAAGGTGAACACTTATGAAGGAATGAGAAATCTTGTAATGATGGAGTCAATTTATGATGCCTGCTCTCCTGAGCTCAGACAGCACTTGGCTGATTCACAGGAATTAGATCCTAGGAAACTAGCTAAGGCTGCTGTCTTGTGGGTTGCCAACAGGGCTACTCACAAGGATTCTGGGGTAACTCAGAAGAAGGATGAGGGAAGACAGCCTAAGAAAGACTCCAAAGAGAATTCTAATAATCCTAATTCCAAAGAGGGCCCCAAACAAAACCATAAGGGTAAGCCACCTGGGAAACCACAGCAGAGTAGTATACCTTCTGGTGCTAAACCAGAAGGAGGTCAGAACAAGCCTCCATTCCAAAGGACCTTTGGGGCCTGTTATGTTTGTAAGGCTACTGACCATGTGAAAGGAGATCCCAGATGTAAGGGTAAACCTTCCGGGGTCCAACTTGTCTCCTTAGCCTTCGCTCCAGAGGAGGAAGTCACTATGGCAAGTGGAAACTTTCTACTACTGGCGGATGAACCCACTGGAGTCTCAGCCAGTGTTTCTTTAGTCTCTCTGGGGTTGTGGGAACAACAAAATTTAGATCTGTATAATTCTATCCCAGATAATACTAAAGAGTATTATAAGGACAGTGTCCACGTGAATGGTCAGGAGACCCCGGCCATCAGGGACACTGGGGCCAGCATAACTGTGGTGGATGAATCATTTTTCAAGGCAGAGGATGTTGCTAAGGCACCCAAATGCCTCACCAAGTTAGCTGGAGGGCCTGTGCAGATGTGTCCCCAGTTACCAGTTCTCATCCAGTGTAATGATATGGCTGTGAAGATACCTGTCAGTATACAATGTGAAGTGCCAGGAAGAGTTCTGCTAGGAAATGACCTGAAAGCTCTGGGAGTTGTGTCACATACCCCCAGACCTCCTAGTAAAAGGTTATAGGAGCTCACCAAATCTGCAAGAGAGAAAACCCTGCGAGGTTTATCTCAGGAGATGATGACAGAAATCACTCCTCTCCCACTGGAACAACTTACTGCAGTAACTACCAGATCAGGAGCAAAGGGGCCACCCAAGACTCCTAGGAAAAAGCCTACAGCAAGCACTCCAGTGCTTCCAACAAGGACTTCCCCAAGGTTGTCCAAAGTTACACCTGTAACTCCACCTCCAGCTGAGGCTGAGAGGGAGGTACAACCCTGTGTGGTTGAACTAGACTCTGAAGAAGAGCTAGTAGGAGGCCCAGAACTTATTGGAGACCTGGACCCGGCTGACCATCCTGAGCTGCAGTCTTTACTGGCAGAAGGTGGACCCAGCAGGACAGCTTTTCGTAAGGGACAAAGAGAATGTCCAACTCTGGAGGGCCTTCACCAACAGGCAGCTTCTCAGGCTGATGGGCAAGAGCCTGGGAAGTATAGGTTACACTGGGAAGATGGCCTCTTCTACAGTGAACCAACTGAATCTGAACCTGGAGCCTACCAACGCCTAGTAGTGCCCCAAGAGAACAGACAACAGTTCTTGCAACTAGCCCACGAGATTCCTTTGGCTGGTCACTTGAGTTTCAAGAAGACCAAGGAAAGGCTCTCTCTCTACTTTTATTGGCCAAAGATGGGGGCTGAAGTAGATAGATATTGCAGGAGCTGCCATACCTGCCAGACTTCTGGTAAGGTTGGTTCCAAGAACGTGGCACCATTAGTGCCTCTCCCAGTTGTGAGAGTCCCATTTGAGAGGGTAGGGATTGACATTGTTGGTCCCCTTGATCCCCCAACCTCCTCAGGCAACAGGTTTATCCTTGTTGTAGTAGACCATGCTACTAGGTACCCTGAGGCAATTCCTATGAGGACTGTTACAGCTCAGGCTGTGGCTAAGGCCCTCCTTGGTATCTTTACCAGGGTTGGGTTTCCTAAGGAGGTGATCTCTGACAGGGGGACAAATTTTATGTCCAACTACATGAAAGCCATGTGGAAAACCTGCGGAGTTACCTACAAGTTCTCAACCGCCTACCACCCTCAGACCAACGGGTTGGTAGAAAGATTTAACAGAACCATGAAGAGCATGATAGGTGCCTTAGAAGAACCCCTTAAAAAGAAGTGGGACCTTCTACTGCCATGCCTTCTATTTGCTTATAGGGAAGTCCCTCAGGAGGGAGTAGGTTATTCTCCCTTTGAACTTTGGCCATCCCGTCAGAGGCCCCTTGGCCCTGATTAAGGAGGGGTTGGAGAGTGCTCCTTCCCCCAAGCCAGTCAGAGTGACTGACTATGTGATAGGTCTCCGAAGGAGAATGTCACACATGATGGCAGAAGCAAGTGACAACATGAAAGCTGGCCAAGCTCTGATCAAACATTGGCATGATCAGAAGGCTAACATGGTTGAGTTTACTCAAGACCAGCTAGTTCTAGTTATGCTTCCAACAAGGCAGAGGGCCTTGCAAGACAAATGGACTGAGGAATGCAATCAGGCCTTTGAAAACCTGAAGAAAGCTCTCTGCCAAGCCCCAGTACTCAGAGCTCCTGACTACCACCAAACTTTCATTGTACAAACTGATGCTTCCAATGTAGGTATAGGTGCAGTTCTTAGCCAACTGGATGAGAAGAGTAGGGAACACCCCATTTGCTTCATCAGTAGAAAACTGAAGGAACCTGAAACAAGGTGGGCAACAATCGAAAGAGAATGCTTTGCTATTGTGTGGGCACTGAAGAAGTTTAGGCCATACTTGTATGGTTCTACTTTTGTCATTCAGACTGACCACCAACCCTTGAGATGGTTAATGCAAATGAAAGGGGAAAATCCAAAACTATTGAGATGGTCAATCTGCCTCCAAGGGTTTGATTTCACCATTGAGCACAGGTCAGGGTGTCACCATCAAAATGCTGATGGACTCTCTAGGATGTATGTCATCGACTAGAGGTATGAGGTTCATCCAGGAGTGGATTAAATCCTCCTGTCCCTTAGTCTGGGGGGGGCGAGTGTTAGGGAGAATTCTCTGTTTAGGCTGAATTTCCTAACCTATTGAGTCCCCCAGCAGCTTTGCTGGATTTTCTGGGTTTATTTTTTTCTCCTGCCAAGAGTGAGACTCTTTTACCCTCACTCTTGGACATGTTTGGAGTGTGTTTCTTTGGTTTGCCTTGTGTTGAATGGGCTATGGGGTCTTTTACTCCATAGGGCCTCATGTGTTTTTGTGAGATGGGTTACACAGCACCCTCAGTGCCGTAACCCAGGGGTGTCCTAGGGACCCCCCAACATAGACTCCATACCCTGGGACTGACTACTGTCTCCCAGGGTCTGTAAAGTCACCATTGACTTTACTAGTCTCAAATCCTGAACAGAACCAGTACAAACCATCATATTGTGGACGTACTGGCCGGGGCAATTCCATTGCCCCGGGGTCTGTTAGTCGAGGGGGCACGTCTCCGTCCCCCCTCATCGAGTTTTGGCTGGTGGCAGTGGAAACTACTTTTTATATTCAACCGCAAATATTTTCCTATGGGATTTCCCATTGTTTTAGGCTAATACCTTTATTTATTTATTTACGGTAGCCTTGAACATACCGCCGGGTTATTTCTTTATTATTATAACTCCGGTTGGTATTTTTTGCCAAAACTTGATTCTAAAATGGCGTTGGTGTTCACCTCTGTAACTCTGACCCAAAGTGGAGCCCTTTGTTCCACTTTTGGCGGGCTTCTCCACAGAAGCCCTCCAAAGTGGTGCCACTCTGTCTGGGGTACTTAGGAGGGGTGGAGGGGGATTTAGGCACCCTGGACTGAGTTACCTTGGTAACTCAAGTCGCACTCTGTCCTGATTGGCCCAAGTGGTGAGCCGGCCGGCTCACCACTTAGCATGTTTGAGTGACAGCTAGGCTGGGTGAATGGGGGTTTGCTGCATAAAAGCAGGGCTTTGGGGACTGGAACTTCAGAAGTCGCCACAGGACCTAAGAAGCCGAAGAGGGAGAAGCCGAGCCGACCTGCCAAGACGACACCACCGGTGAAGCCCTGCAGAACCGTCTCACCACTTTTTCCGACGACAGAGGAGATCTCCCGCCGGAGAGTCTTCTTCCCTTAACTGGTGGGGACAACCAGTTGCTGCCTTCTTTTCGCCGTCCCGAAGCATCTCGTGGCCGCCTTGCCTGTGCCAAGCACCCCGGCAACCGGGATACCACTTTTTACCTCAACCGCGAAAGAGGGGTAAAAATCCTTTGTGACCGGAGAACCCCACGGCTGGCCTCATCCCTGGTAGTGCAACGACCTGCAGCCTTCCTCCCCGTCGAGATCACCTCTTCCTCGGGACGACGCCGCGACTTGCACCCACTACCAGGAACGACTACCACCGCTGGAGGAATTTTTCCACTTTTAAAGGTACTGTGATCCGCCCGGCCTCCCTTGCCACCGATTGTACGGGGTAGATTTAGCCCCTGGCTCTCGAACCTGGGTAGGTCTGGGACACCCTAACTAAACTTTTCAGAACCGTAGTAAAACCTTTTTCTCTCACCTGCAAAGACTGATGACATTGTGTGATCTTGGGCACATTTTTCGCCTGGCTCCCTCTAAAGCGGGCCCCGAACTAATTCTCCTTGTTCCACCATTGACTGCCTTTGCTAACCTTATGTGAAAAGTGTTTTACCTTACTGCTCTCTTTATTTCTGCCTTTTCCCTCCCTTTTTGGTAATACTTGTTGGAGTGTCATCTAACGTTAAGCGCTCACCTCTGTTTGGAAATAAGTGGTGTTAACTTAGAATTGTCCAACAAATGATTAGGGATGTACATATGAGTAATAGTAACTGTGTTTGACTTTCTTATCTTTTCTAGTGTGCTAGTGTAATTTATGAGTGTACCTTTAATAAATAAGTTTATACTTTTACACCTAGCTCTGGTTAGTGTTTGCTTGTGCTACTGTGTCTCTGTACCTATTCTGTATTCTCTGTATACTGCCTAACTCTTCTTGAGGGAAGTCTGGCTGCTCAGCCACAGCTACCACAGTGAATCTGTGCGGTGCAGACTGCTACCAAGTGGGTTTACTGCCAACACCTGTAGTCTTAAATCTTTTGCAGTGGTCCCAGAGGGAACTGCACAGGTTTCTTCCTAACACGCTTATACAGCAAGTACATACTGTTTCAAAGCACCCACAGGGCAAAGGGAGGGGACGAGGCAGTGATACATGCAGGGAGGTAGGTGCTGGAGTGTATGTGTTTGTGAGCAACAGATGAAGTGCATGGTGTGGTAAGTGCTACACGGCCTGGAGCCGTGTGGATGTAAGTGCAAGCCTCCAAGACGGAGGGAGTGCCAAGGCAAGTGTTGATAGTAGACAGAAGCTGGGTGATTGGGTTTGGTAGGTCAGGGGCCCTGAGGATGCATAAGGGCCCAGGACACCAATCACAGCAAGTGTGAGATTAGCAGATGAGAGAAGAGAAGATGGGAAGGAAAATAATTTAAGGAAGTCCTGCTCAAGGTGCAGTGGGAGGCTGTTCAATAGAAGGAAGGCAGCCGAGGAAATCAATCGACCTCCTGCCCTCTGTTTAGCAAAGCGCTTTACACACAAAGAGTTGGTGCCAGAGGAATGTAGAGGTCTGGAGGGAGAGAATTTAGTGAGATAAAGTTGAAGATAGTGAGGTCATCTGGTCCAGACAGTCTTGTGGATGAGGCAGAGGGATTTGAATTTAATCCGTGCAGCAACCGGGAGCCAGTGATATTGATATTTTAGGTGTATCGCACTCATACACATGTGTTTCAGAGCGCGAAAATTAGGACTTTTTGGGGAAGGGTAGATGCGGTCCCTGGGCTTAAGGCCAAGGATAAGTCTTGCTGCCCTAGTCTGGATTAGCTGGAAAGGTTGCAGAGTGGAAGAAGGTAGATTGAGGAGGAGGCTATTGCAATAGTCAAGCCTAGAGAGAACCAGGGCTCGGGTAACTTTGAGCCTCTAGGGAAAAGGGAGAAAAGGGAGAATTCCTTTGAGAAGGAATAGCTGAAAGTGAGACTTCTTGGCAATGTCCGGAGAGTGAGGGAGGAAGGAGTGAGAGGAGTCGAAGATGACTCCAAGGTTTATGGCTTCAGAGGAAGGAGCAGAGGGGGAGCCCATGGAGGATGGCCTGAGTCAAGGGAAGAAAACAGGTCCAGGGGTCCAGATGGGAAGGGTCTCAGTTTTACAGGCATTGAGGCAGAGAACGTTAGAGGTGCACCAAGACTGAATGGCTGATAGGGAGACAGGAATGATGAAAGGTGCAAGGGAGTCAGCAGGAAGTTTGAGAATGAGTTATGTGTCGTCTGCATAACACTTGAAGTTGGGGGAAAAAGGAGGAGATGGGGTATGCCAGCAGAGCAAGGTAGATGTTAAAGAGCCAAGTGGAGTGAATAGAACCTTGGTGGACGCCACAGTTGGAAAAGGAAGTTGGAAAGGAGAGGTTCCCAGGATGACTTGGGACGAGTGGTAAATTAGGAAGGATGTCATCCAGTCCTGTGCCCGATCGGAGATACCAAGGGTATCATGGAGTCTTTGTAGGAGGATGGAATAGTTGGCCGTGTCAAATGCAGAGGAGAGATTGTGTAGGATGAGGACAGCTGGAGTGTTGGAGGCCAGAGATGCAAGCAGTTCTTCGCAGGTGTTCAGAAGAGCAGTTATATGCCTTTGGATGCTTCGAATTCAGATAGATGGTCATGGAGACCACCAACACGTTTAAGTTTGGTCACGTTGAGTTGAGGCAAGCCAGCTTCTCTAGCAGATTCCCCAGGAAGGGGGTGATGGAAATACAGCATTCGTTGGCAGAACAGGTAGGGTCTACTGAAGGTTTTTTTTAGGAGAGGGCACACATGGGAGTGCTTTAGTGGGGGAGGGAAAAGATCCAGTGGCAAAATAGTGATTGCAGAAATCAGCAAGTGAGGGGGCAAGAGAGCCAATGTTGTCCTTGATGGTTCTGGATAAGCAAGGAAAGACCTGTTTAGAAGAGACCTTCATGGAGTGGACAAATCTGATAACTTCTTCAGGTGTGATGTGGAGAAGGGGGAGAGGGAGGAAGGAAGTGGATGGGGGGCCAAGGGGTCAAAGGGGGTGTGGGAAGGGTTGGGAGGGTGAGTAACTATGGATGTTCATGATGTCCTGAGTTTGTGTAGCCAGTGCATTACAGTGGGCCTGGGAGGGAGACCGTGAGGAGGAGACTGCATAAGGGTTGGCTAGTTCCCTGCCTATCTTGAAAAGTTCAGGCATGTTGTTGGATGCATTACAAACCTGTGCCTGTATGTGGGCTCTTTTCTTGGCACGGATGGAGAGTCTGTATTGCCTTTGGAGCAGGATGCAGGCCAGTTTGTCAGAGGATGCCACTTCCGTTCCACTTTTCTGCACTTTCGTTTCAGGGATGCAAGATCGGAGTCATACCGGTGTTACGCTTAGAGGCAAGTTTCAGGTGGATTCTCATGACTGGGACAAGGGTGACAATAGTATTGGTGATGGCCAGATGGAGGCTGCAGAGAGCAGAATCAGTGGAAGAATCTGAGGCAGGGCAGCAAGGGGGGATGAAGGTGGAGGTCGAAGGCAGCAGCTGACACTCATTTCATCGGGCAGATGATGGTGTACAAGGTTGGCAGGGCTTTGGGGAGTGTGGTCAGAGGGCCCCAGGGTCCCAGGTAGGAGGAAAGGAGAGAATGGTCTGACCAGGATAGAGGGGTGACCAGTGGGGAAGAGAGAGGGCGTCCAGAGTGTGACCAGCGGATGGGTGGACCGGAGGGGAAAATGGAGAGTGATAGAGAGGTGCAGAGGTCAATGATGAGAGTGGAAGCTGTGACAGGGGAGTCCAATTGGATGTTGAAATCACCCAAGAGGAGGAGATTGGTGGTGGATGAAAGAAGAGAAATCTGCCCATTCAGAGAGGAACAGGGTGGTAGAGCCTGGAGGTCGGTAAATGGTGGCAGTGGTCAGTGTGGAGGAGGGAGAGATGACTGACTTGCACACCAGGCTCTCAAAGGAAGATTAGGGCTGGGTGGGTAAGATGGAAGAAGGAACCCATTCAGGGAAGACTAAGGCAACCACATCAACAGCACAGTAAAGTTGAGGCTTTGATATGATCTTGAAGCCGTCAGGGAGGAGGGAGTCGAAAGCAGTGACTGAGCTGGCATTGAACTATGTCTCGGTAAGAGCAAGAATGATGAGGTCAATCTCTTCAACAAGGAGGCAGATGTTGGCAGAGTGTTTGCTGGCTGAGCTGGTGTTAAGAGTTGCCAGGTGGAAGAGGTCTATGCCTTTGAAGGTTTTCTGAGGTGGGTTACAGGGGCGTGGTACACCAGTCGGAGGAGGGAGAGAGTGTAGTAGGCGGAGATGCAGGAGAAGAAAGGAAGTTAATGAGAGACGGCAGGATCCAGTCAAAGAGAAGGAGGTTGGGTTGAGGACTCTGGACCAGGATGGTGCCTGTGTGGTAGACATTGACGATGAGAGGCCAGCCAATATGACTTCCTACTTGGTGCCGCTGTTAATAGGAGAAGGAGTAGAGATGAGATAGGGGTCCATAGGTCGGGAGAGGGGACAGAGAAGAGGACATCAGTGAAGACCTCTTAGGAAGAAGCGCTGACACAGGTGTCTGCGATGGGAAGACCAGGGTTTGCACTAAGGATGTCTTTCTTGTGTTTCTTTCTTCCGGACTTTATGAGAGAGGGGGGATAGGTGATAGTGTAGTAGTTAGAGAAGATGGGTGAGATGGTGAGAGCCATAGGGGTGGCGGAGAATTGTAGAGGAATAACAGAAAGTGGCTGCACAGCACAATTCTAGCTAAACTCACCAGGTGGCCTAGTAGCTACAAAGGCACACTCTAATCCGATTTTAAGAAACAAGATGGTACAATTGCAAAGCAAAAAAGGTGTATGGATGCAAAAGGCGCACACACCTAAATTCAATTTCCCAAAATAGTGGTACAATGCAGAGCGAAAAAGGTGCACAGATGTTAAAGGCACACACACCTAAATTCGATTTTCAAAAATAGTGGTACAATGCAGAGCAAAAAGGTGCACAGATGTAAAAGGCACACCCCTATATTCAATTTTCAAAAGTAGTGGTACAATGCAGAGCAAAAAGGTGCAGAGATGTAAAGGGCACACACACCTAAATTTGATTTCCCAAAATAGTGGTACAATGCAGAGAAAAAAGGTGCTACAATGCAGAGAGAGGAGAGGTAAGTTAGATGAGGGAAAGAAGGCAGAGAAAGGCAGGAGAAAGGGTCAGATAGTTAGTTGAGGAGGCAGTGGAAGAGTAAATCCATCACTCACTGGTAGATTTTATGGCAGAGTAAAGGTCCATGGGTCCAAGTACTTGTGGCAATGTATATCTGGAGGCCGATTCATAGAATGTGGAGCTGGAGCCAAACAAGAGAAGAACCTCCAGGCCCTCCTTGGCCTGGACAGGCACAGACAGGGCCTTAGTTGTGGGCCTTGTGTGGGGGCCGGCTTCCTCACCAGCTGGTTTCAGTGATTGGGCTTTTCAGTGTAATGCTGGGCAATCAAGTTGCCAGCTGGTGGGGGAAGGCAGGCACACTGCGTTCAAATTATGTGGCAGCCATGCTGGAGGGACTCAGAGCCCACTGTGCTGCCCGGCATGTTTATTTAAGTCCTGTATTTCCACTAGACGAAGGTACACGATAGAAGGACTTTTGACTTTGTAAAAAAACATTATCGTACCCTCTACATTGCATGGCCATGAGATATTTGGACAAGAGGAGGTGTTGTGGCTTCAACAACTTGTGGTAAACATCTGAAAAAGTAACCTTGGTTTCCCTGAAAGTTTTTAAAATGAACCAATTTGCTGTGAATTAGGATTTAGCTCCCTAATGACTCTTTGGAGGATGATGCATAGTTCCCTCTATTTGAATATAATGGAACAAGATTATACAAATGTACTATTTAGCCCGTTTGCTCCTATATTGAAAGGAATTTTAAAGATATAATTGTGGACTTTATTGAGGAAGTACATACGTTTCATGAAATTATTGATTAAAAAATTGAATTGCCTTTAAGGCAAATGAAAAGTAAAGCACGGTTCTGGGATACAGAGTGGTTGGTGGAGAAATGTTCTACCAAGCCAAAGTATTGCACATATGCCAGGCAAAGTTTTCCTTTCCCACATCCCTTTTGCTACATTGTGAAAACCCAGTGTTGTTCCCGTAGGAGGTTTATTATGGGATTGAGATTCAATGTGCCTGGTCTAAGATTCCGTATGATTGTTGGAAGTGTGGGCTCTGTAAGATTGAAGTGGAAACTGCGAGGCATGTTTTGACAGATTTGTTCATTGTTGTATGATAATTATATTGAAGAATGCACATGTCTAGTCAGTGAGTTTAGGGCTATTAGTATGGGCCAGTTCTGGAGTAGTATTTAATCTGGAGATTCATTATTAACAATTTGTGCTACATATATTATATGGAAAGAATGTTAAAAAAAAGTGTGAGGCTTGTTTTAATTGTAATAATTGGGACTATTGCATTTTATTGTATTTGTGTCTTTTTATGCTGAAATATTGTCATTAATTGTATTAAGGAATGAGTGCTTTAATTATCTGTAAAAGGTTTGTGATATAACTAAATACACAAAGAAAAATAAATAATAATAATAATTCTGATATTATATGATATGGCATTTGTAACACGCCTATACACAAGTGTATCAAGGCGCGACGAGGCAAGGAAGGGGGAACAGAGGGAAGACAGAGACAACGATCTTCCTAGGCCAAGTGACATTGAGATCACGCAAGTGCAGGGGAGCTGGGAGGAGAAAGGTGCCAGGGGAAATGGGAGGGGGCAGTGCTGTAAATGGGAGCAAAACAATAACAGATACAGACCCAAGTGCAAGGGTTGCCGGGAAGCAGTGCGGGTGTGCAACTGGATGGGCAGGGACCTGGGCCTGAAATCAGAGGGTAGCCAGGTGACCAGTGCAGTATCAGACAGGAAATCAGCATGGGAGAGGAGGAGAGAAGGCAGAAGCAAAGAGGAAGGTCTTGAGGTGCTTCCGGAACCGGAGATGGTTCTCCTCAAGTTTCAGAGAGGCATGGAGGCTGTTCCAGAGGGAGGTCCCAGCCGAAGAAAGAGATCTACCACCAACTTGTTGCTTAGAGAAGCGATTGACTCTGAGGGAGTTGGAGGAGCGAAGAGCTCAAGTAGGAAGGTTTTTACGAAGAGAGAGTTGGAGGTATTGTGGACCCAGGCCCCAGAAGGCCTTGTGGACAATGCAGAGGGTCTTGAACTTAATCCTTAGAGCCACTGGGGGCCAACGCAGAGATTTCAGTGCTGGAGAGATACGATCCCTGGGCTTGAGGCCAAGGACAAGTATTGCAGTCCTGTTCTGGATGAGTTGCAGAGGGTGGACAGTCGAAGCAGGCAGATTTAGAAATAGGCTGTTGCAGTAGTCAGCGAGCTTCTGGGGGAAGAAGAGGAAAGGAAGAATACCTCTGAGGAGGTGCAGTTGGTAGTTTGACTTCTTAGAGACGTCAGAGAAGTCTGGAGACAAAGATGACCCTGAGGTTCTTAGCCTGCCTCACAGTTGGGAGCAGGAAGAGGGCCAGGGGAGGCTGGCCAGAGAGTGACAGGAAAGGAGGGTGCAGGTATGCCGATGAGGAGAATCTCTGTCTTACTGGCATTAAGGCAGAGATTGTTGGCGGCACACCAATCCTGGATAGCAGACAGACAGTCAGAGATGAGAGAAGGAGAAGAGGTGGCAGAGGGGAGTCTGAAAACGAGCTGAGTGGCATCATGTTAATATTCTTGTCAAGTTTCACATGTGGTCTCTGCTACATTTTCAGCACTTTAGCCTCAACTTAAATCATTCACAATAATTACTACAAAAAAGGTAGCAGGCGCCCCTGTCTCGAAAGAACAAGGCATGATAACCTGTTCAGTGGTTATTAACCACATTGAGAGTTCGCAGCCATTGCTTTTTGCTCACTGTACCTTCACAGATGGGAAGTATCCATTTGCATATCAGTCTTTGTCCCGCCCACAAGGGCAGTCCAGCACCGAAATGCTATGGCAATTCCTCTCTGAACAAGAGTACCATCAGCAACCCCATACACGTGTTTCAGCCTTGTTGGGCATCATCAGTGAGGTGAAGCTGAGCCTCTCTAAGCACAGTGAGCAGGGAGTCCACGTCTGGTTGCCCCCAGGTAACCTAGGGTGACCAACCCCAAGTTCCTTTCAAAAATACAAAAAAGGTAGCAGGCGCCCCTCTCTCGAACGAACAAGGCATGATAACCTGTTCAGTGGTTATTAACCACATTGAGAGTTCGCAGCCATTGCTTTTTGCTCACTGTACCTTCACAGATGGGAAATAACCATTTGCATATCAGTCTTTGTCCCGCCCACAAGGGCAGTCCAGCACCGAAATGCTATGGCAATTCCTCTCTAAACAAGAGTACCATCAGCAACCCCATACATGTGTTTCAGCCTTGTTGGGCATCATCAGTGAGGTGAAGCTGAGCCTCTCTAAGCACAGTGAGCAGGGAGTCCACGTCTGGTTGCCCCCAGGTAACCTAGGGTGACCAACCCCAAGTTCCTTTCAAAAATACAAAAAAGGTAGAAGGCGCCCCTCTCTCGAAAGAACAAGGCATGATAACCTGTTCAGTGGTTATTAACCACATTGAGAGTTCGCAGCCATTGCTTTTTGCTCACTGTACCTTCACAGATGGGAAATATCCATTTGCATATCAGTCTTTGCCCCGCCCACAAGGGCAGTCCAGCACCGAAATGCTATGGCAATTCCTCTCTGAACAAGAGTACCATCAGCAACCCCATACACGTGTTTCAGCCTTGTTGGGCATCATCAGTGAGGTGAAGCTGAGCAACTCTAAGCACAGTGAGCAGGGAGTCCACGTCTGGTTGCCCCCAGGTAACCTAGGGTGACCAACCCCAAGATTCTTTCAAAAATACAAAAAAAGGTAGCAGGCGCCCCTCTCTCGAAAGAACAAGGCATGATAACCTGTTCAGTGGTTATTAACCACATTGAGAGTTCGCAGCCATTGCTTTTTGCTCACTGTACCTTCACAGATGGGAAATATCCATATCAGTCTTTGTCCCGCCCACAAGGGCAGTCCGGCATCGAAATGCTATGGCAATTCCTCTCTGAACAAGAGTACCATCAGCAACCCCAAACACGTGTTTCAGCCTTGTTGGGCATCATCAGTGAGGTGAAGCTGAACCTCTCTAAGCACAGTGAGCAGGGAGTCCACGTCTGGTTGCCCCCAAGTAATCTAGGGTGACCAACCCCAAGTTCCTTTCAAAAATACAAAAAAAGGTAGCAGGCGCCCCTCTCTCGAAAGAACAAGGCATGATAACCTGTTCAGTGGTTATTAACCACATTGAGAGTTCGCAGCCATTGCTTTTTGCTCACTGTACCTTCACAGATGGGAAATATTCATTTGCATATCAGTCTTTGTCCCGCCCACAAGGGCAGTCCAGCACCGAAATGCTATGGCAATTCCTCTCTGAACAAGAGTACCATCAGCAACCCCATACACGTGTTTCAGCCTTGTTGGGCATCATCAGTGAGGTGAAGCTGAGCCTCTCTAAGCACAGTGAGCAGGGAGTCCACGTCTGGTTGCCCCCAGGTAACCTAGGATGACCAACCCCAAGTTCCTTTCAAAAATACAAAAAAGGTAGCAGGCGCCCCTCTCTCGAAAGAACAAGGCATGATAACCTGTTCAGTGGTTATTAACCACATTGAGAGTTCACAGCCATTGCTTTTTGTTCACTGTACCTTCACAGATGGGAAATATTCATTTGCATATCAGTCTTTGTCCCGCCCACAAGGGCAGTCCAGCACCGAAATGCTATGGCAATTCCTCTCTGAACAAGAGTACCATCAGCAACCCCATACACGTGTTTCAGCCTTGTTTGGCATCGTCAGTGAGGTGAAGCTGAGCCTCTCTAAGCACAGTGAGCAGGGAGTCCACGTCTGGTTGCCCCCAGGTAACCTAGGGTGACCAACCCCAAGTTCCTTTCAAAAAAACAAAAAGGTAGCAGGCGCCCCTCTCTCGAAAGAACAAGGCATGATAACCTGTTCGGTGGTTATTAACCACATTGAGAGTTCGCAGCCATTGCTTTTTGCTCACTGTACCTTCACAGAGGGGAAATAACCATTTGCATATCAGTCTTTGTCCCACCCACAAGGGCAGTCCAGCATCGAAATGCTATGGCAATTCCTCTCTGAACAAGAGTACCATCAGCAACCCCATACACGTGTTTCAGCCTTGTTGGGCATCATCAGTGAGGTGAAAAGGTAGCAGGCGCCCCTCTCTCGAAGAACAAGGCATGATAACCTGTTCAGTGGTTATTAACCACATTGAGAGTTCGCCTCACTGATGATCCCCAACAAGGGTGAAACATGTGTATAGGGTTGCTGGTGGTACTCTCGTTTCAGGTTGGAATTGCCATTGCATTTCGGTGCTGGACTGCCCCTGGGCAGGACAAAGACTGATATGCAAATGAATATTTCCCATCTGTAAAAGGCACAGTGAGAAAAAGCAGTGGCTGCGAACTCTCAAGTGGTTAATAACGACTGAACAGGTTATCAAGCCTTGTTCTATCGAGAGAGGAGCGCCGCTACCTTTGCAAACCAAATTTCAAGGAACCTGGGATTGGTAACCCTAGGTCTCCTGGGGGCAACCAGACGTGGTCTCCCTCTCACTGTGCTTAGAGAGGCATCAGCTTCACCTCACTGATGATCCCCAACAAGGGTGAAACACGTGTATAGGGTTGCTGGTGGTACTCTTGTTCAGGTTGGAATTGCCATTGCATTTCGGTGCTGGACTGCCCCTGGGCAGGACAAAGACTGATATGCAAATGGATATTTCCCATCTGTGAAAGGCACAGTGAGAAAAAGCATTGGTTGCGAACTCTCAAGTGGTTAATAACCACTGAACAGGTTATCAAGCCCGCTCTTTGCAAACCAAATTTCAAGGAACCTGGGATTGGTAACCCTAGGTCTCCTGGGGGCAACCAGACATGGTCTCCCTCTCACTGTGCTCAGAGAGGGTTCAGCTTCACCTCACTGATGATTCCCAACAAGGGTGAAACACGTGTATGGGGTTGCTGGTGATACTCTCCTTCAGGTTGGAATTGCCATTGCATTTCGGTGCTGGACTCCCCCTGGGCAGGCCAAAGACTGATATGCAAATGGATATTTCCCATCTGTGAAAGGCACAGTGAGAAAAGCAGTGGCTGCGAACTCTCAAGTGGTTAATAACCAATGACCAGGTTATCAAGCCTTGTTCTATCGAGAGAGGGGCGCCCGCTACCTTTGCAAACCATATTTCAAGGAACCTGGGATTGGTAACCCTAGGTCTCCCGGGGGCAACCAGACGTGGTCTCCCTCTCACTGTGCTTAGAGAGGCATCAGCTTGACCTCACTGATGATCCCCAACAAGGGTGAAACACGTGTATGGGGTTGCTGGTGGTACTCTCGTTCAGGTTGGAATTGCCATTGCATTTCTGTGCTGGACTGCCCCTGGGCAGGACAAAGGGCCTCATTACACGGTAGGCGGTGAGCCAGGGTGCTATTAGCGCCATGGCTCATGCCGGTAAAATACCGGCACCCCCTTGGCGGAAAGGGGATTTACCGCCCCATTCCAAGGTTGGAGGGGCGGTAAATCCCCTTTCCGCCATTGCCCTTCCCCATTCCCATTTCTGCCCGATAGGGCTCTATCGGAATGGGGAAGGCGCTAATTACGGCACCGCAATTTTGCGGTGCTGTAATTAGCTCCGAGGTCCCTTGGCGGGTTGGATTTTAATGCCTGCACAAAAGCAGGCGTTAAATCCCCCCAACCCGCAAAGGGACCTCGTAGTAAGGCGGTAAGGATTTACCGGTACTGGTATTTTACCGGTACCGTTAAATCCTTACCACTATCCGTGTAATGAGGCCCAAAGACTGATATGCAAATGGAAATTTCCCATCTGTGAAAGGCACAGTGAGAAAAAGCAGTGGCTGCGAACTCTCAAGTGGTTAATAACCACTGAACAGGTTTTCAAGCCTTGTTCTATCGAGAGAGGGGTGCCCGCTATCTTTGCAAAACAATAATTACTAGCTGAACATTTTCATTGGTCTAGCAACACACCCAACGTGCGGCTCAAAGTGTTGCATCGATCAATGAAAACTGAGAAGAGATGCCAGGACTGAGTCTGGCAGGCCAGACACCTGGAAATAGGGCTTATTATAAGGCGGTGTGTCCGATGTCAGTGCTTAGGGATACTTATGTAAGAGAATACTTACCACAACTTAGCTTAAAACACCTTTTACATTACTTTTGGCTTGGCTCGGCTTTGCTTATACTGTTCACTTACTTAAGCCCATTTACAATAATACGACGACAATTGTTACTTGCAGGCTGTTTCTGCATGTTAGTGAAGATGGGTAGTTTGTTTTGATAAATCCACCCAGCTGGGAAACTTTACTGACTGCTCAGACTCCTTTTCTGTTTTAGTTGATTGGTCTCAGAGCAACCACTAGCCAAGTGTTAACATGTTCATGGTAATAGGCGGGGCAGATTGCATGGGCTAAGTAGTGCAATGCTAACCATTCTATAGTGCAGGTGTGTATCTTACTGCATGCTAAGTAGTTCATTGCAAATGACACACACAGCAAAAAATGTGGTTCATTGTTTCTCAGCGAATCAGGCACAGAGATGGTTGTTATGTCATTGGGGAACCCCGTTCTCCTAGGTATATATATTCGGCAGACAGGTTGAACCAGGTTCATCATGGGTGTGCTAGGTCACTTCACTTTAATCAATAGGTGTGGGCATAGAAAGCCCACAATAATGTTTCTGCAACGGGATGTTTATCCATTTGCAAAAGCTAAACATGGTCTGACCTGGTTTTGGCTTTTCAAGGCCGTGAAGTAAGTTTGTGTTGTAGGAGGTGGTGGTGCCCAGGTGAGGGAGTTCCCTTTTTCTGAATGGCAGGTTCACAGTTTTGATGGTGCATTCCCATTCAGGTATTTGCAGTCGGGAGGATACCTGAGGAGCAAGGTGCTTGCCTTGGAAACAAAACGACACAGAGCACCACAGGTTCGATCCCCAGGTGCGCGCTTAGAAACCTCTGGGTATTAAGCGCGTTATAAATAACCTATCATATCATGCATGCAGTGAACGTTTCTATCAGAAGCCAAGTTTGTAATTAAATTCAATCTTTGCTGCGTTTCTTTTTCTAAGCAGTGAACAAATGAACTATAATTGATTCATATCGGACGATAATGCATTGAACGTTAAATCCCAATTCTCTACTTTGATAAACGTGCCTTGACTAGCGATACAAAGGCATTTCATGCCCAGCCGTTCCTGCGAGGCCACGCCCACGTCCTATAATTACAGCCTGCTGAATGGGAACAAGCTGTTCCTGCATAATGAAATGTGTTCCAGTGGCAAAGGAACTGGTCACACAAGAGAGTGTGCCAAAGAACACCGGGCAATGTTTACTCCGCTAATATGGCATGCACTAGCAATCTCATAAACAAAAACAAGGGTTGAGTTGTAAAAGCAATTCCGGGGCCTTATGCAGAAAGGAAGATGCATCAGTCTTTCCAGTGACATAGGAACTCTGAATGGCCACACAAAACAATGTATTCTGCAGGCACCTGCAGATAAGGATGGTCTGTTTTGGAACCAAGAAACAAATAGGTTACAACAATTGGCACTTTCTGTTTTTTGTGAAAGTTTGTACTTAAAACATCTTTTTGGCCTGTACAATTTTAAGATAACATTTAGAGGAGGACATACTGTATGTGTAATCTAGTCTCTGACTGGTAGGAGAGAGAAAGCGATGCTTGCAGTGGAGGTGGGTAGGCTGTATGTGCTTTGCAAGCTGTGTGTGTAATCTCATCAGCTCTTCTAGGATTTTTGGAGAGATGATTTTCATGCACTGATGATAAGCGGGCACGTGAACCATGTTGCAGGTGTAGTTTCAGAGGATGAAGTAGTGAGTGATGGAAGGACTACGGCAGCCAACTGATCCTGCAGCTGGTTTAGAGATGGTGGGGGAATTATCTTCATCAATTAGAGAGAGGGTTGCTGAACACATGGCTGCGGTGACATTTTGTGAAGAAGGCTCTGAAATTGAGTGCATCAAAAAAGGCACAAATGCAAGATAGAAAACAATCGAGGAGTGAGACCAAGTGGTGTGAGTTTAGTTGCTAGATATGAACGTATTGCAACCACCAGGGTACCAGGCAGAATTAGTACCCCACAAAACCTTCTCAAGCAAACACTGCAGCATTGTATCCATAAAATGGCTAGACTGATATTTCCTCCCGGGTTTCAGCTGGCAAACCTGTAGAAAAATGTATAATGCACACAAGCATAGAGTTGATGCAGAGAGAACATTGGTGCACAGGATTTGAGGGAAACTGCAATTTGGAACTGATGGTGATGCAGCAATTTACTGGACATGGGTAGCAGGGAAATGACGATGTAAAAGTTACAGGTAGATGACATATACCTTCTTTCTCATCCATGTTGCAATTACAATCAAGGACAGCAGAATTTCAGTGCGGTTGTTATGGGAAGACATGTTCTCATGAAGAATATTTAAAAGGTTAGCCGGGCACAAGGGGTTGGCTGAGGGTTTCTTGAGAAGAGGGTGCAAAAGAGAGTGCTTCGGGCGAGGGGAAGACTCCATTGGTGAAGGAGTGATTGCAGAAGTCAGCCAAGGCAGGTGCGAGGATGTCAATGTGGTCCTTGATGGTTTTGAAAGAACAGGGAAGAACCTGCTTTGATGAGACTTTCATAGATCAGACTTGTCTCGAAAACTCGTCAGGGGAGAAAAGAGGAAAGGAAGAGAAAGAGGGAGAAGAGATGGCTGCAGGGGGGGTGGAGGTAGAGGAGAGACTAGAGGGAGAAGGAAGAGAGGATGGGAGGGTGGACAGGATGTCCTGGGTTTTTAGATGCAATGAGAATCCAGAGTCGTGCAGAGGACTTGGGAAGTGACAGGAGAGGTAGAGACTGCAGCCGGATTGGCCAGCTTCTTTCAGATTTTAAAGAGTTTGGCTGAGTTGTTAGAATCCACCGAGATGCAGGCTTGGATGTGAGCTCTCTTCTTAGTGTGAACAGAGAGCCAGTATTGCCTTTGGAGCAGGCGGCAGGCCAGTTTGTCAGAGGATGCACAAGAAGCCAGCCATTTCCTCTCAGCTACCCCACACTTGCGTTTACGGGTAACGAGGTCAGAGTCGTACCAAGACTTGGCTTTGGGCTTCAAGCGGATTCGCATGACAGAGGCAAGAACATCAAGATTATCAGAGATAGAAGAGTGGAGCATGGAAAGGGCTGTTTCAGGATGTGAGTAATCCATAGGTGTAGGAGGAGGAGAGAAAGTGGCAGCGAAAGCCTCAACTGACACACGCTTCATGGGTCGGATGACCGAGAAGGTAAGTGGCAATGCTGGAGTTGGCTTGGCCTGAGGGGTAAAGAGGGAGAGATGGGAGGAGAGGAGAAAGTGATCACTCCAGGAGAGAGGAGTAGTGTGAGGGTTAGAAAGACAGGGGTTTGAGGAGATAGGAGCGTCCAAAGTGTGCCCTGCAGAGTGAGTTGGGCAAGAGGGAACAATGGAAAGAGAGAGAGAGTCGCAGAGGTCGCGAATGAGTACCGTGGGGGGACATCAAGCATCCATGTGGAGGTAAAAGAGAATCGGGTTGGGAGGCATTTGCTGAAGATATGTCTTATCTGATTCCAGGAGTAAGTATTAAATGTACTTGTAACACAAAATCCTAAAATTGTCATTACTGTTAGAAAACATGCCAAATGACACCGCAAAATTAATTACATTAATAACTCATTAACAGAATGCTTTGGGTACTATGGTACTGCAGAATCGTATGGCCCTAGACACCATTCTGGCAGGGAGGCATTTGTGCCCTAGTTGGATCCAAATGTTGCACATTTACCCCTGATTATGCAAATAATATTACAGACATAATCCCTCACATTTGAACATCTGCAGCTATAGCACATAAGGAAAACACTTACACAGGTTTGTTCCTTTGGTCCTGCCACATTGATTCAATTGGATTACTAGAAGCTTCAATAATCCATGGGATCTTATAGGGGTTTGCTATCATTTTGTACATGTGTTATATATATTTACTAATCCAATTTATTTTTTATTTCCTCAGAAATAACAGTGTACATGCTTTGAAAGTTCAGGAGCGGTTGATGCTCATGAAAGCAGCTGAAGATGTTTTTGAGGAAGTATAGCTATTTACAAACAGAATGTTTCATCACTACACACGGCCCACCAATACAAAGCAGGAAGCACAATGCCCCACCACACAAACTACAACTAAACAACAGTCTCAAGGATGTTCGCTCCACGGAAATCAAAGAATCAGTCACAACAGAAGGATACGAACGTCTGAATACACACGCTCACCAAGACGGACCCACTAGGACAACACTTCAACATGACCGCAACCCTGAACCACTCAAAGCCTTAACTGACCAGGGTCACACTAGATTACCTAAGAATAGATGTCACCCACCCAGTCCCACACCTGAAGATTAGGTTCAGACGCACCCACCAATTCATACTATACTCAATAGGATACAGCTGGCCCAGCGCAACACCACCAAATCGAGTCGGCCACCAGGAACCAGCAACATCCGAACCCACAGCAACATCTGAACCCACAGGTATACAACTCTAACGGAATCGTAAGTACCTGAACCTGGATACAGACCCCACTAACCCAATCCTCAATCTTCTGCTTACTTAAACCCACTCAAAACCACACAACCATCTCTCTCCCAGCAATCCGCACGCACTTTACCACACTACATCAACAACACATAAACTTCACCCACAGCACTCGAGGCCTTCATCAGATCCGATACTAGCACCAAAGCCCAGCACTCGGTGTCAACCGAGCTGAAGCTGCCAACAGCACACCACATCTCCCACTCTCCTTCTCCCCTCTTCCCCTCCTCCCGACTAACCCTACCCCGACCCTTCCTGTTTACAGATCCGCCAGAGCGCCTGGGGACCAATTCCGTTGGTGACCGTGCGCTATACAAGTACTGATAACATAACATTTAGAACTTATTATACAGAACATTTAGGAATGTGAAACGGGCTGCTGTAATGAATTGGGGGAATGTGTCCCTTCTCCTCTGGGGGAGCCTCCTCCTTTAAGGCTGGGGAGGTCAGCCTGCTGTGCAAGACCCTCCCCAGCCGTACGTGCAAGTAGGACGTCACAAAGAGAGACTCCCCCCTAGGGGACAAGGACTACCATTCTGCTGAGAAACTCTCAAAGCCATTTCCCATAGTGGCATTTGTGGGACTGTCCGATTTGAAGAACACTATAGAAACCAGGGACTTGGCAGAAGACAAAACTAAAATATACATTTGCAAACAAGAAAGAGAATCTGTCTCTTTAATAAGAGACCTCTATAAAACTGTAAAAGTAGACAGAAGAGTGATGAACACAAGCTGAGGAGAGGCATAGTACAGAAAGAGGGCAGAGAGTGTAAGCAGGGGAAACCTCTTTATGGTGCCACACCTGTGAGAGGTGAAGAGAGCCGCAGAGCCCATGACTTTCAAAAGTGGTGTGAGTGCGAGAACATACCTCTGGAGCCCCAGTGCTTACACACAGTGAGAAGCCGAGGAGACAGGAATCCAAATCCTGGTGATGGTGTGACCACAACCATTTTGTGGTGGATAGAGTGCACGTCCAATGATGCCAAAACAACAGCACTGAGGAAACTGCAAGACATCCACTTACCAACTGATCCCGGGTAAAGAGAAGACTGAGAGCGGGACACAAGCGGAGTCGAGAAGACGGAGAAGTGGAGCAAACAAAGAGAACCCCAAGCCAGTTCAAACCCTGGTGATGTTCCCCTGCAGAAGTAAAGGTAGCAGGGAGAACAGCAGAACAGGGAGGCTGTCAGTGAATCCTTATGAAACAGGAGAAACTCATCCCAGTAGAATTGACGAGACGTTGAGTTTAAAGTCGATACGATAAAGTGGAACTGTATTAATATGGAAAGAGAGATCTCTACCACCAGGGTACAAATACCCTTTGAAGAGGGGCAAATAGCCCATAAGTCAAGAAGTAAAAAGTGGAGAATATCAGAGAGAGAATTCTGGGAATGGGAAGAGGGAAAAAAAGCCAAAGGAACCATTTAAGGGAAGAGATACCCAGAGTAAACCACCCGAGCAGTGGGGGACCCTTAAGAGCCAAGAAGGCATTTCACAGCTAAGACAGTATAAGAGAAAGAATTCTATGAATAGGGAGTAAAGCCAAGTGAACCACTTAAGGGAGGAGATACTCACAGTAAACCACCCAGGAGAGAGAGAACCCTAAGAGCCAAAAAGGCATTTCACGGCTAAGAAGGTATATGGTACTGAACTCAAATGGGTATAGCAACCTGAATCAGCGAAGACTAGAAAGACCAAAAAAGGGATTTTTGCCGAACTATTCCAAAAGTGGGGAAAGACCCAAAGACATTGAGAAAGAGGGGCAAGAACTGACACAGAAAGTGACAAGAGACTATTTAACAGCCTACTTAAAAGGGTCAGTGAAGAGATGAAGAGATATTCCGATTATACAATCAGGAGAAGGGAGCCATTGTCCAGTATCTTATTTAAGTTGGTTAGAATTGTGGTAAGTTCATATAGAACTAGTATTTGGACAGCAGACTGATTTGTTTGAGACTTTCTGATGACTGACGAAAACTTGAGTTATTTACATAGGGAAGGAACACCCACATAGCAATAGGGAAAGATAGGCCTTATCTTTATTATTTTAATGAACACCAGTAAACAAATATCCTCACAATGTCCGTGACCTTCTTTGGACCCACCACACTGCTTAGAGCCTCAAAGGGAAAGAATTCTCTGGGGAAAAATGGAAATACATGTATTAAGAATAATGGCACGAAATGTAGTTATAAGTGAATGTAATGCAATAGTGAAGTGTATGTTGATTTGAGAAGGACTAGGCATCAATATTAGTATTAGGTCCAATGGACCAGAGGAGAATAATCCATTTGAACTATGTGCCTGGCGGCAGAATGAAGACAGGTAGCTTAACAATGTATTTACTCACCCATTTGTAATCTGCTGCACCAGAAAACTCATTTAGGGAAACGCTTTCACTGCCAAAAATATGTTAGGGTATTGCAATGATTTGCATTTGTCACTTCTCCCCAAAGGGGAGCCCTTTTCCATGAGGCTAGTGAGGTGCGCCCACTCCCCAATAGTACCATTAGGGGTGGTTTAATGCAGGAGGACCTCATGGGGAGGGACTCTCCCTCAAGGGAAAAGGACGATCACCTGGGATGCAGCCCATTGAGCAATGCCACTCCCCAACTTTTCCTAGCCCCCTCTCCATTCAGAGGCATTTCATTGGGAGTAAACCCATGTATTTTTGTAACACATGGAATACAGCTAAAGCATAACGTACTAGGTCAAAGAAGATCACAGAAGATATGAAGATCACTGACTATGCTAGTACTGGTACGAGGTGGCCCCCGAGGAAGCATAAGGGACAAAGGACTTTGACAATCTGCCAGGGCTAGACTAGCAACATTGTATAAGAAGAGATGATGGACTAACAACCCTGTCAAGCTCAGCTGGGAGAGGCAACAGGCATGGAAACCAGCATGGGTTTCAAGCACTGTCAGCAGACTAGAGTCTTAGAAGTATAGAGGACGTCGGCAAAGCACTGAGGGAGTTCTCCGTGGGTCCAGCTGGAGTGGAACCCAACGAAGAAGGAAAGAATAGCCAAGCAGCCGAGCAGAGCCACTGCAGTGCTGTTGAAGACAGAGAGGGAAGCCCAAAGAATCGGAGAGATTAACCCTAGCCACAGGAAGCCCCAGTGGCATACGGAGGTCCCTCAGAAGGTAAGAGGAGGTACGAGAGACACAGAGGGAAGAGAGATGGGTTGGGGACCCTATCAATTCTAAACCTAGCCATCGAGGAGCGCTTCCTCATCTCAGTGGCAACAACAAGCCCACTGACCACAAGAGACAGGTCGGGGACCCTAACCATTGCAAACCAAATATCCGAGGATAGCTTTCTCATCGCAGTCTCAACAATAAACCCACTGACCACCAGAGATGGGTCAAGGACCCTAACCATTGCAAACCAGGCATGCATGGAGAGTTTCCTTGTCGCAGGGGCAACAACAAACCCACTGACTACCAGAGTGAGAGAGAGCGTTTTAGACATCAGAAGAAGGGAGTCATTCTCCAGGAGAAGAGGCTAAAACCATTGTAACATACTTTAGAGACGCCAGGGGAAGGGAGTCATTCCCCCTGGTTTTATTGTGAACTGTACCGACCATTACCAGGAGAAGGGAGTGATTCTTCTGGGACAGAACTGGGAATTGTGCTAAAGATGCCAGGAGCAGGAAGGCATTCCCCCAGGCTTTATTTGTAAACTGTATAAACCAATACCAGAAGATGGGAGTCATTCTCCTGACCTAGAACATGGAGTTGTGTAAAGGCTGTGTGAAACCTGCAAGCCAGGGGAAGGAGGTCATTCCCCTGGCATTCTTGTTGCAAGAGAGCATTCTTTTAAACACTATCCGAGTATCAGGAGAAGGGAGACATTCTCCTGGAAAAGGAATTTTCTGTTGGATTATTCTTTAGCTGTACTGTAAGGACTAGAGGTAGGTTGTGACACAGGACGATGGCGCTTGATTTTGATGGACATTCTGATGGACCCTTTAGTATTAGTGTTGAGGCAGGGAACCACCTCTTAGAAGATATGAATAGTGAGGACCCTTTTCTGCACTAATAAAAGTTTATAACCACCACCATACCACCTTTGTATCAGGTTCTTTCTTCGACACTCTTACAGTATACTGATAAAGTTGCTTCAAACGACTGCTGTTAGCACTATATTAAGTCTTAATTCTATTCAATGCATGCAGTCATGTCATGTAGACTTGAAAGTGACCATGAGCATCTAAACTTGGCCTGACTTCACATAGCCAGTCAGTGTGTTAATTGGGAAAGAATGAAGTCCCCTTTAGTGAGGTCAAAAAATCCTCCACTCATTGTATTGAGACCAATGTACAGGAAAGGGTATATTCAGAGGTAAATTAAGAGGCTGGGGAAACACAGTCTGGGATTGCATGGGAACATGTATGTACTTCTCTGTGTTCAACTTCCTGTGCCACTATTAAAGATTTAGCAAACAAACTTCACCAGAGTCTTCAACAGACTCAATAGGGAAACGAAGAGTAAACCACTCAGAGGAACTAGTGAAAGACATATGGACAGTACTCAAGAGTGACAGTGTAGGACTTTTCAGTCTCACAATCTGAAAATAAATATTAATAGTGAGCAGAAAGCATTGGGCATTTGATTAAAAAAACAAGATACATATATTATCTGACTATTGAGTCAAACGAAACAGCAAAATAAGGGTTTTCGGTGTCGAGATATGAAAATATAGTTTGCAATGACCTCACACAAGATGAATTGGCCAATATCTCATGGTGTTTCACTTGAGATAGACCTGGAATACATGGGCACTTCGGAACCGGAATTTAATTAGAAACCAAGAAACTAAGAAGTCAAAAGTAAAACACTAGGAGCCTAATCACAAGTTTGGTGGTATCCAGTGGGATACCATCAAACTGTATTACGTTCCTGCCACTAGGTCTGCTGGAATTACCGGTAGATTACAAGTGGTGGGAAGGGGTGTTAATCCCACATCCCATGGAGTCCACAGGACCCCATGAGGTGATTGTCAGTATTAGCTGTGCTGGTAATAACAGTGCCGGTAATACTGGCTGTTATTTGCCAGTGGGGTGCCTGATTTACCTCCAGCTCCTGGCTGGAAGGAAATCAGACTCTCCACCGGCAAACTTGGACCCTGCCGGTCAAGAAATGTGCCGGTAAACGGATTTACCAGCACATTAATTCCAGACCAGCATACTTATAAAGAGGCCCAAGGATGGGAGTACCCCCTCAGAGTCCCATTCAGCATTAGAGAACTGGAAAATGAATCCACTGATGATCTGAGGAACATGATCTACCAAGAAATGTCAGCAGACATAAACAATGTGTGATTGCTTGTTTGACACCGAAGGAAAGCGAGAATAAAACAAAGCAATACTGCAATCATAGAACAGTAAACAGAACTATAATGCTTTAGGAATAGCTAGCTTGTTAACCAGAGTGTAAGGATACTCAATCTGACAACTGTTAATATGAAGGGGAGAAACAAGGACATATTGTGCTCATGGGGAAAAATCATTTGCACAAAATAGCAAAACGAACAAGGTACTTGACTAAGAGGAGGAAAGTAAAAGTTCTAAAATGGGGGAAAGACAACATCCCAACATGACACAAATGTTAAAACAGAACAGAGGGGTGAGAATCTGATGCAGCGAGAGTAAAGCAACAAGTAAAACAAGAGAAGGGTGGCGAGAACAATATGAAAAGCACTGTTGCCTATCATGACACCTGTTGCTCAAGCAGCACCCTCAACCATAGGCATCTGTTTGTATTGGGACAGCTCTCACAAGATCAATTAGAAAATGATGGTGCTGTGTACATATGCAGTATCAGGAAAGTTACACTGTGGAAGAGACATAATATAATAGCTACAGGTTTTAATTGGCAGGTGAGAGCGGTTTGGCAGAGGGTTTTATTATTTAGACTGCACAGTGTGAAGAGGAAGCAATAGAACAATGGAGTCTTCAGTGAGCTTCACACAAATGTTATTAAGTTGAACACGTTGGATGAGTGGAACTCCTACAGGGTCCACGGAAATCAATCTAGAAACAATGTAGAATACTGGATTGAAGTGGTCAATGGGTTAACTAAATGTGATTCCAGGACCTAACGAGAGTGTAGAGGAGCAGGTGGATGCATTATGCCTAATTCACCCACCCAGCCTTTTTACTGGAACAGTAGGAGAAGGGCCCTATATGGGACTCCATCTGTTATGCCTATACTGCTTGAAGTGTACGAGAGACGATATGCACTCAGACAAACATATCGAATATATCCTAGCACTGAAGGATGGAAAGATGTTGTGTGGATGGATGTCAGCATGCACCCCTGGATATCATGTAGTGCTGAGTGAAATCTGATGTGAGCAGAGTGATGTCATAAAGAAGCTATACAAGGACATACTGAAATGATACGAAGAGTAACGATGTAACTAAAGTGATAAGAGAAACATGTACAAAATGATAAAGTAATCATATATACAAAGAAGAATGAAGTACCTAGTTAACCAATAAGTGTAAATGATCAGCAAAGCAAGGTAGATGAGACACATAGAAGCATGCCTTAGAGGAAAATATAACGTCGCAAGGACATCCATGATAGGAAAATGAACGCTGGTCATGCACAGATTCAATTCAACTACCTCAGAAACAGACCAGGGCTGCAGAGTCAGGAGACGTTGGAAAATTAGCTTCATGTGCAAAGCAAAGAGGAGTCTATGTTTTCCTGGGATCAAGGATGATATTTCAAGTAATAGCCGCAAAGCACAAAGGGAGGCAGACGGATAAGTCATGGACGTGAAACATAATTCTCTTAGATTAAAGAAGAAGAAAACATTTGCAAGGGCCAAAGCATTGGACAATTAACAATGAATAAAGTTCCCACAAGATGGAGTGAGAAGGTCTCTAGAGGCCAATAGGAGTAATGACACCCAAAATAATTAAATCTAATAACAGTAAATAATAGGAGGTCGAAATGAACACATTTGCGGTCTCCTCACACATGATCCAGAAGTCGAAAACAAGGGCTATTCATTAAGATGTGGAAGAAGATAGTGCTTATACTCCCTTGTTTGTCCAGGAACGGAGAGCAGGCTATACGATCAACTACAAATGGGAAACTTTGGCTCCTGGCCGGTCTGATGAGAGATGATGGACTAATTGGGAAAGTGGGGAGTAATTTGACGTGACTCAAGCATATGGGTTTAATTTTGCCTACATGCTGCAAAACGAGCCGAAAGTCCAAGGTTGGGTGGGAATTCCAGCCAATCAGTGGGTCTGTGCGGCAACCTGCTGTACAATGTTGCATAGACCAATCCGCTGCCATTTTTTCCGCTATAATCAGTATCGTGCATATTAAGAGGTAGTTCGAAGCGTGCCTCACAAACAAGGGACAGCCAATGAAGCACTAACCCAGATGTATTGTATAAGTAGATATGTTCGCCTAACCAATCCCTCCAGTCGATAGGTTTTCCAGTTTGCCACGTAGGGTGACATCATAGATGATGCATATTGGGGTATAAAACCTCTGTGTAATCAATTTTGTTGTGTGTGAGGGTGCATGCATCAGTCCGATACATTGAGAATAAAATAGTACTTTGCCATATTCTTTGAGTCTGTCTGGTTACTTGGTCTGAGATCTTTATCCCCAACCTCTTACCTCTTGCTCATTCTCCTACACCACCTCCAGCCCACTCTCTCTTCTACCTCTGCTTGCCACCCTCTCCTTTACTTTACCTCCTCTCTGCTTGCCCTCCTCTCCTCCACCTTACCAATCTCTTTCCTCTCCTCCTCTGCACTCTTGCTCCCTTTCTCCTACTCATCACAATGTCTGTTCCATAGCCCACAGCAGACTCTAAACTTTCTTTCCTCCTCTGCTGAGAGTTTGAGGAGGACCTATGTGTCATGTGCAAAGTTAGTGTAAGGGATGTTGAGGCTGTCGAGATGGTCAAGGAGTGGTTTGGTGTACATGGTATAGAGGGTGGGGGAGAGGCATGAGCCCTGTGGGACAGCATAAGACACAGGTATGGGGTCTGCTCACTCGAGTCCTGCAAAGACCCTGGTAGTTTGGTTGGAAAGAAAAGATTGGATCCAGAGGGTGTCTTCTGGGGCGAGGTGGAAAGTGGTGGTGAGGTGTTTACAAAGGATCTCATGATAGACTAGGTCGAAGACTGCAGAGAGGTCTAACAGAAGAAGGATAGCAAGCTCACTGTTGTCCCTGAGGTCAAGCTGGATCTTGAGGTCAGTGAGGGCAGTTTCAATGCTATGTCTAGATCTAAATCCAGATTGATGGGTGCCTAGTAAGTTGTGTCTTTCGAGGTTCAGTTGCAATTGCGAGTATGCTGTGCCGGCGAGGATTTTGAAGAGGTAGTGGTGATGGGGCGATAGTTAGTGGGGATGGTGGGTTGGAGAGTGTTTTTTTCAAGAGGGGGGTGTCCCAAGCTTCTTTGATGGCGGAAGGAATCGAGTTAGTCTTGAATGTTGCATTGATAAGGTAGCTATAATGGGGGCCAGGGGTTCAGCACATATTTTGACAATATGGGCTGGGCAGGTATCATCAGCACAAGTCGATGCTTTCATGTGCAGGATGGTAATGCAGACTTCTGAAGGGGAGACGGCAGAGAAGTGGAATTGAGTGGGTGGGGGTGCAGTGGTGAGGGTGCTGACCAGGGGGAAGGTTGGTGGCGGGGGTAGGAGTGTTTTTTGTGGATAGCTGTGTCCCTTAATGTCTGTGTTTTGGTTTCAAGGGCAGATTGTATGAGTGTGCACTATGCTTTGTCTTTTGGGAGGTTTTCAGGGGGGGTGCTGAGGATTCAAGCTCTCTAAGGATTCGGAAGAGTTATTTGGCATTGGAGCTAGCATTGGAGATCCTGGTATTGAAGATGTTAGCTTTAGTATGAATGATAGCTGATTTGTAGGAGTTTGCAATGCATTGGCCGCTTTGTTTGTGTCAGAGGGGTTTTTCCCCCAGAGGTGTTCAAGGGCTCGTTTCTTTTTCCGGAGGGAGGCTAGATCATTGGAGAACCAATTTTGGGTATAATGTGTTTTGCGGGAGGTGGTTTTGAGGGGAGCATGTTCGTCTAGTGTTTTGAGCAGTGCCGAGTTGTAGGATGCGAGAATGGCTTCTGGTGTGGAGTTGTCAGGGGTGGGTTGAGGGAAGCTAGGATGGAGGGGCTAAAAACTCGACTGTGAGCTTGCAGGTGTGTCTGGCGATGGTGCAAAGGGGTTCGCTAATAATAGGGGTGTTTATGGTGATGGTGGTGAAGGTGAAAGGAATCAGTGAGCGAACTGACACGGGAACGGGGACAGGAGGGATACTTGGAGTAGAACGTTGCATGAGAGTATCCAGTCAAGAGTTCTTCCTTTTTCATGGGTAGGAGAGAGGACTAATAGGGAGAGGTTCATCTCATCAAGGGTCGCTTTGAGGGTGGATGCCTTAAGGTTGGATGGGTCGTTAAAACCTAAGTTGAAGTCCCCTAGGAGAATCAGTTTGGTTTTGGGCTTGAGGAGGGAGTGGTGAGGAGGGGGATGTCGGATTCTGGGGTGCCAGATTGGGAGGGTTGGCGGTAGAGGAGAAGTAGGTTGATGGTAGTTTGGGGGGAGGATTCGAATTTGGCGAGAAGGATTTCACAGCCTGGAAGTTGTTGAAGAGATGAGGTCCTGAGGGGGAGAGTGGATTTGTGTATGATGGCAACACCACCTCTTAGGCTGTTTTGCAGATCCCTAAGGATGAAGTAACCAATGGGTACTGCGAGGGAGATGAGTAAGACGGCAGCATCGTGTAGCCAGGTTTCAGTTACAGCTAGCAGGTCAAGATTCTGTTCAATTAGGAGGTTGTGGATGTCGGGGGCATGGGCATAGATGGAGCGGGCATTAATGAGAGCGCAGGTGAGGGGTTTGGGAGGGGAGAGTGGATGTGGAAGTGGTATAATGGGTAGGGGGCCAATTGGGGTGTGAGGGAGTGGGAGGGGGATTTTAGTGGCAATCAGCCAGTTAGATAAATGTTTTTGGGGGAGGGGACATGGATTCTGGAGCGGAGTTGGTGTGTACGGGCCTGGCCAATGCATGATGTGGTGGAGTCAAGTAATGGGGAGGTGGTGGCTGAGAGTGTGCCTTCATAGTGGTGGGGGGTATCCAGCTTGGGGCTGGTGTTGCTTGCTGGCATTCATGGGCAATTGGCAGGCTTGATGGATGTAAGAGGATACATGCACTGTCTAAGTGCGCTGCCTCAGTTGTGTGTTTCTGACATGGAGACTGATGGGGGAGGTAGGATGTGTTTGGTGAGGAGGATCTGCAGGTTTTGTATATAGGTTGCTAGGGGGGTCGCATGTGGAATATGCTGGGAGGTGAGAGGAGTGTTTGCGGAATGGGCGGATGGGTTGTGGGAGTGCATGGATGAAGTGTTGTGAGGGGTCTGTTAGTGTATTTACATAGAGTATGTGTCACTTCAGTGGTGTAACTGTAGCAAGGTGTGTGTGGGGTTAATGTTAGGCCCGAGACTAGTAATGGTGTGATTATAGACTTGTATGCAAGAGTCATGAGGGATGGTTTAGGCTGGGATATCGTGGATGAGGTGATAAAGAGTGGTCGAGATGTCGAGTGCGCATGTGCGTGCTCGAGTGCGCTTGGTATTTGTAGTCTCATGAGCTGAGGGATTCTTGAATGAGGCAGTGGGATGGGTTTCGTGGGCGCGTGGTGGGTAGTGGAAGGGGCTGGGATCAGGTACGGTGTGCCAGGAAAGTGGGATGAGCATGGGATAGTGCAATGCATTGGAATAGAGGACGGGCGGGTCTGCAGTTCACAATAGGTGCCACAAAAGTGGGGGCGGGTGTGGTTGCTGGGAGTCCTTGTGGAAGAGCTGGGTGAAGGTCGACAGATGCGCAATATTGTGCCGGGCCGTTGGGACCAGATGCGCACAGCGAGATGAGGCAGCATCAAGCTATATGTGGTTGGATGTGAGGGAGTGAGGTTTTCGTCGGTGAAGTAAATGCTTTTGAGAGTGCTTGTCCTTTACAATAGTAGGTAGTGTGTAGTGCTTGGGTAAAGTGCTACACCTTGGGAGGTGGGTATTGGAGAGAATGCTGAGTGAATCGGGTGCTTTGACCCTCTCAGCACACACAAGGATTGTGCTAAGGAGTGGGCGGGGCATAGTTTCACTGAAGTGAGTGTGGGCTTTGTGAGCATCATTTCGAGTCTTGTATTTGGGAAACACTGATGTGGTGAGACATAATACTCGTGTCGGAGGGCTGGTGAAGTGGCAACACAGGTAAGTGGGGCATTGTATAACGGCCCGAAGGAAGAAAATAACTTGGCTGCGGGGGTTAGAGGTGTGTGTTGCTGAATAGACAAATTGAATTCTTACAGAGGGGCACGTTAGTGTTGTGCGAGAGTGGAGGCTTGCGGTTACAAGCATTTTGTTTGGAAATAGCTGTAGTAGCGCAGTGTGAGCTTGCTGCTAACGACTCTGCATTGGGATGCGGGTCAAAAGGAGACAGTAGGTCAACAGGTGTATGATTACTAAGCAAAATTGAGTTGGGCTCGGTTCTAGTCGGAGATAACAAAGGATGTGTACAGACACTTGATGTGCCAGGGATGACTGGAGGAACTGCTGGACTGATGGAGTGATATTGGTCCTCTGGATCCTGAGCTTACATGCAGTTGCCTAAAATTGGGAAGGAATATGTTCCATTGTATTAATACATTGTTACGCTCACCTGGTCTCTGCGGAGGTGTTGGGGCACAGTTGCAGCCCTCCCTGAACTTGAATCACCCCCTTCGGGCCTCCCCCTCATTAGAAAAGCTGTGAGCAGTGGTACGTGGTGATACTGCTCCTGCGTGGAGATAAGAGTGTGTGAGTGCGCCATTCTGTGATTGTTGTACCTCTCGAACCCTTCACCCCAGAGTACGGTTTCTGTGAGCATACGCCGGCCCATAAAGCTCTCCTGTGAATTATAGAAGATAAGCTATCCGTCCTGCTACTTCTGGCACGGGCGCGTCAAATGGGATCTAGTTTCTTCACTGATCCCTGATAAGGATTAGTCCAGTCCAGCTGCGACTATGCTTCTCCTTATGATTGGTAAGTCTTTCTTGAGCTATTGTGATGTTGTTTGTTCTATTTAACATCTTTATATGTTACTCCTATTTATGCCCGCAATAATGTCTCTCTTCTGTTTTCTTCCCTTAGATGAAATGCGGCCTCAATACAGCTGTGAGACGCGAGACGCGGCCGGATGGAAGATGGATGCCACTGCAATGTTCGAGAGCAGTTAAGTGATGGTTTAAGGAAAAGCGCTGAGTATGGCAAAGCGCAACCTTAAACTGAATGTTTTTTTGGATGTCTAACCTTATCTTCTGTTTTTCCTTGCCGGCGCTGCTGTCGACGATGGAGCCTGTTGTGCTGCGGTGCCAAGATGAAGATTTCGGCATTCTGGAAAGTGTAAAGAGGAGTACTTGGTTCGCCCAGCTGGTAAGTATGCTGCAGGAAGCAGGATGTCCAGGAAACAGGATCTTCAAAGGTAAGTCTGACCGTAGGTGACGGTGAGCGTTGTGCTGCTTGCAAGTGCAGAATAACGCAAAGTGTCTGTCTTGAGGATCAGGGCAGCTTATATAGTTGAGATCATGGGCACGCCCATTAGGGTCGGCTTACCAGCCACTACCTGCCACTCCTGGAGAGTGAGCACGTGCGAAGGCAATCCATTAGCAGCCACACCCAGGAATACGCTCGAGACTGCTTAATGGGTGGAATGTTCAAGGTTAATGCATCCTGCTTAATGGATGGAATGTTCACGGTTAATGCATCTGAAGTGCTATGTCCATAATAAAAGCTTTTTGGTGTTAAATGGATGTTCTTGTTTACTTTGTTCAGGAGCCTGGCGCCAATGGCGCCAGGACAGTGTCCACCCAGGTGTCTTGTGCATGTGACCCCTGCATGCTTGTGCCCCTGACTTCATGACTATGACAGCACTCCCCATCAAGGCCCCTTTCAAGGGTGGTTCTCCTCCCGGTCCTGGTTTGGTGGGATTATTGTAATGGAACTGTTTGATTAAACGCGGAGCATGGACGTGTTCACTGGGTTCCCAAGTTCGGTCTTGAGGTATGTAACCTTTCCAGTCTATTAGGTAATACAATTTTGATCGAACCACCTTGGAGTCCAGGATGGATTTGACTTCATACTCTGGTTCTCCATCTATTACTTCGGGCTCTGGCGGAGAACTAAGCCGTGTATTGGATTTCATTGGTTTGAGGAGAGAGACATGAAATAAAGGGGGGAATTTTCATGTGAGATGGTAACTCCAATTTCATGGTGACAGGATTGATTACGAACTTTATAGTATAGGGGCCCAGGTATCTTGGGCGGAAAGCTCTTGGCCCCTTCAGGGGAATATATTTGGATGCTAAACACACCCTTTCTCCAATCTGGCAGGCGGGAGCTTCCTTCTGATGTCGATCAGCAAACAGTTTTTGTCTTTCCTTACCCTTGGTCAGATGCTCTGTTACCTCCTTAAGAACCTGAGTGATGGTTTTATGCAAGTTTTTTATCGCTGGCATTTCCAGGGTATCGGGTGGATCAAATACTGATGTCCTCGGATGTCTTCCGTGCACAGTATAGAATGGAGTTTGCCCTGTGCTTGCGTGAACTGAGTTGTTGTAAGCATACTCAGATATCCACAGTATATTTTTCCAAGAATCCTCAGACTGTTGCAACATACACCTAAGATATTGCTCAAAAGTGTGGTTGTTTCATTCAGTTTGCCCATCAGTTTGATGGTGATGGCTTGTGGACAACCGGAGATCGATTTTGGGAATCGTACAACACTTTCTCCAAAAGGCAGAAACAAAATGAGTTCCGCGATCAGATACTAATATTGATGGAAATCCATGCAATCAAACAATTTTCTCTAGGAACACAGAAGCGAGAGTTGACGCAGTTGAAAGTCCCTTCAGCGGGATGAATAGGGCCATTTTGGAGAATAAATCCACAACGACTAATATGGTGTTGTATCCATTGCAGGGTGGAAGATCTGTGATGAAGTCCATCGACAGGGTATACCAAGGTGCTGGTGGTACTGTTAGGGGGTGTAGTAAGCCAGCAGGGTTCTGTTTCTGAGACTTGTGTTGTACACAGACATTGCAGGTTTCAATAAATTGGGCAATGTCTTTTCGCCAGGTTGGCCACCAGTAGTTTTGTTTTACCTTAGCCTGAGTTTTGGCTATTCCTGGCTGTCCTTCTGCTAATGAATCGTGGTAATTTGTGATGATTTGCTTTTGCAGTTCTTGGTCTTAGAAATACAGTAAATTGTCTTTGATGGTGTACTGGTCACCTTTTAACAGCCATTCCTGTTGTGTTGATTGATCCATCGGGGATGCAAACTGGTTATTTAGTCATCCACACACGTGGTGGCAGCTATTCTGGTTTGAATCCTTTCCTCAGGAATTATGGCCACGGGTCAGATGCTGTAAAAGCCTCTTTTTCTTCACTTATGCGTGATAGAGCGTCTGCTTTCCCATTGCGTACTCCAGGTCTATGAGTGATAATGAAATCATATTCCACGAAAAAAAGAGAGCCCAACGAAGTTAACACGAGGATTGTGCTTTGGCGGTTTTCAAGTATTGCAAGTTACGGTGGCCCATGATGACAGTGACCGTATGTCTCGCCCCAAGAAGGTAATGTCTCCAGGCCTTGAATGCTGCTTTAATCGCCAGTAATTCCTTATCTGTGATTGCGTAGTTCAACTCGGGGGCTAAAAATGTGGGGGAACAGAATGCGACATGGTGTAGATGTCCTGTTTCAGGGTCTCCTTGTGACAATACTGCTCCCATGGCTATTTTTGAAGCACCTGTCTCAACTATGTAAGGCAGGTCTGGTTGTGGGTGTCGAAGGACTGGTGCTGTAGTGAATGCTAGTTTCAACTTCTGGAAGGCTTCTTCAGCTTTTGTCGACCAATGGAACTTTTGATTTTTCTTTAACAAGGAGGTAATTGGATGTACAATTTGTGAAAACCCAGGTATAAACCGACGGTAAAAGTTGGCGAATCCGAGCATGCTTTGCACTCCTTTCGAGGTGTAAATGATTTCAATCCGGCACTTCACCTAAGTCAACGCCTAGTGTGTAATGCACAACTGGAATCCTTATTTATTTGTGTCTAAAGGTTCTTTTATTCTGAATGATGTACCACTCATATCATGCCCCTCTCATGGAACCCCCCCCCGGTCACAGTGTACCAGGAATCAGGCTGGTTTGCAAAGTTAACATATTTATTTATGTATTCACAATATAATCACACTATGTTTAATGGGTATACAATAATCACCAAGGGGTGATGTAACACTAAGCAATCTCTTTAATCATAAGGAGTAATAATAAGCAAAACAATTCAGCACAGAAATAATATTTTTGTGTGTGTGTTCATAGCAATGTGGTTACTATTTCCCCCTGCAGACGCCTCAACCCCCAACAAGCAATGTAAAGATATAGGAGGAGAGAGAGCAGGTATTCAGGAATACAAAATTCAAAGAAAACATCAATCCCAATTTTCCCCAGCAACACGAGAGAGAAACAGAATTGATTGCCAAACTGTCAAAATGGTTTTAAAGTTACATGAGAATGGATTGGGTAAAACACTAAATATGGCTTCAATTGCTGAAATGGTTTAAATTCTAATGGGAGCCACCTTAGGTAGTTGCAGACAAACACTAGCAATGATTTGAGAGTAAGAAGCAATGTGAAAACTTGAAACTGAGGTCGGGTGCAATTGAAAGCTGTTTTACACGTGACAGAATTTTACCTAAAACAAATTCGCTGCAAACTTTTCCGTGTGCGATAATCGCGATTGCGGAAGAACTATATGGATTTGGAATGCGGTTTTTGGTTCTATGGAAAGATGAGAATGTTAGTTACGAGCAGACGTTTACATTTTGAAGTAGTTATGGATGTTTTCGTGGAGGTCGTTTTTCTGAGACAGGCACAAGAATGAAAACAGGGAGGCGCTTTCAAAAGACAAACAGGATTTCTTTACACTAGGGGATGACTATGAAGAAGCAAATATCACACGGAAACACAGCCACTGGACCAGGGCGCCACTGGATCAGGGCGACTGCCTGCCGAGGAGCTTGCCTTCTTCAGATGAAATATATCAGCGCAAAGATATTTTTAACAATACTAATACAGAAGGAAGATGGTAGGGATAAGATAGAGAGTTCAGGCAATTCAAAAAGATTTCTAACAATGAAGGTTCTGGAGACAAGATAGGATGGATTTGTAGAGGGAAAGACTATGGATAGTACATATGCTAGTGACACAGTCCTACTCTATGGATGCTAATTATATATGTTTGAACAAAACCGTCAGGAATTCTGCTGGGCACATCGGATTGGGGAGCAAGGTGCTCTGGTCTGCACGGCACAGCACAACTGGTCTGCAATGGATCTCTGGTCACAACACAGCACGGCACAACTGGATTGGGTCTTTTGATTCTGGTAATAATTATACTAGAGGGACAACAATTACAGCACAGCCCGGCTGTTTCTTTTGTTCCACTTAGATTTTGTGAGATTCTTTCTGATTTTTGAAATTCAAGGCCTAGTTGAAAATGGTTAAACTAATGGAATGGGCCTTTTTGCGTGGCAAGTTTCTGAAGTCTGGAGCAAGGAATATGGATGGTTCTGTTTCAGGCTGCTTCGCCAGGATCAGGATAGTGGGTGAATCTGTCCTTCTAAGTCCTCAGCTTTCTCTATTTATGCATATTTTTGTATTTTGTATTTTATTGAATTTATATAGCACTTTAATCCAAAGTGCTTTGATAAGGGGGTGTGTATGCTGGATTATCCTAAGCGTGCCCCCTTTCCAGCCTATTGGCTAGAGTCTCCTCTCTCCCTTGATTGGAGGAGAAAACAAGGTGTCACCATGATGATGTGGGTTTATGAGTCAGAGAATCCTCCTCTTGACTTTTGAACATAAAATCTACTTTTAGTACACTACATATTTACATATGTGCAACCTCTATAACAATAACAGATATAGATCACATATTTTGTGGGGCAGATACTCTTCCAAGCCCCCTCGCTGTAGGATCTTGAGTCTGCTTTTGACAGAAATTCGCCCTTTTTGTCCGGAACACATGGTCCAATTTCAGAGCAAATTTCCACAAATGTGCGCATTGTATATGGGCATAAGCGTGTGAAGTTTCATGCTTTTGAAATAAATACATTTGGTATAAGACCATAATTTCCACTGTTACTTCCCAGAACATAGCACAGAGTTCTAGCACCTCTTAAAATGTACAGCCAAAAATTAAATTCACAATTCTGGGGTTTACATATTTGTCACAATTTTACACAGTAAATTATCAGTCTTTTTAAAATGTGCTTTTTGTCCTTGTGAATCAACAAATGGTTGTCTGTCCCCGCCCCCTTCCTCTTCTTGCAGCTCAAGAGCAATCTCCTCCCATTTCCTACTGGCAGAGGCCATTTAGGATCCTTTCTGATTAGCATCTCCTTCAGCTTGAGGAAGTCCATTATTTGAAAACAAACAGCTATAACAATTATTTCAGCTTCCAAACCATGAAATTTAAATAGTGACAACCTAGGTTACTCTCAAGGACAGGTAACTTAAATTTCAGACATTAGATTTCAGTTGCACAAGTTTAATTCTTATGATTCAAGCTACTGACAGCTGTTATACAGGCAGCCACTGGTACTGCGCCCAGATTTTGACAGATTTCACAGGCAGGCACCTTTTTGCTGTTAATGTTTGGATGACAAATTCAGCTTTTCATGACTTTGTCTGTTCATAATGATTTCATGAACCAAGTCAATTGTATCACCCAGCAAGAATATTGGATATTTGATGGTGTTTTGTACCGGCATTCTGTAATATCAGCAACCAAGAAAAAGATTTGAAACAAGACTCTGGATTCCTTTCAGCAAAACACTGCTTTTCATGCAGGTTCCATTTTTACTTGTTGGGTAGCCCAGTGACATGTTTCAGGTGTGAGGTCTCCGTTCCACCACTGACAACATGAATGGCAGATTTGGCAGCCATCTTTTTGTGCTTTGTAGAGCACCATTTTCCTAGGTTTTGGCGCGCGCCAGGGTTTTGCAGCGATTTTGATGATTCTGGCACCACCAGGACACAGTGATGCCACAGGGCAGAGCATAAGTGGGTTAATACATCCCACAATGCTCCCCCTCAGGACTTGAAACTTCACCACCCATCAAGAGGAAGTCGGGAGATTGGGATGGCAGTCTTTCTTTTTGGTCCAAGTGGAAACATTCATCTGCTTCTCCCACAGGTTCTCCTCGCCGGTTCCAGATGGGAGTCTGGAGTGATACTCCGGGCTCCTTGGGTCTTTCTTCTTGGTCCCCGAGTGGTCCTCCTTGGTGCTTAGAATCCATGGTTTCAGTACTACTATGACAGAATAAAGAAAGGTTTCAGACATTTCCCCACCACTACTCATGTAGTGGGGCAGATGCATACCTTTGACATACAATTGACAATCTTTCCCGCCTGTAATTTTTGTTGATTTTAACAGGGGGAATGGTTTTACAGTTGGAATTTTCTAGGGATCAGGAATGTCACCCTCTGGGTCTCCAGATGACTCCTCTGGTTGCCTCACACTATGCCTTGGATGGCAGCACTTCAGCTGGTTGATGTGGACGCACTTATCTTCCCCTTCTGCCACGCTACTTTGGGGATATGGATTTTGTAGGTGACTGGTGAGATTCTGTCTACAATTTCAAAAGGACCCCGCCAGCTAGGGAGAAATTTGCGCTGTTTGGCCTGGTTACTTTGGGAATTGGACAAGTAGACCCGGTCTCCTACTTGGTATTCTTTTTTAGGTGTCTTAAGGTCATAGTGGGTCTTCTTACTGGCCCTCATTACAACACCAGCGCTAAACCATGGCGCTATTAGCACCATGGTTGGTGGCGGTGTTGTAACGGGTCTGCCATGGTTCAATGGGGAATTACCACCCCATTCCAAGGTTGGCGGGGCGTTAATTCCCCATTGAACCACGGCCCTTCCCCATTCCCATTTTTGCCCCATAGGGCTCTATGGGAATGGGGAAGGCGCTAAGTACGGTACCGCAAATTGCCAAGGTCCATTTGCGGGTCCCTACTTTAACGGCTGGTCTAGACCAGCCGTTCAGGTTGGGTCCCACAAAGGGACCTCGTAGTAAGGTGCTAAGTGTTTAACGGCCCACTGTCTGCAGATCTTTCTAGATTCTGCTGAGCATAGGCAAAAGCATATTGAAGGTGTTTTCTCAGATTCTCAACATACTCACAGCCCCTGATGTGTATGTGTAAAAACCTTATTTTCCCTTCAAAGGTTCCCCAATATAATTGATGTATTTTGTTTCATTTAATAACAAAAATTGGGTTGATCTTTTTGAGGAGCAATTCTATTTTCCTTTTTGTTTTTACATTACTTGCCCGAGTCTGCTACCAGTCACCGCGGGTTTACCGAATCCCCTTAGTATATAATTCTGTTTAGACAACCAATGGTTGTTCCTTTCAGTACGGTGAGTTTGGGTACTAAACTATTAGGACCCATTACATCTTTTGGCCACATAATTACCCTTGAATGCACAGTTCAAGAAGAAACCCTGTTCAGTGCAATCACCTTTGGGCTTAGATTGACCTTAATGTACACGTTTATAGAATCTCGCTTGGAGTGGGCAGCCCCCCCCCAGAAAAGGCTTCCAGAACAGAACTGTTCACCAGAAAAAGCCCCATAGGGATGCTGGCCTTTCCAAGAGATTCAGTTTAAAGGTCCCTGTGGTGAGCAAGTTATTTTATACTCCCACCACACGTTATCAGAAGTACTATCTAATTACCCCTCACCCTGATCTTTCATTAGCCCCCCGCCCAAATGTTGAGGAATGTTTTAACCAAATTTCTTCATTTGAACAATACAATTGTTGTCACTAATTAGCCCAGAAATGTCCAGAAAGGAATTAGTTTTAGACTAAGAGGTTTTCATATTTATTCTTGCTCTCTGTCTGTCTCTCTTGGTTCTCTCACTACAGGGGCCACTCAATCGCGCTGAGGAAGGCGGCCACTATGCACATTGCTGCCGACACGTTCTTTGTATGCAAGGGGGAAGAATGAACTCACTATTAGGAGTTCTGTTGTTCTATGCTGATAATATAATTACAACATATGCGTTGATTAAAACCAATCATAGACCTCCCTGTCACATGGGCCCCTGTAACATAAGATGCTCTCCATGCATCAGATACTTTAAAATTGCACATTTCTCTAAGGACATAGATGCTTAAAGGTCCTTGAAAGCGCAGAGTTTACAACGCTTACTGATTTCTATATACCTCTCTTACGGGTTATGATGTACTCTTGAAACCTCGCCCCCTCAGAAAACAGATATGCGTTTGCTTTTTGGTGCAATTGTGAACAATTGTCTGTCAACCTTTTTGAATCAAAGGATTTTTGTATGTTGAACAATGTTTTAATTCTGATTCCACTATAAGTTTTTGTCTACATTTTTGAATTGTGTTATATGGAAACATTTAAATACGTTTTTTTGACCTGTTTTCATTATAAATAATGTATATTCACAGCCCCTGATGTGTACGTGTAAAAACCTTCTTTTCCTTTCTGGACAATTTCACGGGTTATGAATTTTGAGGATTAATTCCATTAGTACATGTATTCAAAGATTTCCCAATATAATTGATATATTTTGTTTCATTTATTGACAAAAATTGGGTTGAACTTTTTGAGGAGCAGTTCTATTTTCCTTTTTGTTTTTGCATTACTTGCCCGAGTCTGCTACGTGTCACCACAGGCTTACCGAATCCCCTTAGTATATAATTCTGTTTAGACAACCAACGGTTGTTCCTTTCAGTGTAGTGACTTTGGGTACTAAACTATTAGGACCCATTACATCTTTTGGCCAGACAATTACCCTTGAATGCACAGTTCAAGAAGAAACCCTGTTCAGTGCAATCAGCTTTGGGCTTAGATTGACCTTAATTTACACGTCTATAGAATCTCGCTTGGAGTGGGCGCCCCCCCACCCCCCTGAAAAGGCTTCCAGTACAGAACTGTTCACCAGAAGAAGCCCCATCGGGATGCTGGCCTTTCCAAGAGATTCAGTTTAAAGGTCTCTGTGGTGGGCAAATTATTTTATACTCCCACCACACGTTATCAGAAGTACTATCTAATTACCCCTCACCCTGATCTTTCATTAGCCCCCCGCCCAAATGTTGAGGAATGTTTTAACCAAATTTCTTCATTTGAACAATACAATTGTTGTCACTAATTAGCCCAGAAATGCCCAGAAAGGAATTAGTTTTAGACCAAGAGGTTTTCATATTTATTCTTGCTCTCTGTCTGTCTCTCTTGGTTCTCTCATTACAGGGGCCAATCAATCGCCCTGAGGAAGGCAGCCACTATGCACAAGCATAAATCCCTCTGATGCATCTTCAAGATGGATTACATTGCAGCCGAAACATTCTTTGTATGCAAGGGGGAAGAATGAACTCACTATTAGGGGTTCTGTTGTTCTATACTGATAATATAATTACAACATATGTGTTGATTAAAACCAATCATTGACCCCCTGTCACATTGGCACCTGTAACATAAGATGCTCTCCATGCATCAGATACTTTAAAATTGCACATTTCTCTAAGGACATAGATGCTTAAAGGTCCTTGAAAGCGCAGAGTTTTCAACGCTTACTGATTTCTATATACCACTCTTACGGGTTATGATGTACTCTTGAAACCTCGCCCCCTCAGAAAACAGATATGCGTTAGCTTTTTGGTGCAATTGTGAACAATTGTCTGTCAACCTTTTTGAATCAAAGGATTTTTGTATGTTGAATACTGTTTTAATTCTGATTCCACTATATGTTTTTGTCTACATTTTTGAATTTTGTTAAATGTAAACATTTAAATACGTTTTTTTGGTCCTGTTTTCAATATAAATAATGTATATTTACAGCCCCTGATGTGTATGTGTAAAAACATTCTTTTCCCTTCTGGACAATTTCACGGGTTATGAATTTTGAGTACTAATGGAATTAATCCTCAAAATTCATAACCCGTGAGTTCAAAGGTTCCCCAATATAATTGATATATTTTGTTTCATTTATTGACAAAAATTGGGTTGAACTTTTTGAGGAGCAGTTCTATTTTCCTTTTTGTTTTTACTCATGAGTTGTGGAGGCATTTATCAAAGTCTGCTCTTGGGTTCTGTAGAGCAGATGCTGGGGAAGCGCAATCCTTTGTGCAGTCATCAGCTCAAATGGTGACATTTTTGTTGCAGAAGAAGGGGTATATCTGATGGCCATCAGGACAAGAGGTAATCGAATGTCCCAACTTGGCCCAGAATCTGCAACAATTTTTTTTAATATGCTCACAATTGTCTTGTTGTACCTCTCAACTCCACCACTAGAGGTTAGCCAGTAGGCAATGTGTAGTTTCCTTTTGACCCCAAGTATCTCCCACATCTTTGTCATCACTTCGCTAGTGAAGTGACTACCTCGGTCTGACTCAATCCTTTGGGGTAGTCCAAAACCCGAGATGTGATTGATCATCAGGGCAGCTGCTATTTCTGCCTTGCAGTTTGGGGCCGGAAGACATTCCACCGATTTAGTGAACAAGCATGTCATGGTCAACATGTACTTGTTCCCCCTAGAGGAGCGAATCACGGGCCCAATAAACTCAACTTGTAAATCTGACCAAGGCAGTGTCATCCCCCTCTTTTGGAGGGTATCACAGTGTGTGAGTGATGTTGGCTGAAATTGTGCACACACAAGACACCCCTTCAAGTATTGGTTGAGGTCCTGCCAGATGTGTGGCCAGTATGCAACCTCTCTCGAGATTTCTAGTGTCGTATGAAACCCCCAATGACCGGCTGTGGCCGCATCATGGGCGTGACTTAGCATGAGGCTTCGGAATGAGGTGGGGACCACCCACTGGTCATGGCCAGCTCGGGATCTTCTCACCAACAAACCGTCTTGGATTCTGAACATTTTTGGACATTTCATGAACACTCTGAGGTCCTCTTTCCCTAGGTAATCGGTATCCGTCAGGGGAAAGTTCTCAGGTTCCTCAATGTGTTGATAAAACTTACCATTTATTGGATCCCCTTTTTGAGCCGTAATCAAATCAGCATCTGAGGTCTCCTTACTCCATTGTGCAGTTGAGAGTTCATTGTCAGCATTTGTCTGGGACCTAGTGATAACAGTGACCTGGATTTCCCCCAGCAGGGACTCGATCTCAATTAGATACCCTTGGATGGCTCCGGTTTTGGCCAGCTGATCAGGCAGGTCATTTCCAGTTTTGTCTAGTCCCTCTACTTTAGAATGACCCTTGATCTTTTTCCAGTAGATGGTCATCCCATTCGAGGTGACCAGATCATCAATATTTTGGATTAATTTCCCATGTTTCAATGGTTTGTTATTAGCACATAGCATGCCTCTGGTTTTCCAGTTAAACAGGTGCTCCACGAACCCGTTCTGTATATAATCTGAGTCAGTGATTATGACCAGTTCGTGGAGTTGGTGTTGGACAGCAGTGAGGATGGCTTGATGCACAGCCATCAGCTCTGCCACTTGACTACTTCGGGGACCGATTTTGTACCCAGTGGAGGCTTCTGGGGCATCATTCACCCATGCATTCCCTACGCCGGCCACAAGTTATTTTTCCCCGTTGTTGTCAACATGGTAGGAGCATCCATCCACATAGACAGTGGGCATTCCCTCACACTGGTCTTCTTCATAGACTTTGTGTGGGGAATTAAGGTATGCCCCTATGTTGTCCTTGATTTTAAGACTTTCGTTCTCAAGACAGTTTTCTCTGGCACAATCATGCAGGTCAGCCAGACCTTGCGCGAGGGGACTCTCCTTGTTTTGCCCATATCTGACCTCCATAGGAAAGCCTTGCATTGACAGAATCCAGGAAGTAATTCGGGAATTACTCACATTTCCGGCCCAGATTCTGTCACTTTGGAGATATTGCAGAGGCTGGTGTGGAGTCTCCATTATGATGTGATTCCCCTGGATAAACGGGCGGTAATTCTTCAATGCCCACACCATTGCCAGGAGTGCCTTCTCACAATCGTTGAATTTTTCCTCCACCAAGGATAAAGTTTTACTCTCATAGGAGATTACTTTATTGACCTTTTCATGCTTTTGATATAACACTGTAGTCAAGCATGTATTTGAGAACTCTGTCTCCAAGAAGAACTCCTTGTTTCTGACAGGGTAAGCTAGGCAAGGCACTTGTGAGAGGCTTCTTTTGAGTTGTCTTACTGCCTCGGCTTGTTCTGTACCCCACTCCCACTTGACGCCCCCCTTCAAAAGATGGATCAGGGATCTTGTGATCTCTGCGTAATCCTCAATGAACTTTCTGCTGTAATTAGTCAGTCCAAGGAGGCTCCTTAGTTCCCGCAGAGTTGTGGGGTCTTTTAATTTCTAGAGTGCTTCCACTTTCGTTTCCTGGGGACAGAGACCCTGAGGAGTTATCTCATGCCCCAAGAAATTGACACAGGTTCTGCACTACTGTGCCTTTTGAAAGGAGAGTTTTTCTCCGGCAGCCCTCAACTGTGTCAGAACATAAAGGATTGCTGCTATGTGTTCCTCCAAAGTTGAGCTTTTGACTAGAACATCATCTACATAGGCCAGGTTACCCCTTTCACCCAGATCGGGCATGGCCTTGTGTAGAAAAATGTTAAATTCATTGCTGAAGTTGATGTATCCAAAGGGAGTCCAGGTCCATGTGTACTGCTGCCCCCCGAAGGCGAAAGCCAGCTTGTATTGGTCCTCCCTACTGACAGGTACAGTCCAGTACCCATTGGTCAGGTCAATGCAGTGAATAACTTTGACCCTTGGATCTGGGCCAGCACTTGGTCAATGTAGGGAAGAGGCCATCGGGAAGTATGGACCCGTTTGTTGAGCTCCCCCATTGGCCGTTTGGTTTCAAAATCACCAGCACCGGATTATTGAAGATGCTGTGGACTGGACGAATTATCCCACGGGACTCAAGGTTCCTAATTATTTCAGTAAGGGACTCCATTGAAGCGAGAGGCAAGCGATATTGCTTCACAAACACTGGAGTCATGCCTGGATCCATGGGAATTGTTGTTGTGTGGATGTCGGTACGACCACAATCATATGAGTCCACCGCAAAGAGATCTCAAAAATCTAAGAAATCTTGTTTCAATTTTTGCTTTTGCTCCAGAGTCTCACAGGCATCAGCAAGGTTGACTCTCTCTTCAATCATCTGCGTGAAGCTTGGAAAGACTTCCGGTTTTTCTATCTCAGCGGCCTCCTCCAGCTGGGTGGAGAAGTCCCTGGTCAAAGAGCTGATTTGGACTGGTGGCTTCAGGTGGGGAAGGCAGTCCTCGCGGATTTGAAAGATCACCTCATCCCTCCTGAAGTCACAGGTCACATCTTCCTTACCATAAGGGCAGGAAGTGTACACCAGGAAATTCCCCCCATGCCGGTGAAGTTCCTGTCTGGTGTTGCGTCATCGTTGCTATCACTGTCAAAACAGTCCTTGGGGATTGGTCCTAACAATTCATTACCTAAATCTATGGAAAAATGTCGGTCATCAAAACGTCATTCCAATAATGGTGCCTGCGGCCAGAGTGATACTCTTTAGGTCGCTGTTATCCACCTCTATTGGAATGGTGTTGTGTTCTATGTTGACTAGTGGTGTTGGGTTTACCCCCAACCCTTGCTTTTGGAAATGAGCATTGAGATGAATATAGGCATCTGGGTTTTTCAGTTACTGTCCTCTTTTAATTTTTACTTCCAGTGAGAATTGGCAGGTCCGTTCTGGGATGGTGACTTCCTTTCCAATCTGAATTTCAACTGCATATGGCATGGCAGCAGTTGTGCTGACCGAAATGCTTTCTCTGCATCATCACAATCCATGGGATTACCCGCTAATCGGGACCAAGCTTTGAAGTTTATTAGGTCCAAACTAATGGCAAAGGGATGTAGAATGTCACTGCCTAAGTAAAATGCAGCAGGGACATCTCGCACAACCCAACAATTATGGGCTATGCTCTTGTTGCCTATGGGAATTTGGAGCATACACCTGCTAGGCAGGAGATGTTTGGAATTGGGGGCTTCCAGGTACATTTCCCATTTGTCTATCAGTTTAAATGTGGGAATTGTGACAAGATCTCACCGGACACAGGTAAAATGAAGGTAAGTACTTTTATTGCAAGACCCCACAGCCTCCTGCTTCAGCCCCCTCAACGTAACGGCCACTGTGGAATGTTGACTCTCTAAATGCCTCAACATTCCATTGAGATTCCAGATCAGACTCCACACCTGCCCTCTACACGCGTTTGCAGCCATCCACCACCACCTGTCTCTTTCTCCAGACAGAGCCATCCTACAATTGAACATGGCCTTTTCCAACCCTAACCACTCTCCTTGAGGGCAAAAACGTGCTGTAACCTTTGTGAACCATCCTGGGATTTTTTATGTACACCTCATCCCCAGTATAAACGTTCAACTCCTTCCTAGACTTTTGTGAAGACACTGTGGCCTCCTGGCGCGCCAAAATGCTGCGATGAATAGCCTGCAAATCCATATTACATGGACCTCCACCACCCATAGCCAGGGTTCTCAACATTGTACCTGCTTTCCTGCCCCTCATAAGCTCAAATGGAGATCTGCCCGTAACCATGGCAGGGGTTCTCCGATATGCAGCCAGATATTGTGTCACCACCTCCTGCCAATCCAAACCATTAGCCAAAGCCAATTGTATAGCTGCCTTAATCGTACCATTGGCCCTCTCAACTAATCCATTAGCCGAAGGATTATACAGTGCTGTCCTATAATGGGAAATGGCATGCTGTTCCAAAAATTCTCTCATTGCTCTGGAGGTGAACTGCACCCCATTATCTGTAACTAAACTTGCAGGTAATCCCTCCCGATCAAATACTTTCCTCAAGAAGGCAATAACAGAATTGGTTGTGACACAGGAACACGCCGCCACCTCAATCCATCTGGACGTATAGTCCACCAACACCAACATATATCTAGACGCAGGCTCTAAACACTCAAACGGACCCTTGATGTCCAAAGCCAATTTCGACCATACTTGCTCTAGAACCTCTACAGGATGTACAGGTTGTGGATGCAGTACCTTGCTCTTATCGCTGACAGAGCATGCCTGACAGTCTTTCACCACTTGTTCAACATCCTTGTCCATGGACGACCACCAGTACTTCTCCCTGAGTCTCCTCTTGGTCAGGGATCGACCCAAATGACCAACATGTGCCAATTCCACCATTCTACCTCTCAGACTTACAAGGGGTATCAACCTACTTCCCCTAGACACGCCCCATGGACCCTCGGCTAATTCATGCAGAACTTGGGCATAACCTTTCCCTTCAGGCCTATCCTTAACCGTGTGCCAACCTTTCACTAGACCTTCCCTAATCCATTTTAACTCAAGATCAGCCCCAGACTCCACATCATACTACGACTTCTCCACAGCAGAAGCCACAAAAGCAACCTGACATTCCTGCAAGTCTTCCTGTTTCACCCAACCTGCCTGACTGTCCACCTCCCCAACAGGCAAACGGGAAAAGCAGTCTGCCACAACATTAAACTTCCCAGGAAAATACTACAAAGAAAAATTGTAATCCTGTAGCTGTACTGACCACTTCGCAATTCCCGGTGATACCGCCATGACTCCCTTGGTAGAAAACACTTGCACCAACGGTTTATGGTCCGTTGTGACAATATAGGGTATGCCCCACAAAAATGTCCTGAAGTGTTTTGAAGCCCATAACAATGCCAAAGTCTCTCTCTCAATTACTGAGTACCTAGTTTCCACATCCCTCAAAGTCCTCGAGGCAAAGACCACTGGCATCCATTCACCATTTATCCATTGCTCCAGCACTGCCCCCAGACCCACCTCACTTGCATCCACAGTCAGAGCAGTTTTATTTTTCGGGTCAAATGACTTCAGGCAAGGAGCATTCTCCACATCCCTCTTGACCAACTCAAATTCTGCCGCACACTCCTGAGACCAGTCAAATCTTGCACACTTCCTCATGAGAGCTCTCATGGCCATAGTTTTTTCAGCATAATTGGATACAAATTTAACATAGTACTCCGCAAGGCCCAGAAAAGCCCTTAGCTGATCCTTATTGACCGGAGCTGGTGTATCCCTCAACACCTGTACCAACTCCCCTTTGGGGCTCACACCTCGTGAACTCAATGTATGCCCCAATTATGTGACCGCCTGCACTCCTACCTGACACTTGGTTAGTTTTACAGTCAAACCTTTGTCTTTAAGAATCTGCATGACCCTCCTCGCCCTGACATCATGTTCCTCCCTGCTGCTGCCCCAGACCAGAATGTCATCTTGAAAATAGCTGACTCCCAACACCCCTCCAAACATCTGCTGCATCAACCTCTGGAACACAGCCGAAGCCGAAGCAAGGCCAAATGGCATGCAACAAAATCTGTATGCCCCAAACAGAGTCATAAATGAAGTAAGGGGTCTAGATTCAATGTGCAGGTCAATTTGATGGTACGCCGTTGACAGATCAAAAGTTGAAAAATATCTGGCATCACCTAATGTCAACAACAACTCATTAATATTCGGCAAAGGATGCCGATCCACCCATATGCTGGAATTTAGCTCCCGGAGATCTACACACATTCTGAAGCTCCCGTGACCCTTCTTAACCAAAACTACGGGAAACAACCACTCTGAGGACTCAATGGGCTCAATTATCCCTGCTGACTGCAACTTAACCAATTCCGCTTTGAATGCCTCCCTTGCCGCTACTTGCACTCCCCTCACTTTGTGCACTTTAGGAACTGCACCCCTCTTCAAAGCAATTCGATGTGTAAAACCTCTGAGCTTACCAAGGGTGTCTGAAAATACCTCTGGAAACTCACTCATGAGCACTGTAGGAGTAACCAATATGTCATTCTGCTCCGCACCCTCCATGACACTGAGAACCGGTTCCTTCTCACCCGGATGAATCTGTATTTTCAGTGCAGCCTGCTCATCCCAACCCAACATACTCGTCCCCTTTGAAGCCACATACAATTTACCCAAAGTTTGCCTCCCTTTGAAAGAAAAATTCGACCAATTGTAACCAAGTAGGTTGATAGGACTCTGCCCATATGCACATGGTTTGATGTCCGGAGACAACAAAGTACAAATCTGTTTACCCAAAACTTCTTGATACACTTCCGGAGCCACCAGTGTATAAGGTGACCCCGAATCCACAAGCATATCCACAGGGTGCTGATCCACCAATACCGACACCCATGGACCCTTCCGCCCACTTCCCTCCACATGTAATATGACACTTTGATTAGAGCCACCTCCTGATGCCCCTTCTAACAACATGGTAGAGTCTTCTGGAGCCACACTAGCGACCATGTGCCCCTTACACATGCGTGCAAAGTGGCCCAAACGCTTACATTTCCTGCATTCAACATTGCAAGCAGGACAGGATTTAGAATCAGCAGTGTGACTCGACCAGCCACAATTTTTGCACCCCTCCTTACCCTTAGGTGCTCTACTCCCTTGCACCACAGCTCTATCCAAACCTTTCTTGTTCCTTGACACTACGGCATGCACCATCTCCCTATTCATATCCCTTTCAGTAACAATTTGTACACTCGTCTTAGAAGCTTCAATTGCTCTAGCAATCTCCAAGACCTTATCTAGTGAAGGATCACTCTCTATCCACAACCTCTCTCTGATTTTCTGATTGGATGTCTTCATCATAATCTGATCCCTTATGTGTTCCTCCCCATTACCAGGAAACCCACATGTAGCCATGAGCGCATGCAGCGCCGTAACATAAGTATCTATACTTTCCGTGGAACCTTGCGCCCTAGAGAAAAACTTATATCGCTCTAAAACTACATTAACTCTTTTGCCAAAACGCATTTGCAATTTCCTTAAAGCAGTCTCGTAAGTACTTATCACCATTTCACCCTCACCTCCCCCTTGAACCATTACATTCTCTCCAGGCAGGTGACAAAAAACCCTCAACCCCTCAGTACCAATACAATTCAGCAATGCAGCCTCCTTTTCATCATCGTTGAACTTTGCCACACCAGCAGCCCTCAAATATACTTTGAAGGCATCCACCCACTGCTCCCAAGGAGCAACAGGCTCTCCAGGGTTTGGCGAAAAAGCAGGCGGAGGCCTGGCAGCCGTATGTAACATGGCTGGACAGATAGGTTGCCTTATTCCTCAGGCCCCCAACAGGAACTTGCCCACCCTGTGCCATCCTCAATACTCCTTGCTCCCTCGAGATGGTGGATGTTCCCCACTGTCACCTTGTACAGGTACGCCCACACGTAAATGCAGTACAGCCAGTGAACTGGCACTGGGTGAGTCACAACAAGCCAATTGATGCACAAGCGGACTGATGTCCCCCATTGTCACCTTGTACACGTGCACCCACACGTAAATGCAGTACAGCCGGAGAATTTGTACTGGGTGAGTCACCACAAACCAACTGATGCAAACACAGACTTCCAGCGATCACAGCTCCTCCCATATGCATCAAATCCCACCTGCAAGGGCTCCACACAATTGTATGCCCCAACCTTACCACCACGGCTCCTTTGATTACAGATCCGAGACTCTGGGCGTCCTTATACAGTGTCTGTATGAGGCTCCTGCCCCCTCCCAAAAGCCGAGCAGCAACGATCAGCTGATTGCTGAGCCGCACCGCGCAGCGCCACCGCGGCCCCTCCTCCTTCCCTCAGGGGACAGCGGTGAGCAGCCTGGTGCGCGGATACTGCTGTGGGTGGGACTACCGGCCGGCCCTCAGCCTCCAACGAGGAACAAGGATGAAGGCCTCCGTATGCGGTGACGGCTGCTCCTCCTCCGGGGCCCCGACCGGACCCCGAGCAACCGAACACCAGTTGATGACTTGGCACAACAAACGGAGCCCGCCTGCAACCGCTGCTGCGTTTTGAAATCCGGGATGGCAAGCAGCCGGCTGCGCGAGTCTCCTGGCGCCCTGCGCACTCACAGCCACCCGCCACGAACCGGCGTGCCCTGCTCCGATGCCCCGACTGGGTTCCTGGGCAGCCAGTCACCGTGGGAGAACCTCAGGCCCGCCGACGGAGCCCATCTGTGGTCACTACTACCCCAGCGATGAACCGGCAAACAGCTCCCAGCTCCACAGGTCCACGCACTACAACACCGGGGGTAGGCAGGTAGCAAGGGACAACCGTCCGGCACACACATAGGATGGGGTCAAGCAAAATCCTCATCGCCAATGACAAGATCTCACCGGACACAGGTAAGATGAAGGTAAGTACTTTTATTGCAAGACCCCACAGCCTCCTGCTTCAGCCCCCTCAACCTAACGGCCACTGTGGAATGTTGACTCTCTAAATGCCTCAACATTCCACAAGTGCCCGTGCACGTGCCCGTGCATATTACAACAAATGGCTGGATCTTTTGGGAGTTTGCAGAACATGGCTTTGCTGATGAAGCTCTTACCGTTGTTCACACACACTCGGGCGAGGACAGAGTCCTTCCCTTCATTTTACTGAATAGGGCTGAACAGCTGCTCTCCAATTTTCTGAATATCAGCCAAACTTTGAGCTGATTTCTCATCTTTCTGGACTATAGGAGTGGGATTTTCTGATTGTGAATTTGTAAAGAATTGCAGAGTGTTTCATTCCAGTGTGGAATGCCACCTTAGACTGGAAGGAAGGTTGATTTTCAGAAATAGAGAGGACTTCCCATCACCAGTTTGTTGTCCTACTGCAATTACTGTCACGTCTGGGATTTCATTATTCTGGAAGTGAAATTCTATTTGGTCAGGCTTTTGTTCAACCATGTGGCATGTGCCGTTTAAACTAACATGGTTGACACTATGTTTCAATTTTATTGGTTGGATAGTCTGGGTCCAGAGGACCTTGTTTACACAATCTATAAGGGGAGACAACCTACGCAGGATGTAATTCCCTAGTAAACAAGGTGTGCCCTCTGAAGTCACAACTATGACCGGGTGCTTCATCTTGTGTCGCCCAATTTTAATGTCCAAATCTGCCGTCCCCTCGATGGGTATTTCCTTCCCGTCGAAGTTCTGAAGTTCGCCAGGAAGAGGGGTGAGAGGAATTTGGTATTTCTCCCCCCTTCCCGAATTCAGTTGATCAAAGGCCCTTTTTGACAGAAGGGTAGCTTGGGATCCAGTGTCCACTAGTGCCAAAATTGTACATTGCCCCTGTATTTGGACCGGGGCATAGAATCTTCCCTCCTTTTTCTCAAGGGGGCAAAGATAATGTACATTTTTGGACAAATGGTGGGTTAGTTTCTTGCTTTTGGACACTGACAGAAAGGTGATTTGGGCAGGATTCTGTTTGGAGTCTTGGGAATCTGGAAGAAAAAGGAGACAGCTAGATATGGGGGAAGTTTCGGGTTCCCCTGGTCTGATTCTGGGCCACCCCACCCCTTTTTGGAGGCAGTCACCAGGATGGGTTTGAACCAGGGGATTTTCGTGCTGGTGATTTGATTCTGGGCCTCCCCCACCCTTTTTGGAGGCAGTCACCAGGATGGGTTTGAACAAGGGGATTTTCGTGCTGGTGATTCTGGGGTTTGATGATGGGCGGTCCTAACTCAGTCCCCACATCTACCCAGTCTGGATTTGGATCCTTTGGGACTCATTTTTCTCTGGGAGGAGTTCCCCCATCCCTAAAGGAGAAGATCCTTTTCCCAGGATCCTCTGAGAATCCCTCTCCTTCAAACTGGAAGACTTGTACCTCCTCCACAAAATGGGTCTTTTTGGGCTCTTTATTTCTCCTACCCCCTTCTGCTCCTTGGGTGGCAGACTTTCGGGGGCAGGAGATTTTGGTTCCAGTTCCTGGGTTTACAGGGGCTTTCTACAAGTGGGGAAGGAAGCTTCCTCCAAAGCTTTACACCCCCCTTCCCCTTGTGCCTCCTCCCTGGGAACCAGTGGGTTGTTGGGGTTCTTCCCCCGTCATTGCTGTGGAGCACCAGATCCTGGATTTGAGGCATTCTGAGCCACCATGATCATCTGGGGGTTCTGTTGAGCCCTCAGCATGCGACCCAGATCCTGTGCCATGTTCTGGACCTGGTGCTCTAGTTGGGACACCTGCTATGTCTGGTACGGGGTCCTCATGTCTCCCCTGAGCTGATCCCGGGAAGGGTAGCTATCCCTTCTCACAAAATACCCCGGGTTAGGAAACTTTGGGTACCCCTCCACCCTTGACCTCCCCTCTTCCGGATTTGGCTGTCTGGGCTCAGGAAAGTGGGGAAAGAAGGATGGATGGTTTTGGGGGTTGAAATTTTGCGGGTACCTAGTAAAGACATTTTGTCCAGTATTTGGGGAATTATTGCCCTCCTGAGGGAAGTTAGGAGGGAAGTTCCCTGGGTTTCCTGCTGTCTGGTTGGATACCCCCCTTGGGCTGGAGGAGTCCACACATAACCCAGGATGGGTCTATTCCCCTTATAGCGTGGGCTGATGTAATCAGGGGAGTTAGTGGTCCCATTTGTAGGGTTGCCTTCCTGCTCCCTGTTTGTGACTGGCCCGAGGGCCTTCTGAGTTTGGGGTTGTTTTGATTCTAAGCGGGCAGGTTTTTAGGCCCCCATCTCAAAATCTAAAATGGGGGCAACCTTCACCTCCGCGACCTTAGCAGCAGCAGGGGTGTTAGTTGTTTTGGGGCTTTTGTGATTATTTTTGTTTTCCAACGGCTTCTGCACCTCATGTTCGATGATCTTTTCTCGTGAAAGTCCCTCACTAGCTGGGTCATAATATACTTAGGGAGAACATGAAAGAAAGTGTTTACTAATTCTTTGCTGTCAGTGCACACCCTTCTAGTAGTCTGCGCAAAGGTGCATTTCAACTCCTGAACAAATTCTTGTGGAGCCTGGTCTTCCCCACATTGCAAGTTATAGGCTGTCTTACGAGCCTCTTGAGGATTCCTGTGAATGGAAAAATGTTTCAGAATGGCCGCCCTATAGGTGGACCATCTGGAATGATTCTGATCCTCCAGCCCTGCATAAAAGCTGGAGTACTCAGGAGAAAATGTCCACTTCACATACTGAATACAGCTTTGGCTGTCCTTCAGATGGAAAGTGTCCATCATCTGTTCAAATAGCTCAAGGTGCTCCCAAACCGAACATTTTGCATTCTTGTGATAGGGCGTGATGACGCTCCTAATGGCTTTTATTTGTTTCAGGGGATCCTTGAGCAAGGCCCTTTTGACTTTATTAGCTTTCTTAATTCGGGCCACCCTGGTCCACTCATCCTCTGACTCAGAGGCACTGCTACCAGAGGTGCCTGTCTGGACTGCTAGGCTCTCCCGGATTCTGCAAGTTTGGGAATGGCTGGTAGAATGTGGGGGCCTAGTTTCTTGGGTCCTGTGGCGCTCCTTGCTCCCAGGATTGGCTGAGTACCCCCCCAATGTCCTAGCTGGGAAGAGATTTTTAATATACTCTTAGTGGGCCTACCCTCATGCAATTCCCCACTAAATGTTACTGTCTGATCTCTGGACAAGTGGTATTTCTGAGGATCCATTTCTCTGATTCTCCCCTCATTGGAGTCTCCCTGATCAGGGAATATGGCCCTAGCACTTGGGAACCCATACACAGATGCCCCCCATCCATTTCTGGGAGGCACTGCCCTATTGGTCCCATATTCCTGATTGGGTTGAAGTCTGCCATCCCTGTGGCCCTTGGCTCATGGGAGCCAGTGGACATGGGGAAGGCAGAGTCCATGGAGTTGAAGAGATGAAAGTCTCTGGTGCCAGTGTTCCTGAGGTTATGCTCAGGTGTTTCCCTCTCCCAGCGGGCCTCATCTCTCTCAGCCCCTACTCCTTGTTGTCATGCAAGAACCTGACCATTTTGTTCTTCTATCAAGGCTTTACTAGTCTCTATTAGTTGTTCCTGCATAGCTACCTGTCTTTGGAGCCTGTTATTTTTCTCACAGAGAGCCTCCTTGTCTCTCTGTGCTTCCTGTGTAATTTTGGAGTATTGGGCCAATTGTTGCTGCAGGAGGGTTACCTCCTGAGTCCTGTCCTTACTGGCCTGATAATTCTTTGCTAGAGCATCTTCCACCCTCCTGGTGTGCTCTAACAGTTTTTCGTAGTCTTTTTGGAGCTCACCCAGTCCCTGAAGGGTCAGGTGATTTTCTTCCATCTTGGTTTTTAAATAACTGACCTCCTGGCCTAAGGTGTCCCTTTCCTGAATTAGAGTACCCCTCTGTGCAGCAAGGTCGTCCCTTTGTTTTTTGAGTGCACCAGCTTTCTGGCGCTCTTCATCAAATTCTGTCTGGGAGTCAAGGTCTTTGAGAATTAATTTGTTATTTTCCTCTTTTATCTCATCAATCTGATTTTCCAGGACGGTTATCTGCTCTGTGCAGGCCCTATTATAGCTTAACTGCTGCTCCAGCTCTCCGTAGTAGAGAGTCAAAACTTTTTTGGCACTCTTTTTCCAGCGCCAGTACTTTGGTATCCTGCTCTACCTTCTCTTGCTAAAGGATATCCAGATCTCCTTTTACTTTTATCAGATACTGTCTGGTTTCATTTTCTGATTCTTGGCTCTTTTGTAGCCTTTGCTCTGCAGAGTCCAAATCAGGTTGGGTATTTTCTAATGATTGTACTTGCCTGTTTGCCAGATCTAGTTTTTGGCATATTTTTCCTGTATTGCTCCAATGTGGAGGTACAGATATGCCGCTATTTTGGCAATTTTACTTTGCTCTTCTTTTACCTTAGGGGCCATGTACAATTCACTAAGTGCCATGTGTAATGCACCCTGATCCTGCCATATATCTAATCATGTGGCAGTGGCTTGTTCTTTGATTTCCTGCAGCCAGACATTCTGATCCTGCTCTGTCCATTCACCCCTGACAAATAATTTGTGCAGTGGGTGTTCTTTTGCCACATTAATTTCTACTGGGGTCGCCATTCCGGAAATATTAATTTCCTTTCTGACTTACAGGAGTTATTCTATTTTTGCAAAACAGGCCAACTCCTTAGAGTGTTTCTATTGAAGTGTGTTTTCACAGTGTAGCACAGTGTGGTAGCCCAACAGGGTTTATGTACCCCTTCAGTTAGCACGCTGTGTTAGACTGTCACAAGTGGTATGTCTAATTCAGGATCTCGTGACGAGCCCCCAATCTGTAAGTGATTTCAATCCGGCACTTCACCTAAGTCAACGCCTAGCGTGTAATGCACAACTGAAATCCTTATTTATTTGTGTCTAACTGTTCTTTTATTCTGAACGATGTACCGCTCATATCATGCCTCTCTCTTGGAACCCCCATACTACCCCAGTCACACTGAACCAGGAATCAGGCTGGTTTGCAATGTTAAAATATGTATTTATGTATTTACAATATAATCACACTATGTTTAATAGGTTTAAAACAATCACCAAGGGGTGGTGTAACACTAAGCAATCTCTTTAATCACAAGGAGTAATAATAAGCAAAACAATTCAGCACAGAAATAAAACTTTTGTGTGTGTGTTCAAATCAAATAGCAATGTGGTTACTATTTCCCCCTGCACACCCTTCAACCCCCAACAAGCAATGTAAAGAGATAGGAGGAGAGAGAGCAGGTATTCAGGAATGCAAAATTCAAACAAAATATCAATCCCAATTTTCCCCCAGCAACACGAGAGAGAAACAGAATTGATTGGCAAACTGTCAAAATGGTTTTAAAGTTACCTGAGAATGGATTGGGTAAAACACTAAATATGGCTTAAATTGCTGAAATTGTTTAAATTCTAATGGGAGCCGCTTTAGGTAGTTGCAGACAAACACTAGCAATGATTTGAGAGTAATAAGCAATGTGAAAACTTAAAACTGAGGTCGGGTGCAATTGAAAGCTGTTTTACACGTGACAGAATTTTACCTAAAACAAATTTGCAGCAAACTTTTCCGTGCACAGTAGTCATGATTGCAGAATAACTATATGGATTTGGAATGCGGTTTGTGGTTCTATGGAAAGCTGAGAATGTTTGCTACGAGCAGATGGTTACATTCCGTTTCTAGCATAAACATTTAAGAAGTTATGGACATTTTTGTGGAGGTTGTTTTTCTGAGACAGGCGCAAGAATGAAAACAGGGAGGCGCTTTCAAAAGACAAACAGGATTTCTTTACACTAGGGGATGACTATGAAGAAGCAAATATCACACAGAAGCACAGCCACTGCACCAGGGCGCCACTGGATCAGGGCGACTGCCTGCCGAGGAGCTTGCCTTCTTCAGCTGAAATATATCAACGCAAAGATATTTTTAACAATACTAGTACAGAAGGAAGTAGTAGAGATAAGATAGAGAGTTCATGCAATTCAAAAAGATTTCTAACAATGAAGGTTCTGAAGACAAGATAGGATGGATTTGGATAGGGATAGTCTATGGATAGTACATATGCTAGTGACACAGTCCTACTCTATGGATACTCACTATATATGTTTGAACAGAACCGTCAGGAATTCTGGTCCGTCAAGATTTCTGGACAAGAATTCTGCTGGGCACACCGGACTGGGCAGCAAGGCGCTGTGGTCTGCCCCGGCACAGCACAAATGGACTGGGTCTGCAATGGCTCTCTGGTCACAGCACAGCACGGCACAACTGGATTGGGTCTTTTGATTCTGGTAATAATTGTTTTAGAGGGAAAACAATTACAGCATAGCCCGGCTGTTTCTTTTGTTCCCCTTAGATTTTGTGGGATTCTTTCTGGGTTTTTGAAATTCAAGGCCTAGTTGAAAATGGTTAAACTAATGGAATGGGCCTTTCTGCTTGCCAAGTTTCTGTAGTCTGGAGCAAGGAATATGGATGGTTCTGTTTCAGGGTGTTTCGCCAGGATCAGGATAGTGGTCCTCAGCTTTCTCTATTTATGCATATTTTTGTATTTTATTGAATTTATATAGCACTTTAATCCAAAATGCTTTGATAAGGGGGTGTGTATGCTGGATTATCCTAACTGCGCCCCTTTCCAACCTATTGGCTAGAGTCTCCTCTCTCCCTTGATTGGAGGAGAAAACAAGGTCACCATGATGATGTGGGTTTATGAGTCAGAGAATCCTCCCCTTGGCTTCTGAACATAGCATCTACTTTTAGTACACTACATATTTACATATGTGCAACCTCTATAACAATAACAGATATAGAGCACATATTTTGTGGGGCAGATACTCTTCCAAGCCCCGTCGCTGTAGGATCTTTGGTCTGCTTTTGACAGAAATTCACCCTTTTTGTCCGGAACACATGGTCCAATTTCAGAGCAAATTTCCACAAATGTGCGCATTGTATATGGGCATAAGCATGTGAAGTTTCATGCTTTTGACATAAATACATTTGGCGTAAAACCATAATTTCCACTGTTACTTCCCAGAAAATAGCACAGAGTTCTAGCACCTTTTAAAATGTGCAGCCAAAAATTAAATTCATAATTCTGGGGTTTACATATTTGTCACAATTTTAAACAGTAAATTATCAGTCTTTTTAAAATTGCTTTTTGTCCTTGTGAATCAACAAATGGTTGTCTGTCCCCGCCTCCTTCCTCTTCTTGCAGCTCAAGAGCAATCTCCTCCCATTTCCTTCTGGCAGAGGCCATTTACGATCCTTTCTGATTAGCATCTCCTTGAGCTGGAGGAAGTCCATCGTCCACTTCCCACAGCAGCCCAAATTCTCCTCCCACCCCTTAATCATCACATGGATGTGTGTTCCTGGTGGAGAGATAGGCCTGGCCTTTGTGGTGGGAAGTTGTTATACTGGTTTGGCTTGGAGTCAGGCTTAAATTCAAATGTCATTTTGTTGCAATTTGTTCTTGGTTTAAAATAAACTTTCTAATTTCCAAACAGACAGCTATAACACTTATTTCAGATTCTAAACCATGAGATTTAAATAGTGACAACCTAGGTTACTCTCAAGGACAGGTCACGTAAATTTCAGACATTAGATTTCAGTTGCACAAGTTTAATTCTTATGATTCAAGCTACTGACAGCTGTTATACAGGCGGCCACTGGTACTGCGCTCAGATTTTGACAGATTTCACAGGCAGGCACCTTTTTTGCTGTGAAAGGTTGGATGACAAATTCAGCTTTTCATGACATTGTCTGTTCATAATGATTTCTTGAACCAAGTGAATTGTATCACCCAGCAAGAATATTGGATGTTGATGGTGTTTTGTATCGGCATTCTGTAATTTCATCAACCAAGAAAAAGATTTGAAACAAGAATCTGGATTCCTTTCAGCAAAACACTGCTTTTCATGCAGGTTCCAGTTTTACTTGTTGGGAAGCCCCGTGACATGTTTCAGGAGTGAGGTCTGCGTTCCACCACTGACAACATGATGGGTAGATTTGGCAGCCATCTTTTTGTGCTTTGTAGAGACCATTTTCATAGGTTTTGGCGCTCCCCAGGGTTTTGGGGCCATTTTGATGATTCTGGCACCACCAGGATACAGTGATGCCGCAGGGCAGAGCATAAGTGGGTTAATACATCCCACAGTGGATGCTGGTGAGGGCCATTGGAGAATTGCATCCACCTTTCGTATATCCATATGTATGCCTTGTGGTGTGAGCATGAAACCGAGAAACTCGACCTCGGTTACATGGAAAAAACATTTTTCCAACTTGGCATATAATTGGTGTTGTCGAAGCTTCTCTACGACTGCCCGGACATTGCCTATATGTTCCTCCATGGAATTTGAGCAGATAAGAATGTCGTCAATGTAAACAAGAGCGCAAACGTCCAGTAGTTCATGGAGTACATCATTCATAAAGAATTGGAACGCCGCAGGGGCATTGCATAGCCAAAGGGCAAGACCTGGTATTCAAAAAGGCCGTACTTCATGCGGAAGGCCGTTTTCCACTCGTCTCCATCTTTTACTCTTACAAGGTGGTATGCTCCTCTTAAATTCAGTTTTGTGTAGATTTGAGCATGTTTCACTTGGTCCGGGAGCTCTGGTATAAGTGGTAAAGGATGTCGATTTTTTACTGTGATCTGATTGATGGCTCTATAGTTGATGCAAGTTCTTAAGTCCCCCTACTTTTTAGACACGAAGAATAAGAGTGAGGAGGCAGGTGACTTGGACGGGCGAATGAAACCGTTCGCCAGATACTGATCCAGGTAAGTTCTAAGATGCTGATTTTCCTGTTCTGTCAGAGCGTAAATTCGGCTGCAAGGGATCTGGGCTCCAGGTATAAGATCTATTTGAAAATTGTAGGGTCTGTGCGGGTGCAGAACGTTGGCTTGCTCTTTTTTGAAGACATCCTGGTGATCTTGGTATTCAAGCGGTAAGGAGCTGATGAGGCCCAACACGATTCCTTTCTTCGGTTTCAGATTGGTGTCATCTTTTTTGTAACATGTGTCGGCACAATCATGAGGAAATGTCAGAACTCGTTTTCACGAGTCGATCCTAGGATTGTGGGTCTCCAGCCATGGCATTCCCAATATCATCTGGAACTGAGGAGCACTGATGAGATCTAAAGTAATGTCCTCTTGATGCCCGTCCTGACACAGAAACTTGACTTTCTCTGAGTATTGTGTCACCGGGCCGGATGATAGCTGAGAACCATCCACAGCAGTGACGTTTTCCAATGTCTTCTTCTGTCGGAGAGGCAGGCCTATTCAGAGAGCCAAATCTTGGTCAATGTAGTTACCCACAGCTCCACAATCAATGTATGCCTCCAAGGCATGTATTTTTGATGGTTTTCACCAAAAGAACTGGAAGGACTAGATGTGAGGTCTGTACAGATTCCTTTTTCATGCTCGACAAGCGGACCCCTATACTTGCCGGGCATTGGCATTTCCTGAGTTCTGTTCTTCTTCTTCATCAGTTTTGTCTGTTGCCCAACCGTTTTCTTGGGTGGTTTTACCGGCCAGTCACGGAGGAAGTGACCTGCTTGTTCACAATATATGCAAAGCTGTTGTTGTCTTCTTTTTTCCCTTTCTGCTTTCGTAAGGGGACTTCGTAATCCACCAATTTGCATTGGCTCAGACTATTCATGTGGTTTAGTCTGATTCTCACAAGGTCGTATGTAAACTGACCGTCCCTCTGATCTAGCTCGATCCATTTTCCGATTCTGCAATCTATGATCGAGTTGCACCGTCAGGTCTATGTAGTCTGCACACCTCTCAGGGGGATTCACCACTTGCGCCAACACATCCTTACTCTTTCCACGTAACCCTCAGTAAAAGTGTGTAGTCATCTTCTCTCCTGGCCAGTTGGTCTGGGCTACGAGACGATTGAAGGCTGCATTATAGTTTAATAGATCTTGACTCCCTTGTCTGAGTGACAACTCGTTGTCCAGAGCTTGTCCTTGAGTATGACGGGCAAACAATTTCTCCATCTCATGGTGGAAATTCCCAAAGTTCTTGAGTAAAGGGTCATCTTGATTTACCAAAGGTATAGAGCAGTCTGCCGCATTACCTCCTAAATACAAGAGTACAAACGCCACTTTGGCTTGGTCGTTATGAAAGGCTCCTGGTCTGCACAAGAAATGAAGGCGACATTGATCCATAAATACAGCAAACTTGTTTGGGTCACTGATGAAGCATTCGGCGGGGGCTATAGCCACTGCTCCTGGAAGAACCACCTGAACCGGTGTTGATTGTTGTGTGTGGAAGAATAAGATGAATGGGTCACTCCAGGCAGTGGAACCTGTCCTGCTTGTGCTTGTAGCATTTGTCTTGCCAATTCGTCAGTTCTTTCTCGAGTTACCATAAGACCCCTCCGTAATGCATTGGTTTCCTGTCTTGAAGCATTTACTTCAGCTCGTAATTCCCCTAGCAAGAGGGCTAACTGATCTGTTTCTGAAGTTTCCATAACACCCAGGCAGAGAGTATTAGACGCATCACCTTCTGTTATGCTCACCTGGTCTCTGCGGAGGCGTTGGGGCATGGTTGCAGCCCTCCCTGAACTTGAACCACCCCCTTCAGGCCTCACCCTTAGTAGAAAAGCTGTGAGCAGTGGTACATGGTGAAATTGCTCCTGCGTGGAGATAAGAGTGTGTGAGTGCGCCAATCTGTGATTGCTGTACCTCTCGAGCGCTTCACACCAAAGTACGGTTTCTGTGAGCATACGCCAGCCCATAAAGCTCACCTGGGAATTATGAAAGATAAGCTCTCTGTCCTGCTACTTCTGGCAGGGGCGTGTTGAATAGGATGTAGGTCATTCACTGATCCCTGATAAGGATTAGTCCAGTTCAGCTGTGACTATGCTTCTCCTTATGATTGGTAAGTCTTTCTTGAGCTCTTGTGATGCTGTTTGTTCTATTTAATGTCTTTATGTGTTGCTCCTATTTATGCACGCAATATTGTCTCACTTCTGTTTTCTTCCCTTAGATGGAAATGCAGCTTCAAGGCAGCTGTGACACGTGAGACGCGGCCAGATGGGAGATGGATGCTACCGCAATGTTCAACAGCAAGTAAGTGATGGTTTAAGAAAAAGTGCAAAGTATGGCGAAGCGCAACCTTAAACTGACTGTTTTTTCGATGTCTTACCTTGTCTTCTGTTTTTCCTTGCAGGTGCTGCTGTCGACGGTGGACCGTGTCGTGCTGTGGTGCCAAGATGAAGATTTCGGCATTCCGGAAAGTGTAAAGATGAATACTTGGTTAGCCAAAGAGATATACAGGTAAGAACAGCTTTCCACAGTTGGTAAGTATGCTGGCAGGAAGCAGGATGTCCAGGAAGCAGGATCTTCAAAGGTAAGGTGACAGTGAGTGTTACGCTGCTTGCAAGTGCAGAATAACGCGAAGCGTCTGTCTTGACGATCGGGGCAGCTTATATAGCTGAGATCATAGGTACGCCCATTAGGCCGGCTTACCAGCCACACCCTGCCAAACCTAAAGATTGAGCATGTGCAAAGGCAATCCATTAGCAGCCACACCCAAAAATACACTTGGGACTGCTTAATGGATGGAATGTTCAAGGTTAATGCATCCTGCTTAATGGATGGAATGTTCATGGTTAATGCATCTGAAGTGCTATGTCCATAATAGAAGCTTTTTGGTGTTAAATGGATGGTCTTGTTTACTTTTGTTCATGAGCCTGGCGCCAAAGGCGCCAGGACAGTGTCCACCCAGGTCTCTTGTGCATGCGACCCCTGCATGCCTGTGCTCCTGACTTCATGACAATGGCATACATGTTCCAGCATTAGTGATCCCTCAAAGTGATCTCAATGTCAGTGAATTTCCAAAGATGAATGAACACCAGAGAAGGAAGAGATTGCTTATTCTTTGCCGGTTGAAAAGGGAGAACTACTTTTCATCAAAATCAATAGAGGCTTATGAAGACATTCCAAACTAACACAAACTGTTCATGAATACAGCAATGATGATGACATCTATATTTATGCCACAACTTCCAGACAGCAGTGAACCCCAGGTGACTGTAAATCACCAGATGGGAGCTGCTGCAAACGATTAATGCAACAATAAAAGGATGCAATGCAATAAGAGAAGAATTGAGAGCCATCAGGTTGATGACTCTCCTCTGGAGAGTCATGTCCTGGATTTAATTACAGCAATGGAAGGAGGCATATGCGCCAAGGTCAGGCCTTCTTGCTGTACATTCACACCATCCATTGATGGAGAAATGGTACCCTGACAGAAGCAATAACTATGCTGACAACTCTGCATGCAAAGATGGAAGATGAAGCTGATGAGACAGCAGGAGATGACTGGGTCTCAATCCTATTGTCATGTATTCCAACCCGGCTGGCGAATGCTTTCACAATTCTAAGAGCAATACTCCTGTTGGTATTGCTGGGATTCGATCTTATAAGGATCCTCTTAGGGCAGTGCCAGAAGACAGCCAAGAAAGCTATTGGCATGAAGATCATGATTGATATAGATGCTGGAACTGGTTAGCAGATGCAAAATGAGGAAAGTACCCATGGGAATATAAAGAAAAGCACCCTGGCACCTCCAGGAACAAGGTTTTACTATACCAAGGATCAAGATAAACATGTAGGAAGCTGGATATTGTGTCCACCATCAGGAGACTGCTGCTACATGACCTGGAGTGTGGATGAACATATAAAGAATACAGGTCACCTGTGGGGGGTGACAAAGATATGGGTCCCAAATAAATGACAATATGAAGAGGTGATAAAGGAGAATAAAGAGAAGAATGTGTTTGAGGGCGAAATGTAGAGGAGTAGGTGGATGCATTATCCCTACCTCCCGCCCTCACCGCCATCATACTGGAACAGCAGGAGAAGGGACCCATATGGGATTCCATCTGTTATGCCTATACTGTATTGAGTGTACGAGACACACTATGCACTCATACAATCATATCAAATGCATCCTAGGACTGAAAGAGTGGAAGGATGTTGTGCGGATGGATGTCAGCATGCACCACTGGATATCATGTAGTGCTGAGTGAAATCTGACTTGGGCAGAGTGATGTCATAAAAAAGCTATTCGAGGACATACTGAAATGATATGAAGAGTAACGATGTAACTGAAGTGATAAGAGAAACATGTATGAAACAATAATCATATATACAAAGAAGAATGAAGTCACTTGTTGACCAATAACTGTAAATACGCAGCAACACAAGGTAGATGAGACGCATAGAAGCTTGTAATGGAGGAAAATATAATGTGGCAAAAGAACGGCCATGATAGGAAAATGGGCGCCGGCTGACGCAATGATTCAATTCAACTACCTCAGAAACAGACCAGGGCTGCAGAGTTTGGACATGTTGGAGAATTAGCTTTGTGTGCAAAAATGAAGAGGAGTCTATCTTGGCCTGGGATCAAGGATGCTATTTCAAGGAATAGCTGCAAAGCACAAAGGGAGGCAGACGGATAAGTCATGGATGTGGTATTTCTCTTAGATTAAAGAAGAATAAAACATTAGCAAGAGCCAAAGTATTGGACAATAAACAATGAATAAGGCTCCTACAAAATGGAGTAAGCAGGTCTCGAGAGGCCAAGAGGATTAATAACACCCAGCATAATTAAATCAAATAGCAGTAAATAGGAGGTTGAAAATTGACAAATTTGTGGTCTCCTCACATGTGATCCAGAAGTCGAAAACAAGGGCTATTCATTAAGCTGTGGGTGAAGATAGTAATATGCTTATACTCCCTTGAATGTCCCAGAATGGAGAGCAGGCTACAAAGTCAACTACAAATTGGAAACTTTGGCTCATGGCCGGACTGATGACAGATGATGGACTAATTGGGGAAGTGAGTAGTAATTTGACATGACTCAAGCACCTGGATTTCGTTTTGCTTACGTGCTGCTAGCCAAGTCAAAAGTCCATGGTTGGGTGGGAATGCCAACCAATCAGTGGGTCTATGGGGCAACTTGCTGTACAATGTTGCATAAACCAATCAGCTGCCATTTTGGCTGCTATAATCATGTTTCATGCGTATTTAGAGGTAGTTCGAGGCGTGCCTCACAGATAAGAGACAGCCAATGAAGTACTAACCCACATGTATTCTATAAGTAGATATGTTCCCCTAACCAATCTCTCCCGCCAATAGGTTGTACAGTTTTCCATGTAGAATGACAACATAGATGATGCATATTTGGGTATAAAACCTCTGTGTAATCAAGTTTGTGTGTGAGTGTGCATGTATCTGTCCGATGTCTGCGAGTTGACCCTGCTTTATTAAATTGAGAATAAAATAGTACTTTGTCATATTCTTTGAATCTCTGGTTATTTGGTCTGAGACCTTTATTGGTAATCCCATCTAGCACAAGAGATGCTTCAAGGTGCTAATGCACAAGGGAATGCTAATCTTCCATCAGATTCCCAACTATTTACAATCTCAGGGATATAGTGCCTTGTGTGCTTTCTAGTTCATTTTACAGTCTCAGGGTTGTAGTGCCCAGCGCACTTCTTGGGATCAGAGTCTCAGGGTTATGATGCTCGATTTGTTTTTTTGCTTCACAATTTTGCCTCACAATTTTAGGATTATAGCGGCTTCCCAAAACACCTTTGAATCATGATATAAAATGTACCCCTCCTTCTACCCTTGGTCCATGATTGCCTCCTTGGCCGACCAATAGTAACTCATTACTTTTGAGATGTATAGTTTCAGAACTGCTTCTTCTGCCTCTACTGGACCTTGCTTGCTTGCCCTTGTAAGATGATGCAATGCTCATGTGGGTTACCTGGCACCACCACCAAAGTGCCCTAGGCTGTCTAGACTCTAGTCAGGCATCAGACTCTTTCAGCACTGTAGTGCCCCAGAGTATGGTCACTTTTACATCCTATTTAACATTGTAGACTCTCTACGCAAAAACACTTAATTTGGGTTCTGTCCCTTCTCCACCAAGTCATGAATCTCCTTATGGTCCTAGGTCTTAAGGATATTGATGTACGTCATTTCAAATCCCAATCTCCTTTATCAACCTCCACCTCATTATTTTGTCCAGCTTCTCCTTTCCTTCTTCTTTTCCTCCCCAACCTCTTCCCTGTTGCTCATTCTCCTGCACATCCTCCAGCCCACTCTCTCGTCTAACTCTCCTTGCTGCTCGCTCCTTTCCTTTACTTCCTCTCTGCTTGCCATCCTCTCCTCCTCCACCTCACCAATCTCTTTCCTCTGCTCCTCTTCACTTTTGCTTCCTTTCTCCTACTCATCACAGTGGCTGTTATGTAGCACATAGCAGACTCTAAACATTCTTTCCTCCTCTGCTTATGTCTCTGACAGTGTTGCAGATATAGTCATCAGCAGGCTTTGGACTGTCTCTCAGTAAACCCAGTCTCTGCCACTAATAGCTCAGTCCTGGGCGCTTTTAAAGTACTCATGATAACTTGTATCATTCACTAGTCTCTCTGATAGGTTGTTCCCCTTTTCTTTGAGTCTCGCCCTCTGAAACTGGTTATTCCCTCTTTTCATTCACCCTCTCAATTGTGTGACCCTAATATATAAGGATTCCCATCTGTGCCTGCTTATTGGCCTCCTGTTAGTAATATGATGTAGTGGGGTGCTGTGAAGAAATGGCCAATAGCTTAAATGTTTAAACTGCCATTTTGAAGTCAGGCTGTAGCATCTAGCCAGGTATGCAACTCCACGAGGTAGGCCGGAGCCTGTGGAATAAGTTGGCGCAACTCCAGAGTCTGTAAGGATCATTCTCTTCTATTGGATAAGTGGGCAGAGTCCCTATGATCCCCTAACTTGCTGTTGGTTAACGAGATACCATGGGGTCAGCGACAATACTCTACCCCTCTCTGTGCCCAGGAAACATAAGGTGGACTGTTGAGGATGTGTAGAGGTGCTAGAGGTTCTTCCATGAGACACCTCCAGATGGCACTTCTCACATTTGCTCACCATCCCTGAACCCGGGAGCCCCTCTGCACTGAAACGAAGGTGTATTCCATTTAACTTTTTCACAGCAGGTAAATGTTCCTATTGATGACACTCTTTTGTCTCCCTGTTTACAGGTAATATTCTCGCCTGACACTCTTCAATCACTTCTCCCAGGGAATTATGAGCATGGGGAGATGGTGTGAGGCTTTAGAGATGTTCAAAGGTATGTGTGATGTTCCTGTGGAGAAGACCTGTCTGACACTAGTATTACAAACTGGTCGACCCTTTCAAGTGCTGATATCCTTATAAACATTAGGCTACAACTTGTACAAATCTACATCCTACACCGACCAAAGGCTGGAATCACCAATTGATTTATACATATAAAAAATTAAAAAGAATAAAAAAGAACCACACTGAAGCTACGATTGGGAACAGCATTTTTATTTACCATTTGGCCCTTAACATGCATTGTGTGCACATACCTCTCTGTGGGTGAATAACAAACGGTTTTGTAAAGAACAAATTCCCCTGTGAAATGTCCAGATTTCCATGAGATGAGACAAGGTCTATAGCACATTTCAACAGGGGTGGGCAATGGTCAAATAGTTTTTAGACGTATTGTGAGATGCATTCTATGTAGATAGGGCCAGTCCTCTCCCTCTTTTCTGAATATAGGTGGCTCACCGCTGATTACCTCGGGACAGCAGCCCCTGACAGGGATAGGGTGTGCTTCTGACTAGGGACAGTGGTAGTGGATCTATTAATTAATTGAATGAACAATTACTTACATACTTAAGTGTGCTCCATACCTGTTTTTGTGTGTTACAATATATCAGTGATTTAATGGTGGAGTGTTTACCCGGAGAGGGTTTCTCAAACTGTTATAGTCCCTGACTGTCCTGGTGTTTACTTTGTGCAGCTGTGCTCTGCCTCTAGGACCGAGTAATCGTCAAGACAGGGGAAGATACGCTTCCTCTGCAATGTATTATTACAACTCAAATGACCTGTCCCTTTGGGACGTTTTCCCCCCTCACCTCCCTCCATTACCCCAGGCCACATCTTTGGCACCCCCTTGCTATAGGACACGGTATATAGTGTCTCCTGACACCGGCTCAACAGCCGCATCTTGAGGAAACAAGCAGTTATGTAGTGCCACCATGGCCGACCATAATTATCTATCCTTCGCTGAAGAACTAGTGGAATGGATTCTAGCAAACCCATCCCTTTTGAGGACCAACGCAACAGTACAAGCCTTTACCAACACAGATGATTGGAATGAAATTGAGATTTTGAAGAAAAAACTAATAAGAACAGAACTGCATGGAGTCCTCATGACAGAATACTTCTGAGAGAATGAAAAGCAACACGCAATCTGACCTGACGGGCCTACGCCCTCCGTCACAATTTTTCCCACCTTCGCACAGCAATAGTGCAGAATTGGTCGCTTTTGAGCAGGTGATTCTAAAAAGGATCAAAGCTTCGGAAGAGACAATACCACTGACGGACTGAGCTAACAACAAAGCTATTGTCACAAAACCAGCTGACAAAGGGGGATGCCACGGTCATAATGAACACCACTGAATACACCGATATTTATTTATTTATTTAGTCATTTGTATAGCGCACCAAACCCTGAGGCATCCAGGTGCTTTTTGCATATGATGGTTGGTTACAAGAGATGCTTACATAGTAGGTTACATACTTTAGTTACAGTGGTTACATCTTGCATTAGGTTACAGTCCTACATAGTAGAATACATACTTTGGTTAGAGTGGTTGCATCATGCATTAGGTTACAGTAGTTATACATTACATCAGGTTACTATGAGCTGGAGAAGTACTGTATCGAATACAGTCAGGTCAGGACATAGTTGTTACAGCTGGAGGAGGGTCATGTCTATGTATCTTGGGAAAACAGACAGGCGTTAAGGTTTTTGGAGAAGGACCAAAGGGAAGGGTTTGATCTCAGGGCCAGAGGCATGGACTTCCATTGTTTTGCCGCAATCACAGGGAAGCTGCATCCTCTGGCTTTTTGCCGTCTAAATCTTGGGATGGCCAGGTGGCAGGAGTAGGCTGATCGGGTGGGTCTGTTCGACTCGGCTTTGGGGATTTGTCTGGTGAGATAGATCCGAGTGCTACTGGACAGGCATTTGTGAGTTAGTGATAATGTTTTAAAGGTGATGCGATCCCGAACCGGCAGCCAGTGGATATTCCGTCTTGCTAAGGATATGTGTTCTTCTTTTGGGATGTTAAGTGCAGCTCTTACTGCATTATTCTGGACTATTTGTAGTTTATTGATGTTTCGGGTGTTGGAGCTTGCAGAGTTGCAGTAATCGATCCTTTTAGAATGAGGGCTGTGGCGAGAGTGATACATTTGTCAGTGGACAAGAAGGGTCTGCTGGCATTGATTAGTTTGGCAGTGTAGGCAGTTGCCGTCGCATTTGCTTTGACATGTCTTGTTAGGGAGGACCAGGAGTCTAGGTAGACTCCTAATGTTTTTACCTCTTTTGCTACCTTGATAATGTTGCTGTCAATGGTGAAGGACTTGTAGAAGTGAGGTAGATTATTAAGCTTAGGTTGACTACCAATGATGAGTAGTTCAGTTTTCGCATCATTAAGACAGAGCTCGTGTTGTGGCATCCAGGCTTGAATGGTAAGGTACATTTTGTTAAGTAAGTTGGAGTCTGTGTCATGGTTGCCTGTGATGGGTAGGAGTATCTGGGTGTTATACATATTATACAATGTTGGCGAGACACAGGAGCCATGGGGAACTTCATAGGTGACTGAGGCTGGGGAGGCAACCGCAGATGTAGAGAAGACCCTCATGTTTCGGTTGGATAGGAAGGATTTGATCCATTTAATGACGTTGGCCGATAAGTTGTCAGCTAGGCCAAGGTGTTGGCAAACTTTTTGTAGTTTACCAGGTCAAAGGCTGCAGAAAGGTCAAGTAGGAGGAGAATGGCAAGGTTGCCCTTGTCCTTAATCTGGTCCATTTGGATTTTGAGGTCCAAGAGGGCAGTTTCCATTCCGTGAGCGGAAGCCTGATTGGCAGAGGCCAAGGAGGTTGTAGGTTTCCAGATATTTTTTAATTTGCACGTTGGCGACTCTGTCAAGTACTTTCAGGAGGAAGGGTACCATTGTGATAGGGCGGTAGTTAGTGGAGACATTCAGGTCCAGTGTAGGTTTTTTGAGCAGTGGGAGTACCCAGGCTTCTTTCAGGTTTTCTGGAACATTACTGGATGAGAGTGAGTTGTTCATCAAGATTGTGATGAAGGGAGAAGGCTTGTCAGCACAGACTTTGATGAGGGAAGCTGGGCAGATATCTCCTTGACATCTTGTGGACTTCCGGCCTTTGATGACTTTAGCAGTTTCAGCGATGGCAACATGGGCAAATTTGAATCTAGGAGAGGACGAGTGTGGGTTAACGGGCAGGTCTAGGGTTTGGGCAGCTGGTGTGAGTTTGGATTTTTTATGTTCATCTTCTTTTTGAGTAGGGAAATTTTGCCGATGAGGGCATTTTGGATGCCCAGGCACCAGGGTTGATCTTTGATGCAGTTGTCAGGCGATGGGGCTGGTGATTCGAGCTCCCATAGTATGGTGAAGAGCTCTCTTGTGCCCTTTTTCGATTCTCACATTGTATGAGTTGCCTTTCGATTGGATGGTGGCTTGTTTATATTCTGCAGCTAGTGTGTTAAAGTCTACTTTGTTTGCGTGAGTGGGTGTTTTTTCCAAGCGCTCTGGGCCATTTTGCGGTTCGCAGATCTTTTAGGCTAGTGGTGTGCCAGGAGTTAAGTGGGCTAAAGGTTTGGCGCTGCGGATGCCTAGCAGAGCAACTTCGTTGATCGCTGCCTGAAGGGTTTGGTCCTAGAGTGTCACCATGGAGGTGGGATGGAGCTGGTATTAAGGTGATGGGCAGTAAGCGGTAGTAGCCTGGGGAGCATATTGTCTGGGCTGATGTTCCAAGAGTTTCTCGGGAGTTCGCCTCAGTGAGTTGCGGTGGGATGTTTGAGTGGACTGCATCACTGATGGAGAATACTATGACGTTGTGGTCTGACCACGGGCATGGGTTATTGGCTAGTGTATTAGTGTGGCAATTGAGGTTGGCTAGCCAGTCCAATATGCATCATTTCTCATGTGTAGGGTTGGAGATTCATTGGGTGAAGCCTTGAGCTTCAATGGTGTTTGCAGGGGTGAGTGCCTGGAATCTGATGGGTTGTTAAGATCTAGGTTGAAATTCCCCAAAATTATGATTTTTGATAGAGGCTTGGTGTTGGTTGCGAGGAGTTGAGCTATTTCTTCCTCGAACAATGTCAGAGGGCCTGGGGGTCTATAGACTAGGTGGAGAATAAGGGTGGTTGTGACAGATAGGGAGATTTTCAGTGAGATGAGTTCTCCCGATGGGAAGGCTTGAATCATGGTTCCTCTCAAACTGAGGCTATTTTGGGAGATAATTGCAACTCCGCCTCTTTTGGTTACCAATCTGTCTTTCCTAAGGATGGTATAACCCTCTGAGATGGCCATGGAGAGGGCAGGGCCGTGTGCTGTGGGAGAACCAGGTTTCTGTAATTGTAAGGAAGTCTAGGTTGTTAGTGGTGATAAGGTCAGCGATATCCAAGGCATGTGCCAAGAGGGATCTGGCATTGATAAGGGCTCCCTTGAGGTGGGTTGTGATGTCTGTTTTCACATTGTCTGAGGTGTCAATTTTTATGGAATTAGGTTTTGATAGGGTTTCGATTTCCGGTTTGGGTTCTATGACTGAGCGGGTGTCGTCTTTTGTTGCCTTGTGTAGTTTTGTGTCAGGGTTTGTCATCGTCAATGGGCTAGTGTGGGTGATACGGTTGGGAGGTGAGCTAGTACTTGTCAGTGTGTGTTGATTTCTAGTCGCTGAGAGGTTCTTTGTTCTGGAGTGCAGTAGTTTCTTTCTTTGATCCATGGGTAGGGTGGTAGTTAGTGGGTTCTTTTGGCAAGTGAGTAGGTGAGAAGCTAGGCGTTTGTTCCTATACTCCAAGGGGCATGGAGTCTCCAGATATACGGTGGTCTTGGGAGCCATAGTTTGCGAGTTTGTAGGCAGGGGGGGCGCGAAGTGCCTTGGGGAGGAAGGTGGATGGCGGAATGTCTTGTAGGTTCCGGAGCACAAGCGCCATTTGTAACTGGCGTAGGTATTTCTGTTGGGTGATGGGGTGGGGATGGTAGTTGTGAGATCCTGTATTCAGGATTGGGCCTCTGAAGCTTGGTGCTCCTGGTCGGGAGCAATACTAGTCATTGTGGGTGGTCTATTGTTTGTGTGTCGGGTGGTTGTGGGCTGGTGGGATAGAGATACTCTCTGGATTTGGGGGGCAGACGGGGAGTTTTCCAAGCATATAAAATCACACTAGATTTGGGTGGTGGCCAAGGGCCTGCAATACATATAAAAACTAACCTAGATTTTGGGTAGGGCCAAAGGGCCTGTAAAACCACACCTACATTTGAATGGTGGCCAGGGGCCTGCAATACATGTATAATCACATCGAGATTTGAGGTAGGGCCAGAAGGTTTGCAATACATGTAAAATCACACCTAAATTTGAGGCAGGGCCAAAGGGCCTGCAATACATATAGGAACACACCAAGGCGAGCCCACCTAAATAATTGGTGGTCCCAGTAGTCACGAAGTGCAGCGCACTTATGCCTTGATCTTAGGCCATGGTTGCTGGAGGGAGTAGGTGGAGCGTGATGAGGCACTGGCCCTGTCTGTGAGTGGGAGCTAGTTGGTGGTACTGGTGCTGCATGCATGACTTATACAGTAGGTTGTCTTACTTTTCTTAAGTATGGATAGGTTTAGGTCATAGGGACGGCTTGCCGGGGACTGCAGATGAGGTAACGGCGAGGCGAAGTAGGGAGCTAGCGATCGGGGTCTCTCGTACCTCCTGCTCCTCTACTCTCTGACAGGCTCAAACAGGAGCTTTAGGAGTGGGGCTTTGGAGAGGGGTGACAGCGTTCACCTGCCGGCTTATTCCATTGGCCATTTAAAGGTGGCTCCAGCCAATCAATGCAGCATTAAGCTATCTTCGGTGTCGGTGTGCTGCTCGTCGATCGGGCGGCCATTTAGGAGGGTCTCATTTATAGTAATAGTGATAGTTATAGATATGGTTAATTCATTGCTACAAGATGGTAATAGCTACAGGATTTTACCCATAGACCTGACATCTACTATCAGATCCCTGATAGGTCCTATCATTGAAGAAGCCATAGCAGAAGGACACATTAGTGAGAGGGAAGCTGCATTTCTGACACCACTACACCCCATACTCCCTGCTTTTATGCCCTCCCAAAGATTCACAAGGGCATGGTCCACCCCCAGGCTGGCCCATTGTGTCCGGTATTAATTCAATACTGGAACCACTTTCCCAATATGTGGACTTCTTCATTAGAGATGAGATTCCAAAAATGGAATCCTTTGTAAAAGACTCAACAGCAATTCTAAACCTTTTGGGTATACTACCCTTTAATGCGGAAACTCAGTGGCTGCTCACCATGGACATCAAAGCACTGTACATCAGGATCCCACAAGCAGAGATGTTAGAAACAGTTTGACAACTCCTTGAGGCAGATACAGAATTGGGCAACGGACATGCCTAATTCATCACACAATTGGCAGAGATTGCCCTTACCCAGAATGTTTTCCTATGTGAAGTGGTCTTTTAAAAGCAAATTTCAGGCACCGCGATGAGAGCTACTTTTGCCCCCAGCCTTGCCAATCTATATGTACATCAATTTGAAGTTGAACATGTGTACCCAGCAATCAATCCGTTCAAAGAAATAAAATATCAATATCAATAAACAACAGATTCTGATGTGGCGCAGGTACAAAGATGACAATTTTGTAATCTTCGAAGGCTCAGTAGAAGAACTCACATCTTTCCACACTTGGTTGAATGGATGCAACACGTATCTGAATTCCAATATTGACTCCAGTAAACAAGAAACACACTTTCTGGACCTCCATATCCCAGCAAAAGAGGGACAGCTGGTGTCTAAGGTGTGCAAACAAAGTACAGATCACAACTACATCCTTGCATATTCAAGTTACCATCCACAAGCTTTACAGGACAACCTCCCTTTCGGTCAATTTTTGAGTTATAGACGCACCTGTACCTGCCCCAGGGATTTTGCCATTCAAGCAGGCACACTCAAGAAACAACTAATACAGAGAGGATACCCTAAGAAGATTGTGAACACCACATGGAAGAGAGCCAAGAACATCCCTAGGGATATCACTCTCCAGGAACATCCCAAAATAGGGGCCCAGGATAACATCACTGCTGTTTTCAGCTACTCACCACTCTTTAACGTGCTAAAAAGAGAAATCAAAAGACTTGCAAATTCTCAACACCAGACCCAGTACTTTGGTGCAGCCCGTCTTTGTCATCAAGCAGAGGCAAAACTTGCGGGACTGGCTAGTCCATACCCTCTCAGAAACCAACAACCAGGACAACGGGGGGATCAACTAACATACCCTTTAGGGGAGGAGCCCACTACTAGGCCATGCCCATGCAGAAGATGCACGATGTATGCACAGACAACTCGTAGTACCAGCACTGAAATCAGATGGAGAACATTGTGGCAACAAAGGATGTTTACCAACTGCAATACCAAGGGGGTGGTGTATCTTCTCACCTGCCCATGCAGATTGCATTATGTAGGCATGACGGCAAGACCCATCAAAAAAAGACTGATCGAACACAAGTCATGCATTAGAACTTTGAAACTAACTGCAACAATGGTCCCCACTTTGTAACCATGGAACATTCTGCCGAAGATTTAAATGGACAGCCCTAGAGAAGATCAACTTTGCCAATCTACTACTGAAAAGTGAACAGCAGTGGATTTTCTGCTTAAACACCTTCAAAAATGGCCTTAATGAAGGAATACAATGGCAGGAGTTGGTGGTCATGAAATAATAAACTCATTCAAGAAGCCACATACTCATGGACCAGGCAGTGCTACCATGATATACCTGCCTGAAAATGCAAACAACTCCATGTGCATTCCCTTTGACAGACATAGATAATATCACAATGCAATGTGATATAATAGGGGCTACTCCTGTTCAACATATACATGAAGCCCTTCATGGACCTACTGAAAGATCAGCAACTGGGCTTCGATTCCTATTCCAATGACACTTAGATCTACCTTTGTCTCACAGGACTGAAATACGAAAATTAAAAGTAATGTCCAGGGGGTTGCAAGCTGTTGAAATATGGATGGAGAGAAACAGTCGTAAACTTAATGGCATAGAAATTGAGATAGCCATCTCAGGCCCAAAATGACTCCTGAACAGGATTAACATCCTATCACCAGCACCCACTTTTTTTCATGGAGACGGTCTGCATCAAGAAAGAAGAATGTTTTAGAAAATGGGAGATCTCTTTGGATGTCGACCTCAGATTCCCAAGTCAAATGTCCATTCTTTTAACTGAAACTCCTGAAACACATATGTCTATTTATACTCCACCCAAAAAACCAACCTATGGTGATGGAAGTCCTTCTGAACTCCTAACTGGGCGATGGCAATGCCCTTCGTGCAGGGCCACCTGCTTACAAACTTCATGTGTTGAAAAAAGTTCAGAATGCAGTCAGGCGCCTGATGTTCAGCTGAACAAATTCCCAACCTGTAGCCGGTCACCTCAGGCCATAAAAGAAACTCCCAAAGTTTTATAATCTTATGCATAACCCCCAAAAGCCTCTAAGGCATAATCCCCATATATATCTGGATAAAAATACAAAACTACCACACTCACATAGTTTCTTGCAAGAGCCACCCACAAAGCAGAGAATTAGATTGATTAAATATGTACTTTTGATCACGATGGCATTTTGTGTCTGGGCATTGAAATAAAGAAGAAAAACAATGCAGTCATAAGAAACGAGCTGAAACATGAAGATGCAGTCATAATCATAGTCTCAGAATTGCAACAGGCATAAAGAAAACAGTTTCCATCACTGCACTTGGCCCCATAAAGTCTTGCAAGTGTTATAAGGATGTTATAATGATGTTGGTGAACTGGGACTTGGGAGTTTAGAAATTTCAAATCAGGGCTCATTACCTTCTGTGGCAAGCTACAATGAAGAGCAGAGGTGGCCTTGTTTACTCTTGTGGTCAGTCCCAAGAGAACTAGGAGTTTACCCTACAATGGTAATAGTTTCTTTCCTGGCTCCATTCTCTTGACAATTTAGAGGTAATCCGGCCACATAAAATCCTAACTTAATTTTGCCCTAAACTTGGAGAGGATCTTATTGGGTAGTGCCTTCAGAGGTTCTCTTTTCTTTGTTTCTAGACAAATAGTAATCACAATGTATCTCTCATCATTATTTGACGCACAAATGTTATCTAGATCCTCCTGCATGAGTTTTATTTTAATGATAAAGTTGCCTCTCTGCATCACAGTGCAAGGATGTGCAGGTAATTACCGGCATTTGAGATTATGTCACCCCTGTGTGATAAAAGGGCTATTTTTGCCAGAACTTCTGTTATGGCAAAATGATGGCTTTGGCTGAAGTATATGGGGCGATGTTAACAGAGGGAGCAGGCAAACCCTGTCGGTATGGGCCGCTACCCAAGTTAAGTGCTTGAGCAACTGTGCTAATGGTTGCATTTTTTTTTAAAGAAACTTACCTCCTGTGTGGCCATGCGCTGCAACGTTGTTTCCTCGAGTCTGTTTTCAAAGTCGATGACCGTGATGGCCGTGACTTCATCAACAATGAAACAATGAAACGGACTCCGGGAAAGCATGAAGCGGCGCCGGGTAGCACAACGAGGTAAGTTTCTTTTTTTTATTACATACTCTTAGCACCCGCACAGGAAACTACACAAGTTTTAAGAGAGGGGCGAGAGGGAGGAGTGGAAAAGGGAAGGGGCGCTGGCTAGCAGCCCCCAGGCTGCTCAGAACAGTGGCTTGTACCCTACAATACAGCCCACGTCGCAAGCATCCTGATTGGCCAGTGTCCCCCTTCAGGATGCTAATGTTAGTTAGAAATCGTATACAATCTTTATATCGAATCCGTTATAGTGAATGCTCATATCCTGATCGAATCCGTTATAGTGAATGCTCATATCCTGAGTATTTTATAACAAAACCTTTATAGCGACTGCATTTTGGGATGGGGTAAAGGTTACATTTTTTTGGGAAACGTTTGGGATGGATTTTTAGGGGTGGTAAACAGGGGCTTGTGGGGGGCCCAAAAAAAACCCAAAGAAAATGCATTCACTATTAAGGTTTTCATCATAAAATACTCGAAAAATGTGCATTCACTAAATCGGAATTCGATAAAAAAAAGACATGTAACCTTATAAATCCATCTGTATTGAATTACACCTTGGTAGCGGCCTAACAGGAAAACTTTTCGACTTGCACTAGTTGTTTTGAAGGCTTAATCCTGACTGGACATTTCCATGGTAGGGTCTTCTACTGGTTGTTTTAAATTTAAAATGGCTGCAATACATTCCATCTGGAGAAGAATATCCTCCCTTTTACAGGCGAACAAATGGAACATGGGGTTAAAATGCACCACTGCTGTTCTGTGCTGGGGAATGACAATGTGTAGATCACTCTCTGGCTGTGCTGCTAGTAGCACTGGAGTTCATTTTTATATAAGGAGTCACGGTCAAAAAGAGTTATTTGGCTCACATGGGTGGAGAGGGGGTAAGATAGAAAAGCAATCCTTTCCAATATTTTACCTTGAGGTAGGATTTCCAAATGGCTGCCCTCACAGATCTGGGTGGCCCATCACAGGTTCATTGACCTTTTTGGTCTCTTTTGCCTTTTCCATCCTTTTCATATCTTGAGCTCCTTTCACAGATGGCCCATGTTCGGTGAAGTCATGGGTGTCCCTGGTTTGCTCCTTTGTCAGGTCTCCTTTGGGTATGTGGAATCAGTATGTGAACACGGAGTCATTTTAAAGATGATGTCGTGTATGTTTGTTAGAGTGCTCTGTTTGCTAGAAACTATCCATTGCGCCTCTTCATTGGTTATGGCTTGTGGTGACTTTGGATGCTCTCCTGATTACTGGAATTACAGTTTGCCCTCTTGCATCCTCTTATTGACCCTTTCTCCCATGCTCCTTTTTCAGTGTGGCTTCTTTGTACGTGGCATTCCACTTACTCTTTCCCTTCTCTAGCTTTTGTCTAGCCCCCCCCCTTGAACTATTTTGCGTAGAGTTCATTAATGTGCCCGGTTTTAAACACTGCTGATTCGGCCCCCCACTGTGAGATGTGGGAAGGAACCTCACAGAATCAGGCCAGACCATTCTGTGTACCCACTCGTGCATGGTTGCATAATATATAGAAGCTGCAAAATGGGAACGTGAGCATGTTTACAGTATTTTTTTAAACAGACTCTGTGACCTACGAGTTCAGTTTGGATTAATTCAGGGGGTGCAAAATTATACAGCTAATGCCACTTACTGAACCAACCCCCCCCCCCAATCTGTTTAATTATGAAGTGAGCTGTGAAGCGATTTTCTCTGCTTTTATGAAAGCGGTCAGCATCAGGACCAGGCAAGCTATACCAGGGCCAAAGGCGATGTTGTCCCACTGCCAACTGATAAGACGGCAACAAATCAGCAAGTTAGAGCAGCAGCAAGAATCAGTTGTGCTCAGGGAGCTGAGTGGCAAGAAAGTTAGAGTGGAAGCATGAAAGAAAGACAGAATCGAAGGCTGATTGGACAGCGGATTGAAGGAAAACAACTGCATGAGAATAGAACTTGCCCATTGATAACCTTTTTTGCACTATCAAAATCAGATCAGAAAGGGGAAATGTGAAAATTTGTGATGAAGCATTTCAGGTCACCATTCTCTTACACTGACAATGGAAATCGGAAAAGGAAGATCAACCAATAAGTGATGAAGAATAAACACCAACTATGTTAGGATCTGATGGAAAAGGTAAACAAATAAAGATAGTCATAGAATATCTGAAGAACATTGACAGGTAAATCTATTCTTCGCAGATAACTTTTGGCAACTGGCAAAGCAGCCCTCAGGGGAGAATGAGAAATAAGTGTGAAAAGAAGAGAGAGGAAAAAACAGAATATGCTAGGAAACGTACTTAACTAAAAGAGGGATGCCTATAATGTTACAGCTCTTAAAATGCCATTCAAAGACTGGAAGAATTGAATTGAATGGAATTGATATTTTATTTATATCGCGCTCATACATAAGTGTTTCAGAGCGCAAGAAGGCAAGGGAGGGGAACAGGGTAGAACAAAACAACGATCTTTCTAGGCCCAGTGACATTGATAACGCGCAAGTGCATGGGAAAGGGAAAAAGGGAAAAGTGCATGGAAGGGGGAGAAGTGGAAAGTGCGGAGCAGAAAAGAAACAGATAAATAATAATAAATAAAATAAATAATAAAGGCAATAAACAGTGGTAGTGCAGCCAGCAAGTGGTAAGTGCAGAGTATAGCCGACAGCAAAGAGGAGGGTATTGAGGTATGACAGTAAAATATTCCCAGAATAACATTTTCACATCAAAGGATGTGAACTATGGCACTTGCAACTACTGTACTAGGAAAAAAGGGATACAAAAAGCAACATAATTGAACCAACTGTGAGGTTGGAATAGCCTAAAATGTTTTGATTGAGATGTTGGAAGATTGACACGTCTGTGATTGAGACATTGGAAGCGGCTGCTCTTTTCTCGTTTGTGCAGCGCAGCTTGGCATAGTAGTGCTAGGTGCTGTCCTCTAACTCTAACGGCCGTTTTGACCGTGGTAGTGAGGCTGCTTTGGAGCTCTGCAGTCTGCATCCCAAAACCTTTCGAAAGCCGGCTGGAGTCGGAAGTGGGTGCCCGGTGTACCGCGCCATGAGCTGTGACCACGGAGTCAGAACAGCAGGCCAGGAGTGCGACAGAGTGTGTCTGTTGCCAGACATTCTGTGTCTTCAGTGCCTTCAGCATCTGTAGTGTTTCCCGCGGTGGGTGAGTGAGTGAGTGAGTGAGCGAGCGAGAAACTCTCTCGCCCTGCGAGTGTGGCTGGAGCTTTTTTAGCTTTCCTGAGGATAAAGATATCAGTGATTGCACAAAGAGGGAAAGTGGCGCGGTGTGCAAACAGTATGCTTGCACACTGTCTGCCATAAATACACTTGGTTTGGGAGTGTGAGCGTCGAATCTTAGCTCATAGTGGAAAGATTGGAGGGGGGTGTCTGTACTCCTGCTCTCTATATGGCAGAGGAGAGGCACAGAGGACCCCAGTCAAGATTCTCTATTGTTGGTAGCAATGGACAAGCAATCAAGGCCTAGCTCTCAGGAGGTGATGCAGGCTGGTTCTGAAGTACAGGGCAGTCCCCAAGCACCCACAAAGGAATGTCCACACACTGTATTAGTGAAAACACAGTCTTTATAAAATTAAGGTTCACGGTTATATACACAATCATGATAACTCACTTTGTGCTCAGTTAATCTACAATGGCAAATATATATACACAGTTCTATGTGATACCACAATTACTATCAGATATCATTAAAGTGCATCAACTGGACTTAGATTAAATGTCACACAAATCAAGTAATAAAGAGAACCAAAAATAGATATAGGAGGAAAGCAGTTGGTTAGAACAATTGGCAGAATACTGGCCCCGTTACCTAGACAGTTCTGTATGAGGATTCCCCCACCTGGGCAACCTGTAAATGAAGATATATGGTACAAGCTCAGTCCATATACTGTTCACAAGAGTCTTATTTCCTTCTAAATAGTTCTACAACCCCAATGTACCTGGAATAGCAGAGTTCGACGTTGGGTCGTCGACGGATACTTCTTGAGCGTCTCCCTTTAAGGCAGGAGCCACGGATTATCGAGATCCCACGAGGAAAAAGGGTGAACACTTATTGCGGCAGCACCTTCGGTTCTTGCGGAGCTCGTTGACGATCGGTCGAAAACGTCCTGCAAGCTGAGGCGTGCGGTCCACCTCGATGTCGACTGTTTGTTGCCGCAAAGAGTCAATGAAGACCTTTGGCCCAGCAAGGGCGTCAGGTCGTTGGCATCTGGCGTCGGCAAACGGGACGGGACCATGGCTGCTTCAGTAGCTTCGTCAGTGTCTCAGAGGTCTTCGGGTGGTGGGAAACCCACCGGCGGATTCTCCTCGGCGGCCTTGACTTTCTCTGGCAGGACGAAAGCGGTCGATGAGGGCTAGCAAGGGATTCCTTGTTTCAATGTTCTTAGGCAAGGGAGCACTGCGGCTCCAGTCAGCGACGGTGGTCAGCGATAGTGGACAGCTGTCCGGTGTTTCTCTTTGTTTTCCTCGGCGGTTCCCTTCTCCGGTCGGCAGCCTTTCGTAGGTTTGTCTACCAGGGAGCTTTGGCAAAGATCAGCTGGTGCACGATGGTCCTTCGAAGCTTGGGAAGAGGTCTCCTAGCCAGGTCATCTCTTGGATCAGTTACTTGAAGGCATAGCAGCTTTCAGATTAGCAAAGGACAGCAGCAGCAGCAGTTTTGTCTTCTTCCAGTCAACTTCAAAGTTAAGCATCAGTTTCAACTTCAGCTTCTGAACGATTTCTAGCAGTGAGAGGCCCCCAAATATACTGTTGATCTCCCATTCACTCTGCTGGGTCACACTCAGGCAACCAATCACTCAGAAGGGCATTCAGGCCAATCTTCTCCATCCAGACACTCAACACAGAATGTGGATTCGGACAAGCACTCTGCCATTCAGCAATACACACTGCATTCATACCAGTTCCGGGCAGGGCTGTCTCAGTCATTGCGCCAAACACCAGATACTAGACACCCATAACACAGAATGTGTATTCGTCACACACTCCATTCACCCATGTCCCACCCCACAGGCGTACCCACAACATACAGTCATTGGGAAGGCTCCAGCCAGTCTGGCCTGGACTTCCCCACAATACCATATAAGGAACTTCCACCCAACAGCCATTCAGGGAGAAGGGACAGAGTCAGGGCTTCCCGGGACTTTGGGAAAAGTAAGGTAACAGGCGATAGAAAGCAAGAGGCCACATGGGCCATCTTGTTTCCTATCAGGAATCTACTGATTCCAATGACAGGGCCTAGGCATCCCAAAATGGAAGACGCTCAGATCACCCGTCAATTCAGCACAGAGTTTCCACCAGCCCATCCCCTGCTCTGTGGGCCACACACAGGTGCCCAAAAACATACACTAGGAGCACAGGGTCGTACTCCCATCCATGGGTGCAATAAGGGTATCCCAGGGGTCTGTACACCAAGCCAGAAATAGGAAGAGCTGCACTGCCAGGAGTCGCACATGGACTCCTGGGCAGAAAACAATACAGAGCACATATGGAAAAGGACTACAGGACAGGACAGGGAGGCCCAGTCCCTCCAACGCATTTCCAGCATCACACATAGCCCTTCCACCCTTGCACGCAGTTTGTCAAAACATAAGTGGTCTGGATGTGTGAGCACTGGACTTCAGCTCATAGCCCTTCCACCTTTTTTATGCACCTTATTAAAATATAGGTGGGTTGGGAGGGTGAGCGTGGGAGATTGGCTCATAGCCAATCCACCTCTTTTTTTTTTCTTTTTTTTTTTGCTTCTCTTAGATTTTTGTGTCATTTTTATTTGATGTTCCTGTTCTCCCTGTTTCAGCTCTAACATTCAGCATCTCACTACGTCTGCTAAAAGTGGGGGTGACGAACACCACCATGTGTGAATTACGAAGTGGGAAAACTTTGATGCATCGGAATGATGAAATATTTCGGATACAGACATGTAGGCTGCCATAAATGTGACTCTCCCCCACTCTCGAGACGGGGTCTATGGAAACCCAGAGGCATGGTCCAACTGTGGCTCTGAAATGACTGCACGTGTTGATGCTCTGGAAGCTGCACCCTGCTTTATTAAACAGCAAACCCCCACTCTTACCAACACAAACAATCTGATGACATCCTTTTCCCCTCAATGGGTAAAGTCAAGTCTGGACACAATTCGGTGCCTTTAGTATTACCATCTTCATTACTTTATTTATCGATATCTCAGGGAAAAATCACTAATCCCAATTGGGAAGGTGTCCAACACGGGTGACAATGTGGACTCTGTGGAGATTAGCTTTGATGACACTCCTCCAGACTGAATTCCACATCGGGTATGGATTGCTTTTTTGATTCTCCGCCTGCATTAGTTCAACCAAGACGACTCTCAACAACAACTCCAGGAACGAATTTCAGATGGAATATTCCATCTAATCAAACTTTGCTTGAGAGAAATCAAGTTTTATGAATTCTGGTATCTCTTTATGAAGGCCTAAAGACAGAAGTTAAAGCCAACTCTGTGGCCGTGGAATCACTTTTGTTCAAATTTGATAATATAAAACTGCATATTGCAGACAGGGAGTTTCTCTTCCAACATAAATCTTGTTCATTGACAGGAGAGGTTGAGCAAGTGCCTAATGTGGGTAACTTAAGGTGGGGAGATGTGGTTAAGGATGTTAGCTTCTCGGATGAATGTCTGAATTTTGGGAAACTTCGAGTGATTGGTTCGTTACGGAAATACCTCCCGGCCAACCCCACAGAGGAAAAACACATGCCACTCTGGTATTGAGTAAAGAACCTCCTCATGGAGCAATATCTAATTCATCTACAGACTCTGTGGCCTCACCACAAGTCTGGGGGTAACCCTTAAATACGGCGGTAGCGCTATTACCGCTGCATTTAAGGGTCTGCCAGATCATGGCTTTGGCGGATTTCCCCCCAGCTCAGAGCTGGGGGAAATCTGCGGCAAAATCGCTGATTTTCAGCGCGATTACCGCCGGCGGGAAATCCGCCGGCGGTAATAGCACGAATTTTCCCCATTGGGCCCAATGGGTAATGAGGAATTCCCGAATGGGCCCAATGGAGAATGGGCAATAACCCTTCCGCCAAACCCGTGATCCGGCGCTAATAGCGCCAGGGGGTTTGGCGGTAGGGCTATTAGCGCCGGCGTTACTGCCCAACTCGTGATGAGGCTCTATGTCTGATGAAGAGGTGTTCTGCATAAAACCAACGCATCCTCCAATTATTATTAATATTGACTCTGACACCGAGACTTCTTGTTCTGTTACACACGTTTCCTCCTTACACATTGTAAGTACCAACATACATGAGAAAAAATCTATTGCAAAAACGAATTAGCAACAACGGAAAACTAAAAATATACCTACACAAAAAAAAAACACAAATCGTTCATCAAGACACTTTATTTCTTCTTTTTTGGATCAGCCCCTGGGAAAAGCTGCCTTGTCAAAATCGGACCCATCTACAAATAGGACAGAATCTACACATCAAAATACCTGAGATTAACTCAGTATCCAAATCTACCAATGGGCCCATCAACATTAGACCGGGGAAAACTTACTTTATGAGAGATGGCCATTCTGACATGAACATAGTTATCAAACATGGCACAGCTAAAGCCTGCTCTGTATTGAGTGGGCCAAGCATGGGGCCTGCATCTCAAACTATGAGCACGGTGCTGGGTACAAACCTGATCATCACTTTCCATTGTAGAGGGTGGTTAGGCTAAAATAGCATCCAAAACTTAATCTGAACAAAGTTATGTGGTTAGTCATCAAGAACTTTCCTCTTTGTTACAAGGCCAGTTTGTCCCTCGTTGTTCTTCCCTAGTAAGGACGGGAGCTTCGACCGAGCCTTACATCCCAAACGTGACCCAGGATCCATCCGAAACTGGGTTACTAAATCGGACAAACTTTACTACACCAACAGACAGTCCTAATAACATTACAACATTGAAATCATTTAAACTGCAGCAGCCTGGTACAGCATCTATTAATTGTTTGATGAGTGGGGCTATAGGTAAATCCCAGATAGTTAATGGCATGTCAATTGACTCTAGCAAGAACTCAGCCATTTGAACTCCACTGGGTCCTGATGTCTTAAGAGGGCTTTAGCTATATCTTAACCTGTCACGTAGAATAATTTTGCCGAATGAAAAACACACTTTAGAGGAACACTCATATGCAATATTATTTGTAGATCTATTGCCTGAAAATCAGTCTGTAATGCTTAGATTTACAGCTGTATTGCAACTACTCTCTGCAATACTGAGTCTCTCTGAAATTACATCGAATAATTTGCAGAGTAGTCTTCATAAACCGCTCCAGAGCAAGTTCCTCCATTTTCTTTCTCACATCAAAATGTGTGTGTGAACACATAATGAAGGAAAGAGAGAATTTCAGCGTATATGGAGTTGATATTTCTCAATACGAATGGCCATGTGAGAATAGCATCAAAATTCATGACATGGGAATGGAGTCTGTTCCGAGGGCTGAAATACAATGTCTAAGAAACATGATGCATATCTCTGAGCAGACAAATATTTGGTCATGTCATGGTTATTGAAAGCTTCACAGCATAAGTGAATTCCTTGTGTTGCTGACAAATCTTCTAAATCAGAGTTTAATTTACTTTCATGAAATACAAGATGTCATGGCCATTTATTAATCAATGCTGAACTTGGACGTAAATTACAAACTTTCTTACTGATTGCTCTCCAGGAGACCTGGTTGCTGGAACCGCTTGTAATGGATGGTTATCATCTTTCATGTCAACTTGCCCAGTGAGGAGCTAATAACAGGTGCTCATTCTTCCCCCACTATATCAATAACTGGGTCATATGAGCTGTGTTTTGGAATACTGGTACCCCACATTCAGTATAACAATAAGGGACAAATTAATTTCATGATCTTAAATGTTTATTGGCATGACAAACTGGGGGATTTGAATTCTATATTGAGCTGTCTTACTAGTTTCATGTTGGAATGGTCCACCAATTTCTTAGGGGGGCACATAGTGTTGGTTGGAGAGCTAAACTCCAAGTGTATCAACCCCGAATCACTGAGAGAGGTTGGTAGGAGAGGAGTTTGGACCTCCAACAAAAGGGGAAATGCAGGCGGTGGTTGAATTGTTTGGGTGGTTTGGGCTTGGATATTTTGAATGACTGTTTCTCCTCCCCAGCTGCTGTAGCAACTACATGCACAGACGGTAACAATTCCTCTATTTTGGACTACATTTTTGTCAACATGTGGATGTATGGACTATGCACAAAGTTTGCATAGGAGGGTAAATATGGGTAGCACTTTATGATCATTGTCCTTTTTTAATGAAGGTAACTTTGGGGCTTTTTTTGAGAGAGCGGCGAGCCATTTGAGTAGATGGTTTTGTAAATAACAATGAAGCACGGTAGACTTAATCCCGTGCTACATTGAATAAAGTGAGTCCCCTATGCCTAGAGGTATATGAAGAATGGAAAGAGGCTAATTCAGGAAGTTAGTTATACAGCAGTCAGGTCGCAGTGGGACCTTGATGGTAAGTGGCCTTTTTAGATGGAACTCTTAATTATCAGGTTAAATGTGCAGGAGCACCCCTACAGTGTGAGTTTGAAGCTGTCCTTGGATAGGGATAGAGGATTCTGTTACGGGTATAGTTTGTTGTTGTCTTTTTCAGACAGTTTGGGAACAGACCTAAGGGTGGCCGGGACATAGGTACATAATCCCCAGCATTGGTGGGAAGGCTGTTTGAATTTTCATCAACCAGGTTGGTAGTGTGTTTTTTAGACTATAGTAATGTATGCACATTTTCAATAATATAATACAGGTAGTGTGTCTTACCCGCAGGTATCTATTTTTGTTTTTTGTAGTGTACTGGTGTAGGTCATCTCACAAGACCTTTTTGGAAATCTTTTCCTGACCTACTGTTGAGGAGAAAGAGTGCATTTATGCACTAAAAGGAAATACCGAACACTGAAAGCAGGTATTGTGGTCAAACTTTGGTGTTTGATGGTGCAGTAATGAGCACTAACTAGATTGTTGTCTAAGGTTGATGCAATCTGTGAGTCAAGTTGTTGTTGGTGGTGGTGTTACACTAACGGTATTGGTGATTTGTCTGTCTTTTAACGTTTTATCCATAGTATTTTGGGTGTCTGCTACGCTGTGGAAACCAATTTCCGCATCCATCAACCTACATAGAATTTGTGGCTTTTGAACCCCTGAAGAAGGTTCCATCAATACATTTTAAGGACTAAAACATGTCGGGCAGTTTATATTAACACAACAGGGCCACATTTTGTTTTGTGTTTAATCAAATGATGTATTGGTGTTTTTATGTGAAACATACTTTGTATAGAATGTTATGTCCAGTGGAAGCTATATGGAATGTTACATATTTTGCAACATTACCCGGTTCTTTTAAAATTTATGATTTTTACAATAAAAGTATATGTTTTTTGTTATGACCTTGTGAACTGCATAATTGTGGGATTTCTGGGAAAGGGAACACCATTTCTTAATAGTTTGAATTTTGTTTTGAAGTTGTCTTTCGTATACGTCCAGTACATGGTTCCCCAGACAGTAGAGCAGAAGACTCTGTGGCATGAGCTACAGAGTTACCTGGGGTGAGTAACCAGTATAAAAATCCCATTCCAAAGTTTATAGTCGCGTTTATTAATTATAGTGATCATGCCATGCCAGAGGCTGTGTTTGACAGTAAAATGGATAATGAATACAATGCCGTATGGAAACCTTGTGATCTGGTAGTTAATGGGGCTGGTAACTGGATCTCTTGGAATGCAGGCCTTTCTGCCCGGGTTAATTATCATCTATCCCACTTCCCGCGTCTCTTTACGGAGGAAGAGAAGTCCATCACCCTTGCCTTTGACAAATGTGGCCCCTTTGTTACTTCATTGATGACAATCTCCTGTACCATAAGTAAAGGTGGGAAGATGAGTACATTGTCAAGACAAGGTATTATTGATCGAAAATGCCTATAATGAGGAAGTGGTATTGAGAAAAAAGGATACGATAGAAAATCTAAGACATCTCAGATCTCAATTGGGCCCTTCATCTGATGAGGCTCAAATGCTCATCAAAGAAATATGCCAGTCCTACAAAGATTCAAGAATTCACAGGCAAAAAGACTTCAGGTTGATTCGGAAGTGATGCTTAAGAAACAAGGACTCTGGAGCATTCTGGAGATTGTTCAACAGCAATGATCTGTCACAATCTAGCATGCAAACCTATGCAGTGACGGAATCGGTATGGGTTGCTCATTTCAAAACTGCTAACTCTGTTGGAGACCTCTACAAGCTAGGCACCAAGCTTTTAATAGGCAATAACATCAAATACCTGAATCAGGAAGATTTTCGGTCTGGGAAAGTACATCGGGCCATTTTGCATCTTAGCTCTTCTCGTGCCCCTGGTCCGAGTGGTCTCTCTAACCTTTTGTTTAGGAGCAAACGAAATCTTTGGGCTGAGGCGTAATCATGTCTATTTCAAAACATAGTTCTCACTGGTGAGCTGCCATCTTCATGGCCCTCTTCCTTGATAATACAAATCTACAAAAGAGGTGAATGTATCCCCTAAATTACCAACCAATTGCAATCCAAGATGCAGAAAGCAAGGTATTTGCCTCAATATTACTGAATCATCTTGTGTTGTAGTTAGCTGACTCTCAGGTATTGGGCAAATGGCAAACGAGATTCAGACACCACTTAGGGACGTCTCTAAATGGTCTTATGGTGAATGGCTTACAACACCTAGCCTGGGGAGGGAAGTATGTATCAATTTGTGTTGCTTTTCTCGATCTTGGCTCTGCATTTGACGCAGTTAATCACAACAAACTCTGGCTCAAGCTTCAGACGTGGGGTATTACTTCTGGTCTCCTCAGGCTCATTGTGGGACTTTACACCAATACCAATATACAATTTGCCTCAATCACATTGATGGTGTTTCTAGACCAATTCCCAATGCATGCAGGGTTAGGCAGAGGTGCGTATTGGCCTCCTGCCTATTTAATTTGTATAGAGCCGATGCTGATTGCTTAACATCTGCTATATTTCTTTCACCCAAATTGTGTCTCCTTTGACCGCAATCCTTGGCATATGCCGATTATTTCTTATTATTTGATTGTACTGCAGTTGGACTGGACCGCCTTATAACCTCTTTTGTTAGTTATATTGAAGTTTACTCCTTGCTGGTTAATCCCGAAAAGACAAAAGTGATTCAATTTACCAAACATAAGATTAAGAGCTCATATCTCTGGAAGCTACAAGATGCAAAAATGAATGCTGCAACTTCCATGACCTATCTAGGGTTTGTGATTAACTCAAAGCCTTGTATAGGAAACTAAAGACAGTGCTATAAGGATCGTGGTCATGCTCTTTCTTCCCAATTAGTAAGGGTTGATAAGAAATACTGCAAATTGTCCCTGGAACTGCCGATAACATTTTATGAGGGCAAACTTGTGCCAAAGTTACTTTATGGCATAAAAACTTATATTCCCAGTGTGATGAAATGTTTATCAGCTCTTGAGGCACTATTTTGGAGAAGAACCCGAAGACTCCCGAATTCTCTGCCAATTGATGCCATAAGGTATGAACTTGGTATTGTCTCATTACAAGCAAGCCCAGAATGGAGATTCCTATTGTCATTCCGGAAGATTGTGTCCAACTCAGGGATCCTTGCTTGTAGATTCAAATCCTTCAGGTTCAAGGGTGTGCCTGGATTTATTCCATTTCAGAAATATTTACTATTAATTTAGAAGCCATCAATTGTTCCATCGAAGAGTTGGTGCATAATCCAGAGAAGGTTAAATGATCCTTGTACAATCATGATTGGATTAACACAATGGATTCTAGGCACTCTTACTCTTCACTGAATCATTTGTGCACCGACTATAAGAAGGTGGGCATCTTAGCACCTTTTGTAAGTATTTACATGGATAAATTAAAAAGGGCAATTTTTCGACGATTTCCATGGAACTTGTTGCTCGCCATAATTTTTTTTGCCAGATATGGTATTTTATCCTCCGAACAGATTACATGGCGCTTCTGTAATGCAGCAGATTCATTTGAATCTCTTAGGCACTGGGTAACTGAATGCATACCTCTGGGGAGTGCTCAGCTGTTGGTTTGAAAAATGTTTGTCAACAACTTCCCCTGTTGGAACTGAGCAATTATGGCTTTCATGTATGGCTGGGCAGACATCCTCCATTGTAATTGCCTTAGTAACGTTTATAAAATCATTGAACCTACAAAACAACATGGTATAATGGTCCTTTAGATAATTAAAATCTAACCTTTTTTTGTTTTTATTCCTTTATTTTTAAGATTTTAAGATATGTATTCTTATTAAAGGTTGAATGTTTTAACCACATATTAAATATATTTAAATTATATTTTTTTTTAAAGCAACACAACATAACTAAACTAGTATTTCCGAGCAATGGTACAGCACTAAAATATACAATCAGGATGGTAAAGTACTTTCTTGATCCTTGGACAAAAACGAATTTGCAGGGCACAGAGTGAATGGCCGCTTAATGAATCTGCTCCCAAACGACCCCCAGACATGTCTGTTTAATTATCCATCCTCCTGCGACAGAGCAAGGAACGAGTCCCAGAGACCGGGACAGATGGGGTACTGATGAGGCACAGCTGTGGTGAAATTGGAGTGTCCTACCATATTAACCCTCAGCTGGTGGCTGCAGAAGAGGAGTCATAGGCTGTGCCGTCTGACGACAAAGCGCGGCATCAGTGCAACCGCTGCACAACATCAGCTTAATAGGAAGGAACTGGAACAGAGGGAGCCCAGTCCTGGTGGAAATGGAGGGGCGTCGTGAAGGGGAGTACCCCACCCCATAAAGAGGTTGAAGTGAGGGTGGGGGTTACTAGGAAGTAGCCTGGACCCATCGGCATAGACAACAGAACCAGTGTTGGGGTCTTTGCCGCAAGGCCTTTCAAGACAGAGGCTGAGTATGGGTATGGGTGAAGCATGGAGGAGGGGGACAAGATAGCAGTGCCCCATACAACTGAGAATGAGATAAGGGGAGAAGCTGAAGCAGGCTTTTGAGTAGTACCCCAGTTAAAAAAGTGCCTCAGACAGGCCCAGCCTCAAAGACGAGAAGGGGAGCGGCTGAACGCATTCAAAATTGACATCGACACTGACTGAAGCCATGGGGAATCCCACTAGGGCAGGGGTCTTCAAACTATGGGTCTGGCCCCCCTAGCGGGACCCACAGGATAACCAGGGTGGGGGGGCTTTTTTAAAAGGAAGTTTGGTTGCGGCTTTCAATAGAAGATATAAGCAGATATGACATCAGGGGGTCCCCACAACAATATATTTACTCAATGGTGGACTCAGCATAAAAATGTTTGAATACTACTGCGCTAGAGCAATGGAGAATAAGATGGAGAGGTACACAACAGGTCTGATGGACAAGACACAAACACAAGCTCAGCCCTGTACATCAGGCCTCACGCCAGACCATCCCGCAGACATGGAGGTGGCAGAGCTGATAATGCAGGTATTTAAGGCAGTGAATGAATTGAGAACTAGTCTGGGGGAAAAGATAGGCCAAGTAGGGGTGGATGTATCCCTGTCTGAGGAGAGGATTAGCCATTTGGACAACACATCAAGAGTCTGTCACTCACAAGTACAAGACGGCAAATCCTGCCTCGTAGAGGAGAGAGCAGAAGATGCAGAGGGCAGATCCCGAAGAGCAAATATCAGATTTGGCCCCGAAAAAGTGGAGGGACCAGAAATTGACCTCTTCTTTGAGCAATTGATTGGAGAGGAGCTATGCCCGAAAGGCTTACCAACCTTTTTCTCAATAGAAAGGGCACACAGGGTCCCAGGCAGGCCACCCCCATCAGGAGCTCCTCCAAGACCAGCGGTAGTGAAACTGATTCCCTTCAGGGACAGGGACACCATATTGTAGGCAGCAAGAGCCAGGGATTCAATCAAGGTGGGCAACGGCAACATCATGATTTTCCTGGATTATACCTTGCAAGTGCAAAGGGCAAGGAGATCCTTTGAGGAAGTCAAAAGACAACTGCACCACAATCATTTCAAATACATGCTAATATTAGCAGCCAAGTTGAAAATGATAGTGGAAGAGAGATCCTGGATCTTTCAGGAACCAGGGTAAGTCTGGGACTGGCTGGAGAGCAGAGGAATACAAATGGCAGTATCAACAAGAACTGTGAGACAGCCATCCGGCAAAGGAGACAGCAGAGGGGAAGTGATGGGGGTGGGGGACTCTGACAGTTGGAGATGAAAAGAACTACAGAAAGAGGCAATGGGAATCCCCAGCAAAGACTATAGGTTCAAAGTGCGCTCAGATGGCACAGTTTTACAGAATCAATAGCTCGGCTGGGGTTGAAGACGAGGTAGAGGCTTCCCAGGCCAGAAGCAGTCGGTAGCACAGCAGACAGAAAAAAAAGACTAAGCACACTCGATCTAAAATAGTTATAGTTCGGCGGCAGTGCCAGTGGAGGGGGGGTCAAGAACCAATAGGAGAATCCAGTGAGGCTGCGGTAGGATAGGTGTAAAGGAGGAGGGGCATGTCGAACGTCACAATAAAGGGGGCAAGGAGGGGCAAACGGGAAGAATGGCGGGCAGGAGAGGGAGTAGTTAAGGTTGGGAAGCAGGCAGTACAGTTTCAGGGTTTTTCAGGAGCAACAGACACTTCGCAGTTGGGGAGCAAGTATGGGAAGGGAAGATGGGATATGGATGAGGAGGGCAGTCAAGACAACAGGAGTTGGGTCAGTTTAAGTGGACAAAGTCAAACCACAGACATGGTAGGCAAAGGGGAGAGGTGGGACCAAGAACAGAGACGAGTAATTCAATGCAGATTGCAGCTCTATCAGTCTGGGTAGTACAGGTACACTAAAATGCACCTGGAATGTTAATAGGTTGGATGATAAATATAAGAGAAGGTCAGTGTTCGAATGCCTGAAACGGCATACACCAGGTGGGATATTACTCCAGGAAACACCTGTTGGGGGACTCTTGTGGCATATTGAGAAGGGGCCCACATAAATGTGTAGTGCACAAAGGGTTCATGAGGGGGAGTAGGAAAATTCAATAAGCAAAATAATGGCAAATCCAGATCACAAATGGGGGCTTCCAGGAAAATGGGGAAGGAAAACATGTCCATATTTGATATGTGCGTCCAATCCCCCTGCCCCCCCTTACTGGTGGACACACCTAGAGGAGCTACCTGGAATGACGATAGTGGCAGGGTATTTTAACCATGTGGTGCAACCTGCACTGGATAAATGGAAAGGGAGATCACGGGAGGATAACAGGGACAGAAATTGGGAGACATCCCACAGGTAATGGGGCTAGGGACCTGGGGAGGGAGGGCAGCACATGTGACAGGTCAGGAGTTCCCGTTCTTCGCCGCGGTGCATAAATCCTTCAAAAATAGATCACATATTTTCTTCATACTCTGATAGGTAGAGTGTTGGTGTGGAATACCTTCCTAGGGGAAGCTCAGACCATGCACCACTGATCTGGAGAATCCAGACACAGGCTTGTGTCGCGGGGGTAGGGGGACATGGTAGAGTGGGAACTTACCATTTACTGGATGAGGAGATAATAGCTGAGTTAAGGGAGGAAACGGTGCAATACTTCCACCTGAACAAGACTACTGTGGATTGAAAGCAAACACTGTAGGAGGCATAAAAAACTGCATTGAGGGGAAAGGTCATGGCAGTGACCTCGGCTAAGGTGAAAACTAGAGAGAGACCGTATGAAGCAAAGGAGGCCAACGCGATGGAGATAGAGGGAGAGTGGAGGGACACCCAGTCGGAAGAGTTATTACGGGAAGTTAAAAAGGCAAAGGAAGAGGTTAGAATTGGGGCACTAGAAAGGGCCACGGTGGGATGGTGGCACAAGGGGGCACTGATGAATGGGGAGACAAAACTGGAAAATTACTTGCTTGGCTAGAGGCTAATCAACATGAGACCAACATTCTGGCCAAGGTACATGGCTAAAAGCCAGCAGCAATCGCTGGATAGACTAGCACTGGACATGCAGAAGGCGTTTGATTCAATTGAAGGGGGTATGTGTTCATTTGTGTATTTAGGCTTCACAATAGCTTGCCTGAAACAAAAAAAACAGAGTTGAAAGTAAAATCACTTGTTGCAGTTATGAAATAAATTTAGGCAAAGAAATGTGCATATTCATTATGGCCACTGATGGAATTATATAGGGCTATGATAAAACCGGCAGCCCTGTATGTTAATGTTAAAGGATATTTGTACCACACACGATCACCACCGGAGTGGTCCCCTTGCGCTCCGGCGGCTCTGAAAAAGGGAGGGGGGTGAGTTAGTGGGAATAAGCTGGAAAAGTGCAAGGGAGCAGTGATATACTGTTGGCAGCCTCAGCCCGGTGGGTCAGTTGGCTGGGCTTGGGGTGTTTTACAGTCGGTAGTCATTGTGTGCTGTTGTGCGAGTCTATGTGTGGTTTGTTTTGCTGTTACTGTGTAGTGAAGTTTGTGCAGATTGTTGTGTCGTAGGCTTGTGGTTGTGTTTGGTTTTAGAGTATGAAAGGTGTATGCAGAGGGGTGAGATTGTTAGTGGTTTGGTTAATTGGCATTGCTGTCCTTGCAATTATGTCTAGGTGTGATGCTTGCCATCATTCGCTATTCCATCTGAGTGTGGCACTAGCTAATCTTCAATATCCTATCCAGATGTGAGGGAGGCTAGCGGTCATGATTCCATCTAAGTGCGACACTTGGTGACATTTCCAGTATCATTTAAGTGTGGTGCATGCAAACATTCACATTTCTATCTAGAGGCGACGCTAGCTAAAGTTAAGAATTCCATCTAAGTGTGGCACATGCTAACCTTCATAATTCTATCTAGATGCGACGCTAGCTAAAGTTAAGAATTCCATCTAAGTGTGGCACATGCTAACCTTCATAGTTCTATCTAGATGTGACGCAGGCTAAAGTTAAGAATTCCATCTAAGTGTGGCACATGCTAACCTTCATAGTTCTATCTAGATGTGACGCAGGCTAAAGTTAAGAATTCCATCTAAGTGTGTGGCACATGCTAACATTCACATTTCTATCTAGATGCCACACAGGCCACTCTTCACAGTTCTCTCTAGGTGTGGCACTAGTTAACATTGACAATTATGTTAATATGTAATGCATGGCAACATTTACAGTCCAGCCATAAATAGATTCAGGCAGGTGGTCACAGATTTCTCTAAGTATGCATGGGGTAAGTCTATGACAGTCTACGTTATTGAGAAAGGTAAGGTAGAGTGGCAGGGGCTTTCTGGAGTAGAGTAATTGCTCTACACCCCACCCATGCCACACTTACAGTTTTTGTTGGTGTCGGTTGACTGCTGGCTTCATTGGCTTCCCCTGCGGGCACTTGCAGACACTTTCTGGAGTCGCCTCTGTTGGAGCCTCCCTTTGCCTCGGGGCTGCCCTGGGAGGGTTAGTTAAGACGAGGTGAGTCTGCCAATCAGAGGGGTGGGCGTGGCCTGGATTTTCTATAGAATAGCCTCAAATGGAGGGGCGGTGGTGAGGGCTCCACTCACCTGCTTCGTTAGTTTGGAAAGGAGCAGGTGCCAGATAGCGGGTCGCTAGACCCAAAACCTATGGCCTGCAGATGGAGGGCGGGTTTGGGAGGCGGGAGCAGGGAGGGGAAGGGACACAAAGCAAAGCACGGGCAGCGTGGAGACAAGGAAGGACATCAGGGCCTCCAACAAATTTTAAAAAAGGCTATTCAAGCCCTGGTACGGCCACACAGGGAGCACTCACCTGCAGCTCGCCAGATGGAAATGGCCTTTGGCAATTTGTGTTTATTTTAGCTGTGATATAGTTCAGCATACATGAATGCCACATGAATGACATACTTCACAACCCTGGGTTTTTCTATTACTCCCTATCTGTTGGACTTATTTTGCTCAGGGTTTAAGCTCTCCTGGCTTGGCAAATAGGTGTAACCTTTAGTTTTGAATAATGCCGCCTCCCAGGGGAGGACTTGCCATACACTCACATGCCCAATGTTACAGTCACTTGGTTTTTAATAGGCCGCTTTCGCTGATTGGCAATATTCAGTATTCAAAATGAACTTTATCGCCTCCTTCACTCACACGCGAGTGAACTTGTCTACCTGCACCACACAAGCAGCATTGGAACATCCCAGCATTACTTTCCCACTGTGAACTCACTGGTCGGGTTGCACGCCGCCGATCCTCTCCGAGTTTGCAGGTCTTCTGCTGCTGTAGCTCCCAGCGACTCGGCAAACAACTTCCTCTGTTCCACTTTTGCACACGCCACCTGTTGCTCGAGTCCCGTGAGAGTTCCTGGTACACGCCAGCCGCCAGTGACTTCGCCAAATTAAAAACTTCCCTCGCCGCTTTTGACTTCCATTGTACAGAACGAGCCTTCACAGGGAAGGCATTCCCTCAACACTTCCCGCTGCACAACCTCTGCACCTGGGACCTCCCAAGACAGAATCTCTGGACCAGCCACATTCTTTGCCTTCACAATGGTCCCGTTGTCTTCCATCTCCAGTCCTGACCTCAGATGAATACACTGCACGGCTTCTTCAGCTCACACTGCTCTCCTCCCCGCGTTCTCCTTCCAGCCCTTTGCCTGCACTTGAGCGGGCCTTTTAAGCCTCACAGCATCCTTCAGGTGTGGGCCGTTTACAATTAACGGACCACTCTTGCATTGTTCCTCTTCTGCCCTCTTCCTTGTCCCAGTAATTCGGTAATTATGGGTCTTGAAGTCCCTATTAACAAAGTTTGTTTTTCTGTCATTCATAACCTTCTCTAAAGAAGTATCAAAGTTTAGTCATGTGATAGGAGAAATAAAATCCTTTAGAATTCTGACTGCCATTATTCATACACTTCCTTTAACTATACGTTTGGGAGTTAGCTAAGACTTAAGATGTGCGAGTTCCCTTTGGTTTGAGAAGAGCTTTTATTTCACTTTATGTAAAAAGGTTGTAGACTATTTTTACCCACAACAGGATGTTTAACTTGTGGAATATACAAATCATTATGAGAAACCATTATGTATTTTGGCATTTGTGATATGTCTTCCTTAGAGGAAGAAAATTGCATTGCATGGATTCCTCTCACTTCTCCTCTTCCCAGGTGATCCTCCCACAGAACACTACCCCCAAAGTCAGGATTAGGAAGTGTGCCTTTCCTTGGCCACCTAGGAGGAGACTTTAGGCAGGTATTTAGTGAGGGATCCAGGAACTAGGGTTCGTAAACATCTTATGGACCGCCACCGTTTACTAAATCAGGTTTGGTTGCCATCGCAAACATAGCGGTGCATCATCCGGGACCTTGTATGTTTTCTCCAGCCAAGCTGCTGCGGCAGGGGTGGATAGTGAATTGGCTAGAATCTGCTCTCCTGCCTCACGTATGGTATGCAGAAAGGGAATGGCAGTGGCTCCTCTGTGTGCTCATAAAGCACAGACTTCTCATCAGATGAGACTTGGTGGTCAAACATCCTTGCCACTTTAACAATGATAGACTGCAATGAAACGATTTAGTAGTGGGGAGGAGCTTCGCAGGGAGTGTCACTTTTTCAGGAGTCCTGAGCATTCTCTCCCGCTTCTGGCGTGTCCGCCTGCGTATCTGGTTCTCAGCAGTCTCTGCAGGGATATGCAACAGAATTCTGCCAGCTACAGGAATCTTCATGGAGATGGTGCCCTGGAGTATTGTGGTGGTGAGATGCTTCTCTGCTGTATGGTTGGCCTCGCCAGAGTACATTTGATAGCTATAGGCGTCAGGCCGGGATCTACTCCACTAGTTCTGTATCCCAGAGCTATGTGAGCCCTCCGTCTCCTTTGGAATTCGTCCATGATATTCTTAAGGGATTGAACCAGTGAGGGTTGGAAAGGATCCGAGGTGTCCTCAGAAGTTGTTTGCCATAAAGGGTTATACTCTTTAGACACTGACCTAGGTCTCTGCGGGACCACCTCAGCATCAGAAAAACCTTCCTGAAGAATTATAGCGGGTAATTGTACCATCTGCTTCGTTGGAGACTGGCTAAGATTGGACCCTGTCTGCAGTATTGAAAGGACATGTTTATTCCTTTGACCAGTTTGGTCCATGGACAAGGGTGGCAGTGTCAATACCCTTTCTGTGGCAGGCGGATCACTCATCGATGAGCACCCCCCGCCAGCCCATTTTCCCGTGGACTATATTCCAGTCTTTTGCAGTTGTGGACAAGGGGTCTTTTGCAGATGATACTTTGCCATGGACAGATTTTCCTAATCAACAATGCATCCCTCGTGGATGCAGTCACTGAGGATTACTTGTGCTTTTTGGACAGGTCCTTCGTGGACAAGGCATCCATTGACGACGATCGGCCCCTAGACAGTGATCTGCCTGACGCGGAGTGTATCGTGGATGATTTACACGTCAACGATATTTTGGCTGTCATAAATGAGGGGGTCCTTGTGATGCATTCAACCATCAGCACAGGGAGGGTGCACTAGTCTAGCCTTTTTTGTTTTTTTTATAAATGAAAACGAATGATGGGAATCCAACCTCTGAGAAATGAGTGCAGCCATTGCACACCCATTTCATCTGCTTCCTGCACCAAAACTAGTCATGTACTCTGGGAAGACACAGTTTACCAGCACCGCACTCCCCTGGCATGTGTAGCTGACACCTGACAGCTGTGGGAACATCAAAAGCCTTTGGCCATGGGCAGCCCGATTAGAATTTCAAGGGCCCGTGGATTTGCATCCCCATTATCAAACCTTGCTTGTGGCTGCAAATACTGAAGAATGTTAATTAGCAGGCCTCAGGGAAGGCCTGGGTGAAGGAAGTGACAGTGGAGAACAGACACCAACACCTCTTTGTAATGCAATGTGTCAACTTGGTACTAACACCCCTCCTTGGTATGAAAGGGCAGTGAATCTCCTGTCCGGAACCACTCCTTTCAGAGCAGAGAAGTAAATGAATTGTAGAAGACTAAAGTCTGCCTGCAACCCCCTATTTCAAAAGGAGGCCCATTTGATCAAGCGCTGCACAGGGCTCAGATAATTAGGGAGACACTTTGATGTACAGCAGACAAGATGATGGGTGGGACTTAGAAGTATATGTTGTCGTCCTTCCCCTGTCTGTTGCAAAGAGCCCTGGTTCTGACCTGAAGCATCACTGAAGATTGCTGGAGAGCAAGGATTGGCTCACTTATGTTAGGCTTGGCCTACACCAACCCCTGTGCCCCGTTTGGCTTTAAAAGAGGGCTGAGCTCCTATCATTGTTGCAGTTTTAAAAGGAAGTAGTGTGATCGCAGGAAGGTAAGATCGGGAGAGCTGTTTTGGGGCTCCATCTATCCCCATAAGCGTTATTAGAATTATGTTCGCAGTCTTGGTTGTCATATTACAAATGTCAGAGTTTAGGATTGTATTTAAATGGGAAATGGCCAGGAAGATTTCTTGCATGATGAATTGAGAAGTTTAATGTTGGGAAAAGTTGTTTAAACTTTTGCTAGATTTTAAAAATGATTGCGAAGTATATCTCCAAGATGAAAATATATTAATTTGCCAATAACTAGTATTACATCTAGGATGAAAGTTTGGGATAGAATAATGGATGAGAATGACCTGCAAAAAAATAGGCTTTTTACAAAGATATATCAAAACAATATGCCAAAAGAACACTCAGGACTTATTTGATGAAGTTCCCCATCAAGAAAAATATGTACCTCATATTTCGTTTAAACTGTCAAGATTATGGGGCCTATATTGGGTTTACCTAGGTGGAATGCATATTCAGGCACTGTAAAACATTCAACACTATCGGCCATGCCCTTTGCAATAGCATTGGAGCCACCGACAGAATGTGTTAGGAGATGCACAGAACTGACGGGCTACCGCAAGCCAGATGGAAAGAAGGAAACCATTCTCTTTCCGCAGATATCCTCTTATTGTATCTGATGAACCCTTACACACCATACCTAGGGTTATGGTCATACTGTTGTCTCTGTACTCTAGCTACATTAATCATGCTTGTAACCCGCTCTTCTAAAGGTATTATTATAAACACGTTCACCTATGTACTACTACTGCACCTTGGTAGGCCTTGCTCCCTGTAACCACGAGCAAAGCCCTCTACCTGTAACTAAGACATTCTCTGCAACAGCGCCTCAATGCCTCTGGGCTGTAGTGCGCTTTACAAATATAAATCAATACAAATAAAATAAAAGAATTCAGACTATATTCAGGCCTGAGAATAAATTGGGATGAATCTATCCATTAACCTGTGGAGTGGTCAAGGGTGGGGCGGGGAGACCAGAGACGAATCACACCACTGAAAACGAGTTATGAAGGTTTTGGGTTCTTAAGCGTGTTTATCCAAAAGGACAGGAAACTCTTTAACAAACTCAACCTTAATGAAACAATTTGAAAAGGACACCAGGCAGATGACACTCGCGATCACACTAGTGGGGAGGGTAGCTCTGTACAAAATGGTGACCCTTGCCAGATTACTGTATATAATCCAACACACCCCAAAAACAAAGGCTGGCCAATTTGATCAAATCAATAGAACATGCAGGAGTTTCTTTGGGATCAAAAGAGTCAAATTGGAGACGTTGCACAACTCCCAGTGGGAGGGAGGATTGGGTCTTCCAAACCTATGGATGTATTACTGGGCATCACAGATTGCTATAGAGAATCAATGGGTGTAGCGGGAGGGCAAGAATGCCTTGGTATTCCCTGAGCTGGAGATTCTTTTGACGCATGGTGGGAGAAACTACACTATGGGAAGCCACAGTAATTGCAGGTTACTTCAACCACAAAGGCAGTGGGGAGCATGTGGAATCAAGTCTAGAGGCCCTTGGGATTGGACAAACAGCTCACACTAGCGCCCAGACTCTAGGAAAACAGACTAAAGTAATACAGTACCTGAGATGGGAAGGGTAATGGAAAATCAAAGGAATTACAAAAGCCAGGGGGGGCGCGCAAGGACCCTGAACATACGTACATTTCAATAAGAGAGGAATGGGGGCTGAGCAGACAGGACCATTACAGATACCTACAATTGAGACACACACTCACACCCCTTATAGCAGCAGAGGGGGTGACATTCTGCAGGCCTGCCCCCTTACAAAGGAATGTTCTAGATGGGGAGATTGAGACCAAGCAGGTATCGACCTTCTATAAAAGGCACAGTCACTTCACTCCATGCCACTGCTGGAGGATTTGAAATGCAGATGGGAAAGGGATGTGGGGGACAAGACGATGGGGAGTGGAGGGATGAGCTGCAATACACCCCAGGGAGGTGGCTCTAGCGGCCAGGTTGAGACTGATTAAATTTAAATACCTACACAGGAACTACTAATCCAAGGAAAGGATGAGAATGATGGGCAAAGGGAACCAGAATTTCCCCAAATGTACTGGGATAAAGTCCAAAGGGAGGTGGAAGGCGTACTGGTGAGACCAGCACAGCTGGAACCCAGAAATGCGCTACTGGGAATATGGACGGACATGGAGAAGGGGGAGATATGAAAAGATATTCTCAAATATAGCTTGCATAATAGGTAAGTAGATAAGAGCCATAGCAGAAAGATGGATGAAAACTGAATCCCCAACAACAGCAGCCTGGCAAATGGGAATGGCCGCCACATAGAGTTGGGACCAGCTGGTGTATAGGAGTAGGGAGTGCCCATGCGTATGAGGAGCTTGAGGGCTACCCAAACAGACAATGCATTTAAAAGAAGTGAAACCTGCTGTAAAATCCTGCTTGCACAGAAAGATGTTTATGTGGGCAAATCGGTAATTCCATGTACTGATGGAATTATCTGCGAAAAAGTATTGAGAAAGACGGACCCAGAAACAATGGGGGAAAGTGGACCGGGAAGAGAGCCCAATGTGAGCGGGGTGGAGCAGGATGGTCAGGCCCATTGTAATAAGAAGGGAATGTTCGCGTCTGTTGACAGTGAAATGGAAAAAAAAAAATGCAAGATTGGGGAAGGGGAAAAAAAAAAAAAAGTCTCAAAAAAACTCAAGAAAAACCAACAAACACCGAAACCTGTAGGAAAATCTTCTGTAAAGCCATTTTTTAAGGCAATTACGGTACCAAAACAAAATTGCTGCATCACAGGCTATTAAGCAAAAATATCAGCAAAGGGCACAAGAGAGGAAATCAGATACTTTGAAATTTAAGCCAGCACAGGCAATGGAGTATCCCCCATTGGATGACCTCATTGAGGTGTTAGCAGCAAAGAAAAACAAATGGTGATAGTCTGGGTCAAACAAGGACAACCAAGGTCTCCGCAAGTGGAAAAGTGGATGGGGAAGCACATAAGGCATTAGGGGCAGATTTAGCCCTCACCGCACATTGGTCTGAAATTAGGAAGGTGGTGGATGCCTATATTGCAAATCAGACACCTGCTACTTTGACTCCTTCCCATACCGTCGCTGTACCGCCAGTTGCTTTGCAAGTAACTACAGTACAAATGCAGGAATGGGTAGTCCACTTTAAACGTTTGTATGCCTTATGCGACTCAAGCGAGGCTTGGAACAAAGACATGTCCGGTTTACCATTTTGCCTGGAATTTGAGGAGTCCGATGTTTTTTACTTGATAAATAGGGCTAGTAATTCAAGAGCGAGAGGTCCTCCGGGCCCCCTCGAATTGGGACCTTAAAAAACACCCAGCGTTATGGGCTTCGATCTTGTTCAAAATCTTTTCATTGATTAATGTAACAGTCACTCCCCTCCACATGGACACAGGCGATTACCATACCCATTTATGAAAAGGGCGACAGACAAGACCCGAACAGTTACAGGCCGATCTCGTTGTTGGATGTGCCTGGGAAACTGTTCTGTAGAATAATTCTGGGGAAACTGCAGACTTGGTTAAAGTGTACAAAAAAATTGGCTGATCCTTTGCAGGCCGGATTTGTTAAGTGCTTGGGAACTACTCCAAACATATTTACATTAAATATGATAAAAGCCCAACAGGCCGAACAAAGGCAACCCCTATATATGGGGTTTATCGATTTCAAAGCTGCCTTCGATTCAGTCGATAGAGCATTGCTATTTGAGAAATTGAAAGCGAAAAATTGCCCTCACTCACTTTTGTCATTAATTATTCATTTTCACCTAAAAACCTCAATGAGAGTCCGCATAAGTTTACATGGTAAACTGTCACCTGAAATTGAGACTGTGCTTCCGCAGCGTTTTTATTCAATTTCTTTATCTCAGACTTGGGTAATGAGTTTATGAACTGTCAGGGTGACGCCCCAAAAATTGATGGCTAAAAAGTTTCATATCTCCTATATGCGGACGACCTCATGTTATCGCAAACGTCACAAGATCTCCAACGAATGCTGGTAAAGTTGGGGAACTATGCACTCACAAATAAACTGGTGATTAATGTGGCTAAGCCGCAAATAATAAATTGTTGTGCAATGAGAGGGCAAAGAAAACACCCATCTTTGCTTTCATGGACCCTTCAAGAGAAAAAACTATTGAAGGTACCCAAATACAAATATCTGGGAGTGGATATCAGCGAAAAACAAATAGTGTGAAGACATCGCCTGTGCTCGGAATAAATTGCAACATTTAATCTTGCCGTCTCGGATATTAATTTTAAAAAGAAATGGGAAATTTTCATTGAAACATATCTCCTTCTATAAAATGAAGGTGTTGCCAATGTTATATGGAGTGGAGGGCAGATTGATTGGGAAATGCCAGTTTTGGGAGGCTTTGGAATCTAGATATTGGAAACAGATTCTAGCCTTGCCCAATGCAGTACCTATCGTGATTATTCGCTCCGAGGTTGGACTTATCACTTTACTCAGGCACTGGAGACATTGTGCGTTTTTTCGAAAATGTTTGCTGGGAGTCAAAAGTAGTTCAATCATAGGGGTAATTGGGAATAATTTGGTGAAATCTTGCAATATATTTCCGAAAACATGGCAAAACTGTGATGGATTATCTAGCTGATGCGGATGCGAACTGTTAACGAATCCTGGGCATGCGAAAGTAAAAATCTTCCGAGCAGATTGGGCTAGGAACATGACTGTGTATGCAATACAAAGACGTTGATATCTGGTCATTTGGAATGAAGAATCATGGAACCATGGCAACATATCTAGTGAAATCTCCATCCCCCATGTTCCGTGCTGACTACCTAAGGTTCAGACTTAACCTGTGGGGCACCCAGGAGGTATTCTGCAGGCGTAAATTGATTCCAGCTGACAAAAACTATTGTAGATATTGTTTAATGATGGATAAATGTGAAACCTTACAACACTTGCTGGTGAAATGCTGTGCCTTGAAGACAGTCCATGCAAGATACTTTAAAAATGTAGTTATAACTTGCACAAAGATGGCAAAATAACAACTGTGGCAAATACGGTTTTCAAATCCTAGGTTAAGTGTTCAAATAGCGATAGTGCAGTTTTTGAAGAGGGTACTACCACCTGTGGAAGAAACATAAAGGGGCAATGAGAATCACGAGTGGTTTAACTACTAAGGCAAGAGCTTATTTGCGCACGAAATCTGTCTTAATGTGACTTCAATTCTGAAGTGTATGTTTATATATGAGAACCTCACTGCACAAAGTGAAATGTTATTCCTAGAGGTTTTCTTTTGTTACTTGAAACGAGACACCTCAATTGCATGGAGTAAGAGAAGTATTATGTAGGCATTTTTGGGTAACTTATTTTACCCGTTGTTTGATTGCTTATGTATATAGAGGTGTTGAATATTTCTAATTCCCGATTTCAATTTTTCTCTTCTTCTGTCGGTTTTTAATGTTTTATTGTGTTGGTATTTGAAAAGTTGTGTGCAACTAAACCAAAAAAAAAAAAAAAAAATCTTTTGTATGAGAAGATATGTGAGGGTGAAAAGAGGGTAGGGATTTAGGCAGGGGAGGCCAAGTTTAGTAAAGGAAGGGGGAGAGGATTATGGAGTTTTGCAAACCAGGGGGCGGGGGGGACAATGCAAAGCATGGGATGGTGGAAGAGAGAAACAATCAAATTGGTCTGTACTGTGAATTTTGATCAACTCTGCATGGTTTGTTGTGGCTTTTTTAATGTGCCCCTTCAACACATTTCAATTCTGTACCAAAGATCTTATAGCGAAAAAGAACCGAGGAGGCAACACAACCTGCTTTAGAAACAAATACTGGAAAATTACCAGTTCACTAGAGCTTCTGAGGGTATTTATGCTAGCGGCATCCCACAAATTACACCCAGACTATGCAAGACAATGAAAAGGCAGAATTCAAAAGGGAAAAGACATGAATTTAAGATGGCAAATACAAAATGTATCCCAAATCTGGGTAGAGACAAACCATAGACCCATATCACTTATGTACTGGCACATAGTTTCAAGATGGCAATTCTGTAACCAGTCCACAGTTCATGGGTAGGGTTTGCATTTGGGCTATCTTACATTGACAATATAGGAATGTTAATACACATGTATTGGTATAAACAAACACTAAAGATGTGAAAATAGCATGGTTAATGAGCACAGAAAAAGCACTGCAGCTGCGCCTCCCTTACACAGGGATGTACTAGCCTAGCACCCAGATTGATCAAGCCATTGTGAAACTGCTCAACAGCCCAACAGTGCAGCTCAACTACTACATTTCCCATCGGATCCCTTTGGCATAAGCCAAGGGACACTCAAAGGATGCCCTCACTCCCATCTTTTTTTGACTCGGGGTGGCATTCACTCAGGTGACGCAGCTCACAAGAGAAAAATAGAGCGGCCTAGCCAGAAAATGGAGTGGCATGACCCTGGGCTCAACTTATTCAGCATGCGCTAGAGGGGTCCCGATATGGTTGTTGCTGTCTGTACCGTGCAGTGTCCTTAAGACTTATAAGGATAAAGATGGTAGGACGATTGTGGTGCAGGACTGGTAGAACAGCAGAGCGAAGCCTGTATCATTAATACACGCACCAAACCACGATACAGTTGCCTTCTTTCAGTCACTGTACCCCCAAAAGCATATACAAAGAGGGTACATTAATATGGGAAAGGGATTTTAACTGCAGAGTAATCGATAGCCCTCCCTGAACACACTGCTCCGAGCATCCAACTGTCAGATACATGGCGGACCCTACAACCACACTCACATTATACCCTCCCCAAGATCTATACACCAGACTGGACCATGTCTCCACAGGGGAAGAGACCCTCAATAGGCCAGAATACAAAACACAGGTACTATCAGACCACGCTCCCCCGGTGGTCTCATGGCAAATTCCTCCCCCCGGCACGCATTCCAACCTGGAGGAGATTCCCTGAGAGATGCAGTGTTCAGGGAACACCCACGAGAAGGCGTGGAAGGACTACTTCAAAAGTAACACAGGAAGTATAGATTCAGCGGTTACACTACGGGAAGCCTTCGAATGAAACAGCAATAGCTAATGCAAAGGGAATGCAAGGCCACAAAAGAGACCTATAAAAGGCGGAACCTAAACTAGAAGCCATAGATTGCTTTGAGATACACGTCTCAAGAACGAGCCCGGGAAATTACCCGTCTTCAACAAGAATGTTTAGAGCACCGAGGTAGGTTGGGAATGCTGAGCTGTTAAAAAAAAAATTTTTAAAAAAAAACACAAACCACGTAGAAAGCCAACCCACTGATGGAGATAAGCCGGGATGTTTATTGGCCTGGCAAAAAGTGAATCCAAGTGGAATATGATACAAGTAATTGTAGGGAATAACTGAAGCGTGGGACGCAGGAAAGCATAAACAAATGCATTCTCAATTATTACTGGGAGCTATCTATACACAGAAATCTACAATCCAGGTGTCCGAGATAGAGGCCCTATCGCAGATAGATCTTCCAAAACTGGATGCAGAGGCTGTTCAGGTTGGAGGCCCCCAGAACCATACAAGAATTGCAACACACTATAAGAGGGTTGCCAACCACCAAAGCCCCCGGGACAGACAGATTACCGCTTAAGCCAGCAGTATCTAAGCTAATACATCCTTATCATACAGGGTATATTCCAGACCAGAACATTACGTGCAACCTGAAGAGGTTACACCATTTATAGACCGCACTCAGGGCAGTACACATCATGGCATTCGGCCCGGTCAGATGGCCATGGTTGCTGGCGGTGCTGAAAAACTTCGGCATGGGACACATACATCAAATGGGCCCCGCTGCTATATAGTAATGTGGTGAGTCAAAACAGGCACCCATATCTGAGAACAATGGCAGGTAGGCAAAGGCACACGGCAAGGCTGCCTGTGTCCTATGTTATTTAAACTGCCCTTATTTACACAAGGCAGAAGTAAACAGATTTCCCTATGCGCCGATATGCTTCTATGCCTACAGCACCCCGAAACCAACTTAAAAGTACATTTTAGATGCGTTTGAGCGTCAGGCAGACAAAGTATCATGACTAATGCGCAAAAATCATGTTCCGTTCCCCTAGCGGGTTATAAAGGGAGACCCAAGAACACATTTGAGAAAACGGGAGGTGGACACCTTTAGATATCTGGGGGAATCATTTCTCACAACACTAAGACATAACATATACATAACATTAAAAGCAGCAGATAAACTGAGAAATCCATGAAATGAACTTCTGGGCCAGATTGCCACTCATTCATGGCAAGAGCAGCGCTAGTGAAGATGGTGGGGCTCAGAGGATCCTACATTACCATACGATATACCCAATGCCTTTTTTTTGTGGAAACACTGCATGTCGTAGCTTCCTATGGCAGAGCACGAGGAACAGGGTGGCACCACCAAAATTGCAGCGCATGTACGAGCAAGGGGGGGGGATAAAAGTGCCCAACTTTGAAGCATATTTTGTAGAGAGCCAACTGCAATTTGTCACAAACTGGCTGTCAGCTGAGCAGACCCAGGACACTGTTTCAAGTGGCATGCACCCAGTTCTTTTTGAAAGAGGTGATATGGACCGTGGGACCCTAAGCCACCATTGCTCCCTACACTGGGTAGGGCAATATGGCAGAGCGCTGGTCACTTAGGAAGCACCCTACTCCACCCAGATCCCATTTGCAACAGTAAAGGGGGGGAACGACTCCCAATTTAGACTAAACGTTAAGACCAAATGTTAGGAAGTACTGGTAACCAATGGAGGTGGCAACAGTGGGAGATGTACTGCATGAAGGGAGACTGATGAACTTCACTGCACTTACCTTAGTGACGAAAGTTCAGGTGGGCCAATATATAATCCATGCTAAACTTGTAACAATACTAAAGCAAAAAATGGCTGGGAATAGTCGGGACTACACAAGGATGAAACAATAGAAACTATGATATTTCAAAAGAAGGACATGCAGTGTCAAGGATATGAGGTACTAATATCAAGGCCAGGAAATATGCTTGTGCAGACCAGGCAGAGCTGGGAAGTAGACTTGCAATTGACAGATGAGGTCTGGGGCAGAGCGATAAGTATCTAGAAATGCAAAGCTTCAGTTGGTCCAATTATACATAACCCATATGGAGCATCTAACCCCTAAGAAAATATCCAAAATCAGTAAGACAATGGAGCAATCCTGCCCGAAACGTGGATTGATTAATGTGGACACGGTACATATGTTCTGGGCCTGCACGAAGATCCAGCAGTATTAAGACGAGATAGCTCAGACCCTAGCCAAAGCAGGCATAGCACTAGACATTGGATCGCCCGCTGCCTGTTGGCTGGGTAGGTTCGCAAGTCCGAAGCAAGCGAGACACATTAGTAAGTTGAAAGACTTAGCGTGCATTCTAGCAAAACGTAGCACAGCGATGGGTTGGAAAGTACATAGGGGACCAGAAGTACACCAGCGATGGAGGGACCTCCTGAAATGGAGCCCTCAGTGTGGCAAGAAGCAGCCCACCGGGACCATGGAGAACAAAATGTAGCATTAGATCCCTGGAAGCAGCTGTTGCAGGAACTGACAGCCACTGTGCATAGTTGACACCGAAGCGGGAGAGGGCGGACCACCGCAAGGGTTAAACTAGAGACCAAAGTATATACTGGCAAAATCAGTTGCAAAGTGTTATGAGACAACTAAGGTGGAATAGGCTGGGACGCAGGGGGAGTTTGGTTGGGAGGGTAAAGGAACAAATGGGCACAAGTACATTGTAATGCATAAGTTACATCGTTTAAAATAGTTTTTAAAAAAAATAAGTCAAATAATGCGAGGAAGAGTGCTCATGTGTGATTTATTTTTTTAAAGTGATACGTTGTCACATTACGCTAAACACCTTGTTATGATCTCTGAAATTCAGATCCCTTTTAAGAAAATGATGCTTTCAGAAATAGGAAATGAACCTAAAACATAACTGATAGGTCCTGGGAAAAAGGAAAAGCTCTATTGAGGCAGAAAGAAAGTCCACCCGAACACCAGCTTAAACTACAGAACTATTCTTGCACCAAAGGAATCCAAAACTGATTTTCTTGTAGTAAAGCAGAACCATGAAATCGAAATGTGTGTCCAAGATACCCTACATTAAACCAGAAATATGCCCATGCCAGGTATTCTAGCAGGACATCTACACTACCACACATACCAACTCTTAGCCCTCTACCAAAGACGATACAGTTGTCAGTAGCACTTGTTGATTCTTTCGTAGGCTATGCAGTCTCATAGCAATTAGTTAGGGGGAAACACCCATGCAGCTCGAGAGAATTTTCAGCAGCAATATTTGAACACTGGAGGAGTTCCCAACAACCCTTGAATCGTGTAAATCAGCCCACTTTGTCAAACAACCCAGGAACCGCAGATGCCAAATCACACAAATCCTCCAAGAGCGGCTTTCAAGAAAGCCTGGTGTGAGGAAAGGGAAAGTCAAGGCTCTTGATGGAAAACCAAAATGTATAACGACACAATGTAAATTAACATCTAGAAATGCGCTTTACTGGCTAGGATGGAAAAAAAATAAACCGTACTGTGAAAATGAAGCTTTACAAGAAGGCTCAAATCTACATAAAAGTGAGTTCATGGTTAGTGAAAAACAGTTTTTGCCTTCAGTCTAGTATTGGGTTGGTCTTCCCAAATAAAGAAAGTCATAAAAAAGTCCTATGGAAGAACCACCTTGAAAATTGCTGAAAACGTCAGATGGCTGTTTCAGATAAGGGGCACAACAGATGCCAAGTTAAGCTTCGAATCGACAGCTCGGCTTCGGGTACTAAAGTGCTCTGCAGTCCTCCCTTCAGGGAGAACATTCATGGGCAGTTAAGCACAACCAATAATGTACACCCTAACTGGCTTCACATAGTCTGAGGGAATCCTTAGTCATCCGAGTAGCTTAGCTCCAGTTTCCAACCAAGTTGTGCCCATCCAATTAGTCCCACCCTCTAAAGTGAAAATCCATGTACAAAGCTACCCAGTCTTCCAAAAATTAATGTGTACTATTAACAACCCCATATCTACAGGATGGAGCCTGTAAAGCCAATGAGGCAACTGTGCGTAGGCAACAGAAACTGTGGTATCCCACCAGAAGGAAACCCATCAGCATGTGACAACGGAACACTGCTGCTTAATCCCAGCCCGCAAAAGAAAAAGAACCAACTCCTAACAAAGTACCCACATGTAAGCACCCCTGCAACGCAAGAATTTGAAATAACAGTCAGCGCTAGCAAACCAGAATCCTCACTCAAAACTGTCCAAATGAGGTCTGCAACCTTTGACTCAGCAGATTAGACTACAACTCCCATACAACCCAAGCCATTGCTGTCAATTGGAAAAGGTCATGAGAGTTGTGTATTCCAAAACATTGGGAGAGCTGTAGATAGCAGTCTCCTGCCATTTCACAACATCCGGGACTTGAGCATGTGAAAGCCTTCAAATACACACAAAGCCTTAAGTTATACAAAAAAAAGCAAGTTCTGCCAATGTTGAAAGCTATGGATAGCCATCAGAGTAAAAACCACAGAAATGAATCCAACAATTTTGGCTCAAATGGCGCCGCGTTTCACATAGCACCGAATCCAGCCTTGGAAACCCATCATCAAATAATCTTGCCTGCTACAATTACATGGGTGACTCAATATTGGATACAATGCAACATGCTCTTATGGATAGACACAACCAAACTTATGAAAAGAAGAAATGAATAAAAACAACAACTTTTGTTATTGAACGTGCCCACCAATAATCAATTCTAAAATCCTTCCATACAGCTTCAGGAAGCAGTCTACAGAGAGGTCAAAACCACGATGCGAATACCTCACTGTCATTCAGATGGTTGATACGCAGCATCTTTCTATTGCACCTGCCATAGAAGGGGCCCCACAAAGATTAATTTGTTTTAATATCTAGTTTACTTCAACACGAAAGGCCATGAACCCTCCCTCGTACCAGACAAACAACCTCTGCAATTCCATAACCAGGTGATTCCTGGAAGACCAACTCCTCTCCAGGAAAAGAGACAACGCACCCCCCTAGTCCACACACCAAACTCAAATCAGGCCAGTCAGACCAATCAACAAAACAAATTAAAGATGCCAACATCTTGAACTACCACTTCCCAATCAAAACGAAGGAAGCCCACCCTAAAACATCAGTGCAGCACCCAACTGCACACACGTTGCACTAAATACATACTGCACAGCCTGCCGAAGATTCTGGCCTGCCATCCTCAATCCAGTAGCTCTACATGTGCACCAACCATACACCCCCCAGGATAAACAGGTACCGAGTTTTTTCGCCACAAGTCAACTAAAAAAAAAAACAGGCTGTAGCACAACAATCTGTACATCGACCTGTACCATTTAACATTTGCACCCATACCTCCCCAAACTATACCAAGAAGCTCCAAAATGGGCCAATTTACACTCTATAGAAGAGTTCAAAATTAAGATGTGATGGACTAAAACCAGCTCCAAGCATCACAAGGTAGGCAGGAGCTACCAACCAGGAGCGAGTACCCAGCAAACAGAATTGCCACACGATAAGCACATTTTGCCCATGTTTAAATGTGCACTAGATATGTCCTCATTGATGTTCTTTAAGTCGCATTCCCAAATGCTCCAAGTTAACGTCACGGTAGTTGAAGTTTCAAACTAACGAGGCTCTCCTAGGTTACGATACAAGGCCACCTCTAGGAGTCTTCCTCAATTCCCATCTTGTAGAGAAAGTTGAACTAGGTACACATTTCCAGTCACTCCTAAACTGCCCATATTGGACATAATCTACTGCCTTGTTCTGGTCCCACAATAAACAATCTCCCCGTCTCTTTTTGGACTTGTTCTTACTAATCCTACTGGCGGGCAGTGTGCATTATAATCATTTTGCTAGCAAACCTAATTTCTTTGTGCAGTTACAAATCTGAAATAATGAAGTGTGACACTACCATGGACATCAGCATAGACATGGCTATAAATTCCACTGTTAAACAGGCAGTGCAAGAATTAACACATAAGCGACCCATAAACGAAACTGGACAGCAATATGAAAAGTAATCATACATTTTATTCATGTGTTCCGACAGGCATTGTACTGATTACATTTACATGACGAATAAACTGTAAGGGTTGGTAGCAACCCATTATGAACAGGTTTAAACCAAGCATGTTCCCCAAGTCATACAATTGAGAACAATGCGCAATTATTTTAATAGAGGCAAACAAAATAATTTCCACTTATTTTCCTGAATGGGCTGAACCAACTAAACAAGAATGAGGGAAAACGCGTCTATCATTTTTCTTCGACAGCAGGAAAACAAAAAGGTACGGTTTCTTCCACTGCTGTAATGCCACTAATGTAGGGGGTGGGGATGAGGGGGACACAGAAAAAAAAAAAACACTTACGAATTGTGGAATTGGAACAGTATACTAAGTCAAATTGTGCATTAATCTGAAAAATAGCTACATTGAACACACAAAATTACAACGATCGGATTGTATGCAATTGTGTGCAGATTTTGGTATGTGCAATTCAAGCATGCCCTCAATATGCTCAGGGCCCCAGTCTATAACATGAGGCATGTCTGGTTAAGTTACACTGTGGCTCATCACGCCCACTTTTAGAACAAGGATTTCTTTGTAGTATACAAATATGCAACCCCCCTATTAGGAGGTGAAGATGGAAAAAAGCTCCAAGTCATTTTACAAAAAAAAATACCAAAACGTATGAGTCGTAATTAGACACCTAAGAGCCATTTCTACAATACAAACAAGTTAGAAAAATAGTATGCAAAAATACAATCTTTTAGAAAATACAGGTGGAGAAAAATAAATGTACACTAAACTAAAATTTGAAAACAAATTAAAAAGACTACCCATATACAAGAAAATGTGCAGCCCAGCCATTGAAACAGTTTAAAAAAGGAACAACTATTGGAAATATGTTACAGTATGCACAACAAAAGATGCTGGACTGCTTCACCACCCTGGGCAAAAAAGTCGTGTTCTTCGTACGGTTTCGGGAGAGCCACCGGAAGCTGCAGGCGTATTACAGAAAAATAAAATATTTTAAGGCATCACGTCTGCATGGAATATGTAAAGTGCAATAGAAATGAACTCCGACGACAGTACGTAAGAGGCGACGCCATTAGGCCACTAAAACTGTCTCCGTGAAAATCAAAGTGGTAGCAGGGTCAAGAACAAGCTGCTGCGTTTTGTTCAATGTACATTTTTGATAGGGAAATTGCCATTGATTTTGCCAAGTCTTCGTCCCGTTGTCTTTGCACTTGAGTTTGTTTCCTCCAATTTTCGTATTCGGGATTGGGCAAGGGGCAGTCAAATACAGCATCATAGTGTCCGTTGCTAAGCCAGCTCAGCCAGATACTGGGCCTGGAAGGGTCGTCAGGGCCCAGGTAGTGCACCATGGTGGACACAGTGGGGCACTCGGGCCTACCACCCGTGGTGAGGTAGATGTTGACATTGAGCATTTGGCTCATGGCCAGCAGTTCGGGGTAACCTGCCCAGGCCCCGTCCTGGGCGGCCCCTATCAGGAAATGGCCCGCGTCGCCCTCTATCAGGGGATTAAACTCCTCCAGGTGGTCGGCCACGTGGTAGACCGTCTGTTCCCTTAACTGCTTGTGCTTGCTCTGTTCTCCGAACATGGCCTTGCTGATGGCGCGGTATAGGCAGTTACCGTCGGGAATTATGTTGAATCTGTATCTGCCTTTGTGTTGCAGATAACTGTCCTGCTGCTCCAGCTCGGCCAAGTACAAGGCGTGCTTCTGGCTGGCCTCGGAAGTCCCACCTCGAGGCTCGGGAGCAACCTCTGGGTCACATTCCTGCCGCCTGCAGAAACCCTGTGGCTCTAGTTCTCGTGTTTCCTGGCCCGCCTGGAGGTCCATGTCCAGTACATGGTCAGCCTGCGCAGGCCTGTGAGTGGGCAATTCAGGTTCCTCCATAGCCTCCTCCTCAGTAACATGTTGCTGAGACAAATCCGTCAGCCAGGCAGCATTGCGGGCCGCTTCTGCCCCTCGAGTGTCCAGGTACCTGCCATCCAGGGAGGGGCTTTCCCCCACGGCGATGGCCGCCTGTGCCATGGGCTCAGTGATGATGCGGATGGGTACGATTCTCTCTACAGGCCGGACGCTGATGCGGGCGCTGGATGTGAACCCCCCCGTTCCGTCGTGGGGCAGCAGTTCGAAGCAAGAGGAGAACGCGGGCATATTGGCGGGCGGCTGCGCTGTTGGGGTGCGGTCCCCAGACGCCGAGCTCGGAGATGTAAAGACCGGCCCGGGGTAGTGAGTCAGTACGCTGCTGTAGAGCTGCATTTCTCGGGCTCTCCCCGGAGCCCGTATTTATATTCTGTTCCTGGAGGCAATCCGGGTAAAAATATACAATGGCCTCAGCGACGGCAATCACTGTCTCAGAATAGTGCGTACGCAATGCAGAGCACGTCGGCGTCAGGCAGGCCTAATCCCAAATACAACATACGAGAGTTGCCCCGCCCTCTTCCGTTCGCCCAGCGCATCTCGCCCAGGCTGCGTTGGCGCATATTTCATTACGGGCATTTTCGACGCTAGACTGACCAAACAGTGGCGGCCATGTTAAGTGTAGAAAAACACACAACAGTCCTATCACAGGGCGGGCCTTTGTCTGGTTCCAGACCCAGCTCTATAGGCCTTTGAAGATATTTTGACACAGCTAATATGGCTGCGGCAAAGACTAAGCAGCGGCTATGACAATCTTGCTTCGTGCGGTGCAGTCCTTCACGACAGTATGATTAACACATAGCCAAGCGTCACGGCAATCGCGATCTTTCGGGAAGCAGTCGCCACACCTTTTTTTTTTTAACAATATGTCATCTGCAAATAATGTCTAGTTGTTCACAGGGGTTTTGTTTTGCCAGGAGATTTACTGTGATATCAACATGCCGCAAATCACTCATACATTTCCTCTAATTACTGTAGAATACGGCGGAAGAGGAAAAGTGTCTGAGATCTTCTTGAATTAGCCTGTTATTAAATATTGAAAATATGAATGTGAATGTGTGTACAGGTGCGTTATAAATTCCACATAATAACATATCATTAATATTGTCTTTTTTTACATCACAAGCTGCATGCCAGAGGCTAACCTTTAGTCCAAAAGCGGTCTAAATGCCCACTTGGAGAGGTGATAGGTTTTGCGGCAAAGAATAATTCCCTACCAGAAGCAGTTAAGGCTCGAGAAAGTTGAGTCTAAAGAGCAAGAGGAGCTACCATAGCTCTCAACTCACACGCTTTTGGCGGGTGTCACCCGCCTTGTGAAGGGCTGAGTCACCCGCCAAGCCTCCTGCAAGCCCATTCATTCCAATGGGCGTCTCACCCGCCAAAAACAAAATCGGGTGATTACACCCGCCTTTGTGCATAGCTCTCAACTCACACGCTTTTGGCGGGTGTCACCCGCCTTGTAAAGGGCTGACTCACCCGCCAAGCCTCCTGCACGCCCATTCATTTCAATGGGCGTCTCACCCGCCAAAAACAAAATCGGGTGATTTCACCCGCCTTTGCAACAGAAATGGTTGAGAGCTATGTTTGTGACACAAATGGTTGAGAGCTATGGAACTACTACCCTTGACCACAAGCATACCCTTACACACCACACTCACAAACACGCTCACACAAACACGTGCGTGCTGGGGGTGGGGTTGCCTTAATCTTCCCTAAGTGAGTTTCTTCCTCTATTTTACCCACTCAGATCTATTCGTCCGTTGAGAGTCTAGTATGCAAATTGGTTATCTCTCCCTTCTCCACCCTGACCATTGCTACCATTTACCAGCCTCCAGGCACTACCTCCCTGTTCCTCTCTGAATGGGCTGGTTTCTTTTCTCCTTACTCTCAACCACTTCCAAACTGCTACTCCTAGGTGACTTTAATATGCAATTGGAAATATACAGTCCCTATACCCCCAAATCAGCACACCAACTCTCAAACAAGCACCCATACAGACCCAAACCCCCCACCCCCAACTCAGCACACACACTCTCAACATGAACCCATACAGACCAGATCCCCCACCCCGCAAATCAGCATACAAACTAGCAAGCATGCACACATACAGACCCTGCATCTCAACATACACCGCACTTACACCTCAAAACAAACATTCATGCACACCCGACACCCCCCCATCCCCATAGCTCTCAACTCACCCGCTTTTGGCGGGGGTCACCCGCCTTGCAAAGGGCTGACTCACCCCCCAAGCCTCCTGCACGCCCATTCATTCTAATGGGGGTCTCACCCGCCAAAAACCAAATCGGGTGATTTCACCCGCCTTTACGAGACAAATGGTTGAGAGCTATGCATCCCCACATCTCAACATACACAAAACAAACATTCAAAACCAAACATTCATACACATCCGACACCCCCTACCCCCGCATCTCAACATACACAAAACAAACATTCAAAACCAAACATTCATGCACATCCGACACCCCCCCACCCCCGCATCTCAACATACACAAAACAAACATTCAAAACCAAACATTCATACACATCCGACACCCCCCACCCCCGCATCTCAACATACACAAAACAAACATTCAAAACCAAACATTCATGCACATCCGACACTCCCCCACCCCCGCATCTCAACATACACAAAACAAACATTCAAAACCAAACATTCATACACATCCGACACCCCCCCACCCCCGCATCTCAACATACACAAAACAAACATTCAAAACCAAACATTCATACACATCCGACACCCCCCAACCCCTGCATGGGGTGCACAACTGATTTTGACAGAGGGCCGAAAGTACCTTACATGAGGGCTATAGTGGGTCAAAAAGTAAATGTGGGCGGGGCGCAGGGCGGGGGCGTGGCAGGAGGCTTTTTCAACCCCCAATTTGTATTAAACACATGGAAAAAGAATATGTTTTTGAGGGGTAACGATTTTTATTTGCATTTCAAACTTACATTTTGTACTACACATTTTCCATTGTTATAATTTATTTCTATTTAGTTATTGTATATCATCTGTTTAATTAAATTATATATATTTTATTGACCCTTGATTGGACATTCCGTCATTTTGGACTGCTATAGTTTGCTGTTTGGGTTGCCCAAGAGGAGTATGGCCTTCGTTGAGTCAGGTTTCCTCAAAAAGCAAAGGATGTACATCTCCTAACTGTGCCTGTTTTTGCTTTATTATTGGGTTCACTCTTGGAGTGCAACACTATGCCACATGGCTCCCACCCCCAAACCCCCAACCAAACACTATGCCCCATGGCTCCCACCCCCAACCAAACACTATGTCCCATGGCCCCCTCACCACCCCCAACCAAACACTATGCCCCATGCCTCCCTCAACCCCCAACCAAACACTATGCCCCATGGCCCCCTCACCCCCAAGCAAACACTATGCCCCATGGCCCCTACCCCACAAGCAAACACTATGCCCCATGGCCCCCTCATCCCCAACCAAACACTATGCCCCATGGCCCCCTCACCCCCAGCCAAACACTATGCCCCATGGCCCCCCTCACCCCCAACCAAACACTATGCCCCATGGCCCCATCACCCCCAACCAAACACTATGCCCCATAGCTCCCACCCCCAACCAAACACTATGCCCCATGGCCCCCTCACCCCCAACCAAACACTATGCCCCATGGCTCCCTCACCCCCAACCAAACACTATGCCCCATGGCCCCCCTCACCCCCAACCAAACACTATGCCCCATGGCTCCCACCCCCAACCAAACACTATGCCCCATGGCCCCCCTCACCCCCAACCAAACACTATGCCCTATGGCCCCCCTCACCCCCAACCAAACACTATGCCCCATGGCTCCTACCCCCAACCAAACACTATGCCCCATGGCCCCCTCACCCCCAACCAAACACTATGCCCCATGGCCCCCCTCACCCCCAACCAAACACTATGCCCCATGGCTCCCTCAACCCCCAACCATACACTATGCCCCATGGGCCCCTCACCCCCAACCAAACACTATGCCCCATGGCCCCCCTCACCCCAACCAAACACTATGCCCCATGGCTCCCACGCCCAACCAAACACTATGTCCCATGGCCCCCCTCACCCCCAACCAAGCACTATGCCCCATGGCCCCTAACCCCCAACCAAACACTATGCCCCATGGCTCCCCTCACCCCAACCAAACACTATGCCCCATGGCTCCCACCCCCAACCAAACACTATGCCCCATGGCCCACCTCACCCCCAACCCTAAACTATGCCCCATGGCTCCCTCACCCCCAACCAAACACTATGCCCCATAGCCCCCCTCACTCCCAACCAAACACTATGCCCCATGGCGCCCACCCCCAACCAAACACTATGCCCCATGGCCTCCCTCACCCCCAACCAAACACTATGCCCCATGGCTCCCACCCCCAACCAAACACTATGCCCCATGGCCCCTCACCCCCAACCAAACACTATGACCCATGGCCCCCCTCACCCCCAACTCTGAACCCCCCACCCTCCAAATCAGCACACTCTCAAACATGCAAACATACAGACCCGAACCCCCCACCCCCCAACTCAGCACACACACTCTCAAGCATGCACCCATACAGACCCGAACCCCACCCCCCAACTCGGAACCCCCAACCCCCCAAATCAGCACACTCTCAAACAAGCACCCATACAGACCCGAACCCCCCAACTTCGAACCCCCAACCCCCTCAAATCAGCACACTCTCAAACAAGCACCCATACAGACCCATGGCTCCTATCCCCAACCAAACACTATGCCCCATGGCCCCCTCACCCCCAACCAAACACTATGCCCCATGGCCCCCCTCACCCCCAACCAAACACTATGCCCCATGGCTCCCTCAACCCCCAACCATACACTATGCCCCATGGGCCCCTCACCCCCAACCAAACACTATGCCCCATGGCCCCCCTCACCCCCAACCAAACACTATGCCCCATGGCTCCCACGCCCAACCAAACACTATGTCCCATGGCCCCCACCTCCAACCAAACACTATGCCCCATGGCCCCCCTCACCCCCAACCAAGCACTATGCCCCATGGCCCCTAACCCCCAACCAAACACTATGCCCCATGGCTCCCCTCACCCCAACCAAACACTATGCCCCATGGCTCCCACCCCCAACCAAACACTATGCCCCATGGCCCCCCTCACCCCAACCCTAAACTATGCCGCATGGCTCCCTCACCCCCAACCAAACACTATGCCCCATGGCCCCCCTCACTCCCAACCAAACACTATGCCCCATGGCACCCACCCCCAACCAAACACTATGCCCCATGGCCTCCCTCACCCCCAACCAAACACTATGCCCCATGGCTCCCACCCCCAACCAAACACTATGCCCCATGGCCCCTCACCCCCAACCAAACACTATGACCCATGGCCCCCCTCACCCCCAACTCTGAACCCCCCACCCTCCAAATCAGCACACTCTCAAACATGCAAACATACAGACCCGAACCCCCCACCCCCCAACTCAGCACACACACCTCAAGCATGCACCCATACAGACCCGAACCCCACCCCCCAACTCAGAACCCCCAACCCCCCAAATCAGCACACTCTCAAACAAGCACCCATACAGACCCGAACTCCCCACCCCCCAACTTCGAACCCCCAACCCCCCAAATCAGCACACTCTCAAACAAGCACCCATACAGACCCGAACCCCCCACCGCCCAACTCAGCACACAAACTCTCAAGCATGCACCCATACAGACCCAAACCCCCTACCCCCCAACTCAGCACACACACTCTCAAGCATGCACCCATACAGACCAGAACCCCCCACCCCCCAAATCAGCACACTCTCAAACATGCACCCATACAGACCCGAACCCACCCCCCCAAATCAGCACACAAACTCTCAAGCATGCACCCATACAGACCCAAACCCCTACCCCCCAACTCAGTACACACACTCTCAAGCATGCGCCCATACAGACCCAGACCCCCCACCCCCCAACTCCAAACCCCCAACCCCCAAATCAGCACACTCTCAAACAAGCACCCATACAGACCCAAACCCCCTACCCCCAACTCAGCACACACACTCTTAAGCATGCACCCATACAGACCAGAACCTCCCACCCCCCAAATCAGCACACTCTCAAACATGCACCCATATAGACCCGAACCCCCACCCCCAAATCAGCACACCAACTCTCAAACAAGCACCCATACAGACCCAAACCCCCCACCCCCAACTCAGCACACACACTCTCAACATGAACCCATACAGACCAGATCCCCCACCCCGCAAATCAGCATACAAACTAGCAAGCTTGCACACATACAGACCCTACATCTCAACATACACCGCACTTACACCTCAAAACAAATATTCATGCACACCCGACACCCCCCCATCCCCACATCTCAACATACACAAAACAAACATTCAAAACCAAACATTCATACACATCCAACAACCTCCACCTCCGCATCTCAACATACACAAAACAAACATTCAAAACCAAACATTCATGCACATCCGACACCCCCCCACCCCCGCATCTCAACATACACAAAACAAACATTCAAAACCAAACATTCATACACATCCGACACCCCCCACCCCCGCAACGCAACATACACAAAACAAACATTCAAAACCAAACATTCATGCACATCCGACACCCCCCCACCCCTGCATCTCAACATACACAAAAAAACATTCAAAACCAAACATTCATACAAATCCGACACCCCCCTCACCCCCGCATCTCAACATACACAAAAAAACATTCAAAACCAAACATTCATGCACATCCGACACCCCCCCACCCCTGCATCTCAACATACACAAAAAAACATTCAAAACCAAACATTCATACACATCCGACACCCCCCTCACCCCCGCATCTCAACATACACAAAACAAACATTCAAAACCAAACATTCATACACATCCGACGCCCCCCCACCCCCGCATCTCAACATACACAAAACAAACATTCAAAACCAAACATTCATACACATCCGACACCCCCCCACCCCTGCATCTCCACATACACAAAAAAACATTCAAAACCAAACATTCATATACCTCCGACACCCCCCACCCCCGCATCTCAACATACACAAAACAAACATTCAAAACCAAACATTCATACACAACCGACAGCCCCCCCACCCCCGCATCTCAACATACACAAAAAAAACATTCAAAACCAAACATTCATACACACCCGACACCCCCCCACCCCTGCATCTCAACATACAGAAAAAAAAATTCAAAACCAAACATTCATACACACCCGACACCCCCCCACCCCAACATACACAACACAAACATTCAGCAAAACAGACTCAACACATAAACACAAACAGACCACTTACCGGAGACGTGCTGGAAGGCAGGTAAGCTGCAACGCTGGTGAGGTAACTGGAATCGTACTAAGGCTGGCGTGGTCCAAGGCTGAAATGCCTTCCGGCATCAAGCCTTATGGACCACGGCAGCTGTAGTGCTGGCACTCCATTGGTGCAGCACACACGCACTACGTGGCTCGTAGGAGCGACGTGGTGCGTGTGTGCTGAGCCAATGAGGGCCAGTGTTTTGTCCGGCCCGGAAGACAACAAAGACTTTGCTAATGGAGGGCGGCCGATGCTGCTTGCGGGCCTCCCTCCATTAGGAAAGTCTTTGTGCCTCGCGGGCCGGACAAAACAGCATGGCGGGCCGCAACTGGCCCGCGGGCCGCATGTTGTGCACCCATGCCCTATACACTAACAATTACAAACCTTACCTTCAACTCCTGGAACACAAACTAGCTGTCTGGGAAAACTGTCAATATCCATGTACGGACGAGTTGCCCTGCTCAAAATGGTGGTGGTGCCCAATTTGTTGTACATGTTCTGCGGGATTCCAATATGGCCGGGCAGAGATTTTTTTTCAGAGGTTAGAGAGACTAACGGTTAACTTCGTATGGGGTGGGAAATCTGTTAGACTTAAATGGCCCAGGATGTGTGAAAGATATGAAACAGGTGGACTGGCAGCCCCAGACTTCATATTATACTTTCATGCAGCACAAGCACACTTTGCGAAGTTCTGGGGAGACACATCGGAAAAACATGCACACGTGCGAGCCGAGAAATTTGCGATAGCCCCAGTTAACATTCAAGCAATGCCATTTACAAAAAAAAGAGGTAAAATTAGGGAAGTAGATCCTGTCAGCTCCACAGTACGTGTCTGGTTAGCAATGTTTGCGAGGGTGGGATGCATAAACCCATACTGGCCATTTACCCGCCTGTTGCACCATCCTTTCCTAGAACCCACATTTGATACGGCCTTGCAATATAAATGGGACCCGGACAAAGAAATGAGAATAAAAGATCTATACCCGGTGGGCAGATTTGCAACACTCGCAACTGTGTATAACAAAGTGGGGTCAGGCCTAATTACTACGCTGCAATACTATCGTATGAAAGTAGCTTGCAAAAATAAATGGCCGTAGTTTCCCGAGGCCCTCCCGATACATGAATTCCTGTCTGCGGTTATGTCGCAGGAAGGTTTTACGGGTACAGTATCCAGACTATACAAAGCAATCCAAGAACACACCCCATCAGGGAACACTATAAAACAAAAATGGGACAGGATCTTGGCATCACCATAGCATAGAAGATACCCAATGGGCAAAATATTGTCAGTATACTAAGGCCATCTCGATTAATTCTAACTTTAGGCTAATTCAATTTAAACTACTAAATCATCTACACATAACCCCGAAGAAGATCTCCAAGTTTGACCCTACCATCCAAGTAGCCTGCCCCAAATGTGGTGCTCCTAATGCGAATTCAATGCATATGTATTGGGAATGTCCCCCGATAAAGGCCTTCTGGGAGGACATAGCTAGAAACATAAGTGATATTACGGGGCAACATATTCCGGCTGTCCCACATAAATATCTCCTGGGCGGTATAGGGAAGGCTTCAGTTAAAATCCAGAGATTTGTTGCTGTTGCAGGGGCAGTGACCAAGAGAAATATATTACAATTATGGAAATCCAAGGCAGCCCCCACTCAGACGACATGGCTACGGGACTTATTATATGTTCAGGATACTGAAGAACAATATGTTAACAGTGTTACACCTACCAATAGACCTAAAGACATCTTCTCTGTTAGGAGCCTACCTTAAGGACAGCCAAGAAGGCAGGTCTGAGGACTCCTCATAATCGTTTGAAAATATTGTATCACGTATGATGTGTATAATGAAAAGTAACACTTGGTATGACTCTACTTGCAGACCTGAAACGTAAGTGCCGGGTTGCAGAACAGAAGTGGCAAACCTCAGGTTCACCCTCTGACAAACTGGCCTGCTGCCTGCTCCAAAGGCATTACAGACTCTATCCGTGCCAAAAAAAGGGCCCACATTCAAGCATGATATCTGGCACATCCGGCAACACGGCTGAACTTTTCAAAATATGCAGGGAACTTGCCAATCCGTCCGCAGTATCCTCTGCCCCTACTGCGTCTCAGGCCCTCTCAAACGCACTTGCCACTCACTTCACCACCAAAACTCAGGACATCCAGAACAGCCACACACACTTCCAACCCATCCCTCGCCACCTTGGCCGCTCACCCTCCTCCCTCATCCTTTTCCTCCTCCACCTTTGGCTCATCAGAAGAAGTAACCAGAGTTGTCAACTCCATGAAAGTCCCTTCCAAACAGGTTGCTCCTTGCTCATGCAGAACCACCAAGGACAACATTTGCTCTCTCGCCCCTGCTCTCTCTGATCTCTGTAACAAATCCTTTGCTACTGGTTCCTTTCCATTCGGTCTCAAGCACCCCCTTGTGCGCCCCTGCTTAAAAAACCGTCAGCAGACCCTTCCTTTCCAGCCAACTATCACCTAATTTCCATCACCCCCTTCCTGAGGAAACTGCTTGAGAAGTTGGCCCTGCCCCAACTTAACTCTCACACTGAACTTGTTGGCGGTCTCCACGACCATCAATCTGGATTCCGAGCATCCAGAGGCACGGAAACTGCTCTTCTGAACACCAGTGAAGAACTGCTTGCATCCCTTGATTCCAACTCCCCTGCTGTCCTCACCCTTCTTGATCTCTCTTCTGCATTTGACACAGTCAACCACTCCATCCTCATAAAAAGGCTCCAAGATACCCTTGGTATCTCGGAGCAGGCACTGGTCTGGCTGACCTCCTTCCTAACTGACCGCTCGTCCAATGTTATTCTGGGCACCTTCTCTTCGCCTACTTCCTTCTCCACCTGTGGCGTCCCCCAGGGTTCTATTCTCTCGCCTTTAACACCTACCCTTTTCTGCCGACACGCCTCATCTTCTCCTCCCCCAACTTCCATTGCTATTCTGATAACTCATCTTCAAACTTCTTGCAGATGCCCTTGCATCCCCCATCTTCCCTGACTGCCTCTCTGCCAAACAGGCCTTGTGCACTTCCAATCCAGAAAATCAGAGATACTTCCTATTGGGACACCTGCACCAACTTCTTCCCTTCACTCTGGTCTTCTACCATGGGCTCTGACACTGCTCCCTCTTCAGAAGCCAGAAACCTCAGAGTCAACTTCAAATCCTCTCTCTCCTTCCTCCCTTAAGCTCAGGACTTTGCCAAGAAGTCCCACTTTTAGCTCTTACTCCTCAAAGGAATTGTACCTTTGCTCACCTTCCCCCAGAGGCTCAATGTTACCCGGGCTCTGGTTCTCTCTAAGCTTTACCATTTAAATAGCCTCCTCCTGAATCTACCTTAGTCCACTCTGCGTCCCCTCCAGCTAATCCAGAATAGGTCAGCAAGACTTATCCATTGCCTCAAGGCCAGGGACCGCACCTCTCCTGACCTACAAAGCCTTCACTGGCTCCCGGTTGCAGCACAGATTAAATTCAAATCCCTCTGTATCATTCACAAGGCTGCCTTAGCCGGGGACCACACCATCTGCAACTCTTTCTGACTAAATATTCCCCCTCTGGACCCCTGCGCTGCACTGGTACCAATTTCCTGTGTGTAAAGCATTTCGCTAAACAGAGGGCAGGTGGTTGATCGCTTTCCTGAACTGGCTACCTTCTTTGGAACAGCCTCCCACTCCCTTTTTGTCTTGAGCAGGACCTTCTTAAATTCCGGAAGAACCTTTAAGACCTTCCTCTTTACCTCCTCCTTCCCTTCCTCTCTTCCCTGCCAATCGCACAGTAGCTTGATTGGTGTACAGGGTCCTTATGCATCCTTGTGGGCCCTGACCTCCCACATCGTATCATCCCAGCTGCTGTCTATCCTCTGCACTTGCCTCGGCCCACCTTCCACCCTGGAGGCTTGCACTTACCTTTTCATAGCACTTCACCTGCTGCTCTCCCACAAGCACCACATCATCTATTCTATACCCTCTCCCTTCTGCATGCACTTGCACGTTCTGAGCACTCACAAGGCGTAGTAAGTTCATCTTCCCCTCCGCATTGTTTGTCTATTCTTATATATTTTTTTGTATTACAATTATTATTGTCTATCGTCCCCTGTCCCCTCCCTGTGGCACTGTGGGCATTTTGAAACAGTATTTGCTTCATGTATAAGCGCCTAACAAGCCAACAATAAATAAACAAATCAATTATTGGTAGGCTTGTAAGTAAAGGCTTTAATGTGATGGCAATATCTAGATCAGACAATGGGCCTCATCACGACTTGGGCGGTAAACGTGGCGGATTATCCGCCGGACCTAAATAGCGCTAACGCCAAGTCACCCGGCGGATAATCCGCCAGATCACGAGTTATCGTGCACACGCCCCGGTCCAAGGCATTAGCGCAATTAGCGCGAACCCTTAAAGCTGGCGCACCGTGCGCTACCGCCACTTCGCGCTCATAGCGCGCGCTCAAAGTGCACGCTATGAGCGCGCGGGAAACGCGGGAAACGCGTCACCGCCGGAACAGGAAATAAAGCGGCAGCCATCTTGGAAATCACAATCCGTCGGATATCAGAGCCACTGGAAGCCATCCACGCAATCTGAAGCCTAATAATGAGTCAGGAGCGCACTAGGGGCAAGTCTGCACTGGACAGGGTCCGAAAACCCAAGTTCAGTGATCAGGAGCTTGAGGTGCTTGTGGATGAGGCACTGACGCACCACCATGCGCTGCAGCAGCGCAAAACCAGCGCCCAGCGCCGAGGCCAAATATTGCGATCTGTCGCAGAAAGGGTCAGTGCAGTGGGGCGCGTGCCCCTGGATGGAGAGGACTGCCGCAAGCGGCTGAATGACCTGCGCGTGCGAGTGTGAGGCATCCTGTCCCAGCACAGGAGTGCAAGCAGGGGCACAGGAGGAGGGCCACCACCACCCCCCCCGACCTCACACCATGGGAGGAGAAAATGACGGGTGTCATCGACGTTGGAACCATTGAGGGCATTGGTGAAGCGGAGGCATGGACTGGCATCAATCCAACGGCAGGTGAGTCCCATTCCCGAATACATGCATCTGAATGAGAGTGAAGACATGTGTCTGAGGCTCTGCATACACCCGTAAGTGAGGGCCACATCCCTAGAACGGTAGTGCTGCCTAGACGACCCTGTACGTGCAGTGCATGAATGGCAGGGGATAGACTCCCATAGCCATAGGACAGCTACGTAGAGTAGTACTGTGCATCAACACAACCACAAAAGCCTGAGCGCAGTCCACCACAACCACGCGTTCCCATGCAGTGGACCTCCATGCACATCCACAACCAGCACCACATGGTGACTGAACAGAATGCAAGTTGAATGCGTCATTGTTACTGTCTTCAATCACACTTGTTGGCATGACCTGCATCACACAAATGTAAGTAGCATTGTACTAAAACCACCCCCATTGTACCCCACAGGCACATGTCGATCCCAACAGCCCGGTGATGATGGCGATGAGGCCACACAGACAATGCGCCACAACACCGTGCCTCCACCAGCACCAGCACCCCAAAAAAGGCCACACCCATGGGAGACAACACCGGGGAACACCCACCTCACCCCGACGCAGCCCCGCCAGACAGCAGCGGCAGCCACATGGCCACAGGGAGGCGACCGTCAGCTCACCAGAACCCAACATCCACAGCCCCGATGCTGAGGGAGAGAGGCCGGAATGGGAGCCCAACGTGGGAGCAACACCTCCACGTGTGCATCATGCCACCGCACAACACTCCCACAGCAGTAGTGATGGGGAAGGGGTGTCAACACCCCATGGAAGCCCAGGCAGACAGCAGGCAGGGAGGCCCCATGTGCCTGTGCGTGGCTGCAGCACACCACAGCCCGATGTGAACACTCCATCCTATGGGAGCCCAGAGGGCCATCGATCGGAGCCAGGCAGCCCAGTCCAGTGTGGTGGCATGTCGCCATGCAGCCCCCCCCGACAGCGCCCAATTCGCGGTCCACCACCTGACGCACCAGTAGAGGCCTTTGTCACAGGGGCAGCAGTCATGGGTCGGCTGGATGTCATTGAGGCAAAACAGGCCAAGGTGGAAGCAATGGCAAAGGTCCAGAGCCGGCACATTAAGGCCGTGAGCACTTCCATCCGGCATGGGTCCCGGTACATTGCGCGGGACAATGCCCGCACACGACAAGTTGTGCAACAATGCACCGCTGCCCTGACAGGCTTTGGGCAACGAGTCCGCGAATTCACGGAGGCAGTGTCTGCACTTGCAGAACAGCAACGCGAGGCCAATAACCTCATGCGCCAGCACATGATGGGCAGCGCTTCCATACCCTCAACTTCCACCACACCCACAGAGGGTTCACTAGACCCATCTCCAAGGCGCCGGTCCTTGCGCCACCTGAGGGCACGCACACCGGAGGGTCCCGGGAGAGGAAAACGCCCGCACCCATCCTAGTGGTGCATGGCATCATTGTTGTTGGCCTGATGAGGCAACTGTACAGTATGGGGTTGTACACTGGGGCTAGGGGGGATTGTTGGGTGTTCACTGGGGGAGGGGGGATTGTTGGGTGTTCCCCTGGGGGGAGGGGGATTGTTGGGTGTTCACTGGGGTGAGGGGGGATTGTTGGATGGAAAATAAATCACGTTAAAAAAATCACAAATGTTACAAATGCAATTTAATGTTGAAGTGACATATGTACAATTTACCTATTACCCATTTCTAAAAGAATCAATCAATCAATACCTGTCTGGCCAACCTCCCTTCCCTCAGCCCAACCCTTTGTGTATGTGCAACACCTTCTGGTACTTCATCGCCCTCACCACCATCCTCAGGTGGCTGCACATGAGCATCTAGGGGCAGGGGCACATTTCTGCGACAATAGATGTTGTGCAGCATGGCACATGACAGTACTATTTTTCCAACTTTTTTTGGTGCATACATCATTGCACCTCCCGTGCGGTCGAGGCAACGGAAGCGTGCCTTCAGCAGGCCAAATGCCCTCTCGACGCAGATCCATGTACGAGCATGGCCAAGGTTGTATGCCCGCTCCGCCGCCGTGTGTGGGTGACGCACAGGGGTCATGAGCCACGTGTACTGGGGATATTCCGAATCACCTGCAGGGGAGAGAAAGCCGGTATGGGGGCAAGGTAAGTCGAGTGGGTGTACAGAGCCCTGTCATCAGTGTGATTTTGCCATATTTGTCATTTGGCCTATAACATTGTGGAGTGTGCTGTCCTACGGGCACGATTGAATCAATGGGGTACTCTCCACTTGGTACACCTATGTTTCTGTATGTAACAGTACTCATTCACTTGTCGCAGGAAGAGGGGGCCCTTCCATCTACTTCTGCTTGACAGAAGTGGCTGCCTCATGTGTCATTGCAAATCCATTTGGCTACAGTTGCATTTGCTGCTCTTCACTATTCCGTACTGTTATCCATGCATTTCCATGGCCATTTTGGGGACAGTGTTTGTGGGATGTGCATTGTCTTACTCGGCCTACTTATGTGTGGAGCATTCGTGGATGTGCCAGCTCATGGATTGGGTTTTCACTACTGTCGGATGGCCAGGGTGGGATATCTGTACTGTGTCAGTGTTGGGAGCCATGGTGCTACTCACACAGGAGGCCTTGTTGTGGTGGGACTTCCATATGTCACTGTGCCGCCACATGTCTGACATCCTGCATGGGTGTGTTCTGCTGTGTTGGACATGTCCAAGGTTCATGGTGCAAGGTGCTTGAATGTGTATGCTGCTGTGATGCTGCTGACTATTGGGAATGATGGATTCTGTGACAGGCACCATCAGTTGTGGATTGACATGCTTTGTGGTATACATTTGTACTCACCCAGTAGCCATGTGTTTTGGCTTCGGTGCCTTTCCATGTACGCCGGCAGGGTACTGTTGCGTAGGACCATGGAGTCGTGGGTGGATCCTGGGTAGCGGGCACAGCAGTGGCTGAAGGTGAGGTCAGGGCCACATATCATCTACACGTTGAGGGAATGGTACTGTTTCCGGTTCCTGTAGGCAGCCTCATGTGCCTGGGGTGGTACAAGTGCCACATGTGTGCAGTCCAGGGCTGCTATTACATTCGGGACTTGGGCAATGGCATAGAATTGACCCTTAAGCTGGTGCACCTGTGCCTGTGTGGCTGGCAATGCAATGTGTTCGTTCACATGAATCAACAGTGCATTAAGCACCTGTCCCAGCATGGCACTGAATGTGGACTGGGCCATTCCATGCATCATGGCAACGGTATGTTGGTAGCTGCTAGTCCCAAGAAATTGAAGCACAGACACAAGCTTCACTAGGGGAGGTAGTGCCGTGCTGGTGGCTATGCGGCTGCATATGTCACCCTGGATTGTGTCCAGCAACTGGGTGATGGTTGCCCTGTCCAGCCGATATTCTGTCACCAACTGACCATCAGTTAGGGCCCAGGGTGTTGGCCAGACCCTGGGGATGGCTGGCCGGCTTGCTGGTGCTGCTCTCCTCCTCCTTCTCCTCATCCCCACTGCCCCCTGCACTCCCAGGGCCCTGGCCTGGTTGACTGGCCTCTGTAGCTCCAGGCGCAGCAGGTAGAAGTCGACATCAAGGCTCCCGCTCCAAACGGCAGCATGGTGTTGGGGAGGGTGTGTTGTGCATGGGTGGGTCCTTTGTAGGCCTCACATTTGCATTGCCTCCACCTGGGCCCTCATTGCTGTCTCCTCCCTGCTCCTGCTGGTGTAATGGGGTTGGGGAGGGTGTGTTGTGCATGGGTGGGTCCTTTGTAGGCCTCAGATTTGCATTGCCTTCACCTGGGCCCTCATTGCTGTCTCCTCCCTGCTCCTGCTGGTGTAATGGGGATGGGGAGGGTTTGTTGTGCATGTGTGGGTCCTTTGTGGGCCTCAGATTTGCATTGCCTCCACCTGGGCCCTCATTGCTGTCTCCTCCCTGCTCCTGCTGGTGTAATGGGATTGGGGAGGGTGTGTTGTGCATGGGAGGGTCCTTTGTAGGCCTCAGATTTGCATTGCCTCCACCTGGGCCCTCATTGCTGTCTCCTCCATGCTCCTACTGGTAATGAGGTTGGGGAGGGTGTGTTGTGCATGTGTGGGTCCTTTGTGGGCCTCAGATTTGCATTGCCTCCACCTGGGCCCTCATTGCTGTCTCCTCCCTGCTCCTGCTGGTGTAATGGGGTTGGGGAGGGTGTGTTTGCATGGGAGGGTCCTTTGTAGGCCTCAGATTTGCATTGCCTCCACCTGGGCCCTCATTGCTGTCTCCTCCCTGCTCCTGCTGGTGTAATGGGGTTGGGGAGGGTTTGTTGTGCATGTGTGGGTCCTTTGTGGGCCTCAGATTTGCATTGCCTCCACCTGGGCCCTCATTGCTGTCTCCTCCCTGCTCCTGCTGGTGTAATGGGGTTGGGGAGGGTGTGTTGTGCATGGGAGGGTCCTTTGTAGGCCTCAGATTTGCATTGCCTCCACCTGGGCCCTGATTGCTGTCTCCTCCATGCTCCTACTGGTAATGAGGTTGGGGAGGGTGTGTTGTGCATGGTTGGGTCCTTTGTAGGCCTCAGATTTGCATTGCCTTCACCCGGGCCCTCATTGCTGTCTCCTCCCTGCTCCTGCTGGTGTAATGGGGTTGGGGAGGGTGTGTTGTGCATGGGTGGGTCCTTTGTAGGCCTCAGATTTGCATTGCTTCCACCTGGGCCCTTATTGCTGTGGCCTGTGTTCTGTTACCTCCAGCTTTTTGCTGGAGGTATTTTCGGCGAATTATCCGCCGCTTTTCTGGCGCTAATAGCGCTTACGCCGGACTCGTGATTGATGATGTTTTAGCGCTAAGTGTTCCTGGCGCTGTTATGGCCGGCGCTTGTACACTGGCTGTCCTTGCGCCGGCTGTTACTGCGCCGGCGGTGTTTGGAGTCGTGATCCGACGGACCCTTAAAATCGGTGCTAAGAGCGTTACCGCCGATTTTAAGGGTTACCGCCCAAGTCGTGATGAGGCCCAAATGTCTGGTACTACATATAGTTGGTGAGTAGTTGTGTGATGGCCCTGAGGGGTGTTCCAGCAGGCCCTAGTAGTATGGTAAACATTAGATGCTATCAATATCTTCCCTACACACTTTTATCACAAATCAAGAAGTGTTTGCACTTGCAGTACATTGGCCCTCATTACGACCCTGGCGGAAATCGAAAAACGATGGCGGAAATGCAATACCGCCATCGAATAGCGCTCGGTGCGATTATGACCCGTCACCGTAAAGTACGATGCCATTAGCGACACCGTAGTGAACGCCAATGCTAACTGCACCAAGTACGCGCACGCGCGCCATGCGAAACCGTAATTACCACCATGGCGCAACGGTACGCGAATACTGACCCTAGCGGACATTTACCTAACGCCATCAAGCATGGCGGAAAGTACCATTCCGCCATGGTGAGAAGTACGGCATCGCGAACCAACCGTAAAAGGCCCTACTGAGTGCCTGTACACCACTCCCTGGCCACATTGCACAACTCCTCGTAGGTGCAATGAAGTCACACAATGCAACCAGTGAAATGTACAAGTCACCCATGCATGCCAACGAACAAATGAATGTAGGGGCTCCAAGTGCCTTGTGAGTGGCCATCCATATTTGCCATGGCACCATTGCCGTACTGATGCAGCACAGGCATGTGAAGGTTCAAGTACAGCAACATGAACTGAAATATGAGACAAACAAAAACAGGCCCCCCATCGCTTGACACCAGTGTAAGGCAACATTCAAAGCAGTATCCTGAGTGAGACTGCACCAGCCCTGTACTCCTGCCAGTAAACAAACCAACCATCAGCATAAGCATGTACCACACAAGTTGGCAGAGTGACTGAGCAGCCAGGCTCATCTCAAGAGGGGCCAATGGGAGCTGCAGGGCACAGATGGCACGAATACAGAAGCTATTCCAATGGACATGACCTCAGTCTCCCTCCAAGAAACGCACGCAAACACAGGCACCTGTGACCAGCCATATTCTGATAATCACATCATTCCACCAATCCACCTGGCTGACTGGCATCTGTTACACAAAAGCTAATCCCCCGCCCCTGAGCATGACATCATTAAAACAGTCATAATGGCAGCCCCTATCCCTGACCTCACTGGGCTCCGTAGGCAAACGCGCCCAGTACAGTACCACGCAACTATACTCAGAAGCCGGAACCCAATGCAGATCTTCTCACAATACATCGCTCCACAAATAGGAATATGCTACATTACTTGCAAAGAATAACGCTACACGGTCAATATCATAATAGAAATTTAATGCACAACAAAATCACCAAGTCCATACAGCTATTAGGTCATGAACTCCAAAATATATTTCATTATTGTGGGCTGCATCCGCAATAAATGACCAGCTTCTTCTTGTGTGACGCCCTGTTCCTTCATGGTACACAGGGGCTACATTCACGTTCAAAAAGGCAACATGGAAGCGCCTACAACCGCAGGGCCGTCCCATTAGGTAGGCACTAGTCCAGCTGAAAGGTCGATATGTTGCTCCTAGCCACTAGTACTGCGTAAGGGCATGTGGCCCATTGGCGATCGTCCCATAAGATCGTAATGGTGCTCCACTGATTAACACGAAGCAGCAGGTGTCGGGAGTAAAAGCCATCTGCAGGAGTGGCATACAGATGGCAGCGGCAAAAGGGGAGGAGATACCTGTCACCCAAATGAAATGAAAAAGAATAGTAAGGGCATCAGAACTTCATTTGAATTACTCACTTCAATGATCACACTAAATCCACAGCCATATGCATGCTAGCCCACTCAAAAGGATTATTCCCACCCAAAAATCACTTGCGAATCATAACTATATAAATCGAGGTGAAAACACTATTACAAACGAGTGTTTGTGTGCATGCGTCTGTTAAAACAGAATCCATTAGATGGGATTAGTAACGTGCATAGACACAAGTGTTTGAAGGCACGTCGAGACAGGGAGGGTTCAACAAGGGCAGATAGACGATGGTCCCACTATGGCAGCCCTGCATCACATAGCGCAGGGGAAGTGGATAGATTCCAAAAAGCCCTGTACATGGCAAACTCTCTATTAAATCATCTGTCCATGCATCCATACATCATTCCCTCATCCCGGTATGAAAACGCCTGATTATTTACTCACATAACATGTGAAATTTCCATTGAGTCTGTGCGTAATGCAGTCTGCAAAATCCACTGTGCTCCAGCCCGGAATTCCAGTGTTGTGAAGTAACATGTATTTGGGAACGTCCTGCCTTATCGTCCACTACGCTATTGCGCATCCCATACTATTCATATCAATCATTGCATTCTCGCCATGGCCCCTGTCCGAAGGACATTAAACAATAGAACTTTATATCTGCAGTCAGACCTGTGGGCGTCTCCTCGCCGCTAGCTGAAAACCGAAAGCGCTGTCCTTCGAATTCCTCATTTGCAACATCACGTCGAAAAGGCATCTGTGACCGCTTGAAATCACAAATCCATCCATGTAGTGCGGCAGTGTGTGAAAATGGCAACTGGCTTCACTCACAAATGGGACGCCCCGCCCGTCGGTGAACCTCGGTACAGTGCTGCATGAGGGTCCACCGTTAATCGAGTACTACATTCCACTGACCCTTCACAAGTTTGTTCACGACTGCAAAGATAGTATGTGAAACAATGGGACCATAGCAGAATGAACATATGAACCAATATTTCACTGCCATCGGGATTAAATACATGATTGTAATAGCAAGATGCCATGCGTCGAATTGCAGCGTTGTGTGCGGGACGTGCTCGCCCAAAGGGGATTGCAGCTTGCACAGGTGGAATGAATCACCACAGGTGGAGGCTATACAGCCTGAAAACACATAAATTGCACACCCAACCCCCTCCCACAACCACACCCACTCCAAAATGCTACCGGCAGGACTAGCGATGTTGGCCCTGGGGGACCTGATAGCTCTGCAAGTACTCCAACTTCAAGAAGAAGACGAACACCAACTACTACAACAACCGGCCGCACAGAGGAGACGGAGGAGGAGGAGGAGGGCAAGGCAGGGCCAGCAAGGCCCACCAGCACAGCCACTACCACCACGCAGGCAGCCCGCAATCCCACGCCTCCGAGAACATCCGTTCAACCTCACTGATGAGCAGATCCACACCCTCTACCGTTTGGACCGGGACACCATAACCGCCATTGTGGACATGACACACGCTGACCTTGTCAGCATGATAGATAGCCCAACCGCCATCCCACCCCTACTGAAGGTGGTGTCTGTACTCCACTTCCTGGCCACAGGCACCTACCAGCACACAGTCGGACAGTTGCATGGCATTTCACAGCCACAGTTGTCACGGACACTATTGCAAGTGCTCGATGCCCTCCTGAAGCACGCAGACGACTACATCTCTTTACCACGCTCGGAGCAGGAGATTACAAACACAAAAGTGGGATTCCATGCACTTGCCGGCATACCGGGTTGCATTGGTGCCATCGACTGCACCCATGTGGAATTGGTTGTCCCACATGCCATGGAGGCCCAGTACCGCAACCGAAAACAATATCATTCTCTTAATGTACAAATGGTGTGTGACTCCAACAGGATCATTACACATTGTTGTGCCCGATTTCCTGGATCAACCCATGATTCTATGGTCTTGAGGAACTCTACAATACCACGCTACATGGAGCGACACGCAGGGAACAGATCCTGGCTACTCGGTGAGTCTCATTTCATGCATGATAATGTGGGGTATGTGATGCGGCAATGACCTGGCAGGAAGGGGGGGGGATGTGTACGTAGCAATGTCATTCCACAAACATCCTTTATTGTCCACATACAGGTGATGCCGGGTATCCACTGAAGAGATGGCTCCTTACACCACTCCGGAACCCACAGAACCAGCATGAGGAGGACTACAACCATGCCCACTCACGTACCCGTGTAGTCATAGAACAGGCATTCGGCCTACTGAAGGGTCGTTTCCGCTGCCTCAGCAGGTCTGGCGGGGCACTCCTGTACCGCCATGAGAAGGTTGCAAAGATGGTCATGGCATGTGTCATGCTACACAACATGTGCGTACGTAGAAATGTGCCCATGCCCCCTGACGCAGAACTGCAAGCACCTGAAGATGGTCATGATGAGGGTGGGGATGTGGCAGCACCTCAAGGAGTCCGCGAGGCACAGGAGGGCCGTGAAATTCGTCAGATTCTCATAGATTCATGCTTCTAGCACTCACGCCTGGTGGCTGATACATGGACACGGGACTTGTGGCACTGTGTGTGTCTGGAACATGCACAATATGGACTGTACGCCTATAAAGGCCTCGTACACAAAGATCAATGTCCACTCATCTCATTGGATGATTGTGAAATGTTTATAGCATATGTGAAATTATGTTACACACCCCATCGACCCGCCACCCAAGTAAGCCCAACACACCCCCTCCACCCTCCTACCTCCCCCCCGAACACCAGTGTCCAAAGATGCTCATTGTCAGTGGGCAGACGCTATTGCAAGCCCCCTCTCCGGGTATCAGGGGCACCCCTGCCTGTGGAGCGCAGGTTCCTCCCAGATCTACGTTGGGGGCTGCCCTGGACGGAACTTGCAACGGATGATGTCTCTGCCTGCTCACGTCCATGCATGTCCCTAAGGGTTTGTGAGAGCTCAGTGAGCACACGGCGCACAGCGGCAAGTTCAGCACATACGTCTTTGGACGTCGCATGCAGTTCCCCCCTCAGGCTCTCGGTGCTTCTCTCCATTTGTACTCTCAGGCTCTCTGTGCTTCTCTCCATTTGTACCCTCAGGCTCTCGGTGCTTCTCTCCATTTGTGCCCTTAGTGTCTCTGTACTTCTCTCCATTTCTGCCCTAAGTGTCTCAGTAGATGTTTCTATGGCTGCCTTAGTACCCCCACATTCATCAGCATGGTCCTTGAGGAGCGTGGCCAGTTGCTGCTGTTGCACGATCACCTGGTCGAGGGACTGTTGCCTCTGCTGTGCCATGGCCATTTGCGGTGGTGTCACAGAGGGGCTGATCACCTCATGTTGCCTTGCCACAGGGCTTGTGGGGGATGGCCAGTCGTCGTCTTGTGGGTGCCCCTGCGTGGTATCCTCATAGTGTACGGGATGAAACAAACAGGGGGATTGAGACAGGTCATGGATGGATCCTACATCGACATCACCGTTTTCTGTGTCGGAGCATGCTGCCATTAATGCAGTGTCACCTATGGTGCTGCTGCCACCAGAAGCAGTGCCTTCTGTGGCATCCATTGGGGGGACCTGTGGTGGTGCTGTTGTGGGCATGCTGGCTGCTGGGGTGCCTGTTGAAGTCCCCTCCTGTGTGCTGCCACTTGATTTGTGCTGCTGCCGTGTCTTGATCCGTGCAGCTGAGGTGGAGGGTCTTTGGCCGTTGGTCTTGGCCCTCTTTGCAGGTGTGCTGGTAGGGGTGTCCTGGAGCTCGTCGTTTGAATCGGACCCTGTGGTGGAGTAAAGGAGGGCGAGCGTTATTGATGGGTCTGTGGAAATTGGAATGGCAATGTATCACATGCATTGGGGTGGTACCTGAGGGTGATTTGGGTCAGGGCCTTGGAGGTGGTTTCATTTTTGTGTGGATTGAGGATGCAGTTGTTTTGCAGCCTGCAGTTAGTGTGTGCCTGCTGCACGTGTAGAGGGTGTTTTTAGGATCTTTAATTATTTATGTATTTAATGTGACTTTTAAAGTGCGCTATCAGGCCAATGTATGTGGACGTTCTCCTGGACATGTGTTTCTGTTGCACTATGTGGACACATGGTACGTCACATGATTGGACATTGTGGATTTAGCATTGTTTTATTTGGCCCACCTACCTGATTCTTCGGATGTCTGCACTCCTTTTTCCATCCCTCCGACTCCCTCTATACTCTCCATTCCAATGGTGGAGGCACAGATTTCTTCCCAGGGGGTCAACTTGATGGGTGATTCCGATCCTCCCCCGGTAGCTGTGGCAATGTTACGGTTGGCGGATAGTATGCTCCGTACGCGTATCCGCAAGTCGTCCCATCGCTTTCTGCATTGCTGTGGGTTGCGGGGTGCGGTCCCCACCGCACTTACCCGCTGTGCCACCAGGGCCCATATGGCCTTCTTGTTCGCAAGTGCCGTCCTGGTCATTTGCGTCGAGAAGACGACGGCAGCATTCTCCTGGAGGGTCTCTGTGAGCACGGTGAGTTCCTCACGGGAGAAGTGGACCTGCCGCTTGCGGTCGCACGCTTTTTTCGCTACTTTTCCCATTTTTATTGTTTTCACTAGGGTGGATGACGGGTTGGGATGTGTCTCAGGGTAGTATTTTTAATGGTTGTGTGGGAATTCTGATTTTATAGGTGTACGGCGTGCTGTTTCCCGTTCCGGGACCATGGCCCTCATTACGACCCTGGCGGAGAACCATGGTGCAATTTGCACCATGGTCCATGGCGCTAAGCTGCCAACTCCGCCATGGTGGTTGGCGGACTTACCGCCCCATTCCGACCTTGGCGGGGCGGTAAGTCCCCAATCCCCATTTACCCTTCCCCATTCCCATTTTTGCCCCATAGGGTATAATGGGAGTGGGGAAGGCGTTAATTACGCCACCGTAAATTACGGTGGCGTAATTAACAACAAGTCCCGTAGCGCCATGGATTTTTCCGCCTGCAAAAAGCAGGCGTAAAAATCACCATGGCGCTACGGGAACTCGTAGTCAGGCGGAAAGGTACGCCATGCTTTACGCCGGCGTAAACCCCTTTCCGCCAGGGTCGTAATGAGGGCCCATGTTTTTACTTCCGTTTCCGTATATTTACGGTCACCGTATTTTCCGATTGCCGCTCATTACGGTGACCGCTATGATGGGTGGCGGAATTGCACCTAGGGCGCCGTACGACGGCGGTGAGGGGCGTTTTGGGGACATTTCCGCCATCGCGGACTTTGCACTTCCGCCATGGCGTAGTGCTCGTGCCCGATGGGTCGGAATTAGCCGCACTTTACTCCGTCGTGCAATGGCGGAAACGCTATTTACGCTATGGCGGTCAGGTCAGTTACTTTCCGCCAGGGTCGTAATGAGGGCCATTGTATTTTACACTCCTACATAGAAACATATAAATAATGGTCTCACTTCCTTGGTCAGCATTTATGTATGTGTATCATCTTGTAGTCTTGTAGGGATAATATATTAGCATTAAAAATAGAATAGTCAAACAATATACAGTTCCCAATATTACCAAATGAAGTAGTTCAGTAGATACCCATCATTCTACTCTTCTATTGACTTCTAAAATATTTAAACTACTTACAACCAATCAAGAGAGTGTGTGTCACCATTGTGGACCGGCAAAACTTAAAATAATGCTCAAAATTGTGATGCTGTGGATTGACAAGCCAGGGGACAGGTGATTATATACAGACCAACCCACCATTGGAATAACCTATTAAGTGGAAAGGATTAACAACTCTGTCAAACAGTCTATGGTCAGTTAACTATAAAAAAAAAACAAATAGATATCTACAGTCAAGAATCAAAAAGATTAGAGCTAAAGCAATTCATATCCTTCTGTAAGGATTCCTTTTGCCGTTCCTGTGTACTTTGATAATGTCACTTATCCAGACCAAAGACATACAAGGGGCAACACACACAATATATGGATACTTCGCCAAAACACGGTACCACAATAAAACTCATTTGTTCCCCACCAGAGGGAAAGAAAGTTGTAAGGCTAACCTAACAAAAATACATCACTGTTGGCCTCATCACGAGTTCGGCGGTAAGCCCTAAAAGTGGCGGTAACGGAATTAGCGGCTCTAATACCACTCCGCTGGATGAGATGACGAGTCGGCGCAGATTTACACAGACTGTAAAACCAGCTGCGCTATTACTGCCGGCGCTATTACAACCGGAGGTATCTGCGCTAGCAACACGAAACGCAATCCCAGCCGTATTACAAGTCCATTTACGGCAGTATTAGCGCCAAAAACCAGCGCTTATATTGCTGAAAACACGGCGCAATTACCTCCAGCATACAGCTGGAGGTAAATGAACACAGGTGTCAGAAATTATATGATATGATATGGTATTTATAACACGCCTATACACAAGTGTTTCAAGGCGAGACGAGGCAAGGGAGGGGGAGCAGGGGGAAGACAAACAAAACAATCTTACTAGACCAGGTGATATTGAGATCGCGCAAGTGCAGGGGAGGGGGGAAAGGGAAAGTGCAGGGGGGCAAGGGAGAGGTGCAATACATAGAATCAACAGCAGGAATAGATACAGTAAATAAAACAATAAAAGTGTGGACAGGTTGTGGCAAGTGCAGGGGTAAGTGCAGACATGAAGTGTCAAGAGCTGGTGGGGACTGTCGTGATACAGAAACAGCCCCAAAGTGCAGGAGTTGCCCGGGAGGCAGTGCAGGTATGCAGCTGGTGGGGGAGGGGACCTGGGCCCGAGATTAGAGGGTAGCCATGTGGCCAGTGCAGTTTCAGTCAGGAGTTCAGCAGGGGAGAGGAGGAGAGAAAGCAGAAGCAAAGAGGAAGTACTTGAGGTGCTTCCGGAACCAGAGATGGTTCTCCTCAAGTTTCAGGGAGGCAGGGAAGCTGTTCCAGAGGGAGGCCCCAGCCAAAGAAAGAGATCTACCACCAGTTTGTTGCTTGGAGAAGCGACTGACCCTGAGGGAGTTGGAGGCAGATGAGCGAAGAGCTTGAGCAGGAAGATATTTAGGAAGAGAGAGAAATGAAGCCACAAGTGATCCCAATACAGTCCAGTGGGCCTTACCTACCCCAAACACCATTTCCAACACCATTCCGCTACTAGCCACTGTGAGCTGGGACAGGCAGCTGCACATGCTGTGCCTGGAAGTAGAGATGCAAGACATGCAGGCCAGGGCACATGGAGTACAGAGCGGGGTGGGAGGAATGAGGAGAGGAGACCAAGCAAGGCGGGCACCAATCCCCAGGGTCAGGCCCTCACCCTAGACCCTCACTGACAGCCAGTTGGTCACACTGTACCACCTCAACAAGGAGACCATAACTGAGCTGGTCACCACAATACAGGGCAACATAGGGAGCAGGATCAACACCTGGACAGTCGTGCCCCCACTGCTGAATCTGGTGTCTGTCCTACAATTTCTCGGAACTGGCACCTTCCAGCACTCTGTGGTCATGATGCACGGCATGGCACAGCCCACATTTTGTACATTGTTGGCCCAGGTGCTTGAAGCCCTCCTGCGGCAAGTGCAACGCCACATCTCACTGCCTACCACCCCAGCCCAGGTCTATGCCATGAAGGCACAGTTCTATGCCGTTGCCCAAATTCAGGAAGCAAGTGGAGAAGCAGGAGCTCCCCAACACTGCTGAAGCAGTGCCCTGCATCCGGCAGGCTACCCCACCATATTGAGGTAGGCCAATGGGTTTTACCTCACCCTATAGGCTTCTAACTGCGAGGTTTACTCTTAGCGCGATTTGCGTGGTATTCCCCAGGGTATTTCAACTCTGTCTACCTTTTGGCGGCACCTTCTATTTTAATTGCATCTGGATCCTGTAATCGACCTGTGTGCAGTCCGCCACCATTGCACACCACGAGTCCTGGACCAAACCAAGATGGCTGCCCGACACCCTAAGGCCGCATCCGCAGCCTAGTTTCGTTTCTCGCCACCTCCACAACGTGTTTGGCTGCTTCTTCATTCATCTCGGGCAATCCATCGTCGGGAGGTGCGAGCCGGCCCACTCACTGCAAGGCCCATGAATGTTAGGCTAACGTCTGTCCCGAGCCTGTCCTGAGTCCTGCCTGAGGCCGGAACCCCTGCCCTTTTCGACCCTCAATGCTCCTAAGAGTCTTACCACATTCTGCCCATAGTCTGGAGCTGGACCATTTCTCTGAAATCCTGATCAAAGATAAGCCCTGTTCGAACATGGACTCACTGCACACTAATGTGCTTACTGACTATGGGCCTCATTACACGGTAGGTGGTAAGGGTTTACCGGTACCGGTAAGGGCACCGGTACCGGTAAACCCTTACCGCCTTAGTAAGAGTGCCCTTTGCGGGACCCGACCTTAACGGCTGGTTTTACCAGCTGTTAAAGTAGGGTGCCGCAAAGGGACCTTGGTGCTAATTACGGTACCGCAATTTGCAGTACCGTAATTAGCGCCTTCCCCATTCCCATTATGCCCTATGGGGGCAAAAATGGGAATGGGGAAGTGCCTTGGTGAATGGGGAATTACCGCCCCCGCTCACCTTGGAGTAGTGCGGTAATGCCGCCATCCACCAAGGTGGACACGGTAAAATACCGGTGGTAACCATGGCGCTAATAGCGCCATGGTTACCGCCTACCGTGTAATGAGGCCCTATATCTGCCGATATTTGTGTGTTCCACATTTCACAATGATGTAGCTCGAAACCCCGGCGGACTTGACTACTTTGTAACACCCTTCACTGTAATACCCTAACACTGCATTTTATTGTCCTTTCTCCTAAGGTGACTATTTCTATGACATTGCAACCACATTTTACGGGTGTCATAAGCACCATCTGTTGGAATTAGTCTGTGGTATATCGCTCCCAGCCCATTCTGCCTGCGTACTGCCGCATAGCGCCCAAGCCGTCTGCGGCATCCGTGCTAGCAAACTATAGTCACTGCCCAAACTGGTCTACTGTACTCCTGTATATGATCATTGATCTACCATACTCCTGCATATGATAACTTCCACTTTTATCCTCACATTCGGCATGAGTGTCTATTGCCTCGTCAGCTCTTAGCACGGTTCGTGGACTCCTAAATCCTCCTTTGCCAGTGTTTGTGTTACGCTCACCTGACTCCCACGGAGGCGCTGGCCTGGTTCGCGCTGCTGTGACCTCTTCTAAGGTGATGCGCAGGGTTCGGAAGACGGACTGGATCGGGCCCCCAAATCTGGCTTGTCTGGCTTGCAGAAGTATCCTTCTGTAGGCGAAAATAGGGGGTTAACTGTCTGCGGGGTAATGCAATCGGCCTCCCACTTTCCCCTCTCACCCTCCTCGAAACCCTTCTGTGATTCCTCGTAGCGTCTCACCTTAGGGTCTTGAAGGACGAGCTCTCCATCCTGCTTCTGTTGCAGGGGCGTGTTGGTATCCAGTTACTTCACTGGATTTTCGGATTGGTGAGAACCAAACTTGCTTGGCTTCCAGGTAAGTTTTTTTTGATAAGAGGTTCCCCTTGTGTCCATGCATTAATGTACTAATGTTAGTGTCTTTTTCCCCATAAGGGCCGGGGTACGGAATGCTGGGGAACAGGCACCGACCCGAGATGAGAGGTGAAATCCTTGTAGAAATCAGGTAAGTCTTTAATGAGCGTCTTTTGGTAATGTCTTTTCATTCGCTCATTAACGCTGATGTCTCTTTTTCCCCTTAAGGGTCGGGGTCCGGAAATGCCAGGATGTGGCCCGGACCCGAAATGAAGAGGGAATGAATCAACAGGTAAGTCTTAACATGGAGATTTAGCTTTCCTTATTCCCTTCTCTCTCTCACCTTTTGTTCTGGTCTTTTTCTCCCTAGGCGCTGGGGCGTGACTGCGAATCCGGATGATCGCTGCTGAACATGGAGGCGCCCTGTAAAGGTGAGTGGAATGCGGCGCTGCAGCGATCGACGCGATGAGCTTTTAAATAAAAGTTTTCCTTTTCAGAATTGTCGGCGAGATGTCTCTGGGATGGGGATTTAGCAGGTAAGGACTTTTCCTTCTTCTGTTCTCTTCTTCTCTTCCTTTCCAGGTGATCCAGGATGCTGGCAGGCGTGGCAGAAGTCAGGATGCAGGAGCAGACATGGTGAGCGTCCAGCTGCTAGATGCAGAACAACGCGAAGCACGTGTGGCTGTTCGGGTGGGGTTTAAATAGCCTTGAAAGAAGTTCCAGGTATGTATCCTTCCTCCAATTAGGTATGTATCCTTCCCCGACCACGCCCAGATGGTAAATTAGTCCCACAGATAAAGTAGTTCCTTTCAGGCCTCAAGGAGGCCAGGATCCTGCAGCATGGTCTGCATCAGGTAAGTGCACCCAAGCACTCCCATAATGAGCCTGGCGCCCATGGCGCCAGGACTGATGTCTTTTATGAGCCTGGCGCCATAGGCGCCAGGACACTGTCCAAAGGGCCCCTATATGGGGTTGCTGGGTCCTTCTTTGGGGACTGGATGTCCGCTTTCGGGGACGCAGGGCTTGAACCGGCTCCCCGGGAGCGGGCATCATGACAGCACCCCCCCCCCCCCAAGACCCCTCCCAAGGTTGTTCCCTCCGGGGGTTTTGGTTTGTCTGGGAAGAGTCGGTGGAATTTCCTGACTAATAGAGGTGCATGCACATGGTCGCTGGGTTCCCACGACCTCTCCTGAGGTCCGTACCCCTTCCAATCAATTAGGTAGAACAGTTTTGACCTAAACATTTTTGAGTCTAAAATGTTCTTCACTTCGAATTCGGGCTCCCCATCTATTAGAATAGGTTCTGGAGGTTTGAGTAGTCGGGTTCCGGGTATCACTGGTTTCAGAAGTGACACATGCAAAACAGGGTGAATTCGCATACTAGCTGGTAAATCAAGTTTAACAGCCACTGGGTTAATTATTGCCGTAATAGAATAAGGTCCCAGATATTTTGGGTTAAAAGTTCGAGGACCTTTGAGTGTTAAATGTCTGGTAGCTAACCACACTTGATCCCCAATCTGATACGGAGGTGCTTCACTCCGATATAGATCAGCATTCTCCTTGTATTTTCTCTTGGCTTGTTGTAAATGCGTAGTTGCCTCTTTGAAGCCTTGGGTAATTGTAGAATGCAGATATTCTACTGCAGGCATTCCGAGGTTCAGAGGTGAGTCAAGGTTTGAGGTTCGAGGGTGATGCCCAAACAAAGTATAAAAAGGACTATGGCCAGTTCCAGAGTGTACCGAATTATTATATGCGTATTCGGCTATCCAAAGAATGTCTTTCCAGTTGCTTTCAGATTGCTGTAACATACACCGTAAGTACTGCTCAAGGGTCTGATTTGTCCTCTCGGTCTGACCATCAGTCTGAGGGTGGTGACTGGTCGATAATCTTACGTCGATCTGTGCCATTTGACAACATTTGCGCCAGAAGTGGGAAATGAATTGGCTTCCCCGGTCAGAAATTAGTATAGATGGGAATCCATGTAGCCGAACAATATTTTCGCGGAATTCTTTGGCTAGAACAGGAGCTGAAGGTAAACCTTTCAAAGGAATAAAGTGGGCCATTTTGGAAAACAAATCCACAATTACCAGAATAGTATTGTACCCCGAACAAGGAGGCAGGTCCGTAATAAAATCCATTGATAGGGTGTGCCAGGGTGCTGGCGGTATGTCTAGAGGTTGAAGGAGACCGGCTGGTCTTTTCTTTTGACTTTTATGTTGGGCGCAAACACCACAGGACATCACAAAAGATTTAACATCTTTTCGTCAAGAGGGCCACCAAAATTGTCGTTTCACCTTTTCCTCTGTCTTGGCAATACCGGGGTGTCCCTCTATTAATGTATCATGATAACCGGAAATAACTAGTTCGTGTAATTCCTTATGTGGCAGGAATAAGCGTCCTTGGAAATAAGGTAAACCATTATCTATGGTAAAGTCTGATCCCTGTTGTATCCATTCCTGTAAGGTTGTAGGGTCCAGGAGTTGTTTCACTCTGGCTTGAATATCTTCAAGCGTCTGTAACGAAGTCATGCCTAGAATCCTCTGTTCGGGAATTATTGGTACTGGTTCTGAGTTTGTATCAGATTCTCCCATTCCAATTCGGGATAAGGCGTCCGCTTTGCCATTCTTGCAGCCAGGTCGATAGGTAATCACGAAATCAAATTCAGCGAAAAACAAAGCCCATCGGAGCTGCCGTGATGACTGAGCCTTGGCAGTTTTCAAATAATGTAAATTCCGGTGATCAGTGATCACTGTGATGGTATGTCGAGCGCCAAGCAGATAATGCCGCCAGGCTTTAAAAGCGGACTTAATGGCTAACAGTTCTTTGTCCGTGATTGCATAATTAACCTCGGGTGCCGAGAATTTTCTGGACCAAAATGCTACGGGATGCAGTTGGTTGGTTTCGGGATCTCTTTGGGACAGGACAGCTCCCATGGCTAGGCTGGATGCGTCAGTCTCGACGACATAAGGGAGATCTGGACGCGGGTGTTTCAATATAGGTGCGGAGGTAAACTTAGCTTTTAAATCCTGAAAGGCCTGCTCGGCTTCTTCAGACCATTCAAAACGTTTATTTTTCCTCAAGAGTGGAGTAATGGGTTGTTCCACGCGTGAAAATTCCGGGATAAACCTGCGATAGAAATTGGCAAAGCCGAGCATGCTTTGTACCCCTTTTACAGAGCTAGGTGATGGCCATTTGAGGATGGCATCCACTTTTCTTGAGTCCATTCGGACTCCTTTGGGTGTCAGGATGAAACCTAGAAACTCGACTTCTGTGGTATGGAAAACACATTTCTCCAATTTAGCAAATAGTTTGTGTTGGCGCAGTTTTTCAAGTACTGCCCTGACGTGTTTTCTGTGATCAGATTCCGAAGAGGAGTACACCAAAATGTCATCGATATATATGACTACACAAACATCGATGAGTTCCCGAAGGACATCATTCATGAAGTATTGGAAGGCAGCCGGCGCGTTACACAATCCGAAAGGCGTCACCTGGTACTCGAATAATCCGTATTTAGTACGGAAGGCAATTTTCCATTTGTCGCCTTCTTTAACTCATACCAGATGATAAGCCCCCCGGAGATCTAACTTGGTGTATATGCAAGCGTCCTTCACCTGGTCAAGGAGTTCAGGGATCAGAGGCAGAGGATAACGGTTTTTAACCGTTATCTGGTTCAATGCACGTTAATCGATACAAGTTCTAAGGTCGCCTTCTTTTTTGGGCACGAAGAACAAAGCCGAGGATGCCGGGGACTTTGACGGGCGAATAAAACCATTAGCTAGGTATTGATCCAAATATTGTCTCAAATGCAGATTCTCAGGTTCGGTAAGGGCATAAATCCTGCTACAAGGGGGTTGTGCACCGGGCACCAGATCGATTTGGCAATCGTACGATCCGTGAGGAGGTAACGTGTTGGCCTGTTCCTTTTGGAAGACGTCCTGAAAGTCTTGGTATTCCGGAGGTAGTTGCATGGAGGCAGAGTTTACAGATGCTAGATTAATCTTCAGGTTTTCTGGGTAGCAGGTTTGTGTACAATCCGGGAAGGTTATTCTCTTAGCTCGCCAATCAATTTGAGGATTATGTGTCTCTAACCAAGGGATTCCAAGAATCACCTGAAACTGGGGAGCCTTGATTACATCAAACACAACACCCTCCTGATGGCCGTCGGGACCAATAAGAGTCACCTCAGTAGTGGAATGTGTTACCGGTCCAGAGGCAATTTCAGTTCCATCGACTGTGGTGATGACATCTTTGCTGGTTTTAGGACGGAGAGGGAGGTTAATCCTAGAGACCAATTCATGATCCACATAGTTTCCAATAGCCCCACTATCGATGTATGCCTTTATTGCATGCAACCCCTTAGGCTGTTCTGGATCTACGAGAACCATTGGCACAATGAAATGCGAGGTCTGAGAGTTAGTTTTCAAGCTCGGCAAGCGGACCCCTACACTTGTCGGGCGGAGTTGTTTCCCGAAACAGAGTCTTCATGGTTTTTATCAGCGGCTCCTACCGCCTTTCGGGCGGTTTTGCCGGGCAATCTCGTAGAAAGTGTGCAGAATTCCCACAATAAAGACATAATTTTAACTGCCGCCTCCTTTCACGTTCCTTTTGAGTTAAGGGTCCTTTAACCCCTCCAATTTGCATAGGCTCAAAGACATCAACTCCCTTGGGATTAGCATGGATCTTGACCAACACCCGGGTCTCAAACCTGGACCGATCTGCTTTTCTGTTTTGAAGTCTGTGATCCAATTGGACCACTAAGTCTATATACTCTGTGCATTCTTGGGGCGGATTTACAACTTGGGCCAAGACATCCTTAAGTTCTCCGCGTAGGCCTCGATAAAACAACGTGACTCTTTTATCCTCTGGCCATCCCGTTTCCACAATTAGTCTATTAAAGGTTGCAATATATGATAGGAGGTCCTGATTGCCCTGTCGCAGGGATAGAAGTTCGTCATCCAGAGCCTGCCCCTGAGAGTGTCGAGCAAATAACCTTTCCATGCTTGCTTGAAACCTTTGAAAATCACGGAGAATCGGGTCATCTTGAGTAACCAGTGGAACTGACCAATCGGCAGCGCAGCCGCTGAGATATGACAATACAAAGGCTACCTTGGTCTGATCATTAGGGAAGGCCCCAGGTCTGCATAGGAAGTGCAAACGGCACTGATTCATGAATACGGCGAATCGTTTGGGGTCCCCAGCAAAGCGTTCGGGTGGGGCCAGCGGCATGTTTCCAGGTAAATTAATCTGCACAGGGTTACTGGAAACCACAGGAGCGGGGTTCCCTCCGGAACCGGGTAGAGGAGTTTGCCCAGCTTGACCTTGCAAAAGCTGTCTGGCCAGGTCATCAGTTCTTTCCTTTGATATTATTAATTCCCTCCTGAGGGCATTAGTCTCTTTACGAGCGGCATGTACTTCGGCCCGTAATTCCCCCAGTAATTGGGCCAACTGATCAGTCTCAGAACTTTCCATAGCGCCTGGAATTTGTAGGGAAGGCTTTGCGTTCTGTTACGCTCACCTGACTCCCACGGAGGCGCTGGCCTGGTTCGCGCTGCTGTGACCTCTTCTAGGGTGATGCGCAGGGTTCGGAAGACGGACTGGATCGGGCCCCCAAATCTGGCTTGTCTGGCTCGCAGAAGTATCCTTCTGTAGGCGAAAATAGGGGATTAACTGTCTGCAGGGTAATGCAATCGGCCTCCCACTTTCCCCTCTCACCCTCCTCGAAACCCTTCTGTGATTCCTTGTAGCGTCTCACCTTAGGGTCTGGAAGGACGAGCTCTCCATCCTGCTTCTGATGCAGGGGCGCGTTGGTATCCAGTTACTTCACTGGATTTTCGGATTGGTGAGAACCAAACTTGCTTGGCTTCCAGGTTTTGATAAGAGGTTCCCCTTGTGTCCATGCATTAATGTACTAATGCTAGTGTCTTTTTCCCCATAGGGGCCGGGGTACGGAATGCCGGGGAACAGGCACCGACCCGAGATGAGAGGTGAAATCCTTGTAGAAATCAGGTAAGTCTTTAATGAGCGTCTTTTGGTAAGGTCTTTTCATTCGCTCATTAACGCTGATGTCTCTTTTTCCCCTTAGGCGCCGGGGTCCGGAAATGCCAGGATGTGGCGTGGATCCGATATGAAGAGGGAATGAATCAACAGGTAAGTCTTAACACGGAGATTTAGCTTTCCTTATTCCCTTCTCTCTCTCACCTTTTGTTCTGGTCTTTTTCTCCCTAGGCGCTGGGGCGTGACTGCGAATCCGGATGATCGCTGCTGAACATGGAGGCGCCCTGTAAAGGTGAGTGGAATGCGGCGCTGCAGCGATCGACACAATGAGCTTTTAAATAAAAGTTTTCCTTTTCAGAATTGTCGGCGAGATGTCTCCGGGATGCGGATTTAGCAGGTAAGGACTTTTCCTTCTTCTGTTCTCTTCTTCTCTTCCTTTGCAGGTGATCCAGGATGCTGGCAGGCGTGGCAGAAGTCAGGATGCAGGAGCAGACACGGTGAGCATCCAGCTGCTAGATGCAGAACAACGCGAAGCACGTGTGGCTGTTCGGGTGGGGTTTAAATAGCCTTGGAAGAAGTTCCAGGTATGTATCCTTCCTCCAATTAGGTATGTATCCTTCCCCGACCACGCCCAGATGGTAAATTAGTCCCACAGGTAAAGTAGTTCCTTTCAGGCCTCAAGGAGGCCGGGATCCTGCAGCATGGTCTGCATCAGGTAAGTGCACCCAAGCACTCCCATAATGAGCCTGGCGCCCATGGCGCCAGGACTGATGTCTTTTATGAGTCCTTCTTTGGGGACTGGATGTCCGCTTTCGGGGACGCAGGGCTTGAACCGGCTCCCCGGGAGCGGGCATCATGACAGCTTGCTCCTACAGCTAGTAATGCTGAAGTCCTGCAATTGTGATACCACATAGTCTGCCTAGGACTATTTAAATGCTAAACTTACCATATTTTACCGTATTGCCGCACGCTTTTGCACCTTTGTTCACGTAGACCTGGACCTAAATTGTGAACAAGTCCATTGAATTGCATTGCTAGGCTCTGATATTGGCCCTTTGCCGAAATTAATTTACAGCATACTGGAATCGTGTTGTTATTATATGTTTAGATAGCAGCCCATTTCTGAAATTAGCTTACTGTGTTGCCAGGATAATTTGAATTGTGCTGTCCATCACCTGTTAACCCAACCTATCTAGCCCTTAGCTATAATGTTACACTCTGCACATTTGTACTATGTTGATACTCCTATCTGAACAAAGTTTACGTTGCATAACCAGCCTCCTTGCTGATGCACAACCCTTACCCAATCTGACTACAATGGCAATATTTAACCTCCCACTCATCAGTCACTCTGACCATCTAACCAACCTAAGACCTGACAGGCGCAATCCCTGCACCGTCAGATAGAAACCTTAGAATGCGAGCCAGACTAACTAAAATACATGAACCACTCATGAGATCTTTAACCCCAACAAATAAGAAATCCAATCTCCTGACTAATGAAAAGTCTAATACTACCAAACATGCCACTATCTTGCCCCTCTGTACGACAATTCCAAGCAGCAGGCTGGGCATTTACCAAAGTTAGTTGACTGCATACCACCAACTCCTAGCCAGGAGGTTTCACCATTACTAGAGACACACCCGCTTGAAGGAGCCCTCATAAACGCCAGATCCCTGGTTGCCCATGCAACAGATATCTCTGATAAAATACTAGCAGATAATCTGGATTTCCTTGCTATCACGGAATCCTGGTTACATAATGCTGCAGGACCATTGCTATTGTTAGCCATCCCAGACGGCTACACAATACTGAGACAAGACAGAGATGTAACCCGAGGTGGCGGCATCGCCATAATATCGAGATCAAACCTTGCTCTGAGATCGACCCCTCCACTAATCTTACAATCCTGCGAAGCCCTTACAGTGAAACTCCCCCTAATCAATTCGCAGACCCTTACCATTTACCTAATCTACAGACCACCTGGTACACTCAGGACCTTTGAGGAGGACCTCCATACCCTCCTTTCCAACAACCTCAAAACTACTACCCAACTACTTTTACTTGGGGACTTTAATCTAGGTTTCAATGACCCAACAGACAAAAATGCTATCATTATATCTAATATCTTATCAGAATTAGGCCTTTCCCAAAAAATCAACAAACCCACTCATAGTAAAGGGAGAACACTTGACTGGGCGGCTGATCATAACTGCACTGCAACCATCACCTCTATTTCTCTGCAACTGTGGACAGACCATTTCCTTGTGCCTTTCACATTAGCTACTACTAGACCATTCCCAATGGTCTCACCTACCGTCCCACCATGCCTAACAAGGAATAAAAAGAATATTACAGTGGAGAAAGTGATCCCTGCCATCCTACCCACTCTTAACGATCTGGCCAACAACCTAGACCCAGGTACACTGGTCCACGAGTACAACAGAATTATGCTTAGTACTCTCGATAAAATTGCTCCTCTCAAACTCAGACCCAGCAAACCTAAAGCGCATCTAAATAAGTGGTTTACCCCCCAGCTAAAGGACTTACGACTCCTCAAAAGGAAATGTGAAACAACCTGGAGACTATTCCCTACAGATGACAACAAAACAAAGTTAACCAAAATCTCCTCACAATATAAAAATGATATCTGCTTGGCTAAATGTAATTCATACAATGAACGGATCTCCAACGCCAATTCCAGTATGAGGGAATTATTCTCCATATTAAAAGAGATGGAGTCCCCCATTCCCACACCAGATATCTGCACCAAAAATAAAACATGGTGCTCTGACATTCAACAGGCACTATCCAATAAAGTAACCACTCTCCAGGACAAAATAGCCAAAAAAAGCTGCCCTCAATATTCCACAACAATCTGACAACCTCATACCTCTGACCAATGAAATACCATCTGACCGTCTTGCCAGATTCCACTTCACCAAAACAACCACTTTAGAGGTAGAAAAAGTTATTGTCTCACTCAAACTGTCCAATTGCCAAGGTGACCTTTGCCCGGCGCAGATTATAAAAGATGCCGCAAGAGATCTTGCCCCTTTTATCTCTAAATTGATCAATGCCTCATTCTCAACTGGCACTATTTCCACCAATCTGAAGCAATCCTGGGTTCTCCCACTGTGAAAGAAACAAACCCTAGACCCTCTCATCCCCACTAATTATCATCCCATCACAACGGTACCACTTTTGCTCAAGATCCTTGACAAAGTGGCCTACACACAGATTTAAAAATATTTGGAAATCCACAAGCTCTTGGGAGCAAGACAATCTGGATTCCAGCCCCGTCATGGGACGACAACTGCTCTCATCGACTTAAAAACTAAATTCGATGAGTTAAGAGACAAAGGTAAAACAGCCCTCCTCCTTTTGCTTGACCTCTCAACAGCATTTGACCTGGTGGATCACAAGGTCTTATGCAGCCACCTTGACTCAGCAGCCCACTTTTCCACAGAGGCTATCAGATGGATAGAATCATTCCTGAGTGATAGAACCATGAGGGTCTTCTCCCCCTCGGCAGCGTCCGACCCTGCTCATATCACGTACGGTGTCCCCCAGGGCTCCTGTGTCTCCCTGACACTGTACAATATATTCGCTAAGCCCCTGTTTGACGATCTGGACCTTCTGGGTGTCACCTACAGTAACTATGCAGATGTTACTCAGATTCTCCTCCCACTTTCGGGAGATTAAAACAAGGATTTGGCCTTGGTGAACAGAGTGTACCTCATCATCCAGGCATGGATGGCCACTCACGGTCTATGCCTGAATGATGACAAGACGGAGCTGATCATCCTGGGCACCCACCTTAACCTCAAGAAACTAGGCCAGGAACATTCCTCGTTTTGCATTGATGGGAACCTTATTAAAGTGGCTAAGGAAGTAAAAACCCTTGGTTTCTATCTCAGCTCCACCCTCTCACTTGATTAACAAGTGAAATCCATGGCCTCTACTACTGCCAACACGTGCAAGCTCATTAGGACCGGCAAACCCTTCCTATCGAACGGCAGCTGCATGATCCTGGCCAGAGCTCTAATACTCTCTAGGCTGGATTACTGTAACGCTCCTTACATAGGCACCAACAAAGACATTATCCATAGGATACAAATCCTCCAGAACAATGCATTAAGATCTGCTCTAGGTATTAATAGACGAGTTCATATCTCAGCGACTAGATGTCAAAACAACTGGCTTTCGACCCATAACAAAATCCTGCTAATAACTGCATCCTTGACTCATAAAGCACTAAATAACGCTGCCCCCAGCTATCCTGCAGATAGACTACATAGAAAAACATCAATCAGACCCATGAGATCTAATAACGCCAACTGCCTCACTGTACCTAAATTTAGACTCATCAAGGTTGGCGGGAGTAGCTCTCCCGTAAAAGCAGCTAAACTTTGGAACTCTTTACCAAACCATCTTAGAGAAGACCAACCCTACCTGAACCTCAGACAAAATTACTCCAATCTACTCAAATCCACTGACCTTTGGCTGGATCTCTGCACTCTATACCAAGATATATAATTTATTTGTATTGGAATGCCTGTATCACCTATTTCTATGCCCATGTACCCTACCTGCTCTACTATTTGTATATATGTACTACCTTGACCTGGCCTCCTGCTACTTTGTAATTCTGTAACCTGTACGCTTTGCACTGTCTTGCTGTTGCGCCCTGATACCTTCGGGTATGGTGCGCATTAGAAATAAATAAACAAACAAACAAACAAACAAATGTCGACCATCAAATGAAAATAAGGCAGTACTAGTGGCGTTGTGCCAAATAAAAAGGGCCTATACTAAGAAACCTATTGCCGTACCTTACCACTAATACAAAAGTGTGTAGGATAGTTCTCAAGAAAAGAATGAAGTGTTCACAAGTAATATGTCAGGATGTGTTAGCCTGAATCTTCCTTCCCCATGTTTTGAGCACGGGGTAAGGTGGAACCATGGAGCACAGTACACACTCGAGCTTCCTCAGCACGAGTCAACAGTTCTGTTCCAGTTTATCAGGAGCCTCGATGGCGAAGTCTCTTTCCCATGAAAGTCTATTGCCTTCGAGGGTCTGACGTATAATTAAACAAAAGTTCCTTCAACAAAATGAAAGTTAATTTCTTGGTTTTACTTAGGGTAAGGGTTCAACACCGCAGGGTGCCCCTCTACTGGGCACTGACCATTGTTCCTATCGATATCAGGGCCTCATTGGTAGTGTCCCCTGGTTCTGAGGGCCTGATAGGTTCTCAAATAACAAAACAACAAACAAACACAAAGTTGTGTTCTATGTATTTCTCGGGTGATGGATTCACCGCTAGGACCCCTCTTCCGGGCACTGACCCCTCTTTGCTTTCAGCCTCCCTCCACCAGGTTCACTATAGCTTTTCTTGGGTGATGGATTCACCCCTGGATCTCCCTCGTTCGGGTTCTGATCCCTCTCGACTGTTTGCCTACTTCTACCACGTTAACTATGGCTTTCAACAATCTTCCTTTATCGTTCTCGTATAAAGTCTTTTCCACAGTTTGCTCTGAACCTCCCTTCCTCGGGTTCACTTGATCAGGGTGATACAGGCTCACCCATGGGTCCCCCTCTTCCGGGCGCAAACACCTTCTCAAATCTTAATGTCTTTTTAAACAGTTCCAGTGGACATCCCTCGGCCGGGTTCACTCTTGTCAACACACTGTTTCTTGGGACTTTAGACTTGCCCCCTTCTCGTCAGCATCCCGCTTCTGGGTTCAATCTTGCCAACTTCACATTCACAAATATTTGCGGGATGCACTTCTCTTGCTTTCTCACAGTTCTTAGGTCAAAGGCTTTCGACTGTACAGGGATGTTGCTTGATCTCCTGTATGACCACTTTGACCTATCTTGGCGGCTCTCCCATGGCCTTCTGGTATTTGTAGTTTCACTCAGATGGGGATCGACCAGAATCTCTCGAGTTAGAACCCAGGTGGTGTAATTTCCCTCTACAGCTGGTCTCCCCTCAACACTTTTACCACGGTAGCAGGAGTTTCCCTCGCTCCCGCTTATCAGCTTCGACACGCTCCGTGTACCATGCAACACACTTGGGCTATTGTCCTCGGTCTTACGATTCGCTCTGCAAAGGCTTCGCAGGTCTGCGTCGAAAAGGGCAAGGTCCTCTCCCTCCTTGTCAGCCTCTCGATATTCGCCTCCTTTCTCCTCCTCTTGAAGTGCCGGGTCTGCATATCTGTCTCATTGTGTGGTCTACCTTGCTCATACTGTGCTCTCTTGCTGCACCTTTTATCCCTGTGGGGAGGGAAACGGCTGTTAGGTGTGCATGATTCTGATCAATTGCCTGACTCTGCCTGACCCTTGTATTGGGACATGTCTGGTAAACGGCTCTGGTGTTAGTCCGTTCTGTGGTGTGTTGTGCAAAAGTGTTTGTGTCGGAAAGGGGGGGGCAGTGTTTTTGAATGTCCTACGTGGTAGGATGCGGAAAAGGTGTTAAAAAAAAGGGGATATTGTGTCTCACCCATCAGTGTCCCACTTCCACTCCCTGAGGACCCCCTATCCAGGTGATCCCCCTCATTGGTCTCCGCCCCAGGAACTGGATCCAATATCGATGACTTTGTCCTGGCCACCTGGATGACAGATCCCCGGGCACTAGCTAGGGAGACACCTTCAGGTTTCTCACACAGGAAACATGGAGCGGAACAGAGGACAACAGACGTGGACTGTGGGTGAGTAAAATTGCCTACACGCATGCGCTGCAAAGCACCTGACCAAATGGCGATGTGGGTGCTTATTACTACACAATGCATGGCATGACAAGCGAATTGCAAAGGTCGTACCTGACCACCTTCTGCAACAACGTCACAATACAGCCCAGGGAGCATGCACATGTTGGACATACTGTATGTGTTCATCAGCTTCTCCATCCAGGTAACAACTCCTAACACAAACATGACTACAGGTACCAAATTGCAACATGCACAATCCAAAGCAGTGCTGACAAATGATCACATCGCATCACACAACAGCAACCCTGCCAGTACTACAGCCGTGCACCCATGTGCGCCCAGCCAGCAATGCTGACCCAGTGGCCCCAGAAGCCTATTGAGGGCCGATGGTAAACCCAGCATGCCACATGCACGGGAGAAATACACTGCCACAAGACAGCCACCATGTCAGCTGTTCATGTCACCGACAGACACCTTACGTAACATCTGCTACAAGGGCACAGGGTGCATGTGAAGTCCAAACTGCATGATATGAGGGACACAGCATGCGCAAACATTGTACAGACACATGCCATGAAATGAAGCCCCATATGCATGCACATGATGTCCATTGCCCTAATATTGTGTAAGGACATCGCTACACATTACACTGTGACCGATGTCTGTGCCTGGCATACAGGTGATTCTGGATACCCACAACGGTCCCGGCTAATGACCCCTGTGCATGATCCACAAACACTGCAGGATATTGCCTACAACCATGCGCACAGCGTGACCCGTGTGTGCATCAAGCGAACCTTCGGCTGTCTGAGGGCACGATCTGCCTCGACCATACTGGTGGAGCTCTGATGTACGCTCCAGAGAAAGTGGGTAGAACTGTGCTTGTGTGTGCCAATCTACACAATATCTATCTGAAGAGAAATGTTCCTCCATAGCCTAACATGTCCCTGGCCTGACCGCTACCCCCTTACATAGACATGCCACCCCCAGAGGATGAGGATGCAGTGCCTGTGGCAGAGGCAAATGCATGCATTGCCCAAGATGACTTGAGGGATCGGAGACTGGCTCAACAGAGGCTGATAGACAATGTCTTCTGACTAATTCACATGGCACAAGCCGTGCACGACTGTGTGACACTCACCTCTATTAATAAACACCACAATGACACAATCAGGAATGTCCTTGCATTGATGAAGTTCAACAGTTTTAATCAAATGATGTGCACCAACTATAACCACTCCCACCACCAACTCCCCGGCACACTATCCCCCTCCCACCACCAACTCCCCAGCACACTATCCCCCCTAGCCCCTCCCACCACCAACTCCCCAGCAGACTATTTCCCCCTCCCCACTCCCACCACCAACTCCCCAGCACGGCCACTCAGGTCAAAAAGTGTCACAATGTTATTTCTGTGGCCTCTTTCCCCCCAAGCCACCCCCTGGTGATAGGGGACCCAATTGATGCTGGAACCAGCGCCTGGTTGTACTCTTCTGTGACCCCTCAGTGGGTGTCGTAAACTGGAGGCTATCGAGCCTGGGCCCCGGATGTGCTGGAGTGTGAGCTCCTGCTCTTGGGGATGGCCTCTACAAGGGCCAAGACGCCTTCCGCCATGTTCCTGACCCTCTGACCATATACAGTCAGGGCGGCAGTACTAGCAGCTGCCTCTGCCCAGTTCCTTGACATGTCCCGCACAATGCTGCGGGTTTCCCCTTGCAGCAGTCACAGATCACTTGGAGTTGTTCCGAATGTGTGTGCCCAATTTCTTCCATCTCCTCCAGCCTCTGAAGCATGGTGTTGCTTGGTGGTGTGTGCTGAATGGGAGGGGGGCTGTACAATGGCTCTGGGCTGTTGGCCGGGAAACCATAGGATGGTGGGTCAAAGTCCGGCTCTTGTGTCTGGGCACTCTCGGGTGGGTGAGCGCTCTTGGGAGTTTGTGGCCCTTCTGCAGGAAGTGGCACTGGGCTGCTGGCCCCCTGTGTCTTAACATCTGCCCTGCCAGGAGGTGTGCTCTCTGTGTCAGTCCCTGTAGCTCAGGAGTTGGTGCAAAGGGCTTTGCTGTGCCCCTGGTGGCCTGTGGTGTTGCCGTAGGCTTGGTCTTGCTGGTTCGTGGTGTCTCACGGCAGTCTATCCGCCTAGGCACAGCCTGTGTGTGTCTTTGTGAAGTGGTGGTGGCTGATCCGGAGGTGCCACTTACAGATGGGCCTGCACCCTCGTCCTCCTTCGATGCCTCTGGTGATGTGTGAATGCCTGTAGGGGACATATGAAATTTTGTCAGATATGGTTCTTCCACATGTGTTGGCATGCAAGACACATTTGCTATGGTACAAAGTGAGCCCCACATTTTTGGGCTGATGGGCATGGTTGGTCAGGGGGCATTGCATGTGGGCACAGTAATGTGGGAATGGTTGCTGCAATTTGTGTGGGACACATGGCCAGTTGGCATTTGGCCTGTGTGTGGGGAGGGCAGGGTGTCCATGATGGGGCAGCTGATGTATAGCTTGCATGCTTGTGGTCCTTCATGCCCCCACATCCCCTCCCTGGGTGGCACATACCTTGTGGAAGTGGGTGTGGTGGCTTCCTCTATGGTACTTATAGGTTATAAGGGTGCCTGTAATCCCGAAGGTCCCCCAGGTAAGCAATATAGTAACATATCGAATGGGACCTCGGTAGTGAGGTTGGACAGATACACTTACTCAAGAACAATGAATACAACAAAAATGAATTTCTTACAAAATACACCACTATCTTAAAACCATACAATTATTAAGAATAAATCACCATCTTGACATCTTATTCATTCCACCTTTCATACCCATACTCACATACATACTACCGATTTCAAATTATACAATAAATCAGGGTAAACCCTTCCGTAGAACCCTTTACATATATATTCACACAATGTTCGATTTTTCACACCATTGTCTCCTAATGGTGTGTATATCTGTACAATAGCTCCACCAGCTTATTGACAATTGTCTATATATGTTTCAGTCAGACAAAAAAGGGCTTTCCAATGCAGCCAATCATTGTTCCGACCTTCTTCAGGACAACAGTGAGGTATCTTCCCTCACATACAAAACACAATCTGGTGGAAGATGTCTTCCAATCTTCACGCTACAAGGGACAAAACAAAACTCATTTGGCACATATAAATTATGCGTGTATACCTTTCATAATATAAACAGTTTGCACTCGCCTCCAAAAGCAATTAATGGGGGTGGCGCAAATTTAGGACTTAATCCATAGTGCTCCGAGGATCTACATTCCGAGAAGCCTGAATAAGCGACATAGGCAAAGAGTAAATCACCTACTCTAAGGTCATAAAGGACATGCAAAGCAAAAGAGGACAAATATCCACTTACTTATAACACTGCAGCTGAGTTAGTGCAAGCTTATGGTGAGCCAACTTCTGTGAGACACTTCTTCGGATATCTCACTAGTGTGCAGAGCATCAGTCAATCATAGACCTTTAGAAGGGACCAAAGCATAACGCCCTTTTAGCCACTCATGGTTCAACTTGTTGCTGGTGGCTCACAACCACATCACAAGATATTGGGGGTCATTACGAGCTTGGAGGGCCCGGTAAATCCCTTTCGCGGGTCCCGGTCCGGGTCCCACAAAAGGGGACTTACTGGGCCATTCCAACCTTGGAGGGCCCGGTAAATCCCTTTCGCGGGTCCCGAACCCGGTTCGTCCCCATTCCCATTTGAGACCCCATAGGGCTCAATGGGTTACCAGACATTTGGTCGAAAAAAATTGGTCGACCAGACAAATGGTCGAACCAATTTGGTCGAAAACCAAATGGTCGAATTTATTATTATTTTTTTTCACTCCTTTTTTTTTTTTTGGGGGGGGTCCCCCCCCCAATCCCCTTTTTTTTCTAAAAAATCCTTTTTCAAAAAACGAAAACCCGAAAAATAAATATATAATTAAAAAAAAAATTCGACCATTTGGTTTTCGACCAAATTGCGTCGACCAAATGTCATTCGACCAGTTTTAATTCGACCAAATGACTGGACACCGGCTCAATGGGAATGGGGAGGATGGCAACAACGACCCGTTGATAACAGGGCCATTGCTGCCATCCGGTAATGCTCGTGGGTGCCACTCTGCACGCCTGGTCTGATCAGGCGTTCCAGAGCGGCACCAGCGAGCATACTCGGAACGTTGCGGCGAGGTAGCAATGGCGCCGGTAGCACTACCAGCACCGTTGTTGCCTTACCGCAACACTCCAAATGAAGACCAATGTCAATTGACCCTTTACATGAGACGAATCTCTGCTTAATATGCTCATGCGATCCTTACCTGAGGATCCAACGAGCCGTGCCTCGCTCACACAGAGTTGTGAAAGCAGGCGATCGAAAGAACGCCCAATTTAAAGGCAAGAAAGAATGCACTGCGTGATCCGCCACAGTGAATTCATAGACCTAGCGATGGGACTTCTCATTCTCGTAGTGGTCTAAGGAGCTTTTACACACGGACAAGCATGGTAAATTCCCCATAATAACACATCCAAATGTGTGTACAGTGACCACTCAACAAATCACTCATAGGAAAGCTTGCTAGCAGAATACTCAATATGAATCTTGGAACTTCCCTCAGACCAAACAGAGGAGTGTGATGCACTGATACCTAGGATGTAAATACCGGGGGTATACTCAATCTACATACGTTTTGGTAAGGCATAAAATGCACTAAAGCCCTAACCAAAGATTAGACCTACATAGTCACCAAATATTATATATGACAGGTCCGTGGTGGCTAGACAAATTTGTCAATGCACCCGGGCTCTAAACCTGGCGTGTGGCACTTATAATAATTTATTCCACTCAACAGCAACGTGCTGGCAGAATACTCAAAAAAGATATATCTTGCAGTAACTGCCATCCGGGACTCCCTCAACCCAGACAGGACGGTGTGATTCTCCATCTACATAAGTGTTAGTCAGGCATCACCTAGAGCTAAAAAGGCCCTTATCAGAGGCTAGACTAACATAGTAACCACATGGTATATGGCACAGGTCGATAGTGGCTAGACAAATTTGTCAATGCACCCGGGATCTAAGCCCGGTCTGTGGTACTTATAATAATTTATTCCACTCGACGGCAACGTTCATGCCATGTCTCACTGAGTCTAAGGCATATATCCATCGTTGCTCTAGTCTGTGTAGCGTGGTGCTCACATATCCTCCACGTGACGAAGCCGTCACGATTTGTAATACAAACCACTTGATATCCCTCTGTGTGTGACCAGCTTCAGAAAAATGCTCTACCAGGGGTTTGTCTTGTACCTTGTTCTTCACACATGACCTGTGCTCTGAGATTCTCTGTCAAATCTGTGTAGTGGTTTTGCCTACATACACCAATGGGCAGGGAGACAAAATGATATAGACAGCATTCTTTGTCAGAAAGTTAGTATGGCCCTTAAGTTGCCATTTGATATCTCTGTATTCAAAAATGAGATCCCATTCTTTATATTACTATACTCCTCTATGACACTGCCAGGACTCTATTGGTGCTCTTGTGCAGCCTGCAGTGTTGCACGGTGGTGTACAGTGATTGGCTAGCTGCACCCATGTCGGTGTAGGGGGACATGTACTTCCATGTGGCTCATCTGCCATGCCAACATGGGGCAGGTCAACTGGGCCCACAACATGTTGGTGTGACTGCTGCACAGTGTCGTGGTTGCTCACACACCACAGTCCGGCTGGAACAGGGTGCACCGGCAGGGGTGTGGTGTGCACGGCACTTGGATAGGTCACTTGCCACCCCTTCCCATTGCTGTTACGCTCAGGGGTGTTTTTGGTGCCCTGCCCCATGGCTGCTGTGGAGGGTGGCTGATGTGGCACCCTGTTCGCCTGGACCTTACTCAAGCCGACACAGCTGCATGGCTGAAGAAGTGTCTTGAAGATCTCTGAGCTTGGATGAGAACCAATTGGTTAAAATTAAACAGTAGTAAAACTGAGGTTCTGGTCGTTGGGACTACCTCCCCCCTTCGTTTTTGGACCAGAGTTCTGGCCCTCCTCCCTTGGCCCTCCTCCCGGGCCAGTTTAGTCAGTTAAGAACCTGGGGATCAGAATCTCGGCCTCTCTACCCAGGGATGAGCAGATGGCGGCAGTCTGCAAAACTGGGCATTTTAAGCACCAGATTCTGCGGAAGGTTCTTCCCTTTCTCCCAGAACAGTGTCAGGCCCTGGTAGTGGCGTCATTGGTTCTGAGTGGGCTTAATTACTGTAACTCACTTTACTTGGCTCAACCTTGTTACCTTCTAAATCGGTTACAGCTACTCCAAAATGCGGCTACCAGTGCTTTTTTTCGCCCTCCCTTTGGTGCCCACATATCCCCCCTGCTAAGGAAACTTCACTGTCTTCCTGTTGAAAGTGGCATTCTTTTCAAGGCCATGTGTATGGTACATCGGGCTTTCTACAGCCTCGGGGCTGAATATCTGCAGGAGAAATTTGTTCCCTAGGCTCCAACATGCGTGTTGCGCTCTCAATCTGCCCTTTTAGTGGCGGTTCCCCTGATCCGACTCTCACGGACAGGTGGGTGTGCGTTCTCAGTAGCTACCGCCAAGGCCTGGAACAATCTGCCTTTTACCTTACATGGGACTGAGGATCATCTTTTCACCGGCTGCTGAAAACATTCTTATTCTAGTCTGTATTTAAACATGTTAATCCTTTCTCTCAATCAGCGCCAAGAAGCCTTCGGGTGTATCTGCGCTCAATAACTTTCTTTAACATAACATAACTACACCCTGATTGGCATGCCCAGCTTCTGGGTCTGCTGACATGTGTCCCTGTCAACTGAGGCGTCTTGTGGTAGGCTGACATTTGTGCATAGACATGTGCTGGGCGCGGGTTGTTTGACTCACCTCCTGCCTCCTGGCTGCTGGCACCCGCCTCTGCACCTCTGACTCCCTCAATGCCCCTCGATGTCCAGGACCATGCTGCACTTCTCCTCCTAGCCAATGAGGACCAGTGGTTCTGCGGTACCACCTCCAGACGCCAGGGACTCCTGGCGGTGTTGGGACACACACCCTGATCCTGAGGTCGCTCCAGCGCTTCCTACAGTCCTCCCCATCACAAGGTACGCTGACCACGGCAGTCACCTTCTGGCTGATGGCATGACAGATGAACTTCATCAGTGAGGACCAGCAGCTCTCCCTCACTGAACTTTGGTTTCCTGAAGTGATTTCCAGGCACCTTGCCTTGGGTCCATTCCTGTGTCATTTGGGCATGTTTCCAGGCCCGGATGGCTGCAGGAAGTGGGAGATTCTGGATGGATTGAGTTTTTCAAGATGGCCGCTGCCATGCTTCCCGTTCCAGCGCTGATGCAATTTCCACCAGCACTTATAGCGTCAGCTTTGGCAGCAGTAGCACCTATTTTTGGGCAATAGCCCTTATTTCGGCGCACTTTACGCCGAACAGTAATAGCGTTTCCATCAGAGTTGGGCGCGCGTGCACACCAGGTTGTAATGCGGCGCTTATACTGCTGCACCACACAGCAGTACCGCTATTTCCGTTCGGCAGAAATTGTGCCGGAATACCACCAGACTCGTGATAAGGCCTGGTGTCTCTTAGTGTGGATACCATGGAATTGAAAATTAATGTTCAGAACATTGGTATAAATGACTTATTTCAGCCACCAGATTATTGAAACAGTCAAAAAAATTGCAATTTGAAAAAATTGGCAAAGTGCCTATTTTTTGCCACAAAAGCAGTTTGGTGTCTCAACGTGAAGGCATCTGACAGCTGTTTGCTGCTTGTTTCTAAGACAATAGTTTTCCTCCAAATTATTGAAGAAAGCATCATAAACCAGAATTAGAAACATTAGCAACATGAACATTATTAGGCCCCTAAACTTGAATAGCAGTCTTGGCGTAGTAATTAAAGTTTCTGCATTCATACTGTAACGCTCACCTGTGGAGTCTTGGGACATCCTGAGCACCTCGTTATCGCCTTCACCACTCCTGCTCCAACCAGGAATGGCACTCAGAAGGTGCACTAGCGCGGTTAGGGTGGAAGGGATGGGGATGGTGTGGAAGGCTGCACCCCTCGGCTCTGTCCCTTGATGTGGGTCTTGTCTACATTAATGAGAGAAAGGAATGGTCACAAGTGTACTGTGCTCCCCTGCCAACCCTTGATAGGCCTGTCCCCAGGATTGGCTTACTCACCGCAGTGTGTGAAAGTGGCTTTGGAAGATGCTTCTTAAACCAGTTACGTCACTGGTTCAACAGCCCAGTCCCTCTGTGGCTGGCTTCCTCTTGCCTTCCTCGTATTGTCGTGCCAATGTGGCTTGTTAGTGGTAGTCCTTGCTCCACTGGAGGAGTTGCTAGTGTTTCTGTGCTGCATACTGAATTGTCCATTCCGTGGTTTATGTGCTGCTTTATTTCCTTGCAGGTCTGGTACGTGGCGTGAGCAGACCCATGATGTTGACTGAGAAAGCAGAAGTTCCAGGGGCTGCCGCGAATGTGGGAAGAAAGGTAAGAAGCGCAAAGAGAGAGAATTCAAAGACAGATTACCCTAGGACTGCATGTGTTTTCTGGAGAGTAACTCATGTATTTGTCTTCTTCCCAGGTTGCCGGAACCACAGGAGTAACCATGAGCAGATTTGTATGGGTACGTTTTTCGAATGAGCTGCAAGGCTCATGGGTGCTGTTGCAGCGATTGTGGCCAGAACGCAAAGCACGTGTGCGTGGATGAAAGGGGCTTAAATAGTCCTGCTATCCAACATGGAGCTTGAGAGTTGAGCACCTCTCACAGATTTGGGCTCTTCTGAATCCTGCTGTCTTTAGAGGTAGCCATCTTTGATTGGAGCATTTTGATTCAAAAAACAAGTTCCTATATTAAAGATTCTACTCATTTCCTACAACACCTAAGAACCGTTCCATTCAACAACAACCATATCTGCTTCACGGTAGACGTCAAAAGCTTATACACATCGATTCCCCATGACTTGGGCAGAGAAGCGGTGGAGTGGATGCTCCTGAGGGAAGGAGAAATAGCTGCACAAAAAGAGTTCATCATGGGACTGTTGGAATTCATTAGTAACAATTCATACTTCCAATTTAAAGACGAATTTTACCTACAGGTTGCAGGCACTGCCATGGGAGCAACCATGGCCCCTTCATATGCAAACTCCTTCATGCACAAGTTCGAAACAGAACATGTCCTGACAAACAACTTATGGAATCAAGACCTTATCACCTGGATCCGGTACATAGATGACATTTTCGGCATCTGGAAGAGCACAGAATCACACCTATTAGAATTTTTTGGTTACATCAACAACATAGACCCACGGATACAGTTCACATACGAATATTCACGTGAATCCATTCATTTTCTAGACGTTGAGATCACTGTCACAGAAACAGAATATCAAACTACTATCTATCGGAAAAGCACAGATAGGAACAGTCTGTTACACAGACTTAGTTTTCATCAACCCAGTCTGATCAAGAATTTACCTTACAGTCAATTGCTTCGAGTGAAAAGGATTGTGAGTAACCAGAGTGAATACGAAAGAGCTGTAAAAGAGAAGGGTAAGAAATTTCTGGCCCGCGGTTATTCAACAGAGGACGTTACATCAGCAGAAATACGCACGGTTTCACAGGATAGAGAAGAACTACTCAAACCCAAAATACACAAACAGGATATCTGTCCCCCACTGGTGTTTGTATCGAAATATTCACGCCAAAGCAATCGGATCAAGTCAATCATAAAGAAAAATTGGAACACTGTAACATGTGACAAGAGGGTAGAACACCTATTTAAAGAACCCCCTACATTTGCTTACCAGAGAAGTTCCAATTTGAAAGACAGATTAGTCCACACCAGACCCCCACAAAAGAAGAGAAGCACAGACCGCATAGGTACATTTCCATGCCTCAACTGCAGCAACTGTGGATATATCATGAAAGGACAAACCATAAATCATCCATATACTGGAGAAAAAATTAAACTGAAATGCTATGCCACATGTGACACGGCAGGAATCATATATGGAATTAAATGTCCTTGTGGTTTATACTACGTCGGACAAACACAACGCACAGCAAAGATCAGGTGGAACGAACACAGATCTTGTATCAGGAACAAGACTGCAAGCTCTGCAGTAGCAAGACACTGGCAGAGTAAACAACACAATCTGGCACAGATCAAATTTGTAGTCCTGGAAAGAGTCCAAAGAAGAGAAAGACATGAGGATCTACAAAAAAGAATTGATCAACGAGAAACGTTCTGGATAGACAGACTAAGTTCCCTTACTCCGAAGGGAATTAATGAAGAGATTAATTATATGTGTTTTCTCTAAAAAAGCCAGATTCACGGTTTTTTCAGGAATATGGTTTTTTATTTTCCTGGATGGAGAAGCGCTATGGACTGAGATCCAGACACAACTGAGGACACATTGTAAATGTGTGATTGAACTTGATGATGTATTCTGGTATTTTTGTACTTACATGAACATGCACTAATTGCACATTATGAAACAGTTTAAAATATTTAGAAATGCATGTATGGGTCACATGATCCACCCCATATAACCAGGTTCTAACCTAATTTAATACCTACGTTTGTTGACATTCACAGAACATGTACACGGATATAGAACGAAGTCACGTGTATTGTTTTAACTAATTGCTTACGCTTTGTCCCCTATCCACACAAGTTAATTCCATCATTAGCAACACACTACATACACACACCTTGTAGTCATGGCAATAGTCCCGCCCCCCTGCGCTCCAGTAGGGCGGTGGGTCCCGAGGCGTACAGGCGTACGTGCAGCAGCAACATTGCTGCTGCTCGACGCCCCGCCCTGGTTCCCATGACTACCCTTAAAAGCATTATTGGCCGCGCGCAGTTCACTTTCGCTTGTACAGCGAGCGCGATCGGTCCCGCGCGCGAAACATACGTGTGCAGGTAAGAGCCCATTTAACCTCTTCGGCTCAAATAGTTACATATTTGGATATAGCGATAGTAATAGTAATACATACTTCCCCTCTTACAATTAACAGGAATATTGGAGACGTTCTACGAACGCATTCACAGGAGAGGACAACTCACAATTAGCAGGTACAGGGCACGGGATACAAAGATGGTAAACAACTATGATTGGTTAGAGATATGACGTGTGTTGACATATTTTCCATATTTATTTTTCTCCTACATATTCAACATCTATTTGGATCTATTTGGGGTATGTGCTTTGCTTTATTTTAAATTATCGGTTATATTTATGTGTATTGCGATGAATGTTTGATGTTAACATTGTGTAGATTCTACACTCACTTCAGTACAGCCCTGAAGATGGTCTCAGACCGAAATGCATTGGCATATGTACTATTGTGAATAATTGACCTATCGATTTTGAGTTGCCTCGTAATATTTGAACTAATCAAGAAATATAAAACCAAGAAATGTGAATTAAACATTTCTCTTGGAAAACTTTGTACCATTTGGAAATAGATTTTGTTTGACATTTGAATTATTTCACGCAAGAGCTATATATGATTGAGCAACCTTATTTAAGGTCAACTGAGAAGCACCAGTCTTAAGTACGGTATTATTACCTTACTTTTTCTTGCAATTTGTTTAGTGCGATCCGGATGCCACAGGATCACTTATAGACTGGCAGCTCCAGGTTAAAACATTACACAATTTTCCTAAATGACCTTTATTTATATTAAAGGACCCAACCACTGTGGTGCCCACCTTCACATTGTATTTCAGCATCCATGCCATCCACACACTAGGATTTGTCCTATGTATGGGATATGAGTGCACTCAGGGTGTAACTGGGATGACCCGGGGTTGTCCATCAGGACACTTCCTTAGCTAGCTAGAAAGAGTAAACTAGTGAACTTCGCTCAATAAAAAAATGAGTACTGAGTTATCATAACATTATAGTGCATTTCACAAATAATTTTGTACAAATTATGCGTGTTCACAAGTAAGATTTTAATTTTCTTGTCCCGCTCACAGCCGACACGTGTTTCGACCCATGGTCTTTCTCAAGGCTGATTATCGAACTGTTATTTGTATACAGTATGAAATTCACCAACATATGGTAACGAAACAGTTTTTGTACATAAAATATATAAATACATACCAGGGTCAAGGTTGGGAGACAGACAAAAAAGCAAACAGAAAACAAGGAAAATTAAAAATGTTAATATAAAACATCAAAGATAGGTTGTCGTTCTTAAATTAGAATGATGCTTTCATCCTAACCCTATTTTCTAACATCACCAAATGATTATCAGTTCTGTATTGGCTATGATGTAGATTCGGTGAAGCACCCAAAGTCCATACATTTCATACTTCCAGAAATGTGATGGTCAGATTCTGATGATATGCTCATTATGCACCCAGGCTTCTGCAAAGTTAACCCTTATGAACAGTAGTATTAGTAAATAATAAGCTACAGTGTCCCTGCTTCTTACGTGTGGAAATAAGTAAATATATGTGTGTAAATCCAGATGGATAGCCAACAAATTATCTGAGGTGAGATATATGCTGGATAAACTCACCAACTTTTGTAGTTTAAGAGATTCTGTAAATCCAAATAAAGAAATTAATATTAGTCCTCAATTAATCGCTCACCTCTACCAGTCCCTAGACTAGTAAAGTATGCAATCATATACTTAACCGATGTTCAAATGAGTGATATTCACTGTTACTGGATATATATAAGCGGATTATTTTTCATAGTATCTTCTTTAATGACTGTGAAAAGTATCAACCGAATTGTTTTAATTAAAAGATTCTATTTGAATATTATTATACTATACTAACATCCATTATTAGGTTATGGATCCCATAAATGTACCTCTGCGTGACTGTGTGTATTTAATAATGCTAGCTTAGCATGATTGATGTCTTCCTCTTCATACCAGAATTAAATTCCTGCAAAGGGTAGGAATAATACGTAAATATGTATACATGTTACTGTACACCATTATATATAACCAGCGTCCTAAGTGCACTGCAAAGCGGTTTTACCCTACTTGTGTTGCTGCCTTAACTAGGCACGTCTTGTGGCATCAGTGATCCAACAGACTCTGCCCCCTCAGGATTCCACAGTGTTGTAGCCTTTGATGTAATTTCAGAAGAGCCTCCAAGCCTGCTAAAACAGCTGGTTTATAAAGATTAGCCCCTCCAATGTTTACCTGTTAGCCAAACCATTCCTAACAGATGTTGATGTCATTCATGTAATTAGTAGAAAGAGACAATCTTGTTTGTTTAAATTTCAAATGAAACCAACTTGTTGTCTACCACGTACATATAAACTGGAATTATTTCAACAGGGAGGTCCTTTGCCAAAGCATACAGGATGTCAGTGCTTAACCAAAACATTTCCGCCCTTTGGCATGTCTTAATTAAGTGTTCGCACTGGGTGGGTGTTTTATCTATATCAGCTTCGATCTCTGTCTTTTTTGTTTACACACGTAGCATCAGATGTGTACATTGTACAACAAAAATCTATCATGATTTGCTGTATTATGTTATGATGATTTATACTGGGAACCACTGACATTTTGCATGGCTGCCAGGCGCTCACGTGGCTCTGTAAGAAAAGTGGAAGTGGTTGCTTAGTGGGGAAGAGGGATAGAATAGAGATTTTTCTCTTCTGTTGATGCTTGCAGAACCAGGAGAAACCGGTGTCTGTGCGTGAGAGCATGTTGCATGCGTTTTGTTGTGTGCCTGGGGCTTGTATCCAGAGGGGTAGTGTCTGGTGTCTGGGTTGTTTGTTGTTTGGAACTATTGGTTTTGTGGTGTGGTTGGCACTGGGAGTGTGGTTTGTGAGTTTTTTGGTGTGTAGTTTTGTTGGCCCTTTTTGGGCCTGTGTAGTATGTGAGAGGTATACAGGTGTGAACAAGAGGAGAGGTTGGTTAGTTGGTTTCTGTTTGGCTCTGAGTGTGTGGTGTGTGGGAAACCAGAGGGTGTTCTCCCAAGAAGACCTCAGGAAACCCTTATTCAGGTGCCCATGGAAGGGCTGGTGCTCTCAGATCCCAATCTTGGGGGAGGACGAGCGAGGGAGGATCACCTGGATAGGGATACCCAGGGTTATGTTCAGGGCAACCCTCCAGAGGAGACACAATACTATGCTGAAGAAGAAGGAGAGGTGAATAATATCTCTGATCCCTTTATAGGCTATAATAAATCTGCCTCAACTCCTCCCATTAAAACCCTTCTACCTAGATCCAATGACCCCTCGGTACAGAAATAATTCCCTAAGATTTCAAACCTGCTTGTCTCCGAAGATTATCCATCCCAGAATCCCTGTTTGGCTGTTCCCTACCTGAATACTCCTGGTCATTGCCCTTCCCATTCTTCCTCACGTCCCTCTAATAATCTTCCCCGAAAACCCAGCATACTGTATTTACAGAACACTACGATTCCCACAATCCCCTCTGATCCCAGTTACTCTCATTTGCTGCACAAACCCTACCAATTTCGTCCCTCTGTCATCTTTTGAAACTCCAATCTACTGACAGAATACTACCGTTCCCACAATCCCCTATGTTCTTTTCTCCATCCCAGTCATTCTCGTCCATTTCTCAAACCTTCCCCCTCATATCCCGTACGACAATCCGACTATACGTTTTCTCCATCCGACCCTGTAGGACACTCAGGATCTCTACCACACTCCTTTTCCACCCTGAACACTTCCACACATTGTGACAGACAACAGTCTTGTAATACACCTACTTACCTGACATGTCCAGACACAAGGGTCAGGCAAAGTCAGGCAATTAATTTAAATCACACACACCGGACGGCCCTTCCTTTTCCCCACAGGGATAAAAGGTGGAGTAAGAGAGCACAGTAGACAGCACGACGCCACAGCTACGCAGGTGCGGCCGTTTAAGAGAAGGAGAAAGGCGTCAGGAATCAAGAGGGCGTGAGGAGAGAAGTGACCTTGCCCTTTTCATCCCAGGCCCATGGAACCTTCATGGAAGAGAACCTGAGACTGCGAACAATAGCACAAGTATCTTGCAACATATGTCAACGGTACACAGGGTCGAGGGAAGCTCCCACGCCGGTGGTACCGGCCTTGACTCGAGGAAAGCCAAAAGCCAAGCGGTTCGTCACAGCCGGTGAGTCAAGGGGAGAATCAATAAGAACTGGGCTGTGCTGAATGAGAGAATAGCAAAGTGGCAATGTTAGGCAGAATCATATGCAGTACCCTTTGGGAACACTACACACAATTAAGGCTACAAGTGTCAGTACAATTTCACCTTTGGTACAAGCCTGTATTACACAGTAATGTGGTAGCAGTGGTTGAGCAGCCAGACCTATCTCAAGAGTAAAGTGAGCAATAGCACAAGTTACACAAAGGACCAACAAATACAGTGATTCAAACACTTACTCAAGGTTTCTTGGTAAAATAATATATATTTATTTACACAGTCATTTGGAAAACATTCCACTAGTAAGAGCAGCTCAATATCACAATCTGATATACTACAATACACAACCAATCAGTTTCTGAACAAGTTCAGCTCCCCTGAAGTGGGAGCAAAATGGCACTTCAGTTACTTTAAAAAGGGGTCAAAAGACAAGGTTATAAGAATGAACCACACAAATGCTTTCATAGGCAGGGAAAAGGGTTTCAGTTCACTACAACCAGCAATTCAATTCAATAGGCCTGGGCCAAAGTCAATGGTTCAGAGTCTTTTATAGGATAGCACAGTTCAGGTAGTAAATGGTTCAGTCTTTGCCACGGATCTTAGAAGAATTTGGTCAGACGAAAAGTTAGATGTTGGTTTAGGGAAGGACAAGCCTTCGAAGTAGGGAAAGTTTCACAAACATTCACTGTGGCGGAAAAGATTTCTGAACCACGTTTGCACAGTACCTTTAAAGTGCAGAAGAGCTGTAGCTGAGGCAGTTATTCCTGCCAGTTCGAGCAGATCTCGCTGTTCCTGAGCTTCAGTCGTGGGGACAAGAAGGAGGACATCGGGAGGTTCCTGCACCGCCCAGGGAAGAGGTCACAAGCTTGGCAAAAACATCAGTTTAAGGTGTGAGTTCCTTGAAGTCCACGAACTGGTTTCCTTCCCACTGGCCTTCTGGTTTCCAACAGCACTCTGAACAAAATTCAACCAGGATGGGGACGGTGTCCAGGTGGCTTGCGAGTTGGTTGTTCCCACCAAACTCAAGGGAAAAAGTTAACTTTGAAGGGCTTCTCTGTCAATGGAGTTTTAGGAAATTCGGACCTGCAGCAGGGCTTCACCGGTCATCCAGGAGTTGCAGCAGTTGTCTTCCATCAGCTCGTCTTCGGTTCTTTCGTTCCGGTGGTCATCTCTGCTTTCCAAGTCCCAGAGACCTGCTTTTAAACAGTTTTCCCCCATTCATTCCAGCCTGGCTGTCACCCACACAGCAGGGTGGCTGCCCTTGCCGGATAGCCAGCCGGCCAATCACGCAAGAGTGCATTCAGGTCTCCTAGGAGACTAAGCACAGGGAGTTTCGGGCACCTCCCTCACATCCTGTCCACCCCAGACACTCAGGCACCAGAGGAGGGGCCCTGAAGCCCACCAAAAAGGCCAACGAACAAAGGGACTAAACCTGGTTTGGCACGCAGAGTTAAACACAAGAAGGACCTTTCCAAAAAGAAATGGCAAAAAAAGTTGACCGGAGTCTGTTTTCACAGATAGGTCTTGGGCGCCATATTGAAAAACAGGGTTGACCCTATTTTTAGCTACCGTTGTTCGCGGTCGGGAAAAATCATGGTAGTTTGATCTAAACCACTGCCATCAGCTATTTCAAGTAGGAAAGGGTAACATTTGACTGTTACATGAGTGTTTCGACTCAGGGGATGCTAGGCAACCACTCCAGCACTCTATAGAAAGATAGGGTGTGCTGGGTCTGTCAATTTAACTTTACATGCTCTGGGAGACTGTAGTCATTCCCAGAGAAGGTGTTTAAACCTTGGGAAGTCTGAAAGACATCCCTGTGCCACTGCACTGAGGGTGCTGTGTGACACACAGAAAAATATGATGCCTATGCAGTTGTTTTAAAACTCCATATCCAAAGAACACAAAAGAAAAACACACATCAAAATACATGGAAGAGTGGGAAAAAAAGGTGCACACTCTTCCCAGGTAAAAAATCAAATCCTAGAAATCCAGCAACGTTTCCGGGGGTCTCAAAAGGTAAGGGAAATTAGCACATTCTTGAGAATTCTCCCTAACAGGCAAGTTTGAACCAAGTTCAAGGAACTGTCAATGAACTGCAAATGTGTTAAGGGGAGACCAGCGGCAGAGGGAAACTGGCACCACATCGCTGTCAACTCAAGAGACTCTGGTCGATCCACATTTGAGTGAAACTACAATTGCTGGAAGGTGAAGAAGGGCCAGAGAAATAGGTCAAAGTGGTCACACAGAGGGTCGAGCAAAATCCCCATACAATCGAAAGACTTTGATCTACACGCACTGTGAAAGAAAGGGAAGTGAATCCCGCAAACATTTAACTGTGTAAAAAGAGAACATTGAAAGTAAAGATGGGTCAGCGCCCAGAAGAAAGGGACCCAGGGGTGAACCACTATCACCCTGATCGAGAGCCACAGTAAACCCAGTGAAGGGAGGCTAAGAATCGAGAGGGGTCAGAGCCCGGAAGAGGGGGATACAAGGGTGAAAAGTTGTCACCCCAAGATTGAGAAAAGGGAAAGCAAAGTTAAAAGACAGCAAGAGTGAACCCAAAGGACGGATGCCGAGAAGAAGGCTCCGAGCCTGGCAGAGGGAGATACAGAGGTGAAGTTATCATCCAAACTTCAAGTAAGAAAAGAACCGACATATACATTGAGGAATATAATTGAGAAGGGTCAGCACCCTGAAGAGGGGGACCCAGCGGTGAAGCCATCATCCCATGTCAAACTGTGATACACAATTAAGAAGGGTTGTAAGCGCCCAGAAGAGGGGGACCTAGGGGTGAACCCATCATCCAGCGAACATAGCGAACAAACTTTCATTTGCTAAAGGAACTTTTGTGTTTTTGTTAGTTGAACATGCCAGGCCCGAAGGCAAGAGACCTCTTGCCCCATGCACAAAACGTGGGGAAGGGAGACCCAGGCTACCGCATCCTGACATATTATTTGAGAACACTTCTCTCTTTCCTTGAGAACTATCCCACGCCCTTTATTTTGTATTAGGTGTAAAGTTTGGCAATAGGTTTCTTAGTATAGGCCCTTTTATTTGACACAACGCCACTAGGACTGGCTTATTTTTCATTTGATGGTTGACACTTGCTCCATCCTAGATTTAGGTTTAGAATAGGTGTTTTTCGGACCCGCACCAGAATTCATTGTTCAATAAACACCCTTGAATGTCATCACTTGTGTCTGTCATACTTGCTGGCACCATAAGTTCCTTATAGGTTGTAGAGGAGGAGCCAAGTGCCACTACCAGAAGTCCCGCCCCCATTTTGCCTGTATGTTCGGAGCTGGAAATTTGGACATGCGCAACACCAGTGATGGTACATATACCGCGAAGAGTCCTTGAAATAGGTATCCATTGAGAAAACCCTACATGAGTAATCCGGGAAGAAATGACAGTCTTCTGAAGGAGATTCGGGAAGAAGTATGAAGATGAGGGAAAGAGAAAACTGGTGACGTCACATGAAGCAGAAATGAGGCACCCAGAAGAGATGCCAATGAAGAAGGTGAATAGACCATATAGAATCTGATGGCGAAGTAAAGAATTGAGCAACATTTCATGAGCACAATGAAGATTGCATGTGCAGAGATGTCACGCCGCCCCCCACGCTACCTGCTGCACCTATGAACACAAAGACACGCCCTACCCCATCTGTGGCCTCCACCTCTCTTGCCACCTGACACACACGCCTTGACACATGTACCATTTTGGTTCCTCGCTTCTTGTACAGCAGGGCACGGCATGGCATGATTGGCAGGACTGGCGTTTATCGCCCTTCACATCACTGGCAAACGAAGTGGAGACTCCTTCATCGCCGGGACATACGGCTTTCGCGGAAACCTGCGCGTCACGGCGCGTCACGAATCACGTGACTCGTGGTCCCTTAGCAACGCCGCAGCGTTTCGTTTCCACGCCTCACGTGACTACGGTCACGTGTTTTCTCCCAAGGGATAAAGGAAGACCGGAAACTGAAGACGTTGCTTCACAGCTGTTTTCGTCTGGATCATGTGACGCTCATTCTTCGTTCTAAGGATCTATGTCCATCGCCTGACCACGGTTTGCTTCACGGACTGTTACGCTTAGCCCTCGTCTGTTTTGGAACTTTGGATTGCCTGCTGATTTACGCTTTGCCCAACGGATTCCTCTGTGCTTAACCCCATACTCGATTTGGAACTTTGATTTACATGCCGCCGAACTACGCTTTGCTCTACGGACTGTATTCGTCTCTTAACCCTTCATCTGCCTCGACCTGGATCGCCTGTTTTTGACCACGGACTGCTTGATTTCCTCTACGGATCACGTACCACTTTAGGATTTCGGTCCTGCACTAGGTGTTCACCTACCCTTGCCCTCTGTCTGGCCCAACAGCTGTCTGAAGGTCTACGCCTCCGTCGGCCTTTCCGGAACCACCCTGAAAACCTCACAGGTACATCGTGCTCTTGTATTTTGCATTCAGTATACATTGCATTGCTCTGTATTCTAACCACATTGCACCTTGCCTTGCAGCGCTCAAGGGGTTCTTCCGGCTGTTCCCCACGCCCAGGCTTGCGGACTTCCACCTGTGGCTTCAAAGATCACACAGACAGTATTTCTGGTGTTCAAAAAAGGTAGCAGGCGCCCCTCTCTCGAAAGAACAAGGCATGATAACCTGTTCAGTGGTTATTAACCACATTGAGAGTTTGCAGCCATTGCTTTTTGCTCACTGTACCTTCACAGATGGGAAATATCCATTTGCATATCAGTCTTTGTCCCGCCCACAAGGGCAGTCCAGCACCGAAATGCTATGGCAATTCCTCTCTGAACAAGAGTACCATCAGCAACCCCATACACGTGTTTCAGCCTTGTTGGGCATCGTCAGTGAGGTGAAGCTGAGCGTCTCTAAGCACAGTGAGCAGGGAGTCCACGTCTGGGTGCCCCCAGGTAACCTAGGGTGACCAACCCCAAGTTCCTTTCAAAAAAACAAAAAGGTAGCAGGCGCCCCTCTCTCGAAAGAACAAGGCATGACAAAGACTGATATGCAAATGGATATTTCCCATCTGTGAAAGGCACAGTGAGTAAAAGCAGTGGCTGCGAACTCTCAAGTGGTTAATAACCACTGAACAGGTTATCAGGCCTTGTTCTGTCGAGAGAGGGGCGCCCGCTACCTTTGCAAACTAAATTTCAAGGAACCTGGGATTGGTAACCCTAGGTCTCCTGGGGGCAACCAGACGTGGTCTCCCTCTCACTGTGCTTAGAGAGGCATCAGCTTCACCTCACTGATGATCCCCAACAAGGGTGAAACACGTGTATGGGGTTGCTGGTGGTACTCTCGTTCAGGTTGGAATTGCCATTGCATTTCGGTGCTGGACTGCCCCTGGGCAGGACAAAGACTGATATGCAAATGGATATTTCCCATCTGTGAAAGGCACAGTGAGTAAAAGCAGTGGCTGCGAACTCTCAAGTGGTTAATAACCACTGAACAGGTTATCAGGCCTTGTTCTGTCGAGAGAGGGGCGCCCGCTACCTTTGCAAACTAAATTTCAAGGAACCTGGGATTGGTAACCCTAGGTCTCCTGGGGGCAACCAGACGTGGTCTCCCTCTCACTGTGCTTAGAGAGGCATCAGCTTCACCTCACTGATGATCCCCAACAAGGGTGAAACACGTGTATGGGGTTGCTGGTGGTACTCTCGTTCAGGTTGGAATTGCCATTGCATTTCGGTGCTGGACTGCCCCTGGGCAGGACAAAGACTGATATGTAAATGGATATTTCCCATCTGTGAAAGGCACAGTGAGTAAAAGCAGTGGCTGCGAACTCTCAAGTGGTTAATAACCATTGAACAGGTTATCAGGCCTTGTTCTTTCGAGAGAGGGGCGCCCGCTACCTTTGTAAACTAAATTTCAAGAAACCTGGGATCGGTAACCCTAGGTCTCCTGGGGGCAACCAGACGTGGTCTCCCTCTCACTGTGCTTAGAGAGGCATCAGCTTCACCTCACTGATGATCCCCAACAAGGGTGAAACACGTGTATGGGGTTGCTGGTGGTACTCTCGTTCAGGTTGGAATTGCCATTGCATTTCAGTGCTGGACTGCCCCTGGGCAGGACAAAGACTGATATGCAAATGGATATTTCCCATCTGTGAAAGGCACAGTGAGTAAAAGCAGTGGCTGCGAACTCTCAAGTGGTTAATAACCACTGAACAGGTTATCAGGCCTTGTTCTGTCGAGAGAGGGGCGCCCGCTACCTTTGCAAACTAAATTTCAAGGAACCTGGGATTGGTAACCCTAGGTCTCCTGGGGGCAACCAGACGTGGTCTCCCTCTCACTGTGCTTAGAGAGGCATCAGCTTCACCTCACTGATGATCCCCAACAAGGGTGAAACACGTGTATGGGGTTGCTGGTGGTACTCTCGTTCAGGTTGGAATTGCCATTGCATTTCGGTGCTGGACTGCCCCTGGGCAGGACAAAGACTGATATGCAAATGGATATTTCCCATCTGTGAAAGGCACAGTGAGTAAAAGCAGTGGCTGTGAACTCTCAAGTGGTTAATAACCACTGAACAGGTTATCAGGCCTTGTTCTGTCGAGAGAGGGGCGCCCGCTACCTTTGCAAACTAAATTTCAAGGAACCTGGGATTGGTAACCCTAGGTCTCCCGGGGGCAACCAGACGTGGTCTCCCTCTCACTGTGCTTAGAGAGGCATCAGCTTCACCTCACTGATGATCCCCAACAAGGGTGAAACACGTGTATGGGGTTGCTGGTGGTACTCTCGTTCAGGTTGGAATTGCCATTGCATTTCGGTGCTGGACTGCCCCTGGGCAGGACAAAGACTGATATGTAAATGGATATTTCCCATCTGTGAAAGGCACAGTGAGTAAAAGCAGTGGCTGCGAACTCTCAAGTGGTTAATAACCATTGAACAGGTTATCAGGCCTTGTTCTTTCGAGAGAGGGGCGCCCGCTACCTTTGTAAACTAAATTTCAAGGAACCTGGGATCGGTAACCCTAGGTCTCCTGGGGGCAACCAGACGTGGTCTCCCTCTCACTGTGCTTAGAGAGGCATCAGCTTCACCTCACTGATGATCCCCAACAAGGGTGAAACACGTGTATGGGGTTGCTGGTGGTACTCTCGTTCAGGTTGGAATTGCCATTGCATTTCGGTGCTGGACTGCCCCTGGGCAGGACAAAGACTGATATGCAAATGGATATTTCCCATCTGTGAAAGGCACAGTGAGTAAAAGCAGTGGCTGCGAACTCTCAAGTGGTTAATAACCACTGAACAGGTTATCAGGCCTTGTTCTGTCGAGAGAGGGGCGCCCGCTACCTTTGCAAACTAAATTTCAAGGAACCTGGGATTGGTAACCCTAGGTCTCCTGGGGGCAACCAGACGTGGTCTCCCTCTCACTGTGCTTAGAGAGGCATCAGCTTCACCTCACTGATGATCCCCAACAAGGGTGAAACACGTGTATGGGGTTGCTGGTGGTACTCTCGTTCAGGTTGGAATTGCCATTGCATTTCGGTGCTGGACTGCCCCTGGGCAGGACAAAGACTGATATGCAAATGGATATTTCCCATCTGTGAAAGGCACAGTGAGTAAAAGCAGTGGCTGCGAACTCTCAAGTGGTTAATAACCACTGAACAGGTTATCAGGCCTTGTTCTGTCGAGAGAGGGGCGCCCGCTACCTTTGCAAACTAAATTTCAAGGAACCTGGGATTGGTAACCCTAGGTCTCCTGGGGGCAACCAGACGTGGTCTCCCTCTCACTGTGCTTAGAGAGGCATCAGCTTCACCTCACTGATGATCCCCAACAAGGGTGAAACACGTGTATGGGGTTGCTGGTGGTACTCTCGTTCAGGTTGGAATTGCCATTGCATTTCTGTGCTGGACTGCCCCTGGGCAGGACAAAGACTGATATGCAAATGGATATTTCCCATCTGTGAAAGGCACAGTGAGTAAAAGCAGTGGCTGCGAACTCTCAAGTGGTTAATAACCATTGAACAGGTTATCAGGCCTTGTTCTGTCGAGAGAGGGGCGCCCGCTACCTTTGCAAACTAAATTTCAAGGAACCTGGGATTGGTAACCCTAGGTCTCCTGGGGGCAACCAGACGTGGTCTCCCTCTCACTGTGCTTAGAGAGGCATCAGCTTCACCTCACTGATGATCCCCAACAAGGGTGAAACACGTGTATGGGGTTGCTGGTGGTACTCTCGTTCAGGTTGGAATTGCCATTGCATTTCAGTGCTGGACTGCCCCTGGGCAGGACAAAGACTGATATGCAAATGGATATTTCCCATCTGTGAAAGGCACAGTGAGTAAAAGCAGTGGCTGCGAACTCTCAAGTGGTTAATAACAACTGAACAGGTTATCAGGCCTTGTTCTGTCGAGAGAGGGGCGCCCGCTACCTTTGCAAACTAAATTTCAAGGAACCTGGGATTGGTAACCCTAAGTCTCCTGGGGGCAACCAGACGTGGTCTCCCTCTCACTGTGCTTAGAGAGGCATCAGCTTCACCTCACTGATGATCCCCAACAAGGGTGAAACACGTGTATGGGGTTGCTGGTGGTACTCTCGTTCAGGTTGGAATTGCCATTGCATTTCGGTGCTGGACTGCCCCTGGGCAGGACAAAGACTGATATGCAAAGGGATATTTCCCATCTGTGAAAGGCACAGTGAGTAAAAGCAGTGGCTGCGAACTCTCAAGTGGTTAATAACCACTGAACAGGTTATCAGGCCTTGTTCTGTCGAGAGAGGGGCGCCCGCTACCTTTGCAAACTAAATTTCAAGGAACCTGGGATTGGTAACCCTAGGTCTCCTGGGGGCAACCAGACGTGGTCTCCCTCTCACTGTGCTTAGAGAGGCATCAGCTTCACCTCACTGATGATCCCCAACAAGGGTGAAACACGTGTATGGGGTTGCTGGTGGTACTCTCGTTCAGGTTGGAATTGCCATTGCATTTCGGTGCTGGACTGCCCCTGGGCAGGACAAAGACTGATATGCAAAGGGATATTTCCCATCTGTGAAAGGCACAGTGAGTAAAAGCAGTGGCTGCGAACTCTCAAGTGGTTGATAACCACTGAACAGGTTATCAGGCCTTGTTCTGTCGAGAGAGGGGCGCCCGCTACCTTTGCAAACTAAATTTCAAGGAACCTGGGATTGGTAACCCTAGGTCTCCTGGGGGCAACCAGACGTGGTCTCCCTCTCACTGTGCTTAGAGAGGCATCAGCTTCACCTCACTGATGATCCCCAACAAGGGTGAAACACGTGTATGGGGTTGCTGTTGGTACTCTCGTTCAGGTTGGAATTGCCATTGCATTTCGGTGCTGGACTGCCCCTGGGCAGGACAAAGACTGATATGCAAATGGATATTTCCCATCTGTGAAAGGCACAGTGAGTAAAAGCAGTGGCTGCGAACTCTCAAGTGGTTAATAACCACTGAACAGGTTATCAGGCCTTGTTCTGTCGAGAGAGGGGCGCCCGCTACCTTTGCAAACTAAATTTCAAGGAACCTGGGATTGGTTACCCTAGGTCTCCTGGGGGCAACCAGACGTGGTCTCCCTCTCACTGTGCTTAGAGAGGCATCAGCTTCACCTCACTGATGATCCCCAACAAGGGTGAAACACGTGTATGGGGTTGCTGGTGGTACTCTCGTTCAGGTTGGAATTGCCATTGCATTTCGGTGCTGGAATGCCCCCTGGGCAGGACAAAGACTGATATGCAAATGGATATTTCCCATCTGTGAAAGGCACAGTGAGTAAAAGCACTGGCTGCGAACTCTCAAGTGGTTAATAACCACTGAACAGGTTATCAGGCCTTGTTCTGTCGAGAGAGGGGCGCCCGCTACCTTTGCAAACTAAATTTCAAGGAACCTGGGATTGGTAACCCTAGGTCTCCTGGGGGCAACCAGACGTGGTCTCCCTCTCACTGGCCCTCATTACGACCCTTGCGGAAATTGACTGACCGGACCGCAACAGCGTAAATAGCGTTTCCGCCATTGCACGAAGGAGCAAAGTGCGGCCAATCACGACCCATCGGGCACGAGCATTACGCCATGGCGGAATCCGAAAGGCTGCGATGGCGGAAATGACCCCAAAACGGCCCTTACCGCCGCCGTACGCTGCACCAGGTGCAATACCGCCACCCATCTTAGCGGTCACCGTAATGAGCGGTCACCGTAACGAGCGTGCACCGCAAATTACGGCCACCGTAAATATACGGAAACGGAAGTAAAAGCATGTGGCCGGAACGGGAAACAGCACGCCGCACAACTATAAAATCCGAATCCCAACACAACCATAAAAAATCCGACCCTGACACACATCCCAACCCGTTAGCAACCCCAGTTAAAAAAATAAATATGGGAAAGGTAGCCAAGAAAGCGTGTGACCGCAAGCGGCAGGTACACTTCTCCCGAGAGGAACTGACCGTGCTCACCGAGACCCTACAGGAAAATTCCGCCGTCGTCTTCTCCAGTCAAATGACCAGGACGGCCCTTGCCAACAAGAAGGCCATATGGGTCCTGGTGGCACAGCGCGTAAGTGCGGTGGGGACAACACCCCGCACGCCACAGCAATATCGCAAGCGGTGGGACGACCTGCGGATCCGCGTACGCAGCATACTTTCTGCGAACAGGAACATCGCCACAGCTACCGGGGGGGGTTCAGAGTCGCCCATCAAGTTGACCCCCTGGGAGGAAATCTGCGCCTCCACCATAGGAATGGAGAGCATAGAGGGAGTCGGAGGGATGGAGAAAGGAGTGCCGACATCCGGAGAATCAGGTAGGTTGGCCAAGAGAAACAATGCGAAATCCACAAACCACGAACATGTGCAGTACCATGTGACCCCATAGTGCAATACATACTTAGCCCTGACAGCGCCCTCTAAAAGTCAGAATGAACAAACAAATCAATCAAGAAGCCATAAACAACCCCTACATGTGCAGCATGCACCCCCTAACTGCAGGCAGCCAAATGAATGCATCCTCAATCCACACGGAAATGAGACCACCTCCAAGGCCCAGTCCCAAATCAGCCTCATGTACCACCCCAATGCATTTGATACGTTGCCATTCCAAATCCGACAGACCCATAACTAACGCTCGCCCCTCTTTACTCCACCACAGGGTCCGATACCAACGACGAGCTGCAGGACACCCCTACCAGCACGCCTGCAAAGAGGGCCAGGACCAACGTCCCAAGAGCCTCCACCTCAGGTGCAAGGATCAAGACACGGCAGCAGCAGGAATCAAGTGGCAGCACACTGGAGGGGACTGCAACAGGCACCCCAGCAGCCAGCAAGTCCACAACCCCAGCACCACAGGTCCCCCCAAAGAACGTATCTGATGGCACCGCCTCTGGTGGTAGCAGCACCATAGGGGACACAGCTGTCATGCCAGCATGCTCCGACACGGAAAACAGTGCTGGCGACGTAGGTACCATCCATGACCTTTCCCAATCCCCCTGCATGTCCCATCCCCTACACCATGACGAAACCACGCAGGGGCACCCTGAAGACGACGACTGGCCAACCCCCACAAGTCCTGTGCCAAGGCAACATGTGTTGAGCAGCCCCCCTGTCACACCACCGCAAATGTCCATGGCCCAGCAGAGGCAACAGTCCCTCGACCTGCTGATCGAGCAACAGCAGGAAGCGTCCACGCTACTCAAGGACCATGCAAATGAATGCGGGGGTTCCAGGGCAGCCATGGAAACATCCACCGAGACACTCAGGGCACAAATAGAGAAAAGTAGTGAGAGCCTCAGGGGAGAAATGGAGAGAAGCACCGAGAGCCTGAGAGCACAAATGGAGAAAAGCACCGAGAGCCTGAGGGGGGAACTGCATGCGACGTCCAAAGACGTCTGTGCTGAACTTGCTGCTGTGCGCCGTGTGCTCTCGGAGCTCTCACAAACCCTCAGAGACATGCATGGACGCGAGCAGGCAGAGACCTCATCCGTGGCAAGTTCCGTCCAGGGCAGCCCCCAACGCAGATCTGGCAGGAACCTGCGCTCCACGGGCAGGGGTGCCCCTGATACCCGTAGAGGGGGCTTGCAATAGCGTCTACCCACGGACAGCATGCATATTTGGACACTGGTGTTGGGGGGAGAGGTAGTAGGGTGGAGGGGGTGTGTTGGGCTTCACTGGGTGGCGGGTCCATAGGGTGTATAAATCAAATCACATTAACAATACAGCACCTCATTATCATCCAATGACATGTGTGGACATTGATATTTGCGTACGAGGCCTTCATAGGCGTACAGTCCACAATGTGCCTGTACTACACACACACAGTGCCACAGGTCCCCTTTCCGTGTAATAGGCACCATGCGTGGTTGCTAGAAGCATGCATCTATGATGCTCTGTCGGATTGCACGTGCATCCTGTGCCTCATGGACTCCTTGAGGTGCCTCCACATCCCCACCCTCATCATCATCATCATCTTCAGGTGCATGCAGTACAGCGTCAGGGGGCATGGGCACATTCCTACGTATGCACATGTTGTGCAGCATGACACATGCCATGACCATCTTAGAAACCTTCTCATGGCTGTATATGAGTGCCCCGCCAGACCTGCTGAGGCTGCGGAAACGAGCCTTCAGTAGGCCGAATGCCTGTTCAATGACCACACGGGTACGTGAGTGGGCATGGTTGTAGTCCTCCTCATGCTCGTTCTGTGGGTTCCGGATTGGTGTAAGGAGCCATCTCTTCAGTGGATACCCGGCATCACCTGTATGAGACGAATAAAGGGTGTCAGTGGAATGATAGTGCTAAGTAGCCCCCCCCCCCCCCCTGCAAGGTCATTGACGCATCAAATGGGCCACGATGTCATGCATGAAATGAGACTCACCGAGTAGCCAGGATCTGTGCCCTGCGTGTCGCTCCATGTAGCGTGGTATTCTTGTGTTCCTCAGGACCATAGAATCATGGGTAGATCCTGGAAATCTGGCACAACAATGCGTAAATATCTTGTTGGAGTCACACACCATTTGCACATTGATTGAATGAAATTGTTTCCGGTTGCGGTACTGGACCTCCATGGCATGTGGGACAACCAATTCAACATGGGTGCAGTCGATGGCACCAATGCAACCCGGGATGCCGCCAAGTGCATGGAATCCCACTTTAGCGTTGGTAATCTCCTGGTACGTGCGTGGTAGTGTGATGTGGTCGTCGGCGTGCTTCAGGAGGGCATCGTGCACTTGGAAGAGTGTCCGTGAGAACAGTGGCTGTGAAATGCCATGCAACTGTCCCACTGTGTGCTGGTAGGTGCCTGTGGCCAGGAAGTGGAGTGCAGACACCACCTTCAGTAGGGGTGGGATGGCGGTTGGGCTATCTATCATGCTCACGAGGTCAGCATGTGTCATGTCCACAATGGCGATTATGGTGTCCCGGTCCAAACGGTAGAGGGTGTGGATCTGCTCAGCAGTGAGGTTGAACGGATCGGCTCGGAGGCGTGGGATTGCGGGCCGCCTGCGTGGTGGTGGTGGCAGTGCTTGTGGGCCTTGCTGACCCTGCCTTGCCCTCCTCCTCCTCCTCCTCCTCCGTCTCCCCTGTGCGCCCGGTTGTTGTACCTGTTGTTGTTCGTCGTCTTCTTGTAGTTGTAGCACTTGCAGTGCTATCTGGTACCCCAGGCCCAACATCGCTAGTCCTGCCGGTAGCATTTTGGAGTGGGAGTGGTTGTGGGAGGGGTTTGGGTCTGCAATATATGTGCTGTCGGCCTGTATGGCCTCCACCTGTGCTGATTGAATGAATCTGTGGCAGATGCAATCCCTTCTGGTCGAGCACGGCCCGCACGTAAGGCTGCATTTGGCCGCATGGCATCTTGGGATTGGAATCATGTATCAAATCCCGATGGCAGTGTGATGTACTTTGACTGATTTTCATGCTATGCTCCCATTGTTACACATGCTATGATTGCAGCCGCTTCCATACCTGTGAAGAGTCAGTGGTATGTAGGGCTCGATCGATGGCCGACCCTCATGCAGCACAGTAACGTACTTCACCGACGGGCGTGGCGTCCCATTTGTGATTGCAGCCAGTTAGCATTATGACACACAGCCGCACTACATTGATGTAATTGTGAATGCAAGCGTTCACAGAAGCCTTTTCGACGTAATGTTGCAAGTGAGGAATTCGAAGGCCAGCATTTTTGGTTTTGAAGTAGCGGCGAGGATACGCCCACAGGTCTGGCTGGAAATGTAACGTTCTATTGTAGAATGTCCTTGGGACATGGCCCATAACGAGCAGGCAATGAATGATATGAATTGAATGGGATGCGCAATAGCGTAGTGGACGATAAGGCAGGACGTTCCCAAATCCATCTTGCTTCACAACACTACAGATCCGGCCAGGGGCACAGTGGTTTTTGCGGACTGCATTACGCACAGACGCGATGGAAGTTTCACATATTATGTGAGTGAATATTCATGCGTTTTCATTGCGGGATGAGGGAATGATGTGTGGATGCATGGACTGATGAATCCGTTCAGGGTCTGCCATGTACATGGGTTTCTTGGTTCACTCCCCTTCCCCTGCGTTATGTGATGCAAGGCTGCCATAGTGGGACATACGTCTCTCTGCCCTTGTCGGATCCTCCCTGTCTCGACGCGCCTTCATACACTTGTGTCTAGGCACGTTACTAATCCCATGTCATGGGTTCTATCTTGACGGACGCATGCACAGTAACCGACGTTGCCAATGGTGTATTTAGCTCGATTGGTTTCGTTGTGATTCGATACTGGATTAGGGGTGTGTATATTCCTTTGGAGTGGGCTAGCATGCATATGGGTGTGGATTTGGTGTGTTGAATGAAGATTGTAATGCATCATGAGTCCCGTAATGCAATCGGTTGATTTGTGTTTCTTTTGGGTGACAGGTATCTCCTGCCCTATTGCAGATGCCATCTCTACGCCACTCCTCCAGATGGTTTTTACTCTCGACTCCTGCAGCTTCGGGTGAATCAGTGGAGCACCATTTCGATCATATGGGACGATCGCCAATGGGCCACATGCCCTTACGCTGTACTGGTGGCTAGGTGCAACATTTCGGCCTTTCAGCTCGACTAGTGCCTGCCTCATGGGACGGACCTGCGGTTCTTGCCGCTTCCATGTTGCCTTTTGGAACGTTGATGTAAGCCCTGTGTGCCATGATGGTACAGGGCGTCACACAAGTGGAAGCCGGTCAATTATTGCAGATGCAGCCCTCGGTGATGATGGTTGTTTTGGTGGGATTTTGCAAATTGATGTGGGGCCTTTGTCATTTGGATGTGCATTTAAATTGTATTCCGATATTTGTCGTGTTGCGTTGTTCTTTGCAGGTGATGTGGCGATTTTCGCTTTGTGGCGGTATGTATTGCATGATGATCTGCTTTGTGTTCCGCCTTCTGAGTTGAGTTGTGTGGTACAGTACTGGCCGCGTTTGCCTACGTAGCACAGTATGGTCACGGATAGAGGCTGCCATTGTGTCTGTTTACATGATGTGCTGTTCAGGGGCGGGGGATTGGCTTTTGGCCGACTGGTGCCTGTCAGCCAGGTCGATTGGTGGAATGATGGGTTGTTCAGAATGTGGCTGGTCACAGGTGACTGTGTTTGCGTGCGTTTGTTGGAGGGGGACTGGGGTCATGTCCATTGGAATAGCTTCTGTATTGATGCCATCTGTGCCCTGCAGCTCCCATCGGCCCCTCTTGGGATGGGCCTGGCTGCTCAGTCACTCTGCCGACTTGTGTGGTACATGCTTCTGCTGATGGTTGGTTTGTTTACTGGCATGAGTACAGGGCTGGTGCAATCCCCCTCAGGATGCTGTTGTGGATGTTGCCTTGCGCTGGTGGCAAGCGATGGGGGACTACTGTTGTTTTGTGTCATGTGTTCTTGATTTTCATTTTGATGTGTTGTACCTTCACATGCCTGTGCTGCGTCAGTACGGCTATGGTGACATGCCGTACATGGATGCCCACTCACGGGGCGCTTTGAGCCCCTGCATGCTTTTCTACGTTGGCATGCATGGGTGAATAGTGGATTTCACTGGTTGCATAGTGTGTGTACATTGCGCCTGCCAGGAGTTGTGCAATGAGGCCAGGGAGTGGAGTACAGGCACTCAGTGGGCCATTTACGGTTGGTTCGCGTTGCCGTATTTCTCGCCATGGCGGAATGGTACTTTACGACGTGCTTGATGGCGTTCAGTACATGTCCGCTAGGGTCAGAATTCGCGTACCGTTGCGCCATGGCGGTGATTCCGGTTTTGCAAGGCGCGCGTGCGCGTACTTGGTGCAGTTAGCGTTGCCGTTCACTGCGGTGTCGCTAATGGCATCGTACTTTACGGTGACGGGTCATGATCGCAACGAGCGGTGTTCGATGGCGGTATTGCATTTCCGCCATCATTTTTCCATTTCCGCAAGGGTCGTAATGAGGCCCACTGTGCTTAGAGAGGCATCAGCTTCACCTCACTGATGATCCCCAACAAGGGTGAAACACGTGTATGCGGTTGCTGGTCGTACTCTCGTTCAGGTTGGAATTGCCATTGCATTTCGGTGCTGGACTGCCCCTGGGCAGGACAAAGACTGATATGCAAATGGATATTTCCCATCTGTGAAAGGCACAGTGAGTAAAAGCAGTGGCTGCGAACTCTCAAGTGGTTAATAACCACTGAACAGGTTATCAGGCCTTGTTCTGTCGAGAGAGGGGCGCCCGCTACCTTTGCAAACAGTATTTCTGGTGTTGTCAGTGTGATACTTGGGGACAGAGGGGTTGCCCATACTCTGCACGGCCATCAAGTTTGTAACAAGAGAGCACTGAAGAAAATGCAATGCTGTTTTATAATTGTAAAGATGCAGTAACGCAAGTAGACTAAGTAATCATAAGGCTGGGTATACTGTCAAGACGGGAGTTACCTCGTGAACTAAGAATACCTCCGTCCCCAAGCACCAGTCAGAGCGATAAGATTCTCACTCACTGACCGATTATTGAGGCCACAGGTGACTGGAACAACATCACCGGGTCCCCAGGTACTGCAAAGGAAACAATACAGGTTAATGGAAATTTAATGGTCAGAACAGGCAATAAAACTAACAGGGACTTCACCTACCACTTAGAAGCTGGAGACAGGTTTTGAAGTAGCAGAAGGAATGGGACTCCTGTGATACAGGAGAAAAATCCTCTACTACTGCGATGCAGTGGTAAGTGGAGGTAGTTCCAGCAACTGAGGTAAAATGTCCCAAAGTCTTGCAGTAACCCACAAGCAGTCCAAAGCAGGGTACCGTGAAGGAGAGTTCAAAAGCAATCCAAAAGGCAGATCCAAGGTCAAACGCACGGGTAATCCAAAAGGGCCAGACGACGTGAGCAGAGTCAGGGCGAATCCAAGAGCAAATCCAAAAAGCATAACCAAGGTCCAGAATCCAAGAATCACAAGCAATGTAGAATGAGCGCCAACAAGAAAACGCTAAACGCCGGCCGAGAACACAGCTGAGAAGCAGTGAACTCTGAGCCGCGCGTTCATTTAAGAAGGTTGCCAGGGTAACCAGCCACGTGACCTCTGGTGTGTCACGTGACCGGCCGGGAATGTTCCCCGTCCTTCTTCCAATCGCCATGGCAACTACCAACACGGACGCGTACCTTTTGGGAAATAACGGCTCCTTTAACCCTGTGTTTCCCAACAGAAGGGGCTTGTTTGTTGATCCCCCAACATGAAGGTGTAGCGGAGGGAGGACAAGGAAGGCGCGAGCGCTGAGTATGAAAGTGAGGGAGTGATTGATTCTTGACAGAACCCCCCCCCAAAGGCCCACGACCCAGAGGGCTAGAAGAATGATCACTATGGAAATGGGCAACCAAAACCGGGGCATGTCTTTCTCGCAGGTTCCCAGGTCCACTCCTCAGAACCGAAACCCACCCAGTCGAGCAAATACTGGCGTTGGCCCCGACTGAGACGGGAATGAAGGATGGCATGCTCTTCATACTCATCAGGTGAACCTTGTATCAGGGGAGAGGGAGGCAACTGTATTCTCTTGGAAGGAGGGCACGGTTTCAGGAGTGAAGTGTGGACAACCGGGCGAATTCACCAAGATGTAGGAAGGGCAAGACGATAGGAAGAAGCATTGATCACTTTTGTTATCTTGTAAGGACCCACAAAGCGTGGGAGTAACCTCCTGCACCCGGGTATGTGTAGGTGTATGGAGGACAACCAAACTCTGTCATGGACTGCATAGGTCGGGCCGGACGTCGTCTTTTGTCAGCAGAACGACACATACTATCCTGCGCCTCTTGTAAAGGGGCAAGGGTCTGATCATGTGTCAAGACAAGATCTCTAAAACAGGCATCAGCTGCAGGAGTATGTGTGGTAATGAGGTCTGGGAATGGCAAAACACGTGGATGCTGACCATACAAGGAATAGAATGGAGAAAAACCAGTGGAGGAATGTGAGGTGTTATTGTATGCAAATTCTGCAAGATGAAGAACCTAATACCATGATTTCTGGTACTGCAAACAGAGACAACGCAAGTATTGCTCAAGCGTCTGATTGGCACGCGCGGTCTGACCATCGGTTTCAGGGTGATAGGACGATGAGAATCGGGCATCAATGCCAAGTAGGGCTGTGAGTCCCCTCCAGAATCTAGGCGTGAATTGAGAACCACGATCAGTGATGAGAGTGGAAGGGAGACCAAAAAGACAAAAAACATTGCGAAAGAACAGACTGGCCAGGACAGGGGCTGACGGGACACCTGTACAAGGGATAAAGAGTGCCATCTTGGTAAAACTGTCTACCACCACCCATATGGTATTAAAACTCTGGATCCTGGTGAGATCGGTGATGAAATCCATCGTAGCCATCTGCCATGGTTTCTGTAGTAATGGCATGGGTTGGAGCAAGCCTAGAGGTCTGCCTTTATGGGTCTTGCATTGGGCATAAATAGAGCAGTTTTCTACATAGGTGATAACATCCCGATGCATGGTGGGCCACCAACACCAATGCTGGAGGAGAGCAAGAGTGCGTCTTGACCAGGATGTCAATTTATTGCTGCCTCATGGGACTATTCTAAGGCCTGAATCTGTGTGTTGTGGGTGGGCAAGAACAGCCTATCCTGAACGAAGGGTAGTCCATCATGAAAAACAGGGTTTGAGTCTTGTAACTGTTCTGGATGTTGGGAAGACCACTGGCATACATCGGCGAGTGAGGGTGATGGAGGTGTGCATAAGCATTAAAGTGCAAGAATTGGACTTAGGCAATTGAGATTAGAGAGATCACTTATATGTTCAATACACCATTTTTATATTTATATTGAAAAGGTTTTTGTTATTTTTTCACAACGGAATTTCAGTACTGTTTGCTCATAAAGTACCTTAATTCACAACTGTTCAACATCTTCTCATTCATTCACCATCCATACGCATTCTCATTCTGCACACTAGATGATCACATTTCATACAAAACAACAGGTGATTGCACCTGCACATAAAATAAGCACCTCAATGTCCATTTTTGTTACACCTAAAGCAATATTTTGTGTGTTCTTCATAGAATAGCAGTGTAGCTTATTCACAGGATCTACATACGTTTCGTTCGTACTATCATGGCCTATTTCTAATTGGACCAGTGTTCTTCGACCTTCTTCAGGATCAAGGTAGACCAACGTGGTGGTCTAACCTAATGACAATAGGTGAAAGATGTCTTCTGCAGCAAATCTACAACATCAAACAAACAGTAACAAACCATTACTCTCTATCCTTTCATTTAAAATCGACACAGATTTCTTGTGTGTAAACATCAACAATGATGATACTGGTTGACACTCACCTCGATAGATGCCGGTCTATAACTACTCCTAGGTATCTATAGCTTTCTACAACTTCAATCGCCTGACCATTAATTAACCATTTCCTGTTAGTTCTTACTGTGCAGGTCGATCTACATGAGAACACCATCACCTTTGTCTTGCTAAGGTTGATTCTTAGCCCATTATTAGCTGCAAATGTTTCTAGTGCCAGCAATTTGCTTTGAAGCCCACCTGGTGTCTAGTCCAATAGTAGCAGATCGTCCCCATATCCGAGCCATCCTTCTTTAAAAGTACCAAACTTAAGATCATTAGATATCACAGTATTAAATGCTTCAACCACATCTGCCAGATACAAGTTGAACAGGGTTGCAGCTAATTTGCAACCCTGTTTAACCCCCCCACATGTTGGAATTAGATCAGACACCTTACCTTCACCATCTAATCACACTTTTACCGAAGTACTCGAGTACAATAACCTCATCATTGACAACAACCCAGGAGGAATATTCCAGTTTATCAACTTGTTCCACAGTTTATTTCTCAAGATCGTATTGAACGCGGCAGAAAAGTCTATAAAGACCCCATAAACTGGTAAATGTTGTTCCGTCCAAGAATATTCTATAGCTGATGTCACTATTATAATATTATGAAGCGTGGGTGATTTGGCTCTAAATCCTGATTGATTTGGAGGCAAGACGTGATTTTCATTGATCCATTGTATCAATTCCATGTGAAGTATTTTAGCGAAAATGTTTGCTGGAATATCCAGCATCGCTAACATTCTATAATTTCCCGGGTCTTTCACACCACCTTTTTTATATACGGGTAATATGGATCCTTCCTGCCAAGTTTTAGGTATCTTGTTGTTCTTTCCAATCCACCCATATAGTAAATATAGCGCATGCGCCCATTTGTCTGGAGATTGCTTTAGCAGCACATTACACATGCAGTCAGGTCCCATTGCACGTGACGATGCTAAAGATAATATCAGCTCTTTAATCTCAAGAATAGATAACGTACATTTCCATTCATTTACCTCATTTACATATTCTTCATCAGCAGGGGTCTTTGCTCCCCATGTTTTACCAATGTATGCAGCCCATTCATCCTCCCCCCTACCATTAACCGGAAGTATCTTAAATTGGTTCACTATTGCCCATATATCCTGGGCTTTATTTGTTCTCGATAAATGGGCTAGCGTACGCCAGATTTCGTTGGCTTGCTCCATTTTATACCACTGAAGCCAATTCCGGTAATTATTTTTAGCAGTTTTGATTTTCCCATGAATATCATCTTGCTGATTATTTAATATTGCACCTATAGTTTTCTGTAGTGCTTTTTTAGCTTTATGGATCTCATTATCAAATTTAGGTTTATTTTGATGTTTCCTATTCCATTTTTCACTGGTAGACATATATTTATGTTTATGTGCAAGACCCTGTTTAATTGCAGCTGTTAGTTTGGCAAAGTCTTCTAACATTGTTTCTACTCTAGTGTCTGATAACTCTCTACGTGCATATATAAATTCTGACAATACAGTTTCAGCTATTTGGTTACCCTTGGTTAAGATACCTTATTTGTTGTGCTCTAATAGAGTCATCCATAATTGCCAATGTACTCATAACCCCCTCCTTGAATGCCTGTAATGATTCAAGAATCATCAGTAGAGGCTTACGCTTAGCATCTAGCAAGGATTACAGCCAAAGCTTATCGTTGTCCCCGGCAAATGAAGAGTCAAAATCAGTGTCTTGTTCACTTGACAAACACCCACTCGTGGGGCTACTCACACGGGGCCTACCCTGCATGCTCTCTCCCATCCCGGGGGCTATCTCCTCCCTTTCCATTGCCCCCTCCCTAGCACGCCCTTCCTGACCGTCACTTGCCACTATGGCCATGCTTTCTCCCGGTATCCGCGTTCCCATCAAACTACCCATCTCGCCACTATTGGCAGGTATTGGGCTCCCTCCTATGGCAGGGACAACCTCCTTGGTGACTTTTTCTGCCGCATTAATGCAGCTCACTATTGTACTGGCTATTATATCCAGATAGGAGTCCAATGACCTTTGCAAAAGGCTAGGTTTCAGGGGGTCTCTACCCAATTTTACGGGTTTTGCATGTTTATATTTTTTAGCGCCTTTTACAGATGCCCCAATCTCCCCTCATCACCTACTTTCCTTTTCCCCATACTAAGGGATAATAGTGATGATGTGCAAAATTGCAAAATTAAACAATAGGAAAAGGATAAAACCGGTTGAAACAAGTTAAAACAACAGCACAATTTACCAAATGCAAACCCCCATACACAGTACCAATGCACCATACCAAGCAGAAAAAGACAGACAAAACACAAACAAAACACAGTCTTCCGTTAAATTTAGAAGTTTAAAAAACCTAAAGATCCTAAAAAGATTAGGAATCCTAAAAACACAAACACCTGGGATCTAAAATGTATAACCAACACATAAAAACAAATCTTCAAAGGGAAGGGTTGAAAAGTTAAAACGTTTAAATAAAAAGTTTTAACCAGGAGATGCAATTTTAAAAAGCGCTAAGGGCAAAGTACTGCTGTTAGGCACAAAAAGACCCTTCCTGAAGCTCAACGAGAATATTCCCAAAGTGGGGCACAGGAACTCCTTGTAGCCCCCACAGTGCCGGTAGCAGTCTACACTGTTACACTGTTAACTGTTAAACTTAAATAAGAAACGTATTCAGCGGCGGAGAGAAAGCCCTTGCAGGCCCCACAATGAAGGACTGTAGCAAGTAGCAGGTAGCAACTGTCAATCTGTACTGTTTAAACAATGCCTAGGAATCACCGGGGGAGATGAAAACCTTACAGCCCCCGTCTGCTGCAATAAATTCAAATGTCAGCTTAAGGGCAGGAAACCAGGAACCAGAGACCAAGTGTCCAATAAAATGTATACTTTGGCCGCAATTAGTGACCAGTGACCGATGTCAGTAGCAATAACACAAGCAAATACAATACCCGGAGAAGCCCGTTTTAATTCAGGTCTCAGAGTCTCCAGGGTTCTAATGCAGTATCAGGACAAAAGTAACGTCGTAACCAATGTTAAAACTCTGGTACTGCAGGCCTCTTACAACCCTGCTCACAAACAGCCTGTCGTCTGGCTGGGGGTGAGGCACGCCCAGCAGTTTAAGGAGTTCCCACCGCCCTCTCGGCACTCTCGCTCGAGGCTCTCATTGTTCAGCTGATATATAGGACAGCTTTTTTCCAACTCTTGATGTGAATACCGACAGTGGGTCGTAGAGCCCACATGCCTCCACACGGAACACTAAGGACGCCAAGGACTCAGTGGGTCTCTGCTCGCTCCGCCCCAACTTGGTCCTCTTGAAGTGGATAGCTCCTCCTCCTGCCAACAGCCAGCTCGCAGCCACTGCAAACAGTATGCACTCAGTACTGTATTTGTATTGGGCCGAATTACACATGTTTAGCCTGGTGGGGGTGACCCTGGAGTGGTGGGTGTCTTCCATTGGTGGTGCTGTGGCTGTTCTTTCTCCGCCAGAGAAGTCCCTTGGCTGGCCAGAGCATGACAAAGGGCGCGGGAACAAAAGAGGGACTGAATGTGGATACGTTCACCACCACACCAGCAAGAACAGAGAGCCTGGAGAGGCTCGCAGGTGACGCCAAAAGACAGGTACCGGCTATGGCTACACCTGCAGACCACCTATTGATTGCCATGCAAAATGGCTTTGCGACTATCAATGTGAAACTTGACAATATTGTTGCTAATATCGGCTCCCTGCACTCCAAGCTAGACAAGGAAAGTGGGCGCATTACTGAAGCAGAGACCTGGATCAGCGGCACAGAAGACAAGGTTGCGCAATACGATGATGCCATAGCCAGCTTGAAGAAAGACCTAGCGATGAAATGCAACGATTTGGAATCGCGTTCCTGGCGCAATAATGTCTGCATTGTCGGGATCCCTGAAAATGCAGTGAAGGGGCCTATGAAGTAGTTCATTGAAGAGCTCTTGAAGCAATTATTGGGGGACCACAATTGGCAGCTCAATTTCTTGTTGAGCGTGCCCACCGTGTTCTGGCTCCGGTCCCTAAGCCAGGGATGCCCCCAAGGAAAATCATTGCCAAGATACTTAACTACAGAGATCTCCTTCTGAAGCTGTCAAGGGAGCGTGGGGCCCTGCAGTTTGGATACAGCAGCATCCATATCGACCCCGACTTTGCAGCTGGTGTCCAGGTGCAGAGACGGTCCTATGATCCAGGGAAGCAACTTCTCTGTGCCCGGCAGATTCAGAATGCACATTCTGTTTCCTGCTAAATTACATATACAGCACAGGGGTAGAGTTCACATTTTTTTTAATCCGGCTGACGCCATCACCTATATTGAGGCATCCATCCCACTTCCCCTGAAGGATTGCTCTAAAAACCAAACTTCCAAAAGGAGCATTGATCCTTGTTCTGTGGACGCTGGTGAGTGAACACTGGGGCCATAAGACATGTCCCTTATATTGGGGGGGATCAACTCAGAGACACAGTGATCTGTAATTGCTAATTAGCCGGGGCCACCGGCTGTACTTCTAGAGCAGGTTTCTGTTTGCAATACTTCCATTGGAGGGTTCCATTGTTTTGGTTTGGGTATGCATCATTGAGTTGGGGGAGATGGTGGGGTGGGGGAGGGAGATGACAGGGAGCAGTGATGCCTCCATGGTTGGGGTTCTAAAGGTGCTGACTTTCATCTCTTGGAATGTTTGTGATCTGAACAATTCGGCTAAGGCTAGGAGGCTGCTGGCATATCTCGAGCTGCATTCCCCGAAGGTCCTGCTGCTGCAGGAGACGCATGCGCTGGGACCAGTACACAAGCCCTTTGCCCCCAAGCATGTTTCACCACACACTCCTCGCAGGTCCATGGGGTAATGCCACTGATAGACCACAGGGTCACATTTACTGTGGATAGAAGCTATAATGATTCTCAGGGACGGTATGTTGTGCTGCGGGGTGCATTGGATGGCGGTGTCTTGCTGCTGGTCAACACTTGTGGCCCCAATATCGAAGGCCCTGACTTGTATTGGTCACTGGATGATATACTGGTTGGTCACATTGATATACCCGTGGTCTGGGGTAGCAATATGAACACGATCCTAGATACTGCCATGGATTGCTCCTCTAATGCCCCTGTGCTCTAACAGCTGTACAAACCCTTTTACAGATAATGGGTCTCATGACTAGTTTGCCGGTCCGGAAATAAGGGTGTCAATAAGCTCACTGGCACCCTTGTTTCTGGACTGGCAAACTACGGGTTTGCCTACCAGAGCAGCTGTGCCCGACAGGTCTGATCCTGCAAGGCGCAGCGGTCACGGTAAGCAAAGCCAGCATGGGAGCACTGGCACCATTAACAACGTGTGTGTCCATGTCCCCACTCCCATAGAGTCCTATGGGACTCTATGGCAATGGAGATTAACAAAATTACCAGTGTCTGAATTCCCGGCCGCCGGACTCGTGATGAGCCAGTGGCACCGGGAAGTCAGGCGGCAGTACATTTTTATGGGTTCGGCAGCAACCCACCAGTATCACCGCCAAGGTTACCGCCGGACCCATAATGAGGCCCAATGTCTCAATTATACCTGTCCGATACCTGGCGGAGATTTCATCCCGGGGTGAGGGAATATATGTATTACCCTACTGTCCACGATTCCATGTCTCAGATCGACTTTTGGGTTCTATCCAAAGAGTGAATTGGGAGGGTACGCAGGTGATTACTCCTTCCATGCACATTTTCCGACCACTCGCCCGTTGCACTCTTCCTGGTCTTCACACATGCATGCAAACCCTGTGCCCTCTGGCGCATGTCTCCCACAATGTTGCAGGATCCCAGTCTCACGAAAGCGCCTTGCGCCAAAATTGTGAAGTTTTTTGGCAACAATGTAGGCTTGATGGCACTTCATTCTACTGTTTGGGAAACCTTTTAAGGTGTTCATGAGGGGTGAACTACTATACATTTAGACTGGGACCCTCAAGTCACTCAGGTCAGACCTTGGGCTTGATCAGCAGATTAGGCTTCTTGAAAATGAATATGGTATGATAATGACAAAGCGCTGTTGGGCTTAATTAAGGGCAATCTGTTGAACAATTTGAACAGGGAGGTTCTATATGTCACTAGGCCGGTGCTCGAATGTCGGTATGGTGAGTCTAATGGGCCAGATAGGGTCCTTGCTAGGGCGGGGCGACTTGACTCAGCCCCCTGGGTCATTACGGGAATCACTGCAGCATCCGCGGCTACCCTGACAGCCGAAGCAGATATCAACTCAGAATCTCAGGCGTATTATGCATCATAATACTCCAATTTGGATGTTAGTTTAGAGATAGAACTTGCACAGTATTTGGAGGCCATAGATCTCCCCGCTCTGCCGGAAGAGGCAGTCGGTTCATGAGAGCCCCATCACCCACAAGGAGATATCCGCTGTCATTTCTGCACTGGCGTCGAGCAGGGGCCTGGGGTTGTATGGACTGGGGATTGAGTTGCATAAAGAATACAGGGCAATATTCGCTCCACATTTGCTGTATGTATGGGAGGAATCTCTTGCTGTGGGGTCCCTTCCGCCGTCCATGCGGGAGGTGGTAATAAATGTCCTTTTGAAACCTGGTAGGCTGCCGAATCAGGTTGCTTCTTATCGGCCGCTGTCATTGATAAATGTTGATGTGAAGAATTTTGCAAAAATCCTTCAACTAGACTTCTCCCATAGATGGCTGACCTCATTCATCCGGACCAGTCAGGTTTTATCCACAGTGTTAAATCTCTGACGGCTATTCAGCATCATCGCTCAAATTGACCCATGGTCTAGGGCTGTTGCAGCATCCTTGAACTCGTAGAAAGCCTTTGATTCTGTATCATGGAACTACTTGATGAGAGTACTGAAGCGTTATGAATTTGGCTCTTATTTCCTTAGCTGCTTCCAACTACTCTATTCCTGTGCTATGACCAGAGTGCGGACCAATTCCACATTGTCATCACCTATGGGTTTGCACAGGGGGATGCGTCAGGGGTGTCCTATGTCTCCCTTGCTGTTCGCACTGACTACAGAGCCTACTGCAGTAATAATAAGTGCCAGGCATGGGTATAGAGGGTTACATATGACAGGGGTACCACATGTCATATCCCTGTATTCTGACAACACCTTATTGTATATTCGAGAACTGGTGGTAAACCATGGCCCGGTGATGAACGCAGTGCACAAGTTCTCTAAACACACAGGCTACAGTATCAATCAGTCAGTTGTTGTTCCCCCTTACCGATGCTATGCTTCCAATGCCTGACCTGCTGGGGGTCTACTGGCTGGATTCCCAGTTCAGATATCGGAGCCTCAAGGTCCCTAGACACCAGTGTACTTTGTATGCAGATAATTATGCTGTATGTATGCAACACCTGGAGGCTAAACTTAAGATCTGGGCCAACCTGCCAATCACATTGGGCCTCTTTACGAGTTTGGGGGTAGCCATGCCCTTTATAAGGGCATGGCTACCCCCAAACTCGGGTCCGGCTCCAGGTCCTGCAAAAGGGGACTTACCGGGCCATTCGGACCTTGGCGGGCCCAGTAATTCCCTTTCGCGGGACCCAGAGCCGGTATGTCCCCATTCCCATTTGAGCCCCCATAGGGCTCAATGGGAATGGGTAGGATGGTAGCAGTTGCTACCATCCTGTTCTGCTTGCGGGTGCCGCTCTGCACGCCTGGTCTGACCAGGCGTGCAGAGCGGCTCCTGCGATATGAACGGTGTTGGTGCCTTACCGGCACAGTTCATACCATGTCCACCACTGTTGTAATGAGGCCCATTGTAAGGCAGACTATCCTTGTTGTAGATGATAGTTCTGCCCAAGCTTCTCTACTTTTTCGGTAACATCCCTTTCTGGCCAGGTAGGATTTTTTCTTCATTCATTCACTCCATGATGGTGGGGTTTGTATGGGGATCGGGTGTTGCCCGTATGAGTTGGGAAAAGCTTACTGAGCCTTATGATCGTACGGTCTGGGGGCTCATGATATGGAATTATACTACTGTGTATCGCAGGCACAATATGCAGGATATTGGTATTCTGCAGGGCCTGAGAAGGTCCATCTGGTGCTTGAGAGATATGGTGCTTCCCCCTCTAGTCTGAAGGCTGTTTTATTCATTGGTAGTCATGTAGACTCCTGCACGTTTGATCCGGTACGCACTAGGGTTAACGCATGCTCAAGGCTATTTCAGGGATTGGATCTCACAGTGCCTTACCATTCAGAAGTCCTGCATTGGAATTTTCCGGGCTTGGCTCTCACTTTTGATCTCGACTTGCAGAAATCCTGTGAAGACAACAAAGACCTGACCTTGGATGACCTCTTCCCTAATGGGTTATTTGTGTCTCTTGATGAATTCATGGCTAAGCTTGGCAGCAGCACAATCATTGTACTGCAATACGGTAGAATCAGAGCTGCTGCAAAACGGTTGTGGCCAATGTTCCTGCATGAGCCAGAATCTCATCAGCTCATAGATATCATTGTCATGGGGGTGAACCTAGGCAGCTGGCCTCTTGTGCTTGATGCTCAACCCATGAAGATTACGATTCAATCAAGGTGGGACCATGATCTCGGTGTCCATTGGCAGAAATGTTGTGGGCTCACTAAAGAGGTGTCGCTAAGCGCCCAATATAGATTGATCCAATTTAAACTGCTGAACCAATTACATTACACACCGGCAAAGCTTGCTAAATTCACACAGGGCGCCTCGGATGAATGCATGAAATGTAGCCGAGCCCCGGCTGACACAGTCCATATGTTCTGGAATTACCCTATCATAACCTGTTTCTGGGAAAGTGTTGCCACAACTCTTCACGAGATGTTGGTTATCCCCCCAACTTTGACACCAATCAAGTACCTCTTGGGGGACATAGGCAAAGTGGCAGTGTCAGTGGTGATCAGACGACTTTTTAATGTAGCATGTATTGTAGTCGAGAAATGTGTACTTCGTTATTGGAAGTCAACCAGTGGACCGACACATGCTGAGTGGTTGCGTGATCCTATCTAGACCTCTGACCTGGAGGAAATGTATGTAGCCTCAATCTCCCCAATGTGCAGGCCTACGGGCATTTGGACTCCCTTGCATGTCCTCCTGGTGTCTTTTGGTAATTCTGGCTCTGCAGAGGCAGGCGTGATTGGGCTACAGCCGTTCCCAGTCTGGTGCCCAGTAGCTTTTCGCTTTTAGTGTTTTACTTTTCTCCTTTTCTTATTACAGGAATATGTTTTGCTGTATGACTGTACTCTCACTGTATACCCAGCCTTTCCTAACATTTTATAGTAGGCCAATGTAATGGTTTTCATGTATGTGCCTACTGAACTGCCTTGTTATGGTTTCCTTTAATTTAAGAAAAGGAAAAACCAAATACAAGTAGTAGCAAAATACAAACAGTGGAGAGCTAAGTCATCAAAACTTACATTTGGAACACTCTGGAGCAAAATGCAAGTGTGCTAAAACACAATTAGTGGTATGATAATAGAGCAGCAAAATCTACCTTTGGCACTCTCTGGGGGTAGTGTAAGTAGTGGCAGAAAACAAACAATGCCGTCCATTCCACCAAGCCTACCCTTCCCGTCACAGCCCCCTTCACCGCATCAGCCATCACCATCTGCCTCCTCCGCATCTAGCCAACTGCATCCCCCAGAATCATCTCTCCACCTCACTTAGCACCCTCCCATAGCCTAACCCCCCACTTAAACCAAACCTCTAATTGGCAAGCTGAATTCCACCCTTATCAATAGCAGATTTGTTGCAAAAAATTGTCACAATATATATGACCTAACCTCATCAAATTGCCTGACATCCTCCTCATCACCAAAACCTGGTTCACTGAAAACTTTGACATGAAGCCTTCCCACCAGGCTAAAAACGAATAGTCCAAAACCCAGCTAGCAGGGCAGGCAGCATTTCCATCCTTCACAAGGCCTCCCTATCTGTCTCGCACATTGACAACCAGGCTTGTAACACAGACTGCGAATTCCTCCTGGTCAAATTCCTACTCTCCCTCTCATCCACTCACACCTTCTTCCTCATTTACCGACCCTCAGGAGGCAACAGAAGCTTTGCAGGTTCCCTTCACAGCCATCATGGTCTCCCACCCCTACCTCACTGTATTAGGGGACTTCAACATCTGGTTCGGCACGTCCTGTAACTCTATGACCCAATCACTTCTGGACAACCTGAATACTCTGCACCTAACCCAGCTAGTCTCAACCCAGTCTGCTGGTCAAACTCTAGATGCAATCTCTGAATCTACTGACCTCACTGCCACACAACCACCACACTTGCTAGTTTGGTCAGACCACTCCGCCATCCTCTTCACCCTATTCTCTGTGGGGCCTCATGCCCATCTTGAAGCCCCGGCACCACTAATCCAATCACGACTCTGGAAGGAAATCAAAGTTACTCCAGACCTGCAGAGAGTCTACTCACCATTCAGACCCCCTTCTGCCTCTCCCTGGGCCAGATCACCATCTCTAACTTTGATCTATAACTTCCCGAAACACTTAGCTCTATCTCGCTCATCAGATCTTTCTAAAACAGAAAACGGCATGCAACCAGATGGTTCACTCCAGTCCTCAAGCAACTGAAAACCTTGAACACATCCTGGAGCGTAGATGGTGTGCAGCCTGTGAGAAACCTGAATGTGTCTCTCTGTCTAAACCTTGAGGATCTGTCAACCTGGTGGCCAGGGAACGGATATCGCTATTGGATCCAGTTCCTGGGGGTGGACCAGTGAGGGAGGATCACCTGGATGGGGGGGTCCTCGGGGAGGTGGAGTGGGGCTACGACCAGTGAGACTCTGTATCCCCCTTCCTTTGACACCTTTTCCCCCTCCTCTCACGTAGGACAGTCTAAACCATTGCCCCCTTTTTTTTTAACACGAACACTTTTGCATAACACAAAGGACAACGGACAAACACTAGAGCCACCTGACATGTCCCAATACAAGGGTCAGGCAAAGTCAGGCAATTGATCAGAATCGCACACACCTGCTGGCCTTTTCCCTTCCCGACAGGGATAAAAGGTGGAGCCAGAGAGTACAGTACAGGCACGGCGGACAGCACGACGAGACGGCTAATCAGGCGCGAGAGTTCGAGAGAAGGAGAAAGGCAGCCGGAATCAAGGGGGTGGCGAGGAGAGAAGTGACCCTTCCCTTTTCGTCCCAAACCCCCTGAACCTTTGTGGAAGAGAGCCTAAAATCATGAACAATAGCACAAGTGTCTTGTAGCAGATGTCAACGGTACACGGGGCAAGCCTATGCCGATAAGCAGGAGCGAGGGAAGCTCCTGCGACTGTGGTACTGGCATTGACTCCAATGAAGAAGAAAAGCCAAGTGGTTTATCATAACCAGTGAGTCGAGGGGAGAATCGATAAGAACCAGGCTGTGTTGAATGAGAAGCGCAAAGTGGCAAGTTTGAACCAAGTTTAATGAACTGTTTAAAGAACTGTAAGAAGTGTTCAGGGGAGACCAACTGCAGAGGAAAAACCGGCACCACTTGGGTGCTAAGTCGAGAGACTCTCGTCGAAACCCATCTGAGTGAAACTAGGGGTATCAGAAGGCTGCAGGAGAGTCACTGAAAGAGATCAAAGTGGTCATACAGGAGGTCTAGTAAAATCCCTGTACAATCAAAAGACTTTGATCTACATCAGTGTGAATGCAAGGGAAGCGCATCCCGCCATATTAGAAAGTAAGGGAAGTGAATCCCACAAATACAAGCGAATGTGAAGTTGGTAAGAGTGAGCATGACCGAGGGATGCTGACGAGAAGGGGGCAAGTCTAAAGTTCCAGGAAACAGTGTGTTGACAAGAGTGAACCTGGCTCAGGGATGTCCACTAGAACTGTTTTGAAAAGACATCAAGAATTGTGTGCCAAGGAGAGGCCATAGTGATCCCATAGAAAGGAAGTTGAAAGTAAAGAAGGGTCACCGCCCAGAAGAGGGGGACCCAGGGGTGAGGCCAACACCCTACGTGAAACTATAGTAAGCAATTGAGAAGGGTCACCGCCCAGAAGACGGGGACCCAGCGGTGAACCCATCACCCAGTGAACATTGGAAACAAACTTTCATTTGTTAAAGGAACTTTATTTTGGAACCAGAGAGGCACTCGAAAGCGAGAAAACATAGCTATATGGGGTCTTGATAACCTTAAAGAACTTTCTAGGGATTTGCAGTGAGAGGAGGGGAATCCCGGGATGAAAGCCGTCACCCAAAGCCCATGGAAAAGAGACTGTGTATTTGTTTTGTTATTTGAACATGTCCGGTCCTCGAAGGCAAGACACTTTTCAAGTGAAACGAGACTTGGCCATCGATGGCCCTGAGAGCTGCCATTAGAACTGTCGTCTTGTGCTGGGGAAGCCCAAGACTGTACTCTGCTCCAAACTCCCATCTTGCCCTGTGCACAAAACGTGGGGAAAGAAGGTCTAGGCTACTGTGTCCTGACATATTATTTGAGAACACTTCTTTCATTTCTTGAACTATCCCACACCCCTTTTTGTATTAGTTGTGAGGTTTGGCAAAAGATTTCTAGGTATAGGCCTTTTTTACTTTGACACAACGCCACTAGGACTGCCTTATATTTCAATTGATGGTCGACGCTTGCTCCCAGCCTAGATTTAGGTTTAGAATAGGCATTTTCCAACCAGCATACAGAATTCATTGTTCAATAAACACTCTTAAACTATGATCACTTGTCTGTCCTACTTGTTGCCACCATGAGTTCCTCACAAGCCCCATCCACATCCGGCACAATTGCCTATGCCTTAAAATTCAAATTATATCATGCAGAAGTACGCAAAGCCAAAAAAACTACCCTTGGAACAGAATCTCTAAAGCCCCCCACACAACCAGAGAACTCTTTAAGCTCATCTCAGAATTCAAAGTCCCTGCATGCTCCACCGACTCTCGCAGACAATCAATCTCTTTGTGACTCTATCTCAGAACCCTTATACAACAAAGCCGAAGAGAGACACACCTCCATCCTCGCTAAAATCTCGTCCCACGCCCCCATCCTCGCCCACAACACTAGAACCACCCTCCCAATTGTCTCCACCTTCTTTCCACTCCACCTCCCCCATAATTTCTCAATCTTCTATCACATAGCTAACCACCTGGCTCCCCAAGAGACCCCTGCCCTCCCTTTTGGCTAAGAAGAAATCCTGGCATGATCCATCATCAACACATCATTCACGTCCAGTATATTCCCAGCAGAATTTAATACCTTGTACATGAAGCCCCTGCTTTAAAAGACCTCCCTCTATCCTCTCAACCTGATCAACTACAGACTCATCTCAAACAACCGCTATAAATCCAAACTAGCAGACTGAGCAGCATACTCACAATTTTGCCTCTTCTGAGAATCAAATAATAGCCTTGACTCTGTCCAATCAGGCTTCAGACCACTGCGAGGAACAAAACCATGTTTAGTCTCAATCTGGGATGACCTCAAAAGACACACAGACTCAGATGGCTGTGCTGCCTTACTCCTACTTGACCTCTCGGCAGCACTCGACACCATAGACCACTCCATCCACACCAAGCGATTGCATATGCCTAGGCATCAGGGATACGGCTCTGAACTGAATATTCTCCTTCCTTTCCAATAGATCTCAAATAGTACACATGCTGTCTTTCTCCTCCGGTCCCCGCCCAGTCACCCACATAGTGCCTCAGTGTGCCTCACTCTCCCCTCTTCTATTTAACCTCTACGTGAACCCACTCCTCACACTCAATCGCTCTCCTGGTCTGTCTTGCTACAATTATGCCGACGACACTCAACTCATCTCCAAAATCCCCAAAAGCCCTTCCTCTATCTCTCCCATCACGCAGCCTGACTCCCTGAGATTGAACGCTGGATGATGGCCAATCACCTCTTACTCAATCCAGGCAAAACCGAGATCATGCTATGTGGGAAAACCACATTGTTCCCTCAACCCACCCCCTGGCCGCTCTGCCTAGGCCCTCCCCCTCCGAACCCCAACACAGTAATAAATCTTGGGTGCATTATGGACGTGGACCTGACTCAGTCACATCACAGCAACACTGTGGTAAAATCTGTTTCCTCCACATATGCATCCTTAGCTGCCTCTTCCCTTTCCTGGCCTTCCCACACAATCACTGCGATTGTTGCAATCGTCCTTTCATGACTAGAATATGCCAATGCACTTTACCTAGGGGCCACAGCCTCACAGCTGAGAAAACTCCAAGGAGTACAAAACACTGCTGGGCCGTGGAGAACACATCTCCCCCACCCTCATGTCCTAAACTGGCTTCCGATCGGGTGGCGATCTTCCTTCAAGGCAATGTGCATCATCCACCGAGTCTTTTACAACAAAGGACCCGAGTACCTGCAGCAAACATTTTACCTCTACAGGCCCAGCAGAAACTACAGATAAGGCTCACCACTCCTCCTTGTCATCCCAGTGGCCAAATCAACTCATATGGGGGGATTCCTTCTTCTCAGTTCAAGCACCCAAAATCTGGACCTCCCTCCATTATCCATCCACCGCATAGAGGACCACCTCGCATCCAGGAAGGCACTCAAAACCTGGCTTTCCTCTTAGCACCCTTGCATACATAATCTGGACTTCTTGCCCAACATGACTTCCTACTCCTCCACAACCCTTCCTCATAGAGAACCGTACTCCCAGGTTATGCAGATAGGCAGTGCATTGCGGAGGATGGCGTGCGGCCCCCCTCATGATTTCCAGATACTTCCATGAGAAGACAATAACACGGACATAGAACTCGATTCTCCATAGGCGACAATGCATTATTTCCTCCACGCATGAAGCCAACATAGTAGTTACTACACAACACAAAGATGGAAACACAACAGAAATGACTAGTAGAAGTATGACGTTGACTATCTGTGTCGCACCCTAGATTTGTGCCTGTAGCTGCATGCTGTCTGCTTGTAATCCACAGAAGCAGACCACGCGGAGCAAAGCCCCCAACTGCAATCAGTTGTTTAGGAACTGATAAGCTTCTAACTTTGCCTACCGTTCTACACTGATGCTGTGACCCATAGAATATAGCAGACTCCCACTTAAAATTCGCCCCAATTTTCACATAACCTCTGACATAGCAATTGCCCCATAACTTTGCAATTTGCGGGGGCGTGGCTTGGCGGCCATGTGAGAGTGAGCGAGTCACCGAGAGCTCCTGGGTGATCCGCAACACGATCCTCATAAACGGCTGAAAAAATGGCAGGAGACCCTGAACAAATCGAAGGATGGCACCCGGAGGGTCCAGGGCACGCACGGGCGAAAGCCCGAACAAAATCGGAGGTCGGAAAGACCAGAAAGGAGGTGAAGCGGAGGTGCGGAGCCACCACACAAAATGGCGGGCGCGGCCCACTGAGGACCCGCCTGCGCTCCGAAAGGCAGTGGAAGCTGAGTACGCAGACGGCTGGGTGCAGGGGCGCGGACGGCTGCCCACCGGATACCCACACACCACCCGCGGGAGATCGAGAGAGGCCCAAAACCCGACCGCCCTCCATAACAGGAACGTGGAACGAGGCGCACACCACCACGCACGTGAAGGGGGAGCAGGCAACCAAGGATAGTTGCAGAGGAGAGCGGAGGGCCGAGACACGGGAAGAGCATAGCGCCTGCGGCCGAGGCACCGACAGGGTGCCCCCCAGCACACAAAAGTCCTACCGGAGTGCGCCCACACAGCGGCAGCCCGGAGGGGGAGACCCTGACCCTGTCCCAGCCCTCGACAGCAGAAGGCAAGCGGGATACCGGCCCAGGGCCGCGGCGGTGCAGCGGGCAGCAGAAACCAGCGGAGACGCAACTGGAGCCCCCAGTAAGGACGAGACAGCGGAGGCAGGAAATCGTAACGGCCCCGGCGAGGCTGCAGCTGGACAGAATGACTTTAGCTGCTGTGCGCCGGGCCCAGGGAGGTGCTGGGGAGTGGCAGGGCCCACGCAGGGAAGGGAGAACACCGACTACAAAGTGGAGGCCGCCCAGGGCACATCCAAGCACAGACACACAAGGCCACAAACATCAGCATGCCTGAGAAACAGAAAGGCAGCAGAGGGAGGCAAACAAGCATGGAGACATTTGCCCGCAAGAGCGAGGACTCACAACCTTGGACGGCGGTGGCGGACACAGCCACATCATACGCTATGCAAGGGGGGGCTCAAACAAGTGGAAGGCAGTATCCTAGAGGCCATAGAGTGGCTAAAGGCCTCAATAGAGGGCAAGCTGGATGCAGTGATCGTGGATGTGGGGCTCTTCAGGCAGGACACAAGGAACCTAGCGCAGAGAGTGACAATGGTGGAACAACAGGTGCAGAGCAATACAGCAAAGGTGACCACCTCTCGGTCATAAATGACGGATGCACTGGAGCGGATTAAAACACTAGAACGCAGGGCCAAAGATGAGGAAGGCCGGGGGTGAAATTCATGTTACTTTACCCGTCCAAGCTCAAAATCCTGCACAACGGGAGGACACAGATCTTTGAGACCACGGCAGATGCCCAGGAGTGGATGGACCAGCAGGGGATCCCACAACTAAGAGAGGGGGTCGAGAGGAATCGTGAGGCACCCCGGCGAGGAAGGGAATGAGGGTGCGGACAAAACACTGAGGACACCATGCCGAATCAAGATACAGCAAGAATGAGAACCGAAAGTATAAATTAATGGATCAACCCGGGAGCTCGAGGCCTCCGGCACTGGACCGCCAAGACCCACATAGGGGGCCCCAAGTAGCTACAAGTTAGCAGTGTCAGTTTTTAAGGCACTACGCCGCGACGTGTTCGCCCACGGATCGAGGGTGGCACCTGGAAGGCGGTGGGGCCCAAGCAGGGGCAGGGAGGCTGGGCGTTGGTTTATAGTAGTTATAGGAGTGTGGTTAAGTTTGTTAAGAGAAGGCACGAGTGGAGGCAAACATAATGAACGAGGAGGTCACGGACACAGCAAAGACAAAGCAAGGGCGCAAGTGAGGCGGCACCCAAGTGCGGGAATCCGGCGTGGAACACCAAAGAGTGGAGGTGGAGAAAAGCGGAAGTAAAGAGGGAAGGCGGACCCGCAAGCTACCAGGGGAATAATTGGGAGAAGATGATAGACGGACCTCCCAGGCCAGCAGGCCAGAAAGGAAAACTAAACAGGCCGATGGGAACCAGCGGGCTGCAGGAAACTGTAAGACCCAGGAACCGAGATGAACTAAAAGTGGTGACGTGGAACGTCAGGCTGGTAAACGCCGACGTGAAGAGACTGAGGTTCTACGCATGGCTAAACAAAGCGAAAGTCCACATTTCAATGCTGCATGAGACCCACCTGACGGCGGAAAAACAAGCCAAGATGGCCAAGAAATGGGGCTGCCAGACATACAGCTCCACAAACAGCTAATGTAACTGTACTCTTATGTAACATGATCAAAAAACGTACGCGCCCGTATGCCCCAGGGCCTGGTTGCGCTTTATAAATAAACCAAACACAAATACAAATACATACTCTAACTACGCGAGAGGGGTAGCAACTTGGATTGCCCCGGGTATCCCATTCCAACTCATCAAACAGGAGAGAGACGCCGAAGGCAGGGTCCTCATCGTACACGGAATGCTGGAGAACCGGGAAGTGTGTCTGGTGAACACCTATGCCCCAAACCACGATGCAACAGATTTCTTTAAACCACTCACACCCCGGCTGGCCCTGTACAGGAATGCCACGACCATCTGGGCCGGAGATCTGAACTGCACACTGGATCCCAGGCTGGACCGGTTGGACGACAAACACAAAAGGGCTGCACCACCAGCACGGGTGTTGCAGAAGACACTGGACCAGCTCGAGCTAGAGGACGTCTGGAGGAAGGTACATGGGGGTAAAAGGGGATCCACACACTATAGCTCCCCACAAGGGACATTTACCTGCATTGACTATTTATTCACGGGCAAAGAGACACTAGGCGAATTCACTGGGGCACACATTCATGCACAAACCCTATCTGACCACGCCCCACTGGAAGCAACATGGGCACATACATACAGGAAAGCCCCCGTACCCACGTGGAGACTTAGGGCGGAAGCACTCCTAGAGGGGGATTTCCAAGACCATATCCAAACTTCAATAGACGACTACTTCGAGTACAACACGGGTAGTGTAGACAGTACGGGAACGACATGGGAGGCCTTTAAGGTGGTGATCAGGGGGGCGGCAATTGGGAAAACAGGAGGCCTTAGGAGAGAAACCCTGGCTGAACTGGATGATATAGAAGGGAAGAAAGAGAGGGCGGAAGCACAGGCAGGGTGTCATGAGGTCCAGCAACCCCGGAAGCAGGTATCAAGTTATTTTGAGCAAGCCCAAATGCCCCTGCTAGGGGCTGTTTGGGTGCAGTCCTGGCGCCTATGGCACCAGGCTCATATGGAGAGTCAGTCCTGGCGCCATAGGCGCCAGCCTCATAGAGTAGAACCTGATGCAGACCATGCTGCAAGCTTACCTGGTGCAGACCATGCTGCAGAGCTCCAAGCTAAATGAGGATTGGAAGGGACTATTTTACCTAGGGACTATTTTTTACTCGGGTGGGGCTGGGGAAGAATACTTACCTGGGACTACTTTGAAGGCTATTTAAACCACGCCCGAAGAGCAGCACACGCTTCGCGTTATTCTGCATCCAGCAGCGTAACGCTCACCGTGTCTGCAAGCCTGCATCCAGTCTTCTGCCACGCCCGCCTCGAGTCTGCAGCTCCTAGAAAAAGGGAGGAACAGAAGGAGAAAGGTTAGAATAAGAGCAAACCTTCGAACCTTACCTGAATTCCGGATCCACCGCACCTTCGAGCTGGAAGAAAGAAGCATTTACACGCGCGCCGCCTTGCCTGCTGCAGTGCCGCGCTGAACTCACCGGCCTTCGCAGCATCCTCACGATCCACCGCATCCCTCTGCACATTCCTGCCCCATTCTGGCACCTAAGGGGAACACAAGAACAGCAAAGGTGAGCCAAGGAAAATAAACAGAGGCAATAGTAACTACCCCCATAGACTTACCTGATTACCGCTGGGGGTACTATTCCTCTTCACGGGTCGGCGCAGTCTCCATTGCATCCTCGCCGCACCCCGGCCCCTAAGGGGAACAAAAGGACGACAAGGTGAGACAACGGGACAAATAAGGGGAACTCTTCTCACCGCAATAGACTTACCTAATTTTACTGCCAGAGGCATAATTCCCCGAACTTCATATTTTCTCGCCACACCTGAATAAGGGAACAAGCAGCTTACATTCTGGCCTTATTTTATTGAACTGTGTAGGATAAGCCAAATCCTTACCCGAACTTCGTCAGCTACCACGAGGAACTCTTCGCTGGGGTCAAGCTGCAAACTGCAAGGAATCGGACAAGAGTGAAAGTCAGACATTTGAACTCTTACGAACTACATATTTTTCAGAGTCAATATTGTTCTGGAACTCACCAATTCCTTCGAGCCAGTGAAGCAACTGGTTATCAACGCGCCCCTGCGCTCAATGCAGGATGGAGAGCTCATCTTTTCAAACCATCAGGTGAGACTATAAGAGGGGACATCAAAGGTGATCTGAGGGGAGAACAGCGGGGGTGGGGAGGAATTTACACTCAACTCCACGGGTGGTTAATTCCCTTTCTCCATTTGCAGAAGAATATTCCTACGGGCCAAGCAAACGAAGCTAGGTGGACCAGTCCAGTCCGTCATCTCGGCCCTACGCGTCACATTGGTGGAGACCGCAGCTGTCCAGTTCAGATAGACGCCTCTGTGGGAGCCAGGTGAGCGTAACAGAACGCGAAGCCTACCCACAAATTCCCACCTGGGCGTTATGGATACCTCAGAGACTGACCAATTGGCCCAATTACTAGGGGAACTGAGGGCTGAAGTGCATTCAGCCCGTCAAGAAACTAATGCTCTTAGGAGAGAACTGATTTTGTCAAAGGAGCGAACTGATGACCTTGCTAGGAAACTATTGGAAAGCCAGGCTGGACAAGCACCCCTACCTGGTTCCGGGGGTAATCCAGCTCCTGTGTTATCGAGTAACCCTGTGCAAATAAACCTACCAGGAAATATTCCATTAGCTCCACCCGAACGCTTTGCCGGAGATCCCAAAAGGTTCGCCGTGTTTATGAACCAATGCTGCCTACACTTTTTATGCAGACATGGAGCCTTCCCAAACGACCAAGCCAAGGTAGCCTTTGTATTGTCATATCTCAGCGGCAGTGCAGCTGATTGATCAATTCCACTAGTTACTCAGGATGACCCAATTCTTCGGGATTTTCAGGGCTTTCAAACTAGCATGGAAAGACTATTTGCCCGGCACTCCCAAGGACAGGCCCTGGATAGCGAACCTTTGTCCCTACGACAGGGTAACCAGGACCTTCTATCCTACATCGCGACCTTTAATAGGTTGATAATGGAAACTGGATAGCCTGAGGTAAAACGAATCACGTTATTTAATCGAGGGCTTCGAGGAGAACTCAAGGATGTCTTGACTCAAGTCGTGAACACACCTCAAGACTGCGCTGAATATATAGACTTAGTGGTCCAGTTAGATCACAGACTTCAGAACAGAAAGGCTGATCGAGCCAAGTTTGAGAATCGGGTGTTGGTCAAAACTCACGCTAACCCCAAAGGAGCAGATGCTTCAGAACCCATGCAAATCGGAGGGGTTAAAGGACCCTTAACCCAGAAGGAAAGAAAAAGGAGACGACACATGCAATTGTGCCTATATTGTGGAACTTCTGGGCATTTTCAACGGGATTGCCCTGTAAAACCACCCAAGAAGGTGGTAGGAGCTGCTGATAAAAGCCATATGGAGTCAGACTCGGGAAACGACCACGCCCGACAAGCGTAGAGGTCCGCTTGCCGAGCTTGAAGAAGGATACTCAGACCTCACATTTCATCATACCAATGGTCCTCGTAGATCCAGGGCAGCCATCGCATATGCACGCAGTAAGGGCATACATTGATAGCGGGGCCATAGAAAACTATGTGGACAATGAATTGGCTTCCAGGACGAATCTACCTCTCTGCCAAAAAACCACCTCAGATGTCATCACCACAGTCGATGGAACTGAAATTGCCTCTGGGCCTGTAACTCATTCCACCGCAGAGATGACACTATTGGGTCAGGATGGGCATTGAGAGACTATTGTGTTTGATCTAATCAAAGCCCCACAGTTCCAAATAATACTGGGGATACCTTGGTTGGAAACACATTATCCTTGTATTGATTGGCGAGAGAAGAGAATAACCTTCCCGGATTGTGCACAAACCTGTTACCCACAGAAAAATCAGAACGTAGGCCTGGCCACAGTAACCACAGCAGTCATGCAACTACCTCCAGAATACCAAGAATTCCAGGATGTCTTCCAAAAGGAACAGGCAAACACCTTACCTCGTCACAGATCGTACGATTGTCAAATCGATCTCATACCTAGTGCACAACCCCCTTGTAGCAGGATCTATGCCCTTACGGAACCTGAGAACCTTCACCTACGACAATATTTAGACCAGTACCTTGCCAATGGCTTTATTCGCCCATCCAAGTCCCCAGCATCTTCAGCTTTGTTCTTCGTGCCCAAAAAGGAAGGTGACCTCAGAAAGTGCATAGACTACCGCGCATTGAACCAGATAACTGTTAAGAAACGATACCCATTGCCTCTGATCCCTGAACTATTAGACCAAGTGAAGGACGCTTGTATATACACTAAATTAGATCTCCGGGGGGCATACCATCTGGTACGTGTAAAAGAGGGCGACGAATGGAAGACTGATTTCCGCACTAAGTATGGGTTATTCGAATACCAGGTGATGCCTTTCGGGTTGTGCAATGCACCTGCAGCCTTCCAATACTTCATGAACAATGTCCTTCGTGAACTCATTGACGTTTGTGTTGTTGTATATATCAATGATATTCTAGTATACGCCTCTTCAGAATCTGACCATGTGAAGCACGTCCGAGCAGTCCTTGAGAAATTGCGCCAGCACAAACTATATGCAAAACTTGAAAAATGCGTTTTTCATGCCACAGAAGTTGAATTCCTTTGGTTTCTCCTGACCCCAAAGGGAGTCCGAATGGACTCACGAAAGGTGGACGCAATCCTTAAGTGGCCATCACCAAGTTCAGTTAAAGGAGTACAAAGCATGCTCGGCTTTGCCAATTTCTACCGCAGATTCATCCCAGATTTTTCACATGTTGTACATCCCATCACAGCACTCTTGCGAAAAAAGTAAACGCTTTGTATGGACTGAAGAAGCTGAAAAAGCCTTCCAAGAGCCGAAAGCGAAATTCACGTCTGCACCTGTGTTAAAGCAACCACGCCCTGAACTTCCATACATAGTGGAAACTGATGCATCCAGTCTAGCCATGGGAGCTGTCCTGTCTCAAAAGGACCCTGAAACTGTCCAGCTTCACCCAGTAGCATTTTGGTCCAGAAAGTTCTCGGCACCCGAGTTAAACTATGCAGTTACCGACAAGGAGTTATTAGCCATGAAATCCGCCTTCAAGGCTTGGCGGCACTATCTTCTCGGTGCCAGGCATACCATTACTGTGATCACCGATCACCGGAACTTACAATATTTAAAAACAGCCAAGGCCCAATCGTCACGTCAACTCCGATGGGCATTGTTCTTTGCCGAGTTTGATTTCGTAATAACCTATCGACCAGGTTGTAAGAATGGTAAAGCAGACGCCTTATCCCGAATAGGGATGGGAGAGGCAGAAGTGAACCCAGAACCAGTACCTATAATTTCCGAACAAAGGATCCTTGGCATGACTACTCTACAGACACTAGAGGACATTCAGGTAAAGATCCAACAACTCTTTGATCGTACAGCCCTGCAGGACTGGGTAAAGAAAGGCCCGGACTACTCTGTCACCAATGATCTGCCTTATTACCAAGGGTGACTGTTTCTGCCACACAAGGAACTACAAGAGCAAGTAATTTCCCGTTATCATGATACCCTAATGGAGGGGCACCCAGGTACTGCAAAAACTGATGCTAAGATTAAAAGACAATTCTGGTGGCCCACCTGGCGAAAGGATATTAAATCATTTGTGATGTCTTGTGGCATTCGCGCCCAAAACAAAAGTCAAAAGAAAAAACCAGCTGGACTCTTACAACCTTTAGAAATTCCGCCTACACCATGGCACACCTTATTGTTAGACTTTATTACTGATCTACCTCCTTGTAATGGGTTTAACACCATTCTAGTTATTGTGGATCTTTTTTCCAAGATGGCCCACTTTATTCCTTTAAAAGGACTACCTTCAGCCTTAATCCTGGCCAAAGAATTCCTGGAAAACATTGTTCGCTTACATGTATTTCCGTCCGTGTTGGTCTCTGACCGGGGCAGTCAATTCATTTCACATTTTTGGAAGAAATGTTGTCAATTGGCGCAAATCGACGTGAGATTATCGACCAGTCACCACCCCCAGACCGATGGTCAAACGGAGAGGACCAACCAGACTCTTGAACAATACCTGCGTTGTATGTTACATCAAACTGAGAGTAATTGGAAGGACATCCTTTGGATCGCCGAATATGCATACAATAATTCAGTACATTCTGGAACTGGACAAAGTCCCTTTTATACCCTATATGGGCACCACCCTCGAAACTCAGACCTTGACTCACCCCAACACTTAGAAATGCCCGCAGTGGACCATCTACACGCTACGATTACACAAGCCTTTAAGGAGGCAACTGCACACTTCAAACAGGCGAAGCAGAAATATAAGAAAGATGCTGATCGGCATAGAAGTGATACTCCACAGTACCAGATAGGGGACCAAGTATGGTTGGCCACAAAACACATACCTCTCAAGGGAACGCGGACCTTTAACCCTAAATATTTGGGACCTTACTCTATTAAGGCCATTATCAACCCGGTGGCCGTCAAGTTGGACTTACCTGCTAATATGCAAATTCATCCCGTCTTTCATGTGTCACTTTTGAAGCCAGTGCAACCAGGGACAAGACTAACCAAGCCACCAGACCCCGGCCTTATAGACGGGGAACCCGAATTTGAAGTTAATAACATCCTGGACTCCAAGATGGTGAAGTCAAAACTTTTTTATTTAATCGACTGGAAAGGGTATGGACCACAGGAAAGGTCTTGGGAACCCAGTGACCACGTGCATGCACCTCGATTGGTGAAAAGATTCCACTGAAATTTCCCAGACAATCCAAAACCACGGGGAAGAACGACTTTAGGAGGGGCCTTGGGGGGAGTGCTGTCATGATGTCTACCCCCGGGGAACCAGACCAGGTCCAGCAACCCCGGAAGCAGGCATCAAGTTATTTTGAGCAAGCCCAAAAGCCCCTGCTAGGGGCTGTTTGGTTGCGGTCCTGGCGCCTATGCACCAGGCTCATATGGAGAGTCAGTCCTGGCACCATAGGCGCCAGGCTCATAGAGTAGAACCTGATGCAGACCATGCTGCAAGCTTACCTGGTGCAGACCATGCTGCAGAGCTCCAAGCCAAATGAGGCTTGGAAGGGACTATTTTACCTAGGGACTATTTTTTCCTCGAGTGGGGCTGGGGAAGAATACTTACCTGGGACTACTTTGGAGGCTATTTAAACCACGCCCGAAGAGCAGCACACGCTTCGCGTTATTCTGCATCCAGCAGCGTAACGCTCACCGTGTCTGCAAGCCTGCATCCAGTCTTCTGCCACGCCCGCCTCGAGTCTGCAGCTCCTAGAAAAAGGGAGGAACAGAAGGAGAAAGGTTAAAATAAGAGCAAACCTTCGATCCTTACCTGAATTCCGGATCCACCACACCTTCGAGCTGGAAGAAAGAAGCATTTACGCGCGCCGCCTTGCCTGCTGCAGCGCCGCACTGAACTCACCGGCCTTCGCAGCATCCTCACGATCCACCGCATCCCTCTGCACGTTCCTGCCGCATTCTGGCACCTAAGGGGAACACAAGAACAGCAAAGGTGAGCCAAGGAAAATAAACAGAGGCACTAGTAACGGTGTCCAGTCAACTCGTCGAAAAAAAACTGGTCGACTGCAATTTGGTCGACACAATTTGGTCGAAAACCATTTCGTCGAAAAAAATTTTTTATTTATATATTTATTTTTGGGTTTTCGTTTTGTTAAAAAAATGGGTTTTTAGAGAAAAAAAGGGGGTTGGGGGGGGACCCCCCCCCAAAAAAAAAAAAAAAAGGGTTAAAATAGAAAAAAAAAAAAATTCGACGAAATGGTTTTCGACCAATTTGATTCGACCATTTGTCTGGTCGACCAATTTTTTTCGACGAATTCACTGGCAACCACTAGTAACTACCCCCATAGACTTACCTGATTACCGCCGGGGGTACTATTCCTCTTCACGGGTCGGCGCAGTCTCCATTGCATCCTCGCCGCACCCCGGCCCCTACGGGGAACAAAAGGATGACAAGGTGAGACAACGGGACAAATAAGGGGAACTCTTCTCACCGCAATAGACTTACCTAATTTTACCACCGGAGGCATAATTCCCCGAACTTCATATTTTCTCACCACACCTGAATAAGGGAACAAGCAGCTTACATTCTGGCCTTATTTTATTGAACTGTGTAGGATAAGCCAAATCCTTACCCGAACTTCGTCAGCTACCACGAGGAACTCTTCGCTGGGGTCAAGCTGCGAACTGCAAGGAATCGGACAAGAGTGAAAGTCATACATTTGAACTCTTACGAACTACATATTTTTCGGAGTCAATATTGTTCTGGAACTCACCAATTCCTTCGAGCCAGTGAAGCAACTGGTTATCAACGCGCCCCTGCGCTCAATGCAGGATGGAGAGCTCATCTTTTCAAACCATCAGGTGAGACTATAAGAGGGGACATCAAAGGTGATCTGAGGGGAGAACAACGGGGGTGGGGGGGAATTTACGCTCAACTCCACTAATTCCCTTTCTCCATTTGCAGAAGAATATTCCTACGGGCCAAGCAAGCAAAGCTAGGTGGGCCAGTCCAGTCTGTCAACTCGGCCCTAAGCGTCACATTGGTGGAGACCACAGCTGTCCAGTTCAGATTGACGCCTCTGTGGGAGCCAGGTGAGCGTAACACAGGGCGAGAGGGGGGGAAACGGGTGACCTCACCACTCTGAGAAAACAGTGTATGGCGGCCTGGGAGAGATTATGGCGTTAGACTATGGGAAGTACATACAAAGGCTGCACGCAGAAGGGGATAAACCTGGTTGACTTCTCGCCTGGCTGACCAAATAGGAGACCAAACGAGAACCGATAAATGCAATTCAAAATAGTCAGGGGACGATTGAAAGGTCCCAGGAGGGTATAAATACAGTGTTCTCGCAATTCTATGAGGAACTATATACCAGAGTACAGGAAGCAGAAGAGGGAGACCTTGAGGACGCATTTGCGGAAATCAAACTCCCACGACTGTCAGAAGAGCAGGCCCAGATGTTGGACGCCCCCCTTACTGTGGAGGAACTGACAGAGGTTATTGCTCAGTTGCTGACAGGGAAGTCCCCCGGGGCCCGACAGGTTGCCAGGGGAATTCTATAAAAGATACAAAGATAGCTTGGCTCCAAGATTACTAGAGACACTGGAGGAGGCGTACGAGTGCGGACGACTCCCGAGCAGTATGTCAGAATCTGTAATAGTCCCGATACTTAAAGCGGGGAAGCCGCCCCTCGAGTGCGGGTACTACAGGCCAATCTCTCTGATAAATCAGGATTCCATGATACTGACAGCGGCATTGGCCAATCGGGTAAAAAGTGTGATACCCACACTGGTACACACAGACCAGACGGGGTATGTACCAGAACGCAACACAGCATGGAATCTCCGGACACTCCATCACATCATTGACAGGACGAACCAAGAGGAGGGAGAATACGCAGTGGCGTCATTAGATGCAATTAAAGTGTTCGATTCATTGAACTGGGACTGGCTACTGGGGGCGCTTTCCCACTTCGGGATAGGCGTGGGGTTCCTACGTTGGATAAGACTGCTGTACAACGACCCGAGGGCCAGAGTTAAGACGGGGAGGCATGTCGCAGGGGAGTGGAGCATAGGGCGAGATACGAAACAGGGGTGTCCGCTGCCCCCGATGCTATATACATTGGCGCTGGAACCGTTCGCGGTCTTCCTAAGGGTGGAGTACGGAGACACGGTCATAGTGATAGATGGTGAAAAACACCAGATTTCAATATATGCAGATGACATGCTGCTTTACGTCCAGGACCCACAAACCGATTTACCAGACCTATTGGAGGCACGGGGAGCGTTTGGCAGGCTATCGGCAATCACCATCAACAAGGGGAAGACCTCACTGTTCCCTCTGGCGTGCCTGAGGGCGACGACGTCAGACCAGCTGCCACGCCTGGGCCTGACATGGACCCCAATCACCTTCAGATATTTAGAGGTGGTCATATATCACGACACCGCGGAAACACACATGGCCAACACGCAGGCAGCCCTGGACAAAATAGAGAACGCCATGCAGTTCTGGAAAACACTACCGCTGGGGATGGTAGGCCGGGCGGCCCTAATGAAGATGATAGTTTTACCCCGACTCCTATATTATTTCACCAATATCCCCTGTAACATCCCCAGATCATTTTTCAGACGATTTACACTCCATAACACTGTTCTTTCTATGGTGGGAAGGGAGGAACAGGGTAGCACTGAGCACATTACAAAGGTGCTACGAATGGGGAGGGATCAAGCTCCCGGACTTTGAGCGTTACTACTTGGCCGCACAACTTCAATTCGTGGTCCGATGGCTGGGGGAAGACACCTCCATAGATGCAATACTGTTTCGACCATCGCTCCAGCGATACTATTTGAAAGAACTACTGTGGATACACGAGACCCAAGCAAAAACCCTCCCCAGAATAGTCCAACTAGGCCGAGCACTGTGGAAGAGAGCATGGAAAGTGCAGAACATAAGAGACCCCTGTTCAAGGCACATTCCCCTGGCGGGACTGGTAGACACCCGTATAGCAAGCATAGCAACGTTCAGAACACAGTGGGAAGACAAAGGAGTGGCCCAATTAGGTGACCTGTGGCAAGAAGGACATTGGGTAGACTTTCAGACCCTGGCGGAGGAGCAGGACATACACAGTGGCCAATTCATACTGTATAATAGCATGGTCCAAGGAATAAGGAAGAGGTGGGAGACCCTGCCGCAAGAGGAAGACATGGATGGGCCGCTGGACGCCTGGTATGATGTATCGGAGGGGGGACACACCATGTCCAGACTTTACGAACAATTGCTGGGCACCATCAATTCTCGGACACTGAACAGCCGGACAAAATGGGAGGAGGAACTGCAGTGACCCCTCACGGACTAAGAATGGAACAGAGCCCTTCAATACGCGAAGAAAGTTTCCAGAAACGCAAGGTTCAGACAGCTGCAGTTCTACATAGTGGACAGGGCATATTTAACGCCTAAAGGAATGTCAAACATGGGGCACAGTCAAATACGGATTTATCCACGCTGCCAGGAAGAACAGGCAGATATGGTGCACATGTTTTGGACATGCCCGGGTGTGACAGCCTTCTGGAATACGACACAGAAAAGGGCGTTGAAGCAGGAATCCATATGCGAGCTTGGTCGCCGGCGTCCTACATACTGGGCCTGTTCCCGAGGGGCGACAAGCAAAGGATCCATATAGCTAAAATGATAGACCTGATGACAATTCTGGCGAAACGCTGCATCGCAATGGCATGGAAAGCAAGCGCAGGACCATTGATAGAAGGCTGGTGGGCGGACCTACAAAAATGGGCAATAGCAGAAACTACGGTCTGGACAAGAACCTCACAGAGGGGAGTAGAGAACAGTGGGGCCAGAATACTACCATGGAATACCTTGGTACAAGACTTATTTGGGAGCGACGAGGAAAACAGCGCAACTGACTCGAGTGAGCCAGGAGGAGAGGAGACATGACCTGCCTGCACCCGTGCGCAGCACACAGACAGGAACGAGGACAACGCGACGGAGGAGGAGGGTGCCTAACCGTGACCCGAGCGGATAACGTATATTATGAACTTAAACCCGAAAGTACAAGAGCAAATGTTGAGAGTTGTTGTTAAATGAAAATAAAGAAAATTAAAAAAAAGAAACTTTGCAATTTGCACTGCATGACTAAAACTATTGCATTATATCAACATCACCCCACCCTTCATACGCTGCGACCCATAGAATACAGCTGAGCCCCACGATATAAATTAAGTCCAGCTGCCACATAGACTCTGAAACATAACTGTTCCTCATGCCTCTGCAACACACGCTGTTGCCTGAAACCTAGCCATTCCCTGATTTGGCAATAAATGCACGCACGTATTGTACTTCCTCCTTTCATGTACAAACCTGCTCAGACTACGGTCTTCCCAAGGGCATTAATCCACCACAGCGCTTCAAGGCCATACCAATGGCAGTAGGCGCTATACAAATATCACCTAACATAACATAACACCTGATTTATGTTTGGGAATAGGATCAACTTGGAAATGAAGACGCTGTCAGACGCTGTCAGCCACAGTGTGTCGCAGTGTCTTATTGAGGTAGGAACGGTCAGGCATTACTGGTAGGTGACATGATTTGTTGAGATCGAAAGGACACTAGGATAGCTTTAAATGTTAACACTTATTTCATCATGAGAATACGTGTGTGGAATTGGTCTAATTGCACATTCTGCATTGAATAAAATACTGAATACAATTGTAACGAATGGGTGTTACGGCGGTGTCCCCCGCTCCCCATGTTGATTATAATGGGCTGCGACGGCTGAAGGGGTGTCCCCCACTTCGTAAGGACGGAACGCGGCGAGGAACAATAAAGTGTAAAAGGAACAGACCCTGCGATGGCAGTCACTGCCCATTTTACGGGTAGGAGACATACGTCGCAAGGGGAAGGGTGACAGGATGATCAGAAGGGAGAGAAGGTAAGTGGCAACAAGCAAAATAAATTGGGAGCAGGGGTCGCGGGTAGGGGGGAAGCAGGATTTGTTATTTTGGTTATGCAAAGTTTTCCACTTTGGAAAATTCCGCTGCGATTATATCACGTACATCTGAAAGAAAATCCTGGAGTCTCCACATAGAGCTTTTCAAGGGATGGCCAAAGGTAGTGATGAGGCTCATTGACAATTTAAAGAGTCTAATTTCAGAGGTAAAAAAGATATCAGATATACAGAAGAGTTTGCATGTGCTAGAACTAGAGTTCAGTGAGCAAAAGAAGGCATTTGAGGTTGTTCATTGTACACCCACTCTATGTACTCCTGGTGATATAATGTGTGCTATTATCTATGAAGTGTCTGAAGAATCCTATATCACCACAATTGTTTGTGTAATAGTGTTATTTTTCTTACTGGAATGCATCATTTCCTGCTGCCACAAATGGTGTACTAAGAGGGGGCAGTGGTCCTCAACACAGCGCCCTCCAGATCTACCCGCCATAGGTCTACCCATGAACTATACCTGGCCTACGTGCCACAAGAAATTAGTGAAGAATCACATGCCCCACAAAGAGAACTGCATCAGCTTATGGCAGTTTGAAATGAGATTGAATAAAGTTTATATTTGCATAGATTGTAATTCTAGAGGAGCAGTAAAAGCCGAAAGTGGATGGCCTGGTTCCTGCAAAACTCACAGTCTGTTAAAATATTGAAAAGTAGAGAGTGACAATACTATTGCTATGACAGTTGTACTAGAAGCACAAAAGGAGGGGGGTCTGTGGGAGAAAAATGCAGACTCGAGTCAATAAAACAAATTCAAAGCTGATCAGGGAACAATATGAAATGAGGGGTGGGAATGAGGGTTTCTTTTTCAGGTCATAAAATGTATCCCCATCATGACATGATCCTGTTTCATCCCCCTAGTGTTTATTATTATTATTATTTTTTTCCTCTGAGCGGACTTTGCAGCTCTTCCCCCTGTTGGCTCCAGGCAATGTTGGGTGAACTGAACTCTGCATGTGTGCCTAAAGTGCTGATTGTGAATTTTCCGCCTGCCTGAGGGCAGTAGAGCAGGGGCATTAAACTGAATCCAATGGATCCTGTTGTCTCAAGCCAGCCAAAATAATAAGTTGCTCATCAAAAGCACAGGGGTGGAGGCTTTATACGACTTGCCTGGTGAGGTCGAGACCGGAAGCAGATCTGGGTGGTTATGTTTACCCGGAAGTGAAGCATCACATGGTGTCACTCGGTATGAACATTAACGATGGACTACGGTTTGGAAAATGGGTGCTATTGTTTTAGGCGGGTAGCAGGACCAGCATGCCAGAAGTCTTTCGAAGTGAACCTTGAAACGTTGGGCGTCAGGTGCTGTGGAGGGTCAGAAGAAGGACCAGGACACTCTGAGGACATGTTCCAAATGTTTTATTAAAGAAATAAGAATAAGGCATAACTTTCCCTATCTCTATGGGATGGTCTAGGTGCTAATCACTTATCCCTGAATGTCCAAAGGATTAGGTCCGCTGTCCGAAACTAATCTAACTGGTTGTACCACTATTCTAAATAAACTAAGGTCAGGAGAATGACTCTCTTCTCCTGAGCATACGTCTTGTATCAGTCTCTGGGTTTCTTGTTAATAGGTAATCTTTAGATAGTCTCTAGTTACTTGCTCTATCAGTTCATGCATCTCTTTCATGAGATTATTTGTCTTTCTCTCCTCCTGAAGAATATCTTTCCCTGATGTTTTATACTTTAGTTGATCATTTTTAAAACACTTGGAACCACCTGGAGATGTATAATTTCTTTTGGACTTCTAGCCTTCTAGACAATTGTGGTTCACCCTAGTATTAATATTCTCTGTCTTGTGTATTGTTTATTTTGGTAGTTTCTCTGTGCTTCCATTCATAACATTCTCTTTCTCTTATGTCCCCTTCTTTCTAGTTTGAAGGCTTGAGTACTTGCCTCTTTTCCCAGGGCAGTGATATCCAAGTTTGCTTTCCCTCCCTGTCAGGGACTTCAAGGATTCTCTTTCATATATAAGGTTCTCTTTCTCTTATGTTCCCTTAATTCTCTGTTGAGGTTTGGGTTCTTTCCCCTTTTCCAGGGTAGTGATATCAAAAGTTGCTTTCTTCCCCCTCCGGGACATCAATGCTTCTCTTTCTTACATAAAGGCAATTTAAGTTCATCAGTTTTGTATTAAACATTTCTTGTACTGGGATGAGTTTATTGAACTGTATTCCCTTTTGGTCTCCTGGTCTTGCCATTCTCCCTACTACCTTCAATAACCAGTGGTCGAAGTGTACGAAAAGAAGTAGTGGTACTATGTTCCCTGCTGTCCTGCCCCATGTCCCCACAAACCCCATTGCCACAACCTGTCCCACACACAATACACCCACACAAACACTTGCACCTGCTGTTTAAGGGAACGTTCAGTGCAGTGCACTGAAAGTGAAGGTTTCAACTTCTTCCTACACTTTTATTTTAAAACAAAACCATTCCGGAACGGTTTCTTTTTAAAATAAAAGTAAAGGAGCTGTACAAGGTAATTTAACAAAAGTATAGAAGCACCGCTCCCGACCGCTCCCGCTCACTTCGACCACTGTCAATAACGCAGGGGAACATCTCTGTGCTCTGTACCTTTCTGGGAGCTTCTCTCTTGATCGTCATTGCTGTCGGCTCACTGTCGCCAGCGTCCTCTTTCTGGGATTCTCTCTCATTCCTGCAGCATCCCAGTGTCTCTTCAGGTAACCGGGTCAATTGCCGCTTCATTCTTGGGATATCGGTGTTGGTTTGAGGGCCTCCTGCACACCACGTATCATTCGTGGTCACACCACCACCTTGTTTCGGGCTCCAGCCCTCTTTGCTTCCTGCATCTTGGATCCGCCATGCCTCTGACATCTCCCCTTTCCTGCTAGCACAAGCTTGAATATTGCAGGCTCTGTGGCTAGCTCCTGCCCCACCTCCTATTGGTGTTAGGCAGGAATGAGGCATCTCTTGCATGCATATGTGTGCCTCTCTCCATGTTGTTCGGCATATACTCGCTATTCAACGTACTCATCTCAGTTGATTGGAGACTTGTATTTAAAGGGAAACAATGTTTCTTCTTGATAATGGTATAGTTGGCTTTTTCTTCACCCAAGTCTTGTAATCTGTAAGTCCTTGAGTTTCTCACAGGAACGGGAGTCCAGGTCCCCTAAGGGGAAGTCTCTCCCAGTGTGGTCCCACTCGCCTCAACCCTTAGGCAGGGTGTTGTAGAGTGGGCTCACCTCCCTAACCTCACAGGGGGTGGGGGATTCCCCCTTGGGAAGAAGAGATGAATGCCCTCGATTCATCATAGTGCCCTAGAGAATATGTAAATTGCGGACCTGGAGGGTAGGGCAGGTCACTTGGTTTGGAATTGGCTAATGGATCGGATGCTGTCAATTTGTCTTAGAGGCAAACTAATAAATCCTTTTGCTTAACCATCTCCGAAAATTACGACAATTCTTTTTGATGTTCATACTATAACGGAGGCATCAGGATATAGCCTGTCTGGTGTGGGGGATATAGGGATCCAGCATGTTTTGGTTCACCACATTGCTTTAAAACAGCTATCAAGGTTAGAGCAGGTCAGAGGGCAAGCGAGGTAGACATTCGAAATATACAGTATTTGTCCTCCCTACTGTTATGCGCAGCTTTATGTCTACATATATATTGTCATGGGGAAATTTGTCGAATTAGACCTCCAGAATGTAGGAGGTTGTTGCTTCTTGTCTGCTTAAATTCTCTCCCACTTAACAAACGTACAAGGTGGGTGGGTGGATCCACAAAATGTGCTTGCGATATTGGGAGCAATGAAGATCTGGTATACTTTATGCTAACATGCCCTCGCTACTTAGTCTTGCATAAGCATTAGTTAAGAACCGATTTCCTGTGAAATGGAATAAAGGCATGTAAAGAAACTATGGCCCTCATTCCGAGGTTGGTGCTAGCATGGCGCTATTAGCGCCGTGACTAGCACCAATACCGGTACCGCCACCGACGTGGTGGTATGGGGACTTACCGGTCCATTCCGCCCTTTGCGGGACCGGTAAGTCCCCATTTGAAATGCCATTCCCCATTCCCATTTGAGCCCCCGTAGGGCTCAATGGGGCGGGGGAAGGCGGCAATAACGGTACCGCAAATTGCGGTACCGTTATTGACCCCGGTATCCCTTTGCGGGTCCCGTCCTTAACGCCTGCTAAAACAAGGCGTTAAGGGAAGGACCCACAAAGGGACCTCGGATTAGGGCGCAAAGGGATTACCGGCACCAGTGTCATTACCGGTGCCCTGTATGCCTTTGCGCCCGGGTTGTAATGACCCCCTATGTTTTATTTAATCAATTGTAATTACCAGGTATTTGTATTAACTCCATTAGAATATGTTAACGCTGCCCTATCACTGCGGTTTTACTTTTTATGAATCTTTTGGAAATATAGTGCTTGATTATTTTAGATGTTGGAAACAGTTTCTTATATAAGTTATGTTTTATGTAACTAATAGTGATGCTCTGGTTGTGATATATTGCGCTTCACAATGACTTTTATTATTATGAATTTTATAGAAACAACCGAGGGGGCAATTTAAGATATTATAATTGACTATTGGCAAATCTGTTTTTGCACAGATTTTATTTGGATTATGTGATGTAGTTATGTTGCAGTTGTTAATGGAGAAATCAGAAGAAAGAAAGGAAATAAAGAAATTCACATATAGGTTTCCTCTTGGCTGCCATCTTTGTCTTGCCTATTGTTATAGGAGTCAGTTTACAAGCTTTATTCCAACATTACAAAATACAAACGTCATAAGTGAGCAATATATTTTCTAGACAAATAATTAACAGTACATAGAAAAAAACAATTTTGTAGAAAAAAGAAACTAAAAAGGAAGGGAAAACAAGAGGATAGAAGAAAGAAAGTCAGAAACTAGGAAAGGACAGAAAACTAGAAAGCAATTGGTCAACCAATGGAACCATCAATGCAAAATCAATGAAACATTGAACCAAATAATTACAAATATGAATTCACACAGCAATAGCAATTTCAACTACAGAGACATCCCATTGTGTACAAAAAATAAAATTCAACCATAGACCTCCAGAAATCTATTCCAAATGTCCCAGAATTTCTCAACATCATCCGCATTCTTGTAAATTGCCTTCTCATAAGTTGAAACAGTTAAAAGTTCATCCACCCATTCATCAATGTTAAGGAGCAGCTCGACTTCCACAATCTCAATATCATACTCTTAGCAATCATACTGGCTCGGAGTATCCAAGTTGCCTGCCCAAAAGAGATGTCATCAACTTTTGAAACGTCCCCTAGAATCAGCAAGGTAGCAGAGAGGGGAATCGTACAGCTCAAAACCAGTCCCAACCTCTCACAAACATACTCCCAGAATGTCTTTGTCTTAGGACAGAACCATATGAGATGACTGAGGGAACCTCTAGCGCCCTTACATTTCCAACAGAGTTCATTGTCCATGAGATGTCTCTTAAACAATCTGACTGGAATCCAATAGGACCTAAAGAGCAGTTTCGTTTGCGATGCTCTAAGACCCCAATCCAGACTTATCAATCGGGTATTCTCACAGCAGTGCTGCCAGCAGATCTCATCAATATCTTCTCCCAACTCCTCTGCCCAGATCACAGGCAGTCTCGAATCTTCTTTCCGTAATGATTTCAGAAATCCACACATTGTAGCAGAAGGACGAGCAGCACTTCCACATAACAGCAACATAGACCAGACAGTGTTTGGATCCAACAAATCATCACCACCAAGGCAAGCATTGACAACGCCTTTCAATTTTCTGTACTCGGAAAACGAACAACCAGCCATATCAGTCCGACACAGCTGTGCATACAGGATACAATTCCCTCTATCTATTAGATCCCAGAGGTACTTTATTCCCGCCAGGAACCACTCTGGCCAAAACAAAACCTTCCCTTGACTCTTCAGAGCAGGATTCAGCCAAATGGAGGCATCCACATGCAGGTAAGGGTCTGCCTTCATGCACTTCGAGATATCACACCAGCAATCTTGAAGAAAACCAGTCAAAGGACTCGCTCCCATCGAGGTATTTTTCTTCAAAGTCAGCAGAGCTCTGGGTTCCAACTGGGATATAGCGCCACATTCCCACATCACACACTGCGAACATTTATCATTCGGAACCAGGAATTGACAGAGATGTCGAGTTGAAAATGAAAGATGGTATTCACTGAAGTTAGGTAAATTCATCCCACCTTTTTTCAATGGTAGTTGTAGTTTCCATATAGCTAATCTGGGTGGCTTCCCATTCCAAATAAACTGTTGCATAAGTTTGTCTATTGCCCTGAAAATATGACCAGGAACCTTGATGGGCAACATAGATCAAAGATAGTTCACTCGAGGAGCCAGGTTTTTTTTAATGCAATTCATTTTCCCCCAAGTGGATAAATGTAAAAGCCCCCACCTGGCTATGTCAGATTGTAAGTTTTGAATGAGCATCCCAAAGTTCAAAGCTGGCAACTTCACCACTTCCGCACCAATCCAGATGCCAAAATATTTGATTCTATTACTACACCACCTGAATTGGAAATGCGCACAAGCACTACATAGACACAGATCATTGAGTGGTAAGATCTCAGACTTGCTCCAATTAATTTTATAGCCAGATACAACAGAGAATTCTTGAATGTCATGCATCAAGTGGGGTATGCCATTAAATGGATCCTGGAGCGCAACCAATAAATCATCAGCATACAACCAAAGCAAATTTTCACGGTCGTTTCCAATTATTGGCTTAAGGTTCATGTCCGCCCTCAGACAGAGCGCCAGCGGTTCCATAGACAGGATAAACAACAACGGAGAGAGAAGACAACCCTGTCTCGTGCCCCTGTGGAGTGTAAATGCATCAGAAATTAGACCATTCATGAGTACACTAGCTGATGGGCATTTGTACAGAAATTGTACACACTGCAGATATTTTTCACCAAAGCACATCTTCTTCAGGCTTGAAAACAAGAAGGCCCATTCCACTCGATCAAATGCCTTCTCAGCATCTAAAGAAATGGCAGCAGTGGAGAGGGCGCTAGAGGGCCAACCAAGATGGCCGCTCCCTAGTCAGCTCCCACACGGCCTCATATTAATCCAGCACAATCATCCGCACATCTCGGTGAAGCCTGCCTAGACCGTCGATCACCAGCATCAGCAGACGCTGCCTCCCCACCCCATGCAGTTTGGGGCAAAATCGGAAGCCCAGAGGCCCGAAATGCGTCCCCCCCGAGTTTGCTCCTGAAAGAAACGAGCGGGCCTGCCAGGAGCGCCTGATCCACCGATAGCCGGGGAGGCGACAGCTGGAGGCTCGCTTGCAGGCTTCGGGCGGGAGCCGGGGGGGTCTCCTCTGCCTGCCTCCTGCTCCTCCCGCCCTCCCATCGTGAAGTAGCGGCCTACACGAGAGCGCGTCCCCGGGATCGCACTGACCCGCTGGCAGCCAGAGGAGGGCCCGTATATCCAAGCGGGACGGCCGTCGGACGAAAGGCGTCTCCATACCACCCTTCTGCCGCCACTCCCCCTGTGCCGACTCGGACCACCACGGCGAGAGGCGCCCGAACCCTGGAGCGGCTTGCGGTGGAGAGCCAAGGCGACAAAGCCATGGACAACGGGAGGGCATGCCCAGCAGCAGTAACATCAGCAGGTACGGCGAGCGCTGGGGGAGAAAAACTTGCTGAATCACCTGCAACTCCGCATAAGCCTCCCAGTGTGAACGAGCCGGCCCAGGCCCAGCTGGAGAGCCCGGAGCGCGGGCCATGCGAGCCGCGGCTCCCCCCACCCAACGGCACCTCCCTCTGAGGCCAAAGACAAGCGGTGCGTCAGCCCCAACCTGGCGGTGTCGGCCACACGGACCCAGAGACCTCAGACAGCTCCACAGAACAGCTTCGGCCCGCGATCGCGGGCGGAGAGCGGCGTGGGACACAATAAACAGTCGCCTGTCTACCCCTGCTGTGCAACCGGCCCAGCACAGAGCATCAAATCTTAGTGAACGCCCGCAAGCAACAGAGCGCCAAAAAGGGACCGGTGTGACAGCCGGAGTGCGGATGACTGCGCCCCCCGTGTCTTACCCCTATCCGGGCCGGCGGAGCGGATCGGAGGACACAAACTTAAATCCCTGCAGCCTGTCTGGGTAGCCGCCGGCACCCCTCAGCTCCCCCTGCCAACAGATATCGGCATCCACCAACTCGAGCTTCCGCCCAAACAGGCCCATCGATCCAGAAGCATCCCACCTCAAGGGGACACCCTCAATGCTTTGGCTCGGTCCTGAAGCTCCGGGGCAACTCTTTGCACCCCACCGCCGGAGAGGGGAGCCACAAATCCACTCCCGCCCAGCCCACACTCAGCAGCAATCGAAGAATCCAGAGCGCATTAAAGAACATAAAAGCCCCAGACACACCTCCTGGCCCAGTTCGCTCAACTACCCCTGCAAACCACCGCGACTACCGGATGGTCATATCACCTCGCCGGGAGCCAGTCAATAGAGTAACAGCCTCCCGCTTGCCCTCCAACCTAGGCAACACCTTCCTCCGCACCACCTCGATGGGAAAAACGGACAGGTCCCAAAGGAAGCTCACCTTTGAATCAGGTTCACGCCCAAGAGGACCCGGAATCCTCGACCAGCAATATGGCTCAGGCGGAGGATGGAACCTCCTCTTTGGACATAAAGAGCCTCTTACTGGAGCTTAAGGCCGGCATCGGGAGCCTCAATAATAAAATGGATGGGCTATCCTCGAAGGAAGACCTTCTGCAGCACAGAATGGACACCCGCACGGAATGCCTCAACGAGGTCGAGCAACGCGCCTCAAACCTGGATGACAGCGCAGCGACCCTAGCAGCTAAAGTCAGCCAACTAGAGTCCCAGATGAAGGCAACCATCTCCAAATGCGAAGATTTGGAAGGTCGCTCCAGGAGGAATAACATTAGAATTATTGGCGTGAGGGTACAGAAGCTGCCTTCTAAATTAGAAGACTTTGTGGAAAAGCTATGCACCACCCTTTTCGACCGCGAGGCCCTATCCCACATGTTCGTGGTCGAGAGAGCCCACAGGATAACATCATCTAAACCTGTCCCTGGGTCTCCCGCTAGACCCATAATTGCCAGATTGCTCAATTACAGAGACCGCGATGCCATTCTACAACTGGCCAGGGAAAAGGGGGAGCTCCAATTTGAAGGAGACAGAATACATTTCTACCCTGACTTCTCCCCAGCAGTACAACTGCAGCAAAGATCCTTCACCTCGGTCGGACAAAGACTCAGGGACAACCAACTCATCTACTCTATGCTCTACCCGGCGCGTCTCAGAATACAGCATGAGGGAAGAACTCATTTTTTCCAGACACCGGAGGAGGCAAATGCCTTCTTAGACAGAGCCGGATACCCCGCGCCAGCTCCCAACCAGGCTCGCGGACAACGAGAAACAGCACACAGAAACCCACCGTAAACACCGCACGGTCGGCGGCACTCACGCATCGCTCCAACCGAGATGCATCTTGGAGTTGAGCTCTCCAAGGCCGTGCAAATTGGGAGGCCCCTGGTACCCCTTGCACAGCAAAGTCAACATAAACGGTTCACTGTTATTGGGGGGGAAATGGGAGACGAACATGTTCGGTTGCAGTTCGGTCTCCGAAGGATTATACAAACGGGCCAGTTGGGGGTTGCTGGTGTAAGGAAGGAAGCCAGTGACTGGTATTGGGAAAGTGCCATTGACCCGTAAGCCCCCCTCATGCCCCGCGGACCGCACGACAAATTTGATTCTGATGCAAAAACACCAACAGAACTACCATCAATCCGCAACACAAGCCTTGTACATAACCCGAAGCCCAATCAGGACAAAGACAAAAACACCAGCTTATCTGTCTATTCTATAATTCAAGGTCGCCACCTGGAATATTAGGGGAGGTAACCTCCCCTCTAAAACAAGGAGGATCCTTCAATTCCTAAAGAGGCACGAAGTAGACATTGCCTTCATCCAAGAGACCCATCTTATCCCCGAAAGGGAACACCAGTGGGCCAGAAGCTGGGGGTGTCACAGGCATTTTTCCTCCTTCTCGGCATACGCCAGAGGCGTGGCGATCCTGATCAACCACCGAACCGGCTTCAGGACTATTAGTGTGGAGAAGGACGCAGCGGGAAGATCACTCTTGGTAAGAGGGATTATTGCAGGCAAAGACATTATCCTAGTTAACTCCTATGGGCCGAATGTCGATGGAGCAAACAACTTTGATTGGGTTCTCACGCACCTCTCTACCCAAACCACAGCAACGATAATCTGGGAGGTGACTTCAACATCGTCCTAGAGCCCGCAAAAGACAGGTCGCACACCACGACCCTGACAACCTCCAAAGCCAGCCTTCAGATACAAGAAATCTGCAAAGCCTACAACCTGGTGGACATCTGGAGACACAGTAACTGGGAACAGCATGAGTACACCTTCCACTCAACCGTCCACAATTCTGATTCCAGATTGGACTACCTTCTGGTGTCCACCAGTGGCTCCATACATTGGGAGCAATGCCAAATTTTACCCAAAAATTTCTCAGATCACTCACCAGTGACCCTTATATGTAAACCGTCCAATACCAAATCCCGCTTGATGCAGTGGCGCTTCAAGCCTGGTGCCTTGCAAGATCAAGTCTTTGCATCAGAACTCTGTGACGAAATATCAACCTTTCTGGACATAAACCTGGGCACTGTGGCCTCTCCAAGCACTCTCTGGGAAATGCTAAAGTGTTTCATAAGAGGAATTTGCCTCGCCAAGGAGAACGGCATTAGTAAACTAATCCGACAGGAACTCACCACTAGTGAAAAAAGATTGAAGCAGCTGGAACTCGAGCTTTCTAACAGGAACGACCCACGCACACAAGCAGCACTGAAAGAAGAACTGCAAAATTTTAAGTCCATAGCGGAACTTGAACTAAAATTCTTAGGCCGAAACAGCCAAATCTGCCAGTATGGCGAAAACCAGAAGCCGGGAGCCCTCCTGGCGAGGCTAATTAGAGCCGACAGGAAACCAACAGTGGTCGAGAGAATTCAACCCAGGCACGGCACAGCAGTGCACATGGATGAAGACATAGCCAAGGAATTCCCAAAATGTTATCAAGACTTATACACCTCCAGATACCCCTCAGACTCAGATGCCCTGAAGAGGTATCTCGAAAACACTGAACTCTTCTGGGTGGAGGGAGAGTTGTGGGAGCCCCTTAACGAAATAATCACACCAGACGAAATAAAGGAAGCCATCAAATCCCTCCCAAACACCAAAGCCCCGGGACCCGATGGCCTAACCGGGGAATTCTACAAGATCTTTGCAGACACCATAGCCCCTCTACTCGCTGAGGTTTACTCCGAAGCAGTGGAAACAGGCTCCCTGCCATGATCATTACGCGAGGTAGCATCATCATTATACACAAGGCAGGCAAGCCTCCTGATGATTGCGCATCCTATAGACCCATATCCCTCCTCAATCTGGATAATGAAATCCTTGCTAAAATTCTCACAACGAGGTTATTGCCGCTGATGCCGGCCCTCGTGCTCGCAGACCAGGCAGGGTTTGTGCCCGGGCAAAGCACGATGTTCGGCATTAGGAGACTGTTTGCCATCGCTGAGGCCCTAGACCCCACCGGCCAATCTGTGGCAGTCCTACTCGATGCCGAAAAGGCGTTCGATTCCGTAGAATGGCCCTTCCTATTTGCCGTACTCACCCAGATGGGCCTAGGCGCCCGATTCATCAAACTCGTTTCCCTCCTATACAATGACCCCCAGGCCACAATATTAGTGGTATCTGTTGCCTAGGGATCTAGGCCCAATGAAGGACGCACACACGGAGAGATAGGAGGAACTTCTTTATTCTTTCACAACCAAGCAGGAACTGGCACTTGGTGCGCACGTGCCCCATAACCCCCTTGCCCAGTCAAAACTCCGCCTTTCCAACGGAGGGGGCTCATGAGTGTTAACCCCTTGAGCCCCGGGTAACACTACCCCCGGACAATATGTCCAAACATCAACTTGACACTCTGTGTCCAAACAATAACTCAGCACTCTTCAACAAGTCTCATCGGCTTCTTTATGAGTCGTCTCGGCCTCTCACCTCGAGTCCCAAGATCTGGCTCCTCTTCAGTCGCTCCACTCTGGCTCATGTCCTCGGGATCTCCTTCCGGGGGAAACCACCCATCATCCCTCTTCATCCTTGGTTCTGGTGAGAGTGCCCTCTGAGGTCCTTCTGTGTTTTCTCTTCTTGCGTATTGCCTGAACTGCTGACAGTTTCTGGTGACGGTCCTATTCTGGTCTTCAGCCGTCACCATAGTACCTTTCACTGCAACAATCCTCATGGGGCTTGGAGCAAACCGCGGGTCTGTCTTTCTATTTATCGGCTGTTGCACCAGAACTTCATCTCCTACCTGGAACTCTGGCGGCATCGCTCCTCTCCGTGCATCGGTACGGAGCCTCGCGTTTTCCTTTGCCGCCGCGTCTCTCTGGAGCAGATCATGGTCGGCCGGCTCTGCCTGCCCCATACTTCTCGGGATGCGGGTTCGCACCTCATATCGGAACATGAGCTCGGCGGGCGTCTTATTTGTGACCTCATGAGGAGTGTTCCTGTAGTCTCTTAACAGGCGGCATAGCGCTTGGTGTGTATCGACTGCGTCAAGCCGTGCCCTCTGTATAGTCTTCTTGATCGACGCCATGAAGCGCTCCACCATTCCATTTGCCTGGGGGTGGCGCGGTGTGATCTTCATGTGCCTGAACCCCAGGTGCTCTGCCAGTGTCCCAAACTCGTGTCCACAGAATGGTGGTCCGTTGTCGGACTTGACCCACTTGGGGATCCCCCACTCGCTAAAGACCTCTTCTATCGTCGCCGCCACTTGAGTGAACGCCGTGGACTTGACCACCTTGGCAATCGGGAACCTTGAGTGCTCATCTATGAAGAGTAAGATGTAGTCACCCGCTTCGGTCGGCCCGTAGAAATCCATGGCTACTCGTTCCCATGGGTGATCAGGTATTTGAGTATGTTGGAGTGGGGGCGGACGTTCTGCAGGGGCTGTGCACTGACAGGCGTGGCAGTTCCTTACCCACTCATCAACGGCTGCATCCAGGAGGGGGAACCACACGTGGCACCTGAGCTGCTTCTTCGTGTTCTCGGCTCCTCTGTGACCTTCGTGCGCTATGCTGACCACCTCGCTCCTGAGTGTGGTGGGGATGACGATCCTGCACCCTCTGAGCAGGATATTATTGTCCTTCACCGCAAGTTCACCATGTACACGGGCTAGCCGTTCGATTTCTTGTTTGTTCACCCCCGGATGAGCTAGGATGGCTCTGTGGTGATCTTTCCATTTGCTGGCCGTCGTGAGGCTAATCGCCAGGGCTGTCGTCGGGTCGGCTGCCGATGCGGCCGCTACCCTTTCAAGGGACAACGCCGGAGGCAGCGCCTGGGCTGCCACATACTGCACATACGCGACGTCACCCTTCCGTGCGAGCGGGGCCCCTACGGGGTGTCGGGAGAGGTAGTCTGCGGGGTTGAGGTCGCCCCCCGGGCGGTGTACAATGTCATAATCATATTCCTGGAGGCGGATGCCGCACCTCTCAATCCTCGGTGGCATCTTGGTATGCGGGTTCCCGAACAGTGATAGAAGTGCCTGGTGGTCGGTGATCAGCGTGAACCTTTTGCCGATTATGAAGTTGTGGAAGTGCTCACACGCCCAGACCGCTGCCAAGCTCTCCTTCTCGGCCTGGGAGTAGGCTAGTTCAGGCGTCGACAGCGCTCGGCTCGCGTATGCAATCACGTGTCTGGGGTTAACATCCGCGCCACTGGTTTGGGCCAGGATGGCACCGAGGCCTACGGGGCTGGCATCCACTATCACCTCGGTGTGCCACAGTGGGTTGAAATACGCGAGACGGTGAGCCTCCGCAAGGGCTTGCTTGATGTCCGCAAAGGCCTGTTGGCAGGCCGGTGTCCATTCGAACGGCGACTCCTTCTGCAGCAGTTTCCTCAGCGGGTCTGTGATGGAGGCGTAGTGGGGGATGTACCTCGCACAGTATCCTGCCATGCCGAGGAACGAGCGGACGTCCGCCACTTGCCGGGGCTCGCCGAGGTTGGCGATCGTCTCGACCTTCTCGGGGTCAGGCATCATGCCATCCTTGGAGAAGATGTGTCCAAAGAACTTGAGTTTCGTTTTACTGAAACGGCACTTCAAGATGTTAAGCGTGAGGCCTGTGCATCCACTCTCTCATGGATGCGAGCAAGTTCGCTGACCTCGGGCATGGTGAGCAGTTTTTTGAGTAGCTGTTTCTTGAGTGCGGGGGAGAGGCACCCTTCGATCACCCTCAGCCGAATGGCTTCCTCTAGCGAGAACGCATCAAATTGGCAGTTCGCCCCTTTCACTCGTAGACGTGTGATGAATTCGTCGACGGTCTCTTGCGGGAGTTGGGTGCACTGGTTGAACAAATATCTTTCATAGTCCCGGTTGACCTCAATGATCAGCAGTTTGTCCAAAGCACCAATCAACTTGGGAAACGTATCTTGGTCTGCGGCCAGAATAGCCTTGACAACCGTTTTGATTTCCCCCCCTACCAGGTTGAGGAAAATGTCTCTCATGTTGGGGGAGTCCCCATCGCCGGATCCTCTCACGAAATGACGAAAATCATCCATCCAGTCGGTCCACCTGGGGCCTTTGGTGGCTTGAGGAGTCATGGTGAACGGCGGGCGCAGGCGTAGTTGTATCGACTTCGCCACCCGCGGCAGTTGAGGAGAGCCCTGGCTGGACCCAGGATTGGAGGTGCTCATGGCGCCTGGGAGACGAGGCCCGCACGTGCGTAGGCGACGCGTGGGGCGAGGTAGTCGGGCCTAGGACGAGCCTACGTGCACCCGGCGCCCGGCAAAGGGGGTCCGCCGCTTTTACTGATTCAGGCCTCTTCTACGGCCAGGCGTCGACGGGCAGGGTACAGGATGGAGGCGCGGGCGGGATCGCTTCCGCAGAGCTTCGGTGGAGGAGGTCCGGCGCGGTGGATCCGGCGGAGTGCCGCGTTGCGCGGAGGTGGAGCAGGAGGAGGAGGTTTGCTGGGTTGCCCACCACGAGCGGACTGCTGCAGGAGGAGGACTCCAGTGTGCGGGAGAAATCCTCGTCGCCAAATGTTGCCTAGGGATCTAGGCCCAATGAAGGACGCACACACGGAGAGATAGGAGGAACTTCTTTATTCTTTCACAACCAAGCAGGAACTGGCACTTGGTGCGCACGTGCCCCATAACCCCCTTGCCCAGTCAAAACTCCGCCTTTCCAACGGAGGGGGCTCATGAGTGTTAACCCCTTGAGCCCCGGGTAACAGGATCAGCGAGATCCTGACCCATCAGGTTACAACGCGGAACTCGACAAGGGTGCCCTCTCTCTGCACTAATATTCGCTTTAATAATGGAACCATTAGCGTCCAATTTACATTCCCAACAACTCCACCGAGGCCTCACTGTGGGCACGCACAGAATGATCATATCACTATATGCGGACGATGTGGCACTATTTGTTCGAGATCCCATAGAGAACCTTAACCCAGTCATGAGTGAAGCGATCAAGTTCGGAGCCGTATTGGGCTTAAAAATCAACCACATGAAATCAATCATTTTTCCACTCACTCCTAATACTAAACCATTCACTGATGACTACAATTTTGCTTTGGAGACTTCAAAAGTCTGCTACTTGGGGATACTGATATCGTTAAATTACCACGAGGTATTCCATGACAGCTACGAAGCAGTAGCTAAAACACTCCAAGAAAAAGTAAACCGCTGGAAATCACTCCCTCTGACACTTTGGGGGAAAGCCTCCCTGGTCAAAATGGTGATACTGCCAAAATGACTATACCTATTCACTAATATTCCAATCCTAATCCCACAAACATTCTTGAAAAAAATTAAAAGCCTAGTCCTCGACCTGCTATGGGCTGGCAAACCAGCCAGAGTAGCCTACTCGACTCTGATCCTCCCTGTGACCAGTGGCGGGATAGCCCTTCCTGATTTAGAAAAATACTTCTGGGCGGCCCAAGCGCAATTTCTCAGCTTCTGGTATGCAATACACTCGATCAGGCCGCACGTCCAGATAGAAAGGGCATTGGCAACGCCTAATCTACTAAGTGCCGTGATCATCAGCCAGCTCCCAGTGCCCACTCACACCATGAACGTGGTCCTAGCGACATACGAGATATGAAAAAAACTAGCAAGGAAATACAATATTCAATTGAGATACTCGCCCCTCCTCCCGATCAAATTCATCCCTGGGGTTCCGTTAACTTCTGAAAGAATCTTTCACCAGTGGGTGGTGAAGCTGCAAATAACCTCGCTGGGAGACCTATTTAGCGAAGGCACCTTTATCACACCCCAACAAGCAACTGAAAGAGGTGGCAATACGCCCCTAGACAAGTTAATTTACTTCAGACTCCGATATACCCTGCAAGCGCTATTTCCCTCATTCCCACAACAACCACCAACATGGCAGTTGCTACACAGCGTGATCAAGGCCCAGGGCGAGGGCAGACTAGTATCACAAATGTATGAATCCATCCTAACGGATACAGTAGCCATTGATACCCGCACAAAAGCCAGATGGGAGAGGTCCCTCCACTTTACCATCCCAGATGAGGAATGGGCATACATTTAAAGCAAACCCAAAAAATAGCCCTCAACTCTCGCCTAAAGCTAATACACTTCAACTATGTGTACCAGACATATTTCACTCCCCAAAAAAAGACCAAACAACAAACAAACCAAACGGCAAAATGTGAGAGGTGTGGATACCTATCTGCAGGCTTCGTCCATCTTGCTTGGGACTGCCCCAAACTAACCACATTCTGGACACAAATCCTTCAGATCACATCTGTAATCATAGGAGAAGAGGTGCAACCCATCCCAAAAGCAGCCTTGCTCGGGATGTCAAAACAGCTGTCACCCGGGATAAGGAAATTAGCAGGACTTCAACTGACCCTAGCCGAAGGAGAGTGGCCATGTCTTGCGGCAGAGCACCAGTTCCTTTAGTGGCGCATTGGCGTAAAGATATTCTGTACTATCAGGACGTTGAATCTGAATTTATCAAAACACTCCCCCAACATGCACGCCCCCCTGACATATGAGGACCCCCAGTGTCCTTTCTGATTAATGAAGCAGACGATTGCTCATCCGCAACCTCGTCCGGGACGGCACAGCTCCTAATGATTCATTCATGGATTCACCTGGGGACAGAAATCCGCGGCTATAGAACTTACTAGATGGATGCTATCGTATCTCTGCTGGTCCGGGGGGGGAGGCTTCAAAGGATGGCACTGGGTTACGCACTGTCGTGAAGGGTGCAATGTTGTGTCATGTTTTTTTTTTCTTATGTAAAAATCTGAAAAATAAGGTTAAAAAAAAAAAAAAAGAAATGGCAGCAGTGGATACTCGCTGTCGATGACCATGTTCAATAGACAACAGTAGACGGCTCATATTATCAGCCACAGCCCTACCTGTAACAAATCCAACCTGTTTTTTGTGACTTAGAGTTGTAATCACTGTTTCCAGTCACATTGCTAGCATTTTTGCAAGTATTTTACAATCACAATTAATCAGACTAACCGGCCTGTAGTTTTCACACCTTGTGGGACACTTGTCTTTTTCTTTAGAACAGTCATTAATGCATGCCGCATCGTTCCAGGCAACAATCCTGAATCAAAGGCCTCCTTGTAGACATCACACAAGAGTTGTATAGCAGACTCTGGTAGGATTCTGTAAAACTCGCCTGTTGTTATAGGAGTCATGATCATGTCTGGCTGCAGAGGAGGGGCAATGAACTCCCCTTGCACAGTCTGATTTGCCCAATGTTCTGTGGACCACTCTTCACAAGTTCAGAAAAACTGCTGTTGTCGTCCACCCACAGGCCCACTGTATTTGTCAGGACCTCTCATCTTGGGCAGGGGAATTCTGTCTTCCATGTCTGGGCAGGAATCCTTGTGCCCTGTTGGTTATCCTGGTCTTGCCTCTGGTCACTTGATTATGGCTCATGGAACCTGAAACCTTGTCCTAGACGTGACAGTGGAACCCTTTTTTCTTAACTCGTTCACATGCTTATCAGTCCAGAAGACTATCTCCCATAGCCATGGCTTTACCTCTGATGCCATTATACCCAAGGTTAGAATTAAGTTCTATTCGCTTGGGCATGCCCAACGACACAGGGTGCAATCTGACCCTTTCTCCGTGGCTTTGCTGAGCTTCTTGATGCAGAGAGAATTGTCTTAACTGTGTAAAATACATAGGCCCTCATTACGACCCTGGCGGAAAGTGACTGACCGGACCGCCACAGCGTAAATAGCGTTTCCGCCATTGCACGATGGAGCAAAGTGCGGCCCATTCCGACCCATCGGGCACGAGCACCACGCCATGGCGGAAGTGCAAAGTCCGCGATGGCGGAAATGACCCCAAAACGGCCCACACCGCCGCCGTACGGCGCCCTAGGTGCAATACCGCCACCCATCATAGCGGACACCGCAGTGAGCGCCAACCGGAAAGTACGGTGACCGTAAATATACGGAAACGGAAGTAAAAACATGGGCCCGGAACGGGAAACAACACCCCGTATACCTATAAAACCACAAAATGCACACAACCACTAAAAACACCACCCTGAGACACATCCCAACCCGTCATCCACCCTAGTGAAACCAAGAAAAATGGGAAAAGTAGCGAAGAAAGCGTGCGACCGCAAGCGGCAGGTCCACTTCTCCCGTGAGGAACTCACCGTGCTAACAGAGACCCTCCAGGAGAATGCCGCCGCCGTCTTCTCCACGCAAATGACCAGGACGGCACTTGCGAACAAGATGGCCATATGGGCCCTGGTGGCACAGCGGGTAAGTGCGGTGGGGACCGCACCCCGCAACCCACAGCAATGCAGGAAGCGGTGGGACGACCTGCGGATACGCGTCCGTAGCATACTTTCTGCCAACCGCAACATTGCCACAGCCACCGGGGGAGGATTGGAATCACCCATCAAGTTGACCCCCTGGGAAGAAATCTGTGCCTCCACCATTGGAATGGAGAGCATAGAGGGAGTCGGAGGGATGGAGAAAGGAGTGCAGACATCCGGAGAATCAGGTAGGTGGCCCAAATAAAACAATGCCAAATCCACAATGTCCAATCATGTGACTCACATGTGTCCACATAGCGCAACAGCAACACATGGCCAGGAGAACGTCCACACACATTGGCCTGATAGCGCACTTTAAAACTCACAATAAATACATAAATAAGTAAAAACCCCAAAAACACCCACTACACGTGCAGCAGGCACACCCTAACTGCAGGCTGCCAAACAACTGCACCCTCACTCCACACACAAATGAAAGCACCTCCAAGGCCCCGACCCAAATCACCCTAAGGTACCACCCCAATGCATGTGATACATTGCCATTCCAATTCCCACAGACCCATTAATAACGCTCGCCCTCCTTTACTCCACCACAGGGTCCGATCCAAACGACGAGCTCCAGGACACCCCTACCAGCACACCTGCAAAGAGGGCCAAGACCGACGGCCAAAGACCCTCCACCTCAGCTGCACGCATCAAGACACGGCAGCAGCACATATCAAGTGGCAGCACACAGGAGGGAACATCAGCAGGCACCCCAGCAGCCAGCATGCCCACAACAGCACCACCACAGGTCCCCCCAATGGATGCCACAGAAGGTACTGCCTCTGGTGGCAGCAGCACCATAGGTGACACCCCATTAATGGCAGCATGCTCCGACACAGAAGACGGGGATGTCGAAGTCAGATCCATCCATGACCTGTCCCAATCCCCCTGTCTGTTCCATCCCGTACACCATGAGGATACCACGCAGGGGCACCCACAAGACGACGACTGGCCATCCCCCACAAGCCCTGTGGCAGGGCAACATGAGGCGAACAGCCCCTCTGTGACACCACCGCAAATGGCCATGGCACAGCACAGGCAACAGTCCCTCGACCAGTTAATCGTGCAACAGCAGCAACTGGCCACGCTCCTCAAGGACCATGCCGATGGATGTGGGGGCACTAAGGCAGACATAGAAACATCAACTGAGACACTTAGGGCACAAATGGAGAGTAGCACCGAGAGCCTGAGAGTCCAAATGGAGAGTAGCACCGAGAGCCTGAGAGTCCAAATGGAGAGTAGCACCGAGAGCCTGAGAGTCCAAATGGAGAGTAGCACCGAGAGCCTGAGAGTCCAAATGGAGAGTAGCACCGAGAGCCTGAGAGTCCAAATGGAGAGAAGCACCGAGAGCCTGAGGTGGGAACTGCATGCGACGTCCAAAGACGTATGTGCCGAACTTGCCGCAGTGCGCCGTGTGCTCACTGAGCTCTCACAAACCCTTAGGGACATGCATGGACGTGAGCAGGCAGAGACATCATCCGTTGCAAGTTCCGTCCAGGGCAGCCCCCAACGTAGATCTGGGAGGAACCTGCGCTCCACAGGCAGGGGTGCCCCTGATACCCGGAGAGGGGGCTTGCAATAGCGACTGCCCACTGACAATGAGCATCTTTGGACACTGGTGTTCGGGGGGGAGGTAGGAGGGTGGAGGGGGTGTGTTGGGCTCACTTGGGTGGCGGGTCGATAGGGTGTTCAACATGATATCACATATGCCATAAACAATGCACGATCAAACAATGAGATGTGTGGACAATGATCTTTGTGTACTAGGCCATCATAGGCGTACAGTCCATATTGTGCATGTACCAGACACACACAGTGCCACGAGTCCCGTGTCCATGTATCAGCCACCAGGCGTGAGTGCTAGAAGCATGCATCTATGAGATGCTGACGAATTTCACGGCCCTCCTGTGCCTCGCAGACTCCTTGAGGTGCTGCCACATCCCCACCCTCATCATGACCATCTTCAGGTGCTTGCAGTTCTGCGTCAGGGGGCATGGGCACATTTCTACGTACGCACATGTTGTGGAGCATGACACATGCCATGACCATCTTTGCAACCTTCTCATGGCGGTACAGGAGTGCCCCGCCAGACCTGCTGAGGCACCGGAAACGGGTCTTCAGTAGGCCGAATGCCTGTTCAATGACTACACGGGTACGTGAGTGGGCATGGTTGTAGTCCTCCTCATGCTGGTCCCGTGGGTTCCGGACTGGTGTGAGGAGCCATCTCTTCAGTGGATATCCGGCATCACCTGTATGTGGACGATAAACGAATTATGTGGAATGCCATTGCTACGTACGCACCCCCCCCCCTTCCTGCCAGGTCATTGCCGCATCACATACCCCACATCATCATGCATGAAATGAGACTCACCGAGTAGCCAGGATCTGTTCCCTGCGTGGATCTGCTCATCAGTGAGGTTGAACGGATGTGCTCGGAGGCGTGGGATTGCGGGCTGCCTGCGTGGTGGTAGTGGCTGTGCTGGCAGCCCTTGCTGGCCCTGCCTTGCCCTCCTCCTCCTCCTGCGTCTCCTCCGTGCGGCCGGTTGTAGTTGGTGTTCGTCTTCTTCTTGGAGTTGGAGTACTTGCAGTGCTATCAGGTCCCCCAGGGCCAACATCGCGAGTCCTGCCGGTAGCATTTCGGAGTGGGTGTGGTTGTGGGAGGAGACTGGGTGTGCAATTTATGTGTTTTCAGTCTGTATGGCCTCCACCTGTGGTGATTCATTCCACCTGTGCAAGCTGCTCTCCCCTTTGGGCGAGCACGTCCCGCACACAACGCTGCAATTCGAGGAATGGCATCTTGCTATCACAATCATGTATTAGTACCCGATGGCCGTGTAACATTGGTTGATATGTTCATTCGGCTATGGTCCCATTGTTTCACATGCATTCTTTGCAGTCGCAAACAGACTTGTGAAGGGTCAGTGGAACGTAGTACTCGAGTAACGGTGGACCCTCATGCATCACTGTACCGAGGTTCACCGACGGGCGGGGCCTCCCATTTGTGAGTGAAGGCAGTTGCCATTTTCACACACAGCCGCACTAGATGGATTAATTTGTGATTTCAAGCGGCCACAGATGCCTTTTCGACATGATGTTGCAAATGAGGAATTCGAAGGGCGGCGCTTTCGGTCTTCAGCTAGCGGCGAGGAGATGCCCACAGGTCTGACTGCAAATATAACGTTCTATTGTTCAGTGTCCTTGGGACAGGGGCCATGGCGAGGATGCAATGATTGATATGAATAGTTTGGGATGCGCAATAGCGAAGTGGATGATGAGGCCGGACGTTCCCAAATACATGTTACTTCACAACACTGGAATTACGGGCTGGGGCACAGTGGATTTTGCAGGCTGCATAACGCACAGACTCAATGGAATTCTCACATGTTATGTGAGTATGGAAACAGGCGTTGTCATTACGGGATGAGGGAATGATGAATGGATGCATGGACAGATGATTTGATACGGTGTTTGCCATGTACAGGGCTTCTTGGAATCTGTCCGCCTCCCCTGCGCTATGTGATGCAGGGCTGCCATAGTGGGACCATCGTCTATCTGGCCTTGTTGAGCCCTCCCTGTCTCGACGCGCCTTCAGACACTTGTGTCCATGCACGTTACCAATCCCATCTGATGGATTCTGTTTTCACAGACGCATGCACAGGTACACTCGTTTGTGATGGTGTTTTCACCTCGATATGGATAGTTATGAGTCGCAAGTGGTTTTGGGGTGGTGTTGATCCTTTGGAGTGGGCTAGCATGCATATGGCTGTGGATCTAGTGTGATCATTGAAGTGAGTTGTTCGAATGTAGTTCTGATGGCCATTCTATTCTTTTTCTTTTCTTTTGGTTGACAGGTATCTCCTCCCCTTTTGCCACTGCCATCTGTATGCCACTCCTGCAGATGGGTTTTACTCCCGACACCTGCTGCTTCGTGTTAATCAGTGGAGCAGCATTACGATCTTATGGGACGATCGCCAATGGGCCACATGCCCTTACGCAGTACTAGTGGCTCGGAGCAACATTTCGGCCTTTCAGCTGGACTAGTGCCTCCCTATTGGGACGGCCCTGCGGTTCTAGGCGCTTCCATGTTGCCTTTTCGTACGAGAATGTAGCCCCTGTGTACCATGAAGGAACAGGGCGTCACACAAGAAGTAGCTGGTCATTTATTGCGGATGCAGCCCACAATGGTGAAATGTGTTTTGGAGTTCATGGCCTAATGGCTGTATGGGATTGGTGAATTTGTTGTGCATTAAATTTCTATTCTGATATGGGCCGTGTAGCGTTCTTCTTTGCAAGTGATGTGGCATATTCCTATTTGGGGAGCGATGTATTGTGAGGAGATCTGCATTGGGTTCCAGCTTCGGAGTATAGTTGCGTGGTACTGTGCTGGGCGCGTTTGCCTACGAAGCCCAGTGAGGTCAGGGGTGAGGGCTGCCAATATGACTGTTTGAATGATGTCATGCTCAGGGGCGGGGGATTAGGTTTTGTGTAACAGATGCCGGTCAGCCAGGTGGATTGGTGGAATGATGTGATTGTCGGAATATTGCTGGTCACAGGTGCCTGTGTTTGCGTGCGTTTCTTGGTGGGAGACTGAGGTCATGTCCATTGGTATAGCTTCTGTATTCGTGCCATCTGTGCCCTGCAGCTCCCATTGGCCCCTCTTGTGATTCTTTTGTTCGTTGGCATGCATGGGTGACTTGTACATTTCACTGGTTGCATTGTGACTTCGTTGCACCTACGGGGAGTTGTACTATGTGGCCAGGGAGCGGTGTACAGGCACTCAGTGGGGCCGTTTACGGTTGATTCGCGATGCCGTACTTCTCACCATGGCGGTATGGTACTTTCCGCCGTGCTTGATGGCGTTAAGTACATGTCCGCTAGGGTCGGAATTCGCGTACCCTTGCGCCATGGTGCTAATTACGGTTTGGCATGGCGCGCGCGTACTTGGTGCAGTTAGCGTTGGCGTTCACTACGGTGTCGCTAATGGCATCGTACTTTACGGTGACGGGTCATAATCGCACCCAGCGCTATTCGATGGCGGTATTGCATTTCCGCCATCGTTTTTCGATTTCCGCCAGGGTCGTAATGAGGGCCATAGACATTAGCCCCAAGGGCCAAATGAACGCCTGTAGTCTTTTTCAGTGCCACATTTGTCTTTCTGTCTTCCAGATCCCTCACTGCAGTCTCTTCAGCAGCTATAGAGGATCTGCCCACGAGACTGGCCAGGATATCAGCAACTTCAATTATGTCTGGGAGAAAGGATGCTGTGCCCTTCAAGGGGTACAGTCTGGCCATAAACCACATTGTGGAAATGTGTTCCAGGTCTTTCCATTCCTTTAACATGTTGTCTTTAATTTCTGAATTTAAAGGGAGCACCATTTTAGGAGTGTGCTTGCATTGGCAGATTTTCAGATCTACAGACCCCCTGTTTTCACAAACTTTCACCAGAACCTCTCCACTTCTACCCTATCTAGGTATTCCCCTTGGCTTCTTCATCACCATCTGAGGCAACGACTATGATGAGGAAGTGGGATCACTAGGCAAGGATAATGTTGAAGATGAGGAACAAGAGGGGGATCTCACTTTCTTTTTGTCTCATGTTCCTAAATGGCTTGCTTTATTTCCCTCTGGAATAGGAAAAAAGTAAGTTCCAATGTCTCCTCCAATTTTTCTGTTTCAAATCACTTGATGATTCTGATTCAGAATCCTCCAGATGTTTCCTCTCTTCTTTCCCTTTCCCAATCCTTTGGCTTCTTCCCTAGGAAAGGAAACAAGAAGAAACTCATGCAGGCTCAAAAACTGTGCTGCCTCACTCCAAAGATTATGAGGCTTCAATGCCCTGAGGAGCAACCCCACCTAAGCATGACCCACACGTCTTTGTCTCTGAGATCAGGGGCATTTAGTGTGGTTTGGCCACAGCCTCTATTGTGGAATACGCAGCAACCCGGTATCCTAGCAACGACAGGCTGCCCTGTCTCCCTTCTCTGCTAATGCCACACTTATGTGTGCCTCTGCACCTGTAGCATAGCAAGCCCGCAGAGGGTTGCCTCCAGCTCACAGACACAGATGGGTCCAGGCCACACACCCCTCCTAGCCCGGCTTGTTCACCTTACCTTCCGCCCTGGGTGCAGACTCATAAAGCGACTGGGACATTTGTTAATGGCATTCTGGACCTACTTTCCCTCCACCCTCCATTCTACTAGGCCTCCATGCCCCTCTGATAACGTTGGAGCCTGCCATCAATTTGGTGCTGGTAAATGCTCAGTTGGTCCCCCTCACCCCACATGAGTTCAATAGCCTGCCTCTCTTTCTCTCCTGTTCCTCCCTAGAGGAGGATCCATCGATGCCTCGGACCATTGCTCCCAGGAACCCTGCACCTTGAAGATCAGCAAGCTGGTTGCTGTCCCGGACACGACTGTGGGCAAGTAGAATTAATATACCTCCAGGTAAGGAGGGGTGGAGAGAGATCAAAGTGGTTTGTGTGAGGGAGGCAGTGTCTTAAATATAAGTACTGCGACGAGGAAGAGGGATATGAAGGTAATACCAATGTGTGAATACGCCAGCAAAAAGTGCAGTTGCCACTTGCCCTCCCCCTTGAATGCTGGTACCCCTCTGGAATCCATTTACCCTTCTTCTGGCTTCCACACAGCGGCATAGTGACTTTCTACGCAAACACATTTTTAAAAATTGTACATTAAAATTCCCAGATTATTAATTGATAATCCTCATTACTTCTAGTACTACTCATAACAGTACTTAATCTGTCCCACCACCACAATCCACAGTTAACTGTCTACCACATAGGATGATGGGCTCTACCATCCCTCTATGTGAGGGTGAGGTGGTTCATTAGTACTATGATTAGGGTTAGGATTAGGAGTAATGAGGATTACCAGTAAATAATACGAGCATTACCTCTACATCTCTCTTCCTTGTCCCAGTACCTACTTTTAAGGAACACCAAATACTGCGATGATAGAGCCTATGAAACACCACACAAAGGGCAATGTATGCCATTGCAAACCCTTTGTCAAATGTATTAACAGACTACCGAAGCCCACTTCCCTCAGTGTGTGCCAGAACTCAAAACAATACTAACAAGCACCTGGCCACATTTAGTTGATAATGTCTAACGAATGTGTTTGGATCAGTCCACATAGCGGCCCTGCATATCTCCTGCAGAGAGATTTCCATGTGCCCAGGGTGTCACCATGCACCTAGTTTCCCTCCCCTGAATCTTTGGCAGCAGAAGAACCCCTATTGCCTCATAGGCCATGATAATATTAGTCTGAATTCACTGGCTAATAGAGACTACCAAAGCCTTTGGGTCTGCCCCTGAGGCCTCTGTCAGAGAATCAGACCTCACACCATCATTTCAAGGTAGTAGCAATACAGAGACAGCTTTATTGTCTTGCAAGACAATTCTACAGAGGTACATGTTCACTCTACCACAGCTACCCCACAACTATCCGACAGCACACAACAGAACTTCTTCTATGTAGGTCACAATCCTGTGAATAAAACCGAAACTAAAAAAGAATCTTTGAGACTCGAAACACAATGCCCAGATAATGCTAGACAAGCCCTTGAGTCTATCACCGATACAGATGTCCCCACCAACTTCATCACGTGGCTCAGACCTTCTAGCCCTCTTGAGAGATGAACAGAATTGGCATCTTCCATGACACATGTGACTGTAATTTTCCATTTCCATCCGCCCAAGCCATTGCTCGCAATTACCATACAACATATACCCCTGGTGCCCCACACAGAACCACGGCTTCAGCAGCCTTTTACTGTCTCTAATGATGACCTAGTCACTGGAGATAAAACAGAAATTACATAACGCACTAACAATAATCAACCATTACAATGGAGTTCGTTCTTATTACCTTCAAAGGAAAATGTGTTATAGGACTTTGTCTCCATTGGTCTGTGAAACAGCTACACAAGTAACATAAACAAGATCAAATGATTGTCCTGGTCACATAAGAATAGTATTTGCATCCACATAGTCCCCCCTTTTGCACTTTGGGGGTCATTACGACCCCGGCGCTAAGTGGTTAACGGCGCCGTAAAAGGCTGCGGCGCCGTTAACCACTTAGCGCCTAATTACGAGGTCCCTTTGCGGGACCCGACCTCAACGGCTGGTGTAGGCCCCGCCAACCTTGGAATAGGCCGGTATTTCCCCATTTCACCATGGCGGACACGTTACGATACCGGCACCAACCATGGTGCTAATAGCGCCATGGTTTAGCGCCGGTATCGTAATGAGGGCCTTTATGTGCAGCACATATCTCACCTATTCCTCAGCATGTTACAAACCCAATGATTTTATGATACCCAGGTATATGCAGACAGACCTTTATTAATCCTCTCAATACAGCATAGAGTTTGTTTGTTTGTTTGTTTTATTACTTGTATTGTGCTCCAGACCCAAAGGTATCAGGGCGCATTGCATAAGATCACTCACAGCTTAGTTACACAGTATAATATTCACATACAAAAAGCAGTTTAGTTACACACAAGGTAATTATATACATACAGGTTGTATACTGTATGTGGCAGTACGGTATACAAGCAGAAAGAAAGCACAAGGAGAGCATGGGAATGACATGGTCCGAAGGAGGAAGTATATATGGATATGTACAAGAGGCAGTCAGTAATGTGACTAATATCAAGAATGTATACATGAAGGTAGGCTAGTTAGTCTTGGTGTTGGGATAATAAGAGGGAGTAGGTTGTCACAGGTAATATTCTTTTTGTTCCTGGTGGGAATGGGTGGAGCTAGCGATACAGGCAGGGAGATCGGTTTTACAGAGGTTAAAGTAAAGGTTATGAGGTGATGGTCCGTCCAAATCTGAGGGGATATGGAGGAAATTAAGGCATTGCCGTTGTGTTCTGCCACCCAGTCCAGTGTTCTTCCTTTGTTATGAGAAGGGTGAAGCACTCTCTGGGTAAAGCCTAGTTCCATTAGAATGTTCGCCACCCTGGATGTATGTGTGTCTTTGGGGTAAGTGTAGCCTAAGTTCAAGTCCCCTAGTAGTAGGACTTGAGATGAGTTTTTTAGGTTATTAGATACAATATTCGAGATGTCATCCTCAAACGTTCCGATAGGGCCTGGCGGTCTACATACCAAATGGATTGTAAGAGTCTGGGAACTGTTTATGGTAAACTTGGCTGTGAGATTCTCGCATGATTTGATGTCAGGGGAGGGCACTAGTCTAATTGGTAGATTGTCTTTAGCTATGAGTGCAATACCTCCTCCTTGTGTTTCAACTCTGTCTGACCTTAGGATAGTATATCCATTAGGGATAGCCAGTTCAATACTCTTCAGCGCATCAGTATCTTCCTCTACGTCCCAATCATTTTTACACACATCTTTATTTTCATGATGCGATAGATAACACAATCTACCATCCGCCTTTACTGCAGGTCTGGTAGTATATATCCTTACACCCCCTTCCTTAGTTACCCAGCATCTACAACTGCAAATAATCCACACAGCTAAAAGAAGGAAAAGAACCATTAGTGCTATCAATGCTTAGATAAAACATGTATATCTTATAGCTTGTGTAATAAGGCAAATGATATTGGAAGGGGTGCACAAGGTGGTATATCAGTAAGTAATCTGGGATGATTGCTTTTCTTATTCAAAGACCATCTCCAAAATGGGCAACTGTTTCTTTACATCATTAATCATCTGGACTTGGGATAAACCTCTAAAGGATTTGCCAACCTGTGTGGCATCGACATAGACCAGTTCACTGGCATCCCATGCTCCAAACTAACAGATCTAGATCTTACTGTTGGCCAGAAGGCATTATGTATTCTAGTGCTAATTTTGAGCAAGAAGTATAAGAAAGAGGTCCCACTAACCTAGATATACTCCAAATAGTTCAACCCCTTACATAGAGGTACCAGTTGTCCTTTCCTCCCAACAGATTCAATACCCTACCAACATTACTTGACCTGGTTCTAGCTTTCTCATACATTGCAACTGGGGCAGTTTGAGGAACCACAACCACAAATCAGTTCCTAATCCTTACACACATCCTTAGTTATCCTTGTGGCAGGAATCATTCTAGTCTTGTGGAACCTTTACTTTCCAGGCATCACAGTGCATACCAAGCCCCTGGTGCATCCTGCCCACATACCTGGTAGAATCTGGATTGTTTGTGCTCAGATCCTGTTGTGTCCCGAGCTTGCAACAAGTAAAGCATTCTTCAACACGTCATGTCCAGCTGCTATATCTTCCATAGCTTTCTTCATGGTCACAGTTCTCTCCAGATTTTTCAGTGAGCTCTCGTGGCCAAGCCTAATGGTATACTGATTCTGAGCAGCTGTCCATTTAGGAAGACTTCTGGACAGCCAAGTCCCACTTTAGGGCTTCTCTGGCTGAGTCGACATTCCAAATGAGTTCCCCTGCACCTCCTTTGCCATCATGCTCAATGCAGATATTATTTTCAATTTACCAATGTTTACATTTGTCTTGCTTAGTTGGGCTAGGGTGTTAAGTCCAGTTGCTTTTAATAGGCAACCCAAACGGTCACTAAGAGACTGGCCCATATAAATATTCCAAGCAGTAAGGGTGGTATTTGCTTCATCCCTCACCAGAATCCCCCAAATCCCACTGGAAACATCATTAATTGTTTCTGCTGTGCTAGCCCTATTGGTGCACCATGGGAGCAGTTGCACAAGTGAGATGTAACATGAAAGGCAGACAAAGTCAGTCACAAACTAGACATATAACCTGACTTTTCTAGTTTGGTTATTTTAGCATACCATGGCTCGTGGATCACGTTCCTAGAATCACTGGATTCACAGCATGGGAGACAGAATCCTGTATAAATGAAGATGAAAAATGATTTGCACTACATGGGAGAAGACAGAGACGTTGTGTATCGGTACCAACTATTTCTGTCATGTGTCATTCTTCGTGGTTATCAGATAACAAAAAGGACCATTATATTTATCAATGTCTCTCTCTATGTTGCAATAACATTGCATAGTCGCAATGCCCACTACTTCAGAGAAGTTCACTCTGCACGGGGTCTATGATCGGCTGAACACATGGGCAGTAATGCCCCAAATCATTACATGTGCAGTGCCATTATTAAACCAAACAGTGAGCCTTTCCTTCCATCCTTCTTTCTCTGAAAAATCCAAGTTAACAATACAGTATAAATGTAAGTCAGTGACATGTCAAGGTTTAGGCAACTTATTTCATCTGGGGTAGTTGATCCGACAGATCATTAAATCAACCTAGCCAGTGTTTACCTCCCTCCCCGCACACTTCCCCTCTGGAGAGAATTCCCTCTTCTCCCTCCTCTGGGTTTCTTCTAACAATGCTTGCCTCCCCAAACCTACCTCCTATGATATCATCTCGGCCTCCATCATTAAACAATTGATGGGCCTGGTGCTCAACACACTCCTCAGCATCAGTAATGCCTCACTGAAGGTTCATTCCTGGCCACCCTCATGATTGGTCTCATAGACCTCTTTTGAAAAAACAGACCCTAGACCCAAGCGGCCTGGTCAACTACCATACCTTAAAAATGGCCTGTTTATCAGCAAAATCTTGGGAAAAGTAGTCCCTACACAACTACTTGCCAGAATTGAAAAAACAACACCTCCTAAACATCTATGATTTGGGGTTCAACCACAGGTAGAGCATTAATACAGCCACCATCCAGGTTGTCGATAAACCCCCACCAAATCATGGATAAGGGTGACTCATGCCTCCTCTTCCCCCTTGACCTCTAGGCTGCATTCGACACTGTCAACCATCGCATCCTCCTCCCTCCTTGCTGATAGGATTCTCTGGCACTGTCCTGACTAGGTTTACCAACAATCTTTCGGGCAGACACCATGCCATCCAAATAAACACGTATTCTAACTGACTCCCAGGCTCCTGCAGAGTCCTCCAAGGCTCCAATCTCTCACCAGTCATTTTATGCCTTTGCATGGAGCCTCTGTGCACACTCCTCAAACATCCCAATATAGCCATCTACCAATGTGCGGACAATACTCAGTTGCACATGAGAGTAAAAAGCCCACAGGACATCAGTGATCTCTGTGATGACCTAGCTAGCCATCCTCCATTCCTGGATACGGACTGCCTACCACAAACTTAATCCCTGCAAGACCAAATTCATACTCATCGGTCCCCCTGGTAAACAAGAAGTCATTCAGCAGTAGCTGAATGATATGCGCCTATAAGGATTTGATCCGCAAACTTTGTTTTCAGCAAAATCCGTAGGCTTCGCCATTGAACGCAGCCTATCCTTCCAGAAGCACATAGCCAAGAAGGCCCAAAGGGTCTTGCTCCAAATCTCCACTCTTCACAAAATCAAACTTTTCATCCCGCCACAGGACTTCCAGACTGTAGTGCAGGAACTTGTGGTCTAGCACATCAATAGGGAAAACGCTCTCCTGACGGGGCACCCAGCCTCTTACTTGGATCCCATACAAGCAGCCCACAAAGCTGCAGCATGCCATATTACTGGTGCATGGGAATGTGACTGAATCAACCCTGTAACACGCAAATTATATTGATTGCTCTCCAGGCCAATATATTATTCACTACTGCATGAATCATCTACAATGCTGTCACCAATGCACTTGGTGGCTAAGCTCCACATATCTGGTGGCACACGCTCCTCATGCAGCAAATTGACCAATCGGCTCGAATAGCAAGTCATCCACAAAGAGAGGCCCCACAAACAATCCTTCTCTTGTTAGGCACCCACCCTCTTGTGCCAAGGACAACACTGTAATTCAGAAGTGCACTGCAGTGATAAGGTTAGTACTCTGCAGCCTCCTAATCAAATCTCCTAGTTGAGTCTGATTGTCCTAAGGTTCAAGTTTTTTGGTGAATGTTGTTATATACACCACCAGGCTAACTTTCAGCAACCGCCCCTACATGCTATGGTGCCACTCTGTGTTTGAAGTGAGTGGCATGGACCAAGCACTCTATTGGCCTCATTCAGAGTTTGGTGGATTTTCTAGTGGTAAATCTGCCGAACAGAATTACTGTTACCAGAAGGATACCACCTCGGAAAAGGAGGTAAATCCTCCATATTGAAAATGGTGTTATCCTCCATTTTACCTCCAAAGTCAGAATTTGGCGGTGTGGTAAAAGTGCCAGTAATTCCGTTATCAACACTTTTTTTATCAAACTGGCAAATTCAGAATAAGGCCTTCTGTCCTGAACCTTCACAGCAGTGTTAGTTACAAGAAGTAGCTGAAAGGGTCCAAGTTATTTCAGAGTCAGTGCCATCTTCCTCTATCATGCTTTCATTAAAACAAAATACCCAGGCAAGGTGAGGCAGGGTTCTTCGGGTCCTCTGAGTAGTGCCTCTTGAACCTAAGAGTGAAAAAAACTGAATAGTAAATATGTGTTTCTGGCAGTAATGAATCATGATATTGTCAGTACGGTGCACTGGGCGGCCCATTAACACCTCATGGGGGCTCAATCTAGTTCTGCTATTGGCTGTGCTGTGCATGCTGAATAGTACCAAAGCAATTACATCTGGCCATTTGAGGCCTGTCTCTGATCATAACTTGGCTACTGTGACATGGTCAGTAACCAAACACTGTAGAGAGGGGTGGGGATTGTTAGGGAGAATTCTCAAGAACGGCTAATTTCCCTTACCTACTGAGTCCCTCAGCAGCTTTGCTGGATTTCTAGGATTAATTTTTTTCACCTGGTAAGAGTGTGAGCCCTTTTTCCCACTCTTACATGGGTTATGCTGTGTGTGTTTAACATTTTTGTGTTCATAGACTATGGAGCCTCACCTACTCCACACGCATCATCTTTTTACTATGTGTTACACAGCACCTTCAGTGCAGTGACACAGGGTTGTCTTTTAGACTTCCCAACTCAGACTCCATTTTCTGGGACTGACTACTGTCTCCCAGAACATGTAAAGTTGCCATTGACGTTATTAGTCTTTTTAAATCCACAGACCCAGTACAAACCATTTTACATGGAGTACTGGAAAGGGTTAATACTTATCCCTTTTTGTCTGTTTCTCTTGGAGCATTGTTTTGCTCCCTTTTCATCAAGACGTGGCTGGTGGCAGTGGTAACTACCCTATTTTTCCTACCATGGTTATCTTAAATAGCCTTGGTTTTGTTTTAGGCTATCTTGGTAGCCTCGAACTTAAACCCGCTGGACCATATACGGTTTTATACGGTTACGGCTGGGTTTATTCGCCATTTCTATTTGAAAATGTCTTTCTCATGTTTTTCTCTGTGTGCCAAACCAAGTTTGGTTCCTTTGTTCACCGTCTCTTTGCGGGCTTCTACACAGAAGCCCTCCTTAGGCGCCTGAAAGTCTGGGTAGGCAGGATGTGAGGGAGGGGTTTTAGGACCCCTGCCATGGGTTCCCTTGGTAACCCAAGTCACACTCCTGTTTGGTTGGCTAGGGGACTGTCTGGCCAGGACAGCCACCCTGCTGTGTGATTGACAGCCAGGCTGTGTGAATGGGGGAAAACTGCATAAAAGCAGGTCTCTGGGTCTGAAAAGGCAGAGTCGCCACTGGAACGAAAGAACCAATGAGGAGCTGATCGAAGAGGACCCCTACCACGACTGAACCACCCGGTGAAGCTCTACTGCAAGTCCGAATCCTCAAATTCCAACGACAGAGAAGATCCTCCAGGAATCTTCTTCCCCTGAGCTGGTGGGACCAACCAGTTCACCCAAACTACAAGCCAGGACTCCCTCCTCTGGTTGAATTTGCTGTACAGAGCTATAGTGGTCCGGATAGCCAGGAAGGTCGGACTCTGCTTGGGTTTTAAGGATGAAACCTTTTATTCGTTGCTTTGCACTGCTGCTGGTTTCTTCCCTGGGCAGTGCAGGACCCTCCATTCTTCCTACTTCATGTCAGTCCGACAGACACTTCAGGAACCGTGAGCCTGCAGGAACTCCCAGGAACGTCCGCCTCAGCTACAGCTTCTTCTCCATTTAAAGGTACTGTACAAATCCGGTTGTTCGTTTTGTTCAGCCGCGGTGAAAGTGTGTGAAATCTTTCTCCAATCCGAGGGCTTGTCCTTCTCTACTCTTTAAACTAACATTTCTGCCGACCAACTTCGTCCGGAACGCTTGGCAAAGACTTAACCGCAAACTACCCATAACCGTGTGATCTTGAGCAAAAGACTTTTGTCATATTGACTTTGGCCCTAAGCCTATTTGATTTAATTCCATCACTGTAGTTCCTCTTTCTAGATTGCCCTGCTTACTTACCTGTTGGTGCTGCTCAATTTCTGCCTAACTTTGTCTTTCCCTCCCTTTTTAAATTACTAGAGTGCCATTTTGCTCCCACTTCATTTTGTGAGCTTAACTTGTCTGGAAACTATTGGGAGTGGTGTGGTGTATTAAGAGTGTGAATTTTGAAATGTTATACAACTGATGTGTAATAAACATATATTCTTTTACTCAGAAACCTTGAGTCAGTGTTTGTTTGAATCATAGTAATTGCTGTCCTTTGGGTAACTATTGATACTGCTCACTTGCTCTTGCGATAAATCTGGCTGCTCAGCCATCGCTACCACTTTTACTATGTAGTACAGGCTTGTACCAAAAGTGAATTTGTACTGTCACTTGTAGTCTTAATTGTGTGTGGTGTTCCCAAAGGGTACTGCATATAATTCTGCCTAACAGGGATCCATCTCAACCTTTGGCAGGAGGCCTTCAGGAGTGCTTGCCAGAGAAGTCCTGCCCCTGTGGCAGGGTGAGGGAGTTGGGAGGGCCACAGTCTCCATCTCTTTTCCATGTGTCTAGCTGAAATTGCTGAGTATCACTTCTGATTGTCCCATACCTGCCATACAACTTGCTGGCCAGTGTTTTCTCTCTTGTCCCACAGGACCTCTGAGAAAAGGATTCCTTACGGCACAGACCCAATCATACAGCTCACCAGTGAGCGATGCAGCAACAAACAGAAAGCCAGTGGCATGACACCCAAAACAGACTGTCTACCCATACGCTGCTTCAACAAAGAATACAAACTCTGAAACTGACTAGATCTAAACAAGGGAGAGGAAAATGCAGAATCCAAAGTCACGCCATCCGATGAGAATCCCACTTCCAGGGGAGTAGACTCTGCTCCAACACCCCTGGAAAACCTGCTTAAGGCCCTGGCAGAAGGCCAACTGCAATAACAGGAACAACCAGCTGTGCCACCCACAATTCTACAAAAATTATGTAATGAAGAAGATCCGGCCTCCTTCTTCGTGAATTTCAAAAGAGGGGCCGAGACCGCTGGCTGGCAACTAGATCGCTGGGCTCGGTATATTGCCACTCTTCTAACAGGAGAAGCCTAGCAGGCCTTCCAAGAATGAAATCTGACAGGAAAATCCTGTGTGAAGAAGTGAAGCAAAGTATGCAGAAGAAGCTTGGGCAGGATCGGTAGCACTATAGGATCTGACTACAACATGTAGGATTTTGACAAGGGGAAACTGCCACCAGAGGTCGTGTAGAGTGAAGGACATATAGAACAAATGTCCTTGCCCCCATATCTACTAAATTAGCTTAGCTATATGAGGGGTCAGAAATGTGAGGCGGACAACTTTGTGAAGATTTTTCAAAAGAAAACTTTTCATTAAATTAAAAGGTTGGATGAATGCCTTACTATCCCTACCCTGATGAGGATTTCCCTGCCTAAAATAAACTAAAGGAAATACTCTAACAAAGGATATCTGTCCCTCACACTTGTACATACAGTAACTCAATAAGGCAATGAATGGCAGTTCACAGGCAGCAGAAATATAACAATTGAATTCGTAATATGATAACAGTCTCTTCTCGTAATCTGTGTGAATTCCCCTTCCCCAGATTCAAGCAGGGTTCTGCTCAACAGTTCCACAAAAAAACAATGGAATCCTGGTTTAACACAAAGTTCCAACACAGTTCTCTTGTGATTCCATCTTAACAACAGAAAGTTCCAAAACTTCAGTAATTCAGCAAAGAAAATAAAAGGTTTTTTCTTTTCCTTGAGTAAGAGCAAGCTTCAGTCTTATCTCCTTGACACAGAGATTATTTTCTTAAATTGTCAACATCAACTGTCTTTGTCAGAATGTTAGCCACAACTGAATTTTCATGAAGACATATAACTGTTTACAACAGTCCTTTACAGTTCTTTCTTCAGTACCACCAACAACATAAATTGTCTTTGTCAGGATGTTTTGCTACACCGGTGTATGTCTGAAGAAATATAACTCCTCTACACCAGTTTTATACAGTTCTTCCTTTCAAAAACTAGTTCTTTCTTCAGCACCATTAGCAACATAAATCGTCTTTATCCACAACCCTTCATCATACCAGGCCTATTACATCAAAGGTGCTTGGGAACTCACCGGGTGAGGCGTGCATGTCCAATTCCCTCGTTGCTTGCAAGTGTTCTGCTTCAGTGGCTCCTCGCGACCTGGTAAACTGCTACTCTTGTTCCGCCGTCACCTGTGCCACTTGGAAAAGGAGCTTCCTTTGCTCTGGAGGCTCTCTGGTGCTTGCCTGCCATCCACCGGAGACAGCCTCTTGAGAAGGAAAGCTTCCCTTGCTCTCGCTTCCCACTGCGCAGCCTCTGCAAAGTAGGTCTTCAGAGGGCAAGCTTCCCTCCTGCAGGCTTCCCGCTGAACAACCTCTGCACTTCAGGCTTCTGGAGGCACGGACTCTCTCAGGACTGGCTACTGTTTCCTGATTAACATTGGTCCTGTCATCTTCTCCCTCTGCGAATTTCTGCGTCGGCTGCATGCACGATTCTCACTGCTCTTCCAGCTCACTCTGCTCGACAATGGCCTGTACCGGAGAGGGCCTTTTAAGCCTCCCAGTCTCCCTCAAGTGTGGGTGATTTCTATTAACAATCCGACCACTCCTGCAGCATTGTTCCTCTCCAGCCCCCTTCTTCGTCCCAGTACCTCGGGAATTATGGGACTTGAAGTCCCTAATGACAAAGTAATATATATTATTTAATGAAAAATCATAAGGATCAGTCACCAGATTTCATTGTAAAGATGAATAAAGTACTTTAGAGTTTACATTGGTATTATTCCCAGATTTACTTTCACTGTACCTTTGGGAATTAGGGGAGTTTTTAGCTTTATGGATCTCCATGGTATTGAAAGGGGTTTTATTTCTCCCAATACCTAGGGATTTATGAGGTTTTTACCCACATTTAGATGTTTAACTTGTGGAACAAAAAGATTGTTATGACAGCAAGCCATCACAGACTTTGGTATGGAAGAAATGTATACTGCATCTCACCTCACAGAGTCCTCTCATGCTCCTGGGCCCTTTCTCCTCCCAGGTGATCCTCCTGCAAAACACCAACCCCATGGTCAGGATCAGAAAGCGTCTGCCTTTCCCTGGCCACCTGGGAGGAGGCTTTAGGTAGGGGTTTAGTGAGGAGTACGTAGAATTCATCACAGCAGCTACATGAACACTCCTTAGAGTAAGCAATCTAAGCGAGTATTGATATTGATATTGATATTTTATTTCTATCACGCTCGTACACAAGTGTTTGAGAGCGCGACAAGGCAAGGGAGGGGAACAGGGAGAACAAAACAACGATCTTAATAGGCCCAGTGACATTGAGAACGCGCAAGTGCATGGGAGAGGGGGAGGAGAAAAGTGCATGGAAGGGTGGAGAAGTGGAGAGTGCGGAGCAAAGGAGAAACAGATAAATAATAATAAATAAATAATAAAGTAGTGGTGTGCCACCAATGACCTCTGCCTTAATGCCAGCAAGACTGAGATTCTCCTAATCGGCACACCCACTCCCTCCTTCCCTGTAGCTCTCTGGCCAGCCTCTCTTGGCCCTCCTCCTGCTCCCACCTTTGAGGCTAAAAACCTCAGGGTCATCTTCGACTCCACACTCTCCTTCTCTCCTCACATCTCTGACGTCTCTAAGAAGTCACACTACCAACTGCACCTCCTCAGAGGTATTCTTCCTTTCCTCTCCTTCCCCCAAAAGCTCACAGTCTCCAGAGCTTTGATTCTCTCTAGGCTGATCTATTACAACAGCCTCTTTCTAAATCTGCCTGCTTCTACTCTCCACCCTCTGTAACTTATCCAGAACAGGACTGTGAGACTTGTCCTTGGCCTCAAGCCCAGGGATCGTATCTCTCCAGGACTGAAATCACTGCACTGGCTCCCAGTGGCCGCGTGAATTAAGTTCAAAACCCTCTGCATCGTCCACAAGGGCTTCTAGGCCTTGGGGCCTCAATACCTTCAACTCTCTCTTCCTAAATATCTTCCTTCTCGAGCTCTCTGCTCATCCACCTCCAACTCCCTCAGGGTCAGTCGCTTCTCCAAGCAACGAGTTGGTGGTAGATCTCTTTCTTTGGCTGGGGCCTCCCTCTGGCACAGCCTCCCTGCCTCCCTTAAACTTGAGGAGAACCATCTCTGGTTCCAGAAGCACCTCAAAACCTTTCTCTTTGCTTCTGCCTTTTCTCCTCCTCTCCTCTGCTGACCTCCTGGCTGTTACCGGAATTGCACTGGCGACATGGACACCCTCTGATCTCGGGCCCAGGTCCCCCCACCCCCGCAAGCATCACATGCCTGCACTGCCCACCCGGCAACTCCTGCACTAGGGGACTGTTTCTGTATCCCTACAGTCCCCCTACCAGTCCTTGACACCTGATGTATGCACTTACCATTGCACTTGCCACTTGTTGGCCGTTACTTATTATTGTTATCATCTTTCTCATGTACTGCACTGTCCCTGCCCCCTCCCATGCACTTGCACGATATGAATGACACCTGGCCTGGTAGGATCATTGTCCATCCTCCCTTTGTTCCCCTCCCTTGCCCTGTCGCGCCTTGAAACACTTGTGTATAGGCGCGTTATAAATACCATATCATATCATGTCATATCATATCATAAAGGTAACAAACAGTGGTAGTGCAGTCAGCAATTGGCAAGTGCTGGATTTAAGGCAGCAGACAGGGTAGGTCTGATATCCGCGCAATGCACACAAGAGAGCTATGTACTTGTGGAAACCAGCTATGGGGCATAAGAAAACCAGTGACACGAAACATGGAACTCGGGTAAGAGAAGAGAGTCCAGCCCTGAGGAAATCTGGTCCCACCCAACCGGTGCGCGAAATGAAGACTAGGCCTTCCTTATTAACAGATTGGTGTAAGGAAGGCATGGTATCAAAGTAAGACAGACACAAGTGATCACAGCTCAAGGGTGTTCATTAAACTGTAAAATGGGTGTGATAAATGCCTAATCTAAACCTAAATCCAAGATGGGAGTTAGCAACGACCATCAAATAATAATAATACAGTCCCAGTGGAGTCTAGTCAAATAAAAAGGGCCTATACTAAAAAAAACGAATGCCAATTCTTATCACTATGTCACAAAATAGTGTGGGCTAATGTTCACAAGAAAAGAAATAAGTGTTCACAAAATAATAGGTTAGGATGTTATGGTCGGGGTCTCCCTTCCCCACATTTTTTAGCGCGGGACAAAGTGGGATTCTTGAACACAGCACACTCCTGGGCTTCTCCGGCACAAGGTTATAGTTCCCTTTCTCAATATCAGGACCATCTGTGTCCAAGTCTCTTTCATGCAAAGTGTCTTGCTTCTGAGGGCCTGATGCATCATAAACAACAAAACAAAAGTTCCTTCTATTTATCTTCACATCAGGCGTTTACTCTTGGATCACCCTGAGCCGTGCTCTGATCCTTCTATCAACGTTAGCCTCTCTCAGTCGGGCTCAGACCAACCACTCATTGTTGGCATCCCTCAGTTGGGTTCACACTTGATAACAATGTTCACGGGTGTATTACTGCTCACCCTAATTTGCAGGAATCCCTCAGCCGGGTTCAGATTTGCCAGTTGTCACAGTTCACTTAGTTTGAACACCATGCAGGATTCACTCCCCTTGGCTTTCTCCTGGCATCCCTCTGTCGGGTTCACATTGCCATTTTAATACAGTTCAAAAGAAAGTCATTCTAGACCCCTTAGGTTCTTCCTTTACCCAAGTCCGGGTCTCAGCCCCCAGTCAGGCTTTCTCTTAAGCCCCCAGTCAAACTTTCCCTTAAGCCCCCAGTCAGGCTTCACACAGTTCCATCATCACAATGAATGCGCAGGCATCCCTCAGACGGCTTCACATTTGTCTCCACTATGTGCCAAAGACTTTCGACTGTACAAGGGGTTTGACTTGACCGTTTTATGACCACTTTGACAGCTTAATCCAGCTTCCGCCAAGGTCTCTTGATATTGTAGTTTCAACACTCTTAGTTCAATACATTCTCCTGGTTCAGGAGAGGGGGCACCAGCCAGAAGCCTTTGAATGAGCACCCATGTGGCGCCGCAGCACTCTGTCTCTGGTGCCAATTTCACTCACAAAGTTCACCAGGGTCTCCCTCTGCTGGGCTCAGACCCCTCTTAGGGTTCACAAAGGGCCTCCCTCTTCTGGGTTTGGGACCTGCTCCCAAGAGTTCTCTCTCAAAAGTCCATGGGGGTCTCCCTCTTCCGGGCTCGGCACCTTCTGCCAATGCTCATAAAGGACCTCCCTCTGCCGGGCTCGGACCCTCCTCCAAAGCTCACAAGGTTCTCCCTGTGCCGGGCTCCAACCCCTCTCAATACCTCAAAGTTCATGAAGGCTTCCCTCTGCCTGGCTCGAGTCGCCTCTTACAATTCACAAAAAGGGTTTTGGGACCTCTAGTCCCAGAATGCACTGTCTGGATTTTGCTCCCACTTCTCAGCTCCCCAAAATTGCATCTTTGGAATTGGGAGCTGCAGGAGCTAAAAGAGGATATTGTTCTGAGGTCAGGGCCTTCTTTGCTGACCCTCAGAGACCTGGGCTCACCAGACTGGCCCAGGGGAGGAGTCTTTCTGTGGGTACCACCAGGAAAGCCCAGCTGCCCCTGGACTTGCCTTCTGGAGGTACATCTCCCTCTCCACAATGCAGTCTCCTCTGGAACCACAAGGCGAGTGTCAGGGCGATTTTCTCCTCCTCCAGGTCTCCCAGGGTCTCTACAGCTCTTCTGGTCTTCTCCGGCTTCCTGCCCCATCCAGCATCATCAACTCACTCAGAGTGTGCGCTCCTGCTCCGCCTTTTATACTTCCTGGGAGTAGTGATTGGATTCAGATGTGCATGGTTGTGAAGAGAGGCCTGACTTTGCCTGGCCTCATTAGTGGGACTGTCTGATCCAGAAAGGGGGGAATCTATCATCTGTGTCCATGGTCCTCTGTCAGTAATCCTCATCCTCCCAATCTCTCTCCTCCTCGTCCCAGTGGCTTTAGGGAAAAACAGTGTGGAGAGATTATGTGAGTTGTAGTTTTTCAGAAGAATACTGGAAAGACCATGTGGGTTTTCGTCAGGGTGAAAGGGGTAACTGTAGTGTTGTGTACAACTGGGTTGTTTTACTTTACTTCTCCCGGTTCTCCTATGCTTCGCTTCCGGTTTGGGATGTGTTGGAATTGGGGGGTAACGGTATGGGTTCTGAAATGGTGTATGGCAACAGAGGGAATGTCGGGTAGGGAGGTGTTAATCCATTGTCCCTCACAGTGAGTTGTCCGTGAGAAAGTGTATGTGTCTGAAAGGGTGTGGGGGGTTTAGTTTCTACATACCCTACGGGGTAGGATGGGGAAAAGGTGCCATACGGTAAGATGTACCACGTCTCACCTGGGGTATCCCCCACAGAATAACCCTGGGTTCCCCTACCCAGATGATCCTCCCTCTTTCGTCCACCCCCAGGGTTGGGATCTGAGACCACCAACCATTTCATGGACACCTGAATAAGGGATTCTTGGGGTCTACTTTGGAGTATACCTGCAGGTTTCTCACAATGGAGAAAACCCTGGACAAGTCCATGTGCCGAGGTAAAAAGGTGCTATGTCTGAAGGAAACTGGGACCTATCGCCAACTTCTGCCTGGAAAAACCAAAGGAAGAACCTTAAGGAGATCGGGTTTCTGAACCCAGGATTACAAACAGCACCTAAATGGAATGGGCAGAAGGATGACCTTTCCGAATATCTCCCCAACCTGTTCTCGGATGAGAAAGACATGCCAGAATCACCCACCTAGACTGGCTATTCTACAGGAGAAGCTGATCAAGAGTTGCACATGCCTGTAACGGTGCAGGGAATACCAGCCAAAAGCCCTGCTAGATTCTTGAAGTAAGAAAACTACCACCAGGGCCGATCTGGTAACCTCAAAAAACTTTATCCGGAATTACACACTAAGGAAAATGGGGTTTGGCCCTATGTTTATGCAGGTGGTTAACTGTATACATAAGAATATATCAGCAAAGATACAAATTAATGGGCTAATATCAGGATCCTTTCCACAATCAAAGGGTACTAGGCATGGATGCCCATTATCACCTTTCCTAATTAACTTAGCACTAGAACTATTGACAGCATATATAAGACGGCAATGAAACAAAGGGGATTCAAGTAGGAAGTACAGAGCTAAAGATATTAGCTTATGCAGATGATATGACAATACTCCTTTCTAATCCTGCAACGAGTGGCTTGGTTCTGAAAGAAATGTTTGAAGAAGTTGGAAAAATGTCAGGACATAAAATTAACTGGGATAAGACTGAAATATACCCTCTCTCCAATGTATGTGATAAAAGTGTGTTTGAATCCTGGAATTGTAAATGGCCCCCGAATGGAGAGAAATATTTAGGGATACATATCATTAGGAATTTCAAGAAAATTGTCCAATTAAATGTTGATAAGATAACAGGGTAAATATGAATGAATATTAAGAAATGGGAAAGGCTGACTTTGAATTTGTGGGCTAATATTAATGCAATAAAAATAGTACTATTACCCAAGGTATTGTACATTATACAATCACTTCCTATATTAGTTTCAAAACAAATCTTTCCGAAAGTTGATAAGGTTTTCCGAAAGTTTTGTATTGGGAATCGGCAAACGACCATGTATTACAAACTATATTTTATTACGTGAAGTAAAGGAAGAAAGGTTTGGATATCCGTCTCTTTTCAAATATTATAGAGCATTCCTTATAAAGAAAGGATCACATTATTTTGACAATGAAGATATAAAAAGTCCAATTTGGTTGCGGATAGAAAGAGATATTTGTAAACCTTATACTTTGGATACCCTTTATACAATGGGAAAAGTGTCAGGGAAAAACATGAGATTACAGCCAATAATGGCAAGTAAGAATGCTTTAGTAATATGGTTTAAGGAAAACGGTCAACATTTTGGGATTAGTTATGATGCATCAATCTGGCATAATCAAGCATTGCAATTGCAAAATAGATGTTTGCATTGGCATAGCTGGATCAAGAAGGGTATTCTAAGAATAAGGGAAATTTTGGCAGGAGGTAGGATACTGAGTTTTGAGAAATAACATGATAAGTTCAACTTGAATAGAAGAGAGATGAGTCGCTATATAGAGCTGAGTTCCTTGATAAGCCAAAGAATGAGAATGCTTGATAAAAAAGTGGAGCAAAGACCAGAGATTTGTACGCTGTTTGATGGACGGGAACATGGTGTATCTATTTATATGCATTTCATGACTATGGGGTTGGATTATGTAGGTTCATGGACAAAATTGAAAGAAATTTGGTCAAATGACATCAATATGCCAATGTCAGTGGAAGAACGGGATGATCTTCTTAGAGTAGGATCTAACGCAAGGATGGACACATGTTTACGGTTTGTAAAACAAAAAGTTATTGGAAGAATTTACTGGACTCCAGAGAAAATGTATAAGCTAAAGTTGATGAATGAGGATGTGTGTTGGAGTTGTGGTAGGCATAGGGGAACTCTATTACATTTACTCTGGAGCTGTCAGTGGGTACAAACATTTTGGAGGGAGGTTTTAGACAGAATAGGTATGGTTTTTAATATAACTATTCCTAGGTCAGCTGCGAATGTGATTTTGCTACTGCGTAGAGGAAGATGCTTTATTACAAGGGAATATAATGCATGGATTGATAAGGCCCTAGTAGTTGCTGTCAAGTCAAGTTTGGAAAAATAGAAAAGAACCTGTTATGGAAGATTGGTTGGTAGAAATTCAAATATTGTCAAAATATGAGTAAGTGTCTTTAGTAAATAGCAAGAAAGGGTTAAAAATATGCAAAAAGATAAGCTGCCACCAGCCCTGTCTAAGCACTTCTAAAAAATCCTTTGATGGAGTCTAGGGCCGTTGGAAATGAAAGGAAGACCCAAGCGCACTCTACTGTAAGGTACACTGTGCACTTGTAACATGTTGCAGAAAAGTTGCAATATTGGAGAGGACTAAGGGAAACGAAGACTCACAGTACTGATTGTCTTTAAGGGCATGTCAGTTTCCCCATAACAAAGTGAGTGAAAAAGGCCAGTGGAGTGCAGCTGAAGGCTTTGCTTCACTGGTAAAGTCAGACTATGGTGTTTAAACAGCAGGGGTACACAAGTGGAGGGAAAAAGTCACATAAATGGGAATCTTTCCTAACAATACCCACAAGTAAATCTGATCCCAGCTGGTCAGATAGCACAGCAAACTGAGCGCTCGATCTGACACCTGTGCAGAGCTTGCGGATGGGGCAACTCAGCCTTTCAGCCTCCCGAGATTGATAAATTGAATACCATGCTGTGGGATAATGATATCAACTGCTATTTCAGCGCTTAGATGCCTGCAGGGGTTTGTAGCGCTAAATAAAACCAGATATTATATTATAGATGTTATGAGGGAATTATCTCTTCAGGAAAATGATAGTCATGCCAGAACTCCCTGAGAGGTTCTTTTAGGGGCAAACCTTCTTCTTTCGAATCTCTGTCTTAAGAAGCTACAAGGAGCAAAATGATCAGTATCTTTTAATAAAAGTGCTGGTACTACTGTGTACTGGCACTTTTACAGGACATAGGGCCTAATTACGAGGTTGCCGGTAAAACCCTTCCGCTAGGGGGTGGGTTACCGGCAACCCCATAATACCGTTACTGCTGCCTGAAATCCCAGTGCTATTGGGATATCACAGGTGACGGCAGTACAGTTATTTCCCAATCCCTTGGAGTCCCGTAGCAGTAACGGTGCCGGTGCTTCCGTGAAAAACATGCCGGTCTAAACCCTCAGCCCCTTGGTTCTCTCCCAAACTGTGGCTTCTCAAGCATGCATCTCGGAGGGCTGAACGTAAGTGGACTCGCTCCAATGATCTTGAATCTCGGGCTATGTATACATTTGCTATTCACAAATAGCAACAAGCCATAAAAGCAGCCAAATCACAACATTACGCAGATCGTATTACATCAGCCATTTGCTCTTCGTGAGAATTGTTTAAAATCGCAAATGAACTGTTCACACCTCCCCCCTGTAATTGACCCCTCTCGTTCTCAAGCTATGTGTGATCAAATTACTTGCTTCTTTCAGGAAAATGTTAATAAAATCAGGAATTCAATTTTGGTGATAGGCCCAGCAGCTCAAACTCCAACCTTTCTCCCTCTAACGACTCAGAGGGATCGCCTATGTCTACCTTTCTCTTTGAACCTGTTATGAATGAGACTGTTGTAAAAGCTTTAAACAAGTTAAAATCTATCTAACCTGCAGCCCTTCCTGCAGACTGTATTTCCTCTTTCACAACAGCTATTAACTATTCTTTTTCAAATTGTGTTATTCCATCTCCACTTAAACACGCCATTGTGTACCCTCTTTTTAAAAAAACCCAACTGGACTCCTCACTTCCTGATAATTATCGCCCTATCTCGCTGCTTCCAGCAATTATGAAACTTACGGAAGCCATTGTTACATCACAGTTCCCTAGATTTCTAGAGACAAATGGCCTTCTTCATTGCTTCCAAGCAGGATTCAAACCATCCATGGGAACCAAGTAAGTTATGATCTCGGTTCTCAATCACTTAGCATTGATGCAAGACCACGGAAAGGCTGGTGTTTTGATCCTCCTTGACCTCTCCGCGGCATTCAATACAATCGGCCATGCTATTTTGGTCAAACGGCTTATACAGACTGGATTAGCAGGTGCCCCCGTGGCGTGGTTTACTTCTTTTCTCTCAGAACGCCTGTAGATGGTTTCACTGTTTCCTTTTTCTTCCACTCCTACTGCTGTTTCCTGCAGTTTTCCTCAGGACTCCTCTCTTTCTCCTCTGTAATTCAATCTTTATTTGTGTCCATTCGCAGATCTTATTTCCTCTACTAACCTTAGTTTCTACACATATGCGAACAATACCAAACTGCTCTTCTGCTTTGGTTCCCTGACCTCGAACCGTCCCTATCAGCACTCGGGACCTAGATGGCACTCTCGGGACCGCCACCTCAGATCCTTGTTCTGTGTGGAACTCTCATCTCTGGCCCAAGTCACTTGGTGTACTCTCCCAGCTCCCTGCACTCTAGTGAAAAGTTTAGGGATTAAACTTATCCCCCCTTGTTCTCATGAGGCTTAGATTGCCTTGGTCTGTAGCACAGACTTCCTCAGATTGAAAATGCTAAAGAAAGTTCTGCCTTTTCTTCCACCCACATGCCGAGCTACAGTTGTTACATCTTCCATTATGGGCGTTGAGAAACCAGAGGGCGTCTCACTTGCTAGTCCCCGGGAATCTCTCTCTCAGGTGGCTAGGGCACAGCCATCGCCTTTGGATCCAGACTCTGGGGATGGACCAATACGGGAGGATCACCTGGGTGAGGGATCTTTAGGGAGTGGGGGTGAGACAACCAATGGTGACACACAGTATTCCCCACTTTCCCATGCCCATACCCCATCCTATTCTATAGGATGATTTGATGTTCCAACTCCCCCCCCTTTCTACACAAACACTGGGCAGGTGAAGAGGAGGAATGAGAGAAAAGAAGCGATTCTTTACATATCCCATTGGACATGTCCCGTTAATAAGGTCAGGCAAAGTCAGGCACTTGACCTTAATCAAATACATCTGATACACATTATCTCCCCCACATGGATAAAAGGCAGAACATGAAGACACACTCTGAGCAAGATGGAACACGAGCAGGACCAGATCTTCCGGGGCGAAGGCGAACCCACTGGAGCAGGACAACCAATCGAGGGACCAGAGTGAGGGGCTGGGAAACCCTGAACATCCCTGCAGGAGGATGTTGCCTCTGGGAAAATGTGTGAGATATGCAGAGAAGGCCAGAACCAGCCAAGAAGAAGCCTGCATTGTGTTTCAAGGATGCCAGCTACCCTTCCGGGTGAACGGCAGAGTTGGGGAGGCGAGGCCAAGACTGTGGTATTAACTTTGACTTGTGAATCAAGGCTGTATAGAACAGAAAAGAATGCACACAACCGGTGAGTTAGCGAAAGACATGAAAGGCAGATTTGTGTCAAATATATATTGAAGCCGCAACAGTGTATCCCACAATTGAAGGTTGCACAATTGCTGATGAGACGCGAAAGAAAGCATACCTGTAGTGAACTTTAAAGTTAGAAGTAACTGTGAAGCCAGTGATACAGAGTAGGGGAGTGGTCTGGCGAAAGGAAACAGCCCACTTGAAAGTCTCTGCGAAATGCTTGATGTTTGTTATAAAGCAACAAAGTGAGTGAACTTTGAAATACGTGATAGTCAAGATTAACTCAGAAGAAAGGGAACGTTAAAATATGCTTGCTTTAAAAGAAATACTTTTTGAACTTTTTGAACTATCCAGACCAAGAGGCAATGGGGCAAATATCCTAAGGGAGAGCTGAAGTGGAAGTCAAAGTGGTCCTGCAGGGGTTTGTGGAAAAACCTTGCACATTCGAAAGTCTTCGACATCAGTGAAAGGTCCGAGCCTGACAGAGGGAGATCTAGAACATGTAATAAGTTAGGGGAAGGGAACCCCCTAATGAATGTGAATAGAGCTTGGGGATGGGACCCCAGACAAGTTCTGTGATTGCTAGGTCCTAGCCCGACAGAGGGAGATCTACATTGAATCAGGTGCTTTTGTTGAATGGTAATAAAGCTTGGCGAAGGGAGCCCCTGTAAGTGCTGTAATTGCAAGGTCCAAGCCCGGCTAAGGGAGATCTATATTGAATCAGGTACTTTTCTTGAGAGGTCCGAGCACAACAGAGGGAGACCTACATGAACTATCGATGCCTTGAGAAGTCCGAGCTCGATAGAGGGAGACCTATGTGAATTTTGTTGAATCGTGAAAGAAATTCTTTGAGAACTTAAGTGACTTTAACGTGGAAGGCCAAGCAGGCCTTGACCCACATTTTGAACTGTCTTTTTTTTGATAACCTGAGCCAGAGTGTGTCATCCTGTCTACAGAGGCCGCGTTACTCTGTACTGTCCAACATGGGGAAGACAGCTGACTCAGCCATCTTGATCCTTTATATTATAACACTGACTTTGCTTTGCATACACATTTCCCGTAACCCACTTTTTGTATTAGAGATAGGGCAGGCCTTCGTTTTGTTTTAGTATCAGCCATTTTGATCTGACATAGACTGACTAGGACTGTGTTTTCTTTATTAGTTCATGGTAGAGACTACTCCCATCATAGCTATAAAAGGTTTTTGAAACTTGTACCTCTTGTGTCAGTGTCATACTTGTGATAGCATACCTCCCTTACATATGGTGGGATACTGCTCAATTGATAAATGTTGAAAACCCATATTGATTATCACAATACCACCAGAACGGGAGAAAAGAATTTTTGAAATTCAGAGTTCTGACCGAATTTACAGCATTAAAGAGGCTCTGTATTCCCAAATCCATATCCCTATCATCCAACAAGATTTAATTTTTCAAGACCAAGTTTTATTAGATACCCTTCCTCTTTCTCACTAGCGCATAGAATAGTGGGGTTCAATAGTCCTAATAGACCATCCTGGGTTTTTATTAGACCAAGTGCATTGGTCCCCACTTTTCCAGAACCCTTTTTTTTAAAGCTGAATTACCCTCTGGATCAGGTATGTCAGGTATAAATCCTGGTGCTCAGAGGTCTCCCTCTCAACCAGATTCAAGCCCCAAGAGTCTAGGAAGTCCTGAAACTTCCTCAGAAGAAGGTGAGACATTTATTTTTCAGAATTTGAAGGTACGACAGAGGGAACTCTCACTGCTCCCTAGGATATGGACTCAATAGAAGATGTGCTAGCACAACTGTTCGCACATCAGATACAAGCCAAAAACCATATCCAATCGAACTTAGAACAGTTAGTGGCTTTACAAACCAAACCCATGTTACCTTTACAAGATGGAGAAGATCTGGGTAATTTCTTTTAGAATTTTTACCAACTACAGGACAGTCGTGATGGCCTGAAAAATCAAAGAAATGTGTTACCTGGGACCATTGCTGAAAGGGGAATTACAAACTACCTACCAGTTACTCAATCTTTCAGTGGGGGCCACCTTTACCTCGATTAAAGAGGGACTTCTTAAAAGAGTAGGTCAGACAAGCAACTTCTATAAACAAACATTAAGACATATCCAACTGAATCTGGGAGAAACACCATTAGAATTAGGAGAACTAATTAAAAATACAATGGGGCCGATTCATGGAACAAACGTGCGCCAAAAATCTTGGCGCAAGCAGGCGCAAGCAGGCGCAAGCGCAAAAAAACAGGCGCACGCGCACACGTGCGATTCATGGAAGTCCCTGCGCGTGTTTTCCTCGGGATGTGCGCCAAACCCGTGCATGGCTCACACGTCACTGCAACATCCCGAACGGCGTGCGCGACGCGCACAGTGAAAGCGCACAACCTCGGCGCATACACCAGAAAGTGGGCGGAACACGGTGCGTAACGCGCGAAATGGGGAACAACGCGTGAAAATAAGGGCGTAACTAGGGATGTACTGCAGGGAAGCAGACGGAACGCCCACACGCACTCGAACCACACGTATTCATGGAATCGAATAGGGCAAAGGCGCGCACAGCCAAAGACCCGAAACACAACCCGAAACACGTCCGCCACACGAAGGCAGGCGGTAGCGTCCCTGCGCATTACAAAAGTGGCAATATACAGCAATGATGAATGTGCCATTCTGCGATTGGGCCTGTGCAAGCAGGGCACGTGTATTTCGGGGGTGCGCGGGAAGTTTCACACGCGATTGAGGGGGGTACGTGTATTTCGGGGGTGTGCAGGAAGTTTCACACGCGATTGAGCGGGGTACGTGTATTTCGGGGGTGCGCGGGAAGTTCCACATGCAATTGAGCGTGGTACGTGTATTTCGGGGGTGCATGGGAAGTTTTGCACGCGATTGAGCAGGGTACATGTATTTCGGGGGTGCGCGGGAAGTTTCACACGCGATTGAGCGGGGTACATGTATTTTTGTAGAAGAACGCGTAGCCAACACCCACCCGCTGTGAAGTAATAGCGTGTGAACCCCAATGCCTGGAAAACACACGCACCGCACCCCACGGAAAGCACGTACAGAGCAATGGAAATCCATGTGGGATCTTCAAGCCCTGCCAGGGCAACGCCCATGCGCGATACTTCAGAGACGCGCTTACGCGCTAAGGGCCTTTGGTCCAATGAAATCACGTATGCGGCGGCGGGCGGAGGAGGAACGGCTCACAATGGTCAGGGCGGAGAACTCCATGCAGAGGGCGCTGTGGTGGGTTGAGTGCCTCGAGGGTATTCGCAGGGAGTTGGAGCTGGACACCACATTATCCCTGCGAGACCTTGGGGCCAGGGAACATGCCTGCCTCCAAGCCATTGAACAGGAGTTCGATGATGCCCTGCCCCATGACATCAACCAGTGAGCCGTCGGACTAGCCCACCACCTTTGTATATAGTTATTTAGGTTTAGGTTTCATTTCTTTATTATTATGATTTGGAGTCCACAGACTTTGCTCCATTTTTTGTATATAGTTGTATTTTAGATAGGGTTCTTGGTAGGTTTCATTTGCTTTTGGGATAATCGACCCTTCAGACTTTCGTTTTCAATTTTCAGGACATGTATATACTTTCTTTTAGTCATATTCACATGGAGTAATGTTTTTTTATGCTTTCCATCTTTGGATTTCGTTCTATGGACTTTGGGGATGCACCACTTATATTTTTTCATGTTTTGGATTTCTTTTCTTGCTTGGATTTGACTTTCTTTTTCTTATTTCAAATATTTCTTCTTCATTTGCATGTGTGCTTTTCATTTTGACATTTGTTATACTTTTTAATACATTTCTTTATTCAACATTATTGGTATGGTGTACAGTGATGATTTTGGTGCATGTCTCCATGAGCATTGGCACAGTCATGTGTTGCAACTGTGTGGCTCTGTAGGACATTTGCTGATGGGCATGCTGGTTCTTTTCAGACTATCATGGAATGGGTGATTTACTAGGGAGTGGGTGCAGTGGTTCGTTGGGTGTTTGCACTGGGGGGTGGAGGGGTGGGATTTGGGTTGGCATTAGGGCCATGGGTCTGTATAGTCATGGCGTGGTGTTTGGGGGACATGAGTGGGGGCCTGCTGGCAGGTGCCCCACACTGCTGGGGGGTGGGGGTGCAAGGGGACATGAGTGGGACATGAGTGGGGGCCTGCTGGCAGGGCCCCACGCTGCTGGGGGGTGGGGGTGCAGGGGGACATGAGTGGGACATGAGTGGGGGCCTTCTGGCAGGTGCCCCACACTGCTGGGGGTTGGGGGTGCAAGGGGACATGAGTTGGTGATCAGTAGTGCAAGGAGACATGTGCCTTTGCTGGGGGCATGCCCATGTTGGGTGGGCTGCCTGCGGGACATGACCAGGGGTGCAGGATAGTCCCCTGTGGTGTGGGCTGCCTGCAGGGGCCGTGGAGGGTGTACAGGGAACACCTGGGAGGACCCACAATGCCAAATCACGTGTAGGACTCCCCGGCACCCCCGAAATACACGTACCCTGCTGAAATTGCGTGTGAAACTTCCCGCGAACCCCTGTAATACACGTACCCCGCTCGCACAGGGCCAATCGCGTGTGAAACTTCCCGCGAACCCCAGTAATACACGTACCCTGCTGAAATCGCATGTGAAACTTCCCGCGCACCCCTTAAATACACGTACCCTGCTGGAATCGCGGGTGAAACTTCCTGCGCACCCCTGAAATACACGTACCCTGCTGAAATCGCGTGTGAAACTTCCCGCGCACCCCTGTAATACACGTACACCGCTCGCACAGGGCCAATCGCATGTGAAAATTCCCGCGAACCCCAGTAATACAAGTACCCTGCTCGCACAGGGCCAATCGCGTGTGAAAATTCCTGCGAATCCCAGTAATACACGTACCCTGCTGAAATCGCGTGTGAAACTTCCCGCGCACCCCTGAAATACACGTACCCTGCTGGAATCGCGTGTGAAACTTCTCGCGCACCCCTGAAATACACATACCCTGCTGAAATCACGTGTGAAACTTCCCACGAATCCCTGTAATACACGTACCCCACTCGCACAGGGCCAATCGCGTGTGAAACTTCCCACGAACCCCAGTAATACACGTACCCTGCTGAAACTTCCCACGCACCTCTGAAATACACGTACCCTGCTGGAATTGCGTGTGAAACTTCCCGCGCACCGCTGAAATACACGTAACCTGCTGAAATCATGTGTGAAACTTCCCGCGCACCCCTGTAATACACGTACCCCGCTCGCACAGGGCCAATTGCGTGTGAAACTTCCTGCGAACCCTAGTAATACACGTACCCTGCTGAAATCGCGTGTGAAACACGTACACGTACCCTGCTGAAACTTCCCGCGCACCTCTGAAATACACGTACCCTGCTGGAATTGCGTGTGAAACTTCCCGCGCACCCCTGAAATACACGTAACCTGCTGAAATCGTGTGGGAAACTTCCTGCGCACCCCTGTAATACACGTACCCCGCTCGCACAGGGCCAATTGCGTGTGAAACTTCCTGCGAACCCTAGTAATACACGTACCCTGCTGAAATCGCGTGTGAAACTTCCCGCGCACCCCTGAAATACACGTACCCTGCTGGAATCGCGTGTGAAACTTCCCGCGCACCCCTGTAATACACGTATCCCGCTCGCACAGGGCCAATCGCATGTGAAAATTCCTGCGAACCCCAGTAATACACGTACCCTGCTGAAATCGCATGTGAAACTTCCCGCGCACCCCTGAAATACACGTACCCTGCTGGAATCGCGTGTGAAACTTCCCGCGCACCCCTGAAATACACGTACCCTGCTGAAATCGTGTGTGAAACTTCCCGCGCACCCCTGTAATACACGTACCCCGCTCGCACAGGGCCAATCGTGTGTGAAACTTCCTGCGAACCCCAGTAATACACGTACCCTGCTGAAATCGCATGTGAAACTTCCCACGAACCCCAGTAATACACGTACCCCGCTTGCCGTGCTGGTACAGGGTTAGCGCAACCCTTTATGCTGGATTGGGGATTTTGATGGCTTTTCCCTGCTCGAGGGGCGTTCTTGGGGGCGTAACTGGCGCTGCTGCAGGGTCGCTGCGCCACTGTGCGCCACGGCTGGTTTTGGTAGCTGAAATCCATGAATACGCTGTGCGCGAAAATGGATTTTAGCGCACACGGCTGGCGCAGAGATTCGCTCGCGCACACTGTGCGCCAGCCGCGTGCTCCACTTGTGCGCTAAATTCTATGAATTACTCCCAATATCTTTATTGGTGGCTAAAATAAATCTGGATGAACTAATAGAAATGATAACCCTAGAATAATTTGTTAACTCACTATCTCCCTATTTACAAAAGGTGGTGTTGCAGCTAAATAGACCAACTCTCAAGCTAGCCGTGGAAACAACCCAATCCCATTCTGAGGTCATGAAATACTTCCATGCCATACATAAAGGAGAGGATAGAAAAGATCAAAAATCCTCGTACCGCTCTATGCTACACACATCAGTGTGAGGAAGAAACCTTGTTAAAGCAAAAGAATGGATGATGAAAGAAAAGGTAGAATCAAAAAAACTAGACCCTAGCCTTTTAGAGGAAACCAGGAAAGAGGAGCTAAAAGGCATTAAACCTCCTCCCCCTATCTGTTTCTCATGCATCAAAATCGGTCATATTGCAAGACACTGTCCAAAACCGCAAAGTGTATTCTTTTTTATTTTATTTTGGTTTCCTTTTAGTCTTGCTGATTTTTATTTGGATGTATGGTTTTTAATATTTTGTACTTTATGGAATATGTGTAAAAAGTCAAAAAATCTATGGCTAATGCACAATAAAATAAATAAATAAAAATGAGGGTTACCTGTGTTCATGGGGACGACGAAATGTACAACAAAGTACCCCTGTCGATTAATATTAGAGGGAAGCCAATGCTCATTTCATCAGCCGTTATCCCAGGGCTTCCAGAGGAGGTCATCATAGGCAGGGACTTCCCTCATTTTCCCACCCTCCTTCAAGACCTTCACCATGCAAATTCTTACCTCATACCAATGGCTAACTAATGTTTATTCTCACACCTCTCCCATATGGGACTGGACAGAATCAAACTTCCAAGATGAGGTGACCGACCGTGAGTCCACGGTTATCTCGGATAGAGATACTAAAAGGAGCAAACGATTCACTCTAATTTTAGGAGATATTCATGAAATAGTACCATCAAATCCCAGTGTGTACCACGACCAAAGGTAGAACAGCAGCGTAGTATGCAATGGTCCCTGGCCCTTCCATCCAACTGTTCTCTTCAAAATCCTAGAAAAGAGAAGGTCCAGAACAAAACAAATACGGCCACATTGCATAGGGGAAGGGTATGTGAGAAACCAAAGGGTGTCTCACTCGCTAGTCCCCGGGGATCTCTCTCTCGGGTGGCCAGAGCACATTGCTTTTTTTCCTTATCCGGTCTCTCTACTAGCGCCCAGATGCCCCTGAGCCTTGTTTAGCGCTCTATAAATTCAAATACATACATACATACAAGGGTACCCAAGCTTCCTGGTCTCATAATTATATGTGCTTCAGGGACCACGAGGAGTGCCAAGTGCAGTGTGGTCAGCGAGCATATGCCCCTCCATGATGCTGCGAGGTGCAAAAATGCCTACTGGCCGCAGACCCAATAGGTATCCATCACTGCTGCTTTTCCTTTTTTGAGATCTGGAATATGTATTGTCAAATTGCACTTGTCATTGGTACTCACTGAGACATTGCCTGCATTGTAGAAGCACAATTGGTATTCTTCTTGTTTCTGCACCTTCACTGCCTTCTCCTTTGCTACAATCCATGTGAGCTTTGCCACGTGCTTCCCCCAATATTCTTGACATTCTTGGTTCACCCTCTGGATCACTTCTATTTTATGCCCTATACGTCCTCCTGCCATACAGCTCATCATGGTTTCTTCCCACCGGTTGGCCACGAACTTCACTCATTCTAGCTGTATGTATGGTCTTTGCAAGCACTGTGGGCCTCTGGCATTACAGGCACATTGCTGTTCATCTGGATCCATCATAACGAAGCGTATGATGTGCGCCTGGAACGTGCTTCGCAATCTACATAGTGCTAGATGGACAAGACATTGCACATCCAAAAATGAAACCTCTTGCGGTATCAGTACCTTGGGCGCACCTGGCACATGAGGAGCAAATGTAACAACTCCCATTTACACTCTGTTTCCCCCCCGAGCCCATGTCCGGATACCAACTGTTACTCATTTCTGGGTGGTGCACATCCTCTATCATATCAAACCCTGAACCTAACTTGTCGTATCTCTTCCTAGTTTGTCTTCTAAAATGCTTTAATATGCTTGCATCTGATAATACCACGCTTTGAAACACATTGTGTATAGGCGCTATATAAATAAACAATCATATCATATCATATCATATCAATTTTCCGTGCATTCATTTTGCATGTTACCACATTCCCATTTACTGGTGTGCTAGTATAAATTTGCAGTATTGTATCATTGTCCCCATCCTGATATGCGCACCCGCCCCTGTTACACCTCACTCAGATATCCCACACTTTTATATGCTCTATTCATATAAAAGCACATACCAAATACAAGGCAAAGCCAAACATAAAGATACAAAATATTTTCAAGGCAAAATGCGTTACGCGCATATACATAGACAAAAACATGGGATCGTTAGGCGTTTTCTTAGCTTCATACCTCTGGTTAGAAATAGGCGCATCAAAAAGTAGTTTCTGACACTATGGCAACAAAAGAAAGACAAAAATAAAAATAAACCGATAAAAAACATACCAAACAATAATCAAAACCGTATGCAGAAAAAATGATCAAGGTGTGAGTTCATAGTTATAATGCAGGCACATATATACATCAGGAAATTGCTTTGAAACTATGAATTCACTCTCAATAGGCACTATTCATGTATTACCGTTGTGTTCGTCAGTGGGAGGTGCAGCATCGGGAGCCTTTCAAACATCCAAAAGGTGTACCCAATATGGCAGCTCCCAGACCTTCACCGCAAATGAAGGGGTGTAGACAACAGGGCTGTTATATCTTGGTTCACTCCACCCACGCACAAAGTTCCTTATAAACACGCGGTCACCAAGTGACAGTTGAAGAGGCTGTGAAGTTGTCGAAGCAGATGCAGCGCTGGGTGGTTCTTCAGATTGCTGTGGCGCTATCTGTTGAGAAATATATTTGATGGCTTTAGTAGCCAAAGCATTTACACGTCTGATGCTTGAGGCCTAGCAATGCGGTTACCTCCTGTAAAAGTTAATTAAAGAAATGGGTGCCATTGTCTGACTGCAGCACTTGGCAGACACCACAGTGAGGAAATACCTCTCTCACCAAACATTTGGAGGTGCATTTAGCATCTGGATGTGTACAAGGACCCACCTCAACCCATCGGGAAAAGGGCCATACAACAACAATTTAATACCTATACCCATTGTACCGTTCTCCCATGTCAGCGTAATCAATGTGGAGCTCCCAAAATGGTCCAGTAGGGCAAGGTAATGAGCCTTATATCATCCTCAAGGTGTGGCCAGTACTGTAGGTTTGGCAAATAATGCAGTTTATCACTAATTTAGTAAGAATCTCTTGAGGATGGGGAACAAACTGAGCCTCTTGTATGTCTGCAGCAATGTGCTGTTTTGGCAAATGAGATATGGTGCAGCTGGCCAAAGGCGACCAGCAACAATTCACGTGGCATAACAACATTACCTGTGCATTCTTGCTGTCACAATAAATCGGTAGGAGACTGTGTACACCCTCTATTCTGCCACACTTCCTTCTCCTCCTGTGGTGCTTGGACGTGTATTTCAATAATCTGTACTATGGGAAGTGAAGTGTAGGGTTCTGGCAACTGCTCTAGCGCCCGTGCCGTTACTGTATACTCAGAAATGATAGGCACTGGAAGTTAAGCAGCCTGTTTTGCTGCCCCATCTGCAGCGGCTTTGCCGAGTGAAACTTCGTCTGTGTCTTTAGAATGGGCGGTGCATATGACCACCGCCGTCATGGAAGGCTGGGAAAGTGCTTTGATTAGTTTATACAATAATGCTGCATGTTGCACTGGGGACCCATCAGCTCTTCTTAACCCCCGCATTTCCTGGGATGCTAGGAGCACTTCAATGAGCACTATGAGCAGGGGTGTTGCTAAGTCTAGAAAAGATCTGGGGCTACGCTAAAGTCGGGACTGTCGGAACTCAGGGCTAGCAAGCCTTTTGATTTGAATGTAAGCGTCCCCAAAAACGCACCCCCTTAGTGAGAGGCAATAACGGACACACCCCAGGAGGGAATGAGACCAACACCAAGTGCGGGTGAGATCAAAAGGGTTTTTATCTAAACCAATGAAGGGCATGCAAAGGACTCTGCAAACTCCGAGAGCACTCTGTCCGACAATAGCAAAGACAGTCCTACTTATTACAAAACTATATCACGCATGACACAAGCTATAGGGAGCACATAGTCTTAGGGATTGGGTGGTTATGGCTAGGTGGTATACATTGTATACAGTTGCTGCTCCAGGATTGGTGGATGTCCGTGCGGTGCCACGCAGGGTGGATGGGTCAGCTGGGCTCATCGGGGTGGAGTGCTGGGCCAGACATGACTTGTAGTGATGATAAGTGGCGACTCTGATACTTTGCCCTTGTGGCCAAACATTCACATTCATTCATCATGCTATACAATTTCAGTTGTCTTGTAACTCTTGTAATACATTGACCTCAGATCGAGAATGAGACAGGGGCATTGATATATAATAGGAAGTACCCCAATACATCTGTTGTAAGGACACCTTAGTTTCAAACACGTTAATCCCATGGGTCCATGTGTGGGGTCAGGGGCACAGGAGGGGTTACTTGATCATCCTGTCGGTGAGGGATGATAGTACAATCTGTTGGTACAGGAGTGGGTGCCCCCCTTCGAGGGCCATTAACTTGGGGTGAACGGGGATACCAATGGGCCGTGGGGGGCATGTAACCAGTGCCCGGGAGACGGTGGGATTTAGGACCAGGTAGCTCGTAATTCATAGAGTCAGGCTGTGGCGGCCTCTGACATGGGGGAGGTGGACACTTGAAGCGGGTCCAGCAAGATTGGGAGGGGAGGCGAAGCTGTGCTGTTGGAACACTAGCTATCCCCGGCGAGCCTGGGAGGGAGGAGGGGGGAGACGACCTTGCAGCTCTGAGCCTGTCTCCCTGCACAGGGCAGCGTATCGTACCATTGGCAAGGGGCAGGTGATAACACTTGGGGGCTTGTGGGTTGTGCACATATATTTACATTAGTAAGAATATAAGCTGGGTGACTTTGTCATTTAGCACAATATTTCATAACAGCAGTTGACATACGAACATGAGGTAGTGTTAGATTGGAAGGTGTGCAACAGAGGGCAATACATGTTATACCATGATACAGCCTGACTCCAGTCCCTTGATGGGCTTATATGCATTTCAGCGATTCATTATTACATTATGTACAGGGGGTGTCAAAAAGCTATCACATATCATATGGCCACTCTTCTACACAATAGCAGAAAACATTAGTCAACGCGGCAAATATCACAGAAATTGTTATCATACAATACAAGGTGCCTCGGGGGTGGGCGGGGGTAAGGGCCGCCACACAGTCCAACTTTGGGGGCTTGGTACAGGGTCAGGGCATACAGGATTAGGCTGGTTTCGGTTACTTCCTAATGAGCTCGGTCACAGCTGGGGCAATGATGTACTGCGGAAGGTTAAACGATACAGTGTTTATTTTGTTGTTTGTTCGTGTCTGGTTGCTTGTGAGAACAAGCTCTCAGCGGATCTACCATAGGTGGAGGCCGGGGGAAGTGCAGGCCTCTGTGAACGCAGTCAAGCAAGGGTCAGGCTGTAGCTTTCTATGTGCGCAGGTTGTTCTGCCTGTGTTAGGCTTTAGCGCCTTTGACAAAATGGAGTTGTCTAGTACAAAATGGTGTCTGTGTTATGCCATATATGTGGTCGTGCAGCCTCACGTGTCGATCCGCAGCCACCTCGCCTCCCGGGCCCTGGGGTGCAGGGGCTGCCGACGAGTCATGAGTCTTCACCTGGGTAGGAGATGTAGGCTAGAGGGGGGTCCTATTCACCCCTGCCTTCCCCTACATTTCCCCCCTTTTGTTACTTAAGTAACGAATACCGTAATTCCCCTAGACGCCCGCGTTCTTTTTCATCCATTACTGCTTCTTCCCATGCTGGTGTCCCCTTTATTGACATCCACGCTCTACATACTCCCCAGAGGCTTTCTCCCCTTGTAGCATACTCATCTGGCGTGCAGGTCATATATATACATCCCCCATCTCCCTCCAGGTGTACCCATACTTCTGTGTACCATTCTAGTTCCAGGGGCTCTTTTATTGTTGTATGATATAACCTATCTACTATATCCCCATCATAGTATATTGGCACCATTCTGAACTTTGGCTCAGAGTTCTCACCAGTCTGTACGTGTACCTCCTGTTGCGTTCGTGCCACTCCTCTAGCGTTGCCCATTGTCACCATCATCATTGCTCCATTGAGGACTGCGCCTGCGCAGCAGCGTAGACCCAGCTGGCACACACAAAAAATCAAGAGAAAAAACACTATGAGGGGCATCAGTATTTTGACGGCACGTCCCATTCAGGAAGGCACCCATGAAAAGATGTTGTCGAACCATGTGTTTGACTGCGCGCCACCTTCTTTCTTCATGCGTTCCACCAAATTGTACACTGCGGTGATAACGTGCAATAGTGTCCCATTATCTGCGTCTTCAGAAGGCACGAATATGCAACACGCGCTCCCGATTATTCGGCAAACACCTCCATCCATCGCCGTCAACAGGTCCAGGACATACCTGTTTTGCATTGTCATTAGTTTCAGAGCCCTTAGCTCCACCTTGATCACGTTGAACCCTTCTTCAGTGTCGTTTGCCAGTTGAATCAACTCCCAGCGCGTGATCTGCAACCACTTTGCGTTCGTTTGTGCCTGGATGCTCGGGACAAGGGAGGCCAAAAAGGTCTCTGCTGAACTGAATAACCTGTACCTGTCTGGGATCTGTGGCAACAGTTCTGAGGAGGCTTTTGATATATAGTTTGATGACCTTCGTTTCGGGATGTGGCCCTCCGACAGGGCATACAGCGGTGGCTCCTCAGTGGGTGGGGCGTTGGCTGCTAATTGGACCACTGTCCTGCTTCCTTCTCCGATGTGGCTCTCCGGGATCACCATTAGGGCTGAGTGCAGAATTGCCAAGGAACACGTGCCCCTCCATGATGGTGGGAGGTGCATGTATGCCCGTTTGCCACAGACCCAGTAAGTGTACATCAGGGCAGCTGTCCCCTTTTTCATGTCTGGTATCATGAGTGTTTTATTGCAGTTCGTGTTTCTTCCCAGATCATTTTTTCCTTCTCCCAGGAAGCAAAGTTCATTTGAGATTTCCTTCTGCAGTTTGAACGGTTTTTCTATGGCGCTTACCCACGTCAGTTTGGCTATGTGTTCTGTCCAGATTGTGGTACAGGTTTTCTCGACCCATTGTAGCTTTTCGGTTGGCAACCCTTGCAGTGCTTCAGCCTTACACATTATCACGTCATCCTTCCACTTGTTTTCAGAGAATAGGGTTCCTTTTACGATGAAAAATGGTTCTTTCAAGCACACCACTCCTTTGGCTTTTGAGTAGCATGTCTTCTCATTTTGCATCATTCGAACGATACCGTGTGTGCCTGGAAGGTGTTCTTAATTCTACACAGAGTGAGATGAAGGAGACATTGGGCATTTGTGAGAGGCAGTTCTTGTGGCATCAAGACCTTAGGTGTGCCTGAAGCATGGGGAATTAATGAGCACACATAGCAACTTTCGTTAGTTGTTTGCTTAGCTGTGTGTGGAGCTCATGTCTGCATACCATGTATTTGACTGGTGTGGGTGTCGGGGATCTTCTATTGTGTCCAGCCCCAGCCCGGAGTATTCGTCATATTTTTCCCTACCCACTTCCCTTCTCCTCCTACTGCTTTTAAGGAATTTTTTCGCATTCCTGGCTACTCGTAGTAGTGTATCCCTTTCCCCTGCCCCCCCCTTTTTCCACTCATCATACAGGGTCATGAAGTTATTAGTCATTTCTGCATTTTCTTTCATTCTATCTGTGATGTAAACATTTTCTTTTGGTTGACTGGTTGCTGGGGTGGGCAGGGTATCAGTGGTGTCATATAGCCATGATATAGCAGAGGGATTGCGATCATTTAAATCATATACACTGACATTTTTTGCATTGAGTTGGGGCTTTGGGAGTGTGGTTGGGCTGTTACTGGTATCATTATGCTGCTTAGCCTGGTCAGTTTGAGGACAGTACCCCCATGGCAGCTGGAAACCATCCCATATCAAATAATTACTCTCCTTAAACGGTTTCGTTGCATTCTCCATAATGGTTCCTTTACCTCCCCCTCATTTATCTCAATGGAGATAAATGCAACGGGCCAGTAAATTACGAGCCTGAACATGATAGTAAAAAATAGAATTTCAGAAACAGTCAAACCACATTCATACGAATAAGTCTGCAAATCAAAAGTTACATTTCTATTCCTAATTTCCCTATCCCTATCCGTTGCAGGCTGCCTGTTCGTTGCCATGATTTCTCCTACATGTTAAAACATAAAAACATATTAAGCATACAGATACATTGAAATTCACATTTCTTAATTTCTGATAGTATAGGTAAGGAGTGCAGAGAAGGAGCGAGACAGACAGAGAGAGAGAGAGAGAGAGTTCACTTATTTATATTTTCCTTTTAAATGTTAACGCATGTTAAATATACTTGTCATATATTGTCATTCGGTATTCTTGTACAGCACATGGAGACATTCATTGTGGCTATTTTGTCATTGTTCTACTCTTGTGCTTCTAGTACATTTTTACCTTCTGTGCTATTCACCTGTGTGACGCTGTCATAAGCCCTTCGGACGTCTGTCAAATGTATCCAATACCTCAGGCCCTTCACCTTTACAGCCGTGGGCGTGCAATACACCACCTCGCATGGACCATGAAATCTTGGGGCATTTCACCTACGTACAAAGCTTCTGACATTAACCATGTCTCCTGGCTATAGCTGCCCTGTTGGTATTTCTTTTTCTTTATCTGATGCGTCTGATTCTCCCTCGCATGTGAATGGTGGTGCGAACTGCCTTGCTATCATGCGGGCTGCTTTAGTAAGTTTTGTCAGATACTCATTAAATTCTTCTCCCAGTACAGTTGCGCTCCTGTGGGCGTCAGAATGTCTACGAAGGGGTGAGTTTGCTGTGTGCATTCGTCTTCCAGTCACAATCTCATGGGGTGACAGATGGTGGTCTTTGCTGGGCTGATTTCTCAGCTCAGATAGGGCCAAGGGGAGACAGTGCACCCAATTCTTTTTAAGAGTGAAGCAAAGCTTTGAGAGTCTCCCTTTTAGCAGGCTGTTTATTTTTTCCACCACGCCGTTACTTTGCGGGTGATACATCCAGCACAATTTATGTTTTATGCCCAACATTGATGTTATTTCCTTAAATAGATCATTAACGAAGTGCGTGCCATTGTCTGAGCGCATTACGTTGCAAATTCCCCAGCGGGGGGATACCTCTTTCACCAGAAACTTTGCAGCGCACTTCACATCAGGACGTGCACATGCTCCTGCCTCGACCCACCTTGAGAAGGGGTACTCTACCACTATCATATACCTAGCTGCATTGCACCTTTCCCCCATGTCTGTATAGTCAATATGCAGCTCTCTGAATGGGCCTATTGGCTTCGGTATTGTCCCTCTTAGTGTTCTTGAGTCATGCCTGAATTGTATATCTGGCACGTTGTACATTCCATTGCCAATTTTGAAAGTTGTTCTTGCAACCCAGGGACAAACCAGTGTTCTTGTATTTCTGCAGCAATGTGTTGTTTTGTATTGTGTGCAGGAAAATACAATTGCTGGAATGCCACTTCTAATAATTTAGTGGGCATGACCACCTTCCCTGTGTTGTTTTGTCGCCACAATAAATCAGTTGCTGACTGGCTGCATCCCCTCTTTTCCCACAGTTCTTTTTCCTCTTCTGTTGCTCCTTCTTGCAGCTCTAATATTTGTGATATGGGCATAGTGTTGTAACCGTTTGAGAGGTCCTCCACTGTTTCCTTCTTCACTAAGTACTCACCTGTCCTTTCTTTAACAAAATAGGATGCTTCTTTGGCGGCAGCGGCCGCTGCCACGTTTCCCAAAGAGACAAAATCGTTGTTGGTAGTATGGGCTTGGCATTTCACTATTGCCACTGCAGTGGGGTCCTTCAAGGCCTCTATAAATTCTTTCAGGAGTTCTGCATGTTGCACCGGGGACCCATCAGCCCTATTAAATCCCCTTCTCCCCCACCTTGCAAGTCCACCATGTACCGTTGTGGTCATGTATGCTGAGTCTGTGTAGATTGTGACTGCACACCCCTTTGCAGCACGCAGCGCTTCAATCAAGGACATGAGCTCTGCCGCTTGTGCTGAGAAATGGGCGGGCAGGCGCTGCTGTATTAGCACTTCGTACTCACCTTCTTCCAATCGCATGACAGCCACCCCTACATGTTTTTCTCCTGTTTCTGAATTTATGGAGGCTGACCTGTCTATGAAAAATATTTCACCTTCAGCTAGTGCGTTTTCACTCACTATTGTTGCCCCACTTTCCTCTCCTTGGAATATCGCATAGTCATGTGCTTGTATGTCCTCGACAGTGCAAGGTTCTGAAATGAATCTAGCAGGGTTGACCACCTTACATCTCACTACATGTATATTGGCGCTAGATAGGATTACTTCATATGCGGTGGCTCTTTATGTGGTCAGTGTGCTTTTTGATCTCTCTAGTATAGCAAACAAGATATGTTCCACGTACAATGTCACTGAACATCCCATTACTACTGTGGTGCTTTTCTCGATGGCGAACGTGGCAGCTGCGAGGGCCTGATCGCACGCGAAGTGTCCCTGCATTACTGCGTCTAGTGTTCCACTGTAGTATGCCAGAGGCTTGTGTCCCAATGATGTTTTTTGTTTTAAGACTGCTGTCATGAGCGTTCCTTTGCAGTGTGAGAACAGGTAGAACTCGCGTTCACAGTCTGGGTTCGTGTCATGATGCCTATCTCCAAGGAGCCAGGTCCGACCCAGCAACCCCAGAGGCAGGCATCATTCCGCCCAGGGAAGTGCCAGCGGGCCCAAGCTGGGGCCCTTTGGACACAGTCCTGGCGCCTTAGGCGCCAGGCTCATGTTGGACCCCTGTCCGGGCGCCTTAGGCGCCAGGCTCATACAGCTAGACATGTGTTCAAGTGTTTTAATGTGCACTTACCTGATGCAGACCATGCTGCTAGATCCAGGCCCTCTTGAGGCCTGAATGGAACTACTTTACCTGTGGGACTACTTTCCACCTGGGTGTGGTCGGGGAAGGATACATACCTGATCGGTGGAAGGATACATGCCTGGAACTTCTTCCAAAGCTATTTAAACCACGCCCGATCAGCAACTCACGCTTCGCGTTGTTCTACTCCTCGCAGCTGGAGCTCACCGTGTCAGCTCCTGCATCTGGACTTCAGCCACGCCTGTCAGCATCCTGGGTCGCCTGCAAAGGGAGATAAGAGAGAATTGGAGAGAAAGAAGACCTTACCTGCTAAAGCTGCATCACGGGGACATCACACCGACGATCCTGAAAGGGAAGACATCATTTTAAAAGCATTTCGCTTCGATCGCTGCAGCGCTGCATTTCACTCACCTTTCCCGGGCGCCTCCATCTTCAGCAGCGATCATCCGGATCCGCACCCACTTCCCAGAGCCTAGAGAGAAAAGACAAGAAAACAAGGTGAGAGAAGGAAGGGAAATAGGAAAAGCTCAGTTTCCTTCTAAGACTTACCTGTTGGGTCATTCCCATTTCATTTCGGGTCCTGCCGCTTCCTGGCATTCCGGACCCCGGCCCCAATGGGGAAAAAAGACAAAGACATTGAATGAGCGAATGCAAAGACATTACCTGAACGCTCATCCAGAACTTACACTTCGGGTCGGCGCCATATCTCTGGCATTCCGAACCCTGGCCCCTAAGGGGAAAAAGACATAAGCATTAGCGCTTGCTGCAATAAGACAATGAACATTATTATTAAGCTTGAACTTTTGAACTTGCAACAGAACTCTTACAGCGCCTCACCTGAATAGTCAAGCTTATTTTGAACTCCCATCAAACCTCAATCCAGTGAAGTAACTGGGTTTCAACGCGCCCCTGCATCAGAAGCAGGATGGAGAACTCATCCTTCCAGACCCTAAGGTGAGACTTCACGGGGAATCGTGGAAGGGTATCGAGGAGGGTTGGAAGGGAGTGGGAGGCTTGAGCATTATTCCGTCAGTAGGTAATACTCCCTTTTCACGCACAGGGGAATATTCCTGCGAGCCAGAAAAGCCAGAGTAGAGGGGCCCTTCCTGTCCATCATCAGAGTCCTGCGCTTCACCATTGAAGAAGCATCAGCACTCGAAGCCAGACCTGCGCCTCCGTGGGAATCAGGTGAGCGTGACAGAACGCAAAGCCTACCCACAATTTCCCACCCGGGCGCTATGGAGACTTCCGAGACAGATCAGCTGGCCCAGCTTTTGGGGGAATTACGGGCAGAAGTGCACTCAGCCCGCCAGGAGACCAACGCTCTCAAAAGTGAACTGAAAGAAAGAAATGATGACCTGGCCAAAAGGTTATTGCAGGCCCAGGCAGGGCACACTCCTTTACCTAATTCCGGAGGTACTTCCACATCAATGGGTTTGAATAACCCGGTACAAATCAATCTACCTGGACACATGCCTTTGGCCCCGCCTGAACGTTTTGCGGGGGATCCCAAGAAATATGCCGTCTTTATGAACCAATGTCGTTTACACTTTCTATGCAGACCCGGGGCCTTCCCTAACGACCAGACCAAGGTAGCCTTTATACTATCTTACCTCAGTGGCAGTGCTGGCGATTGGTCTATTCCATTGGTTAATCAGGATGATCCCATTCTCCAGGATTTTCAGGGCTTCCAGGCCAGCATGGAAAGATTGTTTGCTCGACACTCTCACGGACAGGCCCTTGATAACGAACTGCTATCCTTATGACAAGGTAATCAGGATCTCCTGTCCTACGTTGCCACCTTTAATAGACTGGTTGTGGAAACTGGATGGCCAGAAAACAAAAGGATCACATTGTTTAATCGAGGCCTGCGCGGAGAGCTTAAGGATGTTCTAGCTCAGATAGTACATCCACCTCAGGTCTGCGCAGACTACATAGACTTGATGGTTCAACTTGATCGCAGACTTCAAAATAGAAAAGCAGATCGGTTCAAGTACGAAACCCGAGTACCGATCAAAACCCACGCTAACTCCAAGAGTACCGACATATCCGAACCTATGCAAATCAGCGGTGTTAAAGGACCATTAACGCAGAAGGAACAAGAGAGAAGGCGGCAAATGCAACTTTGTCTGTATTGCGGGACTTCCGGTCACTTTCTTCGAAATTGTCCGTTTAAACCACCTAAGAAGGTGGTTGGAGCCACTGATAACGATTTATTGACACCTGATTCGGGAAACGACCTAGCCCGACAAGCGTAGGGGTCCGCTTGCCGAGCTTGAAAACAAACTCTTTGACCTCGCATTTTGTCATGCCAATGGTGCTCGTGGACCCAAAACAGCCTCAGCAGTTGCATGCTGTAAAAGCGTACATCGACAGTGGAGCTATTGGAAACTACATAGACCGTGAATTGGCTTCCAGGATTAAGCTCCCTCTCCGCCGGAAAGTAACCCAAGATGTCATTACTACAATAGATGGAACCGAAATAGCCTCAGGGCCTGTAACGCATTCCACTGTTGAAATGACACTGGTGGGTCAGGATGGACATCGGGAAGCAATCGTGTTTGATGTGATCAATGCCCCACAATTTCAAGTAATTCTTGGAATTCCTTGGTTAGAAACACATAATCCCAGAATCGATTGGCGAGCAAAGAAGATAAGTTTTCCTGATTGTGAACCAACTTGTTATCCAAAAAATCCAGTTATGGGTCTAGCCTCAGCAACTTCCACCCCTGTACAGCTACCGTCAGAATATCAAGAATTCCAAGACGTTTTTCAGAATAAACAGGCTAACACGTTACCTCCCCATCGGTCTTATGATTGCCAAATCGATCTGGTACCCAATGCTCAACTACCTTGTAGTAGGATTTATGCTCTTACGGAACCTGAGAACCTGCATTTGCGTCAGTATTTAGATCAGTACCTAGCCAATGGTTTTATTCGCCCATCTAAGTCTCCTGTCTCCTCAGCTCTGTTCTTCGTGCCGAAAAAGAGGGCGACCTTAGAACATGTATAGACTATCGCGCCCTAAATCAAATAACGATTACGAATCGTTATCCTCTGCCCCTGATCCCTGAGCTTATCGACCAGGTGAAAGACGCTTGTGTGTACACCAAGTTAGATCTCCGAGGAGCTTATCACCTGGTGCGTATAAAAGAAGGCGACGAATGGAAGACTGCATTCCGCACCAAATTTGGGCTCTTCGAATATCAGGTGTTGCCCTTCGGTTTGTGCAATGCACCTGCCGCCTTTCAGTACTTTATGAATGATGTTCTTCGGGAACTTATCGATGTCTGTGTCATTGTTTATATTGACGACATCCTGGTGTACTCTTCTTCAGAATCCGATCACAGAAAACATGTTAGGGCAGTTCTTGAGAAATTGCGCCAGCACAGACTATTTGCAAAGCTCGAAAAATGCGTTTTTCATACCACAGAAGTTGAGTTTCTCGGATTCATCCTGACACCTGAAGGAGTCCGAATGGACTCGCGAAAGGTGGACGCCATCCTCAAATGGCCATCTCCGAGCTCGGTGAAGGGAGTTCAGAGCATGCTCGGCTTCGCCAATTTCTATCGAAGATTCATTCCGGAATTTTCCCGAACAGTCCAACCCATCACAGCTCTCCTAAAGAAAAACAAACGCTTTGAATGGACTCTTGAGGCCGAACAAGCCTTTCAGGACCTGAAAACCAAATTCACCTCTGCACCTGTATTGAACCACCCGCACCCAGATCTCCCTTACATTGTGGAAACCGACGCATCCAGTTCGGCCATGGGAGCTGTCCTGTCGCAAAGAGACCCAGAAACTAACCAACTACACCCTGTGGCCTTTTGGTCCAGGAAATGTTCTCCTCCTGAAATCAACTACGCAATTACCGACAAGGAGTTACTGTCTATTAAATCTGCTTTCAAGGCTTGGCGTCACTACCTTCTCGGGGCAAGACACACCATCACCGTAATTACGAACCACAGAAATTTACAATATTTAAAGACGGCCAAAGCTCAATCTTCACGACAACTCCGATGGGCTCTATTCTTTGCGGAATTTGATTTCGTAATTACCTATCGCCCTGGCTGCAAGAATGGTAAAGCGGACGCCTTATCCTGGATTGGCATGGAAGAACCCAATTCGAGTTTAGAACCTGTGCCAATCATACCTGAACAAAGAATCTTAGGCCTAACTTTATTGCAAACTATTGAGGACATCCAAACGCAAGTAAAACAACTTCTAGACTCTTCAGCCTTACTGGAATGGAGTCAAAAGGGTCCTCATTACACCGTTAAGGATGATTTACCCTACTTCCAGGAGCGGTTGTTTCTGCCAAGTAAAGAATTGCAAGAACTTGTTATTGCCCATCATCATGAATCATTAATGGAAGGACACCCTGGTATCGCTAAAACGGAGGAAAAAATCAAACGCCACTTCTGGTGGCCTTCTTGGAGAAAAGACATAAAGTCTTTTGTATTGTCTTGCGGAATTTGTGCCCAAAACAAGGGTCAAAAGAAAAGGCCAGCCGGCCTACTTCAACCTTTGGATATTCCACCGGCACCATGGCACACCTTGTCAATGGACTTTATAACTGACCTGCCTCCTTGTGCTGGCTACAACACTATCCTTGTAATTGTGGATCTATTCTCCAAAATGGCCCACTTTTTCCCTTTAAAAGGTTTGCCTTCAGCTTCCACCTTGGGCAAGGCATTTCTGGAGAATATAGTTCGCATACATGGTTTTCCTTCCATATTAGTCTCGGATCGTGGAAGTCAATTTATCTCCCATTTTTGGAAGAAATGTTGCCAACTAGCACAAATAGATGTGCGGTTATCCACCAGCCACCACCCCCAGACCGACGGACAAACCGAGAGAACCAATCAGACTCTCGAGCAATATCTTCGGTGCATGTTACACCAATCCGAGTTAAATTGGAAAGACATCCTTTGGATCGCAGAATATGCATACAACAATTCAGTGCATTCTGAAACCGGACAAACTCCTTTTTATACTTTGTATGGTCACCATCCTCTGACCTCTGACCTAGATCCACCTCTGACCCTAGAAATGCCCGCAGTAAATCATCTGCATTCCACAATAACCCGAGCCTTCAAAGAAGCTGCAACTCATTAACAGCAAGCCAAGAAAAAGTATAAAGAAAATGCTGATTTGCACCGAAGTAAAACTCCTCCTTACCAAGTAGGATACCAGGTATGGCTAGCAACGAAACATTTACCCCTCAAGGGCCCGCGAACCTTCAATCCCAGATTCATAGGACCTTATCCCATCAAGGCTATAATCAATCCCGTGGCCTTTAAACTGGATTTACCGTCTAACATGCGTATTCATCCAGTTTTTCATGCATCACTTTTGTTTTGAAGCCAGTACAACCAGGGACCCGACTGTCCAAGCCTCCAGACCCAGTTCAAATTGAAGGGGAATTAGAATTCGAAGTTAAAGACATTTTACACTCCAAGCTGTTAAAGTCAAAACTCTTCTATCTTGTTGACTGGAAGGGATATGGACCTCAGGAGAGATCGTGGGAGCCTAGTAACCATGTTCACGCACCTCGATTAATACAAAGGTTCCACCGGAGATTACCGAACAAGCCAAAACCCCCGGAGGGAACAACCTTGGGAGGGGCCTTGAGGGGTGGTACTGTCATGATGCCTACCTCCAAGGAGCCAGGTCCGACCCAGCAACCCCAGAGGCAGGCATCATTCCCCCCTGGGAAGTGCCAGCGGGCCCAAGCTGGGGCCCTTTGGACACAGTCCTGGCGCCTTAGGCGCCAGGCTCATGTTGGACCCCTGTCCTGGCGCCTTAGGCGCCAGGCTCATAAAGCTAGACATGTGTTCAAGTGTTTTAATGTGCACTTACCTGATGCAGACCATGCTGCTACATCCAGGCCCTCTTGAGGCCTGAATGGAACTACTTTACCTGTGGGACTACTTTCCACCTGGGTGTGGTCGGGGAAGGATACATACCTGATCGGTGGAAGGATACATGCCTGGAACTTCTTCCAAAGCTATTTAAACCACGCCCGATCAGCAACTCACGCTTTGCGTTGTTCTGCTCCTCGCAGCTGGACGCTCACCGTGTCAGCTCCTGCATCTGGACTTCAGCCACGCCTGTCAGCATCCTGGGTCGCCTGCAAAGGGAGATAAGAGAGTATTGGAGAGAAAGAAGACCTTACCTGCTAAAGCTGCATCACGGGGACATCACACCGACGATCCTGAAAGGGAAGACATCATTTTAAAAGCATTTCGCTTCGATCGCTGCAGCGCTGCATTTCACTCACCTTTCCTGGGCGCCTCCATCTTCAGCAGCGATCATCTGGATCCACACCCACTTCCCAGAGCCTAGAGAGAAAAGACAAGAAAACAAGGTGAGAGAAGGAAGGGAAATAGGAAAAGCTCAGTTTCCTTCTAAGACTTACCTGTTGGGTCATTCCCATTTCGTTTCGGGTTCTGCCGCTTCCTGGCATTCCGGACCCCGGCCCCAATGGGGAAAAAAGACAAAGACATTGAATGAGCGAATGCAAAGACATTACCTGAACGCTCATCCAGAACTTACACTTCGAGTCGGCGCCATATCTCCGGCATTCCGAACCCCGGCCCCTAAGGGGAAAAAGACATAAGCATTAGCGCTTGCTGCAATAAGACAATGAACATTATTATTAAGCTTGAACTTTTGTACTTGCAACAGAACTCTTACAGCGCCTCACCTGAATAGTCAAGCTTATTTTGAACTCCCATCAAACCTCAATCCAGTGAATTAACTGGGTTTCAACGCGCCCCTGCATCAGAAGCAGGATGGAGAACTCATCCTTCCAGACCCTAAGGTGAGACTTCACGGGGAATCGTGGAAGGGTATCGAGGAGGGTTGGAAGGGAGTGGGAGGCTTGAGCATTATTCCGTCAGTAGGTAATACTCCCTTTTCACGCACAGGGGAATATTCCTGCGAGCCAGAAAAGCCAGAGTAGAGGGGCCCTTCCTGTCCATCATCAGAGTCCTGCGCTTCACTATTGAAGAAGCATCAGCACTCGAAGCCAGACCTGCGCCTCCGTGGGAATCAGGTGAGCGTGACAGTTCGCGAGTACTGGTGCACTTGATATGAGTTCTTTGAGTGAGGTGAATGCGTCGCACACTTCTGAGTCCCACTGGATTTCTGTATTTTCCCTCTGTGCTTCTTTGAGTGCTTGAAGCAAGGGGCGTGTGTATGAAGCATAGTCTAAAATCCATGCACGGCAGTAGTTGCACATCCCTAGGAATTTTTGCATGTCTTTCACTGTTTCTGGTCTTCCTACAGCTGAAATGGCTGCTACTCTGTCTGGAATTATTCTCTTGCCATCTTTTGAAATCAATTGCCCCAGGTACAGCACTTCACGTTGACAGTATTGCAACTTTTCTCTGTCAACCTTGTACCCCTTTTGGGCTAGCAATGTCAAGAGAGCAATGGAGTATTTTCTACATTCGGTTTCGTTTTCACTGCAGATCAGCAGATCATCCACATACTGAATTATCGTGCTATCTGCTGTCATGTTTCCAAGATCTTCATGCAATATTCTGTTGAATATGCTGGGGCTTTCACAATAACCCTGGGGCGATCTGCAGTGTTCGTACCTCCTCCCCCCTAGGGTGCATGCTGTCAGATATCTATACTCTTCTGCGAGTGGTATTGAAAAGAATGCATTCTTCAAATCCACCACGGTGAAGTGAGATGCATCTTTTGGGATACTGCATAGAATAGATGCAGGATTTGGGACTAAATGGAACTCTTTCTGAATAACGTCATTAAGTGGGCGTAGATCTTGGATCATCCTCCATGCCCCTCTTTTTGCTTTTTTGATGGGGTAAATGCATGTGTTACATGGGGAGTTTGAGGGTACTATTATCCCCTGTGCCAATAGTGCGTTGATTGTTTCCTTTATCCCTTCTTCTGCTTCCCGGGACAGGGGGTATTGTTTTACTCAGGGCAGTATGGCTCCAGGCTTAAGGTTAATTTTCACTGGAGTGACCCCGTGTAGTAGCCCTACGTCATGTGGACCTGCTGTCCATAACTGACAGGGCACTGATTGCATGTCATCATTGAAAAATGATGGTGGGGCCCCCACTACCGCCATTAGCTGTACTGGCACCTGTCTCTGCTGTATCATTATTTCACAAGGGATGGCTATCTCCATTATGATTTCTCCATCACTCTCTGAGTCTGTGAAAAGCTCCTCGTCTGACGAATCTTGAAGTGCAATGTTGGCGTTTATGCATAACACTGTACTACACTCGCACCTGTGTATGCCGATTGCAATTACAGCTATTCTCTTGGCCGAGACTTGTACTGCATGTATGTCCAGTGACATGACTGTCCCTGGCACTATCTCTGGGCGGGCTATTGGACGAAAAACGAATTCTGCTGGCACCCTCCACTCCAGCTTTTTTAACTCTGGGACCACCCGGGCCAATGTTTTTAACCCATGGAGGAACATATCTGGGTCCACCGGTATGCCGCGCACCTCTGGGCATGTTGCTCGCGAATATATCACTAGCATTACATGCATGGAGCACATCCCTGGGGTTGAGAAAACAATCCCTCCTCTTCTGGTAAACGAAATAGTCATGTTAAGCTTCCTGAGGATATCCCTCCCCAGTAGGTTGACAGGGGATTGCTCATAATACACTAGGGGTGCCCTTACTGTTTTCCCCCTATTGTTACATCCAAATCTTCTGTGTAAGGAATTTCGACCACCGCCCCAGAGAACCCCTGCGTCTCAAATTTATGATTAGATAGCGGAAACCGGAATCTACCATAAAGATGAATTGCTTATTCCCTATCTCTGTCCCTATCAATGGTTCCTCAGTTGCATTGAAGGTCATCGATAGGATTGGACGCGCAAGTGCTCCCTGTGGGCTGTCCTATGCTGGGTGACTTGTCATTCCCCCTTGGCTGAAAACATTACCTGACACTACCGCTACTCCTCCATATAGGCCAGGTGCGCCATTTGGTGTTGTGGTGAAGGGGTTGTTTTGTGTGTAGGCGAGGTGTTCACTACTTTGTGGGTGTTGTTGAACATTATGTGGTCATTCCCTATATTGCTCTTGCCCTCTGTGGTCTTGCTGTTCTCTCCCCCCATCCCGGGGCAATCCGTATGGGCTCCCTGGATGGGGGTGCCCGCAATACTGATCATCTTGGTAAGCTGGGTTCAGTCTGCTTCTACACTCGCGTGAGAAATGTCCCCACCTCCCACAATTCCAACAGTTGCCCCCCTCTGGGTCCTGGTCCCCCATTTCCGCCATTACCCTCATATCCCTGTCCACCTCCTCTGCGCCCCCTGTACCCACCTCTCCTGTTGCTGGGGTGCCACACTTGCCACTGCTGCCCTCTGTAGTCCTCCTGGCCATTCCACTGTCTTTGCCTATTGTCTGACCAATTTGCAGCCATCCTCCCCTCTATCGCTACCAGTCCCTCCTCCTCCTCGGTGTCTCTGTTGTGGGGGAGTGCTGCTACAGCTGCAGCGACCTTCACTAGTTTAGTTTGTATTAGTTTAGCTTCATCTGCCAGCCTTTTTTGTACCACCTCCTTTTCCCTCTCTTTGATTCTTTTGCAATGGTGAACTATCATGCTCTGTATTTCTGGCCATCCCTTTGCCTCGATCCCTGCTATTTTGTCAAGCGCTTTTTGGACTTCTTTCGGGAGCCCCCTCTTTATTATGAAGTAAAATAAGGATGTGGATTGGTCATACGGCGTACCCGTTTCAGCTCTCCACATCTCCTGCACTCTGAAAATGTAATCCATAGCCTCTTCCCCATCATTAATGGTGCATTGCATCACTGACTGTAAACCTGGCGTGTCTGGGAATGTTTCCCTCAACGCGTCCCAAACTCGCTCTCGCACTACATTGAAAGCAGCGCCATCATGTCTGTCACTGTCCAATGTTTTTCCCGGGAAACCTGCTTTTGCCCACACCCGGTCTGATTGGTCACCTACTGCTGACACAAGTAAACCCTGGACATCTCCTATGGCCAGGGGTACTCCCGCTGTATGCTTCTCGAAGGCATATATCCACTTACTGGCTCCTCCGGATAGCGGGGGCAATGATTTTAGTAAATTAGCCTTATCCATTTGTGCCCAGGGTATGTAATTTGGTCTTCCCGCCCCCCGATGTATCAGTGGGAGTTGTAGGCGTCCTTTGCTTCCACTCCCAATACTCACCTTTGACCCTTTCTTTCCCACCAGGGCCATCCTTCCCATCCTGTTCCTTAATCTCCCTGTCCGTTCTTGCTCCATTGCTTTTCCCAATGGTGTCTCCCCAAACTCCACTAAATCACCCCCTGTGGCCATTCCTAATCTCCCAGCTTCTTGCTCGTCCTCTTCTATATCACACCATAGCTCTTCTCTCCCTTCGTCCGCCACTTCTTCCCCCTCTGCACTCCCTCCAAGGTTGTGTGCTCCCAGTTCTGCTAGCTTTGTGGGCTCCTCCTGTATCCTGAATAGTATCTCCCCCTTTTTCCACCCCTCCTCATTTGATTTATCTAGGGTGTGTGATCGGGATAATCGCTCTGATCTTGTCGTGCCTGGCTCACTTTGTTCACATATGCTCTGTATCCCTATTAGCTCTTCTCTGGCTATTGATAGTCGTGTATCTAAGTCTTCTGTTAGTTTACATATGTTCACTGATGGCGTACTACCTGCCCACTTGTTCGGGGACAATCATATGGTGGTGGTGCTGTTGGTTGTGCTGTGGGGGTAGGGGTGCTGGTGGGCACATATGTGGGGTCACTATAACCTTCAGCAGGTGCAGGCTTATTCAAGAGTGGGTACAATCGGGTTACCTCCACCGATCCCTCTTTCCCCCGTCCTCCTTACCACCTTCTGCTCTTGCTGATGGGGTGGCAGTGAGGGCATGTTGATCGAGTGTGGTGTCTATTTTCTTCGGTGGGGGTATTTCCTCGAATAATCACCACAGATCTAGTATTTCTCTCCTGTTATGAAAAATGTTTTCCCTTGTATTTTAGGACTATGCAGGTGGCCACCATATCCAGAACTCTCTTATCAAAGGACCCTCCTTGTGGCCAAACCTGGGGGAGACCCTCCCCCTTCAGCTCCATGACCAACTGGTCATGGTACTTAGTTATTCTTTCCGCATGTCCCGGTAAACCTCTACAAATGTGCTTAAAGGGTGTCCCCGCCCCCATGCTTAGACCTGTGTTACTCTATTCTCTTGAGTCAATCTCTTCTATCACCATACGTATGTAACTGTATATGTGGGGCTCTGCTCACTGTCAGTTCCTAACGATCAACTTATACTTTTACCGAAACAAGAACATTTCTTTGTCAGATCTTACCACGTCACACTTACATTGACCACATCAACTGTAAATCACTTAAATCAGTAGTAATATATATAAACAATCGATTGCAAAAAATCATAAACACACAATGTGCACAACATACGACAGACATTCATCATACTTCAGCATACACGCATAGCATTTACCCTCCCTGCCTGGCCCTTCGCCTTTCTCTACGGCGACACCCCCTAACCCATACACAACTTCTTTTGTTTATTTATTTATTTTTTTGTTGTTGTTCCCTTATGCGGACCTTGTTTTACCCCAAATAAGAAGAGGAAGAGAAAGAAAGGCTAGTTCTAACGTATTTACCATGTCTCTTTACTTAGACACCCTCAATTTATTTTTCCATTATTTTACTTATTCCCAGCACTAGTCGAGATAGCACTACACGGCGCCGCCTTCTACCCCCTTGCAGAGTTAGGTTCCCGTCCTCTTTTCCCTTTTTCACTTTTGTATCCTAATGGCCATATGCAAAGTATTGGAAATTGAAAGTCCCCTCTATGTCCCCAACTTATTTCCCCTTGTCCTCTTGATTATTTCCCCTTTTAGTATCGCTCGCACTTAATACTCACGTGCCCATCTTGATCCGAGACTCTCCGGACTTGGTCCGTCCAAGCGGCGCGGCCTCGCACTCAATGGCCCCAACCGGCTTCGGTGGGCGGTACTAAGGGCTTTTTCAAACGGGACCCGTACGCTCTCGCCCTAACTGCGTGCGCACGTCTCTGCGTACCAATTGCGGTAGGTGGGCAGCTCTGTTGAGCGGGTGCGCCGTGCGTCTCCACTGCGACCGGGGCCGTCTCGTGCCAAGGGGACAATTATTAAAATAAATCACATCTATGGGGTCACCACTGAATGTAAGCGTCCCCAAAAACGCACCCCCCTTAGTGAGAGGCAATAACGGACACACCCCAGGAGGGAATGAGACCAACACCAAGTGCGGGTGAGATCAAAAGGGTTTTTATCTAAACCAATAAAGGGCATGCAAAGGACTCTGCAAACTCCGAGAGCGCTCTGTCCGACAATAGCAAAGACAGTCCTACTTATTACAAAACTATATCACGCATGACACAAGCTATAGGGGGCACATAGTCTTAGGGATTGGGTGGTTATGGCTAGGTGGTATACATTGTATACAGTTGCTGCTCCAGGATTGGTGGATGTCCGTGCGGTGCCACGTGGGGTGGATGGGTCAGCTGGGCTCATCGGGGATGAGTGCTGGGCCGGACATGACTTGTAGTGATGATAAGTGGCAACTCTGATACTTTGCCCTTGTGGCCAAACATTCACATTCATTCATCATGCTATACAATTTCAGTTGTCTTGTAACTCTTGTAATACATTGACCTCAGATCGAGAATGAGACAGGGACATTGATATATAATAGGAAGTACCCCAATGCATCTGTTGTAAGGACACCTTAGTTTCAAACACGTTAATCCCATGGGTCCATGTGTGGGGTCACGGGCACAGGAGGGGTTACTTGATCGTCCTGTCGGTGAGGGATGATAGTACGATCTGTTGGTACAGGGTTGGGCACCCCCTTCGCGGGCCATTAACTTGGGGTGAACGGGGATACCAATGGGCCTTGGGGGGCATGTAACCGGTGCCTGGGAGACGGTGGGATTTAGGACCAGGTAGCTCGTAATTCATAGAGTCAGGCTGTGGCGGCCTCTGACATGGGGGAGGTGGACACTTGAAGTGGGTCCAGCAAGATTGGAAGGGTAAGCGAAGCTGTGCTGTTCGAACACCAGCTATCCCCGGCGAGCCTGGGAGGGAGTAGGGGGGAGAGGACCTTGCAGCTCTGAGCCTGTCTCCCTCCACAGGGTAGCGTATCGTACCATTGGCAAGGGGCGGGTGACAACACTTGGGGGCTTATGGGTTGTGCACATATATTTACATTAGTAAGAATATAAGCTGGGTGACTTTGTCATTTAGCACAATATTTCATTACAGCAGTTGACATACAAACATGAGGTAGTGTTAAATTGGTTGGTGTGCAACAGAGGGCAATACATGTTATACCATGATACAGTCTGACTCCAGTCCCTTGATGGGCCTATATGCATTTCAGTAATTCATCATTACATTATGTACATGGGCTGTCAAAAAGCTATCACATATCATAGGGCCACTCTTCTACACAATAGCAGCAAACATTAATCAGCGCGGCAAATATCACAAAAATGGTTACCATACAATACAAGGTGCCTCGGGGGTGGGCGGGGGTAAGGGGCGCCACACAGTCCAACTTTGGGGGCTTGGTACAGGGTCAGGGCATACAGGAATAGGCTGGTTTCGGTTACTTCCTAAAGAGCTCGGTCACGACTGGGGCAATGATGTACTGCGTAAGGTTAAACGATACAGTGTTTATTTTGTTGTTTGTTCATGTCTGGTTGCTCGTGAGAATGAGCTCTCAGCGGATCTACCATGAGGTGGAGGCCGGGGGAAGTGCAGGCCTCTGTGAACGTGGTCAAGCAAGGGTCAGGCTGTAGCTTTCTATGTTCGCAAGTTGTTCTGCGTGTGTTAGGCTTTAGCGCCTTTGACAAAATGGAGTTGTCTAGTACAAAATGGTGTCTGTGTTGTGCCATATATGTGGTTGTGCAGCCTCACGTGTCGATCCACAGCCACCTCACCTCCCAGGCCCTGGGGCGCGGGGGCTGCCGACGAGTCATGAGTCTTCACCTGGGTAGGAGATGTAGGCTAGAGGGGGGGCCTATTGACCTGACTTCCCCTACAGATTGTAGCCCCTGAGCTTCTATCCAGAGCTACAAGCAAACAACCTGGGGCTACAGCCCTTCAACCCCCCCAGCTATGCCTCTAGCTATGAGTTCTGCTGCTTGCACTGAATAAGGCATAGGCAGTCTTTTCTGCACCACCACCTCGTACTCACCATCTACTAGGCGGACAACTGCCACACCCGTAAGTCTCAGGCCTGTCCCCTGGTCAACAGTTGCTGACCCATTAACGAAAAGGACCTTCCTTCCTTTAAGCGGTCTGTCTTTTGCTTTTGGTATATCTTCTTCCTTCCCCTCAACTGTTACACAGTCATGCCTCATGAGGTCTTCTTCAGTACACAGTTCTGTCAGAGAAGTAGCAGCGTTCCCTGTCATGCACCGCACAATGTGAAGGTTCGGGCTGGATAGAATTATCTTATATGTGGATGCCCGCTGTGCAGTTAATGCTGATTTAGACCGTTCTAAAAAGGCAAACACTTCATGCTCCACATTGAATGTTACAGAGCAGCCCATGGTAATCGTGGAGATTTTTTCAATTGTGAATGCAGCAGCAGTGAACGCTTGCTCGCAAGCAAACTGTCCCTGCATCACTGAATCCAGCACTGAACTGTAATAGGGCCAATGGCTTGTGCTTTTCTGGGCGAGTATTGCTGTCATCATCTCACCATTAGAATGGGAAAACAAATAAAACTCTTGAGTATAGTAAGGGGTTGCTAACACTGGGGCAATGGAAATGACCTCTTTCAATTCATCAAAGCTAGTAGGCATGTCCTCTGTGCATGTTATCTTCTTCTCAGCTTTGTGTGCCTTTTTAAGGCCTTGCAACAAGGGCCTGGTGTATGCAGCGTAATCTAGGATCCATGCTCTACAGTAATAGTACAATCTGAGAAACGCCTGTATTTCTTTGACAGTTTTGGGCTGGGGAGCACTGCACACAGATGCAGCACATTCTGGTATTATTTTCTTACCATGGACAGATATCAATTGTCCCAGATAGAGAACTTCCTGGAGGCAGTATTGTAACTTCGCTTTGTCTACCTTGTACCCTTTATGTGCTACCAGCTACAAGAGTGGGACAGAGTCCCTTCAGCACTGTTGTTCATCCTCACTGCACACTAGAAGACCGTCCACATATTGAATAATTGTACTGCCTACTTGGATGTTTCCTAAATCTGCATGTAATATTTGATTGAAGATACACAATGCCCCTCTGGTAATCTTCTGTGCTCAAACCGCCTTCTGACATGTGTAAACGCAGTGAGGTATTGAGAGTCAGGGTGCAAAGGTATGGAAAAGAAGGGGTTCTTCAAATCTACAACAATGACATGTGTTGCTTGCTTAGGGATGCTACATAAAATGGTTGCAGGGTTAGGCACTACTGGAAATTCGACCTGCACAATGTCATTCAAGGGGGCGGAGATCTTGGATCATTCTCCAACTTGCCCCCTTTGCCTTCTTTATCTGGTATATAGCCATGTTACATGGGGAGTTGGAGGGCACAATAACCTCTTGATTTAGGAGTGCCGAGATGCTGTCTCGTATTCCCTCTGATTCTTTGGACAGTGGCTATTGTTTCACACGAGGTAACACTGCCCCTGGGTTAAGTGTGATTTGTACGGGTGCCACTCCCTGCAAAAGCCCTACATCATGGAAACGGGTTGTCCATAACCTCTCAGTGGCCTGCTCTAGATCTTTCTCATTGAAGGAGGGCGTGATGACATGGGCCATCAAAGAACATTGCACCTTACTGTATTGCACCATAATCTCACAAGGGATGCAAATAGCCAGCACTATTTCTCCATCATCAACCCGGTCCTCAAACAAATCTGCGCCTGTCACTTTGTTTAGGGGTATCATCGGCTCAATACACACTACAGTGTGCCACTCACACCCATCTGAATCCGTCCCAACTACAACAATCGTTTTCACTGACACCATCAACCCTTTAAGATCCAATGAGAGTGTCGTTCCTGCCACAAGCTTTGGGGTCACAACGGGCCTGAAGATAAAATCGAATGGTATCCGCCAGCAAACCTTACCAATTTGATGCACTGCACATGGTAAAACTGTGATCCCATACACAAACATCTCAGGGTCTACAGGAAGGCCGCGAACCACCACCTCCCTGGCCTGTATTATCACCATTGTTCTCATAGCACACATTCCTGTGGTAGCACAGATTATTCCTGGATCTGTAATGGAGATGCTCATGTTTAATTTGCTCAGTAGTTCGCGCCCTAACAAATCTACTGGGGAGGTTTCCGAATATAATAGAGGTGCACGCACCACTTTGCCTCCTATTTTGATGGCTTCATCTTCTGTAAATGGAACCATTGCCACAGCCTCAGAGAAGCCTTGCGTGTCAAGAGTTTCACCTGATAAGGAAGTTTCCTTCACTAATGCATGATTTAGTGGCACCCGTGTCAACTATAAAGATGAATTGTTTGTTTTGTATCTCAGCGCCCACCAAGGGTTCCTCTTCAGGGTGGGTAGTCACAGACAGGAATGGGCACGCAAGAGCTTTCTGTAGGCGGTCCTAGCCAGAATATGTATTGGTACCTGGGAACGTGAAAGGGTTAACTCCTAGCACACTCTCTCCCTGATAAGGTGTCACGGTCTCATTTATGACGACATTGGTTCCTGTCACTGGAACAAGGTATGATTGGTTTGGTGTTGCAGCTTGTGTCGTGGCGCCGGGTGGGGCAGTCAACTGTGCTTGAGGCGGTTGTGGTGGTAGCTGTGTATATGCTTGGTGTATCTCATATGGTGTGCACATGGGCATCAGGGGCATGGGGAAGTGTTGCAGCTGTTGTGATGGGCCTGCGGGGGTGTACAAATAATACCCTTCTCCCATCCTACTTCTCCCTTGCAAAACTACCCCACTTTCTGCATCCCCAACACTGAGCTGGTCCCATTCCACCCCTTGGCCCCATCTCTCCAGATCTGCCACTGCCCCCCCTTCCTCCTTGAAAACCTCCTCTTCCCCATTGCTTACCGCCTTGCTACCATTCTTGTGTCTTTTTGTGCTACTGCCTGCTCTGCTGACTCAATTTGAGTAACTGCGGTTACCGCCCCTTCAACTGCTATTTTTCCAATTTCTTCTATACTAGTTTTGATTCTTCAGCCTGAAACTTTTGTGTTGTTTCCTTTTCTCTCTCTTTAGTCCTTTTACAGTGGTGTATAATTATGGTCTGTATTTCGGCCCACTCCTTTGCTTCTATGCCAATGATCTTTTTGAGTGCTTTCTGTAAATCTTTGGGCAATCCCCTTTTCATAACAAAATAAAAAAGCAGAACTGATCGGTCCCACGGTTCCCTCGTCTCTGCCCTACACATCTCTTGTACTATCAAAATGTACTGAGCGGGGTCTTCATCATCCCCCAATGTATATTGCATTGTGGATTGCAAGTCTGGTATGTCGGGGTATACCCGCCGCAGTGTAGCCCACACCTGCACTCTGATGTCATTAAAGTGTGCCCCATAATGTGTATCATCATCAATTTTCACTCCTGGATATCCAACCTTAACCCACACATCCCCTACCTGATCTCCCACGATTGCTACAAGTACACTTTTTATGACTCCCACTGCTAAAGGGATCCCAGCTGTTTGCTTTTTCGAAAGCATATATCCATTTCCCAGTGTAACAACCTGAATGCTGGGGAGGGGGACACGGAGAACCTGGAACCCACTTGGTGGGGTGCGGACAACACCATGGCGAACAGCTATTACCAAGAACAACAGTTGCGTAGCCCCCACAGCACAGAGGAATTCATGCAGGCTAACAAAAACGTAGTGGTGGCTGCGACGCGGCCATGTGAACAAAACGAAAGCCAAGAGAGTGTTGACTGTGCCTGGCAGAGCGTCGGTGGAATTCCACCACTACCAAACGATGAGAGCAATCAGCGGGTGGCCCCGCGAAGCAAAGAAAGTGCAGACGCGGCACGGTCAGAACGCCGCAGCACGGCCGCGACATGGGGAAAGTATAAAACCCCTTATGAGCCGACGCTCGATCGGCGATTAACAAAAAGGAAAACCAATGCGCCCGAACATAATGTGGAGAACAGTAAAAGCTGTTATAACTTACCTCACGTTATGGAACCTAATGGCAGCAGACCCAGTCCTTGCCTGAGGGCACACGTGTGGATGGCATCATGGCGGCCGGCATCCCAGAAGGAAGGGGGCAGGGCTTGGGGGCGGTTTTCAATGCTACACTGGAGGGAAGCTGCTGATTGGTCCAGGGGTATCCAGCCCCTATTTAAGTCAGACATAGAGGAGGGACTGATGTTGAAATCTCATCTGTCTTGCAGAATCAAGTCGGCAGTGAAGAAATAACAACCCTATATCGTTGGGCTTATGAGAATTAAACCCAGGTTTCTTCCTTACCCGACCAGGAAGCCTACCATTGAACCAAGACTGGACTTGGTTAAGGAGAAACAGAGATCCTGATTGGAAATTCATTATTTTCGTTTTTTTGATAAATTTAATTTTTTAAGTCAATAAACACTATCCTTTGTTAAACCAAACAACCTGGTCTGAGTGTCCCGTTACATCCAGCCCTCACAGTAAGTGGTGGTAGTGCTTTAATCAAGTTGTTTTGTCCATCTGGGCCTAGGGTACCAATTGCACCCTCCCTGGGCTTTTATGCAATAATGGTAACTGCATGCCCATTTCCTGTATTGCCTTCCTGGTGCCACTTCCCTTTTTTCCTGTCCACTGCTGCCTGCCTGAATCTGTTCCTCAACTGCGGACCCCACAAGCTCTCTACCCATGGGGTAACTGCTGGTGCCTCCTCTTCATCCTCTAAGTCATTCATCGTGTCCCACTCCTCATATCGCAACTCTCTGTTTGTATCTCCATCTGACCTCACTGTCCCATAGCCTACACCCCCCCTTCATTGTTCGTCAATCTTCTCCTTTTTAATATGTACATCCTTGATTGCAGTGCTGTCTAATCTAAACAAAATGTCTTCAACTGTGCCAATTCTGCTTGCGCTGCCCGTAAAGCTTCTTCTAATTCCTTCCGTGGTTACCTATTCAGTGGTACTGCAGTGTTAGTGGTTGTTTGATATAGGGGTGGCAACATTGATGGGGGCAGTGCTATGGGAGGCAACGGCCCATACGTTGGATTAGTATGTCCTGTGGCGGGAACAGTCAGATGAAGTTCTACTTGGGGCGGGGGTGACTGTGTTCCTTCAGGTGCTACTGTTTTAACTACACTCGGGGTTGGGCTGCTGTCACACTGGGACTTGCATTCATCATTGTCCTCTATGTCCTCTACCATTTTCCATAATTCTAAGATCTCTTTTCTCCTATGAAGCTTTTTACCTTTGTATTTAGTAGCTAATATGTGTACATGCGTTCCAATATCCCTCTGTTATTCATACCCATCTCTGGACATGGGCAAAACATTCCCCCTTGGGTCTCCGCCACCCACTGCCTGTGATATTTCTCAATTGTATCCTTGTACAATGGCAATGCGCTACACATATACTCCAATAGAGTAACCACACACATCTTAACAAACTTAGTATTAAAAAATACAGCACCATTTACAGAATGCAGTTTATCCTAAATGTTCCTACTAGTCCTTCGATCCTGTTCCCCTGTCTCGCCCGCCCACATTCCCTTCTCTCCCACTCCCTCCACGCACACACTCTCTCTCCTCACACCCAACACCCACACTACTTCTTCCACAGGCCCTCCCTCGGCCCCCGCTTGGTACACAAACACAATAAAAATGTAAAACACTAAAACAAGCCAAAACAATAAACTAAAATAACAAACCCTACTTCGTCTTATTCCCCACCCAATATATATTTGCACAGGAATTGAGCTCTCTAATTATACGTAGCCCCTACTTCTGTATTCTCTTTTAGCATTTAAAAATATGGTGCCATTTTCTTCCCTACCTCGGAAAGGATCCCACTTATCCATTTCTCTCCTAATATACTTAAAGTACAAGTTATAATAAAAAAAACACAATGTGGCCTTTACACACTACCCAACTCAATTGCACACCAATCTATCATACACTCCTGCTCCCTCTTCTTCAACACACACACACACCCATACACTGTTGTCCACGTTCTCTCAACTTCCCTCTCAACATCAGCCCACGTTGTTGTCGCCAAGCTCCTCCATCACAGTGTCCCAATAATGGCCTGCACCTTCCTAGGAGCCGTGTCTTACTCCAAAGAGCAGACAGGAATTCTGTCAAAAGGGCTCCTGTACACCACTACGGGTTGCACGCGTGGTCTGGTCACTGCTGGTGGACGCGTCCTCTCCAGATGTGCGGCCTGGAAGCCTCTGTCTTTGTGGAAAACCTGGGATCACATCGAGGTCACTAAAAATGTAGAGAAACCCCTCAATACTCACACCAGAAAAAATAAATAAAACCCACTTGGGGAAAAAGGCACAGCACACCTCTTGCAAGGAAAACAAGGTTTGTTCTCATAAAAACAAGAATGCGCCAGCAAAGAACTCTGCTGCCACAGATCGCTCTGGCAGAAACAGCATGAGCAATGGGTTTTAAGGTTACACACCGTCACAAATGTCGTACAACACGTAAGTGACAAATCCAGGGTGCTGGTTGGTGAAACCCTATATACATCTGACACTGGACATTGGGACTTTTTCTTTGGACATTCTGACACTTGTTATTTTGGTTGAGGCATGGAAACCCCTCTTAGAGTTAGGGCAAGATAGGGTTTTCTTTTCATTTTTGCACTTCAATACAAGTTTCTAATAATCACCATGACCCCTCTGTGTGTCAGAGTCTTTCTTCTGCACCCTTACGTATAGTGTCAGTAATGGGATCTGGCCTGGTTGATACAAACTAGGGAACCCTAAAATTCAACAGGATAACAGACAAGGCCACCACCCCAACAGTAGCCACCCGGGAATCCATTGGGTTTGGCTGCTGTAGTAGTTAGGACCTGACCATAAACCGGTGAGAGAGGCAGATAATACCAACTGGCCTAATTCTAACTCCACCTCCAGGTACATGTATCCGGCTAATACCTAAATCTGGATTAGCCTGGAGATATGGACTGGATGTATTAGCAGGGGTGGCAGACCGATTATAGAGGGGATGTAAAAGTACTCCTGCAGAACAATGGGAAACACTCCTACCTGGTTAAAGTTGGTGATAAAATGGTTCAAGAGATTTGGGAAAGGGCAGTATTCCCTGATATTTTAGAAGTCCCAAATCACGATCACACTGAGAGAGGGACAAAAGGGATTTGGTGAGGCTGACTGAGCTCCAAACCCGAATATAGAGGCATAAGACCAACCACGAAGAGACAGAAATAATCCCAGATTTAGCCTTTGCGTCCCACAGAACGATCCAATATTAGCTGAGGCATTCCTCAAAGTAACATCAGAAGAGGAAGGAATATTCTTTATCAAACAAATGTTACTATATATGGGTGACAGTACTAATGAGGGAGTAACTGAGTCCCAGATAGCTTGGAGAGTGCCCCTGTAGACATTTTTCCCTCGATTATTTCACCTGCTATGCCAAATATGGGTGGAGGTATTGGAAAGTTGGGACACACTTTCTTGAGCGCAGATCTGATAGCACTTCCGCCCTCCCACTAAATGCAAATAGCGGTGACTGTAAAATTGCGGAAACGGAAATAGCGTCATCGCACAGGAACGGGAAAGAGCACGGTGGCCATCTTTAAAAACACAGTCCATTGCCATCCTCTGCATCCAGGACCTGTTTCCACACGACTCCAACACCAAATCATCCCAGATACCCAGAAGATGCCAAAGGCTGTCAAGAAAGACGCAAATCAGCAGCGCAAAGAAAAATTCACCAGCGAGGAGCTGATCATACTAACACAGACCCTAGCGGCAAATGCCAATGTAGTATTCGCCAATGACATGCGGCGTGAGACCCTCGTCAAGAAAAAGGCCACCTGGGCAGAGGTTGCCCACAAAGTCAGTGCGTTGGGCACCACCATCCGCACTACCAAGGACTGCAGAAAGTGGTGGGATGACCTACGGCTCCGGGTCCGCAGCATAATGGCTGCTAATCGCAACCTAGCTATGGCCACAGGAGGTGGCGCTGATTCCCCAATAAAACTCCAGGAGTGGGAGGAGACATGCGCCAGCACAATTGGCGTGGAATCGATTGAGGGAGTAGGAGACGTGGAGCATGGTGCGCCCTCTTCATCAGATGGAGGTGAGTGTACACATGAAACAATGCACTGTGAAGGGTGAGGGGCCCCCCAAATCTGAGTCCACAATCAGCCCATGGAACCAGCCACAAACATACATGCATGCATCACCACATACACGTGCAACACAGACCCATTCATGCATGACCCACCCGACACCCTCATTACTGGATTCCCAACTAAAGAGGTCCCAATGCATAGAGCGGCATGACGTAAACATTCTGCATAAGGCACGTAGAACCATAACCGATGATATTCCCTATTTTTGTCCCCTACAGGATCACAGACAGACAGTGATGAACCGGGCACTGTGACACCTGCTCCCTCAGCAAAGAAAAAGGCCAGGACACATGAGACAGGGGACACCGCCACCACCTCAAGGGGCACCGGGAGGAGTGAGCAGCAGCAGAGGGGTAAAGGCAGCAAGAGCGCCAGTGCAACACGGCCTGAAGCCACGGCTGCCCCTATTGCTGCACCCACGGCAGTGTTCCCCCTGTCATTGGAAACAAGCACGGAGGGCCCGCACTCTGCTGACACCAGTTCCACTGGTGAGGCAGCAGCCACCGCGCCTCTGTCGGACGTGGAGGAGGCAATTGATGTTGAAATGCAAAGGCAGACCACCAGACCCCCACAATCCATTGAACCAAGCCCACGGCCACCATCACAATCAAGTAGCCATGGACAATCAGGCAATGACAACGTGGAAGGGCGCTAGAGCCCTCAGGTGTCCTCACCTGATGCCAGAGGCATGGACCAGGGTGCAGCAGCCAACCCAAGAGCTGGACGCAGTCAACATGACCTGGCAACCATCCGCCAGAGGCAGGTTGAAATCACTGCGATGGTTGACCAGCATGTGGAAGAGGCAGCCCGTCTGAGTGAGGAGTTTAGGTCGTATGCAAGCCAGACAAGAGAGGGCATGGAGGCCTGCACAAACCAGATGTGTGAGGAAATGGCCCAACTGAGGCAGGTCCTCACAAGCATTGCAGACGCCATGGAGCGACAATATCCCCCCCCACCACAGGATCAACCGGGCACCTCCTCCTCTGCGAGTTCCCATCTGATAAGCCCCCGCCGCCGCTCCCTGCGCACCATGAGGCGCACACCATCCCAACCTCCCAATGGCGGTGGAGGGCAGGAGAAGTAGGGCCAGCAAGAACTAGCTGGCACATGTGCACCAGGACACCTATACACTACAGGCCACACATGGGGGTGTTGTGGGGGAGGGGGGAAAGGGTGTTTTTGGGAGTGTATTGGGAGGAGGGGGGAGAGGGTGTTTTTGGGAGTGTTTAGGGGGGAGGGGGAAAGGGTGTTTTTGGGAGTGTTTAGGGGGAGGGGGGAAAGGGTGTTTTTGGGAGTGTTTAGGGGGTAGGGGGAAAGGGTGTTTTTGGGAGTGTATTGGGGGCAGGGGGGAGAGGGTGTTTTTGGGATTGTATTGGGGGAGGGGGGAAATGGTTTTTTTGGGAGTGTATTGGGGGGAGGGGGGAAAGGGTGTTTGCACAGTTGGGGCCATACACATTTTGTTCACGAAATATTCATAATACACTGTTGACAAGTTGAAACACATGCTTGGTCTTCATCATTGTGTCTGTGTACTTTATTGGGGACAGGGTCCATTTGCGCCTCACCACATACAGCAAGGCAACAATGCCCATCTCCATCCAAAATTGTTGGCCCTTGTCTCTCAAAATATTCGATATATCTGATGCTGATGCACATTGTGTCCCCCCTGGACATCGCCTCTTGCATGTCCTGGCGGCCCATTTCCCCCATCCTCATCCCCATCAACCTCATCTTCATCAGGTGGTTGCATGTCAATGTCAGGGGGCATAGGCACATTCCGTCTGATACACATTGTGCTGCATGACACGTGCCATGGTTATCTTCGTCACTTTGTCCTGGCCGTACAGGAGGGCCTCACCAGGCCAGATTAGGCACCAGAGCCGTGTTTTCAGAAGGCCAAATGCCTGCCCAATCACGACGCGGGTACGGTTATGTGCAAGGTTCTATTCCTCTTCGTGCCAATCTGTGGGTTCCGTATGGGGGTAGGGAGCCAAATCTTCAGGGGATAGGCAGCATCACCTGCATGGCTGGGACAACGGAGCCTTGTAACTCGTCACCTCAATTGCAACCGGGACATGTTAGCATTCTGATTGCCATCCACAAATCCCAGCATGCATGGAGACGATCAGTGTAACTGCAATGTGAGAAGGTAAGCTAGTCCCTGCAAGTGGACGTGCACCATGCATGCCTCCGGCAGTATTTCCCAACTCCTGGGTGTGGATGGGTCCTAGGTGTTCATGGGCCCAGACAACCTTTGTACGACAATGCTAGTGTACTGCCATTAGGATTCCAATGTCCCCATGCTGTGAAGCGGCACATCAGTAGTGGTGTACGGGTGTAGTTCTGTACAATGGCTACAGGTGATCCATTTGCATGCACTCAAGCGCGCATATCTGTTGTGATGTTTTTCAACGCACATTTAGATTATGCATATTGGCTGAATGTAGCAGCTTTGTGTCATGTAGGGTATGGTATGATGTGCAATGTGCATGTGGATAGATGTGTCATGTATTGGGTTAGGGATTGATGTCTTTGTTGTGCAGTTTGCTGCTTGCATGTAGTTTCGTGTCCTCTACATTGTGTGCTGCGTTGGTGGACATTGGCGTACATTTGTATGTCCCTTTATTGTACGAACGACAGTCCACAACCAGTTGGAGTATGCATCTCTACCCCCCCCAAACACAACCCACATCACAATGCCATGTGCCTGCCCTGCTACTCAACAAGTAGGCACAAACTTTGTCCAGCTTGGCGCTCCATCTTGCGTGGTATCATTGAGTTCTGCAGGACCATTGATTCATGGGTTGATCATGGGTATCGGTCACAGCAATTTGTTATTCTCTTATTTGAGTTGCATATCATTTGGACATTGATGGAGTGGTAATGCTTTCTGTTTCATTAGACAGCCTCATTGTGATGTTGGGGCACCATTTCCACATGGTTACAGTCGATTGCCCCGATGCTACGTGGGATGCATGCCAGTGAATAGATGACAAGTTTGTCGTTGGAGATCTCCTGGGCTCTCGGTGGCAGAGATATGTGTTCACTTGTGTGCTTCAGGGGGGCATCGGGCACCTTGGTCCACGTGCGTGTGAATACTGGTTGTGAAATGCCATGCATCTGCCCTACCGTGTGCTGGTAGGTGCCTGTGACCAGGTAGTGGAGCACAGTTACCACCTTCAGTGGAGGGGGGATGGCAGTACGGATGTCTATGTGGCTCACTATGTCGTTGTGAATCATGTCCACAATGTTGGTGATGGTATCCTGGTCCAGGCTGTACAGGGTGTGTCTCCGCTCAGGGGTTGCATTGAATGGACTGGCTCGATTCCTGGGGATTGCTGGCTGCCTCTGTGGTATGACTGGGTGCACTGGTGGGGCTTGCTGGGCCTGTCTCGACATCCTTCTCCTCCTGCGACTTCTCTGTGCTGCCTGTTGTTGTTGGTGCTGCAATGCAATCATGTCCTCCAGCCCATGTAATGCTGCAAGTATTGCAACCATCTCGGTGTGGGAAGGGGTGTGGGAAGGAGTGTGGTGTGCTCCTTTTGTGCTGGCCCATTCTCCATTGCCTCCACCTGTGCTGTTGTGGCCACCTGTGGCAGGTGGGATCACTACTCAGGTCTCTTAATGTGTGGTTCACGATGCCGGTATTTCCTCCATGCCGGTATGGGCTTTTTCGGCCAATACCATGCCACTATTTGCATGCCTACATGCCTTGTAATAGCGTGCTAATAGCGCTTTGCCGCTATTTCCGACCTGAGGGGTCGCACGCCCATGGACTGGCCGCTATTAGTCGAACCGTTCTTAGCGGTGCCGCTAATAGCGGGCACTCAGGGTCGTGATTAGCTAGGGAATTTAGCGATAACGGTAAACCATTACCGATACCGCTATTCCCTTACCTCCTACCGTGTAATGAGGCCCAATGTGTTTATTGTGTATTCCCCTCTAATACGAGAAACTCTCCAAGGGTGAAGAATTCTCCACCTGATTGCATATCGTTCCATGTAATATTCATAGCCCTCTCCACACCTTTTTGATATACAGATAATTCATGGGACTAGTACCCGGGTCCCACCAGCAGTTGAGATTTTATGGTAGTAATATTGGGGTGGTTCAAGCTGAGTGCAATTTTGTGCCATGTCCATGGTGTGATTGCAACTATATTTATTCCCTTAGGAGGTGTTTTGGCGTTCCTGGGTATTGTCGTGTTTACGCAAGGTGCTCCTACTTAGCCATTGTTCATGCTCGACATGTAGCCTTTAAGAACCAAGCTTTTGCATGGCTGGCCAACAAACCTAGGTAAGTAAACGTAAATATTGGGAATGGGCAGGCCACCTCTATCATATGGAAGTTCCAGTTCATTTTTCCCTTGGGTTGTCGTCCTCCCCATATAGGTTTGCTGAGTAAGTTTGTGTGTTGAGTAAAGAAAGCTTTTGTAAAAATGTAGTGTGATTGCCTGGAATAGGTATAAAAGTTGAGGCATGATAACCATTTTAAGTGCTGCAGCTCTACCTGCCATTGAAAGAGGACGCTGTATCCAACTGTCAATATGTTCAGAGATTTCCATAAGGAGAGAGTCCTTTAGCAGTGGTGGCTACTTGCATGCCCAGATAATTAACCATGTGTTGACACCACCTGAGTACTGACGTAAGGGGGGATTCCACCACTGTAGCTGTTAGAGAGTGCAATTCTGACTTGTTACAATAGATTCTAAGACCTGCGTGATTCCCATATTCCTTAACATCAGCAATTATAGGGTGAAGGTTTATCAAGGGTTATGTCATGTCTGGCGCCATGTCGTCAGCGTACAGCAACACTGAGTGTGGTCAGAGTTGTGATATCAGGAGGTATCAGTCTTCCCACAGCTTTAGGAGAAAGGCTTTAGCTAATGCTGATCTGGCTGAGCCCTGCAGCTGAAAGGGGCCACTTGGCTGTTGGAATACCTTTGTATTCATTTAGAGCACTCATTACTTAATAGGAGGAATGGGAAGAGCGAAAAGCTCAGTTTTGACCCCAAAAGCAACAGTGGACCACACAGTGCACCTAGTTCTGAGGGATCCATCTAGGAGTAGGGTGGTACTGTCAGAAATAATCAAATAAAAGCTACGTTTACACAGCTGCAAATGAACATAAGGAAAATTGACATGAAACTAGATGCATTTACCTCCAAGGTTGAGCACATTAATTCCACACTCAATGGTCACCAGAATAGACTTACGCAGGCTGAGGAAAGAATGTCCATGCCAGAAGAGGATTTACAATCGGCTACCAAGTCCATCAAAAAGTTGTAATGGAAACATAGGACATTTAGGCAAAGGATGACAATTTTGAGTGGCAATCTCCAAAGAATAAAGTCTGTAATCTTGGGATACCAGAATCAAATACAGCAGGAAAAATTGAGACATTTGTGGAGCAGCTCCTATTAGACTTGCTAAATTAATGGCAAATGTTGCTGGTAGAGCATTCCCAGTAATCAGTAATCAGGGGTTCAGCGTCAGGAGTGGCCTTGCGACTGATTATTGCCACATTGTTAAATTGCCAAAATCACAACAACGTTGTTGGATTGGCCATAGCAGTGGGCAGGTTGAGTTAGAAGTGTATTAATTCCTCCACAGTTCCTAACTATACCAATGTGGTTCAACAAGCCCGAAAGTCATTTCTTGTTATAAAGGGGATGTTGTGTGAATGCAATTTGAAGTATTCAATGCTGTATCCAGCTAAACTATGCATGAAATATCAAGACAAAGCAAACTTCCTAATTTCTGAGGCTGCACACACATTTACAGAAACGTTTGAAGTGTGCAGCAATCACCTTCAGGGCCCATTGGAGGAAGGCATTTGACTCTTTAATGAAGGATATGTGGGCACTTAGCAGCGATATTTCAGCTATGCTCTTTTTATATTAATGTGAGACTCAGAGATGGAGGGATATTAATCAACGATTCACTGCAAATAGATATGGCTGGGAAATGTTGGTCTGGCTGGCAATCCACTCTAGGGAGCTTCCCAGGTGCACACTAGAATAGGCACTACATGTGTTTTACTGTTTGTTATTGTTAGGCAGAAACCTGCACAGTTCCCTTTGGGAGCACTGCAAAAGATTAAGGACTACAGGTGTTAGCAGTAAACCCACTTGGTAGCAGTCTGTACCACCCAGATTTACCTGGTAGCTGTGGCTGAGCAGTCAGACTTCCCTCAAGAAGAGTTAGGCAGTATGCAAAGTATACACAATAGGCACTCAGACACAATAATACAAGCAAACACTGACCAGAGCTTTGGTATCAAAGTATATAATTATTTATTTAAAAACACACTGTTTGAAACACTCCAGCACTCTTATTGTAAAACACTCTAAACACTTATTATAATATATACAACCCTTATTCCTTATCAGATAAGTCTTAGTTAACACCACTTATTTCCATACAGAGATGAGCGCTTAACTATAGATGGCACTCCAAAAAGTTCATGAAGAAGGGAGGGAAAAAGACAGAATATGGAAAGGTACACCACTCTAAGGTTTAAGAACACTATTAGCAAGGCAGAAGAGCAAAAAGTCACTTGTGAGCCAAAGTCCATAGGCTGGGCCCACTCTTAGAGAGAGCAGAGCACAAATGCGCCCAAGATCACACAGTTACACTAGGCTTAGAATGTCTTGCAGAGAGTTCGAAAAGAATTTAGAGAGGCTCAGAAAAGTTTAGCCAGGCTGTCCCAGGCTAACCCAGGTTCGAAAGCCGGGGGCTAAATCTACCCCGTACAGTCGGTGGCAAGGGAAGCCAGGCGCGACACGGTACCTTAAGTGGGAAGGATCCTCCAGCGGTGGCAGTTGTTCCTGGCAGTGGGTGCAAGTCTCGTCGTCATCCAGGGGAAGAGAAGATCTCGACTTGGAGGAAAGATGAAGGTCGTTGCACTGCCAGGGAAGAAACGAGCCGCTGAGTTTTCCGGTTAAAGGTATTACCCTTTATTTCGCGGTCGTGGTAAAACGTGGTATTCCGGTTGCCGGGGTGCTTGGCACAGGCAAGGCGGCCACGAGATGTGTCGGGAAGGCGAAAAGACGGTGAAACTGGTTATCCCCACCAAAGGAAGAAGACTCTCTGGCTGGAGATCTCCTCTTTCGTTGGGAAAAGTGGTGAGACGGTCCAGCAGGGCTCCATTGGTGGTGTCGTCGTGGCAGGTCGGCTCAGCTTCTCCCTCGTCGGATTCTTAGGTCCTGTGGCGACTTCTGAAGTTCCAGTCCCCAAAGCCCTGCTTTTATGCAGAAAACCCCCATTCACTCAGCCTAGCTGTCACTCAAACATGCTAAGTGGTGAGCCGGCCGGCTCACCACTTGGGCCTATCAGGACGGATTGCGACTTGAGTTGCCTAGGCAACTCAGTCCAGGGTGCCTAATCCCCCTCCACCCCTTCTAAGTACCCCAGACAGAGTGGCACCACTTTGGAGGGCTTCTGTGGAGAAGCCCGCCAAAAAAGTGGAACAAAGGGCTCGACTTGGGTTGGAGTCACAGAAGAGAACACAAACACCATTTTAGAACCGAGTTTTGGCAAAAAATACCAACCAGAGAATTAATAATAATTAAATAAACCGGCGGTATGTTCGAGGCTATCGTAATTAAATAAATAAAGATAGTAGCCTCGAACAATGGGAAAATCCCATAGAGAAATATTTGCGGTTGAATATAAAAAGTAGTATCCACTGCCACCAGCCAAAACTCGATCAGGGGGGGCGGAGACGTGCCCCCTCGACTAACAGACCCCGGGGCAATCGAATTGCCCCAGCCAGTACGTCCACAATATGATGGTTTGTGCTGGTTCTGTTCAGAATTCAAGACTAGTAAAGTCAATGGTGACTTTACATGCCCTGGGAGACAGTAGTCAGTCCCAGGGTATGGAGTCTATACTGGGGGGTCACTATGACACCCATGTGTTACTGCACTGAGGGTGCTGTGTAACACACATCACAAAAACACATGAAGCCCTATGGAGTAAAAGACCCCATAGCCCATTAAACACATCTAGAGTCAAAGAAACACACTCAAATCATGTCCAAGAGTGAGGGTAAAAGAGTCTCACTCTTGGCAGGAGAAAAGAATAAACCCCAAAAATCCAGCAAAGCTGCTGGGCGACTCACTAGGTTAGGAAATTCAGCCTAAACAGAGAATTCTCCCTAACAGTTATGGTGGGGGATTTTGTTTTGTTATTCATTGTGGGAAATGGGCACAGGCCTTTCTGGCTTTCTGGTGGAGCTGCAAAGAGAAATGTGTATGATTATTACATGAGTGTCTCACCTGTTGGTCTTGCTTGTCATCTGATATGCAGCCGAGGTGAGAAAAAATAAGGGCAATACTTTCTAGATGCCACTGTGTCCTCCTGAGTGACAAAAGGAACAAGGGGGAAACCAGAGGAGCATCCTCTAAAGTGGAGGGAAAAAGCTTTGGGCAGAAAAAACCCTCCACAGACGGGCCAATTACTGTGCAGCAATGCTCCAAGAGATGGTAGCAGTCAGATCCACAGATCACAAGAGGGGGCAAGCATATACGGGGGACGATGAGAAGAGATATTCAGGGCAGAGATGAGCAGAAAAGAAGTCAAGGTACCAGAAAATGAAAAAGCGGAAAACTTCAGGCAGTGTATGGGTGCAGAAGGAGGAGACTGACACACGGGTGGCATAGTGGTTGCTATAGACTTTTATTTTGCCTCAAAATGAAAGAGAAAACCTATCTGTCCCTACTTCTATGAAGGATTTCCCTGCCTCAACTAAAATACTGAGGGTGTCGTTAGAATGTCCTTGTAACTCAAAAGTTCACCGTCCTGTGTGCAAAGTCCCTCTCTATGTCCCTTACACTTATAACTAAATTAAAGGTTGCACCAATGTTCTTTGTTCAGGAGAAAGACTCCCTTCTCCTGGACTAGTTTCACAGTTTTGGTCGTGATTTGCCTTACAAGTTCTTTATCCGGGGAAATGACTCCCTTACCCTGGTGACACTTGTTTAGCCAGGGGGAATGACTCCCTTCCCCGGGCTTCTTTACTTGACCCTTTCATGTAGTTTTACCTACCAGGAGAATTACTCCCCTCTTCTGGTATTCAGGCTTTCACAGTTCCTCAGAAAGCCAGGGGGCATGACTCCCTTCCCCTAGCCTCTTTACAGGTTTCTCCTTTCTGATTTTAGTAACCAGGAGAATTACTCCCTTCTCCTTGTATCCTGGAATTTCATAAGTCCACACAAAACCAAGGGGAATGACTCCCTTCTCCTGGCTTTTCCACTTTAGGATTTCTTAGCAACACAGTTCAAACAAACATAGGGTTCTCGACCCAGGCTTTCCCCAGTATGGCTCACTTGGTTCACTAGCCTGCCAAGTACTGCCACGTGGAAGATGTTTCAACTTTCTCTTCTTCTTCTTAGCTGTGGGCCCAAACCCATGTTTCACAACTTTGTTTAGTAGGCAAACCTGGATCACTAACCAGCAAAACAATGACACAAGTAAAATGCAGTTGCTCCCTTATTCTCATCTGGTGCCGGTCTCCGATCCGTGTTTCTCTGGTTGGTTCACTAGGCAGACTTGGTTTACTCACCTGTCAAGTACTGCCATGACGAATATATGTGATAATGCCTTTTTGAGGATTTTCATCAGTGTTAGGGTTTCTGGTATGACCCTACTTTCGCCACATCCTCCCTAAGCTAAGGGGGTCTTGTCCTTCCCCTGTTATTAGCATAGGGTATTAGGTTACTGCCACATGAGTCCCAAAACCCTCTTGTGTCCGCACCAGCCAAACCATATAGCCCTGTACCTTTCGGGATCTTCTTGGCGGGCTTCATTCTGTCCTTGGGTTTGTGTTCATGTCTTCTACTGCTTCCGTGTCTTTGTCCTTCTCTTTGGCGGCTGCGCAGCTTCAGACCTCCTGCAGCTTTTGCGTCTGCTTCGTACCGCGCTGGCTCCTTCCTTGCAATGGTTGTTCTATGGCTCCGCCAGCCACCGGTAAAGTCCTTCAGTGTTGGATCATCTAGAGACACTCGTGCCCCTCTCTGAGTTCCCGCGCCGACTTGCTACACCGTTCCTGGCTCCTCATGGGATGGCTTGACAGATTGCTTAGCACCTCGGTTTTTAATTCAGTTTCTTCAGTCAGCTCTTGAGAAACACTAGAATGCTCACCTATTGTTCTGGCGGCATTCTTCATAGTTCTTCACCTCCTCCTCATCTCAGTCTTTGTTCCACAAGTCCTACTTAGGTCTTCTGGACTCTCCCTTGTCTCAGTAGTGGTTATCTCTGTGGTCTAACACACAAACATGGGGTGATGTGGAATTGTGTGTGGGGGTCTATGAGGGTTGGGTTGGAGGTGATCATACTTCATTCTCCCTAGATGGTTGTCCCTGTCCCCACAGGGGGAGCCTCTCCGCATGAGATCAACCCACTATGCACCCTCCCCCCCAGGGGAACAGTTGGGTAGCAGCCTCACCTTGCTGGCCTTATGGGAAGGGTCTCCACCTGGGGAGAAGTGACAAAATCTAGGGCTTCATCACAGCAGAAAAACAGAAAGGAAACAGCATCCATGACAGTGAGATGTGCAGAGTTGTGAAGCGGACTGTAGCTCTTGTCATTTTAATATATCCAAATGAGCCTGAATGGCAGTGCTCAGTCATCCGCCATCTTGGAGGAAGACAGACCCCTTCCAGATACAGCATGCTAGAACAATAAGGAAGTCACCAAACCTTCTTCCAGCTCTGCCATAAAGCCCACCGAGTCCTAGGGAACATGACACAGTGGTGCTAAAAGGGTGTTGTTTGGTCACAGTCCAAGGCACAGTCTGGCTTGCATGGCAACTTGGCAAGTGTAGAAAAGACGCAACAGAGGTAAATTGCTCTTAAGGGATCTAAAGTAACTCATCTATCCGTGGGCTTTTGGAATGTGAGGTGGATAAATAACCATGCTAACGCATGAAAACACTACTGTATTTGGAACATCATGATATACATGTTGCTGTTCTTCAGGAATCACATTTGACAAAGGCAACTCAAGGTATGTCTCTAAGAAATGGCGCTTCCACAAATATTTTTCATCTTTCCCATCTCATAGCTCTTCTGTTGCCTTCTTCATAAGACATAAACTCTCTTACAAATTGCAATGGGAAAATCAGGATAAAGAAGGCAGGTTTCCAACCTTTGCTTGGCCTATCATTGAGATTTTAGTTCTCTTTGTAAAGGTGTATTGTATGGTTGCAGAAGTGAGGCTCGGACACAAATGTGGCATCGTTTTGGATATAGGGCCTCATTACACGGATGGCGGTAAGGATTTACCGGTACGAGTAAAATACCGGTACCGGTAAATCCTTACTGCCTTACTACGAGGTCCCTTTGCGGGTTGGGGGATTTAACGCCTGCTTTGTGCAGGCGTTAAAAACCAACCCGCAAAGGGACCCAGGGAGCTAATTACGGTACCGCAATTTGCGGTACCGTAATTAGCGCCTTCCCCATTCCCATTGAGCCCTATGGGGCAAAAATGGGAATGGGGAAGAGCAATGGTGGAAGGGGGAATTACCGCCCCGCCAACCTTGGAATGGGGCGGTAATTCCCCTTTCCGCCATGGTGGTGCCGGTATTTTACCGGCGTGAACCATGGCGCTAATAGCGCCATGGTTCTCCGCCATCCGTGTAATGAGGCCCATAGACTTTTATTCAATAAAAGGGTTGGAAAAATGACCTCTCTGCCCTAAAGCGAAGAGGAGTTTCCCCTGTTTCTGATCCTAACACTAATAACTTAAACCTAATGTGCAAAGACACTATATTCACAACTAAAGTGATAATGACAGTTCTTGTCAACAGAAAAGTTCCCTGTGTCTTGGGTTGCCAAAACAATAAAGTAAATGCTCCTGTTCCACAAAGTAGTATTTGAATAACCAGGGATTGACTCCTTTCCCCTGGATTCCTTCTTGTTTCATTTCACAAGATAGGATCTCATCTCCTCATTATGTGGTTTTCTGTGTGTGGAAAAACAGTTCAAAAAGAAAACACAGTGTTCAATTGGCCAGGAGGCTTTTCTCCCTTCCCTGGGCTTTCCGAGCTTTCCCAAAGGTGTATCAAAAGTTCTCAGCTTTTCCATTCTTTCTTGTTGGAGAAATGATGGGGTCTGCTTTATGCACCAACCTGAAATAAATTCTTTCAATGGTTCAGTTGGGGTGATGGCTCACTAATTAATGTTAGCACAATTAAAACCACTAACACGTTAATGTGGTGATAAGAGGTTTATTGGTAATTCAAGAAGGTTTCCAAAACGTCGTCCTCTCATGTATAGCTTAAATTCTTGAATGACAAGTCCTTAACCAGTGGTGTTCCAAGTTGTATTAGTAGATTAAGTCCGTATTTCATAATATTGTTTTGTGGGAAAAAGTCATTCCTGATTGCAATTCATCTATATATAGAGCATATTGAGTGTCTTGTGTTGATTCTTCAAAAAGTCATTCCTGTTGGCAAATTCTCTAATTTACGTTCTTATAGATGATAAGTATTGAGTTTATTATACTGGTTCCTCATATACAGAGCGTATTTCTGTGCTTTCTTGCCAGAACTTCAAGTTATCCTTATCCTTTCAAATGGGTGTGGGTCCCGGACTCGTACTAAGGTATCACACCAGCTTGGTGTACTCTTCTGCCAAGCATAGGTGTTTTCTTTGTTTGTCTCTGTTTCTCTCAGGGTCCCAGACCCTCTTGTTCTCTGGATTTTATATGGGTGTGGGTCCCAGACTCGCAATGGGGTTTCACAATAGCTTGGTTTACTCTCCTGCCAAGCATAGACCTGTTTCCTCTCTCTCTGTTATTTTCGGGCTCCCAGAAACTCTTATCTTGTGTCCTGTACTTGAAAGGTGCCTTTTTTTCGGGATGGCAATTTCTCTGCTGTTTATTGCTTCCTTCTCGGACTGTGGGTTGTTTGGGCAGTGGTCGGCATAGTTCCTTCATCCTGAACCACCTTTGTGCTTCCATTCAACTCTGTGCACAGCGTCTCGCGGTTCGTCTCCCTGCTTGTTGGGACATCGTCTCCCGGGTATCCTTGTTAGAGGATGACTCTCTGCATGTTGGATTCGCTCTGCTATTTTCAATTGCCTTGGACCAATCAAGTGTTGTGAGGGATTGGATCGTTCACTCCAGTTCTCTGGAGTGATCTTCGTACTCCTGGTCATCTCCTTCACTGTACTTGTATTGGAAGTATATGGAAAGCAAATTGTGTTTTTACTAAGGTCTAATATAATAGGCTGGCTGACTTAACACCAAATGATATTAACACTGGAGGGGATTGGGAGAAGGAGTTACATTTAGCACAGAAGGAGGGTGTACTAAAGTGGAAGTATACCGCATTCTCAGGGGGTGGTCATCCCTAATCCCTTGAGGGTCTTCCTCTTCCATGCAATCCTCCCCCGGTGTACCACCCCCAGGGGGATTATTGTACTGTGAATGCACATCCCTAGCCCCATCGGAAAAGTCTCCCCCTAGGGGAGAAGGGTTGACAACATCCGATTCGTCACTGTATGCACCCAACATCGACTCCCCAGCATTTAATGAGGTGATGGGTCACTTCTGTAGTTTCCTACACTATTCTATCATATTGAATGGAGATGTCAAAACTGCCATAGGCCTAGATTTCGACAGATCCAAACCATCAACAATACCACTGTCAACATCTGCTCACACAGGTTTGAACTGTCTGGTCATTATGTGTTTGTAGACTTATGGAGGACCCATCATCTGGGTGAAACTCAGTTTACGTTTTATAAATCTGTACATGGTACAGCTTTTAGAATTGATTATATGCTCATTACACTAAATTTGTCACTGTGGTTGATAGTTTTCCACACTTCTGAGACATATTTTGAAACATTCCTCAGTGATATAGTATGCAGATTTTCGAGCTTGACTTCCCTGTACTAGAGCCTAGTTCTTCAAGGGAGCTAGCATTCAGGATGTGATATTTAGGGTCACACCCAAGAAAAACAAGTAATGTGGAGTCATTGGAGTAAAGTGACATAATCAGGTAGGTGTAAAATGCTTGCACAGGGTGTATGCATTTCCCTAGATCATGGGACTCTTAAAACACTGATGGGAGACCTAGATTGGGCATTGGACTGAAGATGAAGAGGCAGTTTGAAAAATCTGGCGACACAAAGCTACTTAACACGATTAGTGCATACATTGAGACGTTTAATGCACTACCTGGCTGGGAACTTGTGTTCTTAGGCAGAATATTCTCTGCTGTGAAATACGGTGAGGGAGGGGCACCTTGTAGGATGCTGGCTTGGTTAGTCAAAGTAGAGTGCATGATATTCCCAGCATGCTGTGGGACAATAGCTCACAAGCATTTAGGGAAGAACAAATCAGCAAAGTAGTTAAAGTCTATTAGCATAGCTTGTATTCCTCTAAGCTTCCTGGAAGTGGATGAGAAAGAATAGAGTACTAGTTTTACAAAGCTCTATTTTGAATTATTAACCCCTTCAAGGAAGCCCTAAATGCCCCCAATCTCTGACAGCGAGACCATTCAGCCAGAATATGGGTTTGCTTTGTAGGAAGGCTGCAGGTTAAAGAGGATTTCCCTCCTCTTAGACACTTTCTAAAGGCAATGCAGAACTAGATGCTTGATGGGGGTACCAGTGTACTCAGGAGACCCCCGGCCGGCACATATAGCTGAGGTTTGCTCTGAGAGTACTTTAAGACGAGATAGCTGCACCTTGAGATGGATGGGGTGTAGATTTATTACTCCAACACCAATCAATAAGGACAACTCAATGGTTTGGCAAAGGGAGTCCGTTTAATGACAAGTACAAAAAACGGGGAGTCATGGCAATCAGCAGTGATGCGATAGTCCGTCTCGCTTCAACTCCAACAAACTTCATACAAATCATAACTTTTATACTCAAAACGCGTCATAATTAATGTGTAACACTCAAAAGTTAACATGCAATTTCATTGGTTAGGAAAGGTAACTTTAATATATGTGCTATAACTGTATATGGTAACGGAGTGAGGTGATTGGGTAAATACTGTCAGGTGGGCATCTAAGCCCTTCCTTCAAAATGCTTACTGTAGAGGTCACTAAAAGTATGACGTCCCATTGGTTCTACTACTATAGGACCCTAAATTATTTGGTCCATTGTGATTGGGTTGGCACCAACCCCATGCATACATTTCCACTTTACTTAGCAGCATGCAGAATGGTCAGCCAGGTGCAGGGTGCCCCCTCAGCTACCCGGCATTCCTTAAATTATGGTTACAATCAATCATCACTTGAACAACAATGTGTCAATTATTTTACTGTAGTTGGCCTTGAAACTGCATCTTCTGTCTGGAAAAGTTCTGATATCTCTGTCTGGGCGGACGCCAATCATAGGTGTGAACTTGTGCTTCTCCTCGCTCGGATGGTCACGTGATGCGGACACAGTGAATTTTCCTAGGTTCTCTCAATTCGTGTATTTAATTCTTATTCGGCTTGCCACCTGCGTACGCTTCCTTATCTTGACCTTTCAGAAACAGGATATTCTGTTCTTACGTTTCAATTAGATATAACTACTGTTCGTTCCTTCTATTGGTATGACCTTGACTCTCTTGGCATGAGTTGCATCTGCTGAGTTTCGATTCAGCCGTCTCTTCTCAATTTGCTAGAATATGAATCTTGTCTTGTTTGGCCTATAGTAACCTGAGTTGATTCTGCTTTTCGTGTAAAGTGGAATCGCACTTATAATAATGTATTTCGTTTTGAGGTAGATTATGTACAGTGGCGCTTGCCACGCTATTCTTCTACTTAGTATAGCAAGCTGCACTGTTTTCTTAGCTTTCTTATGGTTTCAAGCATATGTACAGGTGTTAGCTGGTTGAATATCTTCATCCTGCTTACAGCTTAGCTCTCTTATGCTTTGATAGTTTTCTATCACTTTAAGCTCACAATTTCTTTACTCATGGTATTTCATCTCCTTGTGTCATTCTTGGTTCATCATTTGTTCTATTTGTGAGTCTGTCTGGGCTCTCGTGACTTCACCATTCATCTTCTATTAAGACCTTTTTTGGTTTCTTCCAGGATGGTACTTAGGCAATCTTCATTTCGTCTCATTTGTTGGTAGGGTTTTCTCAAAGGATACCATACTGTCCATGGTTGTATGGTTATTGGTACTTCAATAGGTGTTGCTCTTCTGATGGGTACTGGGCAGAGCCCTACTGCGGCTCTCTGCTGGTTTATTTGCTCATCATACGTCACATATTTTGGTGTGAACGTTCTGGTACTTCAAAATGGGCGATGGGAGTGCAGGCTTTATTTGGGACCTCCTCTACACTCCCCCCTCTGGGCGATTCATCGACTACTTTCACCTCCTTCTTTGGATGCAATTCACTTGATTCTTCTATGTTTATCTTCACTCCATCGCCTGGGTTCATCCCTTCTTCATCTTCTGGATCTATACATGATGGTTTGAAGAAGTGTCTCTTTGGAGTCCATATTTGTATTACTCCTTTCAGGCTTCTTGCTGTCCTTGCATGTTCGTCTTTATTCCATGTCATTAGTTGACATTGTCCTTTGGGGCTACAGTAAACCCATCTTCCCACATAATTTCTGTGTTTCCTGGGATAGAGAATCTTTGTACCTTCTGGCACGTGCCTGCTGGCCTTCACAAAGTCTCTTATTTCTTCATCAGTCAGGTCTTTGGGCTTCCATTCTCGCTTGACATCAATCATGATCTTCATCCCTGTGGCTTTCTTCACAGATTTCTGGCATTGCAAGATTATTATCTTGATAACACAAAAACCTAGTAATGTCATCACTAGCAGGGCTCCTAGAAACTTGAATATGTCTGCCATCCATTGTGGGACCCAAGAGAATAGTGATCCAAAACAGCTGTCATCATCAACTTTGTCAGTTTCGGCGATCATCTGGTTCTGTAGCTTCGTCAGCATACCTATGGCTTCTGTTAAGGTTCCATTTTCCTCGTCGTGAGAAGATATAAATGTGCAACACGATTCTCCTATTTTTGCACAGACTCCTCCATCCATGGATGTGAACATGTCAAGCACATATCTGTTCTGGAGAGTCATCAGTCAGATGGCTCTTAACTCTTCCTTGAATCCTTTTATTGTCGTGTTGATGGTCTGCAGTAACTCCCATCCTGTTATCTGTAACCATTTAGTATTTGCTCCAACTTGGAATCTTGGCATGAAATGTGCTGTGAACACTGATGAGGTGAGGCTGAACAGCCTGTGTTCATATGGGATTGCATGAAAAGCTTCTTCTGATTTAGCAGAGAAGTAATTCTCTCTCTTCATCCGAGTTATCAGTTCCACAGATCTCTTCTTTCTCAGGTGAGCACCTGCTTTTGGGAAACTGTCAATATTCAGGTCACTATCGTGCATATGCCTCCCCAGTCTCTTGGCAGTCTGATGTATGCTTTGGATCCACATGCCCAATAATGATCCATAATCACTGCAGTTCCATGTACCATTCCTGGAGCGTCAAAAACTCGTGCACAGTTCTGATTCTCTCCCATCTTCCTTGTGCCATTATTCTTGAAGCAGAATTTTGGGCTTTCCAGTGGCACTATCTGTAAGGGTCCTCCTCTGTCTTCGACCCATGTCAGCAGTTTTGGAAGCTTGGGCCACAATGGTTTGCATTCGTTTTGCACTATGTTGAAGGTGGGCTCGTAGTGACCGAAGACCATCCATGCTCGGCATATCACTATGCTTTTCACTACTCCTTTCACCCATTGGTGAAAGCACTGTTCCCCAAATTTGCATTTGGCCTTGATTCTTCCATCTCCGAGCCTCTTCTGGAGTTTTTCCTTGGACATTTAGTTTCTGATTTGCTTCTCTTCTGATCTCTGCTCCTTTAACTCCAGGCTTCTCATATCTGATCACAATGTGTTTCGTCTTTCCATTGTTTCTTGTTTTTATGGCCTGGACATAATCTTCTTCATTTGGATCAGTTACTTCAGTTGCCCATTTCAGAGAGGCATCACTACCCATTAACTGGCCTCTGGTCTTGCACATTGCTACGTGTGACATACAGTGTGCTGTCTGGACATCGATTTCTACAGCTACGAAGATCCAAAAAAAATAAATGTGAAAACAAATAAAAAAATCGATCCTTTGACCTGTCGACCCTTTGGTGTCGATCCTTTGACCTCTCAACCCTTTTACTGTCGATCCTTTGACCTAGAACCGTATGGTAGGAGTGCGCAAACAAAGCATTCCCCTTCTGAACCTCGTCTTCCAACTTATTTCATATGCTGGTACCAAATGTTGTTTCCCAGATGTTCTGTGCTGTCCAGGCAGTCATTTAGTTCATTGTCTTCTCCATGCATACATTTTTTGATTCTTAATGCTTTCCTGTAGTTGGCTAGGACTACATCCCTGAATGCATCGGTATGACTTTTTCTTGCTGGAGGATTCTCAGGTATTGTGGTCCATGGTGCAGGCCTCCTTATCTGCACAATTTGCGTGGGTAAGAGTCTGGCAGCTCTTTCCTTCTCTTCATTCATCTTTCTCTGTCGGGCTAGAAATGTTCATATCCATTCTGGCATTGGTCTAGTATATGGTTGTACTGTGGAACTGATATTTGTCCCTTGTGTTGGAATGTATATGCTTTGTAATACAGTTTCTGTGATTTTGTTCTTCAGTTCCTCTTGTAGTTCTCTTGCTCTGGCTATGTGCGGAACTGATGAGTCTACTATCAGTTGTGTATGTGCAGAGAGTTTCTCAGTGTTGGTTTCTGATATAACTGCTTCTGTTGGTTTTTGCTTTAATTCTGGTTTTCTCACAACATCTGCTGTGGAGTTTCTTATGGCAGGCATTCTCTTCTTCTCTGCTGCTTTGGTTTGTGGTCCTGCAGTCATTGCCTGTAGGCCTGTTTAATGTGCATTCAGTGTTTGCGTGCGTGTAGTTGTGTAGTTGTCAGTGATGTTACTTCATTTATTCCTTGCCGACCCTGTATCTGGCCTTTCTTTTCATTCGTTAACACAAGTGTGTGTGTATCGTTGCTAATTACATCCATTTCAAGTTCATTCACTCCACCATCCACTCTTCTAGGGCCTGGAATGACTATATAAGGTCTGGGTGCTTTTGTGGGGTTTATGCGTGCATCATTAGGTGGGTGCACTGAACATGGGACGCTTTGTGCACCAATAAAGAATGCAGTTCTGGTTGTTAATGACAGTAAAACAATAATGAATATGATGCATAGGTACATTATGCCCCTGAAGGTCAGGCGACAGCATTTTCTTCCAGAGAAGCGGGGTTGCCTCTCTTCTGGTGGGAGGACCAGATTGCTGTTCTGGACCGCCATCTCGATCATTCAACAAATGTCAGTGTTTATTGTTTCTGTATTTTAAGAGTGTCCGGTACTCCACAAGTGTCCCCCCTCTTGCGAGTTACAAATTGTTTCTTTTGTCAGGATACAGTTCCTTTGCTAGATTATGGGAAAAATCAGAACCAAAATAACATTTAAGTGAGTCCCTTTACTGTGCATGTTCAAAATAGGTGAGTTCCCAATCCACTCCTTGGATTTGCTTCAGTCCTGAGGACATAAGGGGGCATTACGACCCTGGCGTTAAGGGTTTAACGGCGGCGTAAAAGGTGTCGGCGCCGTTAAACCCTTAATGCCTGATTACGAGGTCCCTTTGCGGGACCCGACCTTAACGTCTTGTTTTACCAGCCGTTAAAGTAGGGTGCCGCAAAGGGACCTTGGTGCTAAGTACAGTGCCGCAATTTGCTGCTCCGTACTTAGCACCTTCCCCATTCCCATTGGGCCCTATGGGACATAAATGGGAATGGGGAAGGGCCTATGGTGAATGGGGAATTACCACACCGCCAACCTTGGAAGTGGGCAGTAATTCCGCCATTCACCATGGCGCACCCTGGCATGGACCATGGTGCTAATAGCACCATGGTTTAGCGCCGGGGTCGTAATGAGGCCCATAGTGTACGTTGATCAGTATGAAGGATTAGGGGCAAAAATAACAACAAATATGACACATGAAGCTCTTGACACCGGTTCCTTGATCTGCCCCTTGGCAGAAGGCTCTTAGAACCTCCTCAGATAGCTCCTCTAATGGTTAGAAAGTTCAACTTGGAGTAGGATTCCGTGTAAGAGCATTCCCATCTGCGCAATATTAGCTGGGTGTCTGATGAAAGTGAGGACGTCAACATCTGGTGACAGGCACATCCGTCCTGTCTTGCTGAGGTTCAGGATTATATATCTTCTCCTAAATGTGAACAATGTCTGAACTGTCTGGTCGTGTTGAGTGCGATTAGAATTATGATTTTATTTAAAAGATGGCTTAAGTGTTCTGCATTTGCTAGGTCTCGAAGAAACGGGAGAGTTTCTGTTGTTCTCCCGATAAGAGTTGGACAGTCTTCGATTATGCGAAAGAACAGTGTGTTGATAAGCTCATCTATTTCCGCCTGTGTTGGGAACATTTGATTCTTTCTCACTGTACACAGGGAGTAGGATAAATTGTTCGGCAATAACAGTGAGGAGTTGTCTTATTGTCTTTTTGTTTTCAGGATCTTGTAGAAAGTTAGTGACATTGGAGAGCCTCCCTACCAATGATGGGTATGATCTTAGCACTAGAACAAGATATGTTATTGTGTCCTTTGTGATGTCTCTACTGTGGGACACCATATGTGATTCCGAATAGTGTCTCAGTAATAAACGAATCGGGATACTGGATTTGCTTCCAATGTAAGTGTCCTCGGTCACATTTTGGCATATTCTTTCCTCGAAGCTTAAGTATGTCTCCGTTCAAAGTTCAAAGTCATTAGACTGTGTTGTGGCTTGTGCGTGCAATTTTCTTCTTCACCCTGCAAGTAGGATGCACAGAGTGTCTGTTTATTTATGTCCTTATCCCATTTCTGCTAAGAGGAAGTGTCCCATTTAAGCCACAATTTGCAAAAAGTTATTTGTCTTTGTCTTGCTGGTCATGCGTCCTTCTTCTGCCTCATGGATCTCGTCTGCACCTGCTGTGGTTCTTCCCCGTCGCTCGTCGATTCCTCTCATTGGGGTGCGGCAGGGGTCTTCTCCGATGTAGGGTTTTATATCGCAGAGAAAAATCCAAGCTCTCCTGCCTTGTAGTTTCACTGTGGACGGAGTGCAGTCCTCCACTGTAAAAGGACCATTGAACCTTGGCTCGTCCCACTTTTTCTTTGTATGATTCCTTACAAGGACGGCGTCTCCAGAGAAGACGGGTGGAACACGGAGACCTTGAACTTGGTCTTTTGTAGTGTCTCCTTCTGTGTTCTGTGCTGCTCTGCACACTTTTCGTTGTCGCTGCAGCTGGTCTGAAATTAAAGTAAGGCAAGATGTCATGCAGTTCAGATAGTTTTGCATTTCAGACCCTAAAACTTCTCCTGTTGACTGGGAATTACATCTAGTTCTATCTCGGGGTGTCAGAAGAGTTCTCATTCTTCTTCCTGTGGTTATCTTGTGTGGCGTAAGATGATGATCGGACCCGGGTTGGTTCCGAATTGCATACAGTGCCAGTGGAAGGCAGTGCAACCATCCCTTCTTTAGAGTAAGCTTCAACTTGGCTATCCTTTCCTTTAACAAGCCGTTGAGCTTCTCACAGATCCCATTACCTTGTGGATGATACGCCGATGAGAACTTGTGCTTTATACCAAGCAGCAAGCTAATCTGCTCGAACACTGCATTGACAAAATGAGGGCCATTATCTGACATCATGACCTTTCACACCCCCCACCTGGGGAAAAATTCTCTCACTAAAAATGTGGCCGCAAAAGTAGAGTCTGGGTATGTACATGGACCTGCCTCAATCCATCTAGAGAATGGACACACCACAACAATTAAATATCTGTAGCTGTTACATACTTGAATCATTTCAACGTAATCGACATACAAGTGTTGAAAAGGCCCATTTGGCCTTTGGATGATTCCTCTCACTACTTTTAATGTGTGCCCCACCGTAAATTGCTGCCAGATTATACAGTTCACTAGAAAGAATGCAACGTGCTCTGCTAAATTCGGTATGAACCAGTCTTCTGCGAGTGTTCCTGCTAGGTTCATTTTGTCATGTGCACCGGGTAATGTAACTGCTCCAGTGCTGCTTTTTAATAGGGCTACAGGCATGACTGGTTTACCAGTGCTGTCTTGTCGCCACAAGCTGTCAGAGGGGTTTAAAGAACACCCTCGACATTTCCACAGGTTCTTCTCTTCCTGTGGTGCCTCCCCTTGGAGTTCCATTAGCTGTGTTTGCCCCAAATTACTGTAACTTTCCGGTGCAGTTCGTGTAACCATCATTCGTTTGTTGTTATGGATAACTTCCACTTCCATAATCGTCTCACTTTTGGATTCCATGTGCTTGGCTTCTGTATTTTCTGCTTGATTCCCATGTGAGATAAAATCTGTCCCCTTCGTGTGGGTGGCGCATTTCACGACCGCTATGCCCATTGGGAGCTGTAGTGCCTTGATCAGCCTGTCCAATAAGGCTGCGTGCTGCACTGGCGTGCCGTCTGCTTGGAGGTAGCCCCTCCTTCTCCAGTGCGCTAAGCCTTTGTGCACTGTTGACGTCACATAGGCGGAGTCACTGTACACCGTTACTTCCTGGTCTGCGTGATTCTCGATGGCGAGTATCAACACCAATAGTTCTGCAGCCTATGCTGATTAATAAGATGGTATTCATGCTCTAAGAAGCACTCTAAACTCTCCATTTGATGTGTGTTTCATTACAGCAACGCCTGTGTATCTTTGCCTGTCACTTTGATCGATCCTCGAAGACCCATCAATAAAGACAATCTCTCCTCCTGCCAAGGCATTTTCTTTCACCCTGGGATTTCATCATAGAATTCTTCATAATTTGCACAGTCATGTATCGGCTCTCCTTTAGTGACTGGCTCTGCTATGAACATAGCTGGGGTCACTGTCTTACATCGGACTATCTTAATCGATGGATTTGATATGATTACTTCATAAGCAGAATCTCTCTGAGATGTCAATGTGCCCTTTGGTTTCTCTAGAATGGCAAATAGCGAGTGCTCGACGTACAACGTCATGGAGCATCCCATTACAATGGTTGTAGCTTTCTCTACGGCAAACACTGCGGCAGCTAAACTTTGTCCGCCTGTGAAATGACTCCTCATAACTGGGTTCAAGTTCCCACTGTAGTACGCCAGGGGCTTGTACCCCAACGTGGTTCTCTGTGTGAGTACTGTCGTCATAATGCTGCCATATGTGTGTGAAAACAGGTAAAATTCCTCTGCATAATTGGGTATCCCTAAAACTGGTGCTGTGCAAATGGCTGTTTTGACTTCAGCAAACCCTTTCTCCATGGTCTCAGACCATTCGATCTTTTCCTTCGTCACTTGAACCTTCTTTAGGGCCTGAAGTAAAGGCTTGGTGTAACAGCTGTAGTCGAAGACCCATGCCCTGACATAGTTGCACAGGCCTAAAAAGCTCTGCATCTGCTTTATCGTGGGTGGCTTAGCTGTGTCAAGTATGGCTTCAGCTCTTTCTGGGGTCACTCTCTTTTCCTCATTTGAGATTAGCTGGCCTATGTACATCACTTCTTGTTGACAATATTGTACATTTTCTTTGTCAACTTTATATCCCTTCTCAGCCAGTATAGTCAATAGCTGAACAGAATCGTGCCTGCATTGCTCTTCTGTGGTACTGCAGATTAAGATGTCATCCATGTATTCCAGGACGACACTTTCTAGTGCGATATTGCTCAAGTCCATCTGCAGGACTCGTTTGAAGATAGAATGAGACTCACAGTAACCCTGTGGCAGCCTCGTACTTTTCAGATGCATTTGTCTGAACGTGAAAGACATCAGATCTTGTGAGTCACGGTGCAACGGGATTGAGAAAAATGCATTTTTCAAGTCAATCACTGTGAAATATTTTGCTTCAACGGGTATGTTACATAGAACTGTAGACGGTTTAGGGACTAGAGGGAACTCGGCCTCAACAATATCGTTTATTGGCCTTAGATCTTAAATTAGCCACCACAACCCCACTTTACTGTTTTTCCTGCTTTCAGTTTGATTTTAACTTCTCCAACCCCCTTCAAGAGCCCTATGTCATAGGGGCCTGTAGTCCATACTGAGACAGCCACCTTGGCTATGTCGTCATCAAAATATTCAGGACGATTTAGTGCCAATATCATTCTCTGAGGTACGTCTCTTTTAATCATCTTTACCCAAAAGGTGAGACTCACTTCGACCATTGTCTCTACCATATCTGCTTGTTCTTCAAACAGATCATCATCGGTGACGTCAGTCAATCGATATCCTTCTTCAATGGCGATTACTGCCACCATTGTCGGCTCTCGTCATCATAACCATCAATCAAGGCCACTCTCCCTTTCACTGCAGCCGTGTGTATCATCAAGGGAAATACTTGTTCCTTCTCCTCATGCATCAGTATTCTGGGTCTGAATAAGAACTCATCAGGGGTTCTCATGATTTTGTCTGCAAGGCCTGACAATCCTGCCATAAACACACGCATACCATACGCGAAAATGTTTGGCTCTAATGGTATGGCCCTCATGGCTATGTGTCCTGAGTATGCGCTAATCATTTCGCATACATTTGAGTAGTGCATTCCTGGGGCCAGATTACAGAAACTTTGCACTGGTGCAAGTGCAAGTGCAAAGTTGCACGGTATTAGCACTAGGGCACATATTTTTATAACACTGGGACATATTAGAAATCTATTGCACTATGACAAGTGCAGTTTGGCATGGTGTAGGCATCAGGACAAAAATTGCTCTTGGGCAAAAAAGATAGATTTTCACTGCATTATTGCAACTGGGCAAAGTTTGCCCTAGTGCTAATACGGAATGGTATTAGCACTAGGGCAAACTTTGCCCTGGTGAAGAAACACATCCAAAATGTATCTTTCTTGCACTAGGGCATTTTCTTCCCCGGTGCTTATACAATGCCAAGGTGCAGTTCTCATGGTGCAATAGTTTTCTAATATGTCCTAGTGTTTTTAAAAATAGGGAAAACTTTGCCCTAGTGCTAATACCGTGCAACTTTGCCCTTGCACTGGCGCAAAGTTTCTGTAATCTGGTCCCTGGAGTGGAACATACTATGCCCTTCTCCGTGAACGAAATTGTCATGTTTAATTTTGTCATTAAATCTCGACCTAAAATATTTACTTGGGTCTGTCAAAAATATAATAAAGGTACATTCATTTCACATTCTCCTATGGAGACTGGAAGTGCATTTGTGAAGGGAATACGACTGGTAGCTCCTGTAAAACTCTGAGTATCTATGGCCTCGCCGGACAAGGAAAACTTGCCTTCGCGTATTCTTTATCTCCTATAAGGACATCCACCCTAGGTTCCCTGTGAGAGTCTGGTTTCACTGATAGGATAGAACACATCAGGGTTCCCAGTGAGCTGTCTTAGTTTATATACAAATTTGGCCCACTGTGTGCTGGTGAATTTTCCCCATTCCCATTGTTACTTCCCATTCCAGGGTTCATGGTCTGCGATAGTTGCAGCGGTGCCTGTTGGGATTGTCCTTGTGGAAAATTCCCCATGCTTTGTTGTTGCACCCCTTTTTGCACTGTGTGATTCTGTGCACCACCCTGCTGTAAAACTATGTTGGATTTGCCATGCTTGCTCCTGTTGCTTGGACGTTCTGTATCAGGCCTTGAGTTCTGCACGTGCGCGCCAAATGCCCTGTGATTCCACAAGGCCAACAAACTGGCGGTGGTCGGATCATTTGCCCATTTGACATATCTTGGTTACCATTTTGCATATTTTGAAAACCTTGTTGATTATTTTGGAAACCTCCCTGATTGCTCTGCCATCCTCTTCCCCTAAATCCTCTTCTCCTTGGATAAAATCCTGTATTGCCCTAATTATTCTGCTGCGGACTAGCCACCTGGTGCATGCTCGATTCAGCTGTGCTAGTTATCATGGCTCCCTCAAGAGCATATTTTGACAATTTCTTTTGCACCAGTTTCGCTTCCTCACCTTTTCGGGTTGCTTCATTTTTGCAATTCTTTTCCTGCAGCAGTCTACCATAATGTGCGATGGTCAACTGTACTTCAGCCCAAGGGTTGGCTTCAATTGCCACCAATTTCTTGAGTTGTTTCTGTATCGGCTCTGGCAGCCCTTGGCACAATAGATGGTAAAATACAGGTATAGATTTTGTCCAAGATTCATGAGTCTCGAGCACCCATGCGTCTTGAAAATTCTGTATGTAAATTAACGGATGTTCAGACTCCTTCATCTTTCGTGTCATTATAGCTCCCATATCAGAAGTGTCTGGATAAAGCACTCATAGCGCTTTCCATACTGTGGCTCTAAATTGTTGAATGGAGCTCCGTCGTTCGCGGTATTAATTGTGGTTACGCCAGGGTAGCCTGCTCATGCCCACACGTCATCTGCTCTTTCACCAAGTATGGCGATTAGCAGACCTTTGATGTCCCCTATTCCTAACGTGTTACCTCCTGTCATTTTTTCTAAGTAATGTATCCACTTTACGGCTCCCAATGTCAGCATTGGAAGTTTGTTTTTCAAATGTTCTCGATCCATGTGTGGCCATGGTATATATTGCGGTCTTACTCCTCCCTTCTCGAGCAACGGAAATTGGAATGTGTAGCCCTCTCTCTCTTCTCTCATTGTTCTCCTGTCTATTGCAGGGTTAATATTCCTGCATCGCTGTCTACCTGGTAATGCCCTTAGTCTGTCCATATAGGGTGGCGAAGACACCCCCCTCTGACCGTGAGATTCTTCTTCATATCGGTCAGGCTGTGTGGCGAACTCTGATGCTCTCTGTGCAGATTCGCTATTGTCTGACCACCTTATTCCTTTTTCCCTTGGGAGTCGCCTTTTGCTCCTTCCCTCTTCCTCATTTTCCTCACGCTCCTCCCTTTCAGAGTCGGACATTGTCTGTCCCCAACTAGTGAGACTTCTTGTATCCTCTTTGTTTCTGCTTATTTCTAATCTATCCAGGGATAGCTCTCTATTCTCACTACTTCGGGTGACATCCTCAGTGTCATACAGCTGAGCACTCTCCAGGTGCTTGTCTTCCCCCACCCCTTGGGGTATTTGTTCTAGCCCCATTTCATCATATATTCTATCGATCGCCTCTTCGATGCTTCTGGTGTCGAAGTCATCGTCAACATTTGCCCTAGATGTGCCTGGTACTGAATCGTACTCAGGAAAGAATTCTTCGATGTCTTCCCAGTCTACAACTGGAGCAGGTTTTTTAACCTTTCCCCAGATATTCAAGATCGCGTGCTCTCTTCGCTTACATTGTACATCGTCATCAAATTCTTTGCATTTCCGCACCTCTTCTCTGACCCTATCTTCTTCCTTTCTCTTTTCATTTCTACTTTCATCTGCCCTTCGAATTTCCTTATCTCTTCGTCTTTTTATTCTTTTCTCATGTATCCTTTGCTCTTCCTCTAACCTTTGCTGTTTCTGTTTGTCTTGTTCATTGGCTGTTCTTGGGTTGCGATCGATCTGTCTCATCGCGATATAGCTGTTCTCGCCTTTGTCTGTCTTTCTTTTTTATCTTTTCGTCTCTTAACTCCTTCTCTTTCACCTTTCTCCGTGTCTCATCTAACCTCTCTTTTTGTTTCACGTCATCAATGCCTTTGCCATCAAGTTTCAATAAAATGTGGCCTCCCATCCATTTGTCTTTTGCAAATGCTATCTCATCAGTACTATCTTCGCTTCCCTTCCATCGCTTCCCTTCTCTTTCCTTGTCAAGAGATGCACTTGTCTGTGCCTGATCTCTTCTTTCGTCATCACGTCTCTCCTTGTCCCTTGGGACTGTGGAGGCAATATTCTTATCCTTATCTTTCCCTTGATTTTCATCACTACTATGTGTAGGTGACTCATATGCGGGGTTGCTGTACCCCGTGGCCGCTTTGAGTACTCTCAGTGGGTATAATCCCTCGTCCTTACTTTCTTCAATTTTCGTTTCAGCTGGGGCAGGTGGCGCGGTAGACGTCTCACCCCCTCTGTGCATACATTAAGTATCCAATCTGTTGGAGGCTCTTCCTCCTTTCACTGTTGATACATTTTCCATAACTCGAGAACAGCAAGGCGTTTTTCTAACCTCTTGCCTGTATATGTGGCATGCAAATATGTCCTTATATGTTGTAAAACGGCTTTAGATAAAGACCCATTTTGTGGCCATGGCATAAACATCTTGTGGGCGGTACCTTTAACCCACTCGGTACTATATTTCTTTAGCTTGAGTGCGTGTTTTGGCAACTGCTTGCATAAGTGTGCCAATGGAGTCATGTCTTCCATGCTTAAATCTGTTCCCTTTCCTCTTATATAACACTTGTCAACGTTTCCGTGTGGCTTAAACAACTTCTGACAATATGAGCGAGCACCAAACACTGCAAACTCCAATCCAAATTATCACAAAATGTTATACCTTCTGATTTAGTCAAGAAACGTTAATTCATATGCGATTTTATCTGAGCTATTAAATCACATAACATTTGAATCCGTTTTCTCAAAGATTTTTTTTTACATATGACATCACAACAAAACATGTAAGACAGACGCTTGACAGACTAGACACACACCAGCTGGACACAGATATCTCTGCCTCTAATTATTACCCCTTCATGGAATGTAAACATACCCCTTTCACGACGTCTTTAAACATTGTGGTAGTCTATCTGTTCCCCATTATGTGGGACTCTGGGAACACGTTTCTTCTAGCTGCTATATTAAAGCATAGGAATAAGGCGAATCCTCTCACTTCTCGGGTGTCTGCCCCAGTGCCCTGTCTCTTCTCGGTTGTCTGCCCCGGTAACCTTTTGTCTACTTTTATTCATCACCCACTTATATATATACAGTCTGCTCTACTTCTAACTATATTTAGTTTTTTCTCCCGCCTCCCTCCGTTACCTTTTCCTGTTACTTGTTCACAAGCATGCACTTTTGCCAGAACATTAGTCTTTTTCACTCACCGTTTGCATGGTTCTTCTCTGGACCCTCGGGATCACCGCCTTTGTTACCGCCTTCTTTGGTTTTTCGCCCGTTCAGCTGCCCGTAGGAATGGGAAGGAATGCGTGGGGAACACAGGTCCCTTCAGGCCCTGACTGCAGTCTCTTTATACTACCATTGTCTATGGGGAGCTTCACAGTCTACTCAGCCGAATGGCAAAGGACTTGTGATATTGCCAAAGACCTAGAGTTACTTTATGTTGATGGTCAATAGGTATCTTATTCAAATCAATAATCAATAATCGATAACCATCAAATCTCTGCTACCAAGTGTACTCAGGAGACTCCCGGCCGGCCCATATAGCCTAGGTTTGCTCCGAGAGTACTTTAAGACGTGATAGCTGCACCTTGAGATGGATGGGGGTGCAGATTTATTACTCCAACACCAATCAATAAGGACAACTCAATGGTTTGGCAAAGGGAGTCCATTTAATGACAAGTACAAAAAACGGGGAGTCATGGCAATCAGCAGTGATGCGATAGTCCGTCTCGCTTCAACTCCAACAAACTTCATACAAATCATAACTTTTATACTCAAAACGCGTCATAATTGACGTGTAACACTCAAAAGTGAACATGCAATTTCATAGGTTAGGAAAAGGTAACTTTAATATAGGTGCTATATCTGTATATGGTAACAGAGTGAGGTGATTGGGTTAATACTGTCAGGTGGGCGTCTAAGACCTTCCTTCAAAATGACTATTGTAGACGTCACTAAAAGTATGACATCCCATTGGTTTTACTACTATAGGACCCTAGATTATTTGGTCCATTGTGATTGGGTTGGCACCAACCCCATGCATACATTTCCACTTTACTTAGCAACATTGTTCCTGCGCCCCAGATCCCCCATTCCATCTTCCTCGTCGAGGGGTGAGGGCAGGAGCCCCCCCAGCCCAGCAGAGGATCCAGGCTCCAGCGCAACACGGACAGGGCCTGCCTGACCCTGTCCCCCTACAGCGCCTGACTTGCCCATGCCGGGCGCGAAGCGGCGCGAAACCGAGGCTGAGCCTCGATCACATCAGCTGGTTCCGCCGGCAGGCGGATTCGCCGGCGGCCAGCACTAAGGCCACACAAAGGCCTGTTCCTGCGCCCCAGATCCCCCATTCCATCTTCCTCGTCGAGGGGTGAGGGCAGGAGCCCCCCCAGCCCAGCAGAGGATCCAGGCTCCAGCGCAACACGGACAGGGCCTGCCTGACCCTGTCCCCCTACAGCGCCTGACTTGCCCATGCCGGGCGCGAAGCGGCGCGAAACCGAGGCTGAGCCTCGATCACATCAGCTGGTTCCGCCGGCAGGCGGATTCGCCGGCGGCCAGCACTAAGGCCACACAAAGGCCTGTTCCTGCGCCCCAGATCCCCCATTCCATCTTCCTCGTCGAGGGGTGAGGGCAGGAGCCCCCCCAGCCCAGCAGAGGATCCAGGCTCCAGCGCAACACGGACAGGGCCTGCCTGACCCTGTCCCCCTACAGCGCCTGACTTGCCCATGCCGGGCGCGAAGCGGCGCGAAACCGAGGCTGAGCCTCGATCACATCAGCTGGTTCCGCCGGCAGGCGGATTCGCCGGCGGCCAGCACTAAGGCCTGTTCCTGCGCCTGTTACGCGCATGGGAGCGCGGCGTGGCCACCCCCCCTGCACAAATTTTCTACACTCCAACCGATACACTTCCACCCGGACAATGAAGAACGTACTGTAAGTACTTGCCAGCACCGGAGACACCACTGTATGTTTAAACCCTAACCGACTCTATTGAAATCTGCTATATTGTTCCTATATTGTGCCTTTTGGTCGCCTACAGACCATCTAGTCTGCTATATTGTGCCTTTTGGTCGCCTACAGACCATCTAGTCTGCTATATTGTGCCTTTTGGTCGCCTACAGACCATCTAGCCTGCTATATTGTGCCTTTTGGTCGCCTACAGACCATCTAGTCTGCTATATTGTGCCCTGGTGCATACATTTAACATGTACTTTTCCTATACGCCTCAGTTTAGAATGTGCCTATCTGCTAGCCTCTGTGCCTAGTCCATTGACCACCGTGCCCTCTGTACCGACTCTGACCTGACTACCTGCCCTCCTGCCTATCCCGACCCAGTCGGCTCCCACCTCACCTCAAACTACTCTATTACTACCACCTAGTCAACCTCGGCCAACTACACCCGGGTCTTACTCTGACCACCCATGGCAAACTTCTACTTAGCCTCGCTCACCCTAACAGCTACACTCGCCCTGCTCCACCACAACAACACTACCCACCACAAACCCCTTCCGCAATCACTCCCAACCCAACTTACTATGGGCTTTTTGGAGGCCCAACATACTGACAAGCCCGACGCCCTCAGTCCTATAGAATGGATCCGCCGATTTGCTGCTCCACCCACTCCTTGGAACCCATGCACATTAAAAGACAGAAACCTGAGACTCGGCTCCCGGTTCATAACCCCCAAAACACTCGCCAAAAAACACTCCTTTCATCCCGCACACATTCAAGCAAACTCCGCTCAAACTTTGAACATCACCCAATCAGCCCTCTTGAGTACATCTGAACAACCACTAATCAAGGGCGCCCTTGTCAATGCCCGCTCCCTGGTCGCCCATGCGCTAGATATCGCAGACTTCATCTCTATCAACAATCTACACTTCCTGGCTATCACGGAAACTTGGCTGCACCAAGCAGCAGGCCCAGCCTTATCCCTCGCCATCCCAGAAGGTTATTCAATACTAAGGAAAGACCGGGACACAGGCAAAGGAGGAGGAGTAGCCTTCATCGCTAAAACATCCCTTGGACTTAGATTAATCCCGCCGCCTAGCTTCCGATCTGCAGAACTTCTGTCAGCTAAGCTCCAACTCTCTGCCACACAAACCATACTATTACACCTCCTTTACAGACCTCCAGGCCCCATCACCACATTTGAGGAAGAGATATCTGACCTCTTGACCACCAACATCAAAACAGGATCTCAAATTATCCTTCTTGGCGACCTCAACCTCGGTCTCGGCGACCCAAACGATACCAATGCACTCTCCCTGGAAAGCACCATCTCCCAACTAGGGTTCAAGCTCAGAATCACAGACCCTACCCACAACAAAGGCAGGACCCTGGACTGGCTAGCGGATCTCAACTGCTCTACGACCATTACAAAAAACGAGCAAACTGCTTGGTCTGACCACCACGCCATCTCCTTCTCCATACAAGGGAATTCACAACCAAACTCTCCAACCCCTACCATCCCCCAAACCCTCACCAGAAACAACCGCAACATTACTTTACAAAACCTCTGCCCACTTATAGACAATATCTGTACCCCTACAAACTACGCCAACCTAGATGCAGAGAAACTCGCTGACCTCTACAACAAAACGTTAGAATCAGCATTAGACACCATCGCCCCACTCAAACTCACCAAAGCCAAACCGGCAGCTCATATGAACAAATGGTTCACACCAGAGCTAAAAATCCTCCGAAACTCCAAACGAGCCGCAGAAGCCACCTGGAGAAAAATGCCCAACCTCTCCAACAAAACTCAACTCTCGATAGCAGCCACCACCTACAAAACTGCTATCCTTAAGGCCAAAAAAGAGACATATGATAACAGAATTGAGAACGCCAAATCCAAAACAAAAGAGCTCTTCAATATCCTTAGGGAACTCGAATCCCCCCCCACTCTGGCTGAAACCTGCGTGAAAGATGCAGACTGGTGTGAGAGGATTCAAAAAGCCCTTGCAGACAAAATCACCATGTTACAATCCAAAATCGAACAGAAAAAGCTCAGCCTATCCAAAAAAACAAACCACCCTCCGCCCACCACCCTCAAAACACCTACTTGCCCCCCCTTCTCCTTCTCACCAGTTTCCACTAAAGAAGTGGAAAGCATCATTAAGGGCCTCAAGCCCTCTAGATGCCAAGGGGACTCATGCCCAGCTCCCATCATCCAAGAAGGCGCCAACACTCTGGCCCCCTTCATAACAGCCCTCATCAATGCATCCTTCAAATCAAGCTCAGTGCCCAGTACCCTCAAGGAGGCCTGGGTCATGCCACTTCTAAAAAAACCTAATCTAGACCCCAATAACCCAACTAATTACAGGCCAATCACCACCGTTCCCTACATCCTAAAGATCCTAGACAGAGTGGCCTACCTGCAAATACAGAAGCACCTGGAAGACAACAACCTCCTGGGTCTCAGACAATCCGGCTTCAGGCCAAGGCATGGAACAGAGTCAGCCCTACTGGACCTAAAAATCCAGATGGACGAGGCAAAGGACAAGGGTAATCTAGCCATTCTCCTACTGCTAGATCTATCAGCTGCCTTCGACCTCGTCGACCATCAGATCCTCACAGAACATCTGATGACCTCAGCGGCCTTCTCTAACCAGGCGACTGCCTGGATCCAGTCCTTCCTAACCAACCGAACCACCCGAGTCTTCTCCCCAGGGGCATCAGCACTCCCTGTCCCCATCACCTGCGGCGTTCCTCAAGGCTCGTGCGTCTCGCCGACCCTATACAATATCTTCACAAAGCTATTGTTTGACCGCCTAGATAATCTAGGTGTCACTTACACAAACTATGCTGACGATACCCAGGTTCTCATCACCCTATCAGGGTGCTACGACGAGGACTCCACCAAAATCAACAACCTTTATTTAGAGATCCAAGCCTGGATGGCAGAGCACGGCCTATGCCTCAACGATGAGAAAACTGAGCTCCTCATTGTCGGCTCCCAACCCCGGCTAAACAAACTAGACCCCCGTTACGCGTCCTTCAACATAGACGGTAACCTAATCACAGTAGCCAAAGAAATTAAAACCCTTGGGGTTTATCTAGACTCTACTCTCTCGCTCAAAAGACAGGTGAACGCAACTGCCTCTTCAACCGCTTACACCAATAAGCTCATCAACGCCTGCAAACCTTTCCTATCACCTTCTAGCTGCATTACACTAGCCAGAGCGTTAGTGCTCTCAAAAATTGACTACTGCAACACCCTCTTTCTTGGCTCATCAGAACACAACCTGAACAAACTACAGGTACTTCAAAATAATGCCATCAGAGCAGCCCTCAGTATCCCACGAAACGCCCACATCTCCAGCTTCAGACAAGATGCTCACTGGCTCCCAGTACGAGACAGAATCTCCCTCAGATCCCTCGTCATCGTCCATAAATGCCGCTCTAACGACGCACCCAAATACCTGGCAGACAAGTTCCACAATCACACCTCAACTAGACCAACTAGAACTCCATACGCACACTGCCTCTCTGTTCCCAAATTCTCCCTAAAAAAAGCAGGCGGCGCCAGCTTCCCGGTCCTAGCTGCCAAACTATGGAATGCTTTGCCACCATACCTTAGAGCAGAACCCTCATTTTGGACTTTTAGAGCCAAAACAAAAACATGGCTTTCCAACAAAAATGCCGTTTAATGCACTTTCTCTCTGCTTGCCTTTGTTGACCACCTGTAACCCGGTCTACTAAGCCGTTGTTGTTTTTTCACAATCTGTACTGTATATTTTTGCCATGCTGTAACTGTTTTTAAGTCTCCGGCGCCCAGCTACCCCAGGGTTCGGTGCGCGGTACAAATAAATAAACTAAACTAAACTAAACTAAACATGCAGAATGGTCAATTATGGTTACAATCAATCATCACTTCAACAACAATGTGTCAATTATTTTATTGTGGTTGGCCTCGAAACTGCATCTTCTGTCTGGAAAAGTTCTGATATCTCTGTCTGGGCGGACGCCAAGCGTAGGTGTGAACTTGTGCTTCTCTTAGCTCGGATGGTCTTGTGATGCGGACACAGTGAATTTTCCTAGGTTTTCTCAATTCGTGTATTTAATACTTATTCGGCTTGCCATCTGCCTACGCTTCCTTATCTTGACCTTTCAGAGACAGGATATTCTGTTCTTAAGTTTAAATTAGATGTTGCTACTGTTCGTTCCTATTGATATGACCTTGACTCTCTTGGCATGAGTTGCATCTGCTGAGTTTCGATTCAGCCGTCTCTTCACATTTTGCTAGAATATGAATCTTGTCTTGTTTGGCCTCTAGTAGCCTGAGTTGATTCTGCTTTTCATGTAGAGTGGAATCGCACTTATAATAATGTGCATCGTTTTGATGTAGATTATGTACAATGGCGCTTGCCACGCTATTCTTCTACTTAGCATGGCAAGTCGCACTGTTTTCTTAGCTTTCTTACGGTTTCAAGCATATGTACAGGCGTTAGCTGGTTGAATATCTTCATCCTGCTTACAGCTTAACTCTCTTATGCTTTGATAGTTTTCTATCACTTTAAGCTCACAATCTCTTTACTCATGGCATTTCCCCTCCTTGTGTCATTCTTGGTTCGTCATTTGTTCTATTTGTGAGTCCGTCCGGGCTCTCGTGACGTCACCATTCGTCTTCCATTAAGACCTTTTTGTTTTTTTCCGGGACGGTACTTAGGCAATCTTTTTTTCGTCATATTTGTTGGTAGGGTTTTCTCAATGGATACCTTACTGTCCATGGTTGTCTGGTTGTTGGTACTTCAATAGGGGTTGTTCTTCTGATGGGTACTGGGCAGAGCCCTACTGCGGCTCTCTGCTGGTTTATTTGCTCATCATACGTCACATATTTTGGTGTGAATGTTCCTGGTACTTCAAAATGGGCGATTGGAGTGCAGGCTTTATTTGTGACCTCCTCTACACCTTCCAAACATTAATGAAAGAGGGACTAAAACCAGGTAACACGCCTGATTTGTCCGCGTTGTATCGCTCTTTGTCACTCATTTGCCTCGATAATAAAGTATTTGCTAATAGTGTCCCCAAATGGTTATTTTCTTTGATGTTGCAACTCATGTTGCCTTGCCTGGCGGGGTTCATATTTCGTAGATACACTTTACACAACTGTTTGTGGTAATGCATCTGCAGAACACCAATGTGCATGCAGTGCGTTTTGTGTGAAAAAAACCGAACAACAAATGCCGAATGCGCATTTACTACACATCGGCATGTGTAAAAAAAACAAAGCCCAAAATGTCGAACAAGGGGAGGGTGGGTGTCCCCCGCTCTCCTTGTTCAGCATAATGGGCTTCAGGAGTTGCGGGGGTGTCCCCTTTTCCCCCGCTTCCATGACATTGGAAGCAGGGGACAGTAAAAAAAAGAAAAAAAAGGAAAAAGGGACCCTGCGGTGCCAGCTTTGACCCAAGTTAGTGTGAGGGAACCAATGCTGCAGAGATATAGGAGAGTCGCTGCACATTTCTGTGTGTGGAAGATGTTGGGGATGCGGGATTCCAGGAAAGTGATCTATGTGATCACTGCACAGTGCAGTTTTGGAATTCAATATTTTCAGATTCACAATTTCGCGCTATGTAGTAATCCCATGCAATGACAGCAATACTAGATTTCCAAAAGAATTTAATTCAGTTGATTGGACTTATCCTTTTTACATTGTTGTGCAGGATGGAATTTTGTGCTTTATTTATGTCTTTGGTGCGACTTCTATACTCCGATCCAACTACTAAAACAGTCTTATCTCCAAGAGGTTTGATAGGGGAGGGGGAATGAGGTATTTGATACCTTCTGTTGCATTTGATTTTTGCACTGCCCATTGAGTCATTGGCTTGTCGAATACTCAAGAAATGCACAGAATAGGGTCTGAAATTTTTGTACCATAGCTCTGTCATACCTATCTACACAGATGATGTATTATATGTCAAAGGCCCCAATATAAACCTACCACCGCTACTAGAGGAATTTCAGAAATTCAGGCTGGTCTCTGGATTTAATTATAAATTGTAGTACATCTGAACTATTGCCTCTTACTGAGGACACTTCCTTCCGCCCCATTGTTGTAGAAATGGGTTTAGTCTAGCAGTAGGAGAGAGGTAAATATTCATAAATGTGGACACCATTTTTAAACTGAACTTTCAAACAGCTTTGACGAAGCTCAGAGAGCAGATGGAAAGGTGGACCTCTCCCCTAATTTGTTTGATAGACACCATGTCCCCTATACATATGGTAGCCCTTTCCAAATTCCTTTGTTAATAAATATTCCCTTTCTATTGCCTAAAACATATTTCAATAAAATACGTGGGTTGCTATTATGATTGGGTGGCTTTTAGGGCTGGAGTCAACTGGGAGATATTAGTTTAACAACATATTCAGGGTGAGTTAGCTATATGTGATTTGGAGGGCAATTGATTGACAGGTCAAGCGAACTTCATTTTGAACTGTTTTTTTGAGCAGGGATATGAGCACACCCATGTGAGACTTGAGAAGTCACTCGTTGTGCCACCCAAAAACTGGGATGTAAGTTACATAGTAGTGGCTTTGCAAGGGATGGGACGGGTAAGACCCTCGTCTTCACTGCCCACTGAATGTCCATTGTGAGGGGTCAGAAATGAGAGGCGGACACAAATTGGTAATATTCTCAACATTAGACATCTTTATGAAAGAAAAGGGGTTAGATAAAGGCCTCTCTGTCCCTATCCTAATAAGGGTTTCCCTGCCTAGGAAACTAAAACTAAAGATCAGTCGGTGTCTTGTCATCAAAATTATAACAACTGTCCTTGGGCCTCATTACAAGTACTCCAGACCGGACTTAATGCTGCTGGTATAACCATACCGCCCCCGTTTCCGCGATCGCCGAATTATGACCTGCGGACCCGGAAAAAGCACCACCATAAACCGCCACCGCGGAGTGTAAGCACCCGTAAACTTCGCCTGCACGGAAACCCCTCCGTTACCGCCAACACTAAACACCGTGAGCATCACAAGTAGCATGGACATGGAAACACTGCCACAAAAATGGCGCTAAAACCATGACCAAGGTGGCGGTATCGCCGACCCCGCAAACATGACGTTAAACAGTGCCCGGTGACCTGAATCAGGCCACTGGTGCACCAAATGAGCCCAGCTGAACCCAGCAGGCCACTGTGAGCCTACAAAAGGGCCACATCATGGCCAACTCCAAACAGAACCATGCAGGCAGCTGCTCTAGTAGCATTGGGACTGGGCCTACTCAACCAACAGGCAGCACTGCACATATAATGTTGCAGAGGAGGAGGCGGAGGCGTAGGAGGCGCAGGCGGCAACTAGCTAACCCTGTACCTATGGCAAACCCCATGTCCAGCCGGCATCACCCCGCAGGCAGCCAGCAATACCACGCATTAGGGCCTCACCCTGGAACCTTACCCCAGGACGGATCCACACATTATACCGGCTGGACCATCCAACAATCCTGTACATCACCACCATGATAGAGGACGACATCAGCAGCCACATTGGCATCCCCACCGCCATCCCCCCCTCCTAAAGGTTGCGTCAGTGCTACATTTTCTTGGCACCGGAATCTATCAACTCACAGTTGGTGAGCTGCACGGCCTATCACAACCCTGTTTCTCTAAAATTTTGGTACAGGTACTGGATGCCCTGTTGTGCCATGTGTCTGAACAGATCGCCCTACCCCGTACCCTTCCCCAGGTCATTGCCACCAAGTTGGCCTTCCATGCCATTGCAGGCATGCCAAATTGCATAGGTGCAGTTGACTGCACCCACATCGAGATCACAGTACCACGTGCTATCGAGATGGTGTTCGCAAATAGGAAACTGTACCACTCACTGAATATACAAATGGTATGTGATGCCGCACAAGTGATAACACATTGCTGCGCACGTTTCCCGGGCTCAACACATGACTCAATGGTACTGCGGAATTCGACATTGCCACGGGACATGGAACGCTATGCTGGACAAAGCACATGGCTATTGGGTGAGTACAGCTGCCAATGCACCGGCCCTGTGGAAGGGGTGTGTGTGTGTCCAGGGCAATGAGCAATGTCAGTGGGCTGCTGCGACTGCACATGCATCACCCCCCCGCCATTCACTGAATAGACAGCACAACCCAAACATCACAAAGCAACACATGACAGGTTGCCACAGTGTGCCTGTACACACCCTGCCACATGACACACACAGCCAATACTGCCACTGGCCCATACACCTGTAGCCACTGCATACCTCCACCCACAATATGCAGCACTGCCCTCCCAATGCACATGATGCCTGCACATGAGACATCCTGCATCGACAACATCATCACAGTTGACTGATTGACTCTGCCATCTGTGCACATCACTGCACAATGCCATACTTACCAACCAATATCACCCGCAGGGAAAAGTACACATGCACACCAATGCGTTTGTCAATGTCCAGATGCCAACGTCCACTACAATGACCAAGGAATGGTAATCACCCACCGGTCCAACCACTGCATGCCACATTTTCATGAATGAACAATGACACAAGATTGCACTGCATCTGATGAAGACATGATACAACAAACACTGACTTGTCCCCCACATCTGCATCCCATGTAGGTGATGCTGGATATGCACTCACGCCATGGCTGATGACGCCTGTACGGAGGCCAAGGAACAGGCATGAAGATGCTACAACAGGGCACACGTCCGCACACGTGGCATGATTGAGAGGACATTTGGACTACAGAAGGCCCGGTTCCGCTGTTTGAGCAGATCTGGCGGAGCACTGCTTTACAGCCCAGTGAAGACAGGTAAAATTACGCTTGTCTGTGCCATGCTACACAATCTGTGCCTGCGAAGGAACATTCCAATGCCCCCAGTCGCAGATGATGGAGACGGGGTGGGGGTGGGGATGGAGATGAGGATGGGATGGCTCCACCTCCTCCTGGGGGTGAACTAGTTGGACAACGAGCACGGGATGAACTGATTCGCATTTACTTCTGAGAAACTGCACATTAACAGCATTGCATGGATATGACGATGACAGTAAAAAAATTGATGTACCGCAAATGAAATGATAGATGTCCTCTCATGAATGTTTTTTCAATGATGATATATTCATAACATTACAACAGGGAAGGAGGTGCAATGGTTAGGGAAGCAGTACACCCGTGCCCACCCACCACCCAAACGTAACCACCCACCACCCAAATGTACCCACCCCCAACCAGGCCCCAACACACTAACCCCCTAATGGACCTCCCCCACCACCCAAACGTACCCACCCCCAACCAGGCCCCAACACACTAACCCCCTAATGGACCTCCCACGCCACCCAAACGTACCCACCCCCTTAGACCCTTCTAGTCCAAATGTGTCCTGCAGTGCCAAACACACATGCCATCATTTGCGTGTGCGCTTCGGCAGTTGTGCATCCTTGCCCGAGGGCCCTGTTAGCCGACTTGAGCGCCTCCGTGGACTGGCAGAGGTGGATTTGGATGGGGTGTTACTAGTGGATGGCACTGTAGCTGGCATTGATGGCAAATGTGCAAGATATGCCTAGTGGGCAATGATCATGGACTCAGCCATTCTCAAAGTGTTGTCATTGCCTTCCTGCACATGGCGTGCCAGGGTCACTATTGTGGTGGCGAAGCGTCCAATCGACCTTGAGAGGCGACGTACAGATGTGCTGTAGCTCTCCCTCTGCAGCCTGGATTCCTCAAGCTGCCTTTCTACCAGCTGGGTGACGGTAGCCTGCTGCTCCTCCATCTGCTACATGCGGCCATTGAGCTCAGCCATTGAGGGGGTAGGTGACCTCATTGGACTGCGGAGTAATGTGGGGCTGAACTCCAGGTCATGGAACGATGCCAAGTCATCAAGGTTGGGCACCTCCCCCTGTGGTCCTAAATCAGACTGCAGTGCCGGGCACTGTTGTCGCTACCTGCTGCCTTCTCTGCAGTGCAAATACTTTCTGTGGTGGGTTGGGTAGGCATGATGGGTGCCCGTGGCACCTGTGTTGCATCAGGCAGCGTGGAGATGGTGGAGATGTTGGTGCTGGTGGCCGGCACATGTGTACCAGATGCTACTGGTGGCAGAACTGCTGGCAGCATCCTCCTAGACAGGGGCGCTGGCTTGAATACGTGCAGAGCTGATTGCCTGGGCTGTTGTGTGGTGTCACTGTCACTTGATATGGCTTTGGGGACACAAAGGGCATGCAATTAGTTGTGTGGTGGTGCCTGATGGGTGCATCACATGCATCAGACAGGTTGATCAGTTAACAGTAGCATTTACATGCATGTGCTTGTCAACGGTCATATATTGTAGTGATGTGGATCGTCATCTGGATCATGATTGTGTCCTTTGAGCCACTCATGCACTGGCTGGGGGGGTTGTTAATGGGTCCTTTGGGCCACTCATGCACTGGCTGGGCGGCGGGGTTGTTAATGGGTCCTTCGTGCCACTCATGCACTGGCTGGGAGGGGGGTTGTTAATGGGTCCTTTGGGCCACTCATGCACTGGCTGGGGGGGTTGTTAATGGGTCCTTTGGGCCACTCATGCAGTGGCTGGGGGGGGTTGTTAATGGGTCCTTTGGGCCACTCATGCAGTGGCTGGGGCGTTGTTAATGGGTCCTTTGGGCCACTCATGCACTGGCTGGGGGGGTTGTTAATGGGTCCTTTGGGCCTCTCATGCACTGGCTGTTGGGGTTGTTAATGGGTCCTTTGGGCCACTCATGCACTGGCTGGGGGGGTTATTAATGGGTCCTTTGGGCCACTCAGGCACTGGCTGGGGGGTGGGTTGTTAATGGGTCCTTTGGGCCACTCATGCACTGGCTGGGGGGGGGTTGTTAATGGCTCCTTTGGGCCACTCATGCACTGGATGGGGGGTTGTTAATGGGTCCTTTGGGCCACTCATGCACTGGCTGGGAGGATTGTTAATGGGTCTTTTGGGCCACTCATGGCCTCAACATGTACTCATATGGCCTTCATATTTGCACACTTACCAGCATCTGCAGGTGGGCTCACTCCTGCCTCAGCATCCCCGATCCCATGGATGCCCTCAAGGTGGAGGACACTGCTGCAGCGCTCCTCCCATGTTTGTAGCCTCAGTGGGGAAGGGGGCCCTCCACCTGTCCCACTGCTGCGTTGGTGGTGTGTAGAGATCAGGTTCCGCACCCTCAGCCTGAGGTCGTCCCACCTCTTGTGGCAGTCCTTGACGCTCCTCGCAGTCACGCCCGCAGCGGTGCATTTGCATGCAGCTTCCGCCCACACTTCCTTCCTGCGCTGCTGTGTAGCATGCCGTTGATCAGCACTAAACAGCATCTCAGCATGCTGCACTATATGGTCAACCAAAACAGTTAACTCTGACTCACTAAAGCACTGTTTGCGTTGCCTCTGGGCTGGAATCCTGGCAGACATGCTGGTGGTCCTGTTTGACTTCTCACTGTGTGGATTCTGCTTGTGCTGACTCTGCATGGCAATGTATTGTGCTTTATATGATGGCCGCCTCTCTGTTTCCAGTTTTCACAATCATGGTATTTCCGCTTCTGTGTCCGTGGCAACGGCGGTGGACACGGTTTTTACATTACTTGTGACGCTGCTATGTCCATTTCCATGGGTGTTTCCGTGGCGATGGTGACACCGTTTCCGCGTCCGTGTGGTGCGCACGACCGACAACACGTAATCGGCCGATCTTTCTGCAACGTTGCGGACGGGGAAACTTTATTACCGTTGCCACGGAATCACTGCATTCCGGACTGGAAAACTTGTAATGAGGTCCCTTGTGTCCAAAACATATCTGACCCTCGCACTAAAATGAACTAAGAAATGTATGGAAAAGTGTCCCTGACTTGTGTTTTTGCTCAAAATGTTCAAAGGTGATGTCGCTGACACATCCAGAAACTTTGATGGTGGCTTTGAAAGAGGGTTTAATCTCCTGAACCTTGCTAAATAATATCCTGAGGCTCACTTGAGAGTCATAGGAGAATGGCTTTTGAACGATATGTCTAAGCCATGGGCTAGAATGGATCAAACAGTAACAGGGACTCCCCTAGAGGGCGTGCTGTGGATGTGTAAGCAGGACAGGACAGGCCCAGGAATGTAGGCCTGAGTCACATACCTTTGGTGGTATGCAATATATGGGACTGTCTGATTAGACAGGGGCAATGTCCACAATTCCATCTCTGTTAACCCCAATGCTTGGGAATCTGCAGTTCTCCCCGGGAATGTGCCAGTGCTCCTTTGCAAGATGTCGAGCGGTGTGGAGCAAAAAAGGTGGGTGACATGATGGAAGGGAGGAGAGGTCAGATCCTTTGAGGAAGGCAAACAACAACGTGGGTTGTCTGAAAAGGATAAATTGGAATAATACCTACTAAGACATTGGTTGAAGCAGTCTGACATAAGACGAGCAGCTCAATGAGATTTGACTCCATTAAAAAAATTCATAACAACTCATGCGGGGGACCAACAACTAGTATCAAAACTATATGCAATTCTAAAGAGGGAGGGCCTTGACCGTACATGGCCATATATGTCGAAATGGCAGAGCACAATTGTAGAAGAAATACATGTAAACCACTGGAAAATCCCCTGGGAACAAATTCCAAAATGAACTAGATCTATCCAAATCAGGGAGGCATGGTACAAGATGATGGTACAGTGGCACTATACTCTTCAGAGAGTGCACTCAATGTATTCAGGGGTAATGCAGGAATGTTGGAGGGGCTGCTCTGGAGGGGTGATTGGAAGCATATATGGAGGGACTGCCTGGCACTCCAAGTTTTTTGGGAACACGTTAAGACTCGGAACCAGAAAATGGTGCACAGATACGTCAATCTATTCCATGAAGGAATGGATGTGCGACCTCTTTCATCTGGAATTCCAAATCCCAACGAAACCCTAATGCAAAGCGCTTATGATCTTGTTAAAAGCGGCTCGGGTAGTTCTGGCGAGGAAGTGGAAGCAGAAAGTGCCTCCCACGATTGTTGAATGGCTCTACAAGGTATGGGGCATAGTAGCAATGGAATGGATCAGATATGGAATACAAGGTGATAGAGACAAATATCGCCAGAACTTGGGAATGATATTGGAATCTCAGGGGAGATTACATGCTGCAATGGTGACCCCAGAACCTGAGAATACTGGACATAATCTAGTTACTGAAGCTCACTTGGACGCTAAAAGGGATGTATCATTAATTGACCAGTATGCAAGTCATGGGTTAGGCGGAGTAAGGCGGGGGGTGGAGGGGAAGATGGGATGGGGGGATGTTGTTTTGTATATTGAAAATACCAATTAAAACACATTTTTTAAAAAAAGATGACTTCCGGGTATGCTCCTGTGCCAGGGAGTCCTCAGTGGTTTCCTCAGATCCCCTGGTATACTCTCCTGCCAGGTATTCTTGGACTCTGTTTTCCCTATACACTTTGGGTGGATTCCCTGGTATACTCTCCTGCCAGTTATCTTTTCTCCCCCCAAAAGGCTCACTGCCTGATGTGTTCACTCTATCAGGTCTTCTTTCAATATTCTCTTTACTTTTCTATATCTTCTAGCATAGCATAGCACAGTAACACTCTTATACTGTCTATGCTTCCTTGACTTTGGATTTCAGTTACCTCAAGTTCCCCCATGTGGACCTCTCACATATGAAGACTTGTTCAAGTTCCACTTCTCAACTTCTTCATCAACACTTATTTGCTTAGGACAATGCTTGTTCCAACTTTCCCGTTGTGAATTCTTCATGCAGAGAAGACGTGCAAATCTTGTCTTTAGCTTCTTCATTAACATGCATTTGCTCCAGCGTCCCCCATATTGACAATTCAGGTATGAGGAATTGTGCAAGTTCTGTCTTTTAAATTTACTTGGTTGATATTCAAATGGTACATTTAACTGTCCGTCTGCTTGTCAGTATGCCCCGGAATTCCCACTATCTTTGGCCAACTCAACTGTGTTTCACTGCATCCCGACCTCCTGCACACTGCTGCGACAAAGTCTTAATTTGAGAATGTCGTTCCCCACTTGGCAGACCTGTTTCCAGCTCTTTTCTCGGTCTCACGTTCACTTGCGCGTAATGTGGCTGCTTCCCGCCTTCATTGCGCATGGTACAGCTTCCCCACTGCTGCCGATTTCCTTGCGGCTTCTCCTCTCCCTGGAGCCTGCCACGCTCCTCTGAGTCTCTCGCCATGCCGGCACCAAAAGCTATGAACTGCAACCCAGGAGCACCTGCCTGCTTCAGCGTGGTCTGCTCCAGCACGTCTGCCTTTTCCTGCTGCTCTGCCCTTCGCTTTGCCCAGACTGCGCCTTCTCTCTCCAACTCCATACATAACTTATTGCTGGTGAAAGTCATCTTTAAATGTCCTTCACAGCTGATTCATCCTACAGCAACTATTCTGCATGTTGTGCTTAGGGCTTCTCTCAATCCACAATAACTCCTTGTCGGTCTTCTTCGGCTCAGTATCTGAGGAACTTTGGGAGTTGGAGTCCATAGAATTAAGGAGATTGTTTTGGGGCTTCTTGCCTAATACAATATCATAATAAATAGGAGATGTGATTTGTATTTTAGGTACTTGTGAGATATGAATGAGGTCCTGTCTATGGTATTTGACAAGAAGGGGTTCTTGGATTTTACAATTGGAGGGATGTGTATAATGACAATAGGCCATCAGGGATTGGGGAAATATAGGGTCTTCCTCACACGAAAGAGAAGAATACTGCATCTCTCCTGAGTAAATCACCACATCTCCCCGACAGCTACCTCCTCCCATGTGATCTTCCCTCATAATACCACCCCCAGGGCCAGGATCAGGTAGCAGCTTCGTCCCCTGGCCACATGGGAAGAGATCTCAGGCTGGGGACACCGTTCAACATGGCAGTACCTTGACATGAGAGGCAATTTCCTCCAAAGCAATGACTATGGTCAGAGTAAATAAATGGGGCACTTGATCAGCCTCTTTGCCTCTTAGCCTCTTTGCCTGTGAGCCTTTGCTTTTGCCTATCTCCCTGTTGCACCTGACACTTCCTAATTACTCTACTGTCTCTCCACACTGTGCTACTAAGCTATAATGCATTCACTCCTGCTCCTCATTCTGCTCCTCCCACTCACCTCTCCCTACGTTTTCTTCAATCATGCTACATCCTCCTTTCCTATCCCTATTATAAAACTCACAATTCAAAACTCAAAACTCGCACTACTCCATTTCTCTTCCACCTCCTTCCAACAAACAAAGCCGATGAGCTAGCCATACCTCCTCTAACACCTATCTGTCATGATGCCTGCCCCCGGAAGAACAGACCAGGCCCAGCAGACCCGGAAGCAGGCATCATGCCACTTGGAGCATGCCCAAAAGCCCCAGTTAGGGGCTGTTTGGGTGCAGTCCTGGCGCCTATGGTGCCAGGCTCATAAAGATAAAGTCAGTCCTGGCGCCATGGGCGTCAGGCTCATTATTGATAACTTACCTGAAGCAGACCTTGCTGCATACTCACCTGAGGCAGACCATGCTGCATGAAGACTCAAGCCAAATGAGGCTTAGGAGGGACTATTTTACTGAAGGGACTATTTTGTTACTTGGGTGGGGCTGTGGAAGAATACTTACCTGGAACTTCTTCCAAGGCTATTTAAAGCACGCCCGGACAGCCACACGTGCTTTGCGTTATTCTGCTTGCTGCAGCGTAACGCTCACTGTGTTTTCAGCAGCTCCAGTCTTCAGCCACGCCCGCTTCAGTCCTGGGACTCCTGAAAAAAGAAGAAAAGAAGGATAAAGGTTAGAACAGGAGTTTTAACTTTAATCCTTACCTGAATCCTGATCCATCTCGCCACGGAGCTGAAAAACAGAAGTCTTTGAAGCATCACTTCGCATTCCTACGGCGCCGCGCTGAACTCACCTGCTTGGCGGTACTTCAGTATTCCATCACGCTCTCTCCATCTCGTGGCCGCCCTCCGACACGTAAGGAGACAAAGACAGCAAGGTGAGCAAGGGGACTCTCTAAGGCTATACAAGCTACCCCCAAGGACTTACCTGATTTACCACGGGAAGGCTATACAAGCTACCCCCAAGGACTTACCTGATTTACCACGGGGGGTACTCACCTCATCTCAGGTCGGCGCAGTCAACTCTGCTTCATCGCCGTACCCCGGCCCCTAAGGGGAAAACCACAATAGACTTACCTGAATCTTACCAATTACCATTTGGAAATCTTCAAGTGGATTAATCGGCAACCTGCAAGGAATCGGACAGAGTGAAGATCAGACATTTGAACTCTTATGAACAATTGGACTTTAGAGTCAATACTGGAACTCACCAATTCCTCTATGCCAGTGAAGTAACTGGTCTTCAACGCGCCCCTGTGGTCGACGTATGATGGAGAGCTCATCCTTCTAAACCATCAGGTGAGACTAAGGAGGAGACATCAAGAGTGATCTGTGGGAAGACAACGGGAGTGGAGGAAGGTGGGTTGACACTCAATTCCACGGGTGGTTAATTCCCTTTCTCCTTCGCAGAAGAATATTCATGCGAGACAGACAAACTAGGCTGAGCGGGCCAGTCCAGTCAATCATCTCGGCGCTACACATCACGCTGGTGGAAACAACAGCGGCCCAGTCCCGATCGACGCCCCCGTGGGAACCAGGTGAGCGTAACAGAACGCGAAGCCTACCCACAAATACCCACCTGGGCGTCATGGAGACCTCAGAAACTGATCAGTTGGCCCAATTATTAGGGGGAATTAAGGGACGAAGTGCATTCCGCCCGCCAAGAAACTAATGCCCTCAGGATGGAACTGATAGTGTCAAAAGAACGAACTGATGAGTTGGCCAGACAACTATTACAGAGCCAGGCTGGACAAACACCTCTACCAGGACTTGGGGAAAGTCCAGCCTTTGTACCATCGAGTAACCCGGTGCAGATAAATTTACCTGGAGCCGTTCCACTGGCTCCGCCTGAACGCTTTGCCGGAGACCCAAAAGGGTTTGCAACATTCATGAATCAATGCCGCTTGCACTTTTTATGTAGACCTGGAGCTTTCCCAAACGATCAGGCCAAGGTAGCCTTTGTACTGTCATATCTCAGCGGCAGTGCGGCGGATTGGTCCATTCCACTAGTTAACCAGGATGACCCGATTCTTCGAGATTTCCAGGGTTTTCGAACAAGCATGGAAAGACTATTCGCCCGACACTCCCGAGGACAGGCTTTGGACAACGAACTTTTATCCCTACGGCAAGGTAACCAGGATCTTTTATCTTACATTGCGACTTTCAATAGATTAGTAGTGGAAACCGAATGGCCTGAAGCCAAGCGAATCACATTATTCCATCGAGGACTTCGGGGAGAACTCAAAGATGTTTTGGCCCAAATCGTGAACCCGCCTCAAGACTGTGCTGAATATATAGATCTAGTGGTCCAGCTAGATCACAGACTTCAAACCAGGAAGGCTGACCGAACCAAGTTTAAGAACAGGGTGTTGGTTAAAACCCACGTAAGCTCCAAGGGAGTAGATGTCTCAGAACCTATGCAAATCGGGGGGGTTAAAGGACCCTTAACTCAGAAGGAAAGAGATAGAAGACGGCAACTACAATTATGTTTATATTGCGGAACTACTGGTCATTTTCTTCGGAACTGCCCTGTAAAACCACCCAAGAAAGTCATAGGAGCAGCAGACGAAAACCATGTGAAATCTGACTCCGGAAACGACCACGCCCGGCAAGCGTAGAGGTCCGCTTGCCGAGCTTAAAGAAGGACACTCTGACCTCACATTTCACCATACCCATGGTCCTTGTAGATCCAGAGCAGCCATCACGCATGCACGCGGTAAAGGCGTACGTAGACAGTGGAGCCATAGGAAATTACTTGGACTGGGAATTGGCTACCAGGATGAATCTATCTCTCACCCGCAGGACCACGGCCGATGTTGTCACCACTGTAGACGGAACGGAAATTGCCTCTGGACCCGTAACTCATTCCACTGCAGAGATGACATTGCTGAGTCAAGATGGGCACCGAGAGGCTATGGTGTTTGACTTAATCAAGGCCCCACAGTTTCAGCTGATACTGGGGATACCTTGGATGGAAAAACATAATCCCTGTATTGATTGGCGAGAGAAGAGACTAACCTTCCCAGAATGTGCTCACACCTGCTACCCAAGGAAAACTCAAAACTCAGTCCTGACCCCAGTAATTCCAGTAGCCATACAATTACCTGTTGAATACCAAGACTTTCAGGATGTCTTCCAAAAGGAACAGGCAAACACCTTACCACCTCACAGATCGTATGATTGTCAAATAGATCTTGTACCTGGAGCACAACCACCTTGCAGCAGAATCTATGCCCTTACGGAACCCGAAAATCTCTATTTGCGCCAGTACCTTGCTAATGGCTTCATTCGCCCGTCCATGTCCCCTGCATCTTCAGCTTTGTTCTTCGTACCGAAAAAGGAAGGCAACCTTAGAACATGTATAGACTACCGCGCACTGAATCAGACAACCATCAAGAATCAATACCCACTGCCTTTGATCCCAGAACTACTAGACCAGGTGAAGGACGCTTGCATATACACGAAACTAGACCTTTGGGGGGCATATCATCTGGTACGTGTCAAAGAGGGTGACGAATGGAAGACTGCTTTTCGGACGCAAGTACAGACTATTTGAGTACCAGGTGATGCCCTTCGGACTATGCAATGCACCAGCAGCCTTCCAGTTCTTCATGAACGATGTCCTCCGAGAGCTTATCGACGTTTGTGTGGTCGTTTACATCGATGACATCTTAGTATACTCTTTATCGGAATCTGAGCATGTAAAACACGTCCGAGCAGTCCTAGAGAAGTTACGCCAGCATAAATTATATGCTAAACTGGAAAAGTGCATCTTCCACACTACGGAAGTGGAATTCCTTGGATTTATTCTGACCCCGAGAGGAATCCGGATGGATACACGAAAAGTGGATGCCATTCTTAATTGGCCTTCGCCAAGTTCAATCAAAGGAGTTCAAAGCATGCTTGGCTTTGCCAATTTCTACCGCAGGTTTATTCCGGACTTCTCGCACATTGTACATCCCATTACAACGCTATTGCGAAAAAACAAACGCTTTGTGTGGACAGAGGAAGCTGAGAACGCTTTCCAAGAGTTAAAAGCTAAATTCACATCTGCTCCCATATTAAGACACCCGCGCCCCGAGCTTCCCTACATAGTGGAAACAGATGCATCCAGTTCAGCCATGGGGGCAGTCCTCTCCTAAAAGGATCCCGAAACTAACCAGCTTCACCCAGTGGCGTTTGGTCAAGAAAATGTTCAGCCCCCGAATTAAACTATGCCATAACCGACAAGGAGCTGCTGGCCATCAAGTCCGCCTTCAAGGCTTGGCGGCACTATCTACTGGGTGCCAGACATACCATCACGGTCATCACCGATCACCGCAATTTACAATACCTAAAGACAGCCAAAGCCCAATCTTCACGCCAACTCTGTTGGGCATTGTTCTTCGCCGAGTTTGATTTTGTAATAACCTATCGACCAGGTTGTAAAAATGGTAAAGCAGACGCCTTGTCCCGGATTGCAATGGGAGAAGCAGAAATAACTTTAGAACCCGTACCCATAATTCCGGAACAGAGAATCCTTGGCCTGACATCATACAGACACTGGAGGACATTCAAAACAAGATCCACCAACTCTTTGATTCCGTTGCCCTACAGGACTGGGCAAAGAAAGGTCCAGAGTACTCTGTCATCAATGATTTACCTTATTACCAAGGCCGGCTATTTTTACCGCAAAAAGAACTACAGGAACTTGTCATTTCCCATTACCATGACACCTTAATAGAATGGCATCCGGATATTGCAAAATTCGAAGCTAAAATTAGGAAGCAATTTTGGTGGTCCACCTGGCGAAAGGATGTCAAGTCATTTGTCATGTCTTGTGGCATTTGCGCACAAAATAAAGGGCAAAAGAAAAAACCTGCTGGATTATTGTAACCATTAGACATACCACCTACCCCTTGGCATACCTTGTCATTAGACTTTATCACGGATTTACCCCCGTACCAAGGTTACAATACCATTCTAGTTATTGTAGATCTTTTTTCTAAAATGGCCCACTTCATTCCTTTAAAAGGGATACATTCAGCTTCAATGCTGGCCAACGAATTCCTTGAAAATGTTGTCCGCCTGCATGGCTTTCCTTCAGTGTTAATTTCAGATCGGGGCAGTCAATTCATTTCACATTTTTGGAGGAAATGCTGCCAACTGGCACAAATTGATGTTAGGCTTTCGACCAGTCACCACCCTCAGACCGACGGTCAAACGGAGAGGACCAACCAGACTCTTGAACAGTACCTCCGTTGTATGCTACATCAGTCTGAGGGGAATTGGAAAGACATTCTGTGGATCTGAGTGTGCGTACAATAATTCCGTATACTCAAGAATTGGACAAAGTCCTTTTTTTTACCATTTATGGGCACCATCCTCGAACCTCGGATTTGGACTCACCCCAGCATTTAGAGATGCCCGCAGTGGACCATCTCCACGCTGTTATTACACAAGCCTTTAAAGAAGCAACCATCCATTTGCAAAAGGCTAAGGAAAAATACAAAAAGGATGCGGATCAGCACAGAAGTGAAGCTCCTCAATACCAAATAAGGGACCAAGTATGGTTAGCCACTAAGCACTTACCACTCAAGGGGACTCGGACCTTTAACTCCAGGTATTTGGGACCTTTTTCTGTCAAGGCAATTATTAACCCAGTGGCTGTCAAGTTGGACCTACCTGGTCATATGCGAATCTATCCCGTCTTCCACGTGTCTCTTTTGAAGCCAGTGCAACCAGGAACTAGGCTAACCACTACACCTGAACCTATCCTCATAGACGGGGAGCCCGAGTTCGAAGTCAAGAATATTTTGGACTCAAAAAGAGTGAGATCAAAACTCTTTCACCTAATTGACTGGAAAGGTTATGGTCCGCTGGAAAGGTCTTGGGAACCTAGTGACCACGTGCATGCACTTCGTTTAGTGAAGAGATTCCACCGGGAATTTCCAGACAAACCACGACCAAGGGGGAGAACGACTTTAGGAGGGGCCTTGATGGGGAGTGCTGTCATGATGCCTGCCCCCGGAAGAACAGACCAGGCCCAGCAGCCCCGGAAGCAGGCATCATGCCACTTGGAGCATGCCCAAAAGCCCCAGTTAGGGGCTGTTTGGGTGCAGTCCTGGCGCCTATGGCGCCAGGCTCATAAAGATAAAGTCAGTCCTGGCGCCATGGGCGCCAGGCTCATTATTGATAACTTACCTGAAGCAGACCATGCTGCATACTCACCTGAGGCAGACCATGCTGCATGAAGACTCAAGCCAAATGAGGCTTAGGAGGGACTATTTTACTGAAGGGACTATTTTGTTACTTGGGTGGGGCTGTGGAAGAATACTTACCTGGAACTTCTTCCAAGGCTATTTAAACCACGCCCGGACAGCCACACGTGCTTCGCGTTATTCTGCTTGCTGCAGCGTAACGCTCACCGTTTTTGCAGCAGCTCCAGTCTTCAGCCACACCCGCTTCAGTCCTGGGACTCCTGAAACAAGAAGAAAAGAAGGATAAAGGTTAGAACAGGAGTTTTAACTTTAATCCTTACCTGAATCCTGATCCATCTCGCCACGGAGCTGAAAGACAGAAGTCTTTGAAGCATCGCTTCGCATTCCTACGGCGCCGCGGTGAACTCACCTGCTTGGCGGTACTTCAGCATTCCATCACGCTCTCTCCATCTCGCGGCCGCCCTCCGACACCTAAGGAGACAAAAACAGCAAGGTGAGCAGGGGGAGTCTCTAAGGCTATACAAGCTACCCCCAAGGACTTACCTGATTTACCATGGGGTGTACTCACCTCATCTCGGGTCAGCACAGTCAACTCTGCTTCATCGCTGTACGCCGGCCCCTAAGGGGAAAACCACAATAGACTTACCTGAATCTTACCAATTGCCATTTGGAAATCTTCAAGTGGATTAATCGGCAACCTGCAAGGAATCGGACAGAGTGAAGATCAGACATTTAAACTCTTATGAACAATTGGACTTTAGAGTCAATACTGGTACTCACCAATTCCTTTACGCCAGTGAAGTAACTAGTCTTCAACGCACCCCTGCGGTCGACGCAGGATGGAGAGCTCATCCTTCCAAACCAACAGGTGAGACTAAGGAGGGGACATCAAGAGTGATCTGTGGGAAGACAACGGGAGTGGGGGAAGGTGGGTTGACACTCAATTCCACGGGTGGTTAATTCCCTTTCTCCTTTGCAGAAGAATATTCCTGCAAGCCAGACAAACTAGGCTGAGCGGGCCAGTCCAGTCAATCATCTCGGCGCTACACGTCACGCTGGTGGAAACAACAGCGGCCCAGTTCCGATCGACACCCCCGTGGGAACCAGGTGAGCGTAACACTATCCACCTATCCACCTCGCCTCTCCGCCTCTGAGACTCAACTTCTCTTCTCTTCCTTACATCATCAACTGAACAGTGCTTTCTGGAATGCTCATTCTATATGTAACAAAACGTCCTACTACTTTCACTCCAGCTCTCCTGCCCTAGACCTTCTTACTTTCACTGAAACCTGGATTGCTCCATCTGACACTGCCACTCTGGCAGCCGTAGATGACCGAAACTATCCTTTGTTCAATGTCCTTGACTGATTGGCAGAGGTGGAAACACCGGACACCTACTCTCTTCCCGTCTCAATGCCTCACAAATCTCCAATGCCACATCCTCTCCTACCTCTTTTGAATTCACCATCTCTACTATTGCTCTGCCTCACTTGGTTCACATTATCTCCATCTATCACGCTCCTGGGCTCACTGGACCATTCTTTGATGACCTTGGGCAACTCCTTGATTCTCTTTCCACTTAACATCACCTCATTCTCTTAGGTGACTTTAACCTTCTCCCTCCAACCACTTCTCAGAAATCTGACCTTCAGTCTTTTCTTAGTGACCACGCTCTTAACTCTATCCATAACCTACCTAGTCTCACAGGGGGTACATCTATGGATCTCTTATTCATCTCCACCTCTCTCCCAGCCACTAATATTACTGTCACACAATCCATATCTGATCACTCAATTGTTTCCACCACAAGCTCCTTTCCACCCTCTGACCTTTCCTCACCACTTGCTTCACATATTACTAAAAGGAAATGTAAACCTTCTTCCATTCCCCCCTTTCTCTCCGACCTACAGTTCTCACTCTCCTCCTTCACACATGATACCTTCTCTACCAACACTACCTTCTCCCACTTCCAATCCCTACTATATGACTCATTCTCCTCTCACTTCCCACTGCTTACTTTGCACCCCTTAGTCTAAGCATCCTCAACCATGGGTCACCCCATTCATACATTCTCTCCACAGAGACATGCATTGGCTGCTACACAAATGGAGACGTACCCACTCGCAAGAGGACCTGCAACTCTACCTCTGCCCTGAGCTCTCTCAAGTCTACTCTTGATAGAGCTAAAAGGGAATTCTACATAACCCTCATTGACTCTCACTCCAACCATCCTTGCCGGCTACAGGACACCCCAAACTCACTCCTCCTACGTCTACGACTATCAACTCCACTCTCACAGCTAATGACCTAGCTGAATACTTTTCTGCAGAAATTACCGAAATTAGAGACTCTCTCCTTACCTTCGTCACCTAGTCTACCATCATCCACTGCCTCCATCTCCCACTTTAGTCACACTAATACTGATGAAGTGCTATCTCTATTGATGAAGGCCTTGGTCCTCAGCTACTCAAGCCTATTGCCCCTATAGTGGCCTCTCACCTCACTGAACTCTTCAACTAGTCCTTCGACTCCACTGGCTTTCCCTCTGTTTTCAAAACAGCCAGGGTCATCCCTCTCCGAAAAAAACAAGGGGCTCAACCGAATCTACCGGCTAACTTTCGTCCTGTGTCTCTCCTTCCGCACTACTCTAAAGTGTTTGAAAGGGTTGTGTTCAAACGTCTTACCAATTTCTTAGATATCCACAACTTTCAAGACCCCCTACAAGCAGGTTTCCGCTCCTGTCACAGAAACTGCTCTCATGAATGTGTCCAACTTCATCGGCTCTGCTAAGCACTTAAACCTATCCTATATCCTAATTTTCCTTGACCTGTCTGCTGCCTTTGACACTGTTGATCACTCTGATCTCCTTAATACTCTCTTTCTTCTTAGGATTTGCGATAAAGCCCTTGCCTTGATTGAACCCCATCAAATCTTCTTCTCTGTTCCGGAACACTCCTCTGATCTCTTTATCAAAATTTTCAACTGTCTCTCTGCCATTTAATATTGGATGGCTTTGCACTCTCTGATGTTAAACTCTACCAAAACAGAGGTACTGTTCTTCCCTGCGAAAAGCTCTCTCTCATCTCTTCTGACCTTTCTCACAGCTTCTCTAATTTCATCACCAAAACTGGAACAGCAGCTCACCTCAACCTCCTAAATATTAGGACAATCAAGCAGCTACTTCCTTTCAACACAGCCAAGTATCTCTTAAACACTCCTGTCTTCTCTAAACTGGACTACTAACCCAGCATCCTCTTTCATCTCCCCAACTATGCTTTCTGTCTTCTCAACAAGACCATTAACTTTGTTACCAGGATTCTCTTTGAACTCCTTCAATTCACACCTACTTTCTCGTACCGTCACCAGGCTGGATGGCTGATGATGCAAAACAGGGGCAGATTCAAATTTCTTATCTTGGTTCATAAATCTATCCACGGTAAGGCACCACTGTATCTTTCTTCTTCTATCCAACTCTATAACCCTTCTTGTAATCTCTGCTCTGCCTCCTCAACTACCCTTGTGGCTACTCGTTCTCCCTGTGCTTCCTCTCGCTTCCGCTCTTTCTCTCGTCTTGCTCCACCCACATCTGAGAAACAGTCCACAAAGATTTATTCAAAACCAAACTAAAAGCCTACCTCCTCGCCTCTGAGTTACCCTCTTAACCTACCTCTCAACTGCCTGCTAGCTAAAACATTTTCTTCACCTGTAACCTACCTCTGTCTCTCACTTCCTCTGCCTCCATTCTAGCACTTCACCCATCATGGTCACGTCCCAAGCGCAGCTGGCTGTACCGCCTACCTGCACTAAAAATGTCCACTCTTAGTATAAGGCTGTACCACCTGAGTTCATGGTAGCGTGGACAGACAGCCAGGCTTATTCTAGGAGGGAGAAAGGGCTATAGACAGGTACCAAGCATCTATAACACACAAATGAATCAAAAGAAACACTGACAACCAGAAGTATTGTGCAAAATAAAGGTTTATTTTAAATACAATTAGGCCAAGTTAAGTCTTGGGGTAAGCACTGATCAAAGTCATAAACACATTAAAAAAAACACAACACAATGCTTGAAGGTACAGAGACCAAGACATATAATCTTATTTGGAACACCTAACCGTAAGGGAAGTCAAGCTCTTTTAAACACATTCGGTATAGGACACACCTATTCTTGCAGAGTAAAACCAATGGTTATTTTCAGATTACATTCAGTAATACCAGGGTAATAGACCCTAACAGTTGTACCGTGATGCTCATCAATAAACCACATAATCAGTCAACTGGACAATATACATTTTGTGAATAGTGGAACACTTATTCTAGGTACAGTAAAAACCTGTAACTACTTTTGTGAAAACACACAGTTATACTAGGTAAGTAAAACCTAAGGATGTAATATTCAATTACAGTTGCTTTTGAGATCAGTGAAACACAGATGGAGATAAGCAGTAACTCTTGTAACTTATTCTGGTATGGCACATAGCTAACTCAAGTTAAGTAAAACCCATATACTTTTTCAAGGAGCTATCAGCAACATGGGGCAGTTATAAACGTAAGACTGTTTTTGTGTCTATCTAAAACAGAACAGGGAAAGCAAAACCCAGTGTTACTCTTTATAAATGACTCAAAGTTATTCTAGGTAGGTAAAACCTAATGCATACTTATTCTGGACAGGCTAACAGCAAGTCAGGGGAAGCAAGACCCAGTTGGGGAACACTGATACATATATCCTAACAGGAATAGTGAGATGAAACCAACAGCATTACTTTTGGGAAGTGGCACAACCAAATCACAGGTGAGTAATATATCCTTACATATACTTTCTGTTAGAATGGCGAAACAGTTTCTAAGGAAAGAAAGATGCTACATATACTTTTCAGAATGGCACAACATTTTTAAGGTAAGTAAAACAACCTTATATCTACTTTTGACAATAAGAACATTTCTAAGATAAGTAATAACCTTTGTAACTGTTCACTCTCAGACTTACAGTTACCAACCCACTCTTTTATAAGTAAGTAACTTTTAAACACTCCCCCTCTTTTCTAGGCAAAAGGCCCAATCCTTTAAAAGTATTTCCCTTATTCTTGGAGCATGAGTGTTTTCAGTGGCAGAAGGGGGGTGACTAGGGTCTAGTGTCCAACAGTATCGGAATAGGTTATTAAGTAGCACAAGTCACAGTTCCTAAGGAAGACTGTTCAAACAGGTGAGTATTTTACTTTAGAGTTAGCTAAGGGTCCAGGGGCTTCACAGAAGACACCATAGGAGGATTCCAGCAGTGGGTCTGGGTGAACTGGACGAGAGGCCTCCCAATCCCAGTGAACACTCCAAAACTACACAGGAATCACAAGATACTTGAGGTAAGTAAATACCCAATCCAGCACAGTACCTCAGCACAGAAGAAGATTTTGTAGCAGGAGGACTTCAGGATCGGCAGCCAAAAACCCGGTTGGTGGATTCCTTGTTGTGGTGACTGATAACAGGACCTTGAAAGGGACTTTTCAGCAGGGATTAATGGGGAAGGCTCTAGGCAAGGTTTTCCTTGTAGCTGAATGTGGCTCTGTGGATTTGGCACCTTCTCAGGAACACAGAAGAAGACAGAATATCACTGGTCGGATTCTCGTTGTTACAAAGGTCCAGCACTCTGGTGAGGGGACCTTTCAGCCTCTGAAGATCCAGCAGGATTCCCATGAAATTTCAGTGTAATTTGGAATTCAGAATAATGTGCACCGCACAATGGCTTGAGGTCCCAGGGTATTGGGGTATTGCAACCCCGCAAGGTCGCAGGATGATGTGGGATGACTCAAAATGTAGGTCTTCTTGAGTCTAGTGGGTCCCACTAGGCTCTGAGTCATCGTTTTCAGAGTCCCCAGGTCGACTGGAAAGAAGGGCTACAGCAGGCTCTGGTTACAAAGCAGGCTCTCCGGTCGCTGGAAATCATCTCACCCGCTTTTACTTCATCATCCTCTTTGCTTTTGATTCCAGTGTTCGGCTTGTCTTCGGCTTGCAGGTTTGGAGTATTTAACAGGAACTACAGCACAACTTCTGCATTCTCTCCCTGCATTTTACAAGGGGCGGTCTGGTTGTCCAATCAGGACAGCCAGCCTCCCACTGGGATGTGTCCCCATTCAGGCAGGAAGGAAGACAAAGGGCTGTGGAGTTTTGGACTCCTCCCTTGCTTCCTGCCTTCACAGACAGACTGGAGCCTGTGCAGGGAGTCCATGGGAATCCCGGCAAAGATAAAATTCACATAAAGGAATTTCCTATACTGGATGTCAGGGGAAGGAAGAAGGAAGGACAAGAAACACTAAAATGGCAAAAAAAACGCCATTATGGTAAAATTAGCACCCATGGGTGCCTTTACCGGGGCTTTGCACACAGCCTGCGGTAAAGGTGCACCAAATTAATAAAAGGTATCACTGCCACCAGCCATTAAAGGTAGGTGAAAGGGGATACATGTTATCTCCCCAGCACTCCACATAAGGTGGGGTGTGCTGGTTTCACCAAATAAAATGTAAAAGGGATCCGAAGATCCTTTCTACCCTTGGGAACTGTATTTCTCACAAGGTTAGCCAGAGAAAGTTAAAAGGGGAGCCTAAAGGGCAACCCAGCAACAATAGGCAGTTTGTTACAAACGTTGTCAAAGAGGATAGCATTAAAAAGACACTTTGGAATTTAAAAAATGACACCCATAAAAACATTAAAAGACTCTGTGAGTGTGTGAAAACGGTTCCCACTCATTGAGGTATAAGGAAAATCTATCCAACAGTAAAGCAAAAAGTTCTGGGATTGACACAGGTCAGGAGGATTTATCATTACTATGCAAATCTGACCTAACCCTGTACCAGCATCCTCTTTGGTCTCGCCAACTATGCTTTCTGTCTTCTCGACAAGATCATTAACTTTGTTACCAGGACTCTCTTTGAACCCCCGCACTCGACACCCACTTCCTCGTACCGTCACCAGGCTGGATGGCTGATGATGGAAAACAGCACCATATTTAAATTTCTTCTCCTGGTTCACAAATCTATCCACGCTAAGGCACCACTGTATCTATCCTCCTCTATCCAACTCCATAAGCCTTCTGGTAATTTCTGCTCTGCCTCCTCAACTACCTTTGTTTCTCCTCGCTCTCCCTGTACTTCCTCTCGCTTCCGCTCTTTCTCTCTTCTTGCTACACCCGCATCTGAGAAACAGTCCACACAGATTTTTTCAAAACCATACTAAAAGTCTGCCTCCTCGCCTTACCCTCTTAACCTACCTCTCAACTGCCAGCTAGCTAACATTGCTCCTTCGCCTCTAACATACCTCAGTCTCTCACTTCCTCTACCTCCATTCTAGCAGTTCACCCATCATGGTCACGTGCCAAGCGCAGCTGGCCTGTACTGCCTACCTGCATTTAACAATGTCCAATGTTGGATGTCCTTAATCTATGTATGTCCACTTATGTAATGTCCTTGGGGACTGTTGCATTTACACCCCTCCACAACCTTCTCAGAATGTCCCTCAAACTCACCCCATTGTAAGAAGCTCACTGCTTCCCGTCAAATCTGATTTCTTATCTATTGTACATTTCTTTTGTGATCAAAAGAGCTTGTTACTCCTGTATTACACGGCCTGCGGTAGCGGCCCTGTAGTTATGGTTAAGTTGCTAAACCGATAGGAAGACCACTTTTTGGGTGGCTTATAACTTTGCTCCCCCTGGACGAATCCGCACCAAACTTTGCAAAAAAAGTATATGGCCCGCTCTGAATTATTTTGGCAAGTTTTTGTCAAGAGAGGCAAAGTTATAGGGGGGGGTCCCACATTTTTTTTCTTCCATATACTGACTGGAGAAAAACTTTGCGCACGTGTACAGCCCAAACCACTGGACAGCTTTTCACCAAATTTGTGTCAGGAGCGACGGCTTGGACCCGAAAGCGTGCTTTTGTAAATTTGGTGAAAATCCATCCAGTAGTTTTTTAGTTTTTTTTAAAACAGGTAAAATGTAGGTCCCAAAAAATGTGTGATATTTGGCTCCGCTCCGTGGCCCCTTTTCCCTGTTCGCTCCACGGCCAGAACTCTGATTGGCCCGCAGGGCGGCGTGATGTCCGTGGACATAAGACGCGCTCGCTGATTGGCTGGAGGGAGGCATGATGTGCGTCATTTTTGGAAATGCCCGCCATATTGTATCCGGGGATAGTGCGATGGTGAAAGGGGCTCGAAACCATGCTTTGAGCAATATGGTGGTGGGAAGAGGGGCTGGAAAGGGTGGGGGAGTGAAAAATGGTTCATATGATGTATTTGTTTAGGTGGAAGAAGACAGTGATGTGGGCGTGGTGTCTGTGAATACTACAGCAGTTCATGGGTAGCTCCTCTGGCGAGCAGCTTCTGTGGTGACTGCAGGCAGTCTTCATTAGGGTAGGATAGGTCCTGAGGCAAGCAGTTTATGTGGTGACTGCAGGCAGGCTTAATTAGGGAAGCCGAGTGGATTGCAGATGATATGAGGATGTTTGTATAGGGTATATTATGCTGTGTTGTGTGTGGTAATGCACCCAAGAGTCTGCCCACTGGTTGCAAGTACTGCAAAAGTATGTGTACAAAAGTGGATAGGGCCTCTGCCGGCTGGATAATGTGTGTGGGTTGTGGGCAGTGCAGAGATTGTTGAGTACATGGCTGGAGGCCATAAGATGTAGGCCATCCATCCAAGAGTCTAGGCCCTGGCCACAACCACTGCAACGTAATATAGCCATGTTGTCAACATTGTGATAGTGGTGTATGGAATGTACTAATATGTCCACAGAATGCAGTGTGAAGATTACAAAGAAGTAAGATACCAATAATGGTATACTTACTGTTTGTAGTGTTGAGGGTCTATAGTATGTCTATAAAAGTGTACAGGGCTTGTTGGCTTATGTGTGTGGTTTGTGACGAGTGTACAGATTGTTGGGTGCATGGGTGTGTTATGTTGTGGTGATTGTGACCAGCTACTGCTGTGTAGGGTGCATGGCTGGAGGTGATGGAGTCAACAGTCCAGGAGTATGCCCACTGGGCGAAGTGTTGGAATACTATGTATACAGAAGTGGACAGGGCTTTAGATGGATGGTTTATGTGTTTTCGTTGTGGCCACTGGACAGATTCTTGGGTAGTCTAACGCTCACCTGATTCCCGTAGAGGCGCCGGTCTTGACTGGGCGTATACCGTATCTTCAAAGGTGATGTGTAACACACGGCTGGCTCTTTGGGCTGGACCTCTGTGCACTGTATGTCTGACTCGAAGGGTAAGATGTCTGCAGATAGAAAATATGGGATTAAGGAACTGGGTTATTGAATGTCTCTCTCTTCTTCCCTTTCTCTTCTCCTGTAGAACCCCAAAGGTTAACGCTCTCACCTTAGGTAAGTGAACGCCGTGCTCTCCATCTGCCTCGGGGCAGGGTGCTGTAACCAGTTTCTTCACTGGATAAGGGGAGCAGGCCTCTTGACTTCAGAGGACTGCTGTCCGTCGTTTACTGCACGAACGGTAAGTTTCGAGTAATTCTAATGTCTTTAAAGTCTTTAGTAATGATGTTTCTTGTTTTGCAGGGTTCCGGCGATGGCGGATGACGGGCTGAAGTGAGTTGAAGATGGAGCCCGTGTGATGAATAGAAGCGCCTGGACGCACGTAAGTAAGCGCTTGTTGCCTGCTTCACGATGCGCTCTGTCTTTTTATTTTGCAGGTACAAGTTCGGAGCGGCTGCAGGGTGCCGGAATACCCACTGGGTTAAATGTGGAAAGGAGTAATGGCACGTGAGTATTAAAGTTCCCCAATGTCTTTAAACGCACCTTGTTTTGTCTTTCAGATGCGGGATGCAGCGCCGAAGGCCTCCGGAGCGTGCGAAGAGTTGGTAAGCTTTTGTCTTTCAGATGCCGGAATGCAGTGTGAAGACCTCCGGAGCGCACGAAGAGTAGGTAAGCCTTTGTCTTTCAGATGCCGGAATGCAGCGCGAGGCGTTGGTGACAGCCGATGGACCAGGTAAGTGAAGAGCTGTCACTGAAGACCGTAATGCTAACCTGTTCTTTCTTGTCTTTATAGGTGTTGCTGAAGACTGGATTCAGGATGGTAAGCCTTTTTCCTTAGGCCCAGGATCAGATGCAGAAGACACGATGAGCGTTCTGCTGCAGAGGATGCAGAATAACGCAAAGCAAGATTCATCCATCGGGTGTGGTTTAAATAGCCTCCTGTAGTGCTTAGGTGTCTCCTTCCACAGCCACGCCTAGGTAAGAAAAGAGTTCCTGCTTTCCAGAAGAGTTCCAGTGTTCTGAATCTAGGGAGTGGCTCCTGCCCCACCCAACAGGAAAAGTAGTTCCAAACAGAAGAGGATCAGAAGCTCAACTGGCAGGCAAGTAAGCAGCATGGTCTGCTGCAGGTAAGTCCACCCAAGCATTATGAGCCCGGCGCTTCCAGCGCTGGGACTGGGCATATTTATGAGCCTGGTGCCACTGGCGCCAGGACTGGGTCCAAAAGGTCCCAATTGGGACTGGTTGGCACTCGGAACCTGGGTTATGGATCTGCTTCCAAGGGAGTTGGGAAATCCCTGACCTTTTGGAAGCAGAGATCATGACAGTACCCCCCCTCAAGGCCCCGCCCAAACCGGGCTTCTCCGGGGGTTTTGGCTTGTCAGGAAATGTTCGGTGAAATCTTTTGATTAGGCGAGGAGCGTGGACATATTCAGCAGGTTCCCAGGATCTCTCTTGGGGGCCGTAGCCTTTCCAGTCAATTAGGTAAAATAGTTTAGATTTGGAGATCTTGGAGTCCAGAATGCTTTTGACTTCAAACTCGAGTTCTCCATCAACTAGGATAGGTTTTGGAGATTTAGTTAGTCGGGTTTGAGGTTGCACGGGTTTTAATAGAGAGACGTGGAAGACCGCATGTATCTTCATGTGCGGGGGCAAGTCCGACTTGACCGCTACTGGGTTTACTATGGTAGTGATGGAATAGGGACCAAGGTATCTTGGGTTGAATGTGTGTGGCCCTTTTAGAGGTAGATATTTGGTGGATAACCAGACTTGATCCCCTACTTGATATTGAGGGGCTTCCTTCCGATGTTGATCTGCTCCTTTCTTGTATTGTTCTTTAGCCCTTTGAAGGTGAGAAACAGCTTCCTTAAAGGCTTGGGTGATTGTAGAATGCAGGTAGTCTACTGCTGGTGTTTCAAGATCTTGGAGGGGATCCAACTCCGAGGTTCGAGGGTGACTGCCGTACAAAAGAAAAAACGGGGTTTTCCCAGTTCCCGAATGGACAGAGTTATTGTAGGCATATTCGGCTATCCAAAGGATGTCTTTCCAAGTTTTTTCAGTTTGTTGCAGCATGCAGCGTAAATACTGTTCCAGAGTTTGATTAGTCCTCTCGGTTTGTCCGTCGGTCTGAGGGTGGTGACTGGTCGATAGTCTCACATCAATTTGAGCCGACCGACAGCAACTTCGCCAAAAATGAGAAATAAATTGACTACCTCGATCCGAAATTAGAACCGAAGGAAAACCGTGCAGTCGGACGATGTTTTCGAGAAATTCTCGGGCCAGAGTTGCTGCTGTTAGCAAGCCTTTGAGCGGAATGAAATGCGCCATCTTGGAGAATAAGTCCACGATTACTAGAATCGTATTGTATCCGGAGCATGGAGGTAGATCGGTGATGAAGTCCATAGAAAGCGTATGCCAAGGGCGAGGTGGGATGTCAATAGGGCGTAAGAGGCCTGCTGGTCTTTCCTTTTGACTCTTGTTTTGGGCGCATACTCCACAGGACATTATAAAGTCTCTGATATCTTTTTTCCAAGACGGCCACCAGAAGTAGCGCTTGATCTTTTCTGAGGTCTTGGCCATACCGGGATGTCCTTCCATTAAAGAATCGTGATAACAAGAGATTACTTTTTTCTGTAAATCTGTGCTGGGTAGGTATAATCGTTCTTGGAAATACAATAAGTTGTCCTTTACTGCAAAGTCCTTTCCCTGCAGATGCCAATTCTGTATGTCTGCTGGAGTTACAAGTTGCCTGGCTTTATCCTTAACTTCCTCTATGGATTCTGTGGCGATTACACCCAGAATTCTTTGTTCGGGAATGATTGGTACAGGTTTAGGGTTGATCAAGTGTTCTTCCACTCCCATCCGAGAAAGGGCATCAGCTTTACCGTTCTTTGTACCAGGTCGATAGGTAATTATGAAGTCAAACTCGGCAAAGAATAATGCCCAACGGAGTTGTCTAGAGGATTGGGCTTTTGCGGTTTTCAAATATTGCAGGTTTCGGTGATCCGTAATCACAGTAACGGTGTGTCGGGCCCCCAGCAGATAATGCCGCCAAGCCTTAAAGGCAGACTTGATAGCCAGAAGTTCCTTGTCAGTAATCGTGTAATTGATTTCAGGAGGCGAGAATTTGCGGGACCAAAATGCCACGGGATGCAACTGATTGGTTACCGGGTCCTTTTGTGATAGAACTGCCCCCATGCCAAGGCTTGAAGCATCAGTTTCCACGATGTAGGGGAGTTCGGGGCGAGGGTGTTTTAAGATTGGTGCAGAGATAAATTTAGTCTTCAAATCCTGGAAAGCTTGTTCCGCCTCGGTAGACCATTCAAAATGTTTGTTTTTCTTTAACAAGGCAGTGATGGGCTGGACTATTCGAGAGAATTCGGGGATAAACCTGCGGTAAAAGTTAGCGAAGCCTAACATGCTTTGCACACCTTTTACGGAGGATGGTGATAGCCATTTGAGAACTGCATCGACCTTCTTTGAATCCATACGCACTCCGCCAGGTGATAATATGAATCCCAAGAATTCAACTTCAGTCACGTTGAAAACACATTTTTCCAACTTAGCGAAAAGTTTGTGTTGACGCAATCTTTCGAGGACCATTTTCACGTGTTTCCAATGTTCAGATTCCGATGAAGAATAAACGAGGATGTCGTCAATGTAAACAACAACACACACATTTATGAGCTCTCTGAGGACATCGTTCATAAAATATTGAAAGGCGGCCGGGGCATTGCAAAGTCCGAAGGGCATGACCTGATATTCAAATAGCCCATACTTGGTGCGGAAGGCCGTCTTCCATTCATCGCCCTCTTTTAGTCGTACCAAGTGGTAAGCTCCTCTAAGATCCAGCTTTGTATATATGCATGCTTTTCTGACTTGGTCCAGGAGTTCAGGGATCAAAGGTAACGGATATCTATTCTTAACGGTGATCTGGTTCAGGGAGCGATAATCTATACAAGTTCTAAGGTCTCCTTCGTTTTTTGGAACGAAGAACAAAGCTGAAGAAGCAGGGGACTTGGAAGGACGAATAAACCCATTTGCCAGGTATTGATCCAGGTATTGTCGAAGGTGAAGGTTCTCAGGCTCGGTGAGGGCATAAATTCTACTACAAGGAGGAGTAGATCCAGGTATCAGGTCTATCTGGCAGTCATAAGACCTATGAGGAGGTAGAGAGTTAGCCTGATCCTTCCGGAAAACATCTTGGTATTCTAGGTATTCGGGAGGTAACTGGGGAGTCTCTGAAGAAATTGCTGCCAGTGCAACACCAGGTGGAGGGTGACAAGTAGAGACACATTCTGGAAACTGGACCGTTCTTGCTCGCCAATCGATCAGAGGATTGTGTTTCTCTAACCAAGGTATTCCTAGAATAATCTGAAACTGAGGGGCCTTGATCACATCGAACACGATCTTCTCATGGTGTCCATCTTGACTTACTAGCGTCACCTCTTGAGTGGTATGCGTTACTGGCCCGGAGGCTATCTCCGTACCATCCACCGTAGTAATGACGTCCTTTACAGCCTTGGGACAAAGAGTTAGATTCATCCTCAAAACCATTTCATGATCCACATAATTGCCGATGGCACCGCTGTCGACCTAAGCTTCAATTGCATGTAATCGATCCGGATTATCAGGGCTAATGAGGACCATAGGTATCACGAAATGCGAGGTCACGGAACTGGGTTTCACGCTCGGCAAAAGGGCCTCTATTCTTGTCGGGTGAGGTCGTTTCCCTGCTCAGAGTTTGTAACTTTGGTAACTGCAGCTCCTACTGCCTTCTTGGCAGGTTTCACCGGACAGTCTCGAAGAAAGTGCCCTGAGTTTCCGCAATAGAGGCATAATTGCAACTGTTTTCTCCTTTCCCGCTCCTTTTGTGTTAGAGGACCATTCAGACCCCCTATTTGCATGGGTTCCCCGGAGTCTACTCCTTTGGAAGGAGTTGGCGGTTTGGAAAATACTCGAGCATCAAACTTGGAACGATCGGCCTTCCTGTTCTGCAGTCTGTGATCTATTTGAACGACTAAGTCTATATAGTCCGAACAATCTTGTGGGGGATTCACTACTTGGGCTAACACATCTTTGAGCTCTCCACGTAGACCTCTATAAAACAGTGTAATCCTTTTGTCCTCAGGCCATTGAGTTTCCACTATCAGTCTGTTGAAAGACGCAATATAAGCCAAAAGGTCTTGATTACCTTGTCGCAACGAAAGAAGCTCATTGTCCAAGGCCTGCCCCTGTGAATGTCTTGCGAACAGTTTTTCCATACTGAGCTTAAAAGCTTGAAAATCATGGAGGACCGGATCATCTTGATTTACTAGAGGGATCGACCAGTCTGCCGCATTGCCACTAAGGTACGAAAGCACGAAAGCTACTTTAGCTTGATCAGTTGGAAAGGCTGCTGGCCGGCATAAGAAATGCAACCGGCACTGATTGATAAATACCGCAAACCTCTTTGGGTCACCAGAAAATCGTTCGGGCGGAGCCAGAGGTACATTCCCAGGTAGGTTGATCTGCACTGGATTCATAGAGGATGTAGAAGGAAGATTTCCCCCAGATGCGGGTAACGGGGTCTGTCCGGCTTGTGACTGTAGCAATTGTCTAGCGAGATCATCTGTTCGCTCCTTGGAAATAATCAGTTCCCTTCTTAGAGCGTTCGTTTCCTGACGGGCTGCATGCACGTCTGCCCTTAGTTCCCCAAGTAACTGGGCTAGCTGGTCGGTATCCGAGGTTTCCATAGCGCCTGGACGGGAGTTTTGTGGTAGGCTTTGCGTTCTGTAACGCTCACCTGATTCCCGTAGAGGCGCCGGTCTTGACTGGGCGTATACCGTATCTTCAAAGGTGATGTGTAACACACGGCTGGCTCTTTGGGCTGGACCTCTGTGCACTGTATGTCTGACTCGAAGGGTAAGATGTCTGCAGATAGAAAATATGGGATTAAGGAACTGGGTTATTGAATGTCTCTCTCTTCTTCCCTTTCTCTTCTCCTGTAGAACCCCAAAGGTTAACGCTCTCACCTTAGGTAAGTGAACGCCGTGCTCTCCATCTGCCTCGAGGCAGGGTGCTGTAACCAGTTTCTTCACTGGATAAGGGGAGCAAGCCTCTGGACTTCAGAGGACTGCTGTCCGTCGTTAACTGCACGAACGGTAAGTTTCGAGTAATTGTAATGTCTTTAAAGTCTTTAGTAATGATGTTTCTTGTTTTGCAGGGTTCTGGCGATGGCGGATGACGGGCTGAAGTGAGTTGAAGATGGAGCCCGTGTGATGAATAGAAGCGCCTGGAAGCACGTAAGTAAGCGCTTGTTGCCTGCTTCACGATGCGCTCTAACTGTCTTTTTATTTTGCAGGTACAAGTTCAGAGCGGCTGCAGGGTGCCGGAATACCCACTGGGTTAGATGTGGAAAGGAGTAATGGCACGTGAGTATTAAAGTTCCCCAATGTCTTTAAACGCACCTTGTTTTGTCTTTCAGATGCGGGATGCAGCGCCGAAGGCCTCCGGAGCGTGCAAAGAGTTGGTAAGCTTTTGTCTTTCAGATGCCGGAATGCAGTGTGAAGACCTCCGGAGCGCACAAAGAGTAGGTAAGCCTTTGTCTTTCAGATGCCGGAATGCAGCGCGAGGCGTTGGTGACAGCCGATGGACCAGGTAAGTGAAGAGCTGTCACTGAAGACCGTAATGCTAACCTGTTCTTTCTTGTCTTTATAGGTGTTGCTGAAGACTGGATTCAGGATGGTAAGCCTTTTTCCTTAGGCCCAAGATCAGATGCAGAAGACACGATGAGCGTTCTGCTGCAGAGGATGCAGAATAACGCAAAGCAAGATTCATCCATCGGGTGTGGTTTAAATAGCCTCCTGTAGTGCTTAGGTGTCTCCTTCCACAGCCACGCCTAGGTAAGAAAAGAGTTCCTGCTTTCCAGAAGAGTCCCATTGTTCTGAATCTAGGGAGTGCCTCCCGCCCCACCCAACAGGAAAAGTAGTTCCAAACAGAAGAGGATCAGAGGCTCAACTGGCAGGCAAGTAAGCAGCATGGTCTGCTGCAGTTAAGTCCACCCAAGCATTATGAGCCCGGCGCTTCCAGCGCTGGGACTGGGCATATTTATGAGCCTGGTGCCACTGGCGCCAGGACTGGGTCCAAAAGGTCCCAATTCTGACTAGTTGGCACTCGGAACCTGGGTTATGGATCTGCTTCCAAGGGAGTTGGGAAAACCCTGACCTTTTGGAAGCAGAGATCATGACAGGTAGTTTACTGTATTATGATATATTGGTGGTGGGAGGTTAACAGAGTCCTGGGGTGCAGAGGCCATGTATCAAAGAGTTTGTGCATTGGTTGGAAGTACTATAATAGTATGTGAACTGAAGTGGGTAGGGCTGTAGGTGGCTGTGTTATGTTTGTGGGTTGTGGTAACTGGGCAGATGTTTGCATACATGACTGTATTATGTTGCAGTGGTTGTGGCCAGTGCCTAGACTCTTGGGTGCATGGCCTAGACTCTTACGTGCATGGCCACAGGCCACATGCCATGCACCCAAGGGTCTAGGCCCTGGCCACAACCACTGCAACATAATACAGCCATGCATGCAAACACTGTGATACTGGTATATAGATTCGACAAATATGTGTACAGAGTGCAATGTGCAGATTGCAAGGAAGTTTGACACCAATAATTGTATACTTATTGTTTGTATTGGTGAGGGTCTATGCAGTTTTGATGTAGTATCGAAAGGATGACGGGCTGAGCTGGCCTTCCCGGTATTCGAACCTGCAACCTACAGAATATGCACAGATTGCAGCAACGGGTACTCAACCTGCTGAGCTATCTTATTGGCTAACATCCTTCAGAGGTCGGTTAACTGAGTATCAACTGAGGTATAATAATCACAGTACCTAGATGTTGGACGAACCATTTATGAAGCGCTATATACAGTTAAATACATATCTGGATTATCACAGGGACAGGTTTTGCTGAGTTTCTATTTCAAATACCAATGTAACTTTCCTTTGTTTTTGAACAGCGCTTGCACTTCCTGGAAAATCAGGTTTTGGATGTTTTAATTGTAGTCTTGAAGATTTGAGAGGCTAGAACGCCTGTGATTGGTGTGATGCCAATCACTCACCCTTGAGCAAAGACTCTGCTGCCACTGACCATTTATAGTAATGTACTCCATTGACTGCAAGGTTGAATGGATGTAAACTATACTGTGCATAGTCATCATTTGACACACTGTTTTTATAATTAGAGTATAAATTAAATTATAAGTGTAAAAATGATCTGCCGCTGCATGATTATGCACATAGCACCGGAAGCCTGAAAATACAATTGTGCAATACTGGTTTGCTTTCGCCGTAAAAAAAAAAGCATAATTTGCTACAAAATATTAATTCTCTTTTGCAACTTTGTTTTCCATCTTATTAATTATACAATCCTAAAATTCTAGGAAAATATGCATAGGGCTTCCGAAGCTGAATGGAAAGAAACCATTCCTTTTATCACAGTGTGCAGTTTCTTTTTTGTAAAGGCTTCAGAGAAATACATTCTGTTTCAGAGGTGTCTTGCAATTACATCATGTAGATAAAAATCAAAAAAAGCCTTCTGGTTTCTGTCAAGTAACCTGACCTTTGCACGGCCTTCTACTCTAAACCTGTGTTTAAATGTACACAGGAAAATAATAAAGCTGTCGTATTTACAATATTTTCATGCGTAAAAAGGCATTGCACGCACCCTATCTGGAGGCCTGACTGTGATGGTATGTGCAGAAAAGTGAGTAGGGTGTCAGGTGGATGGTTCATTGAAGTAAAAGGAATAGTGCGCTTAAAAATGTTATTGTACCGATCGTCTGGGCAAGTCGTCATAACCATACGTTGATCGATCGTAGACATTTTTCCTATGCATCTTACCTTGGTTTTCCTCACTTTTACAGATGCGAAAAAAATGTGTTGGGCGCAGCCACCTTGTGCTAATATTATGCGTGGATCGATCGCCCATGTTTAAGTGAGGGCGCGGCAATACATCAAAACACCCGCCCCGAAGCTGACATCAGTTGTCCAACAATCTGCCCCAGTTATTTTCATTACGTTTGTGGCCAGCGTAGCCCAACGTGCCACGTCATCACCCACGCCCGCTCAAACAGGAAGATAAACACAAGATAAAACATACCTGCTCACACAGAGCGTACCTTCTCTGTCTTGCCATAAATAGTATTTTGTAAGTGAATATTTCAATAATACATCAACATTAGTGTGCAATGTTGCAAGTGCTTTTATTTTTCAAAGAATGTTCACAAGAAATTGTAAGCTCCATGAAACAAATGATTTTTTAATTTTCGGGGTAACTTAGAGCTGGCAATGTTTTTTGTACTTTTGTGTCCTTGTCTTGCAGCCAGCCAAAAGGGATCCAACAGAGGCAGACGTAAACGAGTTACATTCTCGGACACTTCAAGTTCCGGATCATCGGATGACCAACTACAAAACCAGGGAGGACAACAACATGGTGGACGATTTCAAGTACCACCTCCCCCCACAGGTTCCCTTATTAGGGCGAGGGGGCCCCAGAGGGCGACACTGGGGCCCTGCTCCACCTATGCCATGCCTATGTAACCCTACAATTACCAACAGTGGGAGCTACCCTCCCGGAGACGACGCAACCAGTGGAGGTACTAGAGGACATCCCGACCTTTAACTTATCAGGCCTGGAACTCACAAAGGCAGAAACTACAGTCCTTACCAGAGGACTCTCCTTTGTACCTTCCAAAATTACGAATTGGTTCCACCTCGACCAAGAACTGTCTACCTTCTTTAGATCAATGCGACGAAAAGCCTATTTCAAGGACAATAACTTACCGAGCAAGAAGACGACTCAGGCCTACGGGTACCTTTAAGCTTTAATCCCAGAGAGAATGAGACCCCAGCTTCCATTGTAACTTTTGAAAGATGTGTCAGAAAAGAAATGAAGAAACTCCAGGATGCCAAGGAGAATCAAAGGCCAAACCTATCAACAGAAGAACAAAAAGCGTTGAGAAGCCTCGCCTCAAACAAACAGATTCTCATCAAAATGGCGGGCAAAGGCGGAGGGATAGTTGTACAGAACCTCAATCAATACAAAAACATGGTGAAATGCCTCCTTGATGTTACCACCAACTATAAAAAGCTTAAAAAAGATCCTACGCTTGAAATTAAAGCGAAAATCTAGGAGAGAGTTAGGTTTGCCTTTGAACATGGATGGATTAGTGACAAGGAAGAGACCTTCCTGACTTCATCAGAAGGAAGGACACCAGTATTTTACGCCCTTCCTAAGATCCACAAGGACCAACATCACCCACCCGGAAGACCTATAGTTTCCGGTTGTGGGTCAATCCTAGAACCCATTTGTAAGTTTCTGGACTACTTTCTGAAACCTTTTTGCCAGGCAACACCTACTTATCTAAGGGACACAATGGCCACCATCTCGATCTTCGAAGATCTACCATTTGCTCCCACAGAAGAGCTACTGGTCACTATGGATATTGCCAGTATGTATACCAGCATCCCACAAAACTCATCCATACAATGCATCAGGCACTACTTAACACACCATATGACACAGACCAGAGTTCCAACCAACTTCATAGTAGAGCTGCTGGAACTGGCTCTTACTAACAACTTGTTCTCGTTTGATGAGACGTTTTACCTCCAAGTGAGCGGGACTGTGATGGGGGAAGCTTTTGCCCCAAGTTTGGCTGTCATTTTTATGTCCGAATATGAACAACACATCCTGAACACCAGAAACCCCTTTAGAGACAAGATCTCACAGTGGTTTCGGTACATAGACGACATCCTCTTTATCTGGCTGGACAACGAAACTTCCCTGGACAACTTCCTCAAATAGGTGAATGAGCAAACTAACGAAATCAAATTCACTCTCAACAAAAGCAACCAAGCTATCAACTTTATTTATCTGCATATTTTGGCTAAAAACAACAAACTCAGGTGCTCACTATACAGAAAGGAGACAGATAGAAACACTCTCCTCCACTATAGGAGTTACCACCCAAGCAATCTAAGGAACAACCTGCCCTTTGGACAGTTCCTCAGGTTGAGGCGCAACTGCACGGACCTTGAACAATACAGGATACATGCCACCATCCTTCAGAAAAAACTACATAACAGAGGTTATCCCAAGAAGCTGGTCAGGAATACTAGAAAAAGAGCACAGTATACACCACGGAAAACACTTCTAACACCGAGAACACAGAACGCAGATACAGAACAACTGATGACCTGTGTCACTACATTTGGACCTAGTACCACACGACTAAAAGCAACTATTAAGAAGTTCTGGCCCCTGGTACAGCTCAACCTGCCCAACGAACCGTTGCTGAGGATGGCACTAAAACGGGGCAAATACCTCAAGGACATACTAACTCATGCCAGACTAAGCAAAAAGTCACAAAGATCTGAACTATGGAGCATGCGAGAAATTGTGGAGCATCACCCCTGTGGTACCTGTAATGTCTACAAATTGACCAAAAAGACCATGTCCTTCATGATTGAGGAACAAGAATGGAAAATCAAACACTTTTCCAATTGCAAAACCACCAACGTGGTCTACATAATTGAATGCCCATGCGGATTGAGATATGTAGGCCAAACTAAGAGACAAGTGAATAAACGAATAGGGGAACATAGGTCTCAGATCCGTTGCAAGGTCCACACAGCACCCCTAGTTACACGCTACCTAGAGTACCAAAATGGAGCTGATGATATGAAGTGGTGGGTCGTGGACACTGTCCTCAACACGACCAACCCAGCCAACGCACTAAATAACAAGAAATCCTGGTGGATCTTTAAATTACAATCAACAACCAGAGGCCTCAATGAAACCATGCCCACCACCTTCTTATGAGGGAGCTTACAATACCCCCCACTGCAGTCACCTCAAGACTGACCTTGCGAGGTTTTCCTGGCATCTCTTCACCAACCTTATCCAGTGACTTTGACTAGTGACATGCCGTCCAACCTGTTGGACAAACTAAGTTCCCCTGAAGAACACACCTGGCCAACCCTGTAGGTATATGCCCCCACTCCGGCCCGTACAGCCCTACGTGTCTAGTCATTCGCCCGCTTTAGTCAACACTAGGAAGGGAACACTGGGAAAATCTCTTCTTAAGGGAGTGACACCATTGATCTACTGTACCACTGGGAATGTATACACCAATGATTTATTGCACCTCTGTGTATGTACACCTATGGAAATTTACACACCATTGTTATAACTGTCTCGTTTTGCGGAACAGTGAAAAATCATCTTCTAAAAGGGTTGCCACCATTATACATCATTGATGTACTGTACCTGTTTTTATAGACTTGTGGATGCTTACACAATACTGTCACAACTGTCTTTATTTGCCGAACATCTGTGCCCAATCAGTACTACTCTGACAGGCCCATAGAACAGCCCGCCCATAGGTAAGGAGCGAGCGTCTTACAGGACACCACTACCTGCCCTAAAGCCACCAAGAGGAGGCTTCCTTTGCCCCTCACACATACTCCCCTATCCCCAGCGAGCGCCGTATTTACAATCACTCGCTCCCTGCAGCAGCCAGACCCATATACCACTATAGCAAATCGAGTCTATTTCTGCATTTGTGACCAGACTACGCACTTATCCCGTGTGCAACCCACCCTAAAATAAACCCACCCCCCATGGATTCCCCCATCCACTACAGGGCCACAGGCTATACATGCCCTGCACGGAGGCCCCCTTCACTCCGCCCTTACCGTTCCTGGTATAGGCATCGCAGTATCTATGACAACAACATGACTATAGGCTTCACGCATGCGCGATCTCGAAGGCACAACTCCTTCGCGCATGCGCCACGCTACTATAAACACAGCTCCTTTTTCCATGCCGAGCGAGCTGCAACTCCTCTACAGCCGCCGCGACAGTGCACCCGTGATGTGCACCCAGCTTCTTAGCCCAAGGTAAGCCAATTTCCCCACACCCACCCTCTGATGGTTCCCACATTGCCTACTTCGACCACGTCTGTGCCACCAGCTGGTCGCCCATCCCTCCCCTCTTTTTTCCTCTTTTTTCTTCTTTATTTTCAGATCGGTGAGTCATTTTCCACTGGCCATTCCCACATCCTCTGGGCACATCGCACCGCCTACCACAGGGGTCCCGCTCAAGCCACCAACCAGGCTCCTGTATCCTAGATCCTGCCAAGCATAGACCTCACAACCTCAAGTTCTTCAAGCAGAGCAGGTATTTATTCCATAGCATCTGGATACCTCAGACCTACCGTGGCCTCACATACCTTAGCCAACTCACAGGGGCTGAAGTATAATTATTTTTGTGTTTTTGTTTTTCTTCCCCCCTCCACTCTCCAGCCCTCCGAGAGCCATGTGTGCGAACTAATAAACTGTGTTCTCCAGCAACACGCCGACAGGCCAGTGCGCCTCCTTACCTTTGGATGATGCACTATACCACGCTTTGTACAGGTCAGTTCCTGGCCATCGCAAGCAACCAGACAGTGTTTAAAAAACTTTTTTACACTCTCTATCCCCCCGGGGTCGTTTTAAATTGTTTTTATCACATGTTAAGTATCACAACCACCTGCTATTCAACGCCCAGGCGAACGTTACACTAACAGAGTCCTCACTTTGTTTCTCCATGTAGGGAGACCCGGTCAAGGCCCATGAAGAAGGCTTCTTTGCCAAAACGTTACGGGACCTTCTAACTCTTGGACACACCACCTTTGTCCCGAACCATCACTAGATCTACATCTAGACGTAGACCAGAGACTAGGTTACCTCCCAACACGCAGTGCACCCTAAAAACACCAACAAGGATGTACAAGGCTATGATATTATGTGGTGGCTGCCTTATAAAACATATAAATTATTTGAATGTATATAGAGGCTAACCCCAGAAGCATTCATTGCCAATTAGCAGTGTTGCATTTCTGTATGTATATTGCAATGTGAATGCTCCCTCACGAGTAATTTGAACCAACTTGTGATTTGTTTCTTTGTTTTTTCCCTTTTCTTTTTCTTGCTTTGTTTAAATACGTCTGCTAAATATTATGCAGGCTGTGCCAAAATAAAACACCTTACGGAATCAAACCCGTTCATGATTGGTTTTGGCTAAATAAATAAGCTAAACCCCATTATATGTTTTTCTTTCGCTCTATTTTGAATTGTTGCTAGAGAGCAAAATAATACAGCTCTTCTGATACTAAACACGTCAAATGTTGGAATCTTTGCAGAAAATGTGAATGTAAAGTATCTTAAATCTGTGTGGTAGGACGCCACCCTCCTGTTCCACTTGTCTTGCCGTATGGACCATTAGCAAAACAATTCAATGATGGTCCTTGGTGGTCCGTGTGGGAGAACACAAGTCTTGTTTGCATTTTGGAAGGTGAAAGTTCTTGTTTCTGCGGTTTCTTACATCATGAATGCTGACATGTTGCTCCTTATTGCCGGAAATGAAAATGGACATATAGGGCCATATCGATCGTCCCAGATAACGGTGAACAAAAAAACACTGCTTATGGAAATCCTCCAATGTTGGTTCCAGAATCCGTCTGTTGGCACTTGGAAGCTGTGACACAGGCAGTACGGTAGAAAGTATCTGCGAACAAAACACAATAACAATACATTTAAGTAGCCGTTCTTTATTTTAATGTAATAAGTTAGCGTATAACTCATAACTGTTCGGAACCTAATCATAAGCACAACACAGCCAATTTTTAACACACAAATGAAAACAAGGTGTACTGTTTGAGACCACGAGTGCGTACAATTTGAGCGCTGTGAATTAGGTATAGATCCAAATAGGATGTAGAACCACATGGAGAAAACGAAGAACAATCATAGCAATCATTCAGCTTGAAGCCTGGAGAGATGTCATTGTAACGAAGCGTGCAAGATTACTGTTCGAAAACCGAGCACAGTGCACATGGACGTTTACGACACCGTCCATTAATAATTATTCATACAGCACTCTATCCTGCTCATTTTTAATCCCAATAAAAATATTATGTAAACTTAAATTTACATAATTTCTGGAAATTCCATGGTTAGATTGTTTCCACGGGCAATCGCTCCGTACAACGTATCACACACTTTCAGACTAACTTGGCGGTACATGTTCACTCTGAATATAGTTAAAGTTATCTTTTCTTTTTTTTCTATTTCGCACAATGTATGTCCTTTGAGCAATTGATGCATAGCGTTGAAGGCCAAATTACAATACGCACTTGTCCTGTGCAAAGGCAGACACGTTTAGGTTTCGATTTCCGGAAAGAATGCGGGAAAAAAAAGGCATTGAGGCGGGACACTGTAAGGATATTATCGTGTATGTCGCAATGTAAGTAGTGTAGTTATATAGAACTCAGCATTAGCTACATGAAGAGATTATCCTACCTTACACACGGTGCAATGAATAGACGGATGAGCAAAAACATTATTGTAGAATTACGCTCCCTATGTAATACTGTTATGTAAAGTGTCTTACGAATGAACGGTGCATGTTTAGACAATGTGTGTGACAGACTGTGTGTATCAGACGGCTGAGCATACATGGGTGGCAGGGCCATGTTAAGCACTTTTGGTGCCCTGGGCTTATTGTTGGGGCCCCTTCTACCAAACCGAAGGAATTACTTTAAAACTTTTACAAATATTATTAGTGGGACATGGTTTTCAAATAGTGTTTCCATTAGATATTAAAAGGGTAACGCAGAAGTTTAAAACTTTAAAGAGTAGAGCAGACTTTAAAATATGCTTGCCTGAGTCCTGCACCATCTGGTCCGGTCCATTCTGTCTCCTACCCATTCCACTCAAATGGCGTGCATAAGAAGAAAGATCAAGTAATGGGCTAAACGATGCCACCGGCATGCAAGGAGGCAAATCTTACAGAACACAGTACAGTTATGTACGAGATATGGATGCATTCTGTGTTTGGGTTGTGGCCACTGGGCAGATTATTCAGTAGCTTACTGTATTATGATGTATTGGTTGCAGGCAGTTATTAAAGCCTTGGGTGCAGAGGGCATGCATCAAAGAGTTTGTCCATTGGCTGGAAGTACTGCAATACTATGTGAATTGAAGTGGATAGGGGTTAGGTGGCTGTGTTATGGTTGTGGTTTGTGATAAATGGGTAGATGTTTGCATGCATGGCTGTATTATGTTGTGCTGGTTGTGGCTAGGGTCTAGAGTATTGAGTGCATGGCTGGAGGCTGGAGACTGTAGGGTATGCACTCAAGAGTGTAGGCCGTGGGTACAAGCACCACAGTATAATACACCTATGCATTCAACATTGTGATACTGGTATGTGGATTGCAGAAATATGTGTACAGATTGCAATTTGGAGATTATAGAGAAATATGACACCAATAATTTTATAATTACTGTTTGTATTGTTGAGGGGCTATGCAGTTTTTGTGCATGGTATGTGGAAATGTAGGAGTAATCGTTGTTTCATTCTCTGTGATAAAAGAAAACATAACATGGTAGGGTAGGTACTTTGTCATTTTGTAGTTCATTGCATTGCAGACATTTGTATACTTTGTGGACCCTCATAATTATTACTTCATAAGTACCATGCTTTAAACAAGTGTACTGTGCAATGTGCGCAGTTCCTGTGTTTCATTGCATAATCATTGGGTCAGTGGGAGAAACTAATCCATGCAGGATTAAAAAACATCCTTCTACTACATTTGTTGTTGTGTTGCACAGTCTGGTTTGGTGACCTGTGCACTACTTACAGCAATGTTTAAGGTGCGCTGCTGCAGTAGGAGTAATTGAAATGGTGTATGATTTGTCTTTTGGAAGTGGTGGTAGTATGGTTGCAGTTAGATACCAGTTGGCGTATTCTAACTGTTTATCTGTTTCCTCTTTTTAGCAGTGTTTCTTTATGCGTTTGGTTGTTGTTGATGTTTTGTAAGTATTGTGGCAAAGCACTGTAATATTGGAGAATTGTGGGGCGTATTCTAACTGTTGATAGTTTGGAAGTTGTTGAGGGTATGTTTGTAGCACTGTGGTTGCTGAAGGTTGAAATTGGCAGTTTGAATGCTGCAAGTAAAATTGAAGTATTATCGTTGCAGTTAGATACCAGTTGGCATATTCTAACTGTTTACAGTTTCTTATTTTTGCAGGCTGTGTTTAGAAGCTTGTGCATTCTTGTTGGTACATTTAGATTTTTCAATATTGTGAAGTGCCGTGCAGCACTATGGGAGTACTTAATAATATTTGCGTATTTTTTACATTGGTATGGGCATTGTTAGACCGTTGTTGCCTTATTCTAGTAGTTGGTGGTTTCAGAGGTTACTGAGGACAGTTTTAAACCCTCGTACTCTGTACTTTTTATAAAGTATCATGTAGGAAACAATATTAGTGTGTCTTTACTACACTTATTGTTTTTGTAACTGTAATCATTGGGACATTGGAGAAAAAAGTGTATAGCAGGCAAACTAGTTGCTGTATGCTAAGTTGTTCCAGTTCCACAGAGTAGAAGGTCATTTCTTTTTTGCTATTATGTATGTACTGGTGGGTGTTAGGGAGTAGGTTATTCTAATTTTGTAGATCAGTGAGTACATTTTGGTTTCAAGAATATTAAGTAGGCATTTAGAAAATGTGCTGGTAATCGCTGCTTTAGAGTAATTGCATTCAAACCATGAACATTGCTTTTTAATGTACGCAGTATAGTGACCTGCACTGGGTGTGGCGCCTGTGTGGTAGCTTATTGCTACTGTTGTGAAGGTTTTCTTGTTAAGTGATACTTGTCCGTGTGTGAAGCTAGTTAGCTTGCAGTCGTTTTTGTTTCCATCTACATTGTATCTTAAAAGCATTACTATTACGTATTGGCTATGTGACTGTATCTGTAAGGTGGAATGATTATCAGAATTGCAAGTAGTACATAATATGCTATGGTTTGCATTTTGTACGAGTTGCTAAAATGGAATCGATTCACAGTTAGGTATAGATACATAGACAAAGCGCTTGTTAGGGACTTGTTCCTGTATCACATGGTTGCAGAGAGTGATGTCATCTTTAATGTAATGGGTGTTAGTCGTAGCAGTGCACGGTGGTGGCGCGAGTTATGGTTGCTTAGCTTACGATAAGTGGTGAATTTCTGGGGGTTTTCGGTTTTACTTGTAACCATAATATGGATAGGTTGTTATTATTGCAAAGAAACTATAATGTCCCTTTAAAAACTTTTTGCACTGAATTTGATAGGTTTTTCTTAGGGCAACTGAACCATAACGTCCCTTTAACAACGTTTTTTCACTGAATATGTACATAAATAAACACTATTAAGATGGTCAGTTTTTCACTTTTGACAGGTTTAGTCATGGATGACACACATCCTTGCTCAAACTCCTTATATATGCAAGACTTCAAAATATGTTGGGTATGTGGACAGCTTTCCCAGTTCACCTCAGCCTTTCCTAGCATTACACAGCAATATATTAGTATAACGTTTTGGGAGATTAGTCTGAACGCTTTATGCAAACATGATTGCCACTAACCAAAAAGCCTCACTGCATTCCCAAAATAAGTGGCATCAAAACTTTGATATGGAGATTGCTGTGGAAGAGTGAAAATGTGTGTGCGGGCAAATCGAATGAATATCTAGGAATTATAGGCATCGGTTGCCATTTAAATGTGTGCACCAGATTTATTATACACAGGATTCTTGAGCAAACGTTACGCTGCATGTCAGACCTTGTGTGAAAGATGCATGTATGAATAGTCTGGGTATTTCATCTTGTGTGAGAAAGCCCTCCATTGAATAACTTTTGGCAGGGATGTATTCATACTGTTGGGTACATAAATGAGAAAGCGATCAGGTTAGACCCCTTTTTAGCCCTTATTGGTTATACCAGGAAAAGGAGGAGGTCCTTGCGGTTGGACATATTGCTTGCTAAGAGATGCATTGCCATTACTTGATTTAAAGGGCTCATGCCCACATTACAACAGTGTGCTGAGAACATAATTGTTTAATGAACTGCCAGAAAATTATATATGTACTGCTTCCCTTACATCCAGACCCAAGGATATTTGGGGTGGGGGGCGAGTAAATGGATTACTTGCTTAATCAAGGTAATTCAGATAAAGGCACCTTGGCGATTGACCAGACTATTGATAATGGGACATAAGCACAAGCGGGTTTAACAATGCCAGCGCCATGGACTGAAGTTGAAGATTTTAAAACGTCGACCAAATTGCTAAATTCTGATGCTTGCTCAGCACATTGTTGTACGGCGAAGCATAATATGCGGTGCAATGTTTGTAACAGAATACGCGCATTTGACCTGTGTGGAACACACCAGTCTTCTTTCTGCTGTTAGCATATGGGAGTTAAACTGTGATTTGTTGCATATTAAACTTTGATTTGTTGTATATTTTGTTACTTAACTTAAAAGCAACACATATGCTGAGCATTGTACGAAGTGTAAAATGCTAATAAAGGTACGTTTAAAAATAAAGAAATATAACATTGCAGAGCCCCGTGCACAGTGGTCAAGGTTACACCCTTGTCAACAAGGTATACAGTAAATCATAATCTATCTCCTACCCTATCACTTTTACTTGGGTCTTCAACCTCAATTTACCCATGCATTTCGGAAAATTATTGATCCAGTCTAAGTGTATTTTTAACAACAAGGACCATCCTCGCACAAATTTGGAAAAGATGAAGATAGAATAAAGATTGCCCACGCTAATAGCTCAGGAAAGCCTTCATTCTATTAAAGACAAGGAGGCGAGCATTATGCTATGTCTTTCTTTATTACTGCCAACTCAGCATTTTACATTTTTTTTTTACATAATTTAGGAAAAAAACAAATGTAAAAGTTACAAGTTTCTTATCCGAACAAAATTTCACAAAAGCTCTGTGAACCACCAGTCCCATGATCCCGAGGTCCTTTGTAGTCCTGACCTCCTCTAACCCACCAATCCGGGCATAGGTCATGGTATAAACTCTCTGCCCCCTCAGGTCCCTTCCTCTTTCTTTGCTCTCAGAATAAACAATCTAACTCTTTAACTGTCCAACTCGTATCACCAGAACTGTGTAGATCCGAAGCTGGTATATCCAAACGGTCCAACGGGGACAACTTGCTAGAATAAGCGCTGCTTCTCGTCCATCTTGTTCAGGACGTCTTCTGATCGTCTCCTACGAGAACAAAGATATTCACATAAGGGCGGGTATATGTTCAAATGTCATACACATCATCACATGCACTACTTAAATGTTTTATTTATTATCACATTTAACCCATCTTTTCGTCCATTCCGGTGGGATATAATGCTCACCTCCTTGTCTTTAATAGAATGAAGACTTTCCTGAGCTATTAGCGTGGGCAATCTTTATTCTATGACAAGACAGGAGGCTCGCATTATGCTTGTTCAAAACTTGCTATTACCCTATCCGGAATATCAGATACTGGTTTGAAATAAAATGTCTTAAAGGTAGACTCAGAGGACCAATCAGCTGACTTCATAATATCTTGCAATGAGACACCTGATGCAAACGCTCTAGAAGCCATTGCCCCTCTCGCAGAATGTGCCCCAAATAAGGATAAATCTATCCCTGCCCATTGCATCACCTCTCTCACCCATCTCGCAATGGTCGCTGTAGCTACTGCATGGTGGGGTTTCCTGCGCGCTATAAGCAATTGAGTTACGCCGCGTGGCCTAATCTGCGCGGATGCTGCTTCATAATCTTTAATGCATTGCGCTACACATAGTTTTTTATTCCCTGTAAAATACGGGTAGGAAATCACTCTGGAATCGGTCTTTGTCCTTTTAACGATAGTGAAAGCTACTCCTTCCGGATAAAATATTTTTCTATCTATCTCCAATGCCTTAACATCCGATACCCTCCGGCAAGCTACAAGGCACAAAAAAACGAATATTTGGGTTCTGGTGGCCTTCGCAACTTCATGCCCTTGAGGAGACGCAGCACAGCAGGATGTTCTCCTGCTGGCCTACACTCCACTTTGTCGTGGCCCGCTGAAATCGCTGATCTGTACACTCCTATAGTTCTATAGGCACACCTGTCCTGAAACTTTGAAGCTAAGAAATTGAGGATGTGTACTAGAGGGGCCGAAATGGGATCCAAACTGTGCTGTGAACACCATTGAGCCCACCCGTTCCACGCTGTGTTATAGCTCCTGACGGTGGAAGGAGCCCAGGAATCTCAGATACAGTCTGCAGCGAGTTCCGAAATTCCTGGCAAGTGCCATCTCTTCCTGAAACCCTGCATGCCATGAGCTGCAAGGATCCTGCTTCTATCATCGGGTGGGTCCGACCGGACGGATCGAGTAGAAGGTCCTGCAGGCTCGGAACTAACCTCGGAAAATCCGTAGAAAGTTCCATCGCTACTGGAAACCAGGCTTGAGCTCTCCAGCAAGGCAACACTACCACCAGTTCTGCCTTGTCTCTGCGGACTTTGGCTAGAGCTCTCGTGATCATCAGGAACGGGGGAAAGGCGTAATGAAGTGCTCCGTTCCAAGGTTGTAGGAATGCGTCTGTACCCGCTGCCCCCGGGTCTATCCTCCAGCTGTAATATCGCAGAGTCTGAGCATTCAGCCGGGAGGCAAATAGGTCTATGTTTAGGGGTCCCCATATCTCCTGAAGACGCTTGAATATCCTGGGGTGTAGCCTCCAATCGCTGGAGTCCACAAGATATCGAGAATTCCAGTCTCCTATACTGTTTTGATTCCCTGGAAGATATTCTGCGGTTACTGCCATGTTGTTCTGCAGGCAATAATGCCAGAAATCCTTTGCTAATTCCGCTAGTAGCTTGGATTTCGTGCCTCCTAGTTTGTTGATATAGCGGACTGCTGAAATGTTGTCCATCTTCAGCAGTACACAACATCTGACTCTGTCCTTCGTAAAGGCCTGCCAGAAGCTCGAGACAATTTATGTGAAGACTTAACTCCTCCTCCAACCATTTCCACCCTGTCTGAATCTGAGCACACCTGGCTCCCCAGCCTGTCCTACTCGCATCTGACTCTATGGTCAGCTCTGGCACGTCTCCGAAAATCGCCCTCCCGTTCCAGGCTTCCATATTTTCTAACCACCATTGGAGTTCTGCTATGGCTTCCTGATCCAGACCCACTATCTGATGGTATTTCAAGCCCCCGCGGAGGTGCTTTATTTTCAATCTCTGCAACGCTCGATAGTGCAATGGACCCGGGAAAATGGCTTGAATAGAAGCTGCAAGCAACCCCACTACTAAGACCAGATTCCGAAGGGAAATAAATAGTTTCGCTATCACGACCCTGAGCTCTTTCTTTATCGCCCTCACTTTGTGGGCTGGGAGCTCCAGGATCGCCTTCACTGTGTCTATGGTGAAGCCTAAAAATTCCAGTCTCTGCACTGGTGACAATTGTGATTTCTCTAAATTCACTAAGAACCCTAGAGAAGATAGGAAATTGAAAATCCACCGTACATCTCTGGCGAGAGTCTCCCTGGTGGATCCCATCACTAGGATGTCGTCCAGGTAGATAATCATCCGAACTCCTCACTCTCTGATAGCTGCAGCTACCGGATTCATCACTTTCGTGAAGGCCCATGGGGCTGACGCTAGACCGAATGGAAGACATGTAAAGCGCCAGATCTCTTTCCCCCATTGGAATCGCAGATACTTCCGAAAGGTTGCCGCTATCGGAATTGCTAGGTATGCGTCCTTGAGGTCCAGACGCGCTAACCAATCTCCTGAACGCAATAGGTCTCGGAGGAGGTGAATGTCCTCCATCTTGAAATGATTGTACACTAACCAGCTGTTCAAATCCTTCAAGTTTATGACAGGACAAATTTTTTCTCCCCTGCGCACTAAAAACATGTTGCTGAGAAATCCTTGATCTACCATGGTTTCGCGCTCTATCGCATTCTTGCCTGCCAAACTTATTAATTTGCTGTGCAAAAGCGCCTGTTCTTCCTGATTCATGCGAATGGGGAAAGGTTCCCTGTGTTGCACGGGGATATCTGTGAAATCTAGATGCAGCTCTGCTACTGCCTGTAAAACCCAAGCATTGCTTGATAAAGCTTGCCACTGCTGCAGGAAGAGGAGAGTTCTTCCTCCGATAGGAACATTTGGTGTACTCACCGACTGCTGCACTGTGTTGACGGAAGGAGCCTTTTCCCCTGCTACCTCTCGGATGTCTTCCTCTTGCTGGGAAGAAGGTGTCTTGCTGACACCCTTCCCAATATTGGGAGGGTGGACCTTGATGCCTTCGTTGATAGTTGAAACGACCGGACGAGCGACCTCTAGAACGTCCGGTCCCGGCAAAAACACGCCCTGGGAAAATCTTTCTTATAGAGCTTTGGGCTCTTTCAAGGGCCGTGTACGTTCCCACAAACTGGGACATTTCCTTAGCGAAGGCTTCACCAAAAAGTAGACCTTTGGTGCCCTCCCCGGCTTCGTATGTGGCCAGGTCGCTAAGCTTCTTGTCAATTTTCAAGAGAACACCTCTTCTCCTCTCTGATGATAGTGCGCAGTTGGCGTTTCCTAATAAGCACACCGCTCTCTGGGCCCAGTTACTTAACGCTTGGACATCTACCGGGGTACTGGTGTCTTTTGCTTTTTCTGCCAAATCCATAATTTTTGCAAGCGGTCCTGCCAAATCCAGGAGCTTGTCTTGGCAACCCCTCCAGGCGCGATCCACGCCTTTCCTAATGTCTTGTGCGGATTTAGTAACAAAGGTTACCATCTTTGGGTCTAAGTCTGGTGTATCCGCTAATTTTCCCGGTAACTCAGGCCTAGGGCACTCCGATCGCATACGGGATCGGACTTCTCTGTCTAGCGGTTTTCTGATGTGCTGCGACATATACAATGCCACTCTGGGCGAGGGCACCCATTCAGATGATTTAGGAGGGTGTCTAATAGTTTCCGGGTCGAACATGTCAATGATGTTATCTTCATCTTCGTGTGTACTTTGCGCTATGGGCTCCGCTATATCTTCCTCTTCGCCCCCTTCATCATCGGGGGCATAGCCTTCCTCAAAATCCCTTGAATTATCCACCCCTAGGGTAGGGGGTCTATCATGACACTCAGCCATCTTAGCTAGAAAAGCTTCCTTTAATCTGGCGACAGGGTCGCTCCGCCTGTGGGGAACAGAGTTGTCCCTCTCATCTGCGCCCGCGGGGGTCAAAGAGTCTAGGCTCTCTCGGGCTTTGTTACACCCCTTTTTGTCAACCCTTTTACTAGGGTGTCCAGCTGATGTTCCCTTCCCAGGGCTATCTGCCCGTCTTTTTCTGGCTGCTAAATGCTCTCGCTGTTCAGCCATGCTTGCTTCTAGCATTTCTAACCTTTGCGCAAAGGTTGCACCCCTTGGGAAACTGCTTGTGCGAGGGAATCCCCTAGCACCTTTTTAAAGCTGAGAGACAAATCGTCCTCTTGCCATGCGTGGTCATCGTCCCACTCCTGCTCACTCCATTCAGGAGAAGTGGAGTGGGAGTCTCCTGGGTGTGATGAATGAGCCATATTAATGTGCTAGCAGAGCTAACTTCTTGGGAATCAGCTATAAATCAGGCTCTCCAGCAGAGGTCGTTTTATTCCACTCTGCGCTTTTCTAGCTTCGTTTTGTGTGGAATTCTAAATGCCCACTACAACCCGTTAGCGTGCAAATCTGCTTTTTTTTTTTTTTCAAAACCAAATTTCTTTTCTCCGCACTCGATCCTCACGACTCTCCAAACGTTCCGTTTGCAATGAGAAGGAACGTTGGCAGCCGAGGGGAATGCCGGGAAAGTTCAGGAGGAAGGCTGCCCCGCTGGGTCCTATAACCCTCATATGCGGCGGCCGGAGCCGACTGAAAGCATACGCGCGTATGCAGGAACACGCGCCGCTGGGTCCTAGTGCTCGCGTATACGGCGGCGTACCTCACACGGAGAGCGTAACGCGCGCATTAAACATTTGCAGCACTCCTGTTATGAAAGATATTCATAACGCTTAGCACAGACTTAGGGATCAAACTTGTGGTACCACACATGGAGAGCGGGGTGGTTGCCTGCGACGAGCGGCTTTGCTCGCGGCTCCACCCCGCCTCTCCTTCCAACGGGCCGGGGAAGAATGCGCTGTATGAAAACAGGTACGCGCTAATAATCCGAACGGCGACTACCACACAAACGTTCTGTAGTACACAACCAATCGTTATAAATCCTCACAGAAACACACAAGAATAGTGCCCGACTGTAAACATAATGAAAGTATAGGTAAGCACTTATCTCACTGAGGCAGCAAAAAGAAAGAGGAAGGGACCTGAGGGGGAAGAGAGTTTATACCATGACCTATGCCCGGATTGGTGGGTTAGAGGAGGTCAGGACTACAAAGGACCTCGGGATCATGGGACTGATGGTTCACAGAGCTTTTGTGAAATTTTGTTCGGATAAGAAACTTGTAACTTTTACATTTGTTTTTTTCCTAAGTTATGGGGAAAAAAAAAAGGAAAAGTTAAAAGTTGAACCTTTAAAATGCTGAGTTGGCAGTAATAAAGAAAGACATAGCATGATGCGAGCCTCCTGTCTTGTCATAGAATTATATTTAAATCATCAAGCAAAATGTATTTCTGTGTCCTTGTGTCGGAATGATTCTACTTAAGCTAACATTTTAGTACACTACACCTGCCATCACGTTATAGTCCACTTGAACCCCTTCTCAGTTCTAGTCACAAAGCCTGGATTTAGCTAGACATTGCCAAGCTCATCATTCTAAATTGTATAGTTCTTGAATGGTGATCACAAAGAAGTCCTCTGCACCAGGAGGCTACAACTTGTACTTCATCAAGACGTTTAAATTGCATCCATGTATCTGGCCAAAGGTGTTAGAGAAGTTTCAGAAGTCTGCCACCATAGCCATAATCTACCCCTTATAATACTAAACTTTGAGTTCCAAAACGATTTTCAACAAAATATTATTCCTAAATTATAATCATTTGTTAACTGCTTCTGTTTTCTCAAAGTCCCTTTTCTAAGGATTTGTTTAATTTCTTCCTTTTCCCCAAAAACAGTTTTTCAATTTGTTAAAATGTATTAATATATTATGGCCCTTACAAAAGTACACCTTCATTAATGATGGTTGCATGCCAATTGAAGCACACTCTACTAGAATAAAGTCATTGCCAACATAGGCCACTAAATCAATAGGTTTGCCATCATTATGCAGAGGTATAGTATCAATCTTTTTAATCTGTAATCATAGTATACATTGAACAAATTATGTGCTAGAACACACCTTTATTTAAATCCTTGTTTTTCTTTTCTTTATTGTGCATTTAGTTAAGCAAAACCTTAAGCACAAAAATATTTAAACATATACAGTCTGAAAAAGTATCTATTAAAAAGAGAATATTTTTTAAAAACAAGCATACAATAAATTTAAAATCTTTGTCTATTTAACCATATTTAAGAACACTGAGAAAACAAGACTACTGACTTAATGGCTATCCTCCTAATTTATACAGTAAAAAACGTTAAATCTAGTTAGTTTAGAATGGCAAGTGTGGATGTGTTGATCAGTTTTAAAGATTATTTCCAGATATTATAGGCCGCTGCTATGATGAGAATAGATTGGGCACAGAATTGAGTACTCCAAAATTGGACTAATTCAATATGCTCCATTTGTGTAGCAACATTTCTATAACCCATGACGTAATAAATATTTAGTATCTCAAATGCACACAATAAGTGTTGATTAGTTTCAATACTGTTCATCCAAAGTCAACATAGTTGCTCCTCTAAGAGGATTTTTTTCCAAGCCCCGGTATATTCAAGTGTGGGAAGGAGATTTAAGCGTAAATACAGTAAAAAATACTTGATTAAATATGTGCAAGGAATATTAACTTCAAAACTAAAATGAGAGTATTCATTATATCTCTTTTTCTTTTCGATATTATTTACTGTATCCCAGCACCTCGACTTTCATTTTAATAGGAACTCAATGTTTGGTATTGTCAAAGCAGATTTGTATGATGTGTGTAAGAGTTCCAGATTTCACAAGGAAGCCTGCTGTAATTTGCGAAAAAATTGATTTTTATTACAGCACCGAGTTTTATTACCAAGAATGCACAATAACTTGTTTGAGGTGGAATTTGACATTTCTATTTCCAGGAACAATAGCGTTCTTTGGAGAAGCCATGCTGAAATAAGAGATTGAAGACCAAATTCCAGCCTTAAAGCTTCAACAGGGACTGAAGATGGCAAATTTAATATTGAACCCAATAGTTTCCCCTCTATCTTTTCAAACCAGGTAAGATGTCAAAGCGAAAGGGCAGCGAGGCGATATAAAATACTAGGGGTAAGGCTGACTTGATACATTTCCAACAAGCCCTCTACGCTGTGTCCCCCTTTATTTGCAATGAAATACTTCACTGCTGACCATTTTTTCCAAATCTTTGGGACAAGTCGTTTCCCATAGTAGCGCAAAGAGGGATTTAATTTCATAGGAAAACCTAAATAAGTGTAGGCTTCGACCACTGCTAAATTAATATTATTAAGTTTCCAAACAAATGAAGGCTTCTTTGGAATTGTTCCTCCAAAACACTTGATTTTTGTTTTTGAAATATGAATTTTTATAGGTTTTTCTGCAGCATACTTGCCAAGAGCGTTAATCTTTTGTGGACCCAAGTTTTAGTGTGAATATTAATGGTCGTATTTAATAACCTGGATAGAATACATCTCTCTTGGAGTGTCAAACCGAGTAGTGACCTGACCTGTACACCTGGTCAAATGCATTTTTTGGGCCCAAAAAAGGCACACTACAAAGGAGTCATTTTATATATCTACATTTACATGCAAGATGTTTGAACATGAAGCATTTGGTATGGATGGAAGCACCCTTTTTGAAACCTGATTTATGCAAAGGAATAAGACGCAGTCAGTCCGCCCATTTACATAGGTGACCAGCATCCTGAAGTGATTGGGTACCTCTTGGGATGCGGAACCTGGGGTACATGTAAAGCCAATCGCTCTTTGATGCAATCCCTGGAGATAGTTTACAAAGGATCTCCAGAGCTCCCCCAGTAGCACAGACAAGATTGGGTGGTGAAAGAACACAGGGTAAATACAGGAGATATCTGCTTCAAAGGAGGACAAAATAAGAATGCTTTCATAATCCTGAAGTTTTATAATCCCTTCCCATTTTAAACCCCCTGAAAACATACCCCTGCAATGGATATCTGACAGCTGCAACATAGCGACTTTCCAGGCTTCACAAGTCCCAGCTGTGTAGCTAAACCCAGGGTGGGGCTTCCAAGTCAGAATACACTGGGTAGGCAAGTTCCAGTGAAGAATGCAGACCGGAGTCAAACAAAATCATTCACCAGTCACTGGGTATTCTAGTGGCTAATACTTGTTCAAATGACAGGGTTGCCAACAAGGAAAAAAGCACTCATTCTGTTGTAGAGGGCGGAAGGCATTTGTGTAACATGTATTACTCATGGATTATTCTAATGCAACTTTAGATGCCATCTTGCATTGCTGCCATCTTTTGTCACTGGTCCTGACCGCTTTGCAGACCGCATGATGGAGGAGTATCAACAGGCATTCAAAACACTGATCAAGACTCTGAATGAAGTGCCAGAACTAGGCTATGTCAATCCACATAAACCCTACTCACTTCATGTGGGCAACAGCCTGGATGGCCTTGTAGGTGACCTCTACCAATATGAACATGGCGACTTACGACCAGTTGCCTACGCAAGTCAAAGACTGCACCAGTTTGGGTGCAATTATCCAGTCCATAAGCAGGAGTTTATATTGCTCAAGTTGGGGTGACTGAGAAGTTCCATGACTACGTATATGGGAGCTCGGTTTACCGTAGTGACAGAAAACAACTCCCTCACATATGTGCCGAAATCTGCCATACATGATGTCACCAGCTACTGTTGGTCATCAGCCCTCGACCTGGCAGCATACACACGGATGCTGGCACCTTTCCGAATAGCCTTATCCTCAGTTGGTCAACCAATCAGAATGCAAGTAGATCCCTGACGCTGTCATCTTCCAGATGACAAGCAGCAGGTAATGTGACTAGTTCTGGAGCATTGACTGTCTGGGTGTCATGGTGCAAAGGTCACCCCAGCTATTCTGGAATGTGGCTAGCATAGAGGCTTGTGAGCTGGCCCGAGAGGAATTGAAAGCAACCTTAGAGACTGATCCTGGAATTGGGCCCTTCTCCTACAGCCCAAGAATGAGGGCCGCAGTGAACTGGGGAATCTCGGAAGAGACCTGGAATATGCCATTCTCCTCCTCAAGATCATATACATTTGTATTAAGAGGTTCAAACAAAACACCTAATCGGTGGTGCTAATTCCAGTCCGAAATCCTGCTTGCAGGTGGTTTATCTGGCTATTATTATCTATCACTGGTTGAGTACATCCAAAAGTACTCTAGCATACATTTCTCCTGTGGCGTCCAATAAAGAGAGAGCATTGTTACTGGCTTGAACTTAAAGAGATTTATTAACTTGTCATATTCCAATTGTTAGTATGGCATTGGCTAGTTGTAGGCTTTGGCCATTTTTGACAATATTTATTTGTCCCAGTCTCTCAAATGTTCTAGTCTCCCTATAAAGTTCCCATAAATGGCCTTGCCATTATTATTCAGGTATACTAGCAAGTTGTAATTTCATATCTTCTTGGGTACCATTAGTTGTCAATTTCCAAAACCTGGAGCTATCACCATCGACTGTAGCCTCTGTTAACTCTGCCCATTTCTCTTTATTATATTTGGATTTTCTTTCCGACATTCCTGATTTATATTGACGTCTTACTTCATGTAAGTCATCCGGGGTATATATAGAAGGATTTTTTGAAGTTTAAAAGCTTATGTTTGGCTGTTCTACAGTCTTCATTAAACCATTGGAACCTTTTGATGCTTTTTTGCAACCTTACGATTGAATTTCGTAACAAAAGTAAAGGAACTATTGACAATCCTTTCATGTGCCATAACAACTTCGACTGGTAAGGGTTGAGGATTAAGGAGAACCTTTTCCATATAAGGGAGTATTTCCTTGTAAATTTGGCATATTGTTTCCTTCTTACTTAAACAGTCCCACTTTATTGCAATTTGTGTTTCTCAATAGTTATTGTTGTTGCATCCAGGTTTGTCCCATTGGTTGCTATCATACCCACTACGCTGCGCACGATCAATTTGAAAGGACGGTGACCACTATTGTCGCATTTGATGACTGCAAAGTCTTTTAACAGCTGGCAGGTTTCAAAAGCAAGTAGAGTATAATCAATATTTCTTGAATTAGAACCCTTAAACAAAGTAACAGAATCAGGTTTTCCTCCCAGGTCCCTTTCATTAAATGTTCTTAGACCCAACATAGCCCATATGCATACTGCCTAAAGGGCGAATTTATGTCGGCTCTTGGGTGGTTTGGCACTGTAAGGGTGTAGAAGCAGGGGACTGACACACAGGTGGCATGTTTGTTGGCATAGACTTGTATTGGTTCAAAATAAAGAGGAAACCTATCTCTGTAAGAGGGGGTTCTCTTCCTCTATTAGGAACTAAGGTCTATGTCGGAATCTCCAAGTAAATGAAAAACAGTCCACCGTCATGTGTCAAAATTCTTTCCTCAATCCCTTACACTAGCAACTAAACTAAAGAGATACTGGATCTTCTTGGTCCAGAAGAATGACTCCCTTACTGGATTATAGTTCCAATTGGCAGGTGGGAATTACACCTGTGAGAATGACTCCCTTCTCCAGGTCTCAGTTCCTTTCCAGGATACAACACAAAGTTCCAGCTTGAGATAGTGTAAAGTTCTCAGTGCAAACTCAAAAGTTCCAACTCAAACATCATTCCTTATTGCCCATGGGGTTCCTTATTATTGGGTTCCTGGAGAATGTCTCGCTTCGCCAGGTAACTTGTTCCCAGCACGTTCATGGTGCCAGGGGAATGACTCCCTTCCCCAGGCCTTTTCCTATTTGTTTTCACGGAACACAACACCAGGAGTTATGGCTTCCTTCCACTGATCCCTCTTGTATTCACAGTACACAACACCAGTTGTATGGCTTCCTTCCTCTGATCTCACTTGGCTTGCACTTTCACTGTGTTGCGGAGAATTACCATCTTCCCCGGGCCCTTATCAGACTCTTTACAACAATTCATGGAGGTTGGGGAATGACTCCCTTCCCCAGGCCCTTGTCAGGCTCTTTGTCACAGTTTACAAAGACTGGGGGAATGACACCCTTCCCCAGGCCCTTCCCAAGCTCTTTGTTACAGTTCACAGAGGCTGGGGGAATGACTCCCTTCCCTTGGTCTTTGTTATATTTTGTAAGGTAGTACACAATGCCAGGGGGAATGTCTCCTTTCCCCTGGCCCTTTGCTTTGGGTTGCAAATCCCCCACTGGTTTCCCAATTCTATGGGTGTAGGTCCCAGACCGGTATTTCTCTCTCTCTTGGCAGTTGGCAGACCTGGTTCAATAGCCTGCCAGGCACTGCAAGGAACAAGATGATTTAAGAGATTCTTCTTCTTTGGGTGCAGGTTCCAGACCCGCCTTTCCTCTTCTCAGGGTTTTGGCAAACCTGATTCACTACCCTGCCAGGTACCACCACTAGGAAGATGGCTTAGGAGGCTGCTTGTTATGGATTGCAGGTCCCAGACCCGTCTTTCTTTAATCCTTGGCCCCTTTGGGGGGCCCACAAACCACCCCGGCCATCAAGAGCGATGCAGGGCACTTAACAGCATCCTCTGGTGATTTGTGGTCTGTACTAATAATTGTCTCCTCAGGGAATCCGGGGATGATGGCTGAGCTAATTAGGGTTTCTTGGCTCCTGATCAAGATGTTTACTGGAGTCCGGTGATACACCTCCTGATCGCCATGCATATAGGTGATTTTAACTGGCCTCACCATCTGTAAGTCATCAACACAGATTATGGTCTGCCCTCACCACTGTTTGTTTCCTCCCTGGGTCTAATAAAGCTGATAATTGAACTCAATTTACGGTGACATGTCTCTTAAAGGGAGTGGACACTCTTCTCACCCATCCAACCTATCTGCATAGGTTCCTCTTTTTTATTCTGTGGGCAGATCCTTGCTAGATGTCCTTTCTCACCACAAGAAAAACACGTTAATATTGGTGTTCTCATCACTTTTGCCTCCTCTGGTTTCCCTATCCCCGTTCTTTCATGAGAGGATATCTTTTCTTATTTTCCCCAGTCCCTGCTCTCACATACTTGATGGGATTTTTGGGGAGGAGATCTCTTAAATTACCCTCAGATTTGTTATGAGGCAGATTTTGGGGGGCTATTTTCGGGTTTGTATGCCCTTCTTCAATTCTAAAGCCCTCAACTGTTTGGAGGCTTCAACATGAGCCTGGGTGGTTTCAATGATGGTGTTCATAGTGGACTTACTTAGATGTAATACTGCCCTTTGTAAGGAGCATGGCAAGCCATTAATCCGTTGCTCGAGGGCTAACACCTGTGTAATTTACGGCAAGGTTTTTTCCCCAAACACAGAGAGTGTGCTCTGTATTCGAGCACATAACTATAAAGGTGTTTCATTAGGGTCCAGCTTAATTTCTCGGAATTTCTGCCGGTAAAAGCTTTCCATCTGTCTCACTCGATGTAGCAGACCCTGTTAGATTCCATTAAAGACCTGTCTTTCTTTAATCTTCCACCCTTTGGGGGCCCCACCTACCGTCCTGGCCACCCAGAGCTCTACAGGGTACTTACTGGCATCCTCTGGCCATTTGTGGGCTTTTCTGCCTTCCCATTTGGATCTCTCTTGACTTCTCCAGGGGCTGTGGCAGCTCCGCAGCATTCCCCTGTTCATGGACTGCACGTCTCCTGCAGACTGCACATGCTTCTTCCCCTTTGCTGGTCTGTCCATGGCAGAGCTTTCAGGGATACTTCTGCCTGTGGTAAGGGTCCCATTCTTTGCTCTGCTAGCTTTTCTGGTCTGTTTGGCTTTGAATCTCCCGGTTCCTCCAGGGTGGGTCTAACAACATTGGTTGTCCCTCTTCTCTTTTATTTACAGGTTGTTTCATACCTTCTCTAACACAGCTAGAACACTTGTTTTGGTACCGCAGAGCCATCTGCATGGCTCTGCACCTCTTCTTTGGCTTAGTACCAACTTGGAGATCTTCCAGTGGGTCAATTGGTTTTTCCTTCGTCTCAGTACTCATAGGATATGATATGATAAGTCATTTATAACGCGCCTGTACACAAGTGTTTCTAGGTGCGACAAGACAAAGGAGGAGGAAACGGGGAAACACTAGTAGGACAAAAAAACTATCTTACTAGGCCTTGTGTTATTCAGATTGTGCAAGTGCGGGGAAGAGGGAGAGAAGAAGTGCAGGGAGAAGTGCAGTCAACTCAATACGTGCTGCTGGAGGGTGGCTCATAAGTGCAGAGAGAAGGGGCTGTAAGGTTACAGATACAGACCCTTAAGTGCTGGGGGAGCCCGGAAGCAGCGCAAGGGCCACTGGACATGTAGGTTCCTGGGCCCGAGTTCAGTGGTTGGCCAGGTGACCAGTGCGCATAGCAGTCAGGGACATCAGTAGGGGAGAGGAAGAGAGAAAGCGGAAGCGAAAAGGAAGGTCTCTAGTTGCTTCCGGAAACGGAGGTGGTTCTTCTCAAGTTTGAGAGAGGCAGGGAGGCTGTACCAGAGAGAAGCCCCAGCCGAGGAAAGAGATCTACCCCCCGCTCTCTGCCTGGAGAGGCGTCTTACTCTCAGAGAGTTGGAGGTGGATGAGATGAGAGTTTAAGGCGGATGATGTTTAGGAAGTGAAACTTCGAGGTAGTGCTTTCCCAGGCCCCAGAAAGCCTTGTGGATGATGCAAAGGGTCTTGAACTTGATCCTTGCAGCCACAGGGAGCCAGTGAAGAGATTTCAGAGCTGGAGAGATACAATCCCTGGGCTTGAGGCCAATGACAAGTCTTGCAGTCCTGTTCTGGATAAGTTGTAAAGGTCGAAGAACAGAGACAGGCAGATTTAGAAAGAGGCTGTTGCAATAGTCCAGCCTAGAGAGGACCAGGGCTCTGGATACACTGAGCTTCTGGGGAAAAGTGAGAAAAGGCAGAATACCTCTGAGGAGGTGCAGCTGATAGTGTAACTTCTTAGAGACGCCAGAGATGTGAGGAGAGAAGGAGAGGGTGGACTCGAAGATGACATCAAGGTTCTTAGCCTCACAGAAAGAAGCAGGAAGAGGGCTTAAGTTGGGCGGCCAGAGAGAGAGAGGAAAGGAGGGAGCAGGTGTCCCGATGAGGAGGATCTCTGTCTTAGTGGCATTAAGGCAGAGATCATTGGCTGATACGAACATTGCCCCCGATAAGGAAAACTGCGTACTACACTCAGTGAGACCAGTTATCCCACGAGGACCATTGTTTGACAGTGGGCGCGATAGTCATCTCTCGCACTTGAGACATGGAAGTACTTGACCCATGCTCATGATGTTGTCCGCCATTGAGGTGACGGGCTGACATTAATCAGGTGAGCTTGTGTTGTTATCTACAGGTCTATTTGGCTACATACATCCCCTTGAATACGCTGAATCTACTTGCCCCTGAAGAATTTCTGCACAGTGATTTTAGTACGGAAAGAAACATGTTGGGTTGGGGAATCCAATGCTGTTTTTGACTCCATTGTTGATTAGAGTATATCACAACAGCAGTATTGTATTTTACATCTGGCGGTTGTTGATGTGTTAACTTTTTCGCTATTCTTATTGATAAAGATTAGTGATTGTATTTTATACATTTTTTTATTTTTTTGATACAAATGTTGAAACTTAAATGTATTAACTTGTGATGCGATTGAGTATGAATGTAGTATGCCTTGTGTATGTGTTTTGGGCTGTGATGATTATGGTGTGCCTATTCAGACAGATTATTAATCAACCTATTGAATTTGGAAATGCATTGTGATTGGCACTACTGATGGATTTTAGCACAGATTAAATGCTTTTTATATTTTTTCTATATATTAATAAAATGTCAAATATTTCATTGTGTCGAGTGAGTTGAATTGAATTTTTTCACCTCACGCACTTGTTATGTCTGGACACTTGGTCCTCCATGATGTGTAGGTATGAAATGAAGGTTTATGTTAAAGTAAATATAGTGATTTAGTACAGGTCAGATCATAGAATACAGATAAGCCTGGTATCCCCTGTCACTCCTGTTTTTTGCCATCATTGGCAGCACACCATTCCTGAATTGGGGCCAGACAGACTTGTTTGAGGGAAGGACCAAAGGTGGCTGAGGGGAGCCTGAAGGAGAGCTGGGTGTCATCCGCATAACACTGAAAGTTAGAGCAGAATGTAACGATGCAGTGGGCAAGAGGTGCCAGGTAGTAGTTGAAAAGCCAAGGAGAAAGGTTAGACCCCTGGGGAACACCACAAGTAGAGAGAGAGACAGAAGAGAGGAAAGACTGCAGTTGGACCTGGGAGGGTCAGTCATTGAGAAAGGAGGTCAACCAGGCCAGGGCCTGACTAGTGATACCCAAGCTGTCACTGGGGCGATTGAGCAGGATGGCAAGGTTGAACGTGTAAAAAGCAGAGGATAGATCGAGGAGGATGAGGACAAAGGACGATTAGAGTCAAGATTAGAGAGCAAGTATTCACAGGTGTTCAGGAGAGCAGTTTCCATGCTTCTGGCAGCTCTGAAGCCAGACTGATGGTTAGGGAGACAACCAACAGATTCTGTATGCATATTAAGCTGGATACTGTTTCTTTGTGGAGCCTGCACTGTTCCTAGTCCCAGTACTTCCTATTCTGATAAATCTACAATAACATATAGGAATATTAGGGATAGTCTTGCTGCGATGGGGGTAGGAAGGTGTGTCAGGGTAAGGTGGGTTATGGGGATACCATGTTCTCCCCGGGTCACTACTGTTAGGGAAAATTCTCAATATGTGCAATTTTCCCTTACCTTTTGAGACCCCCAGCAACTTTGCTGGATTTCTGGAATTTAATTTTTTACCTGGAAAGAGTGTGAACCTTTTTTCCCACTCTTTCATGTATTTTGATGTGTGTTTTACTTTTGTGTTCTTTGGTTGTGGTGTTTTAAACAAACTCCATGGCATCATCTTTTTCTGTGCGTCACACAGCACCTTCAGTGCAGTGGCACAGGGGTGTCTTTCAGACTCCTCAAGGTTTAAGTACCTTCTCTGGGACTGACTACTGTCTCCCAGAGCATGTAAAGTTAAATTGACTTTACTAGTCTCTTTAAATTTACTGACCCAGCACACCCTATCTTTCTATAGAGTGCTGGGGGGGTTGCTTAGCTTCCCCTGAGTCAAAACACTCATGTAACAGTAAAATGTTACCCTTTCCTACTTTAAACGGCTGGCGCAGTGGTTTAGATCAAACTACTATGATTTTTCCCAACCGCTAACAACAATAGCTAAAAATCGGGTCAGCCATGTTTTTCAATATGGCGCCCAAGACCTATCTGTAAAAACAGACTCCGGTCATCTTTTTTCACCATTTCTTTTAGGAAAAGTCCTTCTTGTGTTTGTCTCTGCGTGCTAAACCAGGTTTGGTCCCTTTGTTCGTTGGCCTTTGGCGGGCTTCAGTGCTGAAGCCCTCCTCTGGCACCTGAATGTCTGGGGTGGGCAGGATGTGAGGCAGGTGCCTGAAACTCCCTGTGCTTAGTCTCCTAGGAGACCTGAATGCACTCTGGCGGGATTGGCTGGCTGGCTGTCCAGCAAGGACAGCCACCCTGCTGTGTGAGTGACAGCCAGGCTGGAATGAATGGGGAATAACTGTTTAAAAGCAGATCTCTGGGACTTGGAAAGCAGAGTCGACCACTGGAATGAAAGAAACGAAGAGGAGAGGAAGGAAGAGGACTGCTGCAACTCCTGGACGACCGGTGAAGCCCTGCTGCATGTCCGAATTGCCTGAAACTCCGACGACAGAGAAGCCCTTCAAGGTTAACTTCTTCCCTTGCGTTTGGTGGGAACAACCAACTCGCAAGCCACCTGGACACCGTCCCCATCTGGTCGAATTTTCATCAGAGTGCGTTCAGAACCGGATAGCCAGAGAGAAGGAAACCAGCTTGTGGACTTTAAGGCACTCACACCTTAAACCGACGTCTTGCTACATCTTTTGGCCTCTTCCCTGGGCAGTGCAGGAACCTCCCGACGTCCTCCTTCTTGTCTCCACGACTGAAGCTCAGGAACAGCGAGATCTGCTCGAACTGCCAGGAACAACTGCCTTAGCTACAGCTTTCTTCATTGACAAGGTACTGTGTAAACGCGGTCTGGAAATCTTTTCGGCCAATGAGAAAGTGCGTGAAACTTTCCTCAACTACGAAGGCTTGTCCTTCCCTAAACATTCGTCAAACCTTCGCGTAGCCAAATCCTTTAAAAATCTGTGGCAAAGACTTAACTGTTATATACCAGAACTGTGCTATCCTATACAAAAGACTCTGAACCATTTACTTTGGCCCAGGCCTATTGAGAAGAATTGCTGGTTGTATTTAACTGAAACCCTTTGCCCTGCCTATGAATGTATTTGGGGCTGTCTATTCTTAGAACCTTGCCTTTTCCCTCCTTTATTAAGTATCTGAAGTGCCATTTTGCTCCCACTTCATTTTGGAGCTAAACTTGTTAATTTACTTACCGGTTGGATTTTTGTGGTTTATTAGTGTGTGGTGTTGAGCTGCTGATGCTAGTGCAATGGTTTCTAACTGACTGAGTAAATAAATGTATATTCCTTTACCAAGAAACCTTGAGTAAGTGTCCATTTGAATCACTGTATTAGTTGGTCCTTTGTGTAACTTGTTCTACTGCTCACTCAACTATTGAGATAGGTCTGGCTGCTCAGCCACTGCTACCACATAACTGTGTAGTACAGGCTTGTACCAAAGGTGAAATTGTACTGACACTTGTAGTCTTAATTGCCTGTAGTGTTCCCCAAGGGTACTGCAGGTGATTCTGCCTAACAATCACTAGTCCCATATGGGGGTTTCCCTCCCCATAAGATCCACCCGCTGAGTACAACCCCCAGAGGGATTATTGGGTAGTGGCCTCAACTCCCCGACTCATGGGAAGGGGCTCCCCCTAGGGAAGAAGTGAGGACATCTGGGGATTCATTACAGCACTTATATCCGGTATATTTTGTGTTATTTATTGTGCATATAGTTTACAAAATAAAACCTTACACATTCTAAACTACACATTTAAAATAAACAACCTTCACACAATCCTCAGTTATTCCTCTGTTTATAACCTTACATATTCACTTATATCCAGTATATCCCAAGCCCCATCTTCGTCCTCAAGACAGCCGTCTACTGCCATAAAGGGTTAAAATGGTAAATTGAAATCACCCACCACTATAATGTGAATTTATGGCATGTGAGTCGTGCCAGGAGTCAATGCACAATTTAATTAACAATATTGTTTTCATTCCATTTACCTTTGATGGCCTGTTATACATGTTGAATAACAATAGCTGTTCTCCACCCTGCAAATCTGATATGGAATTCTTGTAAGTCAGGGCAGTCTGAATTAACGCTAGTAAATCTGGCATTAATTGTTCCATTGACCCAGGTAGATAGTCCCCTGATTTTTCTGTTGCCTGCATTCCTAACTTCCGCAGTACTATAGAATTCATATCCCTGTATACATTCAGACCCTATTACCCAAGTCTCTTGGAAACAAACTGTCTGGTGTTCTTTAATAAAGTCACACAAGATAGTATCATATCAATCAGGTGTTTAGATAGACCAGTAATATTCCAAGAATAGATAGCTGCATTGCATTCAGGAGAGGGAGTCACAGCATACTGCAAGGGTTCCTCAAGAACATCATTTGGTTCCTCTAATCAACAATCTACGTCATCTAACTCTCTCCCCTCGATTGAAGGTAGTGGAAGTATTGTGGGGGACATTACAGTGAGTCAAAAAGCTTTGAGATTGGGTTGGAACATAATTTGCTTTCATAGAATTCATCTGGGGTGGGGAGAGGTCTACTTCTTAGTTCTATTTCAGAGCCAGTAGGTGGATATGTTCTATATTCTAATGAGAGTAGTCCTTCTGCAATTTGGACATTTACTAGTGCTAACCATATACAGTCCAAATGCAGGTTACTGAGGGGCCTATGTCTACTACATATCAGAATGTCATCACGGATATCAGAACAGCACCCTCTATTGTGCCTAATCCTATGCACACATTAATTCTTCAATGCCTCCTCAGGTTCTTAAAAGCCTCTCCTTAATTCAGGGACATTCACCATGTATCTCACATTTCCACCCTGTTTTAGATATTCCTTATTATAAGCATTTCATGGACCTAACATACCTCTCTCCCAATTAGAGGCTTTTCGGTCTAGCTCTTTCCTTTTATCATGAATTGTATTAGATTTGTGATATTAAGATCGGTCAATAGATGTCCCTGTATTCTAATCGGGGGATTGTGAATTGAGTGTTTGTCTATTATCTAGAATTTGGGTTAACATTCTTGTGTTGAGAGGGTTTTTTAGATTGTCGATTACCAAGGCCTTTAATTTGGTCCTGATCTGCCTCTATCATTAACCCCATTTCTCCTGTTAAATGTACCAACAAATCTCTTAGATTGCCAATTTCTGTCATTATAGAGTTAGAACAATATTTAGAGTTCATAGTAATAGGAATTGGCCCTTCAGCAGCGGTGGGACATATGTTTGCATCTGGTGCTGCAGTGTCACCCAAGTCTTCCTTGTTGGCCAGTACTTGGAACCTTTTCAAAGTAGAAACATTACATTCCACAGCTATGTCCTCGGCATGTAATCTTGCTGTGTCGAAGGTAGTCAGACGTTCTACCATTTCATATGGTTTTATACCACCTCTTTTGTTTGTTTTCTTTTTGCTCACCAATCGGTGAATTTTGTTGTGATGATTATTTCCAACTCTGATTAAGCCATTACTTCTCCTCTGTTTGCCGTTGCAAAGGCCATGTATTTGTAGAGGAATGACGAAATGTTGTCCTTCTTTTTTATCACCCTTTTTGGGTATTTCACTTGCAGATAGAATTTTCTCTGCTGGTAGGATCTCGTGTACAGTCGATTTGGCTCTCATCATCTGACTCTGTTGACCTTTGTTATTACTTTGATTATTGGTCACAAGGGTACTTTAATTGTCCTTTTGCCCTTTCGAAGGTGATGCCATGTATTTGTAGAGGAATGGCGAAATGTTGTCCTTCTTTTTTGTCACCCTTTTTGGGTATTTCACTTGCAGATAGAATGTTCTCTACTGGTAGGATCTCGTGTACAGTCGATTTGGCCCTCGTCATCTGACTCTCTTGACCTTTGTTATTACTTTGATTATCGGTAACAAGGGTACTTTAATTGTCCTTTTGCCCTTTCAATGGCGATGCTGGTCCCATACCAGAAATAACATCTAGGCTCACATGGCAGATACAGTTAGTTGCAGCTTAATTTCCCAGTCTCTCTTCGTGGAAAATAACTTTTTACCATTGCTAATTTGACAAAATAACAATGTCTCAAATTCCTGGATGAGGACATTCGCCTCATCAATAAGCTCGGCTATTGTGTGCAAGATTTTTGGAGAAACAGAAGATTAGGGACTATTAACTGCCTTTCTCGAAGTCAAAGGAAAATCTTATTAAATCACCTAGGGTAAAATATAACTAGTCAATATAGTAGCACATTTTATACAAATATAATAAAAGAACATCAATTACAAACTAAAATGATAATATGTATAACTGTGTTGTGTCAGTGGTGAGGAACACCCTGACAGCTCAAGGGGCCGCCATAGTCTCCCCCCCCACACTAATAGACAAATGTTTTAAATGACAAAATGAGTCAGCCTTTCTGTGTTGGGGCTGCACAGATGCTCAAATGCTAACCCACAGGGGCTTTTGCAGCTATCACTTCCCACTTGTTAAAAGGTACCTGGCTAGAATACATACTGTTTCTAAGAAGTGTCTCCAGAACACTCACCAGCTCAATCCAGCCCCAGATGGCCAGAGACAGCGGCGCCCTTCGCTGCAGCGCGGTTCACATTTACGAATTCAGAATCAGAAATCCTCATGAGCCGGCACTTTCATTAAAGGAAGGGGGTCTTTTGGCGGGGATATATCTTCACAATTTCCACAAGGCAGTGACACCACAAGCACCCACTCTGCCTTTTTGCTTGCTACCAGCTCCTTGGGGCCAAGGCCCTCACGCCTCATCTCTCTGGAGCCTGTGAGGAATCCTATGGAGTCATCATTGATCCCTAGCCTAATGTCTCCTCCCATGTAGCTAGGGAAAGGCAGCCGCTACCTGAACCTGACCCTGGGGGCAGTATCCTGGGCGTGGATCACATGGGAGGAGATGGCCGATAGGGAGAGGTGGTGACTCCCACAGGAGGTACGTGGTATTCTTCCATTTCCAGTGAAGAAGAAACCTTAATTCCAGAGTCTCTGATGGCAAGTTGCCATTATTCAGAAACCTTCAATGGTAAAAACCTGAAAACCACATTTGTTAAACTTTCCGAACAGAACTCTATTTACTCTTCAGAAGTACACAACTCCCCTAAAAACACAGTTAACATCTAATGTTTATAATGGTTACAAAAGTGTCCAACAATGTAACTTACAACAGTCTAAAAATCCTTGGGACTCCAAGTCCCAGAAAGCCTCAAGTACTAAGAAGAAGAAGAGGAGCAATGAGTCAATATGTAATGAAAGTGATGCTAAGTACAATGTGTGGTTTAGTTGTCGGGTTCACTATCAAATGCATGGGACATTTAAACTTGGAAATCACCTGCCAGGTAGAAGAGAAGGAGAGGAAAGCTGCAGAGAGCATGGAGCAGAAAGCGAACCCAGAGGCAGAGTCCTAGAAGCGAGCTGTGCAGGAAGAAGACGCTTACATGTAACCGCCTGGGGGGCATCGCGTACCGGAGTAGAGGAACTCTGGTGAAGTTGTAGAGGATGCCCTGGAGAGACTGCTAGAAGTGAAAAGTCATTTGCGGTGGGACTGGAGGAGAAACGGTCTTGTGGAGTGGCAATGGTTGCATCGGCGAAGGAGTGAAAAGCCAACGCAGGAACCGAGAAAGACTCAGCCTAGTTGGGGAAGCCTACGCGATGAAAGTTCTTCATCGTAGCTGCACGTTACACCAGTGAGTCAACCCAGAGGAGTTGGGAGCCCTAGGACGTGCTATCAAGTAAACGAATACTTGGGGAGTCATTTGGAATACAGACCAAGTAGAATTGAAGGACAAGGCCAAAAAGGGTACAACTTGGAACAAACATTGGCAAAACCAAAAAACACTAAGAAGGAAGTTGACAGACAGAGAACAAACCCTGTTAGGTGGATATCAATAAGGGGGAAATTGGAACAAGTGTTACCTGGAGTCAACAAGGTATAAATAGTGAGGAAGTACAACTGTGTTATACTTTAAAGAAAAGTGAACATTGTAGCAGAGACCTGGTGAACGGTAGTCAGCCCTTTTTGGAAAGAGATACCTGGCAGGAGAGTACACAAGGGGATCTGTTTAAACCAGAAGAACAAGTTACTTACCCCTGGTAACGTTCTTTCAACTGGATGTTCCTCCCACGTATTGCTCATCTTTTGACATGTATTGTCCAGCTTCAGCTGCTTCGGAAATTTTCTTTCAGCAAAGGGCGATGTGTGTCTATGGCGTCGACTCGATGTCCCTTGAAGGTCTGCGTCGAGGATGAAGTAATCGAAGGCATATATAGCATGCGCAGCACCCGTTGGCTTCAGTTTTGTTTTTTCCCTTTAGAGCAGAAACACCTGCATAACTACTGGAATGACCATACTCAGCCTTGAAGGAACGAAAGGTATAATAGCATGGGAAATTCTACTGTGGGGTAGGCTGGGAAGACGCTGAGGAATACGTGGGAGGAACAACAAGTCAAAAGAACGTTACCAGGGGTAGGCAACTTGTTCTTCGAATGGATTGTGTCCTCCCACGTATTCCTCATCTTTTGACAGACTCCCAAAGCAGTATTTGATTTGGAGGAGGGAGTAGAATATTACTTTACATGTTGTCATGAAACAAGTGCAGGACTGCTTTACCAAAGCTACCATCCTGACCGAGAGAAGATTCCAGGCAGTAATGCCTTGTGAATGTGTGGATAATAGACCACGTTGCAGCTTCACATATGTTTTCTATTGGTACACCCTTTTGCAGGGTCGTAGAGGTAGCCATACCCCTGGTGAAATAGGCCATTTAAACCTTCCAGATGCTCCTTTCCTGCCAATCTGTAACATTTTGAAAAAGTCAGAATTATTCATCTGGATAAGGTCTGATTAGAGACCGCCTGACCGAGTTTATGACCTGTATATCCAATGAAAAGTTGGTCATAAATACGCAGTTTTGACATACTAGATATATAAAATCTTAAAGCTCTACGAGATTCCAACCTGTGTATACATTCCTTCTCCTTGATAGGATGAGGTGGGGGATAGAAACAAAGCAGAACAATGTTCTGTCCTATTTGGAAATCAAAAATGATTTTGAGCAAATAAGAAGGTTGGACCCTTAGAACAACCCTACCCTCGTGGAAGGTAGTAAAGGGTGGCTTGGACGAAAGTGCCTGCAACTCGCTCATTCTATGGGCTGTTGTTAGAGCTACCAATAGAACGGTTTTATAGGTTAGCAACCTTAAAGGACATGAGTGTAACGGTTCAAAAGGTGCACACATTGGGAATTTTAGAACCAGATTAAGGTCCCAAATTGGAACCTGGAAAGGAGATGGGGGAACACATTGGTGAGTCCCTTTAGAAATTGTTTCACCAGTGGAATTTTGAAATAGAAACATTCCTCTGACGAGCACTTAAAGATGAACAGCGCCACCAAATAGCCTTTAATGGTACCAATGTGGATCTCCATATTGGCTAAAGATAACAGAAAGGCTAAAACATCCAGTGTTTTACACAGAAAAGGATCTACATTCTTTTCTCTGCACCAGTTGCAGAATTTATTTCAACGGCACAAAGATTTTGTTGCTGTCATTCTGGCCGAAAGCAAAATCTCCATTACGTTATTCGGAAGGTCCCAATCCTTATATCTCAGCCTTTCAGAAACCAAGCATGAAGGTTGAGGGTTTTGACCTCTGGATAGAGAACCCGACCCTCCTCTCATGAGAGAAGGTCCTCTCTTTTTGGAAGATGTATTGGAGACAGCTGGACATGCCCAGAAGGTCCGGGTACCACGTCCTCCTGGATCAATCTGGGGCAATTAGGATCATGTGTTTCCTGAACTTTCTCAACCTCCTGATCACTTGAGGAATGACGGGGATTGGAGGACAGGAGTGGAAATTCCCAGTCTACCACGAATGCTTCTCCTAGAGCTCCTCCAGGAGGAAATTTCCTGGAGCAGTACAGTTCGCAATTCCAGTTGATACCGGTCGCGAACAGATCCACTGGAGGGGTTCCCCAAAGGGTGAAGGTCTCTTGAAGGACTTCCTGAGCTAGCTCCCACTCGTTTGAGACTGTGCTCTGCCTGTTCAGGGCGTCCGCCGCTGTGTTCTCCTCTCCGGCTAGGCGAACTGCCGATAGAGAGATTCCTTCTTGTATTGCCCAGTACCAGAGCTGCATTGCCTCTCTGCACAGTGGTAGTGACCCTACACCTCCTCTCTTGTTGAGGTAGTACATGGCCACTGTGTTGTCCGTCTTTATCAAGACTTTCTTTCCCCGTACACAGGGCAGGAAAGCCTTCAGTGCTAGTCTGATTACCCTCAGCTGCAAAACACTGATATGCAGTTTGGACTCCGATGGAGACCAACAACCGCTGACTATCCGATCTTTGGTGTGGGCTCCCCACCCCATGAGTGAGGCGTCTGTCACTACTGTTATCTCTGGCCATGGTTGCCAAAAGGGTTCTCACTTCAGAATGTTGTTCTCGCAGGACCACCACAGAAGATCCTGTGCGACCCTGCTTGGAACCTGAAGTAGGTCCAATATCTTTCCTGAGAACTGGCACCATTGAGTTATGAGGGCCCATTGAAGGGATCTCATTCTGAGGTGAGCCTCTGGCACCCAAAAAATGCAGGATGCCATGAGGCTGAGCAACCTCAAAAAATCAAAGGTCGGGAGACACTGGGCGTTCTGAAATTTGGTAACCATCTGAAGAATGTCTTGAGCCCTCACCTCGGGTGGCAAGATCTTTCCCAAGGAAGTATCCAGTTAAGCTCTGATGAATTGGAGTTTCTGAGAAGGTGTCATATGGGACTTCTTGTAATTGAGGGAGAAACCTAGTATGTGAAGAGAGTGGCAGGTGACGTTGAGATGATCCAGGGTTTGTTCGGGAGAATGCGCCCTGGTCAACCAATTGTACAGGTAGGGGTGGACGTGAATCCCCCCTCTCCTGAGACTCGCTGCCACCACCGCCATTAGTTCGGTGAAAACCGTTGGGCGGAGGTCAGCGCGAATGGCAGAACTCGAAATTGATAATGAGAACCACCAACTGCAAACCTCAGGTATTTTTTGTGCTTGAGATGGCTTGGCACATGTAAATAAGCATCCTGAAGGTCCAATGACACCAACCAATCCTGGAGTTGGAGGGCCTGTAGGATCTGAGAAAGGGTGACCATCTTGAACTTGTCCTTCCTGAGGAACTTGTTCAAGTATCTCAAGTCCACGATGGGTCTCAATCCTCCTTCCTTCATGGGTTTTAGAAAATAAGGGTAATACCATTCCTTGTTCCTCTCCACTACAGGTATTGGTTCTATAGCGCCTTTCTCTAGCAGGGTTAAAATCTCCTGCACAAGGAGCGGATCTGGAATCCTCAAAGAGTGGTTCCCCAGTGGATTGTTCGGAGGTCTCCGTATAAAAGGAAGACAGTACCCGTGGGCTAGGGTTTCTAAAGCCCAAGCATCCAAAGTAATGTCTCGCCACTCTTCTAGTTGCTGAGGCATACTGCCCCATACTGGTGAACTGTGACTCAAGACCTAAGAGACGTTTTGAGGTGGCTGATGGAGCAGCAGATGGTAAGGAAGCAGCTGCCTGAGCTGGCTCTGCACCCCTTCCTCGTCCACCACGAGGAAATCTTCTTTGGCCCCTATGACTGGCCATTCCTCTCGTCCTTCCAACTGAGGAGTAGTAGCGAAAAGATCTACCCCTCCAAGGTTGTCCAATCGGTCAAAAAGGCTAAGGTTGCCTAATAGCGGCGCCTCAAGATTTGTCTGCCGCCTTCGAGGCCTGTAACTTCTCAAGACTATCGTCAGCTTTGTTGCCAAAAAGATGAGAACCGTCAAAAGGCATGCTGAGAAGTACATTACTCCCCTAAAACACATTTAACATCTAATGTTTATAATGGTTACAAAAGTGTCCAACAATGTAACTTACAACAGTCTAAAAATCTTAAGGACTCCAAGTCCCAGAAAGCCTCAAGTACTGAGAAGAAGAAGAGGAGCAATGAGTCAATATGTTATGAAATTGATGCTAAGTACAATTTGTGGTTTAGTTGTCGGGTTCACTATCAACTGCATGATGGGACATTTAAACTTGGAAATCACCTGCCAGGTAGAAGAGAAGGAGAGGAAAGCTGCAGAGAGCATGGAGCGGGAAGCGAACCCAGAGGCAGAGTCACAGAAGCGAGCTGTGCAGGAAGAAGGCGCTTACATGCAACCGCCTGGAGGCATCGCGTACCGGAGTAGAGGAACTCTGGTGAAGTTGTAGAGGATGCCCTGGAGAGACTGCTAGAAGTGAAAAGTCATTTGCGGTGGGACTGGAGGAGACACGGTCTTGTGGAGTGGCAATGGTTGCATCGGCGAAGGAGTGAAAAGCCAACACAGGAATCGAGAAAGACTCAGCCTAGTTGGGGAAGCCTGCCCGATGAAAGCTCTTCGTCGTAGCTGCACGTTACACCAGTGAGTCAACCCAGAGGAGTTGGAAGCCCTAGGACGTGCTATCAAGTTAATGAATGCTTGGGGAGTCATTTTGAATACAGACCAAGTAGAATTGAAGGACAAGGGCAAAAAGGATACAACTTGGAACAAACATTGGCAAAACCAAAAGACGCTAAGAAGGAAGTTGACAGACAGAGAACAACCCTGTTAGGTGGATATCAATAAGGGGGAAATTGGAACAAGTGATACCTGTAGTCAACAAGGTATAAATAGTGAGGAAGTACAACTGTGTTATACTTTAAAGAAAAGTGAACATTGTAGCAGAGACCTGGTGAAAGATATGCATCCGGTAGTGAGCCCTTTTTGGAAAGAGATACCTGGCAGGAGAGTACACCAGGGGATCTGTTTACATCAGAAGAACAAGTTACTTACCCCTGGTAACGTTCTTTCAACTGGATGTTCCTCCCACGTATTCCTCATCTTTTGACATGTATTGTCCAGCTTCAGCTGCTTCGGAAATTTTCTTTCAGCAGAGGGCGCTGTGCGTCAATGGTGTTGACTCGATGTCCCTTGAAGGTCTGCGTCGAGGATGAAGTCATCGAAGGCATATATAGCACGCGCAGCACCCGTTGGCTTCAGTTCAGTTCTTTCCCTTTAGAGCAGAAATACCTGCATAACTACTGGAATGACCATACTCAGCCTTGAAGGAACGAAAGGTATAATAGCATGTGAATTTCTACTGTGGGGTAGGCTGGGAAGGCGCTGAGGAATACGTGGGAGGAACAACAAGTCAAAAGAACGTTACCAGGGGTAGGCAACTTGCTCTTCCTATGGATCGTGTCCTCCCATGTATTCCTCATCTTTTGACAGACTCCCAAAGCAGTATTTGATTTTGAGGAGGGAGTAGAATATTACTTTACATGTTGTCGTGAAACGAGTTCAGGACTGCCTTACCAAAGCTACCACCCTGACCGAGAGAAGATTCCAGGCAGTAATGCCTTTTGAATGTGTGGATAATAGACCACGTTGCAGCTTCACATATGTTGTCTATTGGTACACCCCTTTGCAGGGTTGTGGAGGTAGCCATGCCCCTGGTGGAATAGGCCCTTAAACCTTATGGAGGCTCCTTTCCTGCCAATCTGTAACATTCTGAAAAAGTCAGAATTATTCATCAGGATAAGGTCTGCTTAGAGACAGCCTGACCCAGTTTACGACCTGTATATCCAATGAAAAGATGGTAATCAATATGCAGTTTTGACATACTAGATATATAAAAGCTTAAAGCTCGATGAGGGTCCAACCTGTGTATTCTTTCCTCCTCCTTGCTAGGATGAGGTGGGGGATAGAAACAAGGCAGAACAATGTTCTGTCCTATTTGGAAATCAGAAATGATTTTGGACATATATGAAGGTTGGATCCTTAGAACAACCCTATCCTTGTGGAAGGTAGTAAAGGGTGGCTTGGATGAAAGTGCCTGCAACTCGCTCCTTCTATGGGCTGATGTTAGAGCTACCAATAGAACGGTTTTAAAGGTTAGCAACCTTAAAGGACATGAGTGTAAGGGTTCAAGTGGTGCACACCTTATGAATTTTAGAACCAGATTAAGGTCCCAAATTGGAACCTGGAAAGGAGACGGGGGAACACATTGGTGAGTCCTTTAGAAATTGTTTCACCAGTGGAATTTTGAAATAAAAACATTCCTCTGACGAGCACTTAAAGATGAACAGCGCCACCAAGTAGCCTTTAATGGTACCAATCTGGAGCTCCAGACTGGCTAAAGATAACAGAAAGGCTAAAACATCCAGTGTTTTACACAGAAAAGGATCTACATTCTTTTCTCTGCACCAGTCGCAGAATTTATTTCAACGGCACAAAGATTTTGTTGATGTCATTCTGGCCGAAACCAAAATCTCCATTACGTTATACGGGAGGTCCCAATCCTTATATCTCACACTCTCAGAAACCAAGTGTGAAGGTTGAGTGTTTTGACCTCTGGATAGAGAACCCGACCCTCCTCTCGTGAGAGAAGGTCCTCTCTTTTTTGAAGACATATTGGAGGACAGATGAACATGCCCAGAAGGTCCGGGTCCCACATCCTCCTGGCCCAATGTGGGGCAATAAGGCTCATTTCTTTTCCAAACTTTTTCAACCTCCTGATCACTTGAGGAATGACGTGGATTGGAGGAAAGGCTTACTGGAGTGGAAATTCCCAGTCCACCACGAATGCGTCTCCTAGAGCTCCTCTTGGAGGAAATTCCCTGGAGCAGTACAGTTCGCAATTCCGGTTGATACCGGTTGCGAACAGATCCACTGGAGGGGTTCCCCAAAGGGTGAAGATCTCTTGAAGGACTTCCTGAGCAAGTTCCCACTCGTTTGAGACTGTGCTCTGCCTGTTCAGGGCATCCGGCGCCGTGTTATCCTCTCCGGCTAGGTGAACTGCCGATAGAGAGATTGCTTCTTGTATTGCCAAGTACCAGAGCTGCATTGCCTCTCTGCAGAGTGGCAGTGACCCTACACCTCCTCTCTTGTTGAGGTAGTACATGGCCACTGTGTTGTCCGTCATTATCCGGACTTTCTTTCCCCGTACAGAGGGCAGTAAAGCCTTCAGTGCTAGTCTGATTACCCTCAGCTGCATAACACTGATATGTAGTTTCTGATGGAGACCAACAACCGCTTACTATCTGATCGTTGGTGTGGGCTCCCCACCTCATGAGTGAGGCGTCCGTCACTATTATTATCTCTGGCCATTGTTGCCAAAAGGGTTCTCACTTCAGAATGTTGTCCTTCCAGGACCACCACAGAAGATCCTGTGCGACCCTGCTTTGAACCTGAAGTAGGTCCAACATCTTTCCTGAGAACTGGCACCATTGAGTAATGAGGGACGATTGAAGGGATCTCATTCTGAGGTGAGCCTCTGGCACCCAAAAAATGCAGGATGCCATGAGGCTGAGCAACCTCAAAAAATCAAAGGTCGGGAGACACTGGGCGTTCTGAAATTTGGTAACCATCTGAAGAATGTCTTGAGCCCTCACCTCGGGTGGCAAGATCTTTCCCAAGGAAGTATCCAGTTCAGCTCTGATGAATTGGAGTTTCTAAGAAGTTGTCATATGGGACTTCTTGTAATTGAGGGAGAAACCTAGTATGTGAAGAGAGTGGCAGGTGATGTTGAGATGATCCAGGGCTTGTTCGGGAGAAAGCGCCCTGGTCCACCAATTGTACAGGTAGGGGTAGATGTGAATTCCCCCTCTCCTGAGACTCGCTGCCACCACCGCCATTACTTTGGTGAAAACCCTTGGGTGGAGGTCAGCCCAAATGGCAGAACTCGAAATTGATAATGAGAACTGCCAACTGTGAACCTAAGGTATTTTCTGTGCTTGGGATGGCTTGGCACATGAAAATAAGCATCCTGAAGGTCCAATGATACCAACCAATCCTGGAGTTGGAGGGCCTGAAGGATCTGAGAAAGGGTGACCATCTTGAACTTGTCCTTCCTGAGGAACTTGTTCAAGTATCTCAAGTCCAAGATGGGTCTCAATCCTCCGTCCTTCATGGGTATTAGAAAATAAGAAGAATACCATCCCTTTTTCCTCTCCACTACAGGCATTGGTTCTATATCGCCTTTCTCTATCAGGGTTAAAATCTCCTGCACAAGGAGCGGATCTGGAATCCTCAAAGAGTGGTTCCCCAGTGGATTGTTCAGAGGTCTCCTTATAAAAGGAAGACAATAACCGTGGGCTACGGTTTCTAAAGCCCAAGCATCCAAAGTAATGTCTCCCACTCTTCTAGATGCTGAGAAAGCCTGCCCCACACTGGTGAACTGTGACTCAAGACCTCAGAGACGTTTTGAGGTGGCTGATGCAGCAGCAGATGGTAAGGAAACAGCTGCCTGAGCTGGCTGTGCACCCTTTCCTTGTCCACCACAAGGAAGTCTTCTTTGGCCCCTATGACTGGCCATTCCTCTCGTTCTTCCAACTGAGGAGTAGTAGCAAAAGGATCTACCCCTCCAAGGTTGTCCACTCGGTCGAAAAGGCTAAGGTCGCCTAATAGCGGCACCTACAGATTTGTCTGCTGCCTTTGAGGTATGTAACTTCTCAAGACACTCGTCAGCTTTGTTGCCAAAAAGATGAGAACCGTCAAAAGGCATGTTGAGAAGTCTGGATTGCATATCCAGTGCAAAACCCGACTTCCGCAACCACGCAAACCTGTGCATAACGGTGCTGGTAGCCATGGCTCTGCTGATGCTATCAGCAGAATCCAACCCTGACTGAAGAGACTCGCACATGGCTTCTTTGCCATTTCTAACTATGGCTAAGAAGCTGTCTCTTTCATCCCCCTCAGGAATGTGCTCTGCTGCCATGGAAATGCAGTCCCATAGAGTGAACGTGAACTTTGCGAGGGCACATGTGGAGTTGGCAGATTTGAGTGCCATACTCCCTGTGGAAAATACCTTCCTTGCCCATCCATCTACTTGTTTGTCTCATTCCTATCAGGAGGGATGTTAGGGTATGCCGCTTGTTTAGATGACGCAGTAGCTGCCTGCACAACCAGACTCTCAGGAGTGGGGTGTTTCGACATGTAGACGGGATCACTACTGGAAGGGTGTTACTTCTTGGTTAAGTTCTTACTAACCGCCAGATTGGTCTCGGGGTTCTCCCAATTGGTTGCCACCATTTTCTGCAAGGCAATGTGGAATGGTAATAATGGGATTGTACTGTGGGCCCTTGTCTAAGATGTCAGTAAGGTCATTTTGTTCACACGGCAATGGAGGTCTACTCCAACCCATGTAGTCCACTACCTTTGACATGAGTTGCCTGTGAGGCGCATCGGCATACTCCCCAGCCTATGGTTTCCCAAACTCCAATTCGGAGGAGGTATCCACCCGACTAGCAGTCTGCAGATTGTCATAGAGGTCCTTCATCCTCGATTCCTCTGCAATAAAACTCAAATACGTTGGGCGCACCATATTGTAGGGCAAATGGAGCCTCTTCATCAGACTGCTCTTTCTCTTCATAGATGGAAGAAAGAGACTTACAATAGTCTTTCCTGGGTAGTCGAACATACGTTTTCTCAGGAATAATGTATTTTTTTGTCAGTAATGGGTTTGACACTTTTTTATCGGCGGCATTGGTTTAACTGGGACACCCGCGTCGATGGTGCAGCTGGAAATGATGGCGCAACTGGCATTGATGCCTTCGGCGTCGATGTCGATATCGACATCAAGGTTTTGGCGGCGCCGCTGGCGTCTAAGACATCCACGACCTTGACTTATGTTTGTGGCTTGACTGATCCTTTGATCAGACTTCATCGTCTCGAGGCCTCGAGGGCTCAGGATGTGGATCGGGCCTTTGACCCGGGCTTGAGGGCGTGCAGGATTTAGGTTGAGCCTTTTTGAGGATCTCTGCTCGGAATGCCTCCCACTCGGCCGGAGTGGATTTTTTGGTTGGACAAGCAACTCTCTCTGGGGAAGCGTCCGATGACAAGTCAACGAAGGCAAACTGCAGTGTTATGTTATGTATGCTTATATCGTTCCAGTAGCCCACAGGCATCAGGGCGCTGACAACACAAAAACAGTACTAGACATACATTTGGACAATCCTGCGTCGTCCAGACAGAGCGGGTCATTCCGAGGTTGGAGGTAAGGAATTACCGGCACCGGTAAGGGTGCCGATGCCGGTAATCCCTTACCTCTGTATTCCGAGTTCCCTTTGCGCGTCCTTCCTTACCTCCTGCTTTTAGCAGGAGTTAAGTGCGGGACCCGCAAAGGTACCTCGGAGGTAATTACGGTACCGTAATTTACAGTGCCGTAATTACCTCCTTCCCCATTCCCATTGAGCCCTATGGGGGCAGAAATGGGAATGGGGAAGGGTAAAAGGTGAATGGGGAATTACAGGTCCCTCCAACCGTGGAAAGGACCGGTAATTACTCCATTCACCATGCTGGATTTGGGACGGTTTCGGAGGCAACCATGGAGCTAATTACTCTATGGTTAGCTCCAAACCCGGAATGAGGCCCAGACTCTCTATTTCCTGAAATGAGTGTGATCACTTGAAAAGAAATGTCTTCAGACATTTCCTAAAATTATGATAGTTCTCTTCCAACCGCAAAGTGGACGGTAGTTTATTCCACTGTTGCGCGGCACATCCTGAAAAGGATCTGTCCAGTCCTGCCTTACGATTGTATCTTGGCACATTAAGCAGTGCTTTATCCGCTGAGCGTAGCTGTCTCAGGGGAGTGTATCTTACAAATTGGTTTTTGAAATAACGGGGGACATCTCCAAAGAGGCACCTATGAATTATAGTAATTGACTTAAATCTCACTCTGTCTTCAACTCTTAGCCAATGCGAGGTTTTTCTTCCCATTGTTATGTGTTCCCTAGTTTTTATTCTCTTTACTATACGTACCGTGTCATTTTACATTACTTGACATCTCGCAAGATCTTTTTAGTTGCTCCAAGTAACAATGCATTTCCATAGTCTAGCTTTGACAGAACTATTTGCTGTGTTTTCCTCATTCAGGTACGGTCTAATTTCTCTCATGAGGAGAAAATAATATGCATTATTTTTATGCAGATAGTTAACCTGAGCCTCTGAGCTCACTGAGGCATCTACTATCATCCCTAATGTCTTGACCTGGCTCAAGACCTGTATCTTGGCCTCTTTCATTGAGAAAGATTTATACTCCTCCCCTAGTTTGGCTCTGGTTACACTAGTTGCAAAGATCATTAGCTTTGTTTTCGTGTTGTTTAAAAAAATCCAGTGTTGCTGCATCCAGAGATCTATCGTGCTGTAAACAATTATTTTAGCACTATCCCCGGTGTATTCTCCCTCCAATTCGATAACAAGTTGCGTATGGTCGGCGTAATTTGTGAAAAAGACGCTGACGTCATCCAACAAGTTACAGAGGCTTCTCATGTAAATATTAATGAGCAGCGGAGACAAGCTTTCTCCCTGAGGTACTCCAAAGATAATTGAAATAACCTCCGAGAATTTTTCCCTCCATTGAACTCTGGCTCGGTGCTCAGTTAAAAATGAGGTTAGCCAGGCCAGAGCAGCCGGCGAGCATCCAGCTGTTCTCCTTAACGCTTTTAATAGGAGCTGATGATCTACCAGATCAAAGGCAGCGCTAAGATCAAGCAACATCAGCATCCCTGTTTTGCCTCTATCAAATAACTCTAACATATGGCCTTGCAAATCTAGCATGGCTGTTTCCATACTATGGTGTCCCGCCCGCCAGGGTCAGACCTGGCGGACAGAACGGCACCCACCCGCAGAGTTTCACAGAAGCACCAGCACCGTTGTTAACAGTGCCAGTGCTTCCGTGGTCCTATCGGACTCCATGGGAATGGGGACTTACAAAATTACTGGTGTCTGACTTCCCGGGCCGCCGGGGTTGGAATTCCCCAGTGTTACCGGGAAGTCAGGCGCCGGTAATTCATTAGGTGTCTGGCGGCAACCTGCTGGTTTTACCGGCATGGTTACCGCCAGACTCGTAATGAGGCCCATAGACTGGCACTTGGAGAAGTCGGAGGTATCATGGTCCGCCCAGAAGCACCACAAACAAATTCGGTGGGGATCAGTCAGAGACATTTTCAACCCGCAATCCTGACACTTTTTGAAACTGGACTTCAGAGTCGTTGGTGTCGATGATGAAGACATCTCGATCTTGAAATAGCAAAGTCGTCACAAGAGTGAAGAAGCGCGCTGTATTTCTCGAAGCAAACACTGTAGTGGAAAAACAGAACTGAAGCCAACAGGAGGTGCCCATGCTATATTTGCCTTCGATGACATCATCCTTGACGGAGACCCTTGATGGACATCGAGTCCACACCATTGATGCATAGCGCCCTCGGCTGAATTTTTTTTAAAAAAGCAGTTGAAGCTGGAAAATACATTTCGAAAGATGAGGAATACGTGGGAGGACACAATCCATTCAAAAGGGGAAGTTCCTGGCAGGGTAGTACATGTGGAATTCATAAGGTGGAGAAAAGGAAAAGATAATTTGGAAGACGCCTGGCAGGGGAGTACACCACGATATCTAGAGATTCAGTTGAGAAATGCCTGGCAGGAGAGCATGCAAGGAAGTCATAATTTTGAACAGTTGTGCGAAAGAAACACTTTTTCATTTGAAGCAGTTGTTGAAGTTAAAAATACATTTGTTTTGCCATCCTGCGAAAAGTGCTCTATAGAAAAGACATTTGCTTAACCATCCTGTGAAAAGTGTTCTAGAGAAAAGACATTTGCTTTGCCAATATGAGGACTGTATTTTGTGAAAGAGAACTTTTTCATTGACTTTAACAGAACATTGTTGGAGCAAAACACTTTCAGCAGTTTTCCTGAAGTAGTTCAGGTGAAGGGAATCCACCCCTGGAAACAAGGAATGTTTTGTTGGTATTACACTTTTGGAGTTGTGCACATTGTTGAGTTTGAATCAGAGACATTTACCTTGCACCTTTTGATTGTGTATGTTAGTGTGAGGTCATATATCTTTTGGACACAAGGTCAGCTTGCTTTAGTTTTAGTTTCACAGGCAGGGACACTGTTGTTAGGATAGGGACAGACAGGCCTTTATTCCAACCCCTTTTAATTTTAATTAAAATGGCTAACGTTGAAAACATTACAACTTTGTGTCCGCCTCTCGTTTCTGACACCTCACAAGCCTCTACCACCACTCTGATCCTTCACAATACAGTTCCTCATTCTATCCAGTGCCTACCGTTCCGGGGCAGGCATTCCTCTCCACCTCAACACCGCTCCTCAAATTGGTGTTACAGCCATGAACCCACGTTAGCTCCTGTCCTCACATCAGGCCTCTCACACATGCGCCGTCTCCTGTGCACCAAAACATCCGCCTCCCAGAAATGCTGCATCCTCTGCACCCACATCCATATCACCCCTGTTCAGGCACAGTTGATTCTGTTTTATCGCCTCCCCTTCGAACGCCTCAGTTCACTGAAGAAGAATATCCAGGAGGCTGACCCAGTACCAGAGAAAAGAAGTGGGGGAGAAGAAGACATGTTGGTGGGCCACACCCAGTTGTAGTGGCCCTCATCAAGTCCACTATATCCTTTGTCTTTGACTCACAGTGTCACACTAGAAGATGATCTGTCTGGTCCACCTCCTCCTACTTTAATCCTGGAACGGGTATCTTTGCTGCCCGCTCCCATCTTGTAGTCTCCTGCCACTTCTCTGCCTAGGCCACGCTGACCACAGGGTACTGCATCCATATTACCACCGTTTTTAGATTACAAACCCCAGGATAGCCACGTGTCTCCCCAGCCACCAAATCCACCACATGCTCTTGGACTGGGCTCCAACACATCCATGTGGATGTTACCTTTTATTATTTTAGGGCTCTGGTGTGGCTGTTTTCCCTTAAGACATTCTGTAGAGACTCTGCCAGCCTGCGTTTACCTGTCAGGCCCACCTGAGGCATGTTCCCCATGATTCTGTCAGGGCTGTCTACCATGCTACTTGAGGTCTGTTCCCGTGACAGGCCGAGACCTTCTGTGTGCTGCCTTGCTCCACTTCACCCTGCCATAGCTGGGACGACGGCAGGTGTAGTGGTCCCTGGACTTCATGTTTGCACCCCAGCTAGATGTGGACGCTGCTCTCGCTTCCAGCAAAATATACTTGTATTTCCCAGTTTCTGGTCAGAGTCTGCTCTTTGCAGCCCATCTGGGTTTTTAGTTATCTTGCCTGGCGTGCCATTTGCATGTTCTCTTTTCTTCCATGTGCATATGCCTATGCGTTCAGCTATGTGCTTTGCTGAACACTGGTGCAGTAACCTCAGCCGTTAAAGGGTGGCGCTGCACTCGCTTTTCCATTGACTTCCACTGTGTGCTGTATTGTTAGGATTTAGTCTAATCACATGTAAAGGTCCCTCCCTTCTTCCCACTGATTTTCTGTATGCCCCTGCTTCTAATTTTCTGACCACTGTTTGGGGTGTGTTAGACAGTTCCCCTGAGGTGTGTGACTCTTGAGTCTGTGTTTAAGCCTTGTGTGGCCCTCTCAAGTGTAAATATGCCATCAATATGTTTATTATGCTGCTGAACTGTGTTGTTGCAAATAAACTCCTGTTCGCAAAGCTCATCATTTATTGCTCATACACAGGATTGTGGCTGGATGGGCCCAGTAGTTGAGGAAGGTGATAGGCTAGTGCAGGAGTCCTGAATGTTACATGTAGAGGGTCATTTTGATGAAAACCCTGGTTTAACTGTATAAAAGGGAACTTAAATTGAAAGGTACCCTGTGTTTGTAAGTAGTGTATAGTACTAGACCATTGATGGTGTTGAATTATTTTCCAAATCGCCATGTGCTGTCACGTGCAGGACAGCAGCCTCAAGAGCTATGTGGCTTGTAAAAAAGGAAAACAGTTGTGTGTCAAACGAAATTCAAGTTCATTCCAAGTCATATACGTACAAGGTGTTCATAACTACAGAAAGGAGAAAGGTAGAAAATCATATACATTACAGCCACTATAATGAAAAAACCTTGAGTGTTCGTTTTGTATTGTCTTTATGGGCCTTGCACTGTAACATACATCTGAAAACCCATTTACTGCTTTGGTATCCCTGTAGTGTATATAAATGCACATCTGCCCACTCACTTCTAGTGTTATCCCGTGTGCTGTTGTGTCCTAACCTGCCACCAAAATATGTTCTCATTTCTACTCAAGTATCATGTTTGTTATTTCTGGAGTCCAGTATTAATTTCTGCACTTGCTTTGATTTGCCTGGAATGTGTATTCCTGCCAGCATTTCTGCCATTCACATTTCTCAAGAATTCAAGTAGGGGATGCCAGGTAACCTATTTATTGCTTCCCAAACCACTACGTTATCACCAAACTCTATGACGGCGGTTTCATATATGTTTCCCTGGATACTTTAGCAAATAAACATGAACTTTTGCTACGTTCATCTTACCCCTATAACCTGTTAGGGAAAGTTTTTTGTCTAAATTAAACTGTACACCTAATGTGGTGTTTATAGAAGTCTGAGGTGAAAATACTGAAGTTGTTCCTGTCACTTTGCAAGACCACCTGCCCCTAAAGATGTACAATTTAGCAAGGATCTTATTGAATTATTGTTCCTGCTTGCCTCTGGTCTCAGCAAGACAACAAAGTAGGTAGCATACGCAACATTCAGCTCAGCAGGATCTGAGTACATTCCTATCCATCTCTTCACAGGCTTCTTCCGCCTTCAGCTTCCGCCTTCAGTTCCGCCTTCAGCTTCCTGCTTTTCTGTGTGTAGATCTGTGTTTTGCTTTCTGTTCTATACCTATGCATCCGGACTTTCAATATTTCCTTTCCTTCACATGCCGCAGATTATAACACACCTGGACTAAGCTACCGAAGTCTCCTACCTTGTTTAAAAAAATATTTAAAATGAATGTAGAAGACATGTGCTTCCTAGAATATCTGTACTTATGCAGTATGTGGGCAATCTAGCTACCCAATTAGAAACCTGTTAACAGTACAGTCTGGGGCTTTTAACCTCTCTAGCCACAAAAGGTCATAAAGCATCTGTAATGTCCTGTATGTGGACCTCCTCACGCTCACACGCGTTCCTTCATTCACAAATGAGGCGGACACGAGAGCTGGGGTGCAACACGTCTTATCTTTATTGTACAGCAATCCTAACTGCCGCTCTGCGCGGTAACCCCTCCTCTTCCTGTCACGTGGGGCGCAGCCCACTCAATAACAAATCAAAGAGAGAGGACTGTTCCTCTCTTCGATATACCGGTGACGACACCACACCCTCCCGTCACTAAACAGTTAGTTGCGTTCTCAACCCATTTCTTCGATGAGGCGAGTGGGCTTTCTCCTGGCTCTCTGTGGACGGTGATCCACGCTTGTAGAGAGTGCCATCTGTTCTTCTGGTGCCACATCATCTCCAGAGTCTTCTCTGTCTCCCTCATAAGGGGCGTCCCAGTGGGAGAAAGTATAACACATACTTGACCTTCTTGAGTGATGAAAACCAGGCATCCTTCGGAAGTGCGAAGAGTTTCGCGTTATGGACCGGTGGTCCCCTTCAGCCGTGATGAGCGATCCTTTTTTTCTGGTGATGATGAGGGGCTCCTCATTGAATGGAGTTGCATTCTTGCGCTGTTGCTGCTGTCGGACCACAACCATGTCCCCTGGCGCCAGGTCGCTCTCTCTGGCTCTGCTCTTGCGGTCAGCTGCTTCCTTCATGTGTTCTTTCATGAGGGAATCTCTTGTTCTCATCTCCTCGTCCCCTTCGTACAGTCCTTCATGGTCGGGTGCGTGCGGTAGTCGTGTTCTGATCATTCGTCCGAACATCACCTCCGAAGGTGACTTCCCCGTGGTGCTGTGTGGGGTGTTCCTGTAGTCACGCATAAGTTGGTACAGCATTTTTTCAACAGGTTCACCGGTAAGGCGTGCGATCTGAGTTGTGCGCTTGATGTTGCTCATGAATCTTTCCACGGTGCCATTTGCTTGAGGCCACAAAGGCGTTACTTTGCGATGACGGAACCCCATGTATTCTGCGAATCTTCAAAAGTCTTGTCCCGTGAAGGGTGGTCCGTTGTCGGACTTTACAACCTTCGGTATGCCATAGATTGCGAACATCCGATCCAGTGCCGGGATGGTGTGATGTGCAGCGGTGGATGGGATGATCTGTAGGTCTGGATATCTAGAGTACTCGTCTACGGCTACCAGGATGTACTCACCCCCTTCCATGGGCCCAAAGTGGTCGATGGCTATCTCTTCCCATGTTCCTTCTGGTAGTTTGGTCATTCTTAGGGGTTCCGGGACTGTGTGTGGCTTTACAATGGCACAGGTGGGACAGTTTTGTAACAATTCTTCCACAGAGGTGTCAAGTTGGGGAAACCATAGCTTTTGCCTCAGCATCCTTTTGGTGGATACAATTCCCCTGTGTCCTTCATGAGCTAGCTCCAGCACCTTCTGGCGTAGGTTTCGTGGTATTACTAATTTTGTCCCTTTTAGTAGTAGTCCTTCCTCTGATTTCGCAAGTTCCTCCTTTACGGCCAAAAGGCACGTGATGTCTAGTTTGATCTCCTCACTCATTGTTTCTCGAATCTGTTTTGCATGTTTCCATCGTCCTGTTTCTAGGCACCTCAAAATGGTTTGTATTCCCTGATCCGCGTTGGACTCTCTCGTTATCTGTTCCATGTCAAGTCCTCGTGGTGTGCTGCTGTGAATAACATATCTGATGTATTGATCAGCAATGGATTGTTCGGGTCCGCTCTTATCCTTGGGGTGCCGGGAGAGGAAGTCCGCAGGATTTTGATCTTTCCCTTGGCGGTGTATGATGGTGAATCGATAGTCCTGTAACCTGAGTGCCCATCTGGCTATCCTTGGTGGCATTTTTGCTTGTGGGTTGCCGTAGATGAAAGTGAGTGCTTGGTGGTCTGTCACAATCGTGAAAGGCTTCCCATATAGGAAGAGGTGAAAGTGCTTGCAAGCCCAGACGACTGCCAGTCCTTCCTTTTCTGCTTGTGAATAAGCTTGTTCGGTTTTTGATAGGCTTCTACTCGCGTACGATACTATGTGCTTCCCGCCTCCATCTCTGTCATCTAGTTGTGTGAGAATGGCGCCTAGCGCAACGGGACTGGCGTCCACGACAAGTTTTGTTGTCTTCTTGGGATCAAAGTACGCCAGGTATCGGGCATCCGAGATGCGGTCCTTGATGATCTGGAAAGCTTCTTGGCATTTGGTTGACCACGCAAACTCGGTGTTCAGTTTGGTTAGGGCTCTCAGGGGTTCACTGATGGACGCGAAAATCACATATGTACCTCGTGCAGTAGCTTGCGAGCCCCAAGAATGATCTGAGGTCCGATGTTGTTGTTGGTGGTTCAGCGCACTAACCTTCTCAGGGTCTGGTGTCATGCCCTTCTCTGAGAATATGTGTCCGAAGAATCTGAGTGTCTTCTTACGGAATTCACATTTTTCTTTGTTGAGTGTTAGCTGGGCTTCCTCTAGAGCCATGCAGACTCTCATCAGGGTGTCGTCGTGTTGTTCCTGAGTTTGGCCGAACACTAGAATGTCATCGCTGTAGTTCAAGCAGTTGGGCACATGCTTGATGACATTGTGGATTTCTGCTTGAAAAATTTCGGCCGCTGAGGACACTCCAAAACTGAGTCGCTTGTAGCGGAACAAACCTAGATGGGTGGCAAAAGTGGTTATGTATCGCGAGTTCTTGCTGAGCTCCAGCTGATGATAGCCTTTGTTTAAGTCTAACTTCGAGAATATTGTCGCCCCATTCAAGAGATGCACCATGTCCGTTATCCGGGGGGCTTGATGTCGTTCTCTTAGGATGGCCTCATTCGGCCTTCTCATGTCCACGCATATCCTAATGTCCTGAGAATCTCTTTTGGGTACTGGTACTATAGGAGAGACCCAGGGTGTGGGGCCTTCCGCGGGCTCAATGATGTCAGCTTCTAGTAGCTTGGTTAATTCATTTTCAACTTGTTGTTGAATGTTGATGGGGATGCCCCTGTAATGCTGGGCTACTGGAGTGATGTCGGGGTCGATGTGAAGTTCAATCTGTTTTCCTTTTAGTTTTCCTAAGCTTTTGAACAGTGCTGGGAATATTTGATCTATACTTGCCGTTGGATCGAGGTACTTGTGCACCATGAGGCGGTATAATATGTGAATGAGTCCCATCTCTGTGGCTGACGGATAGCTCAAGATGCATCCGCTCTCTGTGGCGGCTTCTAGCACGTGCATGGGGATGCTTTTCTTATGTTCCTTGTATTGGCATGATGCCATGAAAAACCCTTTGCAGGCTAGGGGTGTTTTTGAGCCGTAGGGATAGATGAGGGCTCGTGCTGGCTGTAGGCGAGGAGCGTTCGGTATGCTTCGGTATACTTCTTCGCTTATTACATTCACAGTTGCTCCCGTATCTATCAGGAATTCTGCAGCTGTTTGGTTTATTTGTATTCTTAGCATCGGGCTGTGCTCTTTGGCCATGTCGTTCCCAAGGGCGTATAGATATCCCTTTTTCCGCGGTGCTTCTTGTTGTATTTCCGGTCTGCGGGATCTTTCTTCTGAGGATGCGCTTGACACACTCTCTGACTGTGATTGTTCTATGAGGCATCTCACATATCTTCTGGGTCGCCTCCTTGTTTTTGGCTGGGTGGTTTTCCTCTCCCTCCATTCTCTCCTCTCTTGTCTTCTTTCCGGTTGGTCGTCGTGAAGACGGCGCCGTCCTTGTTCCTGGAAGTGGTGTGCTGCCCTGTTGTGGTGAGAGGGTTGGTACTGTTCTGGTTCCATCGAGGGCTTTCCATTTCTGCCGGCCCCTTTTATTTTGCTGCGAAATATCAGGCATACGGACTTGTAGTGGTTGTCGCCACCACATGCGGAGCATGTCTGTCCCATGGCTGGACACGTCCTTTCGTGTGGGTATTCATGGCCGCACCTGTAGCAAGACGGATCTTGAGCGGTTCTTGTCGTGCCCTCCAGCTTGTTGATGCTTTCTTGTTTGCCGTGTGTGATCTTTATATCGTCCAGGTCTTCCACCTGCGCTGCTAGGGCGGCGTCGGATCTCGCTAGGCGCAGGATTTCTTCTAGACTTCTCGGCTGTTGCAGTAGTCGCTTCCGGAAGTCCGTGCTTTCGCACCCCACTATGATTTGCGACCTGAGGGCCTCCTCGTTCGAGTAGTTGTTGAAATCACAGTGCTTCATTTTCGATCTCAGCCTCATAACGAACGCGTCTATGGATTATCCTTTGTTTTGTTTGGTAGTGTGGAACACATGCCGTTCGTAGTCTACGTTTGTGTGAGGCGTGAAATATTCTGTGAGCGATGTCTTTAGCTTGACGTATGTATCTATGGTGTCTTCCGGCATTTCCTCAAGGATATCTCGTACATTGGAACCAGCCGCATGATTTGGAAGGTTTAGTTTTTGTTCGTCCTCCAGTGGTCCAGCTGCCTTCAGGCATACTTCAAAGTCTCTCAACCATCTTCTCCACCTTGACCCCAGGGTGCTTGTCTCTGTGAGGTCAAAATTTGCTGGTAATTGGGCCAGCAGGCTGTCCGTCATTTTTCTGTGCTGGGACGCTGGGGCGGAGGAACCCTCCTCTTGTGCTGGTGTCACTGGGACTGTGAGTGACACCCTACGGGCTGGAGTCACTGCGGCGGTGGGTGACTCTTCTCCTGAGCCGCTCATGAGCTTGACCTGGGCTTGCCTGTCGTTCGCGAGTGCGATGGCGTCTGACGGCCACTAGGGGGCACTGCGTTGGGGGAATTGCTCTCCTTGTGCCAAAATCGGGTGTGGATGGCTGCGTGGGGCTCTATGAGGCCTTGTAGATGTGCCTCTTGACTCGCGGTTTGCGTCGGGGTTCTTGCTTACCCTTTTGTGCAGGTGTTAGAAGTGGGCACATTGTGTCCGTTGCCGTCGGCGGGAGGCTAGCGCTCCTTGACAGCCCGGTGGTGCGATGCGGGGAGTCACTGCTCCACCCGCGGCACTGAGATGCACGCCTGTCGGCGTTGATACCGTTGGCGGGAGAGAGGTCTTCCCTTTCTCCCGCTCGGAAGGATGTTCCACGGGGAGCTGCGGCTCCTGCTCCACCCGTGGGGTGAGCGCTTCGGCGCCTATCTTCAACACGGGGAGCTGCGGCTCCTGCTCCACCCGTGGAGTGAGCGCTTCGGGGCCTCTTTCTGCGGAGCTCTCATGCTCCGACCCTCAATCCTCGGGGCATCAGAGGGCGAAGACTCACGGGCGTCTGAGCGCTATGACCTGAGGCGGCGGGCACGGCGGGGCGCATGTCCGCCTCATCGCCAGATGTAATGTCCTGTATGTGGACCTCCTCATGCTCACACGCGTTCCTTCATTCACAAATGAGGCGGACACGAGAGCTGGGGTGCAACACGTCTTATCTTTATTGTACAGCAATCCTAACTGCTGCTCTGCGCGGTAACCCCTCCTCTTCCTGTCACGTGGGGCGCAGCCCACTCAATAACAAATCAAAGAGAGAGGACTGTTCCTCTCTTCGATATACCGTTGACGACACCACAGCATCCAAACAGAAACGACAGTTATGTCAGGCAATTGTACATTATTTCAGTCACAAGCTTTCTGTGGGGACTCATCACATGTCAGACACCAGTGTTGCTGCGATTGTATAAATGCCTAGAACTACAATAATCACTGAAATGTTACAATTCCTTGGTATGCTTGGTAATTGTTGAAAATGGATAGTGGGATATGCTGCTCATGTTAAACCAATACAGGATCGTACGCCTGGACACTTCTGAATCCTTATGGTCCACCAAAGTAGAAAAGGCCTTCATGGCCATTAAGCATGCACTCTCCGGTGCCCCATCCATAGAACTGCCTGGCCATAAGAAATCTTTCACACGCTTCTGTCATGCTTGCAATGGGTTTACTGTAGCTTTCCTAATACAAAAACAAGGGGATAAACTGCCCCTGCTAGCATATTCTATTAACTTCAAGATTGGTACTGATGCAACCTGCCTGATACTTAAAGTGAGAATTAAGGTTTGTTTTGTAGTGGTATGAAGTTAGCCTTTATACTTGGAGTTTCATGGTTGAATTTGTAGTGGTGTACAGTGAGTGTTTGTACCTTAGGTTTGCTATTCCCACTCTATTTACACTTTTCTTTTTGTTAGATTAACCTTAACTCTTGGTTAAAAAAGTGTTTTTATCTATAATTTCAGTTTCTTTTGCAGTGAGTACGGTGTATAGTTTGAGTGTATGTAGTATAAGTGAATGCAGTATGAGTATTTGCTGTATGAGTGTATTAGCATATGAGCGTATGGTTTATGAGACATGCTTTACATTTACTACATGTATGCAATAGTATTCATACGTATAGTAGCATACATGTATAAATGTACAACTTCTACATGTATCTGTACATTTTGTATAGAAGCTGTACATTGATTCTGAACGTGTGACTTAATCCCGTGCATTTTCAGAAGATGTAGCGCAAGCGTGGGTGGCATAAGAGCGTGTTTTACAGCACGTGGCATAAGTGAATGTTTCAAAAGTGCATGTGTCATAAGCACATGTGTTTCAAGAGCATGTGTGGCAGGAGCATGTGTGTTATGTGAAAGACCAGAGGGTGTTTCACTGACCAGACCCCGGGTATCCCTTGCTCATGTGGCCAGGGCACAGCCATCGCCTTTGGATCCACACTCTGGGGGTGCACAAGTGCGGCAGGATCACCTGGGGATGAGGGGTCCTCAGGAAGTGAGGGAGGGACACCGATGGCGAGCCACAGTATCCCCCCCTTTCCAACACACCTATCCAATCCTATTTTATGGGATAGTCCAACTTCCCAGACCCCCCCGGCCCCTTTCCTACACAACCACTGAGCAGAGGAAGAAGCAGTCTAAGACTAGATTACCACCCATGCAATACATTGGACATGTCCCTCGAATGAAATCAGGCAGGGTCAGGCACTTGACTTTAATCACGTACACCTAATACCTATTAACTCCCCACATGGTTAAAAGGGGGAACACTGAGACACATTTTGAGTAAGGCAGTGCACGAGAAGGAGCCATAGGCTCCAGGCCTATGGTGAACCTGGTGAAGGAGAGCGACAAAAACCTAGGGGTGAATCTGAAGGGGCTATGAAGCCAGTGACCTACCCTGGCAAGAGATTGTTATTTCGGAAAGGCCGAGAGGATTGCGCACAACAGCACCGCTGGAAGGGGAAAAGAGTCTTGTGAGTGCTACAAGGTTACCATCCACCCTCCTGGGTGAACGGCAGAATTAGGGAGGCACAGAAGCAGCACTGATAACAACCTTGACTCTCACATCAAAGGCGCGAAAGACAGAAAGCATCTTAACACAACCAGTGAGTTGAAGGAAGCAAAGAAAGTCTGGTCTGTGTTTAATTGAAATGCTTACAACAGTATCTGAGGTATGAAGGTTACGCAAGCAACGATAAACTGAGAGAGAAAGTGAATCCATTGTTAAGAAGTGGGAATACGAAATACAAAGTAGCCGAGTGGTCCGGCGAAGTTAGATTGCCCAATCGAAAGGCTCTGTGAAATGTTTTAAAGCTCTAAAGGCAGTGGGAAGTGAGAGTTGAGCGTTAAGAACTTTGTTTTGTTGAATTCGTCAAGAGAAGGAAAGGAGGGTCTGAGCCCGACTGAGGGAGACCCATGTGAAAAGTAAAAGGAGGGTCCGAGCCCGACCAAGAGAGACCCATGTGTGAAAGTAAAAGGAGGGTCCAAGCCCGACTGAGGGAGACCCGTTTCAAAAGTCATACGTAACAAATACATTTTCTAAAAGACATTGGAACTGAAGGAAAATATGTAAAGTGGAAGTAAAGAAAGAAAGGCGGGTCATAGTGGTCATGTGGAGGTGAGAGCAAAATCCTCCCAGTTTTGAAAATCTTCGACAGCGAAATCAAAATACAAAAGGGGGTTTGAGCCCGATTGAGAGGAACCTATAGTGAACTGTGATCAAATACTATACTTAGAAACTGTTTTGCTGAAACTATGTGGAAGCTTGAAAGATGACCTGGACTTGGGTGAAAGAAACCCGAGAAGTGGAACCTGTGAACTTGTGATTCAGACTTGAAGGGCCAAGAAGGCTCTCTCAAGCCCAAGTGTGTTCATCCATTAAGTGTTCCACCTAACCCCATCCTGTACAATGTGGCAATGAGAATTAATACTGATTTATACTGCCATTCTGACATTTCGTTTAATCACTGATTTCCTTTTCCATATACGTATTATGGTGAGGGCAGGCATTAGGTTTTGTTAGTATAGGCCTTTATAGTTTGATTAAGACTGACTAGGACTGTTTCTTTATTATTTGATGGTCGAGATTACTACCATTTTAGTTATATGGCCTGACAGGAGTTTTTCCAAACCCCCTGAATTTAACAATAAAGGTTTTGAAACTTGCAACTCTTGTGTCTACCTATGATACCATGCCTCTCCTACAGTTATCATGTCATGTATGTCATAGGAGCGTGTGTTATAGGAGCGTGTTTTGTAAGAGTGCATGTTTTAAGAGCAAGTGTCGTAAAAGCATGTGCCATAGGTGCGAGTGTTGGAAGAGTGTATGTCGTAAGATCGTGTGTTGTAAGAGTGTGTCGTAAGACTGTCGTAAGAGCATATGTTGAAAGACTGTATGGTGTAAAGTGTATGAGTGTTTGGTGTTTAAGTGAGGTCAGGTTTTTCTCTATGTGAGGTTTCAATATGTACCAGAGGCGTGTACAAGTTTTACAGTTTGTACACATAATGTAATTTATAACTCCTGAAAACTGACAGCAAAGTTAGTCCTGATTTTGATGTGAGTTTTCATACGTATAGATGTTACATGTACGAAATGTACATTTCCCACATGTACGTGTAGATTGTATATAAAATGTACATTCATTCTGCTCCCGTGTTGTACGCCTTGTATATTTAGGAATGCTCACATTAAAGTGAGCTATAACTTTGGTCTGAGTTTCCAATACATACAAGAAGTGTATGAGGTTTACAGTTCGTATCTGTACGCAATTTTTTAGTTAGTCCTGATTTTGATGTGTGTATTCATACGTATAGTAGCATAGATATACATGAACATGTATATTTTGTATAGAAGCTGTAGATTGATTATGAGCGTGGGTAATATATATATATATTCTACATGTACATGTACATTTTGTGTACAAGCTGTACTTTTATTCTGAGCATGTACATTTTGTGTAGAAGCTGTACTTTTATTCTGAGCATGTGTAATGTACGCGTAAGGAAGGCATGGTACCAACAGTAAGACAGACACAAGTGACCACAGTTCAAGGGTGTTCATTGAACTTTAACAAGGGTGTGATAAACGCCTATCTAAACATAAATCTACAGATGGGAATAAGCTACGACCATTAAATAATAAAAAAGCAGTCCTAGAGAGTCTCGTTATCAGGATTAGTCAGGCGAGTACAAAGGCAGCGAATATGGCAAGGGAAATGTGCACCCAGGAACAACGACTCAGGTATGCTAGAACCCAGGAGTGCAAATAGAGTGTGACATCAAAGCCAATATATGAAAAGGGATGTGGGGTAAGCACCTGACCGCGAGGAAAGTCGGCAAGCGCCTTACCCCCAATTGCTGTTACAGGTACTGACAGCGCTAAACCCACGTGGAGGGCAAGCAATGACAGGATCTGTGTACTAACACTCTTGATGGTATTACATAAGGGAACTTAAGAACTGTACTCACGAGGACGAGAAAAACCTCTTGAATGTCAGCTAGCCCACGAATCCTGTTGAATGAAACTGGGACCCCGAAAGGCTAGAACAGCAATGGAAGGAAAACTAAATACCTAAGTTGGAATAGTGTTTACAAAATAGTGAGGAAAACATAAGCATTCACACAGGAGCTAGCTACTACCGCACACCACACCTAATAATCAAAGGGAAAATAAATGCAGAAGTGCAGTGGAAAACATGGAATGGATCCTCTAGAAAGTAAGGATCAGGAGCAGGGAAAAACGAAATAACCTATGCAAACTTCTCCCTACCCCTCCAAGGGAAAGACAGGAAACTAAACTAAGAGGAAGGCTAAGGCAAACGGGTAACAGCAGCAAAGGACAGAGTCAAAGAAATATAGAACACAGACAAACTGGGCTGCATCTAAAAGGGGAAAGCACTGAGAAATGCTGCCTGCAAACAGAGGAAGACAAAAAGGAATCAAGGGAGCAGAAATCAATTAGCGCATGAATCCGAAATTCAGGGCGGAGGAAACAAGAAAACAGGAACAAGGAAGTAGGTACAAAGGCAAGGAACCAGGAACAAGGGACTAGTCAAAAACAGGAACACTGCAAACGATGACCAGCGCTGGACTGAAGTAAGACTGAGGCTTTTAAAGCTGCTTAACGAGCACACGCCTCGGGTGTGCTGATTGCTGCACCTGCCGCCACAGCTGTTACCTATCCTCCACCCAACCTTGTCCTGCAAGGGTGGAGGTGGAGCAGTGGGCCAGGCATTCTGGGAAGCATAGTCATTTGGTTAAAGAAGCATGCTGGCTGCCAAAAACCTGGAATGGATCCAGAAGGGAAGTAGCTTGGAAAATAGGGATTTAACGCTCCCAAATCATCACAGCACTGGAGCATAAAGTTCGGAGGAAACGTCCAGTAGGGAATAAACCCCAAATCATGCCCCCAAATGGTGGGAACGGGAGCGAAGGAAGCGAGTCGTGACACTCGTCAACATCAAAAGGCATATACTGAAAATAAAATATTGCCAATCCTTACCGCTAAGCATACATAGTGAGGGGTAGTGTTCATGAAAAAGAAAGAGGTGTTCACAAAATGATATGTCAGGATGTTCAGGCTGTTGACCTCCCTTCCCCACGTTTTCAGCACAGCACAAGATGGTTCACTCGAGCAAAGCACAGACGTTGACTTCTTTGGCACGGGGACACAGTTCCATTACCAGCATCAAGGCCTTCTGTGATGCAAGTCTCTTGCTTTTCCAAAGTCTGTTGACTCAGAGGCCCTGATGTGCAAGATCAAAATAAATACAAAGTTCCGCTCCTCTTTTGAGTGTTTAATTCGGGGCTCCGATCTCTTTTTATATCACAGTCAGTATCATGGATCCCCCACTTCCAGGCTCAGATCCCCCTTTTACAATGATTAGAGAACACTCTTTCTCGGGTGGCTCATGGTCCAGCATGGATCCCCCTCAGCCAGGCTCAGATACTTTCTTCTTCACAATTAGTCTCAATACAGCCGGGCTCGGACCAATTGTAGCACGCATTCAACTAGCAAAGGCTTTTGAATGTGCACAGGATTTAGCTTGACCCATTTCAGGACCACTTCGATCTCAAATTTCCCCTTTCAATTGCCAATTAATTGGATACCTGACAGAGACCTTCGATTGAGCACCCATTTGGCGCTGGGCCACTCTCTCTATGGTATCTTGTTTGGCCTCCCAAAGTTCAATCACTCCTCCACAATAATATTTGTGTTGTTCATCACATAGGTTTCACATGATATTCTTCATACAATGTTGCTGCTTGCAACCTTGGTTCTAACATAGGTTAGTTTGGTATCAGTCTCTACGACACACCGGCTGTGCTGTCTTTACTGGTGCTGCTTTGTTGTAGGAGCCGAGGACAGTACCATGGCAGCAGTCGCTCCTCCCTGCCTTAGTTATCGACGCGGGAGAGTCGCGGAGAGCCGCAGGTTTCTCTGAAACACAATACAGGTTTGTTCAGCTTTAGTTCCCGATTTTAGGTTTCTTTTTTTTTGTTTTTCTTTGCTTTAATTAATTACATTTTTTTTGCAAAAAAGCAAACATCAACATTTCATCCAATGTTATGTTAAAATGTAAAGTGATTATCCTAGAAATGTTTTTTAAAAGAATAGAAATAAAGAAAAAAGAAATAACCTAAGGTTCAGTGTGCAGTTCCCTAGAGGTAACATGAAGTCTCTACCTTTGGAGTATTTTGTTCATGAACGTAACAACTGCTATCACGTGTGAAGTCTTTTTGCCATTCATCAACGTGATCCACCAGTCCTCTGCGTCGAGTGGTAAATTGTAACATCGGCTGGCCAAATTGCTTCTTTCTTTCACTATTTAGGGCAGGACAGAGTAGCAAAAGGTGTCTCAAAGTTTCCACACTAAAGTCCTCTTTGTAAAAGCAACAGCGGTTCTAATTAGATTTAGTTTGTGTTGCGAGAACTTCATTTGTGGGTAGCAGGTTAAGTCTGGCTCTAAGAAATTGGTCTCTGTAGATTCTGTTAGGGAATTTTGTTAGGTAACCTGGAAAGACGTTTAGTTTCCGTGTCTCCATCACAAGATGTGCTGCTGAGCAGTAGCAAGCAGCGGATGCAAGTGTAAGTGTGCAGTCATTCTCTTTCAACTTCTTTTTTACCCTTGTCGGGAGACATCAATGGTACAGTCGATTTCCATGTTGTTTCTTGCCCATTTATTTAGTGTCAGGCTGGTGTGAGATGTTAGTTTCTTGTTTATGATTTCCAGAATCAGAGGTTGAGGCAATACAAGACATTTTCTGTACAGGGCCAGGCTGTTTCATTGCACCATGGCTTTTAGAGATATCAAACCTAGTTGGCGGCGAATGATCTGGATCGGTGTAGACGTTGGGAGACCCAGTACCCTTTTCCAGAAAAGACCCTCTAGTCGAGGCCATACTGAATTCAGGATGTTTGCAATCTACTACCCACCATAGGATGGAACCATCATTGTTTTGTAGTAATTCGCCACTGGCAGTATGGTAAAACGACTGAATTTCTTGTATACTGCCAGAGCTTTGCTGGCCACTGATTTACTTTCCTCTTTCAGATGGTCTACCATTGGGGTTTCGATTGTGCTGTCGCGAAGCCATACTCGTAAATATTTGAACGATTTGTCTTGTTCAATTGGTGTATGGACAAGAAACCATTGATATTGGTTTCTCAGTCTCTTAGAGTTTCCAAAGCACAATCTCTTTGTCTTTCCCTTGTTTATCTCTAATGTGTTTGTCTCGATATAATGTTGGCAGTTGTCCAACTGTTGCTGAAGACCCACTGGGGTTTTGTCTATCAGGACTAAGCCATCTGCATAGAGTTAATGGGGTAACTGAACACCACCTACAGTTGATGGAAAACACTTGATTGAGACCAGGCGTTGCTTAATATCAGCCAAAAAAAGTTAAACAAAGCCAGAGCCATTGGACATCCTTGCTTCACTCCTTTTGCCGTTGGAAATTCAGCTGATAAGAGTCCCGATCGGTTCAGCCGAACTCTCATGGTTGTAGCAGAGTGGAGAGCTGTTGGTGGTTCCATTAGAAATACCGGGCAGTTCTGTACGGGCAGTTTTTCCCACAGCCGTTGACGATTTATTTGATCGAACGCTTGAACCAAATCTACGAAGGTCACGAAGATCTTAGGTTTGCCTTCCCACACACATCCTTTCAGCTTGGTGAGTAGTAATATATTTACCACTGTTCCGATACCTTTAACGAAGCCGGTCTGAAAATGATAATTACAGCTTGTCGTCAAGGACAATGTTTGGAACTGCTGCAGGAGTAGTGGACCAATTACATCCAGGAATCCAGGAGGGCGATGGGACGATAGTTGTTTGGGATTTCTCTCTCCCCTCATTTAAAGATTGGGACCACTATCGCCTTCTTCCAGGAGCTTGGAATTTGGTGAGTTTGGATAATCTGGGTGAAAAGTTAATGTATAAATTTGGCCCATTCCTCTGGATGTACTTTTAGCATGGAGATTGTTCAACCATCTGGGCCAGGGGCTCGTGAACTGTTTAATTTTTGGATTAGCTCCACAAAGTCCTGTACTTCGTGTCTGGTTGTGATGGTTTGGTCTTGTATGGAAATATGGGTCTCTTTTGTGGTGTTAAGTTTTGAAAAGTGACTTATCCACTGTTGTTCACTAACACTATTCTCCTGCAGGTCGATGGGAGAGCCTCTGATGGACTTGAGTAAGGCCCAAAAATCGCTGACCTTCTGTCCGCAGATCACTTGGAGCATTGTCTCAGCATTGTGTTGATACACTGCTGATCTGTGCAAAAGTAGCCATTATTTATAGATTTTGCCTGCAGTTTTTGCATTGGCCTGGTCATCCAGGTTGGTTTGATTTCTTTGCTGCTCGTGTAGCCTTTCTCAATACTTTTCTTTTTTCCACAAGTAATGCATTGAAACCGTGGAGTCTGTTTATAGGCTTGTGGCAAAGACTCTTTTTTGTGTTTGTCGTTCTAGGAGGGGGGTGTACTCCACCTTAGAACCCTTGTGTATGAGGTCTGTTGTAAGTTCGTTAATGGTAGACCTTACCAGTTTTAATCTGGTTCCTCCGTTATATTCAGACAATTCTGCAGACATTCTTTGTCGGTCCCCAGGAGAAGTGGCGGTCCATTCCATATATAGCAAGTTGTGGTCACTGTTTGTCCTCGTTACCACCTTAAACGTTGTGATGAGAGAGAGGAGGTTTTTTGACACAAAGATGTAACCTATTACCGATGATTGTTCCTCTCTCCCCAAGGTGCCTGTGGTGGTATGTTCCCCTTGATATGGCCGTTTACCATGTGCATATCTCAGGAGGCCATAAGTGACAACCATAAAGTGTCTCTTATTGTCTGTGTATTCCCTTGCTTTTGCCCAGCTGATGGTTGAACGTTGTTTATGCATCTTGGTTTCTTACTTTCCAAGGTTCGCCAAAGTAACAGTCTGAAAAGGTCAATGGCACTTCCCTTCTTGCAACCCTCTCTGGTCTTGCTATCTTCTCCTCGTATTGAACTGCATCTATGAGATACCCAAAGGTGTCTCACTTACTAGTCCCTGGGGATGTGTCTTCCATGTGGCCAGGACACGGCCATCGCTACTGGATCCAGTTCATGGGGGTGTACCAGTGCGGGAGGATCACCTGGATGGGTGGTCTTTGGGGAGTGGAAGTGGGACACTGAAGGGTGAGACGCAGTATCCCCTTCCGTATGAGACCTTTTCCCCATCCTGCCAATAGGATACTTAGAAACACTACCCCACCGCCTTTTCCGACACAAACACTTTCTTGCCCCACCAGCGACAATGGAATAATATCAGAGCCAATTACCTGACATGTCCCAACATAAGGGTCAGGCAGAGTCAGGCAATTGCCAACAACTACACACACCTGCCTGCCCTTTCCCCTCCCCACCGGGATAAAAGGCCGAGCACAAGAGCACACTTTGAGCAAGGCCGAATGCACGGGAAAACCACTATCCCAGGACGGCAGTTCAAACGGAGGTTGAAAGGCAGCGAGACCTGAAAGGACATCAAGGAGGGAGTTTCCTTTGCCCTTTTCAACCCCGACCGCAAAGCCTCTGATGAAAGAAACATAAGACCGGGAATCGGAGCTGGCGAGTGGTGTGACGGATGCCAGGGGTGCATGTAACCTTCCCACACTGATAGCCAGGGCGTGAAGATGCGGTTGCCATCATGGTACCATCCTTAACTCCAATGGCAAAAGAAACGCCAATGAGTTCAGCACAGCCAGTGAGTCAGATGAACCTGATGGTGGGCCCGTCTGTGTTAGACTCACGTTTGCAGTGACAACATCAAAAAGATTAAGAGACAGAGGTCTTTTGTGAGTGAACTTGGTACCCCTCTCCTGAACGAAGAGACTGTGTTGAACAAAAAGGGGTAAAGAAACTACAATTACCAAGCGGCCTTAAGGAAGGCCGACGTGAGGTGTCAAGGTGGTTATACACGGGTCAAGCAAAAAACCCTTGTACTGTCGAAAGTCCTTAACATGTTGTAGAGGTTTTTGACGATTGTCACGATTAGTACCCCTGGTGACCCTTCACATATTTGCCCCCAGGCCACAGCGGTAATGCAGCGTCTAAAAATGGCCACAAGGACCTCAATGACCATAAGGAGGAACTCCTGGTCCCAGTCCTGGCACCTCTGGCGCCAGACTCATTGCAGTGAATAGGTCAAGTGTCAGGTTCTGATCTGAATCCAACATGGAGGTCGGCATCACAGTTCTGTTCCCAAACAAGTCCATGCAGACTAGTGTTTTGGGTGTGGTTGAGCCCTCTGGAGTGGCTGGCTATATAAGCCACGCCCTGGCGGGAAATCGTGCTTTGCGTTATTCTGCACCTTGCAGCGTAACAATCACTGTGTCCAGCTCCAGTTGTGATGTCATCTTTGATGTCATTTCTGCCTGCGAGAAATGATCGCCCTTCGGAAGTCTTTGTTTAAACTTGGCAAGTGCTGTGGATGGTCTGAGCCCAGATGAGGGGGACCTAACAAAAAGGTGGTTGTTTCAAAAAGACATTGAGACTTGTGACTATTACAAATAAGGAAATTGTGATTAGAAGGCGATAGTGAACCCGACTGATGGACATCAGGAGACAAGTTGTGAAGAAGCTAGGTGAACAACCTTGTGACTGCAAGTATGAACCCGACTGAGGGATGTCCACAGTGAATGGTTGGTCTGAGCCCGATTGAGAGAGGCTAATCATTGGGAGGAGGATCGGAGCCCGGCTGAGGGGGATCCAAGTGTGAAGAGTAATCACCCGATCCGAAGGAACTTTTGATTTATCGTTTTGGCATATCAGGCCTGTGAAACAAGAGACTTTGCATGAGAAGAGACTTGGGTACAGAAGGCCCTGATATAGAGAAAAGGAACTGTGAGCTTGTGCCAGAGAAATCTAGGAGTGTGCTCTGCTCGAGTCCCGCATTTGCCTGTGCAAAAAATCCTGGGGCAGTGCGACCCGCGCTGTAACATCCTGACTTATCATTTTGTGAAAACTTCTTTCTTTTCTTGTGAACATTATCACACACTATTTTGTAAGATAGCGGTAGGGATTGGCATTGGTTGTCTTAGTTTATGCCCTCTTTATTTGATTAGACTCCACTAGGACTGTATTCTTATTATTTGATGGTCGTAGCTTGCTCCCATCTTAGATTTAGGTTTAGATTAGGCATTTATCTCACCCACTTTACAGTTTAATAAACACCCTTGAACTGTGATCACTTGTGTCCGTCTTGCTTTGGTACCATGCCTTTCTTACACATCTTGAAACCGTTGTTTCCTCATGTGCTTTGCCTTGCTCAGAGTCTGCTTTCGTGCTCTGCCTTTCATCCGTGTGATGATAGTCAGGTGTGTGTAATGATCAGTAATTGCCTGACGTTGCCTGACCATTGAATTGGGACCTGTCAGGTATACAGCTCTGGTGTTAGTCTGTTTTCGCTCAAGGTGAACTGTCCGTTAGAAAGTGTTTGTGTCAGAAAGGTGGGTGAGGGGGTAGAGCTTCTAAGTATCCTACTAGACAGGATGGGGAAAACTTGTCATAAGGAATTTGTGATGTCATCTTTGATGTCATGGGTGTTAGTCTTAGCAGTGCACGGTGGTGGCGCGAGTGGCGCGAGTTATGGTTGCTTAGTTTACCATAACTGGCAAATTTCTTTTTTTTTCTCGATTTTACTTGTAACCATAATATGGATAGGTTTTTATTAGTGCAAAGTAACTATAAGGTCCCTTTAACAACGTTTTTTTATTGAATTTGATAGGTTTGTATTAGCGCAACTTAACCATAACATCCCTTTATCAAAGTTTTTTCACTGAATTTCATAGGTTTTTACCAGGATACCCTTAATTTGTATAGATGTACCATACAACATACTGAACCCCCTGGCTCCATGCTGATAACCACAGGGTCTCGGACTATGCGACTGTTCGCGGACCTCGGGTAGCATCCACACTGCCCAAATGCTCAGGGGTTGTCTTACATTGTTGTAGCATGCAGCAAAGACACTGAACATGTTTAAAGAGCAACACATAAGTGAATTATAAGGAAAAATGAAGTAGGTCTACAAACTCTGTACTTATAAAAGTAGCAGTGCAGTTGCATAGGGTGTGCAAAATAATGAAGCGCACCAATAAGAAAAATAACCTGTGCTTCCAACAGTATTACCTCAGTGCTGCTTTACATATTTGTTGCTGCAGCAGGAAAACTTGACAGGGAACTAGAGTGCGCGCCTTGCCATCATTCTTAACACTATGTTCCAGGAGTCCCGGGCTCAAGAGGCTGCAGAGCTAGGGCCATCATGCCTTACTATGGAGAGCCATAAACATGGTTTTCCCCCTCCCCTATCAAGGGTAAGATTTGTGCTTTGGAGGCAGTTGTTTCCCAGTTACCTGCAATAAAAAAAGTGCGAGAATACAAGTACCAGAATCCTTAGAGACATCAATGTGAATTTACCTGAAACACGTGAAAAGGAAATGCAACTAGACACGCCTGAAAAGGAAAAGAAACACAGCCTCCCCGATAATTGATGGAGTCAAGAAAACGTTTGGAGGAGAAGACAATTTGTTGCTACAGCAGGAAAACTTGACTGGGAACCAGAGTGAGCGCCTTGTCATCATTCTTAACACTATGTTCCAGGTGTCCCGGGCTCAAGAGGCTGCAGCACCAGGGCCATAATGCCTTACTATGGAGAGCCATAAACATGGTTTTCCCCCTGCCCCTATCAAGGGTAAGATTTGTGATTTGGAGGGAGTTGTTTCCCAGTCACCTGCAATTGAAAAAAGTGCGAGAATACAAGTACCAGAATCCTTAGAGACATCAATGTGAATTAACCTGAAACACCTGAAAAGGAAATGCAACTAGACACGCCTGAAAAGGAAAAGAAACACAGCCTCCCTGATGATTAATGGAGTCAAGAAATGATTGAAGATAGTGGGCCTCATTAAGAGTCCGTCAGTAACCGAGCCGAAAAAACCGGCAGGTTACTGCCAGACTCGTATTACCATTCCGCCTCCGTGATTCCCGGAATCACCGGGGCATTACAACCCCAGTGACCCGGTAATTCCGGAGGAGGAATTCGGTAAATCCCCATTCCAATGGAGTTCCGTAGAACTCCATGGGAATGGGGAAGTGGAAACACCAGCACCATGCTGTAATGGGGCCAGTGTTGCCACGTCCGCCTGCAGCCAGGTGGTGTTAAACCCGTCAAGTCAGACCTGGCGGGAGTGACACCTCCAGCCTGCAGGACTCGGAATCAGACGGTCCGGAAAGAATGGTGGTGGCGGATTTACCACCACCTTTCTTTCCGGACTGGTTCACTCGTAATGAGGCCCAGTAACTCCAATGGTACACAGTGCAGTTTGAAAAGTAAGAATTACACATTACTTCCCATGTAACTGAAACATTTTTTTTGTTTATCAGTACATATGGGAAACACAGGGATTTGCCCAGACGCACCAGCTACTACACAAGTGCATGAGCACATAGAAACACAAACTGACAAGTGAATGACAGTTTTGCACATTTCAAGCTACCTGTTCAAAGGCATATCATGGAAAATATAAAGTATCACTGCCCCACTTGCGCCTGTACCCCTTTCCTCTGTCCCAGCCTAGCATCCCCACAAATCCCCTGTAAGCAGAGACCTTATGATGAGACCTCAATCCCTTCCTCCCCTGATGAACAGCCTATTCAAAACCACAATTCCCCTGTATATGTTTCCTTTTCCGCTACCCCTACCCTTTCCTAATTGTGTGTATTTGTGTGTAAATAAAGTTCTATGTGTATACTGTTTGTGTGTGTGTTTTCTTTTCTAAAAGCCCCGCTAGGAGTCAGCGGAGCACGCTACTGTCCGGCCTGTCCATAATCAAAATGGAGGTGTCCTACGGACACAGTGCCTTTTCCGGGCTGTCCCCAATAGAAATGGAGGTCTCTGTAGGACTCCACACCTGTCGGCAAAGGTGTGACATACCTTTAATTAGTTTGGGGACCCCACCCCTGTCCTGTGGACACCTGGGCACACGCGCATCACATTCCCTGTATCCTACGGACAACGTGCCTGTCCGGCATGTCTGCAAAGTTGTGGCATACTTTTAATTAGTTTGGGGAGCCCAGCCCTGTCTGGCGGACATCTGGGCGCATGTGCATCTTGTCCCCCGGGTCCTACGAACAACAAGCCTGCCTGGCATGTCCGCAAAGCAATGACATATTTTAAATAGTTCAGGGAGCCCACCCATGTCTGGCGGGCACCTTGCACATGCACATCTCGTCCCCCGGATCCTACGAACAACTTGCATGTCCAGCACATCCACAAAGCAGTGACATACTCTAATTAGTTTGGGGAGCCCACCCATGTCCGGCGGACACCTGGGCACATGCGCATCACACCCCCTGGGTCCTATGAACACAGTGTCTGTTCCGAACCGTCCGCCGCACATATGTCACACTTTTAATTAGTTCGGTGAGACCAACCCTGTCTGGCGCATGCGCACAACAGATCCCGCACAATAGTTGTCCTACGGACAGCCATCCGATTCGCGAATGTTCGTGACTTCACCATGTGACTGCACCCACACTGAGCATCGTCCCTTATTCGAGAACAGGATCTGGGCCCCCGAGCACCAAAAAACGTGCTTTTTGGGCCAATCCATGGTGTTATACTGTGAAACATCACCCTTGCAGAGGCCCTAGACCATGCCCCTGCCAATCTAGAGACTTTCTGGACTTTTCAGAGCCCAGCTTGTGGTTTGAAGTGTCCACAAAGCACACAACTGCCTGCAAAGCGCTCCCTAGCACCCCTATAAAATGCCATACCACAGTGCTGCTCCTCATTCTGATATTGGATTTTCTGAACGAGCAATCTACTTGATTGCAGGATTGCTGCCTTACTGCTCCACATTGCTGATTGCTGCATTGCTGAGCTGCTGAGTTGCTTCCTGAATAATGGCATCCACTGCTGTTACAACTGCTGCCTCTGCTTCAGCACCACCCCACCACCATCACCACCACCTTCCCAAGGGCCTGGAGAGGGGAACAGGTGTGATGATGCACAGGGGGAACAAGAGGAAGAAGAGGATAAGGTAGTGGAAGTCCCCACTACCAGCTGACGACGTGAGTCTTGGGTGTGGAGGCTTTTTACCACCGTTGAGGGGGTAGCCAAGGCCCAAGCAGCCAAGGTTGGCTGCAATGGTACTCAGTCACGGAAAACCTAGGCTGTACAGTTATGGCGCCACCACTATGAGGTGACATCTGAGATCCAACCACAAAGCAGCAGTTCGGAGGGTCGTCCCCTACCAACAGGGTAGTAGGTTGAGTTCCACTGCAGCATCCTTGACATCTGCTCCTGTCACCACAAGGGACACTCCTCTGGAGCAGCAGATCCCTAACTCAGCCTTGCAGGCCATACACACTGCAGTAGATCCTTACATTTCAAAGGTCACTGTTTTGTGTGTGTACTGCGACACGGTACTCTGCAGGGGTGAGCAGTTACGGAGTGGTTTCGAGGCTACGGTCTGGGATCACGAAGGAAAGTGCCCCCTATCTTGATGAGGCCCACCCAACATCTTACTCGCTCTATCTGCCCTTTCTTATCCCTGTGGTTGGAACCCCTTCCCTACCCTCCCTTTACTTCCCTCCCTTGTGTGTCGTGTTTAAGAAATCCCAGAAAATCACAAAACACCAGAAAAAGTCTCATTTCAGAGCCACCTTTCACATTTTAAAAATAAGTGCCAATGAAATGGTCAAGCCCTGCGCAGTCTGTGAAGTGTGTGGACAGCACAGTAGTCTGCGGACTTCGAAAGCATGCAGGTGGTGGCAGCATGTAAACCATTGCATTCTTTTCCGGGAGAAAGTGGTGGCTCTGAAAAGAGACGTTTTTGGGGTGTTTTTATGTTGTTGGAAGTTTTGAATTGGCCAACACCTACTGCACAAATGCTTTCTATACTTGCAAGAACATGCAAAGCATTTTTGATATTGCGCAAAAAAATGTGATTGCCAGCATCAGTAAGATGGACGACCATTTCTGCGGAAAATGTTGGTGCTACGAAATATAATGTTTTCATTGTGGAAGGAGGACATACCAACATCACGCAAAAATGTGCAAACAGCCTTGTTGACATTGTGCCTGGCTTTCTCCATTTGCGGACCAAATGATGAAGAGCGCAGCCACATCTGTCTCTGGGCAATGCGCAAACAAATTACTCAAGATGTTGGAAACATGTCCGTGACTTTCCCAAGTGCCTCCTTCATCTCAAACTGCAGAGAGATTACAGTAACGTGGCCTAAACTGTTCCCTCCACAATGAACAATAATAATGGCTAGATTATGCTGCGTCCCCAAAGTGGCAAAAAGGGGAAGCAAATCCAGCCACTTCATGCCACACACTTCATACCAGTGCACATCCACATGAGGGAATCGAAGATGTGCAGCCACTCCATGGTGCTCTGCATACACCTGCAACCAATGTATCCAAGAGTCCCCCAAATTCCAGACACTCTGCCTCCTGAAACACACAGCCATAGCCACATCCATCTGCACTCCTCTCAGCGAACATAGCCTCTCCCACACTCTCTCCATGCACACCACACCCAGGGAAACTTATTGACCAATCCCCTGGCCTCCACAGCCCCATTTCCATGCCTGCCATCCTTAAAAGTCTTACATGTGGCACATGCGATCCGCAAACTACCGCAGAGTTCACAGATATATCAGCCAATTCAAGGTGGTGGGGAGAGAAATTTAACCCAGGGTAGGAGATTTACACTATTAGCCTTTTTTATTTTATTTTATTTTTTAGATGCTACTGAACAAACACCTTTTGTTTTCTATTTTTTGGGGATTTATTTTCTCTTCTTTTCCTCCTTACTGCCTTACATCAAACTCTGCAAAGCATTCCTTAGATTGTGAAAAAATGAGCATTTCCATGAATAGACAACGAAACGCCATCTGCGGTAAAATAGTGCACACTAAGGGAGTCAATGTTGTCATTGGAGAAAACAGACATCTCAGCACATCGCAAAACTATACCCATGCCTCTATTAACAAGGCAATTTCCAACATTTTGCTGGGGATTAAAGACATTGGGGTTGTTCCATTGTGCCCTAAGTGGTATTTAAGAAAAAAACACCTTTGCAGTAGGGAAAAGCAGCATTAGTTCTTCCACCAACAACTTGAGTACATGAGCCAAACTTGGAGTACTGATGTAGCCCAAATGCTCTCCTCCACAGTGCACCACCAAAACATCAGGACTACCAAAATTAGCCCTGTTTCTGGAAAGAGCAAGCAGTGCCTGCAAATTGCGGCCAGGCACACTGTACCGTAAAGCCTGCAGGCCTAGAAAACTAAGATCAGCAGAAATACCTCTTGCCTTTGCATACCTCTCCAGATCACACATAAAGGAATCTCCCACTATCCATACAGTAACTCCAGCCATCTTCACTACACAACCAACACAGCAACGAAAAAATGTATTACGCTCCCTTCCTGTAAAGCACAACCTGAACACCTGATTGGCTAATCCCTGCAATCCCATTTCCATGCCAGGCATGCTGAGAAGCCTCGGATGTGGCACGTGTGATCCACAAACGACTGCGGTGTTCGCGGATCCTGTAACACAGTGGAAGCCCTTCTTCCCTTTCCACTTCACTCTTTGCAGCACTCTCTCATTGGCTACTGGTAAGCAGTCTCAGAACCATCCACCAATCACATCCAAGATCTCTACATCTAACTCTATCAACTCAGTACAGCACTGCAGATGTACTGTTCAACACTCAGAGCTCAGGTGCCTATGATTCTTAAGCACCTGCATCCAAAAGTACTGTAAAAAAAAGATTTCCACTTTCAGATTCATCCACATCTACATCAATCAACACAAACTACAGGTATGCATATGTTTTGTAATGCATACAGAAAATGAAAACTGCATGTATGGTACCAAAGCATAGCAAGTACATAGATTGCATGCATTTGGACAGGGTACCGGCCACTTGCCCTGCATAACCTACTCAATAATCATACTCAAATTTGTCCCATCTCCTCACATCAACTGACAGTTACTTACAATGCTGTTTGCTTTCAAAGTTTTCTTGTACTGCCCACTTGCATAATGGCTGCAAACCACATATTTTAATTTCAGCACCACTGTCTGTGATGTATTTTTATAAAACAAACACATTGGGAACATTTGCACAGCAGATTCAAGTGCCAGATCCTATGTGAAATGCCCAGAATGCACACAAAAAAAGGAAACTGCATGTATGTTAGGAAAGCATGGCAAGTACATACATTGCACAATTGACAAAATGCACCATTTGGAGGAAAGCAAAGAAATGCATGTGTACATTGGAAACGGTGCTATCTGTAAATTCAGATAAATAAATAAAAGAACAGGAAAGGATTTCTGCCTTATAAAAACAGGGGAGAAATCACGCTCAACCCTTAAAACTTACTGCAGAAAACTGATCCTGGAAGCTCTCATAGACAGTGCAATGCCCCTCAAAGGGAAATTGTTTATATTAATTTTAAACAGAATGAAACCACTAACAAAATGAATGCGTAAACTACAAAAAGTACTTTGCAACATACACAATATCAACATAGATACCTTTGCAAACTTCTGTGCAGGTAAGTGGATTCACACAACCAGAACAGAGCCATATTTAAATGAAGAGGAATACAAACATGAGCAAACAAACCCAATTGCCATATATAGCAGTGGCCAAAGGTATGAAAAGGTAGACAGTACCATTATGGCAGGTAGGCAATACCATTATGCCAGAGAAAACACTGATTGCAAGAATATCCCCAACAAACTTACAATTAACTCTCCATTCCACCGAACCAATCCGTCCCGTCTACAAATGGCTGTGCACCTCAAAGAGTAACATACAAAAACAATCCTTCAAATCTTTGTGGCAGTTCCTCAACCAGTATGTGAAAGCCAATGACAAATTAAAAATTAAAATATTACAAACCACTCTCTACTCACCTTCGAGGATTGCAAGAGAAAATTCCAGGTACCGGAAACCGAGAGGTTTCACTACACCGAGCTCCGTCATTGGTTGTCACGTGACTCAATGAGAATACATGGGCACAGAGAACTGTCAGCACTGGAGCTCACGCTAACAACAACCCTACTCAGGGGGAAGATTTCCACCCTGTACAGGCTGCTGGACAGGGCAGACCCCGACTCTAAGGAGCCCTACATGACACGTGGGAGAGAGACGTAGGCTGAGAACTAGACAGGACCACCTGGGAGCGCATCTGGAGAAGAACCCACAAGACGTCTAAATGCGTAACGAACAAAGAGTGAGCCATTAAGGTCTGTTACAGGTGGTACATGACACCAGAAATCCTTCACAAATGCAACCCCGCTATCCCTCCAACAGGGGCTGCACGGACACAGGAACGTTGTTCCACCTCTTCTGGGAATGCCCGAAGGCAGAGAAGTTCTGAAGGGAGGTCCTGGAGCACATCCGACAGATCACAGGCCTATCAATACTGTGGGACCCCGGGATTGTCCTACTGGGAGACACGGGAGAAGGACAGTTCCCGATGACCGGAAACCTGGCGGACCTCTGCACACACCTACTGACTGCAGCCAAGATTTCAAGCGCCAAGCTGTGGAAACTTCAGGAAGGCCCAGCAATCCCCGTGTGGTGGGTCGAATGCTGGGACATCGCCACAGCGGAGAAAATTACCGCCATCCGCCTGGGCAACCAAAACAAGTTCCACAGCACCTGGGGCCCATTCCTGGACTTTGTGGAAAGATTCCCGGGAGTGGCCAGACAACCTCCAGCGCTGCGCTGGCTAACTAAAATGGACTAACATCCTAGCAGCCCCCTTGACCGGCGCACATGGCGGCCTACCCTATTGCAACCACAGCACCCATACCCTGTAACTTCGATCTGAAACTGACGCGACCCCTCCCCCGGACCACCGCGGAACTCACCCCCCATTCTTTTCACCCCTTTCGTTTTGTCTTTTTGTTCTTTTTACCTCAGTTGAGGCATGTTTTCTTTTTCTTGTTTATTGTGTTTCACTCAAAAGCATGTCGCAAAGAATAATGACGCATCTGCTGTTTATAAATGCCAATAAAATCTTACATTGAAAAAAATATTACAAACCATGGACTCCTGTCCAGTGCGCAAATACAAAGAACTACGAGGACATTCATTAGCCTGCATTTCCGAGCCTGCTTGCAAAAGCACCATCCACCACATCAAAATGTTAGCAACACACCATTCTACTATACGAAATCACGTTCAGAGACTGTACTATGCAAAAGGTCATGCTTTAGCACTGGAGCATTTAAATCACATTCTCCTACATGGCACAGCCAAAGAACAGCCAAAGAACTCCTGGAAGAAATAGACCATATCCAAAGCAAATATTTTGGAAGTGAAGAGCACTTACAAAATCCAGTAACTTTAGAAGAGAGTAGCAACAAGCTTGCAGATGCCAACCTTCTATTACACACGTACAAAAAAGAAATAGCAAAGTTTAAAAGCACATCTGCTGAAGTACCAAACCAAGTATGTGTGTTGTCGCAGAACATTTTATACAAAGAACACCAAAACTGTAGATATAACGTCCAAAATAGAAGACAATGAGGAATCCCAATGGTTCCAATTAGCTCTCTATCTTATAGCAGAAAACAAATACGAAATTACTAACCCCTACATACTTTGCACATACTAAGCTGGAAAACTTGATAATAACCAAATGCCTTCACGGGCTATCACTAATCATATTCTCACTTCCAAAACGACTCCAACAGCTTATTTTGTATGAGAGCATTGTAATCCAAACAAAAAGAGGTAGCACAGGTGCACACAAATGAGTTTGTAGGTATCTAGGTAAGGTTTCTAGGAACAATAATGAGGTGCAGAGGAGTGTAAAGCAACCCTGACACTAGGTTGCATAAGTCAGAAAACAAGAAAATACGGTGTCCACGGGCTGTGGAACACTCGTGTCCCATGCACTCTCGAGATTATGTCAAATGACAAACAGTAGCTGTAGTAAAATTGTATGGGTTCAAGCCCATTTGTTTAAAAAAGTATTGCTTTGCGAGTGGTGCCTCCACTCATATTGTTTTCACGCAAATAATTCTCATGAAGTCTTTTTTTATATTAGATTTACATCTTAAAGTATATTCATATATCCGCAAAATCATCAATGTTCACATAAAATGTAAAGGACAGAAAACAAATAGCATAAAGTTAATCAAGTAATGTTTCCAGAAATTCATACAGATATTCAGTACAATATTCAATGCATATTGTCTGTTGCCTGTACTTCTGTACATTCAATGTCACACGTATTCAACAATGAGCTCAAGGCGTTTCAGGACTCTAGTTCGCTACTTCAGGAGCAAAATTCTATCTAGTGTCCATAATAAGTATGGTATCCTCTAATATGTTCAGCAAAATCTGCATAGTGAAAAGTAAAAGAAAAATGTATATTAGCCAGGATCCTATTCTTGTCTGAGTTATAGTTCATTGCACATATATTTCCATACATATATTCCGTTTGTGTATCCTAAATCTCTCATGGGTGACCCCAGGGCCTGGCTATGGGGTGTGGAGAGATTAGATGCCCCAGAAGTGTGTACTCTTCATGGCAGTGTAGCCTAAGAGACGTAAAAATGTGGCATTTAATATGTATATTTCGGCTGATGAGAATGAACTGAATATCTAATAAGGTCCCAATTTCTAGAGGCCTACCTACTTCGTGAGAGCTGGATGGGTTCAGATTCATCTGTGTTATACTTTTTCTCTGCTGTTCTTAAAATCACAAGCAGTGCCGTTTGCATGATTCGTAGTGTGTTCTATTCCGACTTCAGAATCTAAACACATAATGCCGGGTGCCCACTGTAATGTGCTGTTTATCATCTAGAATCAAGCTATTCTATTGTATTTCAAAATAGTAGAATAAGTAGTCTACTAACCTCCGCAGTGGTGATGTCACTGGGGAAACAGAGCAGGAAGGCAGTGCTTACATTCTGTCATGTTTAGCTGTCCTGCTGATTTGGGTTCAGCTGTCTGTGTATTACAAGAAGGCATATGAGAATAGCTAGGCCCGTTCTCAATACAGCTAACTCGGTAAATCAGTATAAGTGTCATTCTGCACGGCACTCAACTATGTGCATTTTTTCAGATAAACAAGTCAGTAACGCTGCTTACCTCATCATTCCAATGTTTTCTACGTGTATGCGTTTCTGCAATCCTGGCGTCCCTGGTATGTCATACGGTCCCCCAGAAGGGTATGCTGGCTTCGTGGCGTGTCGACATGTCCTCGTGGTGACATCATATGTAAACAAGTGATGTCACAGTGCGGCGGCTATGCGTATGTATTATAATCAATGTCTTTGTCTGTAAAGATCAATGTAGATGTTTAGCAGATGCACGTATGTCCAAGTAAACAGCTTCATATCTTCTGTTAGACACACTGTGAAAGGCAAATCGCCTAAGAACACATACTGCATTAAAAGAACCAAAGCATCATTGTACATCAATGATTACAATGCAATCATTGCCCTCCTGTGGAATGCAAACATAGATGTGCAGTACATTGCAGACAATTCCACTGCAGTTGCACGATATGTCACAGCCTAATTAACCACAGCTGAGAAAACCGAGCTGAAAGACCTCTGGGATGACCTATCATCTGACAAAACAATGTCACAAAAATGATACAGCTTTGGCATAAAATAGCTCTCCCATAGGGAAGGTGGTTGCTACGAAGCCACAGACCATTTAACTGGCATCCTTGTATGGGAATTCTGAAAACATAGCCTGGCTAAGCCTTGGTCTTGCTGCATCCAGAAAAAGAGTTCTCAAATCGTACCAAAACATAGGGGGTCATTCCGAGATTGGTTCTAAGGGAAGAACGATGCCGGTAAAGGAATACCGGCATCGAATACCGCTACAGGCTATTCTGACCTTCCCGACCGCTACTAACGGCATCGTAAAATACGATGCCGTAAATAGCAGTCTGGGCGCGGGCACGCGACCCACCATGCCGGCAATAGAAGCATGCCGTAAAGTGGAGTAGATCACAAGGTACGCGGACATGCAAATTACGCTTCATGAAGGCATTAAAAGTGCCTACCGGCATGCCGTAAATACCGGCATCACAGACCTACCGTAAAATGCCATGTGCAGTGATCCAAAATGCCACAGGTGCACACAATCAGCACATGTGGAAGCAATGGAGTTTGCCCCACTACAAAATGAGCACACCCACACACCACACCCCTTACCACACCAAGATCAATACAACAGCAGAATCAACACTTCAGCTGGAGGACATGCATGCAAGCACTACAGAGGAGACGCAGCAGGAGAAGGAAGGTGAGACAGGCCCTGCATTCCCCACCAGTGCAGCCAGCTTAACCACGCATGCAGCCCCCAATCCCAAACATCATAGACAGTCCCTCCAACCGACCCCCGCAGCATAACCACACCCCGTACCGTCTGGACCGTGACACCATCAACATCATTGTGGATATGATATACGATTGTCAGTCTCATTGAAATATGCACCACCACCCCCCCTCAACTGAAGGTACTGTAGGTGCTTCACCTCAAGCACACAACGGAATACATATCTCTACCACGGACTCCCCAGGAGATACTAGAAACAAAAGGTGGCCTCCATGCCATGGAGGTGGTTTAATGCAATCACAAACCATACCAACACAAACAGGTGGAGTTGGAAGGTGACGCAAGCAAGATCATCACATATTGTGGTGCACATCATCCCGCATGAACCACAGGAATGCTGCATGTCACCATGGGAAAAAGCAGCGCAGAATGCCAAAAATTGGAGAGGCTACTGCCAATGCTTACCAAAAGAAAATCCTACACAACACAACAAATCAGCAAAGTCACACAAAAACAGCAATATGCGCACACAATGCATGAGCTACAATGCGACAGAGCACACCGTGTATCATCTTGAAGATGCTACCCACACCATTATTCCATGCCACAGGACACATTGAGGGCCAAAACATTGCTTGCATACAACCAGGGACAGGTGCATGTGACCAACGATAATCTGCCGGCATGTGTGACTAGTACAGCTCTCCATCATTATTCTCATGACATTTACCTATAATTGCCTTGCATGCAGGTGATAGTTGCTATCCCTTGAAGCCGTGGCTCCTCACCCCTGTCCGTAACCCACAGAACAGGCACAACGAGGACTACAATTGTTCCCATTCCCGTACCCGTGTGGACATCGAGCATACCTTTGGCCTGTTGAAGGCACGATTTCACTGCCTCAGCCGGTCGGGTGGGCCACTCCGCTACAGGCATGAGAAGGTGGCCAAGATCAACATGGCATGTGTCAAGCTGCACGATATGTGCATCCACCGGAATGTGCCCCTGCCCCCTGACATTGAACTGCTACCACCTGGTGATGATGAAGGGGAGGAAGAAGACGTGGCTGGACATCATCGCATTGGCGATGCATAGGAGGCCCGTACTGTGTGCAAGTCCGTGATTACACAATTATTGTGACACTTATGGCAGCAGAGGGTGACATGATGGTTGGACAGAGGGCACTGGGTGTGGAGGTACATCTACACCATGCACTGTAACTGAATAATTGACACATGCCCATTGATGAATGTCCACTCAGGTATTTTGTTAACACAACCGGTGTATTAAATGTAACAAAGTAAACTTAAGTGACAAAACCCTCAACCACCCTCACTCCCCTCCCCCACCTCCCACAACTCCCCCACACACCCTCCCCTCCTCCCCTTCCCCAGAACTCCCCAACACACCCTCACCCCTTCCCCCCACCCCCACAACTCCCCCACACACCCTCACCCCCATCCGCTTCCCCCACAACTCCCCCAAACAAGTCCCATTGGGTCCCCTAAGCCTACATGAGGCTGCCATAACAATTACTCGGCACTCCCTGACCCAGGGGGTGGCATGCCCTTTCGGCGCTGTGTACGGGCCAACCTGAGGAGCAAGCTTGTTTGTGTGGAACTGTAGGACGACGGTGTGGCCACCTGCTGACGTTGTGTGGCGGAATGCCCTGCCTCCATGGCATCCGCGATGCGCCCTAACACCTGCCGGAGGGTCGAGACCTCCTCGCAGAGGCAGCTGGTGTTGTCCGAGAAAGATCTCACCATGGAGGCAGTGTTGTCCGTAATGGACCGGCCTAGTGTAGCTAAATCCGTATGCTACTCCTCTCTGGCCTGACGGTTGTCCTGTACAAACTTATGAACAAGTGCAGTGAGCAGGTCAGCTTGCTGTGGCCCTGCGGGTGCACCTGTGGATGTGTTGGGCACCTGGCTGTCATGCCCATCCTGCTCAGCCTCCCCAACACTGAAAACTGGACTGAGATGTCCCTCTGTGTGGTTATGGCCGGACTGCTCTGGGGTGGTGGGGTCCCCGTTATCGAACGATGATACTTGGGGGGATGCAAGTTGGGTTGGGGTATGGACCACATCCATTAGATCGTCCTCCATGGTGCCCCAGATGTCCTCCTGGGTGTCATCCACAGTCAGGGGTGCTGTCGTTGCCACGTCCCCAGCCAAACTCGACTCCTCCAAATGTGGTGTCTCACATGTGTCTTCAGGCTGACCAGTGGGTGGAGGTGGTGGTGGTGCTGTGCCCTCCACGGGTCTTGGTGGCACAGGTGCAATGTGTACCTAAGGTGGCTTGGATGCTGGTACACAGCGCCCCCTGGCTTTTCCCCTGGAGGTTGACGGCTGGTTGCTGTCCTCCTGGGACCTCTTCCGGGGTGTGGCCTGTGCAGGGGTAGCGTCCTGCCCATCGCTGTCATGGTCGCTGTCTGTGTGGGTGGAAGAGAGGGGCGGCACGAGTGATGTTTTGATAGGCATCATACATACATTGGGACAATTGCTCATCCACTCAATTGGTGGTAATAGGCATTTGTGTTTGGAAGGGCATGTCATTTGATACATGGGTGATAAATGCAGGCATATGTTGGCGTCACTCATGTTGGCCGGCCAGGAACAGTGCTGTCTGACATGCATACTATTTTGTTCATGCACGCTGTGTGCCTCATGGAATTTCCTACTTTGTGTGGTATGTGTTATGTACGATATTGCCTTGCACCAGGCATCAGCATGTGTCTGCAATGCTTCGGCCTACTTTACGGGGAGTGTGTGTGTGTGGGCGACCATGGCGTGACACTTCGGACTGACATTGGGGTTGACTTTCATTAGATTTGGCATAGCAGTGTTTACTTTGGACACTCACCTCCATCGCCCAATGTTGTGGCGCCACACTCCATCTCGCCTACACCTTCGATGGATTCCGTCCCAATCATGCTTGCGCATATGTCCTCCCACGGGGTGGGCTTTATAGGGGAACTAGGACCTCCTCCTGTTCCCATGGCTTGGCTGCGATTCACAGAGAAGATGTTGCGCACCCTTAGGTGCAGGCCGTCCCATCGCTTACGGCAGTCTTTCACTGTGCGTGGTGTGCTGCCCACAGCACTAACATTCTGGGCAACAAGTGCCCAGATCTATTTCTTACATTGCACTGCCTCTCTCCTCATGTTGCTGGAGAAGACTGTGGCTGCATGCTCGTACAGTGTGTCCACAAGCATCTGGAGCTCATCCTCATTAAATCGTTCCTTTTTCAGACGGGCAGCTCCCTTCTTCAGGGCCTTAGGCATTCTGGTCTTGTAGGAGGAAGTTTTCTAACGATCAGCAGTGTCCCAGGGGTCCTGTGTGCTGAGGATGGCAATTGATTGTGTTTTTAAATATGGCTGCCGTGCTCCTTCCCGTCCCTGTGCGATGACGCTACTTCCGGTTCCGCTTATTAGCGGTGACCGTAAATAGCGGTGTCCGCTAATTACAGTCACCGCTAATGACGCATTAGACAATGTCGGTAGTGTTATCTGCGCTACGCTTGATGCCGGTAAGGGCTTTTTTGGAGCCTTTTGCAGCATGGCGCTAGATACTTTACCGGTATGGCGTAAAGCTTGTGCCTGCAAAGTCGTAATAGTCCTCTATTAGCGGACTGGTGCCAGCACGGACACGCTATTTGCGTCATGCCGGTAAGGGACGTTACTTACTTCCAAACTCAGAATGACCCCATAGAATCAATACCCAAAACCGATCCCAACAGCCAGCACATTTTGAAAAACAATTTATTGGACACATACTACCCAAACAGTAGTACTGCTTTGAAAACCATAAGAAAATCTGGGGGTCGTAAGGAAGCAGTGCGCTAATTAATACCACTAATTATTGGTAGTACATGGATCTGATGCATTAGTAGCCTTCCACAGGTGCCCCCTAGTAAGCACCAGGACACATAAACCAAAAACTATAGAATGAAGGTAAGTTCAATGCGCAGATCCAGAGGTTGTAAAGTCCAAGTTAAAGAACGTATTCATGTGCTTGTATGCATAAAACAGCTGACACGTGTTTCGACCTATCCGGTTGTTATCAAAGCTGTACATTAATGAAAAATAATAATTTCATCATGGCAGTGTAATCATATGTACAATAGAAAAAGTGCCATTATTTACAAAAAAGAGAATTCAATATGATATAAGGACATTGTACAGTCATATGTAAGCAAAATAGCATCACATCCAAAGAAAAAATATATAAAAAGAAAGAATACAAGATCATACCAGTATGCAGTGGTTGGTTGGAGCAAGTAGGGAAAACAGTAGTGGTCCATAGACAAAAGCAGAATGAAATAAAAAGCACAGTTAGTGAGAACTCTTTGGCCATAAATATATGCCAGAAAAAAATCAAGGTTCATAGAAGTGCATGTGGGATACTGTGACATACCGTGTGTCCAGATACGCGAAGAACAAATTATAAGAATGATTGGCGAATGGTAGGTCAGGATGGCTACCTAGAAAAATAATAGTGAAATCCTGAGTGAAGCTAATAGTGGTGATTTGTCATTGTGAATAGAAAGATGGTTGCAGTAAATACACTTACCATCACATGGAAATCATGGATGAATTAGTTAGTGTAGTTATCTAAAAAGAAGCGTAAAGCAAATATTTTTTTTATTTTATTTTTTTATTTATTGTATATGGTTTACAATGAAACCTTTACAAAAAAAGAAAAGTTTAAAATAAAAGAACACATTCCACATAACAATCGTTACATCTGAATTTCAGGTCTACAGACATATTTAAAAGCATAGATCCAATTTCCACATAATAAGGGACACATAGGGCCTCATTACGACCCAGGCGGTAATCTGCCGACATTACCGCCATGGCGTAATGAGCGTTTACGCCGTGGGCCGACGGCGTAAGAGCGCCACATTACGACCCATTGCGCACGAGCATTACGCCATAGCGGTAATGTAAATAACGCCATGGCGGAAAGGGCCCCTACCGGCATCGTAGGGCGAGCAAGGTGCACTTCCGCCACCGTAAGTAGCGGCCACCGTAATTAGTGGCCACCGTAATTAGCGGTGGCCGCAATTAGCGGTCACCGTAAAAAGCAGAACTGGAAATAGCGTCATCGCGGCGGAACGGGAAACAGCACGTCGGCCATCTTTAAAAACACAATCCATTGCCATCCTTCCGAACAACACCAGATCCAACCCTGACACCTGTCCTAACCCATCACCCACCCATCCAACCACCCAAAAATGCCTAAAGTTGTTAAGAAGGCATGTGACCGCCAGCGCCAGGAAAGATTTACCCGGGAGGAACTCTGCATGCTTGCGGAGACCCTGCAAGACAATGCAGCTGTCGTTTTCTCGCTGGAAATGACCAGGCCAGCGATAGCAAAAAAGAAGGCCATATGGGCCCTGGTGGCCGAGCGCGTCAGCGCGGTGGGGACCGTACCCCGCACCCCACAGCAGTGCAGGAAGCGCTGGGATGACCTTCGCATACGGGTCAGAGCCGTCATCTCTGCGAACCGCAACCTTGCCCTGGGTACCGGTGGAGGTTCGGAATCCCCACTGAAACTCCAACCACGATTGGCATGGAAGGCATTGAAGGTGTCGGAGGGATGGAAAGGGGAGTTCCGACATCAGGCGATGAAGGTAGGTGCCTCAAACAAGACATGCCATAGTCACTGCAGTCCATTCATGTGTAGCACAATGTTGCCCTAGAGTGTAAATGCAACACATTAGCTCGACACTGCCCATAGCCACATGCGAGCTCCACCCTGTATACACTGCTGGCACCCACATACCTGCATCCACCTTCCACACAAAAAGGAGACAACCTGCATGGCCCTGCCTGAAATCTGCCTCATCTACTGACCAGATTCCTGTCAATCATTGTCATTCCAAAGTCCGCAGACCCATCAATAACGCCCTCCCTCCTTTGCTCCACCACAGGCACAGATTCACACCCCGAGGACCAGGACACCCCTGCGACGAAGAGAGCCAAGAAGGCCAATAATACCATCCCCGCACCCTCAACCTCAGCTGCAGTGAGGCAGACCCCACAACAAGCAGAATCCACTAGAAGCAAACCGGACGGCCCACCGGCAAGCACCCCAGTAGGCAGCAGGCCAGCAGCAGCAGCTCCACCTGTACCAACATTGCCTGCCACAGAAGGCACCGGGTCTGCGGCCAGCAGCAACATGGGTGAAACAGCTGCAATTGCTGCATGTTCAGACTCTGACATTGAGGAGCACGAAGTCAGAAGCCCCACTGACCTTCTACATTCCCCCTGTTTGTCAAATGCCAGCCCCCATGAGGATCACACACAGGGGCACACAGAGGAAGAGGAGTGGCCTTCTACCCCATGCCCAGTCCTCAGTCCACAGGAGGGGAGCAGCCCCTCCATCACACCACCAGCACTGGGCATGGCCCAGCAGGGGCAGCAGTCCCTTGAGGACATCATACAACGGCAGCAACATCTGTCCACAATGCTGACTGAGCATGCTGCGGAATGTGTGGGTGCTGGGGCAACCATTGAACAGGCCACGGAGACCCTATGGGCCGAAATAGCGCAGAGCACTGCCACCCTGAGGGATGCTATGCAGGCCATGTCTAGGGACATTTGTGGTGAACTTGCCGGGTTGCGTCGTGCGCTCACTGAGCTCACCCACACCCTACAGGACGTGCATGCACGGGGGCAGGCAGGGACATCCTCCGCTGCCAGTTCTGCACAGAGCAGCCCCGTCCGACGTTCCGGACGGAACCTGCGCTCCACAGCCAGGGGTGCCCCGGGAGAGGGGGCTTGTAACAGCCTGTGGCCACTGTCACAGGCATCTGTTGACACTTACATGGGGTGTGTTGGGGTGTGCAGGGGGGAGGGGAGAGGTGGGAGGGGGTGTGTTGGGGTGTGCAGGGGGCAGGGGGGAGGTGGGAGGGGGTGTGCAGGGCGGAGGGGGGAGGTGGGAGGGGGTGTGTTGGGGTGTGCAGGGGGGAGGTGGGATGTTTTATGATTGAAATACACTTTTTGCTTTTCCGAAATGAAATGTGTGGACATTTTCATTGCATATGTGTGCTTTATTGGTGTACAGTCCACAGTGTGCATGCCCCAGAGAGCCACAGTGCCCCAAGTGCAGTCTCCATGTGATACACACCAGCCGTGTGTGCTAGAAGCAGTGGTCGATGATATTTTGGCACATTGCAAGCCCCTCCTGTGCATCGCCTCCTCCATGGGATGCCGCCCCATCTGCACCCTCCTCATCCTCATCGTCAGGTGGTTGCAGTTCTGCGTCAGGGGGCAGGGGCACATTCCGTCTGACGCACATATTGTGTAGCATGACACATGCCATGACGATCTTTGCCACCTTCTCATGGCGGTACAAGAGTGCCCCACCAGACCTGCTGAGGCATCGGAACCGTGCCTTCAATAGGCTGAATGTCTGCTCTATGACCACACGGGTACGTGTATGTGCACGGTTGAAGTCCTCCTCGTGCAGGTTCTGCGGGTTTCGGACTGGTGTAAGGAGCCACCTCTTCAGGGGATAGCCTGCATCACCTGTATGTAGGCGAGAATGTATGTGTCAGTCATGACGTCTGATCAAGAACATGATGTGCCACCATGGCTTGCATCCAACTGTTAATTTGGCTCACTTCTACATGCACTAATTGATTCACACAATGCAACCAGTATATGCTCATGGCTCCCATGGCCTGTTTTGCATGCCATCACCCAATGTATGCAGAGGGGTGGAGTGCATTGTGAGTGCCCATCCACTGTGTCCGTTCATGCCGTTTGGTTAGTTGGCCTGGCACATGTCCTGTGATGGCAATGCGCACATCATTGCAACATTGCTGTGGGCCTCATCATGACCCCAGTGAGCAATGCTGATGTAGACAGGGACATTTTGGGGGCCCTGATGTCAGTGTAATGGTGTGTTGATGTTTCTGTCCGTCATGTGCCTCCTTCGTGGGCAGTTATGGGGGACAGGCCTATCGGTTGATGGTGTTTGGTGACGTGCATGTAGGTGCTTTTCATTGTTGACAATGTGGTCTGAATTGGTAGAATGCACTTGCAGATGGTTGTGTCATGGTTGGGACACAACCTCATTCACACGGTAGGGCTGCATACATTGGGTATTGGCTTTACTGGTGTTGGGTGGAGTTTGAGTTGCTTTAGGGTATCATCTGTCTCCGTTCTCTCTGCTACTCACAGCCAATTGGAGTATGCATCATCACCCCCCTTTCAGCCAGGTGGAGTATGCATCATTCCCCCCCCCTTTCAGCCAGGTGGAGTATGCATCATCCCCCCCCCTTTCAGCCAGGTGGAGTATGCATCGGAACGTCATTCACCTACCCACTTCACATTTCCATGGTCATGACATTGGACTCACCGAGTAGCCAGGATCTTGGGCCTGCATGTCGCTCCATGTAGCGTGGTATTGTGGAGTTCCTCAGGACCATAGAATCATGAGTTGATCCGTGGAATCGGGCACAACAATGTGTGATGATCTTGTTGGAGTCACAGACCATTTGCACGTTGATTGAGTGGAACTGTTTCCGATTGCGGTACGGTACCTCCATGGCACATGGAACCACCAATTCTACATGGGTGCAGTCGATGGCACCAATGCAACCAGGTATGCCGGCTAGTGCATGGAAACCCACTTTGGTGTTTGCAATCTCCTGGGCAGTCCGTGGTAAGAAGATGTGGTTGTCTGTGTGCTTGAGGAGGGCATCGAGCACTTGGATGAGTGTTCGTGAGAATAATGGTTGTGAAATGCCATGCAAGTGCCCCACTGTGTGCTGGTAGGTGCCTGTGGCCAGGAAGTGGAGTACAGACACTACCTTCAGTCGGGGTGGGATGGCGGATGGAGTTTCTATCATGCTGACGATGTCGTTGTGTGTCATGTCTACGATGGCGGTGATGGTGTCCCGGTCCAAACGGTACAGGGTGTGGATCTGCTCAGCAGTGAGGTTGAATGGATTGGCTCTGATGCATGGGATTGGGGGCTGCCTGCGTGGTGGCACTGGCTGTGCTGGTGGGGCTTGCTGGGCCTGCCTTGCCCTCCTTCTCCTCCTGCGTCTCCTCTGTGCTGCCTGTTGTTGTTGTTGCTGTTGTAGCACTTGCATTGCTATCAGGTCCTCCAGCCCCAACATTGCTAGTCGTATTGGTATCATTGTGGAGTGTGACTGGGTGTGGGAAGGGGTGGGGTGTGCTCTTTTTGTACTTCCTGAGTCTGTATTGCCTTCACCTGTGCTGTTTCTGTGCACCTGTGGCAGCTGCATTCACTTTACATGGCCATTTACGGTTGGTTCGCGATGGCGTAATTAGCGCCATGGCGGTAAGGTACTTAACGGGCTGGGTGATGGCATTAGGTGCATGTCCGCTTGGGTCGGCATTCGCGTACCTTTCCGCCATGGCGCTAAGTACGGTGTGGGAGGTCGCGTGCGCGCACCCTTGGCGCAGTTAGCGGGAGCGTTAACTACGATGCCGCTAATGGCATCGTAGTTAACGGTCTCGGGTCATGATCGGACCTAGCGGAAAACGATGGCGGGAACCATTTACCGCCATCGTTTTTCACTTAGCGCCGGGGTCGTAATGAGGCCCTTAGTGCATTTACAGTTCAACAATAAAATTTTGCAGTTTAAAATACACAGTTTAAAATACACAATGGACCTTCAGGAATTGAAAATGTCATGTACTCAAGCATAATCATAGAAAGGGGGCGTATAAATCTAAAGCTTTAATGAAACCCGCCACAGCAAGTCCATCCTTGATATTGGTAATAGCCAAACACTGTGACCAAATTAGATTATCAGCCCCCATTTGACCCATTATCTTGAATCTCGCTAAATATTTGTCCCTTAGCGACGTCAGAGCAACACAATCTAAAAAGAGATGCCGAGAGGTCTCAATCAACCCCAAGGTTTTACAGAAGCGACAGGCAGAGTCTAGATCTGAAAACTCCTTCCTTTTTAAGTAGGACTTCCCGGGTGGGAAAGAGATTCCATCTGAGTTTAAGGAGAAGAGAGCGGTAAAATCTATTGGGGAATTGAGTCAGAATAAAAGACAACAAACCTCTTTTCCTATGGTCGAATTGTAGGTCTCTCAGAGAGGGATAGGAATGCAGTTTTTCAATGGTGTTGCTCCAATCATGACTAAAAAGACACTCCTTAACCTTATTGGGATTCGTTAACAGAGTGTCTCTATCAGTGGAGATATCTGACAGGGTCTTGTCACAGAGATCACTGAATGCATTAAGATATAGGTTGCGAACCAGAGGTCCCTGGGAAAAAGTTGTAAGACCCACGTCAACATAGAAGGTATCGAGTTTGGGAGAGAGCAGAGCTGAGAAAAGAGTAAGGACCCTCCAGAGAATCCTGGCTCGCAGTGAAACTAGCCCTAGTTCATATCTAATAGCCACAATTGGAATAGAATTCGGCAGTTTCAAAATTTTCCTCCAATAGATACCCTCAAGAGAATCCCAAAAAGTCAAAAGTGCCGAATAGTGAAGTTCCATGCCATAGAGTAGCTTAGGGGTAAACCTTGCCCTTAAAAAAGTCTACTACATGCTTGAAAGAGAACATACAATATTTGTTGTCTTATCTAATGGATTGGGAGATGAGTGGGAACAGTTTGTGTCTGAGAAATCGTCTGAGTTCAATCACCGAGGGTTGGGGCAGAATGAGGAATCCGAGATAGACGATTGTGTGTGCTCTGATGGTATTTTCACCACCTATTTTCCATACTTTGTTATTCCCCTTTCTCCCCTTTCAAAAGACCATAGTACGAGTTTTGCTCGGGTTGATCTTCAGCCCATTAAGAATGGCGTATTCTTCAAATTTGCAAATGAGCCTCTGCAGGCCAACTTTAGTGTGATCAAAGAGAAGAAAATCATCGGCATATGCCAACCATGAGATCCTCAAGTCCCCCAGTTTAGCGCTCACCATACCTGTATTTCCCAGAAAGTCACCCACATCAGCCATATAGAGGATAAAAAGACAGGGAGCTAAAGAGCAACCCTGGCTCACCCCAATACGGGTCCTTATCCTTCAGGAAAGAGTTCCAGCCAGATCAAGCCTAATATGGACCCCCGAGTTTTCATACATTGCCATAATAGGAGACAAAAGACCCGCCGGGATGCCCCATTTGGTTAACTTTTTCCAGAGTCTTGACCTAATTACCAAATCAAAGGCATTGGACAAGTCGATAGACGCAACATAGAGGGAACCATCGTATTTACCCCAGGTAGAACTTTGCAGGGCAGTAATAATAAGACCATTAAGATAAGTGGAGTGGCCCGCCCTGAAACCTGTTTGTTGTTTCGGGAGAATATGATTTTCCTTGATCCAAACGTTAAGGTGGGAAAGAAGCATAGAGGCAAAAAGCTTACAGTCCGCATCAATGAGAGAAATAGGTCTGTAATTTTTGACCAGGGAGCGTAGACCTCTTTTAAAAATTGGAACAATGTGAGCAGTTTGCCAGCTAATAGGTACATTCCCAGAATTAACAATGTCTTGGAAGAGCAAGGAGAGGGGGTTGGCCCAGAGATCTGGCTCAGCTTTAAATGTGTTAATAGTTAGGCCGTTGGGCCCCAGAGCCCTAGATTTCTTGGCTTTAGAAATAAGTCCAAGTACTATTTCAAAATCAATTACAGGCTTCCAGGAATCCTTAGGCAGATTCTTCCCCAAAAGACAATATTCTAGTCCCTCACCCCCATTATCAAATAATTTGATATAATGCTCTACGCATTGAACCTCTGGGATAGCATTTAACTGGTCAGCCTCCGCCACACCATCAAGGCTGGACAGGGTAACCCAAAATGCCCTCAGATCTTATTTTATTAGTACTGCAAGCATATGCTCCGCGTCGTTTTGTAGCATAGTAGCTTTTCTAGACTTACAGTAATTTTTATATTTTTGACGAATGGTTTTAATTTTTATTTCTTTATCAACCCAATCAGAATCTAGAGCTTGCACACCTCTGATAAGTTTCCGGGTGAGGACCTTTACATTGGCCAATTCTTGATCGAATCTATGAGGGTGAGATGTTTTGTGGACGCCCTTCCTAAGCTGGCCATGAATACTACTTTGAAGAGCATTAAGAAAACTGTCAAAATGAACTGTATTGAAAACTGCTAATTTCCAAGAGAAAGAGGTATGAATAAAGGAAGAAATCAGTTTACGATTCTAGTAGGTTTGCTTTGAAACCAAGTTGCTTTAACCCTTCTCTATGCCCCATAATCAGATCCAGGACCACTTTTGATTTAAGAACAATATTACTCACATTTACCCGACCCTGAATAGGGAAAAAAATACTATCCATGTCGTAACTAGAGATGAGTGAGAGCGAGGGTAATTGGTGAAAGATCTTTAGGATGTTACCACAGTTAAAACAAATTGACATGTCTTGACCCCAGAGACTGGTAAGCTGTAAAATATCAAGAGGATCTTTTACTTCTGCTAAATGGGGTAAAGAATCAGTGATCTTTTTAGTGAACTGAGTTAAAGAATGAGCCTTCAGATCAGTGCCCCTTGCATCCCTTAATATAGTCCTATTTTGAATTGCGTTTGGACCCACAGGGAATCTTTCACATGATTTGATGGAATTATTATAATGGAGAAAATTGGGCCCAGGAGTGACACCTTCACGGCCCATGACTGGGCCAACACTTGGGATACTTGAGTGAGCTAAATTAAGAGAAATGGGAGCAGAAGAATCCCCCACTGGTCGAGCTCCCATACCGCAGTCCCTCATTGTGTGCTCGATATTGGCCAAATGATCCTCAATAACAGAAGAGAGAGGGGGGTCCTAAGATAGAGAAGAAGTAGATGGGGCGCCATCCTGAGATGGGGTTATAATTGAATTAGACATCACCCCATTGGCAGTTTTGGGAACCGCTAACGCCTGGAATAGATGTTTAACCATATCAATATTGACCAAATTTGCATTGATCGTCGGAAAGGTGGTCTCTGAATGACTTGACACTACCCCAGATATAGGGTTGGAAGGAATAGTTAGGATTTCTACTACTGAGGAGGAATCCTGGGGCTTGACAATAGTATTGGTGGTTAATTCAACTGAGGCGTTAGTAAAAGTCGGCTCTGATAAGGTTGGAACTATTGTCGGGGGGCTGGAGACAGTGGCCCTCATTACGACCCAGGCGGTAAGTTACCGCCTGGGTCGTACCCTTACCACCATGGCGTAAACTATGTTCACGCCATGGTGGTTGGCGGATTTACCGCCCCATTCCAAGGTGAGTGGGGCGGTAAATCCCCATTTCCCATTTTACCCTTCCCCTTTCCCATTTTCGCCCCATAGGGCATAATGGGAATGGGGAAAGGCGATGATTACGGCACCGTAAATTACGGTGCCGTAATTATCGCCAAGGTCCCTTTGCGGCATGGATTTTAACGGCTGCAAAAAAGCAGCCGTTAAAAGCCATCCCACAAAGGGAACCTTGTAATCAGGCGTTAAGGGTTGGCGCTGTTTACGGCGCCGTAAACCCGTTAACGCCTGAGTCAGAATGAGGGCCAGTGTCCACAACCCCCTCAGTAATTGGCCCCACTACTAGAAGAACCATATTGGTGGTAGTAGGGCAACCTACCAAGGTGTCCGGTGAACTAGTTAGAACTGGAGTAGTAGGAGATGAAATGGCTGTGGCCGAAGTGGCCACAATATTGGGAATAGGGGTCACAGAAACCACTGGTTCGACAAGATTCCCAATCCCCTTAGGAACGAGAGAAGGGGTTGAAGAAGCTGTAGTATTAGCCAAAAACAGATTTTTAAAGAATTGATTGGTATATGAGGTAATATTTTTCAAATTCTTCTGATTTTTAGTTTTCTTCATTTGCTGATTCGTTTTCCTTTTCTTACCTATGCAAAGCAAACCTTTTTGATGTATAGTTACTTTAGTAAGGTCAATAGGCTCAGATGGATTCTCTGAAGTCGGAATGGATATAGGTTCCACAATGGAGGCGGTGTGGACACCCTTAAGTGGATCAGTCAGTTCTAAAGTCCTCCCCACAGGGGGAAGACCAGGAGCAGTGGGATTAAGAGGATAGACTACCGACTCCTCTTGGACTTTCTCCTCCATTCATTACGTAATTAGTTTGGGGTGAAGGATAGGGAGTTTTGCCTGCGACCCAGGAGCCTCTCGCACACCCTCAGGAATAATTGTCGGAATCATAGAAGGATCATCACAGATATCCTGATCCGAGCATTGGGGGACCGTGGTGCCCAGACCTTTGTCTACAACTACCCCTAGTGTGGTCTGCGAATTCCCAATGAGCCCTTGATTTACCAAAAGGGCATCAACCGTTGACTGGGTAGAGAGGATGGGATCAGGGCCAAGTGTGGACAAATTGAGGTGGTCTTCCTTAATAATTTTAACTAACTCAAATCTATCTACACCCTCTAACCTAGAGTAGATTTCCGAAAGAAGAAGAGAGTGTGATCTAACCTCTGACCATATATTATCATACAGACTCACAAAGGAACTCAGGACCATATTCAGAGCCGAGGGAGTAGGTTGAGAGAGTTTAATTCTGTCATCCGCCTCTTTAAGAGTATGATGCAGAATGGATTTGCTGCCCTGATCCTTTTTTGAGTCTGGGAGTAGACACCTTTCTCTCAGCCAATTTTGTTTCTCTGTATACTCATCGATAGAATTGATGAGATCAGAGGGAGAGCCCACATAGGAATCATCACAAATTTGCTGAGTGACGTTATTAGTGTTATTAGAGTTGAGACCCAGATGGCTATCAGCGATTGCCTTATCTGCACATTTAATTATGCTAATATCATCAATATCTTGAGCCAGAGGGTCTTCAATCACTAATTTCTTAGCTACATCAACTAGATGAGTATGATCCATTGTGGCAGCTGTTGGAAGTGAGTGTAAAGATTTAACAAGTGTGCTAGTTGCAGTCCTCTTTCCGAAAAAGTTGGAATTTGTTTCCCTTGAATAGATTTCCCTTGGGTACCCAGATTGAATTTAGTTTTGGGAGTAGGATTGTGGGGTTTGTTAAGCAGAGTTTTAAACTCAATGGATTTCACTGCGGGGGTATCGGGGGTTCCAGCCAAATTGGCAGAGAGATTGACATGAAAAGAGGAAGTATGGTTAACACCCCTAACAGAGGACTACACCTCCGGCAAAAGTTTAATGGGAAGAGTGGCATCATTCCCGTTGACCACAGGGGGGAAGGGCAATCAACCACCTCTTTTGTCACCACCGATGTTTCTGTAGCAATGGCTACAGAATCATCCGCCCAAACAGGCAGTTTAGGCAACCTAGGAAGTAATTGGACAGGGGTTGAAAGGACAGTATTGACAAAATTGTTGTTAGAAAGATCCAAATGAAATTTAGCCCTTGGTAAACTAACGCCTTCCTCAAGATTAGAAGCTATAGTGGCTGCTAGACGCTCTTCTACTGAGTCTGGATGTAGATTCCGCAAAGCAGCATGGATGGGATCATCTGGAACAAAAGTAACAGGGGAAGCAAAGGGGAGATTACCAGTATCAGAGGGAGTTGAAGCAAGAGAAACCTCCATAGCTGTCTGACTTCGAAGTCCCTTGCGTGTCATTCAGACAGAACGAAAACCCAAAAAGAAAAAGAGGGACTTGAGGAATAACAATGAGAATTTTTTAAAGTTAGAAACTGAATTTCAGTATATAACAGTTACACAAAAAATAAACAGAAATAGCATACAAAACAGTCAAAATGATTGTAAACACTAATATCTAGAGTTTTGCACTGAAAACGAGAAGCAACATCAAGCAAATGTAAAGCTTGGCTGACAGCACTCTTAAATTTATTAAAAAAAAAAAAAAATGACAAGTAGAATGGATCTATGCGAGTCAGGTAAAAATCGTAAATACAAATATATTATAAAATATATTGAGGTAGAGAATGTTCTTTACCACCGCAAAAGGAAGTTAAATGAAAAAAAAAAAAGATAACTTCGTTCATCCAAGGAGCCCAGTGAAGCATACAGTCTCAGGGTAGGGAACGCCCGACAGTTTATGGAGCTGCCAGAGTCCGACTCTCCACCCCTAACCCTGAGGATTGAAGAAGGAGAAATACAAATGTTTACGGCTCGTGGCCCCGGACCAATTTACTCACAGGTCACAGCCAAACAGCAAAACAGCGTCTCCAGCCCTTACTGCCTCAGGGCTTAATGCCGCAAGGGTGGATATACTGGCAATTTATGCTGGAATGGAGTCACGTGACCACTCACATGTGCACGAGGGGCCCCGCCTCCTCCAGGAAGCAGGGAGAGCAGCAAGAGCTTGGCTCGCAGTGCTGCTGGGCTGAAAGTCAAATGCGGGCAAATTCAAACGCTCGATTCATGAAGCGCACCTTCCAGTCAAACCAAAACACGCCGCTCGGGCGGATAGACCAGCAATTTATGCTGGAATGGAGTCACGTGACCACTCACGTGTGCACGATAGGCCCCGCCTCCTCCATGAAGCAGGGAGAGCAGCAAGAGCTCTGCTCGCAGTGCTGCTGGGCTGAAAGTCAAATGCGGGCAAATTCAAACGCTCGATTCATGAAGTGCACCTTCCAGGCAAACGAAAACACCCAAAGCAAATATAAAGACTGTTTCCAGCTATATATGACAAGTTAAAAAGTGCAGTAATGTTATATCCAAGAGGAAATATACCTGAAAGGCATAAATGCTCTCCTAAATTGAGGGCTCCAATCCCCATATCGAAATAAGTATGTGCGCTCGATCCGTGTATTGTAGATAATGTGGGAGACAAGTGGTAAATGGCCGCATTGCTGTTTGTCGGCTACGTCGCGCGCGTGATGTCACACGCACGTTTTGCACGTGACTTCACGCACACGCCTATTACGGATGACGTCACGCGTGTCATAGGATTCGGCCTGTGCATAATGTAAACCGTGACACATGACCAAACATAATTGAAAAATCCTAAATGCGTATCGGAAAACGTAAGTTAATGAGATGTCGGTATAGCTGAAAATAGCTAGAACAGTAGTGCAAGATAACAGGCAGCATGTATTATAGAGCAAATGCCCACAGCACATCATGAAACTTGAGATGGTATATTATATATAATACCAGGAGCGGACATTGGGGTGGCAAAGAGGGGGTCATTGTAATGAGAATACAATCCAAAATAAATTATAACATTTATCTTAAATCAATAGCATAAGTGCAAAGCACAGGGCAAACAATGGCAATGTTCACACATAAATGGTATGGGTCAAAAAGTCAGTAGAATCAATGTTCACAAATCCATACGATGTGTATGAGGACAAAGATAAACAGTAGCATTAACACAACTCAATAATATGACATAAATATCATAAACACAATATCATAATGAGCATAATATTGGTCATATTCAGATAGACAGTTAAATGTGTGCAGAACAAAATAAGAGAAAATGAGTAGCTGGAATTAAAGCTGTTTGGGTACTGGGGTACTGGCAAGATATCAGAAAAACCAAAAGATGGAAGTAATTGAGCAATGTATCAACAAGATAATATAGTTAATTACAGAAAAACATGCATTTCATGATCTGAATTCAGGCCAATGGTAGTGCATCTAAAATTACAGATAAGCTTGCACTCTAGTTGCCTCAGTTTCATACAGAAATTGCCACCTCGTTTGTTAGCTGTGACTTTTGCGAAACCTAAAAATCGTATGTCAGATTTGTTAGCTAATTGATGTTGGGTTTGCCAATGCAAAGCCAATGGCAAATTAACACCAGTTTTATTAAGGCTTGAGAAATGTTCTCTGATGCAGACTCTTAACTGCCTGATCGTGCTTCCTATGTACAGTTTATTACAAACACATATGATTGCATAAACCATAAATTTTGTTTTGCCGTTGATAAACTCTTTGATTGCAATTTCGGCCCTATTATGGTCAACAAAATTCTGGCAGTTGGCATGGGCATATTGCAATTGGTTGCAATTGCCACATTTGAAAAAGCCCACAGGATGTTGCAACCATGTTGAAGGCCTAGTAACATTAGAGGGATCAAAAAATGAAGGGCTCAATCTGTTGCGAAGAGTATTCGCTTTAGTGAATTTGAATTTAGGCCTCTGAGCAATGTAAAGTGTTAGATCTGATTCCAAATGCAAGAGATGCCAATGTTTGGAGGCCAATTTAAACAAGGTTGAGGAGTCTCTTGTGAACTGTGTAATAATTGAGATGGGCCTGAGTTGAGTATCACTGGGAGGTTTTACGCCCAGTAAATCAGCTTGGTTTGTAGACAGATATTTACGAGATGCTTTGAGCAAAGTAGGAGCTGGATAGCCTTGTTACCTAAAGCGATTAGTCAGTAGTTTGCATTCAGCTGTAAAATCCGTATCTTTTGAGCAATTTCTCCTTGCTCTATAAAATTTGCCACTTGGTGGAACTAGAATGACCAGACAGAGTATTCCAAAGTTGTTGTTGTGAACATGAGTAACAAATTCATCAAAGGAGATACTAGTACTTTGCCAGATTATAAAGATATCATCAATATATCTTTTCCAACACACCAGTTTATTATGAAATTCAGGTTTGTCTAATATATGGGTTTCTTCAAAATGAGACATAAAAACATTTGCCAGAGACGGTGCAAATTTAGCGCCCATGGCAACACCTTTGGACTGTACATAATAAACATTGTTGAAAAGACATACATTGTTTGTGAGTGAGAAATTGAGAAATGATTTGATCATTTGGATATGGCAATGATATGAAACAGATGAGTTCCGAAAAAAATGTAGTCAATAGCTTGAATGGCTAGATTGTGATTGATGTTAGAATAAAGTGCTGTGACATCTAGAGTGGCCAAACGAAAGTTTGTAAGAATTGCAAGACTTGTGTGCTGTCCCTGAGATAAGTGCTCATTTTGATGACAAAGGGTTGGAATACCTCGTCAAGATATTGTGATATAGCTTCAGTAACCCATCCGATGCCACTCATTATGGGCCTTACTTCCGGCAACTCAGTGAAGTGTTTATGTATTTTTGGCAAAAAATAAAGAGTGGGCATCGGTGATGGTTAGAAATTGCTTCTCATTGTCAGTTAGAAATCCAGAGGCATACCATTTATCTATAAGGGAGTGTAAGTCCAATACGATTTGGTTTGTTGGATTTTTGCTGAGTTTTACACAACAGTCCGGTGTATCTAAATGCTTCATTGCCATTGTGATGTAATCATCTCTGTTGAGTATGACAATATTACCACCTTTGTCGGCTTCTTTAATTGTAACAGTAGGATCTTCCTCAAGTTGTTTTAAGGCTTGTAATTCCTGCAGGTCCAAGTTTCTACGATGAGTTATTTTAGATGGTCTGTCCAAAATTCTATGTATATCTTTAGTCATAGCCATATGAAAAGTGTCAATAATATTGTCAGTACCTAGGATCGGTGTAAATTTAGACTTGGGTATAAGTTCATTGATGTCTAAATGTCTGGTTTGTACATAAAGTTCTAGCATTACTTGCTCTCTATCGGGTGGTGAGTCTGTTGTAAGAGATAGCAATGTCTCAATGTGATCAATATCCTGCATTGTGTGTTGGCTGAGAGCAGGTACTGGTGGTTTGGAAACATGAAGATTTATTGGACACCCATGCCTCCTATGAAGATGCTTTCAATGCGAGTGAAAGCACTTTAACAGATATAAACTCCAAACAGTACAAAAACATGTTGGACAATGAACGCCAACAAGAGGAAGAACTTCCAGCACAACTAAATGTAGACACTCCTGAGAGCAGTCAACCTTTTCTTACAGAAAGCCAAGAACCACTTGGAGAGCCACTCATAGTAAATGAGGCAGAATTAGCCATGACTGAAGTACAAAACACCATGGGCCTCAACACGAGGCAGGCGCTCCCATAATGAAGGGTGCCGGTACGGGACCGGCACACTTCATTACGGGACGCCCTATTACTAGGTTCTCTTTGCGGGACCCGCTAAGGATGCCTGGCAGAACCAGGCGTCCTTAGCGGGTCCCGCAATGGGACCAGGGAGCTAATAACAGGCCTGTTGTTAACGGGCCCGTTATTAGTGCCCTCCCCATTCCCATTGAGCCCTATGGGGGCTCAAATGGGAATGGGGATGGGTTTTTCCAATGAGTACTTACTGGGTCCTCCAAGGTTGGAATAGCCCGGAAAGTCCTCATTGGAGGAACCCGGTACTGGAACCCGGTATGGAGGCAACCATGTTACCCCCATACCTTCATTCTCGTAATGAGGCCCCATGTGTCAGTATAAGGAATCTGAAGAAAACGTTGCTCTAATAAAATCACAACTGAATGATGAACAGTGTAGTATTTTCCTAGAAGTAACTAAAGAAACTGAACATGGTGTGCAGCACGAAACTAACACGTGTGCCTGTCAAAACTATAAACCTGTACTCCTGTATGTAAGTGGTGAAGCTGTTTCAGGCAAAACATTCTTAATAAAAATCATCAGCAAGTTCCTCCAACAACTGACAAACAACAAGCTTTCAGCTGTTGTGACTGTGCCCACAAGTTTAGCTGCCTACAACATAGGTGCTGTTACTTTACACTGATTGCTACTCCTTCCAGTAGACCACCAAAACAAATTAGACTACTACAAACTTTCAGCAGAAGCTGCTATGGAGCTACGCAGAGTTTTGAAACAAATGAAAATGCTCCTAATAGATGAGGTGAGCATGGTCTCAAGCCTAATGTTGGCTTTGATTCACCTCAGTTTGCAAGAGGTCCTTAAAACGGACTAGGAAGAATTCCTACGTAATTGTTTTCGGAGATCTTCTTCAATTAACACCAGTGAAAGGTGACCTATTTTTAAAACCTTAGGACACAAACTGTGCCATAACACACTTGGCAGCATAGGAAATGTGTCATGACGCGCGCTCCATGGAAGCTATGGAGCCGATGGAAGAGCTGATTTCGTTCCTCCACCAGCGGTCTAGTCTCCCACGCACTGCACGTTACCGTCATGACGCACGTTACCGTCATGACGCACATAAATAGGCGTCACACGCGGTAATCGATGCGTTGCAACCTCGCTTTCCTCGCCAGGTTCATACGCTAATGCACCTCTCTGACTCCCCTTGTTAATTCCCGCTTGTTTTTTCTTCTCAAGTCCTCAGTGATTGCCCGCTCTGCTCCTAGCTATTGATCTCTCATGGTGCTTCCTCCACTCCTTTGTTCCTCCCGCTTTGTAGTCCTTGTTCCTTCTTCCGCTCTAGTGCTTTCCCTAACTTGTTGTACATACATCTACGATTGTATGCTCCTTCCCCCCGCAGCCTTCTGCAGACCTCTTCCTCATTCCTCAGCTACGGTCTCCATCCAAACAGCGCTACGTACGCTAGCTCGACTCCAGCAGTGTCTTCTGGGAATTGAAGTCCTCTCATCTACTTCAACGGAAAGCCTTCAACCTTGATATTCGTAGTGCTACTACATCCAAGCACACCAGGGTTTTTCAGCCACGCTTTTCCCTGGAATTGGGGACGGACTCCCTGAGGGTCCCTTCTGCCTGGCTGTTTGACAGCGGGCAGGGTGGCTTCCAGTGGAGCTCGTCCCAAACTCAACAAGAAAGGACTGGACCTCTGGAGAGAAAGGAGAGCCATAGACACAGACGTGAGGAGGAGGAGGAGGGAACCAAGGAGGGTATTTGCCAAGCAACTAATACTTCATCGCATGACAGTTTGCAACGCCAAAGGATGGCTAGCTTAGAGCAGTATCAAGAACTGGTCAATGCCATACAGGGGATAACTGCTGAGCTCCAAACCATGAGGGTAGAAAACACCGCCCTTAAGGCTGACAATGGCGCTCTGAGACAACAAATGATTCTGAGAGAAGAAGTTCGGGGAGATCTCCCACCTATGCCCTTACCTTGTGGGAAGTTTGAAGGGAACCCCAAGAAGATTAAGGAATTCCTCGATGCCTGTAGAGTATACTTCACTTTTCGCCCAAAGATGTATGAACTCGACAAAGCAAGGGTTGGTTTCCTCGTCTCAAACCTTGGGGGTAACGCTCTAGCATGGGCCACCCCGTTGGTTACAGAAACTGATCCTGTGCTGAATGATTACAATGCCTTTGTACTACAATTCAGAGAACGCTTTGAAAGGACCGAGACTTTTTACACGTCCTATGAAAACATACTTGACCTCAAACAGGGTCTTGTTGATGTACAAACCTATGCCTCGAACTTCCAGAGGATAGCTTTGGAGACAGGATGGCCTGACTCAGTTAAGCAGACTCTCTTTCGGAGAGGGCTACATGAAGACTTGAAGGATGAACTCTCTCGAGTAGCAAGACCCTCCTCATTCCAAGAACTGGTCGCTCTGACCCTCCAGATGGAATTTCGAATTTCGGTGAGACGAGCAGAAAGAAGGAAGACCAGATCCAATCCGCCTTCTACACCATCCTCCTACACACCAGCTGCTCCAGACAGATCTCTTCCTCCGACTGAAGAGCCCATGCAAATAGGTGCAGCAAGGGGTCCCCTCAGCGCAGCAGAAAGAAAGAGACGAAAAGACCTGCGCTTGTGCATGTATTGCGGTTCTGAGAAGCACCTTCTAAGAGACTGTCCGGAAGTACCTCCCCGAAGATCGGGAAACGACAGACCCCGACCCTGAGCAGGGACACGGAAGGGGCTTCTCTTGCTAATCCCTGTGTTACAAATCCACCTATACCATGTACCCCCTCAAACCAATTTATGGTCCTAAAGATCGTCCTGGAATGGACCTCTACCCAAGCAGTTGAGTGTCTGGCAATGCTTGACTGTGGTGCAGCTGGGAACTTTATGGACGACCAATGGGCCGGTAGATACGCCATTCCTAGGAGAGAAAAGCCTCAACCCATACCTGTAGAAGGAGTGGATGGTACCCCCTTGTCTTCTGGTCTTATCCGACAAGAAACCACAGAAGTCATGGTTAAGATGAAGACTCACCATGAAACGGTGATATTCGATCTGATTAAGGCTGCCCACTTTCCAGTGATACTCGGGATACCCTGGTTAAGAAAACACAATCCGGGAATCGACTGGGTAACTAACATTATAGAGTTCAGGTCAGACCTTTGTATGCAGTCCTGTTTGAAGGAGGAAGGGCAACATTCTCATCAGGGTGACACAGTGCCAGCGAGGAGTATTAACTCCATTCCTGTTGCCTATCAAGAATTTACCGACATCTTTGCAGACACTCTTCCCAGACCTCTTCCTCCACATCGAGCCGAGGATTGTAAGATCGACCTTATACCTAATGCGGTAGTTCCATTTGGGAGAATGTATCCCTTATCCCTCCCGGAGAAGGAAGCATTAAGAGACTACCTAGCCAGCAATTTACAGAATGGCTTGATACAAGAATCTACTTCCTCGGCTGGAGCTTCTCTGTTCTTTATACCAAAGAGGGGAACCAAGGAACTCAGACCTTGTATTGACTTCAGGGGCCTAAATAGTCAAACCATTCGAGATCGATACCCGATGCCTCTGATAAAGGAGATCATGGAAGCAGTACAAGGGGCAAAGTGGTTTACCAAACTAGACCTCAGAGGGGCTTATCATCTCCTACGAATCAAACAAGGGGACGAATGGAAGACCGCCTTTCGTTCTCCATTAGGTCATTTCGAGTACAAGGTAATGCCCTTTGGGTTGGTTAACGCGCCAGCCCAGTTCCAAAGATTTATGGACAAGGTCTTCAGTGATCTTCTGTTTAAGTACACTGTAGTTTACTTGGATGACATCTTGGTTTACTCTCACACTTTCGAACAACATCGTCTACACGTAAGACAAGTGCTCAAGAGACTTCGAGACCACCACCTATTAGTCAAGCCAGAGAAATGTCTTTTTGAGGTTTCTACAGTTTCATATCTGGGCTTTTATTCTGTCAGAAAACCGCATTGAGATGGACCCTAACAAGACTACATCTATTAACAATTGGCCTGTTCCCAGCTCAGTCATGGACATCCAGAGGTTCTTGGGGCTGACAAATTTCTATCGAAAATTCATCACAGGCTTCTCCAACATAGTCCTACCTATCACAGCTTTGCTAAAGAAAGGGGTGAAGTTCCGTTGGACGCCAGAAGCAGATTTCGCTTTTCATCAGCTCAAACAAGCATTTACCTCCGCACCTATCCTCAGGCAGCCTGATCAGTCTCAACCCTTTATCGTAGAAGCTGACGCCTCACAAGGGGCTATTGGAGCAGCTCTACTACAAAGGAAGGAGGATCAACTCGAACATCCCATTGCCTACTATTCCAGAACACTCACCTCCAGTGAAAGAAACTATTCGGTGATCGAAAAGGAACTGTTAGCAATTAAACAGGCTTGTGAGGAATGGCGCCATTTGTTGCAAGGAGCGAAATACCCGTTGCAGGTACGAACAGACCACAGGAACCTAAGTATTCTCCAACCGATGGAATGCAGGAACTCTCGTCATGCTCGTTGGGCTTATTATTTCTCCCAATTTGATTTCATACTCACATACCTACCGGGTAAAGACAATCACTTAGCTGATGCACTCTCCCGCAGCCATCAAGAAGGATCAGGGAAACACCCCGAACAGGAATGGCTGCTTAATGGGAAGAGATTCATAGGAACAGTAAATAAATATTTACAACAGGTTCTGCAAGCCCAAAAAACCACCTCTCTTCCAAGAGACCCCTCCCTAACCTACAAAGGAGAATACCTGTTTAAAGATGACTTGCTTTACCTACCCACCCAAGATCTCCACAACCAAGCTCTTTCGTGGTGCCATGATCTGCCCATGGCTGGTCACAAGGGCCGTACTGCTACACTGGAACTATTGAAGAGGCATTTCTGGTGGCCAAAGATGAATAAAGATGTTATGGAGTACGTCTCTTCCTGTCCAGTCTGTGCTCAAAGCAAACATAGTTCGGCTAAACCATTGGGGCTGCTACAACAAGATGAACCACCTGCCGGACCTTGGCAACATATATCTATGGATTTCATCGTTGAGTTACCCAGATCGGGAGGATGTTCTGCTATTATGGTAGTGGTCGACTCCTTCAGTAAGCTGGCTCACTTCATTCCTCTTAAAGGCACTCCTTCTGCCACTACCACAGCAGACGTGTTCTTAAAGGAGATAGTCCGTCTCCATGGTCTACCTTCCTCAATTGTGTCTGATAGAGGAACCCAGTTCACCTCCAAGTTTTGGACAACCTTGTGTAAACAGTTGCAGATTCATAGAGCGTTGTCTTCTGGCTTTCACCCAGAAACAAACGGACAGACCGAACGCCTCAACGTTACACTTGAACAGTTTCTAAGATGTTACTGCAACCAGACTCAGGATAACTGGTATCATCTCTTATCGGTGGCAGAATTCTCGTATAACAACACCAAACATACGGCAATAGGAATGAGCCCTTTCAAATGTACATATGGGTACGAACCCAAACACTTCCCATTTCCTACTGTTCAACCCACTAATGTCCCTACCATAGACCTACTACTGGACACTCTAAAACAAACTCATAAGTCTGCTCAAGAAACTCTGTTAGCCAGTCGCCAGACTTACAAGAGATGGGCTGACAAAAACAGAAGACCTAAGCTTGATTGGAAGAAAGGAAGCAAGGTATGGTTATCCACTAAATACCTTCCCCGCAGAGTCCACCCAGGTAAATTCTCTCTGAGATATATTGGACCGTTTTCCATAAAACAACGGATCAATCCTGTGGCCTTTCGGCTAAACCTCCCGCACTCTCTTCGAAGAATACATCCAGTGTTCCATACCTCGCTTCTTAAGGAGTATAAACCTGATCCTTTTCTGAGAACCTCCAGAAGAAAGATACCCAGTGTGGATGATGACACCAAAGAGTATGAGGTTTCACGCATCTTAGACTCACGTTACAAACACTGAGTCCTACAATACCTCGTACTGTGGAAAGGATACCCTTGGACGGAAAGATCTTGGGAACCAGCCAAAAATCTACATGCCACCAGACTCCTACGCATATTCCACAGACACCATCCAGGCAAGCCTGGAGGACGGCCTTGTCGAAGGGGTTATACTGTCATGACGCGCGCTCCATGGAAACTATGGAGCCGATGGAAGAGCTGATTTTGTTCCTCCACCAGCGGTCTAGTCTCCCACGCACTGCACATTACCGTCATGACGCACGTTACCGTCATGACGCACATAAATAGGCGTCACACGCGGTAATCGATGCGTTGCAACCTTGCTTTCCTCGCCAGGTTCATACGCTAGTGCACCTCTCTGACTCCCCTTGTTAATTCCCGCTTGTTTTCTCTTCTCAAGTCCTCAGTGATTGCCCGCTCTGCTCCTAGCTATTGATCTCTCATGGTGCTTCCTCCACTCCTTTGTTCCTCCCGCTTTGTAGTCCTTGTTCCTTCTTCCGCTCTAGTGCTTTCCCTAACTTGTTGTACATACAGCTACGATTGTATGCTCCTTCCCACCGCAGCCTTCTGCAGACCTCTTCCTCATTCCTCAGCTACGGTCTCCATCCAAACAGCGCTACGTACGCTAGCTCGACTCCAGCAGTGTCTTCTGGGAATTGAAGTCCTCTCATCTACTTCAACGGAAAGCCTTCAACCTTGATATTCGTAGTGCTACTACATCCAAGCACACCAGGGTTTTTCAGCCACGCTTTTCCCTGGAATTGGGGGCGACTCCCTGAGGGTCCCTTCTGCCTGGCTGTTTGACAGCGGGCAGGGTGGCTTCAGGTGGAGCTCGTCCCAAACTCAACAAGAAAGGACTGGACCTCTGGAGAGAAAGGAGAGCCATAGACACAGACAGTTCCTCAGAAGAACACAGTACAGGTGAGGAGGAGGAGGAGGGAACCAAGGAGGGTATTTGCCAAGCAACTAATACTTCATCGCATGACAAAATGTAAATCTATGGCAACATTTACAATACAGAGAACTAACTGAAAACATGCATCAGTCTGCAGACCTCACCTATGTTAACATTTTGAAAAGCATTCGGATTGGTGTGCTTTCTAAGGAAGCACAGTCCATCTTAAATAGCAGACGCATTCATGAGCTATACGGGCATAACACATTTCCTGCTGATGTCATGGAACAATTAGCACACAAAAATGTAAAATGTATGTCCTTAATGTCCTTAATGCCAACCCTAGCAAGCTGTGCACAATCCAATAAAACAATGTTGAAAAATGAAATGCAACCAATAGTGCAAATTTACTCCACAGACAAACTGGACGTGCACGGTATGACAGTACCTATGTGTCAACAAGCCACAACATGACTAAATAGCTTAGAAAACTCTATCTCTAGCACAGCTGGTTTGGAGAAAATGATAACATTGTGTTTAAACTGTAGAGTATTGCTAAAGCGTAACCTTGACGTGGAGCAAGGTTTAGTTAATGGAGCACTTGGTTCAGTTGTTGGCTTCCAGACATACCCATGTGACAACAGCATTCAGTTTGCCAACATCCACTTTGACAAACTTTCAGAAGTTAAAAGGATAGGATGCTCAAGGGCACGATTCCTTCTTTTCAAAGACATGTATGTACGCAGAGAACAGTTTGCTCTGTCTTTTGCATATGCAGTCATTATTCATAAATCAGAAGGTCTAACCCTAGATCAAGCATTGATTGACTGTGGCAGCACAGTCTTTAAAGAAGACATGAGTTACGTAGTACTGTCATGCCTACATACTCTTGAAGGACTATTTCTAGTCAATTTTGATACAAGCAAAGCCAAGGCTGACATTCCTTGCATCATAGAGTACAACAGACTATGTGCACTCTACACACCCCATCTCAAAATGTACCCTGTTCCTCAAAAAGGCAAACTTTGCAAAAGAAATTTAGTGCAAACACAATTTATACATGATCTCCCAACAGCACCATCAAAGAAATTGAAAGCAGCTGCTACTCCATCAATTGCCACAACCACAGAAGGATGTACTGAAAAGGCAAATGCATACCGAACTGCAGAAACAAAGAGAAGTACCTCTTCAAAAAAAGCATGTGGACTTCCATCAAATGACTCAGACACAGAGCTGTCTGGTCCATTCAAATTTTCCAACATATCTGGTGTAAATTGCTATGCAAATGTAACAATCAATGTTCTATTCTAATTGCCGCCAATTGTTGAAAACATTTACTTAAACGGCGCAGACCAGTTGTGTTTGCAAATGCTACTCCTTCATAGAAATGCAACAAACAATCCTGACAACACTTACAGTGTCTCAGGAGTAAGGCAGGAATTGGACTACTGTGCGGGAATGGTGAGATTCACTATAAAAACACAAGAAGATCCACAAGAATTTCTAATGTACTTACTGCAAGTATTGGAAAGCAAAAACATACCTATGAATGAAATCTTACAGATTTCATACCTGTGGAAACATACATGCACTCTCTGCAGCCATGTGGCACAGGAACAAGTCCCTAACGAGCGCTGTGTGTATGTACCTAACTGTGAATCCATTCCATTTCAGCAGCTGGTACAAAATGCAAATCATGGCATATTATGTACTACTTGCAATTCAGACAATCGTTCCACCTTACAGATACAGTCACATAGCCAATATGTAATAGTGATGCTTTTATGATACAATGCAGATGGTACCAAAAACACCTGCAAGCTTACTAGCTTCACACACGGGCAAGTATTACTTGGCAAGAAAACCTTCACAACAGTAGGCATAATCTACCACATGGGTGCCACAACCACTGCAGGTCACAATGCTGCATTGATTAAAAAGAAATGTGGGTGGTTTGAATCCAATGATACTTCCATTACTCTGAAGTAGAGATTACCAGCAAATCTTGCAAATGCCTACTTAATATTCTTGAAACCAAAATGTACTCACTGATCCACAAAAGTAGCATAGCCTACTGCCCAATGGCCACCAACAGATATGTAACTGCAAACGAAAAATAACCTTCTGCCCTGTGAAAGTGGAACAATTTAGCATACACCAACTGGCCCATGAGGACATCAGTTGTACTGTCATACAGTTTTGTACCCAATAACCCAATGATTATGGTCACAGAAACCACAAGTTTGGAAAGGACACGCTACTATTGTTTCACCCATAGTACTTAAAAAGAAAAGTACTGAGTATGAGGGACTACAAACTGTCCTGAATGACCTGTGAAATGACCAACTGTTAGAATAAGGCAGCAGATGTCTAACAATGCCCATAGCACTACAATAAATATCAACTTAATGTAACTACACCCATAATACTGCAAAGGCACTTCACAATAATGGAAAATGGAAATCCGCCAACAAGAACGAAGGTGCTTGTAGACATACCCTGTAAAACTGTCAAACTGCAAACAGTTAGAATACGCCAACTGGTATCTAACTGCAACCATAATACTGCAATATTACTTCCCATTACTACACAACTTAAAATCCACTAGCAAAAATGAAAGTTCTTCTGAGGAAACCCTTCAAGACTTATTAAGTATAAACAACCAGAATACACCAACTGGTATCTTACTACACCCGTAGTACTACAATGTTACTTCCAGCGGTCAAACTGCCAAAATCAACCTTCAGCAATCAAAGTGCTACAAACATACCCTCAACAACTTTGAAAATACCAACAGTTAGAAGACGCCAACAGGTATCTAATTGCCCCCACGATCCAGCAATATTAGTTTGTAATAGTACAGTACTTAGAAAACACCAACAGCAATCAAACAGCATAAACTGATACTGTTAAAAAGAGGAAACAGATAAACAGTTACAATACGCCAACTGGTACCTAACTGCAACCATAGTACCACCACCTCCAAAAAGCAAAACATACACCATTTCAATTCCTCCTACTGGAACAGTGCTTATAACAGCAAGACCACATAGATGTGCACTTTAAACATTCCTGTAAGTACTGCACATGTCAATGAAACAGAGTGTGACATATAACATCAAATGAATGCAGGTTTTCTTCTTAATCCTGCATGGATTTCTTTTTCCCACAGACCCAAAGATTATGCAAACAAACACAGTAACTGAGCACATTGCACAGTACACTTGTTTGAAGCATAGTACTTGTAATGCACTCATTATGAGGGTCCACAAAGTACATAAATGTCTGAAATTGAATACAATACGACATTATGAAGTACCTTCCCTAACATGTTATGTTTATTTTTTATCACAGACAACGAAACAAATATTTCTCCTGCATTTCCACATGCAACAAAGACAATATGTGCCCACAATGCCACAATATTCAAATCTGCTATTGCCACTGCAATGGTATTCTATCACTGATATACAAAAAGGTGTACAGTGCCTCAACAATATATACAGTGAGTATATGATTATTGGTGCCATGCTTCTTTGTAATTAGCAAATTGCATTTCTATACACATGATTGTGCAATTCATATGCCAGTGTCACATTCTTGAGTGCATGGTCGTATTATGCTGCAGTGGTTGTGGCCAGGCCCTAGACTATTGGGTGTATGGCCTATGGCCTCCAGCCATGCACCCAAGAGTCTAGGGCCTGGCCACAACCACAGCAGCATAATATGGCCATGCACCCAAAAATCTGCACACTGGCCACAACCCACACACATAAGCCAACCACCTGAGGCCCTGTCCACTTCTGTACACATACTATTGCAGTACTTGCAACCAGTGGGCAGACTTTTGGGTGCAATAAGCCAGCTGCCTGAAGCCCTGTGCACTTCTCTACACATACTATTACAGTACTTCAACCAGTGGGCAGACTCTTGGGTGCATGGCCTCTAGCCATGCACCCAAGACTCTTGTAGCTGGCCACAACCACCACAGCATAATACAGCCTATACAAACATCCTTGTATCATCTACATTCCACTCCCCTACCCTAATTAAGCCTGCCTGCAGTCACCACATAAGCTGCTCGCCTGAGGACCTACCCGCGAACTGCTGCGGTGTCCGTGGACACAACAAAGTCTTCTTCCACCTAAACAAATACATCATATGAACCATCTTTCACTCCCCCTCCCTTTCCAGCCCCTCTTCCCAACACCAAATGCCCCAAAACATGTTTTCCAGCCCTGTTTGCTGCCACGCTATCCGCAAATACAACATGGTGGGCATTTTGGGAAAATTTGATACACATCACGCTTCGGTCCAGCCAATCAGCTGGAGTGTTGGATATCCGTGGACATTACGTGGTCCTCCGGACCAATCGGTGTCCTGTCTGTGGAGCGAATAGGGAAATGCATGCGCGGAGACAGATATCACTAATGTCTTTTTTACCTACATTTTACCTGTTTTTTTAAAAAAAACTACTGGACGGATTTTCACCAAATTCACAAAAGCATGCTTTCGGGACCAAGCCGCCGCTCCTGACGCAAATTTCATGAAAATCCGTTCAGTGGTTTGGGCTGTAGGCGTGAGCAGCATTTTTTTCCATTCAGTCTATGGAAAAAACTAAAATGTTGGGACCCCCCCTATTACCTTGGCCCCCCTAGACGAAACCTCACCATACTTGCCAAAGAAATTCAGAGCGGGTCATGAACTTTTTTTGCAAAGTTTGGTGAGGATTCGTCCAGGGGGAGCAAAGTTATAAGCCGCCCAAAAAGAGCTCTTCCTATGAGTTATGGTTAAGTTGCTCAACTCATAGGAAGAGCACTTTTTGGGTGGCTTATAACTTTGCTCTCCCTGGACGAATCCTTATTGAACTTTGCAAAGAAATGTATATGGCCATGTTTGAATTCATTTGGCAAGTTTGGTAAGGTTTCATCAAGGGGGGGGGCAAAATTATAGGGGGTGCCCAAATATTATTTTTTCCATAGACTCAATGGAAAGAAAATGTTGCTAACGCTTACGGCCCATACTGCTGGACGGATGTTCACCAAATTTGTAGCTGGAGCGGCGGCTTGGTCCCAAAAGCGTGTTTTTGCAAATTTGGTGTAAATCCATCCAGTTGTTTTCTTTAAAACAGGCTAAAAGCAGGCAAAAGAAATCAGTGATATCTGGGTTTGGTCCGAGGACCCACTTCCCTGTTCGGTCCCGCTGATTGGATGGTGAAAAGCATGAAGTGCGTCAGATTTTTGGAAACGCCCGCCATGTTGTATTTGCGGCCATCCGTTGGTGTCTGCGAACATCGTGGTAAAAACATATTAAAAAACACATCATTGCAGTTGTCAAACTTATCAAACAATCTCTGGGGAGGTGAGGGGTGATAAGGATGGGATGGGATATGGCCGTAAGAAGCCAAAAAACAGGTGTTTTTCATCCCCAAAATCTGCAAGAATCCGGATGTTCGGGTGCAGTCCTGTGATGTTCGTGAACACTTCAGATGTTCGGGACATCTATGCCTATTTATGCATTACAGGGTTGGTGAAAAGAAGTTCTTGGATGGCTTATAACTTTGGCGCCACTCAATGAAACTGCATGAAATGTTGGCTTTTTATTCGAGACCTGATTCTGAATGGTTTTGGAAAGTGTGGAGCTGTTTTGTCAAGAGGGAACAAAATTAGAGGGGGGTCCCAAAATATTGTAGAGGCTTATAAATTTGGTGCCATTTAACAAATCTACACAAAAGTTTGTTAAACGATTTTAAACCTAGATATAAATGTTTGTGTAAAGTTTGGTGGGATTTTGCCAAGAGGGGGCTAATTTAGAGGGGGGGGTTCAACATTTTTAGATGTCTTATAACTTTGTTGCCATTTGACGAATGTGGACAAATGTTTTCAGAAAGATTATGGACCCAACCTTGAATGTTTGTGTTAAGTCGAAATGGATTTTGTCAAGTGGGGGCTACTATTGTATTGACATACATATTGACATTTTTGACAAAATAAAACATGGGCGGATTGCAAGGAAACCTGTGTAAGGAGCACTGGCAAGGACCTTAAAGCATGGTTTTGCAAATGTGCCCGTGTTTTATTTTTTGACAAGTGTCATAATGCAGGTACAAAAAATTGTGATATACCTTTGGTGACTAAGGTATAGCCTGTGGCCATGGGCAGTACCCAGATTGTCCGCAAAGGACAACAAATAGGGTTAAAGTGGCCATGTCCACCTAGGACCGGATATGTGGTAACGTTATTCGAAAGTGGGATGGGTTTAAAAGGGAAATGTGCTCATGGTAATATGGTCATAGTGTTCTCCCTTTGCCTTCTGTAGGCTGCCACGGAAAGGGAAGAAGGGCACTGCACGGAGCCCCGCCTTCCCTGTCCATGGTGGCCATCTTGGAAAAGGATTTTCCTTCCTACAGCGGGACGTTCATGCTTTGGGAAGCAGGGATGCTAATGGCCTTCATCCCCCATTGCAAGGGCTGGAATGCGGGATAACGGTCAGGAGCCATCATTATTTATTTATTATAATGCGCAGAAGCCAGCAGGCATCAGGGCACACACAGACACACTTTGCTTGGGCCAATAACTTTGACTGCAGGGACGTTAAACGCGGGATGAACCCCACATTATCACCATTAGCATAACACAAAATGCTAATGGAAATGTTGGAAAATCTTATTGAATCTATGTACTTTACTGAGAAATGTAAAGTAGATGGAGTCTATAAGATTTTTATTTTTAGTTCTATTTTTTAACTGTGAAAGGTGGTTCCTAAAGGAACATTTCTTTAGTTGTTTTTGTATGTATTTTATTTTTGTTGCAGGAGAGGTAAGCGCATAAGGTGTGGAGGGAAATGAGGGAAGAGGCACCAAGCACTAATATGGAGCACAGGGGAAGATGTTGTGCGTGTGTTACTTCTAAGGTAGGGTGCAGTGTTTCTCATGCTCCTTGATTACAGCTTCAAAAGCACTTAGAAATCGCTTCCACCTGCAGAGTGGTGTGCTGCAGTATATACAGAAGACTGATGTCTTCAAAAGATATGAATCAACAGCCTCTTTAATTGCTTGCAAGGAAGCTGGTGGGATTTTGTGTCCCACAGAAGTAGGCTGTGTGGGTACAGTATTGGTTGAGGAAGATGATGTGGAGGAAGACAGCCTACTACTTGCTACGAAAGGAACAACCTTTCTGACAGAATTGCAGTGGTTGGATTTGGTGTGGCGGCGCATGGAGGTGGTCCCGTATGAGTAATGTCCAGGTAGTCTGCGACTGAGTAGTGCATTTCACTTTTGTAGCATTAACCTTTGGTACATTCAAAACAGTGGTAAAGATGTGCCACACCCATGATTCTCTCTGGGTGCTAGAGGTAGGCACTTCGTTTTCCTCATCTTCTTGGTGATCTTCATTGTCTTTTGAAATACTGCACTTTTTGTTGTGTAGGTCCTCCATCTGGTGGTGGTGGTGGCTCTTGGGGAGTAGGGATGGCAATAGCTGATGCAATTTTTTAAGATAAATAGCAGTTTTGCTAATATTCTTGCAAGTATGTGCTTTGTATTAGATTGTTAATGGCTAATGAGTCAGAATGGGCATAGGGGCTTTGCAAGGGTACATTTTGAGCTTCAAAGTTCCTAGGTCAGTAGAAAATGCAGTTCCGAACTGTCTTTGAAGCACAGACCTGATCGTGCAGTGCTAATGTGTTCATGTACACGTCATCATGCGTCGCACGAAACCATGGTCACGTGGCACTGTCCAGAAGGACCGCAATGACGTCAGACATTCGCGGACGTGCATGAATGCAAAAACAGTGGAAAAAGTTGCAAAAGGTTTATAGAAGTGTTAAAAATGATGCTAGAAGGTGGCAAATGGCAGAGTTTTAAGGTGAAACTTTATAAATTGGACAGAAATGTTGCTATATTGGGGTAAATATGATATTAGTATGTAGTAGGAAAATAGCATGCACTGGTAATAACCCATGAAACTCACTGAAAAAACGTCCTTAAATGGATGTTATGGTTAAGTTGCACTAATAAAAACCTATGAAATTCAATGAAAAAACTTTGTTAAAGGGACGTTATAGTTACAAGTGAAACCGAAAAACCTCAGAAATTCGCCAGTTATGGTAAGCTAAGCAACCATAACTCGCGCCACCACCATGCACTGCTAAGACTAACACCCAGGACATCAACAATGATATCACAAATGTCATTGATGACATCACTAATTACATCACATATCTGGCCCACTTGTTTTTGTTCACTGACATATCTAGGCCAGTTGGTTTTGTTTACTGACAGTCAGAATATTAAAATTCAAAAGGTGCTATTTATCTAGACTAGGAGTGTACCGAATTTTGGCTTTGAGTATGTATTCGGCCGAATTGTGGCTGAAAATCAGCTATTCAGCATTTGGCCGAATACTCACTTGACTTGTACTCGAAGCTGAAGTTGCACACCTACTCTACTTACACATTCCAGTGTTGTGCACCAGTGGGCAACGAGCCATGCAAAAGACAGCACTTAAGCATACCACAAAACAGCTAAACAAATCCCGGAACTGAAGCTAATGAAGGGGTTTTCGTTACATTTCTGCAGAACAGCGGGCTCTTTTTCCTTCCTCCTGACCGCAGATGTTTATGTGGGCCACTGACCCAGGTCTTACAACTGGGGCTCTTCGTGGGATATGCTATCAGACTGTTAGTTGCTGTTCTGATTTCTTTTAGACCAAGGGGTTTCTCTCCAGAGAGTGATGAGCGGCAGTTACCTTGGCTTCCTGACCTGAGAACCACAAGCCTGATCAAAGCGATAAAAGAGGAGAAAGCAGCGGGGGAGGGCTGAGGATGAGAGCCGCGAGCAGTGGAAATCATGATGTTAAGGGAAATAAAAGAAGGTGAGGGTTGCCCTTTTAAGAGCGCCACCTCCCTCCCCCTGTCTGGCAGCTTCAGCCTGTTGGTGCTGCGAGGGGTGTGACTGATCGTGATCGAGCTGCGGCTTCATTGCCTTCAGAGACAGCCGGAGAGGCAGGCTGCAGGGAGCCATGTCTTGTCCACACATCCCCACCCCCTCCCTTGCAGAAGGAGTGGTCCTGGAACCGTTTCCATTGTTCACAGCACTGAGCCTGCAGCTGAGACAACTGTGCTGCTCTCTGGGTAGAAAACATTTTCTTTGCTATGCAGAGCCCGAAAGGAAACACTGCTTCGGGGCATTGTGCAAATTTGCCAGTTCTTCAGAATTCTCTACCACACATGAGTCTGGAATTAGCCTTGTGGTTACTCAAAGGCTTTGTTCATGCTAAATACGCCAGTTGCTGAGAGAATAAAGAAACCCTGGCGCTCGGTTTTAGAAAAGTGCAAAAATATATGAGATTTTTTTGAACAAGTAAAACAATACAATAACCATATAAAAAAAGAGTAGTGAATGCCACGCGCTCCAACCTCACAGACATCCTCAGGCTAATTGTAACAATTAAAAATGCCCTGTGTGTTAATATGTGCATTGCGTGCCAGTAATCACATGATGTAATAGTGCTGGGAAGGCCAGTCTCAATGGTTCAGTGGATGTAACAGGGTATCTACGTTTGGACAGTAAAGTAATGCCTTTGATATATGTCATAACATCATTGCTCGCAAATGCGGCACATGCGCCAACCCCGATCTCGGGTGTTATTAGTGGTATAAATTTGGATTAACCTTTATGCGACCAGCACATCAACACACATTATTATAATTTCATAGTGTCGGGCTTCAGGCAAATACATGAAAATATAATGAACAGCTTATTGCTGAAAAACAATTAAATACAACAATTTCATGGTATATGAATGGTGTGCAATAGTGCAAGGCAGCTCTTGAATGGCTTATTTTCGAATGCCAATTTCTTGAAAAAATGTTTTGGATGTTTTTTTTATTTATTTATTTTTAAATGGGGGGGTTCGCCTCAAGCCTCTGTTTTTTTTCACTAACAAAACCCCCCAAAAAATATAAATAAAAAAAGACATTCGAAAAAAAAACATTTTGGCAAAATGTTTTCAACCAAATTGCATTTCAAAATAAGTTTTCAAAAATATGACCGGTTACCGAGAGGAACATATTGCATGCAAAGTATATTAGAGATATACTTCGTTTTTTTTTAAATATGTTTATTAAAGGGATGGTGTAGTAAAAATTTTTATTTAAAAAATACTAGCATTCTCCGTTTTAAAAAACTTCCTATGTAAAATTTTGAGCTATTCAAGCTCAAAATTCGCAAAAGCAAGCACAGGGGCGCAGCCATTTTGTGAAATGGAGGCCCTCCTGACCTGGCTTTTGCTTTTGCGGCACTAATGAAGGAAAAGCCAGCCAGCTGTAGTAAACAAAGGCTACCGCTGGGTGGCTTTCCCTTCATTAGTGCTGTAGGCGGAGGACGGGGACCGGAGACCAGAGCAGGAAAGCTGCAGATGAATCTCGGTAAGTGCTATTTATTTATTTTACAAAAAATAAGCACTAGCTGCGTTTTTTTTTTCTAAGTTTTCCGGGCTAGAGGAGCCCGGAAAACTTAGAAATAAAACCGCAGCTTTAAAAACGTTGTATTTATGTTTGCGGTCGCTTTTGAAGCAACCGTAAACATAAATACAACGTTATTGTGTTGGAAAACGCTGCGGTTTTTCTTTCCAAGTTTCTCAGGCTCCTCCGGCTCGGAGGAGCCTGAGAAACTTGGAAAGAAAAACCGCAGCGTTTTCCAACACAACCGCGTTGTTTCTGCCTGAATCTGTTTTACCATTTGGGGCTCTCGGGCTCCCCGCTGGGAGCCCGAGAGCCCCAAATGGAAAAGCGGATTCAGGCAGAAACAACGCAGCATTGCGGAAAACAACCACGGGCTCCTCCAGCCCGGAAAACGTAGAAAAAAAAACGCAGCTAGTGCTTATTTTTTGTAAAATAAATAAATAGCACTTACCGAGATTCAGCTGCAGCTTTCCTGCTCTGGTCTCCGGTCCCCGTCCTCCGCCTACAGCACTAATGAAGGGAAAGCCACCCAGCGGTAGCCTTTGTTTACTACAGCTGGCTGGCTTTTCCTTCATTAGTGCCGCAAAAGCAAAAGCCAGCACAGGAGGGCCTCCATTTCACAAAATGGCTGCGCCCCTGTGCTTGCTTTTGCAAATTTTGAGCTTGAATAGCTCAAAATTTTACATAGGAAGTTTTAAAACGGAGAATGCTAGTATTTTTTTTTTATGTGGCTTATCTATTTTTTAAATAAAAATTTTTACTAGACCATCCCTTTAAGTTTTACCCGGGCAATCTGCCATCATACAACATTGCGTTCATCCAAAAAAAAATCTTACACATCAAACTTCGCCCCCCCCAACCAGAGTCCTGCATCCCTCCCTAAACCCAACTAAACATGAACTTTAACTGTCTATGCTCTGCAAACAGTGCTGATTTCTTGTATTTGTTTTCAGTTGTGCCTATCTGGCTTCCCTTCCACTTCTGCTGTCCTTTCCTTGATTACTTCTCTTCCTTATTTGCTTAACTTCAGGGAGGCTTGTCATCGGGTGAGCTGAATAGCGCTTGTACCAAAGCATTCCAGGTCATTATGTCCACGCAGCATTCCCTCCTACCTATTTGGATGGCCTCATACTACACAGCTAGTTCTGCCACGGACCACCTCCTTAGATCTTCCCACCACCTATTAATGCTTGGACCTTCTTGTGATTTCCATCCCATTGTGATCCTTCTTTTTTCCAGTACCAAGGCCAGGTCTATTAGTCTATTTTTTGGTTTGGTGGTCTTAGGGTGCGTACATATACCAAGAAGGCAAGACTCTGGTGTCCATGTACATCCAGCTATGCTCTTATATTTTAGTCTAAGTTCCACTCCTTGCCAAAACTCAAGTGTTACTGGACAGCTCCAGAACATATGCACCATTCCTGCCCTGCTCGCTCTACATCGTGGACACCTCCTGTCCTCTATGCCTGGTAAATTTGATAAGCAGTGTGGTGTCATGTATGCTCTCCGTAATATATGAACTTGGTTCAATTTTAATATAGTATTTCTTTAAACCTTTTTTGGGTTACAACAGTGCCCTGGACCATTCACCTTCGATCAATTCCCTGCCCACATCAACTTCCCATGTGCTCTTCCCTCTGGTTATATCCTTCGGTATAGCCTCCACTAGTTCCTGATATAGCCTGGACTCTTCGTGTCCCCCTTCTGACACATCATATAACAGTCCAACTACTTTATTTCCGTCCTGGGAGCCCGGGAGACCTGGACATTTTTTGCGTATTTCATATAGGATTTTGGAATTCGTCAGGAACTGTCCCTCGTGTACCCTGAAGCCTTTCATTACTTTTTGAAATGTGTGAAATCTTTCTCATTCAAGCAGATCTCCCACCAGTGTTATCCCCTTACTTTCCCAGCGCAACCTGATCTGCTGTAAGTCGATGGTGTTTCCTCCATGAAGGTCGCCAGTGGCATTTGCTCTACCATTTTCAATATTGCCCTAGTTCTAGCACAGATCTTCCTGCCTAATTGCAATAGTTCCGGTGGATCAATGATCCTGTCATTTTTTAGCAATAATGCTTTTTTCAGCATGAAGGGAGTCGGTCCTGCCCCCAACAGGGTGTGTTCCACCTTTATCTGCTAGCCACCTTATCACATGCTGTAGCTATCCTGCCAAGTAATAGAGCTCAAAATTCAGAAGCCGCATACCTCCATCTACATACTCCCTATGCAAAGTATCTAGAGCTACTCTGAGTCTACCCTCTCGCCATAAAAACTCTCCAATAGTGGAGTTCAGCTCTCTGAAGAAGAGCGTGGTATAAGGTATGGAACATTTACAAAGTAATATAGTAGACGGGCAAGGGCCACCATCTTTAGAAGTGCACTCTTGCCTATTACTGAAAGGGATAACCGTTCCCAAAACGTTATCAAGTTTCCCAGCCTGGTTCTAGCTCGTAGCGTGGTTCGCTGATGGGTTTATGTGGTGTTATGGTAGAAGTCAACTCCCAGGTACCTAAATGCTTTGACCTGCCTTTGCAGACCTAAGCATGGAAGTCTTGATACATCTACTCCTACCCAGCCCCCAGTGAGAAAATACAGGACTTCTCCTTGCCAATTGATATTCCAGATAACTCTGCGAAGTTTGTTAGCACCTCTAGATACGACTCTAAGGTATCTTCTGGGCTATGCACATATAGTAACATGTCATCTGCATATAATGACCAAACATGGTGTACCCCCTCCACCTGTGTCCCCATGTCCTTGAATTCTTTCCTTAGAAACACAGCAAGAGGATCGAGAGCCAAAATATATAACATAGGGGACAGCGGGTACCCTTGTTTAGTGCCTCTCTGCAGGGGGTGTATTAGTGACCCAATTACCCTCTTTAGTCTATCTGCCAAGATTGCTGTGAGGATCTTAGTATCCTGATTCATTTAATAGTGTGCCTAGTGGCCTCTCTGTGGAAAATTGAATTTAGATATGGGCCCAATATCCTCTGTGAAAGCTGCATTTAGAAGTGTGCCCATTAGCCACGTTGTGAAAGCTTCATTTAGAAGGGCTACCAATAGCATCTGTGAAAGTTGATTATAGAAGTGTATCCAATAGACTCTGGAAAGTTGCATTTAGAAGTTTGCCCAATAGCCTCTCTGGAAAATTGAATTTAGAAGTGTGCCCAGTAGACGCTCTGTGAAAATTGCATTTAGAAGTGTACCCAATAGCCTCTGCGAGAGTTACACTTAGAAGTGTGCCCAATAGCCTCTCTGATAAATTGAATTTAGAAATGTTCCCAATAGCCTCTGTATGGAAAATGGTACTTAGAAGTTCGCCCAGTAGCCTCTCTGTGGAAAATAGAATTTAGAAGTTCGCCCAGTACCCTATCTGGGAAAGTTGCATTTAGAAGTTTGCACATTGAAAGAGCATATAACCCATCATACCACACCCCACGCTTACTCTCTCCTTTACATCACCACTCAACTAGAACACAGAGATACTATGACACCATTCGGTATAACTGTTCTCATACGAACATCCGCCGCATACTCCACATCATTCTATGTAAACACTGCTGGTCCCACACCACCAGCCAGGCGTTTTCCTCAGGCCTAACGCAGCCACATCCATTCCGGATAAATCCTGACAGAACAAACACATTCTCCTGATCTCTCAACCACCACACCTACCGATACGAAGCAGCTATTACACGTGTACCGCACGAGCTGCACACATATCCGGTACACACACGCACCTTTTGACTCTCCCTACTCTCTCTACTGATCTGAACTTTGGTTCCCAAGGGCGTTCAACCTACCAGCGCCTTCAGACCATACTAATGGTATATAAGGCGCTATATAAGTGCAAAATAATATTACATAACATAACATATCGAACGGTACAATTTGCAGTGCTTACCATCCTTTCTAGGCTTCAGGATTGGGATGATAATGGACTCCTCCATACTTTGAGGTAGTCTTCCTGCCTCATACACCTGTTCAAAGTTGCTTCAAGATTGAGTTGATGTTGCAATACAGTAACATTTACAATCTGTGTTATGTCAAGAATAATATACTCATTCGTTACAACAATGTACTAGGACCTGAGTGACAAGTTTAGTAAGACAATGCATGTTTAAGAGGTTGTGTTTATCATAAAATGATCATTTAAAGGCAAAATAGGCTTGCCCATTCACATCAAATTCCTTTACTTTAAGTATCCTCTACATCGTGTACCGGAAACTGGTATTATGGGCTTATCTAGATTAAAAGATAAGAACAAACTAAAGTATACACACGTATTATATGAACAATGTGTTCATATAGCCCATAAATAGCCCCTAAAAAACTACCATGCAAAATGTAGAAGAGGGTCAAGACAAAAATACCTTAAGAATGACCCTTAAGATGGCTGCAACGCATAGACGGAATGATGTCATCATGCACCTACTAACAAAGCGTGATGACATCATCACGGCGTAGCTCAGTGCCTTTAAAGCCCGCGAAATTCATTGGGGATGCATACAACAGACCAGCTGCATCATCCCCAAGAACAATCGGATCCTACGCTAGGCTTTCTGCATCCCATCCTTATATACTTTTTCTAATATAGTTAAAAAGATAAGCTTTCTAAGATTATTTAAGACTTGAATTGCTTACGTTTTTTGCAAATTTGCCCTTGTCCTTTTTCACCCTATTTAGTTCCAGCGACTGTAACACTCTGGTCTTCAAAAAGATTTAAGATTCCAACTTTATGAAATATATCCAACTTGGAGAAAGTAAATAAAGGTGTGTTAGGTGAGTAGTTCACTCAATCAGTTTAACTAGTCAATCATGTAGGTCAGAAATGTGAGAAGGAGGATGTTCTGTCTTAATATATGTGTTTTATTTTGACTTTGTTTTCAGTTTTTACTATGTATTATTTGAGTCGACACCTATGTAAATAAGGTTCATGAATATCTCTTTCTATTAGATACTCTCCTGAAGAGCCCCCTGAATCAAAGAGGGTGAAACACATGTAGAGAGTTCATATTCAGGGCTTTTTTTTTTTTTTTTTTTTTGTATATAATTGTATTACAATTTTTACAAATTCTGTCCAAATTTTTATATCCTTGTTTCCTGATTTCCTTTGGGACTGTCCTGGAATTTTCTGTTCAATGGGATGTTTGAAAGCTCTCTGTTATTTCTTTTTCGTCCAGCTTCAATTTTTCCAAGAAGGTCGCTGTGGCCACCGTCAAAGATGCGGAATTGCCGCACATTAGCATATTCCACCAGGTTTCTTCGTTTGCCGTTTGATACCGATCTTTGAGTGGTTTGAGATGGATAGTTCGCATGGTTGCCGTTCCTGCGCAGTGAAGAAGAAGATGGCGTAGTGTTTCGGTTTCCCTCTGCTCACAATATCTACAGTTTTTGGTTGTCGACTGTTTTCTTCGAAAGAGAATCTCATTGGTTTTCAATATGTTTAGCCTTGCTCTCAAGAAGGTTGTTCTCAGTCGTTTGTCTGGGAACTTTTTTAGGTAATTTCTGACTTCATCTACTTTTTGGGTGTTCATAGTGTGATGTGTTGTAATTGTATTCAGGGCTCTGTTGGCAAAAAAAGAAAATGCATGTGGAAATTAAAGCAGTGAAATTGGAATTACTTGGCTCTCACCTTGAAACTGTATACTAGACTATCAGTATGGCGCAAACAGGACAATACTAATCCTCAGAATCAAAGTTGCATAGTAGTTTCAGTGTTAGCCTGTCTACAAATTCCTTATAAACTCTGCCAGTAGGCCACCCCCCCAGGAGTTTTCCCGTGGGCACCATGAGTATAGCTTCTCGCACCTCCTCCAGCACTTAAGGTGGGTAGGTCTATATCAGATAATGTCTCCTCTATCTCTTGCGTCTTTGTGTCTCCTGAGTCCTTGTACAGGTATCTATAAAATGTCTGACATGTCTCATTTATTTATTTCTGTGACCTCCATACTTTGTCACACTCATCCTCTATCTCAAGAATGCCCTCTCGGTTATCTTTTCCTCTGCAAAGCACCGCAAACATTCTCCCTGGCTTGTCTCCTCACCCATGAATCTTTTCTGTATGTTTCGCATAGCAATACTTCCCCAACCTCTCCCATTGTGCTAAGCATTCTTGTCTAAGCTCAATAAGCTTCCATTCCCTATTAGTATTTTCCTCTTATGTGCCCTCTATCTGCTTAATTGCTGCTTCTGTACCCGCTAACCCCTGCTCTAGCTCCTTTCGAGAGTGTTTGTCCTCCTTCTAAGCTGCCCTAATTAAATTCTAAATATTCCTTTATTTGTTGTTCCATATCCTCCCTAAAGCTTCATCCCTAAGGCTCTCGGCCCGGAGCTCCCATGTGGTTATCTGGGCTGGTTGAGTGCTAATGATCCAGTCTACCATCAGAGGTGAGTGATCTGAAAGTGACCTACCCTCATATGAGTCCCCTACACATTTCCCTAGTTTATCTATTTCCATGAGGAAGAAGTCAATGCATGTGTAGATCTTATCTAACCCTGGGTTAAAAGAGAATTCTGCCTTAGGACCTTGTAGCCACCTCCATATGTCCTGTAGTTCTAGGTCTCTCATGAGCTCTATCAAGACCCTTGTGGGGGGGACGATATCATATATTTATCATCTGACCTACCTAACCCTGGATTGATCGTGCAATTGAAGTCCCCTCCCAAATCCAGGCCATTCCCTTAAAGGGGGCTAGCCTCGGATATAAATCACGGAAGAATGTAGCAGCCTTCTGATTAGGTGCATATGTGTTGATCAAGCAAACCTCTTTTCATCCAACAACCCATGCACTACCACCATTCTCCCTTCGTGTCCGTATAAACTCCCACCTTCTGAAAGGGTACTGTTGGGGCCATCCAAATGAGCACCCCCTCTTACATTATTAGAGTATACCAAACCAAATCCCTTCCCTCCCCACTTCTGTCTCAGGCCTTTCAGCGGTGAAGTGCATTTCTTGGAGTAATGCTATCTGAACTCCTTTTCTGTGTAGGTAGGTTGCCACTCATATTCTTTTTACAGAATTATTTAGGCCTCTAACATTCCAGGATGAGATTTTGACCACCTCAGCCATTTGGCTTTTTACCTTCTCTCCTCCCTCTCCTCTTCATATCAGGAAGCTTCCTGAGTTCTATTCCTTTCATCACATACTTCCGGTCAACTGCCTGCTGTCCATACTTCCTGAAAAAGGCCTTAACTCCCTCTACCATCCCACCCAATAATCCCTCCCCACATCCCCTCTCCAACTATCCCTTCCCACACCCCCAGCCCCAACTATCTCTCCCCACACTCCCATCCCCACTATCCCTCCCAACACCCCCACCCCGACTATCCCTCCCAACACCCCCACCCCGACTATCCCTCCCCACACACACCCAATGGTGTCCTATTTCTGTGCCCTCTTAGGCTGAAGGGTGCGCCCTTCTGCAGGACGAGTCAGCCGCTCTGATCTGCGCCTTGGGCTGCTTGGTAGTGAACCTGCGGGAGTGGTACTTGTGGATGGTGCCAGTGGCAAGGGCATGTGCTGTTGGTCGGCAAGTGCCTGCACCAATACCGATATGGACTCCACCAGGGATGACATAACCCTGTTCCCCTCCATCATGCGCCATGCAAGATGGTAGATGGCTTCTGTGGCTGGGCCCTGCACTCGTGCAGACTTCCTGGAGGTGGCCTGCAGTGTCTCATGCATGAGCTGTACAATGTGCAGGTATTGTTGCACCATTCTGCCCATCGATTCCTGTCTTGCCTCCATTCTAGACAGGCGCCCCTCTACATCCCTAACATTGCGTAGGGGTGGTGGTTGTCTGGGTTGGGGGCTGATAGGGCCCACGGCACTGAATCCCTCAGCCTCCACATAGCTCTGGTTGCTGGATAGATTTTTGACCCCACCGTCTTCCCCAATATTATCGGGTACCCCCCTTGCATAAGGGGTGCAGGTTCCTCCTGCTGTGCTGGTGGATGTGCCACAGGTGCCTCCTGCTGTGCTGGAGGATTTGCCGCAGGTGCCTCCTGTTCGGGTGGTGGCTGGGCGGCAGCTGCCACCTGGTTGGGTGGTGGCTGGGCAGCAGGAGTAGTTGCTCGCTCCCGTCTGCTGGCAGATGCACTTGAATCCTGGGTGGAGGTGGTGGTTGTTCGGCGTCGGCGTGGTCTGATGTTCCTCGATGTGGTCGGCTGTGCGGCCTCATTGCCTGATTATGTGCCTGTGTGGGTTAGAAAGGCAGGGCATCAGTGATGGTGTGGATTCATCAGACAGACATAAGTGCTAGTACTTTCAGATATATGTGCGTTGGCATTGACATGGTGGTGGCCATGGCATGGTACATGCATGTGTCGGGGATGCTGTGTGGGTGCATGTGTGCTGTGCGTACATGGTGTGTACAGTGGCGGTTGCCTGGGGTACAAGTGTTTTCCGGTTAGGGTGTTATGGGTGTGCCACACAAGCTGTATGACATGGTGTTGTCTGATTGTGACACGCATGTGTTACACATGTGACTGATGCCTAAGGCAGTTGCTGCGTTGATGGTGATTTAGCGGGATCGGACATGGTGGATGGGACAAGTGGGCCACATGTATTATTGATGTGTGCATCTTGCCATTTGCTGGTGGTGGGGGTGCTTGACACTGTCATAACTTTTTTCTAATTGATTTATAGATTCCAGTAGAGAACGATTATAAGTTATAGGTGTGCATGCATACATTAGTAGGCTTGTTCAATTTGTCTCTGTTTGCATAGTGTGGCACATTTTGTATGTAGCACCCTCCCATTTGAACATGTTATTTTTTAAAATAAACAAAATTACTGTGAAACATGCGACCACATTAGCTTTCTCGAGTGAAGAAGCTAAAATAATCTTGTCATTGATTGGACAGGTAGAAAAAAACTGGAGAGCAACAAGAAGATCCTGATAGACTAATAACCAAACTTGAACAGATTATTTGGCCTGAATTTTCACAGAAATTGCACGCTACCACATTGGTCGAGTATTTTAAATCAGAGGATACCAAGGGGCGTTAGGGTGTATTTGCACCCAACACTTTGTAAGGATAGTAAGGAGTTCATCATTAAATGGGACCAAATCCTGAATAAGTGCTCGTTAGACCTTATTCTTCTAACTATAGAAGAATTGGCCAAATCATTGACTTCAATAGACAAAGAATTCTTGGAGCTTAAAAATCAACTTAGCAAATTTAAATCTGAGCAAGATCTAATTAAGACCTTGGAGGATATCAATTAGAAATTAGCATCCTATAAGAATGATATCGAACAAAGGAAGCTAAGAAAATTTAAGAGGGACACCTTTGATTATTTAAATGATATTGTTTACTCTAGGCAAGAGTATTATGCCCAGAGGAATAAAACTAAATTCCCAAATCCTCGTCCGTCCAAATACATCCAGTTCAGATAATAGCAGTGAGGGGAGCATAGGAGAGCCATTGGTACCTAACAGACCGATACCAGGTAGACCAGGAGAAATCCCTATCACAACAACTGCCATAGGGGCACCGTTGGTTGGCACAATAACAAAATTGACACCTTTTTTTAGAAAAAAGCAAACCAGACACGGGCAAAAGACTCACACGGCAAATAAAGAAATGATAGATAACATTGTGGTGAATATTTCGAGTGAGAACTTGAATTCAAACCAATTGGCTATCCTAAATAAGGGACTTTCATTTGTTCCTACATTGAATACCAGTTTATTTGAGGAGAAAGTAAATCTACACCGTTTACTTCGGAAGATTTGATTAAAGTTTTTCTTCGAAAACTCAGTCGATGGAAGGTGAACTAGATATAATAGATGGTAGTCTGGAACTGAAGCCCAAGAGCACCTTTGACCCGCGAATTCAAAACATTGCACTTAACATGTTTAAACATAGGGTAGAGCAGGCGTTGAAGAAGATTGATTATTGTAAAAAGAATCCATGCAATATGAAAGACCAACAATTTAAGGACATTGAATCCCTGGCTAGAAATGAGGAACTAACTATTAAACCTGCTGATAAGGGGGGGGAGCCATTGTTGTAATGGACACCACCTTTTACCATAACAGTTGTGTAGACATGTTGGGCGATATGTTAACATATGCTCTTCTGGACCAGGATGCTACACTTCAAATCAAAACTCTAATTGAAACAACCGTGGAAAAAGCATATGACAATGATAGGATCTCTGAAAAAACGAAACCATTTTTGATAAAGAGATTTCCAATTATCCCTCTGTTTTATGGATTGCCCAAAATCCATAAGGAAAATTTTAAGCCACTATTAAGACCGATAGTGGCTGGTACTGAAAGTATCCTAGACCCACTTGCGACATATGTTGACGAGATCCTACAGACTTTGTTACAAAAGATCCCTACCTACCTAAGAGATACAAAAAAGGTAGCAGGTGCCCATATCTCGAAAGATCATGGCATGATAACCTGTTCTTTGGAGGAATATCCATTTGCATATCAGTCTTTGTCCAACCCACAAGGGCAGTCCACCGAAAGGCCAGGCAAACCTGAGTTACCTGGGGGAACCCAGACATGGACTCCCTGCTCACTGTGCTCATAGAGGCACAGCTCCACCTCACTGATGAGGCTCAACAAGGCTGAAACACGTGCATGGAGTTGCTGTTGTTACTCTTATTCAGAAGGCAATTGCCATTGCATTTCGGTGCGGGACTGCCCATGTGGGCGGGACAAAGACTGATATGCAAATGGATAATTCCCATCTGTGAAAGGTACAGTGAGCAAAAATCGATGGCTGTGAACTCTCAAAGTGGGGAAAAACCACAGAACAGGTTATCATGCCATGTTCTTTCTGGAGAGGGATGCCTGCTACCTTTTTTGAAAATGTTTGCAAGGAACTTGGGGTTGGTCACCCTGAGTTACCTGGAGGAACCCAGTTGTAGACTCCCTGCTCACTGTGCTCAGAGAGGCACAGCTCCACCTCACTGATGAGGCTCAACAAGGCTGAAACATGTGTATGGGGTTGCTGTTGGTACCCTTATTCAGAAGTGAATTGCCATAGCATTTCGGTGCTGGACTGCTCATAAGGGCAGGACAAAGACTGATATGCAAATGGATATTTCCCATCTTTGAAAGGTACAGTGAGCAAAAAGTGATGGCTGTGAACTCTCAAAGTGGGAAAAAACAACAGAACAGGTTATCATGCCATGGTCTTTCTGGAGAGGGGCGTCTGCTACCTTTTTTGAATGCCTAAGAGATACCACCGATTTTCTGACCTGCCTGAATGACATTGTATGTGTATCCCCTGTTAGGCAGAATTATATGCAGTACCCTTTGGGAACACCACACACAATTAAGACAACAAGTGACAGTACAAATTCACCTTTGGTACAAGCCTATACTACACAGTAAAAGTGGTAGCGATGGCTGATCAGCCAGACTTATCTCGAGCAAGTGAGCAGTATCAATAGTTACACAAATTGCTATGATTCAAACAAACACTGACTCAAGGTTTCGGAATAAAAGAATATACATTTATTTACACATCAGTTGTATAACATTTCACTAAAGTAAAGCAGTTTAAAAATAATACTTTTAATACACCACACCACACCCAATGGGTTCCAGACAAGTTAAGCTCACGAATGAAGTGGGAGCAAAATGGCACTCCAGAAATTTAAAAGGGAGGGAAAGACAAAGTTAGACAGAAAGTGAACAACACCAACAGGTAAGTAAGCAGGGCAATCTAGAAAGGGGAACTACAGTGATGGAATCAAATCAAAAAGGCTTACGGCCAAAGTCAATAGGACAAAAGTCTTTTGCTCAACATCACACAGCTCAGGGTAGTTTGCGGTTAAGTCTTTGCCAAGAGTTCTGGACGAAGTTGGTCGGCAGAAAAGTTAGTTTAAAGAGTAGAGAAGGACAAGCCCTCGGATTGGAGAAAGATTTCACACACTTACACCGCGGCTGAACGAAACGAACAACTGGATTTACACAGTACCTTTTAATGGAGAAGAAGCTGTAGCTGAGGCGGACGTTCCTGGCAGTTCCTGCAGGCTCACGGTTCCTGAAGCGACTGTCGGACTGACATGAAGTAGGAAGACTGGAGGGTCCAGCACTGCCCAGGGAAGAAACCAGCAGCAGAACAAAGCAACAAATAAAAGGTGCGCGCCTTAAAACCCAAGCAGAATCCGACCTTCCTGGCTATCCGGCCCACTGTAGCTCTGTACAGCAAATTCGACCAGAGGAGGGAGTCCTGGCTTGCAGTTTGGGTGAACTGGTTGGTCCCACCAGCTCAGGAGAAGAAGATTCCTGGAGGATCTTCTCTGTCATTGGAGTTCGAGGACTTGGACCTGCAGCAGGGCTTCACTGGGCGGTTCAGTCATGGTAGGGGTCCTCTTCTGTCAGCTCCTCATCGGTTCTTTCGTTTCAGTGGCAACTCTGCATTTCCAGACCCAGAGACCTGCTTTTTATGCAGTTTTCCTCCATTCACACAGCCTGGCTCTCAATCACACAGCAGGGTGGCTGTCCCGCCGGGACAGTCACCACAGCCAATCAGTTCAGAGTGCGACATCGGTCTCCAAGGAGACCCTGTGCAGGGAGTCCTAAACCCCTCCCTCACATCCTGTCTCCCCCACAGACATACAGGCGCCTAAGGAGGGCTTCTGCATAGAAGCCTGCGAAAAGACGGTGAACAAAGGAACCAAACCAACTTTGGCACGCAGAGTAAAACACGAGAAAGACATTTTCAAAAAGAAATGGCGAATAAACCCATCCGGAACCAAAATAAAACATATGTGGTCTAGCGGGTTTAAGTTCGAGGCTACCAAGATAGCCTAGAACAATACCAAGGTTATTTAAGATAACCGAGGTAGGAAAAATAGGGTAGTTACAACTGCCACCAGCCAAGTCTTGGTTAAAATGGAGCGAAACAACGCTCCAAGAGAAGCAGACAAAAAGGGATAAGTATTAACCCTTTCCAGTACTCTATGTAAGATAGGGTCTACTGGGTATGTGGTTTTACAGAGGCTAATAAAGTTAATGGCAATTTTATATGTTCTGGGAGACAGTAGTCAGTCCCAGAAAATGGAGTCTGAGTTGGGAAGTCTAAAAGACAACCCTGTGTCTTTGCACTGAAGGTGCTGTATAACACACAGTAAAAAGATGATGCCTGTGGAGTAGGTGAGGCGCCACAGTCTATGAACACAAAAAGGTTAAACACACACAGCAAAACACATGTAAGAGTGGGAAAAAGACTCACACTCTTACCAGGTGAAAAAAATAAATCCTAGAAATCCAGCAAAGCTGCTAAGGGACTCAGTAGGTAAGGGAAATCAGCCAATCTGGAGAATTCTCCCTAACACTCGCCCCTGCCCCCCCCACACAGACTAAGGGACCGGAGGATTTAATCCACTCCTGGATGAATCTCTACCTCTAGTCGGTTAAAAACATTCTAGAGAGACCATCAGCATTTTGGTGGTGACATCCTGCTCTGTGCTCAATGGTGAAATCAAACCCTTGCAGGCAGATTGACCATCTCAGAAGTTTTGGGTTTTCCCCTTTCACTTGCATTAACCATCTCAAGGCTTGGTCGTCTGTCAAGTATGGTCTAAACTTCTTCAGAGACCACACAATGGCAAAACATTCACGCTCTATGGTTGCCCACCTTGTTTCTGGTTCATTCAGTTTCCTACTGATGAAGCAAATGGGGTGCTCCCTACCTTTCTCATCCAGTTGACTAAGGACTGCACCTATACCTGTATTGGAGGCATCTGTCTGCACAATGAAGGGTTGGTGGTAATCAGGAGCTCTTAGGACTGGAGCTTGACAAAGGGCTTTCTTCAGGTTTTCAAAGGCTTGAGTGTGCTTCTCATTCCATCTAAACATTTTAGAGAATTTTGGAGAGGAGATCACATTCAAGGGAGAAGCTATGGTCCCATAGTTCTCTATGAAATTCCTGTAGTACCCAGTTAGACCTAGGATAGCTCCCACTTGGGTCTGAGTAGTAGGGGTGGCCCAGCTTTGTACAGCTTGTACTTTTCTAGGCAATGGCCTTATTTCACCTCTTCCTAAATCATGACCAAGATAGATCACTTTGCTCTGACCAATTTGACATTTACTTGCCTTTATGGTCAGATGGGCCTGCTCAAGAGCCTGCAAAACATATCCTAAGTGAACAAGATGTTCTTCCCACGTAGGGCTGAACACTGCAGTGTCATCCAAGTATGCCATGCAGAGGTCCTCCATCCCATTCAGAACTTGATTGACCATCCTTTGGAATGTAGCAGGTGCATTCTTTAGTCCAAAAGGCATAACCTTAACCTGGTAAAGGCCTGCTGGGTTGAGAATGCAGTTTTCTCTTTGGCATGGTCTGTGAGGGCTATTTGCCAATAGCCTGACGTCAGATCAAATGTACTGAGGTACTTGGCTGAACCAGGTCTATCCACCAGTTCATCTGTTCTAGGCAAAGGATGGGCATCAGTCTTAGTGACTGCATTTAGAGCTCTATAGTCCACACAGAATCTCCACTTCTTGTATCCTGCCTTTGGTACTAGAACAACTGTACTAGACCATGGACGTGTAGAGGGCTCCATAACCCCGAGATCAAGCATCTTGTTGTCCTCTCCTTTGATGTGGGATCTCACAGGTTCTGAAATTCTGTAACCTCTGCTTTTCACAGGTAAACAGTCACCAGTGAGAATATCATGCTGGCCCCAAGGGGTCAAGCCTGGTGATAGTGAAAACAGGGAGGCAAAATGATTTAACAGAACTTTGCACTCCTCTTGTTGTTCAGAAGTCAGCTGAGAAGAGAGATTGACTCCTATTTTCTCATCCAAAGGTTGGCCTCTGAGGAGGTCAGGTAGAGGTTCACTCTCCTCTTCCTCTTGAGCTGAAGCTAGAAGCAAAGCTCCCACTTCTGGTCTCGAGACATATGCCTTCAAACGGTTGGTGTGAAAGACTCTGGGACCCTCCTTAGGTCTGCCTAAGTCCACCAAATAGTTCACCACTCCAGGTTTGCCCACAACCATGAAGGGTCCTATCCATTTGTCCTGCAAGGCCATCTGCCTTGTTGGCACCATAACTAACACAAGCTTGTCTTGAGTAAAGTCAACCATGTTGGCCTTGTGGTCATGCCAATGTTTGACCAGAGCCTGACCTGCTTTTAAGTTATCACTAGCTTCTGCCATCATGTGTGACATTCTCCTCCGGAGACCTATCACATAGTCAGCCACTCTGACTGGCTTGGGGGAAGGAGCTCTCTCCAACCCCTCATTAATCAGGGCCAATGGACCTCTGACTGGATGGCCATAGAGAAGTTCAAAGGGACTGTAACCAACTCCCTCCCGAGGGACTCCCCTATAAGCAAATATAAGGCATGGCACTAGAAGGTCCCACTTTCTTTTAAGGGGTTCCTCTAAAGCACCTATCATGCTCTTCATAGTATGATTAGACCTATCTACCAGTCTATTTGTCTGTGGATGGTAGGCTGTAGAGAACTTGTAAGTGACACCACAGTTTTCCCACATTGATTGCATGTAGTGGGACATAAAATTGGATCCCCTGTCGGATATCACTTCCTTAGGAAACCCTACTCTGGTAAAAAATACCAAGTAGAGCCTTAGCCACAACCTCAGCCGTAACAGTTCTCATAGTTAGGGCTTCCGGGTATCTTGTAGCATGTTCTACTACAACCAGGATAAACCTGTACCCTGAAGATATGGGAGGGTCAAGGGGACCAACAATGTCGATGCCCACCATCTCAAAAGGAACTCCCACCACTGGGAGAGGCACCACGGGTGCCACATTCTTGGCTCCACTATTGCCAGAGGTTTGGCAAGTGTGACAGCTCCTACAGAATTTGTCAACTTCTGAACCCATATTAGGCCAGTAGAAGTATAAGGAGAGCCTTTCCTTGGTCTTTTTGAAACTCAAGTGACCAGCCAAAGGTATCTCATGGGCCAATTGTAGGAACTGGATTCTGTTGGCAAGGGGCACTACAATTCTATTGCAGTCCCCAGAGATAGACCCAGTCGGTTCACTGTAGAAGAGGCCAACTTCCCAGCTTAACCTATGCTTTCCAACTTCTTGCCCATCAAGTTAGTTAGCAGCCTGTTGTCGAAGACCCTCGAGAGTGGGACACTCCCTTTGTCCTCTGCTGAAGTCTGCCCTTTTGGGTCCATCTTCTGCCAGTAAAGACAGCAGCTCAGGGCGGTCAACAGGGTCAAGATCTCCAACTAACACAGTGTCTTGTTCCAGATCAGATTCTTCAGAAACAGGCTCAACCACAGAAGGTTGCACCTCACACTCTGCCTCAGCAGGTGGAGGAGTCACAGGCGTGACCTTGGACAATCTTGGGGATGTCCTGGTTGGTATCACAGGGGTGCTGTCAGACTTTTACCTTGAGGTCTTGGGTTTACCCTTTGCCTCATTCTTTCTAGAAATAGCAGTGAGCAGCTCCTGTGGAGTGGGAGTGATAGTTTCCTCTATCAACTCCTCTGGAGAGCCTCCCAAGTTCTCTCTCTTGCATGCCTAGTGAGCTCCTGTTTCCTTTTGCTGGGAGGCCTGGTGGTGCTTGACCCAACTCCAAAGGTTCTCAGGTCATTACCCAACAGGACTCTCCCAGGCACTTCATTCTGCACACTAACAGGTATTTTGACAGTCATATCATTACACTGGATGAGAGTTGGTAACTGGGGAAGCATTTGCACAGGGCCTCCAGCTAACTTGGTGAGGCGTTTGGGTGCCTTAGCAACATCCTCTACCTTGAAAAATGATTTGTCCACCACAGTTATGCTGGCTCCAGTGTCTCTCATGGCAGGAGTCTCCTGTTCATTCACAAGAACACTATCTTTACAATACTCTTTTGTATTATCTGGGATGGAATTATAGACATCTAAATTCTGTTGTTCCCACAAGCCCAGGGACACTAAAGAAACACTAGCTGAGACTCTCATGGGTTCATCAGCCAGTAGGTGAAAGTTTCCACTTGCCATAGGTACTTCTTACTCTAGGGAGAAGGCTAAGGAGACAGTGTGGATCCCTGAAGGTGTACCCTTACATCTGGGATCCCCTTTCACATGGTCAGTTGACCCACAAACATAACATTTCCCAAATATCTTGATGAATGGGGGTTTGTTTTGACCTCCATCTGGTTTGGGCCCAGATGGGACCCTAGCCTGATTTGGTTTCCCTTGTGGTTTCCCTTTATGTTGCTTTTTGTGACCCTCTTTTGGATTGGAGGTATTAGAATTCTCCTTGTTATCTTTCTTTGGCTGCTTTCCCTCATCCTTCTTCTGAGTTGCCCCACAATCCTTGTGAGTAGCCCTGTTGGCAACCCACAAGTTAGCAGCCTTAACTAATTTCTTGGGATCTATCTCCTTAGAATCAGCCAAGTGCTGTCTGAGCTCAGGAGAGCAGGCATCATAATTGACCCCAACATAACAAGAGTTCTCATACCTTCATAAGTGTTTACTCTGTACCTTTAACCCAACCATCTATGTTTTTCAAATATTCACATACCCAGGTAGCCCAAGGGGACCATAATGCCTTTTGAGGGTCCTAAACCTCTTAAGATACTGGGAAGGGGTCTTCCCAAATCTAGCGATTAAAGCTTGCTTCACACACTCATAGTGCATCCTATCTACCTCCCCCAACTTCATCACAACATCAGAAGCAACAGTGGGTAGGCTAGAGAAGAGCCAGGGAAGCAACTGATTCCCTGTAAGACCTTGAATCCCATGGTTATATTCAAACATTCCCAACCAATCCAAAATATCAAGCTTAACCTCATACATACCCACAATGTCTTTAGGCATACAGGGTCTCTAAGGACTGGAAGACCTAGAAGACTCTGGAAGAGAAGCATTTTCAAGAGATAACCTTTTCATTTCTAGTTCATGATTCAACTCCATTTCTCTGAGTTTTAGTTCTTGGTGTTTTTGTTCAGTTTGAGCATTTAACCGTTTGAATTCCAATTCAAGCCTCATCTTTTCTAGAGCAATGAATTCAGGACTGAGTGTAGGATCTGATGGGTGCCAGTGGACAAAGGTTGAGGTTGCTGAGCAGACAAGGGAGCAGTGAGGCCTACATTAGGAGACATGTTTACTTCCTCTGACTCATCAATAATAGACAAATTATCATCCTCATTATTTTCCACATTTGCTGGAGAGTCAGGCATTTTGCGGGCCGGGGTACTAATAGCAATATGACCTTCGTTAAGGCCCTCGTTTCGCTCGGGCCTATAACTATGGGCCCCGGGGCATTACCTGAGTCGGTAATACCCCCTGCCGCGAGGGTCATATTGCTATTAGTACCCCGGCCCGCATTATGTGCGTGACCGGGGCACTAAAAGCATTTTTTTCTGTCCTGGGACAGAAATAAAAAAAAAACGACCAAGAAAATGGCCGCCATGCAAAGGTAAAACGGAGTCCGTTTTTCCTTTCCATGGCGGCCATCGGGAGCGGACGCGCTGGGAACAGCGCGTCCGCTCCCGAAAAAGAAAAAGAAGCAGAAGGTAAGTGGGATTGGGAGGGAGGGGAAGAAAAAAAATAAAATAAATACGTACCTGCGTCCCCAGCAGGGGGCGATGGAAGCTTCCAGCCGTGTGGAGACGCGGAGCGGGGATGGCCCAGCTCCGAGTCTCCACACTGCTGGAGGCTGCTATCATCCCCCACCGGGGACGCAGGAGCAAGCAGGTAAGTGGGGTGGGGAGGGCAGGGAGGAGGGATGGAAAGGAAGAAGAAAAAAAAGAAGCTTACCTGAGTCCCCTGCGGGTGCGAAGGCAGCCTCTCAGCCGTGTGGAGGCTCGGAGCGGGGATGGCCCCGCTTCGAGCCTCCTCATTGGCTATGGGGCTGCCATGGCCCCCGCCGAGGACAAAGCAGCTGGAATCCCGGCCGAGAATCGAAGGATTCTTGGGCGGGTAAGGACCCGGTGAGAGCCAATCAGAATGCGTGTTGCATTCTGCTTGACTCTCACCGGGTACTAAATAGTATTAAGTGCCCATGTGGGCTACTATACAATCGAGCAAACTTCAAGATCGGCCCAGGAGCGGTTGAATGAGCACCAATCCAATATAAGGTGCCTGAACATGAAATCACCCGTGGCAAGACATTTTAAAGATCAGAGACATTCAGTAGACCAAATTCAGTTTACAATTTTGGAAGTCGTGAGACGTCCACCCAGAGGGGGGGACTTTAACACACGTCTTCCACAAAGAGAAATGTATTGGCTAGATCTCCTCGACACACTACAACCAAGGGGGATGAATTAGGATTTATCATTGAATTGTTTTATTACGTGTAATGAAAGTCAGAGTAGAGAGGTGGTTGACCATGTACAGAAAGAACGTGTGATAGAGATATAGGGCCTCATTACACGGAAGGCGGTGATCCAGGGTGCTATTAGCACCCTGGACCATGCCGGTAAATTACCGGCACCGCCTTGGCGGTAAGGGGATTTACCGCCCCATTCCAAGGTCGGTGGGGCGGTAAATCCCCCTTCCGCCATTGCCCTTCCCCATTCCCATTTCTGCCCCACAGGGCTCTATGGGAATGGGGAAGGCGCTAATTACGGCACCGCAATTTTGCGGTGCCGTAATTAGCTCCGAGGTCCCTTAGCGGGTTGGTTTTTAACGCCTGCAAAAAGCAGGCGTTAAAGCACCAACCCGCTAAGGGACCTCGTAGTACGGCGGTAAGGGTTAACGGTCACCGTTGCCATTAACGGTGACCGTTAACCCTTACCGCCGTCCGTGTAATGAGGCCCATAGTATCAGGACATGAGCAAATACGATTTAGACTGTTGAATGAGGTGCAATCTTTACATAGTGATCAGATATGAGGGTATCAGATGGAATAAGTGTGTAGTCAATACTGCATATTTGTGTATTGAGTTAACCGGGGAGTAGACTATTATATTAGAGGCGGGTATGCAGGTTTGTATATTATACGACTGGTACTCATTGGTCAAATGTATGGTCGAATTGGAATATTTGGATAACAATGTTTTGAGCACCTTTTAGGTTGCAGACATTCATGAAGCAGAGTACAGGAAAGTATGTTGGAATTGGAAAATATACAGAATGAGGCCAGTGTACTATTTTGAGTCGCTACATGGAGAATGACACTTTCCATAGCGAGCCTACTTCAATATTACAAACGCACCAAGTGGTGACTTGCTTTAGAACAGATACCTATTAGGAATAGCACAGGAAGGAACGTTGTCATTGGAGAAAATGCAGAATGGGACTTTTGTACCATTTTGTGAAACTGCATGGAGAATGACACTTGCCTATTTATACACAACAAGTGCATGGAGCGATGATTTGTCTTGGGGACTGCATCTACCTATGATGAGAAACGCCAATCAATTACTCTGATGGAGAGACGTGATTAGCCTTCACTTAGGATCCCTTATTCGGAGGGGAACGTACCAGTATTTTGATGCCGCATTGAGGCATTATTTCCTATTTCAGCGTGGTCACATGATTATTCACGTGACACGCTGTGGGATGCAGATATTGCAGGGCTTCGTATGGAGAGAGAATACAGCAGGATAAGCCTGTATAAGACTTGGAACAAACAGTAGGTAACTACGGGATGCAAATACATGGGGATATGGTGAGGTACATGGAGGGATTCATGCAATAGTGAGAAGTGGGTAGTTATTGTAGATTCTATGACAAGACTGGAGGCGAGCATTATGCTTCATCTTCACTTTATTCTACTCTTCACAGCAGTTCAACAAACACAATAAAACTCTGAAAAAGTGTCCAACAACAAACTTTTCTCTTAACACACTACAAAGTCCATGAGCCTCTGCAGTCCAAGCTCCTTCCGTCAGCCACAACCCACTTCCTGTGCATGGCTCCTCCTCTTCTTTTACTGCTCTTCAAGCAGATAAGTACCATATTTTTTCCTCTCCGTGTGTCTGTGGGGATTGACTGGAGAGAGTGGTTATTGGGACAGCTAATAGCTTTACCAGTACAGGGTTGTGCGCTAATAGGCGAGCAGAGGTTGTTTCTGCCTCTATAGGCAGTGTTCAGAGAGTACGCGCGGGCGGCGCGTCAGGCACTGTAGATGTTTGGTGTTAAAGTACGGCGACCCCGGCGCAGGGGCCCACAGGTGAGTAGCGTTCCCGAGGGGACGCAAGTGAGTAGGCTCGCGAGGCGGCGGCCCCGTGTCGCATTACCGGCACTTCGGGGGTGCGGCCGGTCTCGCGAGCGTCGCAGCGAGCGCATGGCTGCTCGCGCAACGGCCCCCTCCTTCGGGGGGGAGGAGCCAGCACGCGCGGGACGCGCCGAGCACAGCGAGAGCCCCCACCCGCGGGTGGGCGGAGCTACGCTCGGGAGGCCGAGCGAATAGCGCTCCCGCGAGCGAGCCCCCACCCGCGGTGGGAGGAGTGAATTACGAGTCTGCCTCGCGCGGAAGCCGATCGTCGTTCGAAGCGACAATATTAAGGGAAAGGCTTCGAGAGGAGAGATCACAGCTTTAGCTGTAACACATTAAGCGATCCCTCGGTCGCAGCGCTTCAGAACAACAGCTGAGGGAGATCAGCTGGAGGAGAGGGGCAGTGAGAAGCCCTGTACACAGGAAAGGCAGCGCATTGAAGCGAGGTGTCTCGCAGCTGGCCAGAAGGCAAAGGAGGTCGGTGCAGCCACAAAGAAAAAAAAAAAAAAAAAAAATATTCTATAGCAGTGCATCTAAGGGAGAAGGGGCGTGCTAAGACACCTGTGGCAGGTATTTTGGGCACAGAGCACAACAACATAATGTCGGAGTTCGAGTGGAGCGAGGAGGAACAGAATGAGGACCTCGCTGCCAGCTTTAAGAAAGTGCTGGGTACCTCCCTAGTAGATGCAGTGGCGGAAGGGGTCAGACCCCTGCAGAAGAGACTGGAGTCGCTGGAAGCGTGGCTATCCCAACCCAGTACAAGCACCAAGACCTGGAAAAGCAAACCCGCAGAACCCTCAGAAGAGGGGAGTAAGGGGAGTAAGACAGCCCTTAAGAGAAAATTCTCTGACGACCCCCGGGGCTCTTTGGAAGGGGCAGAAGACAAGGCCCCAGAGGTGGTTGACGCGTTTGCGAAGTTGAAGGAGGCTTATATGCAGCGTCAAACAGTGCCACACCTCTTGACCCCATCTCCAGGGGAAGAAGAGCTGGTAGAGGATCGGACCTCGCAGGGAAACGAGGAAGTCGCAGAAGACAACTGGGCCATCCCGAGCGGGGGAAAGAAGGTACGAAAGGAGAAACATCTCCTGGAGCCACAGGATGATATGTTCGACCCAGACAGTATCCGCAACCCAAGGTCCTCCGAATGGCAGCCATGTCCCCGGGTGACGCAATATATGGCAGCGAGAATGCGCAAGGCGCTAGATAAAGAAGTAAGACAGCGCCTTCGGGCTGAGTGTCCACGCCCGGACCTTCCGCAAAAGGTAGCTGAGGCCCCCGAACTCGACCCAAAGATGTTGACCTTTGTTTCTAAATCAGTCAAGGACCCGCGCAAGGGCATCGATAGATCCTGGAGAAGCTGCCAGGAAAAAGTTTTGGACCTGGCCGGTCCGCTGGCGAAGATTATGGACCTCGCAGAGAGGGCAAAGGATACCGGGGAAGAGGTGGACCCCGAGGCTCTCGCCGGCTAGGCCCAGAGGGCAGTCTGCCTTCTTGGGAACGCTAACTGCGCCATTGCGTCAGAGCGGCGGAGAGGTCTCCTTCTGAAGATAGACTCTAAGCTTAGTGATTTGGCTTCTTATGAAGCGGGAGAAGGAGCTCAGGGTCTCCTGTTTGGGGAGACATTTGGGAAGGAGATGGGGTGCTTTGTCGGAACGTATGCTTCCTTAGAGAAGGCCCAGGCATCGATCCGCAGGATCTTCCCGAGTAGAGTTTTTGGCGGGACCGGCCGTTTCAGGGGTCGAGCAGCCGGTCGGGGCCAAGGGGGAAGAAGATCCCAAACATCCAGAGCCCAGTACTGGGAGAACAAGGGCCAAGACACCTTTTTCCCCTCCAGAGGGAGGTTCCCGAGAGGACGCAGATCCAGAGGATCAGGGCGAGGCCAAGGTTTTACACCAGGTGAGAGCGAAGGAGTATCCCCCCGTTGGAGGGAGGACGCGCATGTTTTTGGAGAATTGGCGCGCGCTTTCAAGCGATTCCTGGGTATTGCAGGCCGTCAGAGGTTTGCTCCTAGATTTTGTAGAAAACCCAGTACAGTTCAGCAGACCCCAGAGGCAGAAGCTGGTGCAAGCAGAGCAAGCATGCTTAGGCAGCGAGTTAGCGCAATTAGTGCGCAAGCGAGCGATAGAGAAGTGCGAGTCAGATCCAAAGTTTGTGAGCAACATGTTCCTGGTTCGCAGGAAGGAGAAAGTGCGACCAGTTATAAATCTCAAAGAGCTCAACGGATGGATTATATACCGACATTTCAAGATGGAGGGTATCCATCAGCTAAGGGACTCCCTGAGAAAGGGAGACTGGTTGACGAGTCTCGACTTGAAGGACGCATACCTGACAATCCCAGTGCTCAAGGAGTACAGATCATTCCTAGCTTTTCACTGGCAGGGGCAGTTCTGGCAATTCAAGACGATGCCATTTGGTCTTGCATCAGCTCCTTGGGCTTTCACGAAGCTGATGAAGCCGGTAGCGGCGGCAATCAGAGAGAAGGGAGTGAGGTTGATCATTTATCTGGACGATCTCTTACTCTTAGCAGAGGATCGGGAGGTGCTGGTTTATCAGACACAGTGGGTGCAGGACCTTCTGGGATCACTAGGGTTTCTGGTGAATACAGAGAAGTCCGACACCACGCCAGCACAAAGGTTAGATTTCCTGGGGTTTGTGCTAGATACCAGGAAAGCGACGCTAGAACTCCCACCTCGGAAGATAAAAGATATCAAGAGGGAGATCAGAGCATGCTTAGAGAAGCGACAGGTATCACTCAGAACTTTGGCACGGATAGTAGGGTTGCTAGCAGCATCTATCCAGGCCATATTTCCGGGCCCGTTGCATCACAGAGCGCTGCAGAGGTTGAAGATCAGACACCTCCAGCAGGGGTTGAAGTATCATCACCCCTAGATTCGGAATCCATTACGGAACTAGAATGGTGGTTGAGGAATATGGACGCCTGGAATGGGCGAGCCATATTCGGAGACAGTCCGGATCTGATCGTAGAATCAGATGCCAGCCGGAAGGGCTGGGGAGCCAGGTGTGGGTCTTTACAGACTGGAGGCAAGTGGAGCGAAGAGGAACTTCGCCTTCATATAAATTGTCTGGAGCTCCTAGCGGGTTCGTTTGCGATCAAGGCATTCACGAAAGACAGAGTAAAATCTTGTGTCCTGTTGAAGATGGACAACATATCGGCGGTACGATATATCAACCACCTAGGGGGGACAAGGTCCAAGATGTTAGCGGAGCTAGCGAAGGATTTATGGCACTTCTGCCTAGAATCGAAGAAGTCAGTGACAGCAGAATATCTACCAGGCGCCCTGAATTCGGTGGCGGACTGGAACTCGCGGTATCTGACGGACTCCAGCGACTGGAGACTAGATCCAGTAGTATTTCGAGAATTGAACGCGAGATGGGGCCCGGTGCACATAGACCTATTTGCCTCCCGGCTCAACGCTCAGACAAGGAATTACTTCAGTTGGAGGTTAGGCCCAGGAGCACAAGGAACAGATGCCTTCCTGCAGGAGTGGTCCGGAGGCACACACTACGCTTTCCCTCCCTTTGTAAGGCTGAACAGAGTTCTAGCGAAATGTCGGAGGGAGAAGGCGGAGCTCGTGATAGTTGTGCCCGGGTGGAAGTCCCAGGTATGGTTCCCGACGCTCATGGAGTTAGTGACGGACATACCCACGGTACTACCAGAAGGAGAGCGACTACTCACGGACCCAGTTGGGTCATCCCATCCTCTGAGAGTGAGAGGGACACTCCCGTTAGTCGCGTGCAGAATATCAGGAGACGCTGGGCGCTGCCAGGAATTTCGAAGCGAGCTGCGGAGCTTATCGCTGAATCCTGGGCGCCATCCACTAGGAGGAGCTATGACGCAGCTTGGGCTAGGTGGTCCAGCTGGTGTAAGGACAGAGGTGTTCATCCCATTTCAGCGCCTGTAGTGGAAATTTTGAACTTCTTAGCGCATTTGTTGCAGGACGGGAGAGCCTTCCGTACTATAGGGGTATACAGATCGGCCATTTCAGCAGGCCATTTGCCGATTGAAGGAGCGCCAGCAGGAGAACACCCTGCAGTAGTAAGGCTCATTAGAGGAGCAAAGTTTAACGTGCCACCGGAGCCCAGATATAGCTCAACGTGGGACGTAGCGGTAGTGCTACGATTACTAGCGGATTGGCCATCAGATAGGTATCTCTCACTCAAGCAGCTATCAGGCAAGCTAGCTATGCTATTGTGCTTGATATCTTGCAAATGAGTGTCGGACGTGAGAGCGTTGGAGGTTTCCAGGAGGTCGTTTGGGTCGGAGGGAGTGACTTTCTCGATAGTGAAGAGAACTAAGACAGGGACCACCTCGGTACATTATCCCTATTTTCCGAGTAATGTGAAATGGTGCGTCGCACGTTGCATTAAGGAATAAGAGAGCAGGACGGCGGAATATAGAGCAGTAGGTACCACGCAGCTTCTGATAGCCCGTAGGAAGCCTTTTCACGCAGTAACTACTGCAACTATCGCGAGATGGGTCAAAGAGATTATGCAGGCTGCAGGAGTGAATGTGAGCATGTATGGAGCTCATTCTGTGAGAGGGGCATTGGCCTCGAGAGCGGTAAGGGCCGGTGTATCTTTAAGGGAAATAATGTTAGCAGCAGACTGGTCATGTGAACGCACGTTTAAAGAGTTTTATTTTAAACCAACAGAGAATGTAGCAGTTACGTGTTGGGGGAGCTTTGAACAAGCATAATGCTCGCCTCCAGTCTTGTCATAGAATGTAGATTACCCCTGCTAGCTGCGCAGGGAGTATTAATTCTATTAAAGACTAGGAGGCGAGCATTAAATTCCCACCCGAGTATTGTACTGTCGATTTACATTTGTATTGTTCTTATGATAGTAAATACAACACGTAGACACCACCCTAAAGACTTTCTATTTGTTTTGATTATTAGGGGAAGACCAGAAGAGTAACTGAAGACAAAGGAATCTAGAAGGCCGAGTGTTCGGCAGTTGAGTTATCAAGTTAATGACGGCTTTGCGTCGTTAGCGAGGAACAGTTATGGAAGTTATATGGACATTCAGAGCAAGTAAAAGCAGAGGAGGAGCCCATGCACAGGAAGTGGGTTGTGGCTGACGGAAGGAGCTTGGACTGCAGAGGCTCATGGACTTTGTAGTGTGTTAAGAGAAAAGTTTGTTGTTGGACACTTTTTCAGAGTTTTATTGTGTTTGTTGAACTGCTGTGAAGAGTAGAATAAAGTGAAGATGAAGCATAATGCTCGCCTCCTAGTCTTTAATAGAATTAATACTCCCTGCGCAGCTAGCAGGGGTAATCTACATTACTCTGCTAACACGTGTCATCACTAAGCATTGCCCGTCCTTGCAGGGCATTTGGAGAGTGGATTATACGAATTTGGATTTAAGTGTCTGGATGTAGATGAGCTTGGAGGCTCTCTGTTAAACATTGAACAATATCCCAGCCCCTAAACAGCACCTACACGTCTGCCTGTTATCACAGGTAGGTGGAGGGTGCTATGGACTTGACATTGTGTTCTTAGAGATTTGCTTTAGAATGGTTTGATTCGATTTTGTCTCTACTTTCTCTGGAATCCAGGTGGACTTGACACTGGTCCTCCGACACCAGGTCAAAGATACGTGTAGTTTAACTAGACATTGATCACTGGGCTAGAGGTGACAATTTTTTCAACACTGACAAACACCAATTCATGGATCTGATATTAACTGAGAACTAGCACATGGTTTTGGATTGCTAATCTTGGGGTAATTTAATAGCATGTTGGAATGACACAGTGTACTTTGAGAATAGCCCAGATGGAACAATTGATGTTGGGAGTGGATATGTCTATATGGTGATGGTACCCCTGTCACGGATAATCATTATTATGCTTTTGACTAAGATATTATAGTCTATGAAAGTATGAGTCTGATATGGATCCCTTGTATATGTTGTATCAGAACTTGATCGCTCCTGAAGGGGTTCATCCCACGAAACGCCTTGGGCCAGAAAAAAAACTTCAAATTAAAGAGCACTTGCCCTTTTTTTGTACTTTGTTTGAATTTGAAATGTACTTCTTTATGTACAACATATGTTAAGGTTTATGCAGAATATATATTTAGGTATATTTATATGCGAACATGTGTGTTTTGAGTTAGTTATTGTATACATTAAAAAGCATTAACCATTTGGCTAAAATGTTGACTGTATCTTCAGTTATATGGGTGTGCAGGGGACGGGAGTGTCTCATTTGTAGACACTCTTTGTTAATTGTGTATTGTGTAGGCCTCGTGCCAGGGCCTGTATTCCTCCCCTGCACCCATACTTTTTTAAAATTGATTTATAGTTTCCAGTAGAGAACGATTATAAGTTATAGGTGTGCATGCATACATTAGTAGACTGTCATGACTTTGGGCATGTGGTAGCATGGCAGTGATAACACCAGTTGTGCAGTGTCAGGGGGATGTGTGTCTGAGTGCCTGCAGGTGCCTCTTGTGGGGGCAATACAGGGGACCTGTGTAATGTGTGAGGGGTGTATGGATGTGGGTTGTGGGCAGGTTCGATGTGGATGTTTACAAACAGGTCAACGGTGGGTGTACTGCCAGCAGGGCTTTACTGGTCTCGGGTACGACATAATTGACATATTAGCCTACTCATTTGCATTGAGGCTACAAGGTGTGTGATATGACATTGGGCTAACGGGGACTCACCAGCTGCATCGGATGTCACATCTCCAGCCTCTGCATATCCAACTCCCTCGACAGACTCCAGGTGTATTACGCTGCTGCAGGTTTCTTCCCAGGCCTTGAGTTTGATTGGTGATGCAGGTCCGCCTCCTGTGGCTGTGCCCTGGCCGCGTTGTGCAGCAAGGAGGTTCTGCACCCATAGAAGTAGATCGTCCCACCTCTTGCGGCAGTCCCTGACAGTTCTGGGGGTTGTCCCGACCGCTGACACCTTCTGGGCCACTTCTTCCCAGGAATTGGGTTTGCCGGCATAGGTCACTGCAGAAGACTTCCTCTGAGTTCTCCACTAGTGTGTCCGCCAACATGTTGAGTTCAGCTTAGCTGAAACGCGGCTTGCGACTCTGTACAGCTGGTTGCCTTGAGGACATGTTTGGGGAAGTTTTTTAGTGCTTTGGGTATGGCTCTGACTCCTGTGCACCGAGGATTACAATGGATTGTGTTTTGTTAATGGTCGCTGGTGCATTTCCTGTTCCAGCGATCACGTTATTTTTTCTGGTCACAGTAATACAGGTACCAATAACAGCGGTGCCGGTAGGTCTGTGAGCGTGGGGCCGGAATCGGAGTCAGCGTCAGCTAGGCTGCCGGTATGGTTTTTTTGGGGCCGTTTGGTGGTGTTACTAGCATGCCGGTGCTACCGTTTCAGGCATGCCGAAATGCACCTGCAGGCTGACACGGAATCAGCCGTTGATTCCGGCAGCAGTGCCACACAGACCAGGTAGCAACGGCATGCCAGTAATTCCGATTTTATACCGGCAAGCTTGTAATGAGGCCCATAGCCTCAAGGGTGATAGAGAAAAACAACTTAGATGTCTGGTGGCTAAACTTATCATCAGAATGTAAACATTTAAACCCAGAGGTCACAAAACAGTGATGAGGAGTTATATGTTTTTCTTAGGTGATCACATATTAGACTTGCTAATAGGGTGACTTGAGGGGATCCGATTTAGGAACATGTTATTACCTTATTCATTTAATAGTAACTGCGGTTGTTGTAGGCATTATAACTTGCTTGTTCAATCTCTAGCAGTGTTCATGCCATACCACCAATCAGTTGGCATGTGACCCATAATACAGTAACATTAGACCCTCTATGTGACTAATTAGCTGGTTTTTCTTTTCCCCTCCCCCCACGGTCATCTTAACAATGTGCTCCATTCAGTTATCACTCCTCAAAGCATTCCGATATCTGATATTTCAAATAATTGATATGTTGGTGTTTATTTCTGATCTATTTTGTCAGGCACCAATTACCAAATGCATAAATCACCATTTAGCTTTAGTCCCACATCCACATGTGCACACTTGAAATTGTACACTGAATAGAAAATGTCTTTAATATTCTTTAAATACAATGGGCCTCATTACAACTCAGGCGGTAAGGGTTAACGCCGTCGTTACCCCTTAACGCCTGATTCCGATTTTAACGGCTGCTTTTAGCAGCCGTTAAAATCCATGGCGCTAAACCGCCTTGGTGCTAATTACGCCACCGTAATTTACGCTGGCGTAATTAGCGCCTTCCCCACTCCCATTATGCCCTATGGGGCAAAAATGGGAATGGGGAAGGGTAAAATGGGAAATGGGGATTTACCGCCCCACTCACCTTGGAATGGGGCGGTAAATCCGCCATCCACCATGGTGTAAACGTAGTTTAAAAGTAGTTTACACCATGGTGGTAAAGTTGGCGTACTTACCGCCTGGGTCGTAATGACCCCCAATATGTTCCTCTCCTACAAGCTGCTAGAGCTGCTTTCCACTGTTGCATTTCATACGTATACCCTAAAATCGTTGTATTTCATTGTTTTTCAACAATAAGCTGTTCATTATGTTTTCATGTATTTGCCTAAGGCCTGACACTGTAAAATGATAATGTGGGTTGACATGCTGATCGTATAAAGGTTAATCCAAATGTATACCTCTATAACACCCTAGATCAGGGTTGGCATATATGCAGCATTTGCGAGCAATGGCATTCTATGTCAAGACGGAGGCGAGCATTAAGCTTCATCTTCTTTATTCTCTACTCTCCAGCAGTTACAACAAATATAACTTTGTAAACTTTCAATTTAATTTTTTTTTTTTTAAACAAACATCAAATCCCATCAATCCTGTAGTCCCTTAGTCTCTGACCATGTGACCTAGTCCTTCCTGTTCCTCTGTCCTTCCTCTTCTTTTCCTGCTCTCCACAAGATAATTACCTCTTTATCTTTGCTCCGTAATATTCGCTTGACAAAATGTGTTTTATGCCATTAACGTAATTGGAATTGTACACCATGGACAATAATAGAATAAACATGTATAGTAGAGCGCGCGAGCGTTAGTGTTTTAGTGTTTAAAAGGGATTCGGAGGCCCTGTGTCGTAATGTACGACACTTCAGGAGCCAGCCGGACCCCCTAGCAGAGCACGAGTTCGCAGCCCCAACCCTTGGAAGGGCGGAGCTCTACGCAGGCGGGAAACTTCCCGCGAGCCGAGCAGAAACGACCACGCCCTCCTACGCACGATTATAGAGTATTACCAAGCAAATCGGAAAGATATATCCTGCAAACATACATATTGTATAAGGAAGGTGTAGCCTCGAGCAAAGTGAATCAGTGGACGTGCCACTACACCTAAACAGGTATTGATTCAGGCACTGGCCAGCACAATGTCAAACTTCGAGTGGAGCGAAGAGGAGCAGGAGGCAGTCTACCAAGAAGACCTAGCCTATAGCTTCAAAGAAGTGCTGGGAGATTCACTGACAGAGGCAGTGGCCCAAGGAGTGCGGCCTTTACAAGAAAGGCTAGATACCATAGAACTATTCCTGAGCCAGAAAGAAGAACGCACCAAGCAGGAAGACAGCGCGTCCACAATGGCAAAGTTTAACGACCCTAAGGGGTGTAACAGGGCCCGGAAGAGCAAAGACTCTTCTGACACCCCAGGCCAACAGACAGGGGCGAGTACAGGAGCCCCAGAGGCTACGGACGCATTCCTCAGACTAAAGGAAGCGTTCATGAAAGATTCCCAGGTGCCGATCCTCCAGACCCCCTACCCAGGGGAAGACAATATGGGTTGTACAGAGGAGGAACCCCCAGAAGGCTTCCCAGACGAGGAACCGCCGATATCCCCCACATCCACTCAAGCGGATGCAGATAACGAAGGGGATGAGGGCAGCCAACCTCCGCCTAAGAAAAAGCAACGAAACTCCACCACCTAGAAGAGGAAGAAACGGCGGACATGTTCCAACCCGAAGAAATCAGAAATCCGAGATCCTCGGAGTGGGTGCCATCGCCGAGAGTGGCGAAATGCATGACGCAGAGATTGAGGAAAGCTCTCGAAAAAGAGGTCAGACAAAGGCTGAGGGCTGAATGTCCAAGACCAGACCTGCCGGGCAAAGTCGCGGAAGCCCCGGAATTGGACCCTAAAATGTTGTCGTTCGTCTCCAAATCGAACAGAGACCCGAGGAACGGCATAGACCGCTCCTGGAGAAGCTGCCAAGAAAAACTCCTCGACCTGGCAGGTCCGCTAGCTAAAATAATGGACCTAGCCGAACGAGCCAGAGATACAGGCGAGGAGGTAGACCCAGGAGTGCTAGTGAACTGGGCCCAACGGGACGTATGTATACTAGGAAACGCAAACTATGCGATTTCATCGGAGCGCAGGAGAGGCCTCCTCTTGAAAATCGACCGGAAACTAGGAGATCTGTCGTCATATGAAGCCGGCGAGGCAGCGCAGGGCCTATTATTCGGAGAGACTTTTGTTAAGGAGATGGGGCGGTTCGTAGGGACCTACACCTCTCTGGAGAAAGCTCAGGCTTCGATGAAGGGAGAGTTTTTGTCGGGACCGGTCGCTACAGAGGACGCTCGACCGGTCGATACCAAGCATCCAGAAGGCCTCAGTACAACAGAAACCAATACTGGGAATCCAGGCAGCCTGATACCTTCTTTCCCCCAAGAGGCCGCTTCCCTAGAGGAAGACGAAGCAGAGGACAAAACTTCCCCACAGGTGAGAAACTTTATATGTCCACCAGTAGGGGGAGGACAGCTATATTCTGGGAAAACTGGCGCTCGCTTTCCAGCGACGCTTGGGTCCTTCAAACAGTAAAAGGCATGTGTATAGAATTCCCAGAAACCCCCATTCAGGACCAAGCGCCACGCCCCATAGTCACTACGCTGACCGAGAAAGAGCTGCTAGACTCGGAATTTATTTATTTATTTATTTATTTATTTTAATTCTTGTAATGCGCCAACATGCCCGTAGGCCTCAGGGCGCACATAAAACTGAACAAACAAACAAACACACATGGCAAAGAAGAAAGAGGTGTCAAAGAGTTATTCCAGATTGAAGTAGTGGGTTTTTACAGCACGTTTGAATGCAGTGTAGTCCTGAATCTGCCGCATCTGGGCTGGGAGTTTGTTCCATAGAAGGGGACCTTGTGCGTCAAGAGTGGTATCTCCAAATTTGGCTGTCCTGTATTTTGGATGCTTGAGAATAGTGGCAGAGGATGAACGAAGGTTCCTCGCGTTAGATTTAATGCTAATGCGGGCTGACAAATAAGTGGGGCTACAGAGGCTGACGCATTTGTGGGTCGTGGTCTTGTGCGTTATCCGATGTTTAACGGGAAGCCAATGAAGTTTTTTCCTAAAGATGGAAATGTGTGTACGACGGGACTGATTGAAGATATTACGAACAGCATTGTTCTGAGCCACTTGTAATGATTGGATATTGGAGGCTGTGGTGCCCGCTAGGAGGCTGTTGCAATAATCCAATCTAGAATTGATCAGTGCAGTCGACAGAAGGGCACAGTTTTCTTCCGAGATGAATAGTCGAATATAGACTATTCTTTTATTTATGAGACCGCAGCTAGATTTAATGCTGGAGACATGAGACTTCATAGAAAGTTCTTCGTCAAGAACGACGCCTAGGGTCTTGACTTTCTTCTTGACGAGAATGGTATTGTCGGCAATGTGGAAACTAGCATAGTTGGAGTCGAGTTTCGCCCGGGTGTTTTTAGATGCCACGATGAGGAGTTCAGTTTTTTGTCGTTCAGGGCAAGTGAATTGCAGGCCATCCAATCTTGTCTGCCTTTGTATATTTTATTGATGGTTACTGTATCGCTGCTATAGGTGCCACTTAGCTGTATGACCACCTGAGTGTCATCAGCGTAGTTCGTGTATTGCACTGATCGAACCATGCATAGCGCCGCCAAGATTTGTGAGCAACATGTTCCTGGTTCACCGAAAAAGACAAAGTGAGACCAGTGATAAATCTAAAGCACATGAACAGCTGGGTGGCCTACAACCACTTCAAAATGCAAGGAATCCACCAGCTCAGAGATACGCTCAGACAAAACGACTGGCTGGCGAGGATAGACTTGAAAGACGCCTATCTTACGATGCCTGTACAGAGGGATTTCCATCCATTCCTAGCATTCGACTGGGACGGGCAATTATGGCAGTTCGCAACGATGCCCTTTGGGCTCTCCTCGGCGCCGTGGGCATTCACGAAAGTGATGAAGCCGGTAGCCGCAGCGATCAGAGGGAAAGGAATTTGCATGATTATATATCTAGACGACATCCTACTGATGGCCGACAGCAGAGAGACTCTAGTCTACCAGACCGAATAGGTAGTACACATCTTAACTTCGTTAGGTTTCCTAGTGAACTGGGAGAAGTCGGAGATGGCTCCGGCGAGGAGGATAGAATTCCTGGGGTTTATTATAAACACCAGGTCGGCGACACTGGAACTCCCAAACAAAAAGATCAGAGACATAAAGAGAGAAATAAGAGCATGACTCAGCAAAACGAACATATCACTCCGCACCATAGCGAAAGTAGTAGGCTTACTAGCGGCATCAATACAAGCAATCTTCCCAGGGCCATTACACTACCGAGCCCTTCAGAGGCTGAAGATACGGCATCTTCAGCAAGGTCTACACTACCACCGACTGGTACTCTTAGATCAAGAGTCCAGGACAGAGTTGGAATGGTGGTTAGCGAACATGGAGGCCTGGAACGGCAGAGCCATCCTCGGCGACTGCCCAGACATGATAATAGAATCAGATGCCAGCAGAGCAGGCTGGGGAGCCCGGTGCAGGGATCTCCAGACAGGAAGGGAATGGAGTGCATCGGAACTCCAATTACACATAAACTGCCTAGAGTTACTAGCCGGATCCCTTGCGATCAGGGCATTTACGAAAGGGAAAATGAACTCCTGTATCCTGCTAAAAATGGACAACATTTCGGCAGTCAAATACATCAACCATTTAGGAGGGACAAGGTCCAAATTGCTGGCGGAAATAGCCAAGGATTTCTGTTATTCCTGCCTAGAATCAGGGATCTCGGTGGTAGCCGAATACTTACCAGGTTCGTTGAATGTAGTAGCGGACTGGAACTCCAGACAAATCTCAGACTCCAGCGACTGGATGCTGGACCGGACGATTTTTCAGAAACTGGAAAAGATCTGGGGCCCAATATACACAGATCTGTTTGCGTCCAGGCTGAACGCTCAGAAAGAGAGATTCAGTTGGAGATTGGACCCAGCGGCAGCCGGAGTGGACGCTTTCCTACAAGATTGGAAGGAACACACGCTTTACTCTTTTCCCCCATTCATAATGATGAACCGAGTACTAGCAAAGGTACGCAGAGAGACAGCGGACCTGATAGTGGTAGCTCCGATCTGGAAATCCCAAGTATGGTTCCCAGCACTCATGGAACTATTGGTAGATTACCCGAGAATACTGCCCCAAGGAGAACACCTCCTCACGGACCCAGCTGGGTCATATCACCCTCTGAGAGTGAAGGGGACACTGCCATTGATGGCGTGCAGGATAGCAGGAGACGCTGGAATCTCCCGGGCATTTCGTCACAAGCTGCAAGTCTCATCGCAGAGTCATGGGCTCCATCAACTCGAAGGAGCTACGACGCAGCTTGGAACAAGTGGTCGACATGGTGCAGAAGGAAAAATATTCATCCCGTTTCTGCCCCTCTAGTTGAGATCTTGAATTTCCTAGCGGAACTCCTCCAGGACAGCAAAGCATACAGAACAATAGGGGTATACAGATCTGCGATATCAGCAAGTCACCTACCCGTGGAAGGAGTACCGGTGGGAGAGAACGTAGCAGTAATTTGGCTACTAAGAGGAATAAGATTCAGGAAACCACCGCAGCAGAAGTATGAAACTCTATGGGATGTAGCAATAGTATTGAAACTATTTGCGGACTGGCCCGACAACAAGTATCTGTCTCTAGGACAGCTGTCTGAAAAACTAGTCATGCTACTATGCTTGGTGTCATGCAGGAGAGTAGCATATGTGAGAGTCTTAGAAGTGAATAGGAGAACGTACAGGCCGGAGGGCGTGACGTTCAGCTTAGCCAGAAGAACTAAAACAGATTCTAGTACCATCACTTACCCGTACATGCAGGAACCCCCGAAATGGTGCGTAGCGGCATGTATAAAGGAATACGAAAATAAAACAGCCGAACTAAGATTGGCAGGGACGACTCAATTATTAATTGTGCGCAGAAAGCCACACAGAGGAGTAGCAACAGCCATCATAGCATGGTTGGTCAGAAACATTATGAGTTTAGCAGGCGTAGACATGACAAGATTCCGGGCACACTCAGTCAGGGGAGCGATGGCCTCGAACGCACTAGGACTACGCGCACCATTACAAGACATCATGAAAGCCGCAGACTGGGCTAGTGATACGACATTCAGAACGTTTTACTACCGACCTATTAATGCAATGGCAGGAGTAGTAGTCAGAAGCTTTGAACAAGCTTAATGCTCGCCTCCGTCTTGACATAGAATGAAGATTCCCCCTGCTAATAGCGCAGGGAGCTCTTGATTCTATTAAAGACAAGGAGGCGAGCATTAAATTCCCATCCCGAATACACAATGAATGCAATAATGAAATACATGTTGTCAAGTACTGTCGATAATTAACATGGCTATTTCTTCCAGAATAGGGTGTGTATTCCCGCCCTAACGTATACCATTTTGTTTCTTATTGTTTTAGGAGATGAGCAAAAGAACAGCTGAAAGCCCGAATCAGAGCAGGTCACCTAGAACAGCTTTGAAAGCTCGCATGTGAGAGATCAAACTGGTACAAAGCAGGAAGTTCAGCACAAGTTCAACAGTTGAGTGCGCAGTTAAAGAGAAAGGACACATTCAAGCAGTCAAAGAAGAGGAAGGACAGAGGAATCACTGTGGTAATTCCACCAATAAAGCCCCATCGAGTCCTATGTACTCATAAAAAATGGGGATTTTTTTTCTTCAAAATTCTGAATTTATTAAGTTTTTCACCAAACAGAGTAGTTGAGTTACATTTGCAATCGGGGCATTTCAATACTTGTTTACATTTTCATTTTTTCGCAGTTTCCCAATGATGTTCAACTTTAAACATTTAATTTAGCTTTCCAACTGGTCTGTTTTTACCCCTCCCCTTTCTCCACCACCCTCAGCCGAGTTTCAGAAGAGAATTTGCATTTCACAAGTGTACATAATTGTTGCTTGAGGCACATTCCGCTATATCATCGACCTTTGTCCAGTTTCGGTAGCCATAGAGTCACTAGATTCAGGGGCTCGGGATGCCGTGGGACGCATCTCACATTAGACATTAATAAGGATAATCGGCAAAACATCTACAAATGTTCCTGCGACTATGTGTTCGAAGAAGATTCAGGCAAGTATGCCTCCACAAAGTTGCTCCACATCATCTCATTCCGGGCTGCTTTTCCATGGAGTGCGGCGGTAATTAGTTCCATCGTGTAGATGTTGGTCGCTAATCCGACCCACTCTCTGAAGGTGGGGACTAGGTCCGCCTTCCACTTAATGACCAAACATGGCTTTGCAGTAAGTAGCAGTGGTGCCGCTATACCTTTTACTCTGGTCATCTTGCCCTCACACAGCTCGAGGCCGAACAGCACCAGGAGTGTTGTGGCCTCTCGGGAGATCCCATCCACCTGTTTGATTCAGCCTAGGACCCCCTCCCAGTTTGTCTGGGCCCGGGGGCTCTTCCACCACACATGCCAATAGCCCGCCCTCTCCCCACACTGACGCCAACAAAGTGGGCTCCTTGTCTGAAACATTTTCGATAGTCTATGAGGATCATATTGCCACCTTTGGAGGAGTTCAATGTCGTGGAGTTTGTATTGCGCTGCTATTGATACCTGGGAAGCTCCCATACAAATACTATTCCAATCCTCTGGGTCCAGTTCTACATCCACGTCTCGTTCCCATCTATGTTTCTGTCGAGCCCTTCCCTACTTCCAGAAATGCTCTATACATACCAGAGATCGTGCCCCTGGTCCCTGACATCGTATCCAAAACCCTGTTTCTCCACAATTGTCCAACACTCTCAAGGCGCGCGCCGTACCATGTTTGGAATCTAGCATGGTCGTGGATTTCTTCCCGTATACCCAGGGACCATATGTGGCTCAAGGGGGGAGGGCCACATAGTGACTCCTTTCATATCTGCACCTTCTCTCCAAATCTCCCATATTGTGCCCAGTATAGGGTGGGTCCGGAGACTACGTGTCAGTTTATGTCTAGGGACCCACAGCCACTCCGCCACTATGACCGGGGTTAGGCTGTGGTTGTCCAGGTGTTCCCATTGTAGATCCTTCCTCCCTCTCAGATGGGGGACCAGCTCCCGCAGTTGCGCCGCCTTGTAATACAGCAGAGGATCAGGGAGGCCTACTCCACCTTTTTCTTTGGGTAAGAGTAGGATTTCATATGATATCTTAGGCTTTTTCCCTTGCCATAAGTATTTAATGATGGCTCTTTTCACTTTGTTAAAGAATGTGTCTGGAAGTTTTATGGGGAGCATTTGGAACGGGTATATGAACCTTGGGAGGCAGACCATCTTTATCGCATTAAGCCTACCCATCCAGGAGATCGTGAGCTTTTGCCATTTCACTAGATCACTATGGAAACCAGCCAAGAGGTGGGGGAAATTCGCTTCATACATATTTTCTAAATTTCTGGTTAGATTTATAACTAGGTACAGGAGGGCATTACTCTCCAGAACTAGTCCGAGTGTGTAGAGGGCGGAGGTGTCATCGGGAGTGAGCTCTTTCAGCAGGAATAGCATCAATTTTGACCTATTAATTTTAAAGCCTGAGAGAGCACCATATTCCTCAATTAGGAGTATGGCCCTGGGTATGGTCGTCAATGGGTTTTGGACGTGAAGTAGGATGTCATCTGCATAGAGGCCTACTTTGTATTCCCCGCAGCCATTTGTAGGCCCTCCACCTGCGGATCCGCCCTTAGAATTTGAGCAAGGGGTTCTACAGAAAGGGCGATCAGCCCTGCCTCGTACCTCGTACCTCTACTCAGATCAAACCAACTGGAGTATTCTGAATTTACCATGACAGCGCCCCTAAGAGATGTATATACTGCCTTTATCCCCCTACGGAGGCTAGGGCCTATTCCGATCTTCACTAGGACTGCTTCCAGAAAACTCCACTCTACTCTGTCGAATGCCTTTTCGACATCAATAGACAGGAGCGCCAGGTTGGTTGCCATTCTCTGCGATTCATGAATAAGGTGAAGTGTCTTGCGCTTCGTGTCTGCGCCTTGTTATCCTAATATGAATCCGACCTGGTCTGCGTGAATCACTGAGGGCATATGGCCTTCTAATCTGGAAGCCAGTACTCGGGTGTATATCTTTGCGTCTACGTTAAGAAGGGAGATAGAACGGTAGGATCCACAATGTTTGGGATCTTTGCCTTCCTTTGGGATCACCGAGATTAAAGCTTGGGAAAAGGAGTCAGGGGCCACCCCGTTTGTAGGATGTCATTAAATAAATCTACCATGAAGGGGAGGAGGGGAGTTATACAGGTTTTATAAAATCCCGCTGTATAGCGGTCATTTCCCGGTGATTTCCCCAAGCCTTTTGATTGCCCTTTCTACTTCGTCTGCCGTAATCGGCGACTCTATCTCTTCTACTGTTTCTCGAGTGAGTTTCGGCATATCTACTCCCTGCAAGTATTGATCAACCTCCTCCTGGGCTCGTCCTATTTCTGATATATAGAGGTGCTTGTAGAATTTTATGAATGCCTCTGTGATTCCCTCCGGGTCCGAGATCTGTGTCCCGTCTCCCTCCTCAATGGTCGTGACCCACCTTTCCGCCTGCTGCCCCCGTAGTCTAGCCGCCAATAGTGCGTCTGCTTTGTCACCCTTCTCATAATGCTTCTGCTTAAGAAACTGAAGTTTGTGAACCACCAGACCTTCCTCTAGGCGTCTTAATTCCTCCCTTTTGTGTACTGCCTCAGCAGCTTTTTCAGCCCGGTCCTCCCCAGTATTCCCCGCTGCTGCGTCTAGCTGGGTGATCTCCTTCCTCAGCCTTTTTTCTATTATAGCCCTTTCCCTCTTCTTCGCCGCCCCTTCCTTAATCAGGGCACCCCTCCACATTGCCTTTCCCGCCTCCCACACCGTTCTCTTTGAAACCCCTACCGTGTCATTTATTTTGAAGTAGTCTTCAATCTCTCGGGTCATCTCCGTTCGAAAGATTGGGTCTTTCCATAGCGATTCATTGCATCGCCATTTCGCATTTTTGGTTGGTAGGGCTGCCAATCTAATACCGACCATAACTAAGTCATGGTCTGACCATGAGATTGGAACTATATCGGCTGTGCTGGTGACCTCACAGATGTCCTTTGTTAAATACATGTAATCAATCCTATTGTATGTTAGGTGTGGGGGTGAATAGAAAGTGAACCCTTTTTCCTTGGGGTGCAAGTTTAGCCAGGTATCTTGCAGACCATATACTGACATAATTTCAATCACTTCCGCTCGGCCACCGTCTGGCGGAGGACCGGCATCTGGATTGTCTGCCTGTCTATCCATGGCAGGGTCTGCCCATAGATTGAAGTCTCCCCCCAAGAATGACATGACCCGCTGCCTCCAACATCAGTTTCAGGACAGTACTTTTCAGAAAGCGGGATTGACCGGCATTAGGGGAGTATAGCGTCCCCAGAGTGAGGGTAGTTTTGTGAATTCTGCCCACCAGCAAGATGGCTCTGCCCTCCTGATCGGCCCGGGTCTGAGTGACCTCAAGATTTAGCCCCTTTCTAGCTAATATGCCCACACCAGCCTTTCTCAAGGGACCCGAGCTTCAGTATTCAGAGCCCATCCAGGTGTACAAAACTTTGCATTCTTCCCCCCGTACATATTTGGTCTCCTGGAGGAAGAGCACATCCAAGTGTGCTCTCTTGAATTCCCTGCACACCAAGGATCTTTATTTCAGTGAGTTCAAGCCCTTCACATTTAGCATGCCAATCCTGAGCATCCCGTGCCCGCTAACTGGGGGCAGTGCCGCCATCGTACGTTAGTCTGCTCTCGTTTTTATGTGGACGTCCCTTGCAACAATGGCTGATTTCTCTGCACCCATGATCCTATCTTTCAGGTTCCTTGACTCTGCCCATTCCCTTTCCCCAGCTCCATCCCTCCTCCCCTCCAGCCAGCCTCGGACGACCAGTGTGGAACGTGCAACCCATGGTCCAAACTTTAAACATCACAACTAATCATGAGCCCCTCTGACCCTCCCCCCCATTTATTCCCATACACCCGAGCCTTCTTGCCCTTTACAGTTTATTTCCACAATGTCCTCCCCGAGGTAAACATCTGACCATAAGTGTCGTGGCTGGTTCCACATGGGTTAACTCACCATGAAGGTCACCTTCGAAGTATTTTACCCACGGTCCGCACCGCCATAAACTACGTCTTCCACCTGAATCGACTAACAGCAAGAGCCATGTTCAGGCCCTCTGCATCCTCAGGGGTCCCTCCTTCCTGTAACTTTAATTGTCTCCATTGTAGCACTTCCCCTGGCCTCTGCTGTTCGATGTTTGTTACCATCAGGGCTCTACACCTGGTGAGGCGTTCATCCTCCTGTTTTTCCTGGATCCCGGGAATTTCTTACGTCGTGGCCCTTGAAGTCTCCATTGTTGATCCTCACGGGGTCTCTCCTCTGGGTTCCGTTCATTATCTTGGTTGCCCACCAGGTCCGTTATGCAAGCCCTTTTATCCTTGTCTGTTTGCAGCTGAACAATACTTCCCTCATATTCAAACGTGAGGGAGAAAGGGTACCCCCACCGATATCGGATTCCCTTTTCTTTGAGCCATTTGGTCAAGGGTATGCATTTCCTCCGCATGGCCAGAGTGAGCGAGGATAAGTCTTGAAAAATCATCACTCTAGCTGTATCATGGAGGATTTGAGGGGTGTTCTTGGCCTTCTCCAGAATTCTCGCTCTATCAGAGTAATTATGGAATCTCACCAGTACCGTCCTTGGGCCACCAGGAGTCCCTTCCACTCTATGATGCGGTCGATCTTGGGCTCGTCCACCGTGTCATCATCAAATAAGGTTTTTAGAATCGCATGAAGGGACCTTTTCAAGTCTTGTTCCGTTTCTCCCTCTCGTGCTGGTATCCTAAAGATCCTCAGGTTATTGCGCCTTTCGCGATTTTCCAAATCATCCATTTTCGGCGAGCACTCCTCTTCCCTCGTCTCGATGTCTGCAAGCCTCTGGTCTATTTGTGATTCGAGCGTATCTATGGAGGTTTGGTTGGTCTCTACCCCTACAAGCTCCTCAAGCTTATCAATTCTGTTTGTTATCTTGTCGATCTTTCCCCGATGTCCACCCTCGTCTCCTCATCTCACTGAGGACGGCTGCCACGTCGGCCTTTGTTGCGGCCGCTTCTGTTCCTGGTGTTGCCATGTTAGGACTCAACCTGGGGTCCATTTCAGAGTCGAGTAGGGAGTAGCAGTTTTCGGCGAGTTTTTGGCTTGTGCCCATGCGCCTTTCGTTCCGTGAGCCGCAGACTTGGGGTGACAGATTCTTCTTCTCGTCAGTATGTGGCCTTTCAGGCGGGTCATCCGCAACAATGGTCTGTCTGTGAATCACGGTTAATTTTCTATCGGTGCCTGGAAGTTTCCCTCCTTTATTTTCCACTATCAGTGTGGTGTCCCAAGGGAGGCACACGCCTCTCTGGTCTTTGAGAGGGCCCAACCCCTCCATACACTCAGTTCAACGTTTAGTGGCGAAGGAAAGGGAATGTAGTCTGCTCGGGGTTCGCCTTTCTTTTTGATAACAGTGAGTAGTTAGGTGTTGTATCGGAGTGGTCTCACCAGGATCTGACAGTCTCATTTGGTGCTATATGGCGTGGGACAAGGTTACCACAGGTCTCCAAGGAGGGTACACTCCCCGTGTCCAGGGGCCCAACCCTCTATGTGGACCCTAATGCTTCAATGGTCACCTTCCATTCCTCACTGCGTATATTGTTAACATGCTTTGCAGATGTTGAGTTGGTGGGCCTCTGGTCGTTTATGTTCTGGAATTCCGGCCTATCGGCTGGAGCATTAAAGTTGACTGCGTGAGGGCAGGTGGTCTCCTAGGGATTCCTTGTACAGTAGCGGGTCCGTCTACCTGCACAGTGCATTGCGTAAGTGTCCAGTTCCATGAGAGAGAAGGGTTTCTCTGTTCCCTTGGGTGTTGTGGAGCGCAGCGGATGTTGTAAAGGCATCAGTCCGGCATTGTTTCCCTGCACCAGTGTCTGGGGGGGCTACAGAGTGATTCCAGGGACAGTTTCTGTTATGTGGACGCCACTAGACAATGTCCCCCTGCTGTGCGGCACTCCAGGGCTTACATTGCGCTTTGTTCTCCTCTCACGTGGTATGTATTTACCTTACTCAAGTCAGAATAGTCGTGTGCCTTTTGGGCTCAGAGTCCATCTTCTAAGCGTGTAGTATTTGGTCAACTCCAGACAGACCTATGCCATTGTTGCTAGGGGCCCGTGGTCTGGCCTTTGTATTGCTAACGGGAGCGGGCCTCTGTGAAATTTTTAGCCGCCCTCGGTTGGTGCGCGTTTGTGTTATCTGAGGTTACCCAGTGAAAACTTTGTTGGGGGATCTGCTTAGAAGCGGTTCCTGATGTCGGGGCGCCTCTACTCAGCTCCGAGGCTTTATTTGTTCAGCCGCGTCTGTTGGGCACACAGGGCATTCTGGTCGTGGCAAAAAATGGGGATTTATAACACCACCGCCACTTGTAATCCACTGTTAATTCTGCCGGAACAGGTGGCAGTAACGATAATTCCGTTGGGCGTTATTCAGGCAGATTTACCGCCGGAATACCACCCAACTCGTAATGAGGCTCATAATATGGTTAAAATGTGCTTGAGTGCCTACCGCAAATCCTGATTGGATTTCAGTCCTGGAAAAAACAGACATGTGTTGCAAACTACATATGATTCATAGAAACCTGCTTTCCGGACAGCATACAGAACTGCCACCCTTCATACATCAAGTGAAATCCTACTTTGTACAGCTAAAGCCGTTGGTCAGCCTCAGCATTTTCTGTGGGCCATAGTGTTAATATTAGTTTTCATTTTTTGCTGTAGTGTTGTTGTAAACACTGTCAGCGTGTTGTACATAGCCATACTATGGCAGAACAGATTTCCTATGTAGAAATTAGAAGGTTCCATGACAATAAAGAGAATGACTTTAGTAATGAAAATGATGTATGAGATTAATGGGCAGAAGGACTTAAAGTTGATTTAGCAAAACTATGTGTAGGCAGGGTAAGAAAAATAATAGTAGGTCCGTTTTGACCTAGTTAAAACAGAAGAACAACTTTATAAACATTGAGAACAAAAATAATAATAAGACATGGAATGTGAATCAGGATTGATGGATGTGCTCAAATCACTGAAACACGGTCAGGGCCATGACCTTTTCAGAAGGGTGCAGGGACCCCTATCAATGTGATGTAGGCAGCCTGCTAGGGCATTGCCAGAACCTTTCCTACCCCAGAGGTGGTTTGAGGGAGTCGAGAGGGACCTCAGTCAGACTACTCTCTGTGTTCGAGTGCATGCAGGAATATTCGTACCACTGTCCTGAGTGCAATACCTTTCAGCCTCTGTTCTGACCGGGTCACATCTTTACCTTGCAGAACTACCATTCCTAGGAGCGCCTGAGCAGCAGAGAGGAAGGCCTGGAGCGAAGAAGCTGAAACCAAAGAGCTGCCCCAGAACGCCCGCTAACGAATATCTCAGCCATGAGAGGCCTCAGTTCCAATTTAACAGCACACAGTGACGATTCCGGGTGTGATGTAGGAGCCTCCGTTGGTGCAGAGTCTCTGAAGGGGCGTAGACCTGCTTAGGCCTGAGGGTCGCAGCGCAGCGGAAAGAACTATACAAACCACTTTTTCTGGTGCACAAACCCAGACTGGCGCCAAACCGCTCTTTCCTGTGATTCCTTTATTTCTGGCTACCGCCCCCCCAACACGTGGCCCAGTCTCCCGTGATATCACATTCTTCACAAACTTAGAATGCTTTTTCCCACAATAACAGTAACATTGCATAACATCTTCAATGTCTATTCTAGTCTCTTAGGGGCATGACCTGGCCGTGTTTGAACGGTGATAGACGCCCTGGATGACGTACCCTTTGAGGCGGGATGATGGTTGCGGCCTCTCCCTCAGATGTTAGCGGGGATGGGCTCTCTCCGTCTCTGTCATGACCGCAGCCTCCAAGGAGTCAGGTTTAGCCCAACTGCCTCGGAAGCTGGGTCACAACTTCATTTCCAGGCACCCATCGGCTCCCATAGGGGCCTTATGGACCTTGTCCTGGCGCCAGTGGCGCCAGGCTCATAAGGGGACTCAGTCCCGGCACAGGACGTGCCGGGCTCATGATGTAAGGAATGGTGCTTGGGTCGACCTACCTGCTGCAGACCATGCTGCTCACTCACCTGCAGGATGAAATCCTCATCCATCCATGGCTGGAACTACTTTACCTTCTGGGTGTGGCCAGCACCACTCCCTGGGACTGGATACTGGAACTACTATTCTGGAAGCTGGGACTTCTTAACTGGGCGAGGCTGCTGTGGAAGGAGACACCTAAGCTCTCCAGTAAGCTATTTAAACCACGCCCGATCAAAGCAACGTGCTTCGCGTTATTCTGCAATAGCAGCAGGACGCTCACCGTGTCAGCTCCAGAGAATCTTCAACTTCTGCATCTGGGGAAGAGAAATCCGCAATCTTACCTTCCGAAGTACCATCTTCGTCTTCAGCAGCATCTGAAAAGGGAAAAGAACACCAGGTTAGCACGAGATAAAAACCAGCGCAGCACTTACCCAGTCCATCGGTGCATCTCAAGCCACGGGCTGCAGCTTTCCATTTTTTTCCGGCACCCTGTGGAAGCAAAGACATTGGTTAGTAAACCTCTGTGAAACTTTCCTTACCTGCGCTGCATTCTTCTCGCCTCCGCCAACGCTGCTACTCGCATCTGCAAAACAAAAGGACATCATTAAGAAATACAAAACTCCATCTATACGCACGTGTTTTGGGCAGCGCTCATCTTTCTCACTCCTCGGTGCATTCCTCGACATCCATTTTTCGACCCAGCTGCTTCTGCGACCTGAAAAAGGAAAAGAGACATTAAGAAGTGCTTTTAACTTCGAATTGACATTTTCTACTTACTTGCCTGCAATACCTTCGCCATTCCATCGCTCTCCGGACCTCCATATTCAAGCAATCGCCGTTCGTGCTGCTAACAACGGCCTTGCTCCAAATCTTCATCCTCTGCAACCAAGAGGCTGGACAATTAACCAGTGAAGTAACTGGCTTCGGCGCCCCTGCACAGACGCAGGATGGAGAGCTCCGCTTTCACCTACATAAGGTGAGCACCTTTAGCCTACGAACTACTTGGGAGTACCAGGAAGGGGAGGCAGTTTACCCAGTCAGGCTTATATATCCATATTAACCCCTTGCTCTCATAATTGCAGACACCTTACCCTTCAGATCAAGATCTCAGTGAGGAAAGGGCCTTTCCAGGGTGGCATTCGAGGCCTGCGCGTGACCCTAGAAGACTCAGAGAACCACCAGCCCAGACCTGCGCCTCCGAGGGATTCAGGTGAGCGTTACAGAACGCGAAGCCTACCGCAATTTTCCCACCCAGGCGCAATGGAAACCTCGGACACAGATCAAAAGGCTCAATTGCTTGGGGAACTAAGAGCAGAAGTACACGCATCTCGCCAAGAAACAAATGCTTTACGAAGGGAGTTGATCATTGCCAAGGAACGGACGGATGATCTGGCCAGACAGTTGCTACAGGCTCAAGCGGGACAGACGCCACTGCCTCCCTATGGAGGGGGCGGCACTCCTACAACCTCAAGTAATCCGGTGAAAATTAATCTGCCAGGGAATGTGCCTTTGGCCCCGCCTGAACGTTTTTCCGGTGATCCAAAGCGATATGCAGTATTCATCAATCAATGCCGCTTGCACTTTCTGTGTAGACCCGCCGCATTCCCAACGGACCAAGCCAAGGTAGCGTTTGTACTTTCCTATCTTAGCGGTAGTGCTGCAGATTGGTCCATTCCTCTCGTGACACAGGATGACCCGCTCCTCTATAACTTTCAAGACTTTCAGACCAGTATGGAAAAGTTGTTCGCAAGACATTCACAGGGGCAGGCCTTGGACAATGAACTCCTGTCACTCAGACAAGGTAATCAGGATCTCCTGGCTTACATAGCGTCCTTTAATAGACTGGTGGTTGAGACCAGGTGGCCTGAAGATAAGAGAATCACGCTCTTCTACAGAGGTCTACGTGGGGAACTTAAAGACGTTTTAGCACAGGTGGTTAATCCGCCGCAAGACTGTTCAGATTATATCGACCTAGTAGTCCAATTAGATCATCGGCTACAGAACAGGAAGACCGATCGATCCAGATTTGAAACCCGGGTACTTTCAAGACCTCAGAGCTCCGCTAAAGGGAATGACTCCGTGGAACCAATGCAAATAGGAGTAGTAAAAGGACCATTAACTCAGAAAGAACGGGAAAGAAGAAGGCAATTACAGCTGTGCCTATACTGTGGGAATTCTGGACATTTCCTTCGTGATTGCTCAGTGAAACCGGTCAAGAAGACCGTAGGAGTTTCTGATAAAAATGCGGAGAAACTGAAATCGGGAAACGACCTCGCCCGACAAGCGTAGAGGTCCGCTTGCCGAGCGTTAAAACCAGTTCCTTGACCTCGCATTTGGTAATGCCTATGGTCCTCATAAGTCCAAATAGACCAGATCGCATGCATGCTATCAAAGTATACATTGATATCGGAGCAATCGGTAATTATGTGGACCAAGACTTGGCTATCAGGATGGATCTTCCCCTACGTCCCAAGATGGTAAAGGACGTAATCACTACAGTGGATGGTACTGAAATAGCTTCCGGACCAGTTTCTCATACCACCATGGAGGTAACGTTGTTATGTCAAGACGGACATCGGGAGAAGATCGTGTTTGATGTAATCAAGGCCCCGCAGTTTCAGGTGATTCTGGGAATGCCTTGGTTGGAAAAGCACAATCCTCAGATAGACTGGCGAGCCAAGGTAATTCGGTTTCCAGAATGCGCTTCAACCTGTTATCCTCAGCCCGAAATCAAGCTAGCAGCCATCACTTCCGAGGACCCCCGATTACCTCTGGAATACCAAGAGTTCAGCGACGTCTTTCAGAAAGATCAAGCCAACTTTGTGTTTATGCAGGCGCCTTTTACCTGCCCTGCCTCCGCATCGGTCATACGACTGCCAGATAGACCTAATACCTGGTTCCACCCCTCCGTGCAGTAGAATATATGCCCTCACTGAACCAGAAAACCTCCATCTCAGGCAATACTTGGACCAGTACTTGGCTAACGGATTCATCCGTCCCTCGAAATCCCCGGCTTCCTCAGCTTTGTTCTTCGTCCCGAAAAAGGAAGGTGACCTAAGAACTTGTATCGATTATCGCGCCCTGAACCAGATTACAGTTAAAAACCGATACCCGTTGCCCTTGATTCCTGAATTATTGGACCAGGTAAAAGGCGCCTGCATAAACACAAAGTTAGACCTCAGAGGAGCTTACCATTTGGTACGCATTAAGGAGGGCGACGAATGGAAGACGGCCTTTCTCACTAAATATGGATTATTTGAGTATCAAGTAATGCCCTTCTGACTATGTAACGCACCGGCCGCTTTCCAGTTTTTCATGAATGATGTCCTCAGAGAACTTATTGATGTGTGCGTAGTCGTTTATATTGACGACATCCTGGTATACTCAGCCTCAAAAACTGATCATCGTAGACACGTCACAGCGGTTTTACAGAGACTTCGCCAACACCGCTTGTTTGCTAAACTGGAGAAGTGCACCTTTCACGCAAAGGAAGTGGAATTTTTAGGGTTCATCTTGTCACCCAACGGAGTTCACATGGACTCAAGAAAAGTGGATGCTATCACCAAATGGCCTTCCCCAACTTCCGTGAAAGGAGTACAGAGCATGCTGGGCTTCGCTAATTTTTACCGAAGGTTCATTCCTGAATTCTCTCGGGTAGTCCAACCTATCACGGCTCTTCTGAAAAAGAATAGAAAATTCGAGTGGACTCCAGAAGCCGAACAAGCCTTCCAAGAATTAAAAGCCAAATTTATCTCTGCTCCAGTCTTAAAGCATCCCCGTCCAGAACTTCCCTACATCGTCGAGACAGACGCTTCCAGTCTTGCAATGGGGGCGGTGCTGTCACAAAGAGACCCCGAAACGCACCAGTTACACCCTGTAGCCTTTTGGTCTCGCAAATTTTCGGCTCCTGAGATCAACTACACAATTACGGACAAAGAACTCTTGGCAATTAAGTCCGCCTTTAAGGCCTGGCGGCATTATCTTTTGGGAGCCCGGCACACAGTAACTGTATTCACGGATCACCGTAACCTCCAGTACCTGAAGTCAGCTAAAGCTCAATCTTCGAGGCAACTACGCTGGGCTTTATTCTTCGCAGGATTCGATTTTATAATCACATATCGACCAGGCGTTAGGAACGGAAAAGCAGACGCCCTTTCCCGGATAGGGGTAGACGAACTTACAGCTAATCCGGAGCCGGTGCCAATAATTCCTGAACAAAAGATACTAGGAGCAATCAACACACTATCCCTCGAAGAGATTAAAGCAAGGGTCAATCAACTCATAACTCCAGAGGATTCATCGAATTGGCAATTGAAAGGAAAGGATTTTACAATAGATCAGAACCTATTGTATTTCCAAGGAAGACTATTCTTACCCTGCGTTGACTTACAAAAACAGGTCATCACCTGCTACCATGATTCTCTAATGGAAGGACATCCTGGAGTTGCCAAAACCTCAGAGAAAATTAAAAGGCATTTTTGGTGGCCATCTTGGAGGAAAGATGTTAAAGAGTTTGTGGCTTCTTGTGGTATCTGCGCACAAAACAAGAGTCAGAAGGAAAAACCAGCAGGATTACTACATCCAATAGACATTCCACCAGGCCCTTGGCACACGCTCTCGATGGATTTTATCACGGATTTACCCCCTTGCTCCGGATACAACACAATTCTAGTGATCGTGGACCTTTTTTCAAAAATGGCTCATTTTATCCCACTGAAGGGTTTACCTACAGCTTCCATTCTAGCCCGAGAATTTCTTGAAAACATTGTCCGGTTGCACGGTTTCCCTTCAGTACTAATCTCTGACCGAGGGAGCCAATTTATTTCCCATTTTTGGCGGAGTTGTTGTCGTTTAGCACAAATTGATGTACGACTTTCCACCAGCCATCATCCTCAAACCGACGGGCAGACTGAGAGAACTAACCAAACTTTAGAACAATATCTGCGCTGCACGTTGCATCAATCCGAGGGTACTTGGAAAGATGTCCTTTGGATTGCTGAATACGCTTAAAATAATTCAATCCATTCTGGGACGGGAAAAACCCCTTTTTTCCTGCTGTATAGAAGTCATCCTCGAACCTCAAATCTGGACCCACCACAAGCTCTCGGAACACCTGCTGTTGACCATCTGCATTCGACGATAACTCAAGCATTTAAAGAAGCCACAGCTCATCTTCAACGAGCTAAAGAATCATACAAAAAAGGAGCAGACCAACATCGAAAAGAGGCTCCTCAATATCAAAAAGGAGATCAGGTCTGGCTGTCCACTAAACATTTATCTTTAAAAGGGCCACGCACCTTCAACCCAAGATATTTAGGACCCTACTCGATCACGGCCGTGATTAACCCAGTGGCTGTCAAACTAGAATTACCTACTTGAATGAAGATACATCCTGTCTTCCATGTTTCTCTCCTGAAACCTGTGCAACCCGGAACCCGTTTGACTAAACCTCCTGAGCCAATCCAAGTTGACGGGGAATCCGAATTTGAAATTCGAGACATCTTGGACTCCAAAATTTCCAAATCAAAACTATACTACCTGATTGATTGGAAGGGATATGGACCCCAGGAGAGATCTTGGGAACCCTCAGAATATGTACATGCACCTCGTCTAGTCCGAAAATTTCATCGGGCTTTTCCCAATAAGCCAAAACCTCCGGAAAAGACAAGCTTGGGAGGGGCCTTGAGGGGGGGGTGCTGTCATGACCGCAGCCTCCAAGGAGTCAGGTTTAGCCCAACTGCCTCGGAAGCTGGGTCACAACTTCATTTCCAGGCACCCATCGGCTCCCATAGGGGCCTTATGGACCTTGTCCTGGCGCCAGTGGCGCCAGGCTCATAAGGGGACTCAGTCCCGGCACAGGACATGCCGGGCTCATGATGTAAGGAATGGTGCTTGGGTGGACCTACCTGCTGCAGACCATGCTGCTCACTCACCTGCAGGATGAAATCCTCATCCATCCATGGCTGGAACTACTTTACCTTCTGGGTGTGGCCAGCACCACTCCCTGGGACTGGATACTGGAACTATTCTGGAAGCTGGGACTTCTTACCTGGGCGAGGCTGCTGTGGAAGGAGACACCTAAGCACTCCAGTAAGCTATTTAAACCACGCCCGATCAAAGCAACGTGCTTCGCGTTATTCTGCAATAGCAGCAGGACGCTCACCGTGTCAGCTCCAGAGAATCTTCAACTTCTGCATCTGGGGAAGAGAAATCCGCAATCTTACCTTCCGAAATACCATCTTCGTCTTCAGCAGCATCTGAAAAGGGAAAAGAACACCAGGTTAGCAGGAGATAAAAACCAGCGCAGCACTTACCCAGTCCATCGGTGCATCTCAAGCCACGGGCTGCAGCTTTCCATTTTTTTCCGGCACCCTGTGGAAGCAAAGACATTGGTTAGTAAACCTCCGTGAAACTTTCCTTACCTGCGCTGCATTCTTCTCGCCTCCGCCGACGCTGCTACTCGCATCTGCAAAACAAAAGGACATCATTAAGAAATACAAAACTCCATCTATACGCACGTGTTTGGGCAGCGCTCATCTTTCTCACTCCTCGGTGCATTCCTCGACATCCATTTTTCGACCCAGCTGCTTCTGCGACCTGAAAAAGGAAAAGAGACATTAAGAAGTGCTTTTAACTTCGAATTGACATTTTCTACTTACTTGCCTGCAATACCTTCGCCATTCCATCGCTCTCCGGACCTCCATATTCAAGCAATCGCCATTCGTGCTGCTAACAACGGCCTTGCTCCAAATCTTCATCCTCTGCAACCAAGAGGCTGGACAATTAACCAGTGAAGTAACTGGCTTCGGCGCCCCTGCACAGACGCAGGATGGAGAGCTCCGCTTTCACCTACATAAGGTGAGCACCTTTAGCCTACGAACTACTTGGGAGTACCAGGAAGGGGAGGCAGCTTACCCAGTCAGGCTTATATATCCATATTAACCCCTTGCTCTCATAATTGCAGACACCTTACCCTTCAGATCAAGATCTCAGTGAGGAAAGGGCCTTTCCAGGGTGGCATTCGAGGCCTGCGCGTGACCCTAGAAGACTCCGAGAACCACCAGCCTAGACCTGCGCCTCCGAGGGATTCAGGTGAGCGTTACAGTCTCTTCCCTTGGGGGAGTCTCTGGTCGGGCTTCATCTCTGGGTGGTGTTGGTTCTCGGGACTCTTGGGGTGCGCAGTTCTCCTCTGTGGGCCTTGGGCCTTTGGGTCGATTGGGTGCCTTTGGTCCTTTTCGTGAGCTCCTCGGCTCTTCTTCCCACATCGCTGTGGGGACCTTTCTGAAATGGGATATGTTTCTGGTCACAGTTTCACTCCCTCTGGTGGCCGTGATCATGCTGTGGTTCGTGTTGCATACGGTCCATGGTCGGGACTCAAAGTTCAGTGACATCTTCTTAGGTGGAGCCCGGTTCTTGACCAGCACTGTGTCTTCTGGCTGCAACTCCTGGTGGCTAGTGCCTCGGGTGCGGCTCTCCTGTTCATTTCTCCAGACCTGTTTTTCCTCTGTGAGGGGAATGTCTGGATCGGGGGCCACCCAGTTAGGATGTACTGGGAGTTCCGCCTGGATTGGCACCCCGAACATGAGGGCTGCGGGGCTGATGCTGGTCGATGAGTGCTGGGTCTGGTGGTGAGTCAGCAGGAATCTGTATACGGCGGATAGCCATGAGTGGTTGAGTCCTTTTGCCATGCGGATCACCTTATTTAGTGATCCCATAAAAAGTTCAGCGTCCATGTTAGCCTGCGGCCAGTATGGGGTGATCCTCTTGTGTCCTATGTTGAGGTCTTGGAAGAATTGCTGCAGTTCTTGACTAGTGAATGGAGGGTCTTTATCGCTCTTGATCTTGGTCGGGATCCCGTGTGTTGCAAATATCTTCTCAAGCGCCAGGATCATTGTCTCTGCGTTGGTTGACATTACATGTTCGACCTCTGGGTAGCAGCTGAATTCCTCCACTAGGACCAGTATGTATCCTTCTCCTGCAAGTAGTCTTTGCTGACGGCTCCCACCTTTTGTTGCTTCTTGGGGCACAGATGATTGGTTTCGGGGTTTCAGCTTTTCAGGTGGATTGGCAGGCTGCGCAAGTGTCTATGAGGTCCAATACTCGCAGTTGCATGCGAGGCATCCACATTCGGGGGACTTCTGGTATGAAGTTGTTTTTATAATCCCTTGGTGCCCACTGTGAGCTATCTTGAGTGCTCGCTCTTCCAAAACGCTTAGTGGCACAATTCGGTGTCCCTTTAGTATTACCCCTTCAGAGGCTACGGTGAGCTAGTAGCGGACACCAAATATGGCTTGTAGCTTCTCCTGTGCCGGTTTTGTGCGCTGGGCTGCCAGGACAAGGAAGTTTTTCCAGTTCCCTGTCTGGATGGCCTCAGTGGTTCGAGTCAAGACTGTGTCTGCTTTGGTCTCGTCAGCAATTTCTTGCAGTGTGAGGGCCCGTGGTCGGGCACAAAAATGATGTGAGACACATGCTCGTCCGTTTCTGCTGAGTGTTGCCTCTCTTGTTCAGTAGCGGGCCACGGGTGGCGGGATAGATAGTCCTGAGGGTTGTCTGCCCTCGCCCGGTACTCAACCTCAATGTTGTTGGGCTGTAGTTGTAGCATCCACTTCTCGATTTGTGCTGGGGGTGTGGTGCAGAGCCCTTGAAGATGGGGATAAGGGGTTTATGGTCTGAGAATACCTTCGCTGTTTTCCCCAGTAGGTACACCTTAAACTGTCTGCAACCCCAGAGGATTACTAGTGCCTCCTTCTCAATATGCGCATAGTTCTGTTCGGTCTTGGTCAATACGCGGCTAGCCAAAGCGATGGGATGCACATTGCCTTCTTTATCGATTTGAGTTAGCACGGCCCCTAGGCCCACTGGGCTTGCGTCCACAAGGAGTTCAGTGTCTTTTTCAATGTAAAAGAATGCCATGGAGGTGGAGGTGGACAGAGAGTCCTTGATTTTTTGAAACGCCTGTTTGTGTAGAGGCGACCATTCCCATTTCTGGTCTTTCTTCGTGAGTTCGCAGAGCAGACTTGCCAGGGTAGCAAGGTCTGGGATGAATCTGGCACAGTACGTTGCCATGCCCATGAAGCTGCGTACTTCAGTGGCCGACAGTGGGACTTGGGTGTTTTTGATGTCATTCACCTTTGCTGGATCTGGTGACACCCCTTTTTGCCTTGAAGATGTAACCGAAGAAACAGAGTTCTTCCTTGCCGAATTCACACTTCTCTGTGTGCAATGTGAGCCCTGTGTCTTCGAGTCGTTGTAGAATAGCCACTAGGCATTTGTGATGTTCTTTTCTGTTGGTTCTGTACACGATGATGTCGTCGCTAATGTTCGTCGTGCCTTCAAGGCCGTTCAGGACCTTCCGGATCTCATTTTGGAAAACCTCGGCAGCTGAGGAAATTCCAAAGTTCAGGCACTTGTATCTCGAAGGTGGTGATATATCTCGACTCCTTTGCTAGTCGGAGTTGGTGGTACCCCGACCTGAGGTCAAGTTTGCTAAACAGCGTGGCGCCTGTCATGTCGACGATGAGTTTATCAATGGTTGGTGTGATGTGCCGCTCTCTCCCGATTGCTGCGTTTGGGAGCCTCATATCTATACAGATTCTCACGGCGTCTGGTTGTTTGGGCTTTCTTCGCTACCACCATGAGGGACACCCACGGGGTCGGTACTGAGGTTGTCTCATACTTTTTTAGTTTATCAAGTTCTTTTTCAACAGCTTTCCTCATGTGGAAGGGTATCTGGCTGTGTCTCACGGCTTTGGGCTCAATGGTGGGGTTTATGTGTTACTTGATGGACCTGCCTCATAGGCAGCCGATGCCCTGGAACATTTAGTGGTGCTTTTTGAGCAGGATATTGAGCTCTGCAGGTTGAATGCTGAATGCGAAGTGGATTAGTTGTAGCTTTTCTGCTGTTCTGCAGCTTAGGAGAGTCTTGCACCCAGCATCCACAACATATATTCTTGCTCGGCAGGCTGTTTTTGTTATGGGAGAGGGCTGACAGGAAGGACCCTTGCACCGGTAGCGGTTTCTTGCAGCCATAGGCGAAGAGCTGCACCTTCCTGTCGTGGAGTGTTGGTTTTGGGTCGAGCTTGTTGAATTCTCTCGTTGGCATCACATTGACAGTTGCCCCTGTGTCGATGACTACTTTCATTGGTCTGCCGTCCAAGATGACAGTGCAGGAGGGCCTCTTTCATTGTCTGGTCATCTTCCCGAATCTGGCCTTTCGTGGTTCTACTGCCAAAATGAGGTGAACCCGGTGTATCTTCTTGCCCGCCTTCCTTAATCGTGCCTGTCGGGCGAGGCACTTTCGTTGCGTTCTTCCCTTTCGCTGCTGGGCGACTCTTGTGCATAGTCCATGGCTCTCACTCTTCCTTCCTTCCCCGGTTGGCAAGTGGGTTCTCGTGGTGCAAATTTCCTTCTGTGCTCCTGCGGCTGTTGCGGTGTCTGCTCTCTGTCTCTTACGCATGGTGGGTGCAAACAGACCGCTGCATAGTGGTTGAGGCGGTTGACTTTCGACATGTCGAACTCCATGCGGGGCATGGTTCCCCTCTGTGCCATGGGCCTCAGAACCATTTACAGGAGCTGTCGCGTCCTGCAGGCTGGTAGGATTGGGCAGTGTTAGGGCCCTTTCCTCCTTCATCTCTGCTGCTCTGCCGTCTCTTGATGACTGCGATCTCCTCGGTTTTCTGGGGGCTGTCTAGCGGTAGATGTTGTATTGCGGCCTCAATTACGGCCACTTGGTCGTCTGTGCGTTCGCAAAGACGTCCCATCTCGAGGATGCGAGACCGTGTCCTTTTTTTGACAGGGTGGCTCTCCTTAGCTTCTCCGACGATATTCTGTTTATGATTTGGAGCCGAATTGCGAATTCTTCATTCAGAAATTCACAGGCTACTACCATCTCTCGTAGGCGTGCGTGGAAATTGTCGACTGTCTACCCTTCGCGTTGTCTGGCCATGCAAAAGTGAAACCTCTCATAGTCTGGGTTGAGGTGAGGCTTAAAATGTGTTTGTCAGCGCTGCTTTGGCTGTGCCGTAATCGTTTGCGTCGCCGGTGTTAGGAAGCGTGTTGAAAAGGCTTAGCGTGGCCGCACCAACGTTGAGCAGGAGGAAAGTGCGTTTCTTTCTGTCCGTGCCGATATCTCTGGCCTTGAGATGCATCTCGAATTGTTGTAGCCAGATACCCCAATGGATGGCTGCACCCTTGGCAAATGGCGCCATGAGGGTGGTTAGCGCAGGGTCTGGGTAATCAGGTTTGGGGTTGATGCTCCTCCTTTCTGATGGGCTCGCCCCTGCCCTCTTCGGGCTTGCATTCGAGCTAGACATGGCGCCGTCAAGGTGTTTTCTTGGTGGGCGGTGTGCGATTGTTCAAATGCCAGGTTCATATGCGGGCACGTGCTGGTCCGCCGACTCGGCGGTGGTGGTATGGTGTGCTCCCTGTGAAGATATTGGTCATGCCCTTGATCGGGTGTAGGAGGTTTTTGCGTGCTGTTGTCCTTCAATGTTTGAGTTCTCAGTGAACCTTCTCATTCTGCTGTTGAACTGAGAGGTTTTTGAGCATGATTATGCCTTTGTGCGTGGAAAGTGTGCAACTCACAGAGAAAAAGTGTTCTCAGAATGTCAACCGAGTTTGGATAAGGTACTCGCATGCACTCACAAGATGCTGTAGTGCCATCTTTAGTAGCACGTGGAGGATGTGGAGAGCAGGCCCCTCTCACCTGGTATTCCTCCAGGAGATGTGGCTGTGTATGTCCTGCAGGCAATTGCTTCCTCATGCTCGGTGCTCAGACCAGGTGTGATCTTGTGCCCCTGACGTTGGAATGGCTGGTTGCGCCGCTCGCGGGTGGGAGCGAGATGATGAAACATTCACAGAGTGTGTGGGACGTTGTTGCTTTGAGGCGTTGCATGCACGCGATGAAAATCAGACTGTTAATTATCTCATAGAACATCGGGGTCTTGAGACTGAGGCTCGCTGTCTTCCGTGCGTGTGCGATGAAGCCAGGCTGTTGAGTGTGCAGTAGAATGTTGGGGGCCTGAAAGCGAGGCTTGCGCACTTCCGGGAGGTAATGCAACGTTCGTAGAAGCAGGGTGTTAGAAGATCAAGACATGGAGGGAGAGAGGTAAGGAACAGTAGATGGGATATGAGAGCTGGAGAGAGAGGGAGTGAGAGGAGGGTACGAAAGCTTGAGAGAGAGGGAGTGAGAGGAGGGTAGTAGTGTAGAATTAGACAGAGGGTGAGAAGGAGACTAGTAGGATTGAAGGGGAGCAAGAGAGGGATGAAGGAAGGAAGGAAGGAAGGAAGGAAGGAAGGAAGGAAGGAAGGAAGGAAGGAAGGAAGGAAGGAAGGAAGGAAGGAAGGAAGGAAGGAAGGAAGGAAGGAAGGAAGGAAGGAAGGAAGGAAGGAAGGAAGGAAGGAAGGAAGGAAGGAAGGAAGGAAGGAAGGAAGGAAGGAAGGAAGGAAGGAAGGAAGGAAGGAAGGAAGGAAGGAAGGAGTGAGTGAATGATGGGAGAGAGAGAGAGAGGGAGAGCAAGAGAGGAGCGAGTGGAGAGAACGTCTGGAATCACTCCTCAGAAGATTGCGACGCTTGAGAATCCTTAGAAAGTCCCAGAGGGAGTTAGTCTGAAAAGGTTTCAGCCTTTAGGTACTTCATTAGACAAAATGTTAGAACCAGACTGTAGGCCTTACTGGGCATTAGCTAACATCAGGAATATTGTGATAAGTAATGCCTGGGCTAGGGTGGAGGGGGCACAGATGGAGGTTGAGGTAGCCATAACAATGACCTTAGCAAGGCCAACCACCACCTTCCCAAAACACCTTTGCTTGAGTTTTAATAAAACCTTGAAGCACATTACTGTGTTATGTGGATTCTTGAGACATCTATGACAACAATCATTTTTCTTCATTACAAGGGTAATAATGTTTTCTGGCACTGAGAAGCAGCTAGGCCATGATTAGTAGCAGCAGGGTGATAAGGCACAGCAGAGATACAGCCATGGAGTGATTCATACCCCGAGGAACATTTACGAGGTCATGAGAACAGAAACATGTCTGATGTAATAAACCTGTTCCCTATTTGTAAGTCTACTTCAAAGGAACTAAAAGATATAAAAGGGGACTGATTTACTCGCTCTGGAGTTCATTTAGAAAGGCATAGATTTTTTAATTATTATTATTATTATTGTAGGGTATTTATGGAACGCAGACCTAGCTTCTGGAAGCAACTGAGCACTTTACACGTCACAGGGGGGAAGTACATGGCGAGGGATCATTACAATGAAGCGAGGAGCTACCAAAAAGGGCGGTCAATTTGGCAGCAAGGAATCTACAGGCAACCAGCTGAGGAAACAGGGATACTTTTGATCACGAAGAGAAGGGTATTTAGCTTCTTACTGGTATGTAGAAGCGTTGGGGTGAGTATGGTGTTGATAGAAAGGAGGTCCCAGAGTCTAGGAGTGTAGACAGAGAAGGCCTGCCCTCTAGTTCTTATCTTCTGCACCAGCGCAGTTCAAGTCTGCATGTGTCCTGCCTTTTGAAGGCTCCTGGAGATGCTGAGCTTCTCAGGGAGGTAGCTTGGGGACGTAAGGGTGGTAGCCATTGATGTAATACGTGTTTTCAGTGCGTACCAATGCAGGTTAATGAGGGTCGGAGTTATGTGGTCGAAATTTGGGAGGCCTTTGATGCGACATGCCGCAGCTTGTAGGCCACATCTCAAGTGGTTGCCAGAAGGCCTTCCAGGAGGAATTGCCACCAGCCAGGCATGAGAGGACCAAGGCTTGCAGAGCACATCTGAAGCGGTTTGCTGGGATGAAGACTTAACTTTCTGCAGGAAGGTGGTACCCTGCTGTTTGTGTCTTCCTTGCTATGTGCTCCTTGAAGGAGAGGTGTCTTTCAATACAGAATCCATGGACTCAGCAGAGGTGGTAAAATGGGGTGTGAAGCTGTCGGGAAACGCAGCGAAGAGCCAGGTTTGGATGTCAGGGTGTTCCGTGTTGGGCAGTAGTGCAAATTTGGTCTTGGAGGGGTTGAGCTTCAGGAGTGGACGAATGCAAGGGGGCTTTGAGCTTGTTGATGCCTTCAATGGAGGAGATATTTAGGTAGAGCTGCATGTCATCTCTGTAGTATGGATGTTGTGAGGAGCCAGGGAGGTTATTTGCTGTTCCATGTAAAGGTTCAAGATCATGGGGGAGAGGATGGATCCTTGTGGCACTCCCCAGGTGTTGGACAGAGTTGGTGATGTGTAGGAATCTATTTAAATACATTTGTGGTGGCTACTGAAGTAGGATTTGAACCAACTAAGGATGGCCACCCTGATCCCCATTGTTAGGCAGAAACCTGTGCAGTTCCCTCTGGGACCACTGCAAAAGATTTAAGACTACAGGGCAGTAAACCCTCTTGGTAGCAGTTTGTACCACACAGATTCACTTGGTAGCTGTGGCTGAGCAGTCAGACTTCCCTCAAGAAGAGTTAGGCAGTATACAGAGTATTCACAATAGGTCAAAAGAACAGAGTAGAACAAGCAAACACTGACCAGAGCTTGGTGTAAAGATATATAATTATTTATTTAAAATCACATCTAATAAAACACACAGGCACTGATATCAAGCAGTTCAAAAACACGGTCACTAAAAGGTATGCACTCCCTTCAACGATTAGTTAGACAAGTGTCATGACGCCTACCTCCAAGGAGCCAGGTCCGACCCAGCAACCCCAGAGGCAGGCATCATTTCCCCCAGGGGAGTGGCAGCGGGCCCAAGCTGGGGCCCTTTGGACGCAGTCCTGGCGCCTTAGGCGCCAGGCTCATGTTGGACCCCTGTCCTGGCGCCTTAGGCGCCAGGCTCATAAAGCTAGACATGTGTTCAAGTGTTTTAATGTGCACTTACCTGATGCAGACCATGCTGCTACATCCAGGCCCTCTTGAGGCCTGAATGGAACTACTTTACCTGTGGGACTACTTTCCACCCGGGTGTGGTCGGGGAAGGATACATACCTGATCGGTGGAAGGATACATACTAGGATCTTCTTCTAAAGCTATTTAAACCACGCCCGATCGGCAACTCACGCTTCGAGTTGTTCTGCTCCTCGCAGCTGGACGCTCACCGTGTCAGCTCCTGCATCTGGACTTCAGCCACGCCTGTCAGCATCCTGGGTCACCTGCAAAGGGAGACGATAGACCTTACCAGCTAAATCTGCACCACGGAGACATCACACCGACGATGCTGAAAAGGAAGACATCATTTTTAAAAGCATTTCGTTACGATCGCTGCAGCGCTGCATTTCACTCACCTTTCCTGGGCGCCTCCATCTTCAGCAGCGATCATCCGGATACACAGCCACTTCCCAGAGCCTAGAGAAAAAGACAAGAACAAAAGGTGAGAGAAGGAAGGGAATAAGACTTACCTGTTGGGTCATTCCCATTTCATTTCGGGTCTTGCCGCTTCCAGGCATTTTCCGGACCCCGGCCCCTATGGGGAAAAAAGACAGACATTGAATGAGCGTATGCAAAGACAGTTCCCGAGCACTCATCCTGAACTTACCTGTCATTTACTGGAACTGGAACTGCACGTTTCACTTCGGGTCGGCGCCATATCTCCGGCATTCCGAACCCCGGCCCCTAAGGGGAAAAAAGACATAAGCATTAGCGCTTGCTGCAATAAGACAATGAACATTATTATCAAGCTTGAACTTTTGAACTTGCAACAGAACTTTACAGCGCCTTACCTGAATAGTGAAGCTCATTTGAACTCCCATCAAACCTCAATCCAGTGAAGTAACTGGGTTTCAACGCGCCCCTGCATCAGAAGCAGGATGGAGAACTCATCCTTCCTGACCCTAAGGTGAGACTACACGGGGAATCGAGGAAGGGTATCGTGGAGGGTTGGAAGAGAGTGGGAGGCTTGAGCATTACTCTGTCAGTAGGTAATACTCCCTTTTCACGCACAGGGGTATATTCCTGTGAGCCAGAGAAGCCAGAGTAGAGGGGCCTTCCTGTCCATCTTCAGAGTCCTGTGCTTCACCATTGAAGAAGCATCAGCACTCGAAGCCAGATCTGCGCCTCTGTGGGAATCAGGTGAGCGTTACAACAAGTCTAAAGTAAAGCAACACTTATTTTCAGACATCGGTGAGCGCTTAACGAAGATGGCACTCTAATCAATCGGTTTAAAAGGGAGAGAAAGGCAGAGCAAAGATAGAAACAGATCCCAACACTTTCAGAAGAACATAGTAGGAGAAGAAGGCAGGTTAAAACCGTAAAGTCAAAATTAACAAGGCCGGACCCACTTTAAGAGGCTCCGGTCGAAATGTGTCCAAGGTCATATGGTTCAAAGTGCCCAAAAGTCTCGCAATTAGTTCAGAAAGAGTTGGACCAAAAGAAAGGGACCAGTTAGATGGTCAAGGCGGCCAGCCCAGTCCAGAAGGTTAAGGGATTATTATTACCTTGTAGCAATCTTTAGAACGGGAGGCCTGGCGGACACGGTACCTTAAAGTGGTGAGAATACTCCAGCGAGGGCAGTTGTTCCTGGCAGCGGATGCAAGTTGGTGCTTCGTCCGGGGGAAGAGAGGATCTCGTCGGGGAGGAGGACAGGAGTCCGTTGCACTGCCAGGGAAGAAACCAGCCGCGGAGTTCTCAGTTAAAAGGAGCGGTCCTTTTATTCACGGTCCAGTGGTAAGTGGCTATCCGGTTGCCGGGGTGCTTGGCACAGGCAATTCGACCACAAGACGTTCTGGGATGCGAGAAAAAGAAGGTAAACTGGTTGTGCCCACCAGTCAGGGGAAGAAGACGCTGCAGCCGGGAGATCTTCTCTGTCGTCGGGAAGTGGTGAGTCGGTTCCGCAGGGCGTGGTGTCATCGTAGCAGGTCGGCTCAGCTACTCCCTCGTCGAATTCTCAGGTCCTGTGGCGACTTCTAAAGTTCCAGTCCCAAAAGCCCTGCTTTTATGCAGCACACCCCCATTCACTCAGCCTAGCTGTCAATCAAACATGCTAAGTGGTGAGCCGGCCGGCTCACCACTTGGGCCAATCACACAAGAGTGCGACTTGAGTTACCAAGGTCACTCAGTCCAGGGTGCCTAAACCCCCTCCCGCACCCCCTGTGGTATGCCCAGCGTGCCACCACTTTTGGAGGCTTCTGTGGAGAAGCCCGTCAAAAAGTGGCACAAAGGGCTCGACTTGGGTTGGAGTTACAGAAGAGAACACAAACGCCATTTTAGAATCGAGCTCTGGCAAAAAATACCAACCAGCGAATTAATATTAAATAAATAAACCGGCGGTATGTTCGAGGCTATGAGAATTAAATAATTAAAGTTGGTAGCCTCGAACAATGGGAAAATCCCATAGAGATATATTTGCGGTCGAATATAAAAAGTAGTATCCACTGCCACCAGCCAAAACTCGATCAGGGGGGACAGAGACGTGCCCCCTCGACTAACAGACCCCGGGGCAATCGAATTGCCCCGACCAGTACGTCCACAATAAGATGGTGTGTACTGGTTTCTGTTCATAATTTGGGACTAGTAAAGCCAATGGTGACTTTACATGCCCTGGGAGACAGTAGTCAGTCCCAGGGTATGGAGGCTATGGTGGGGTGTCACTATGACACCCCTGTATCACTGCATGGAGGGTGCTGTGTAACACACATAGTAAAAACACATGAGACCCTATGGAGTAAAAGACCCCATAGCCCATAAAACACATTAACAGTCAAAGGAACCCCTCAAATCATGTCCAAGAGTGTGTGGAAAAGAGACTCACTCTTGGCAGGAGAAAAAAACAAACTCCAGAAATCCAGCAAAGCTGCTGGGGGACTAACTAGGTTAAGAAATTCAGCCTAAACAGAGAATTCTCCCTAACACCCATGCAGTGTTGTAGAATGCCAGTGAGTGGCTGGTGGTCTACTGTGTTGAACGTGGCTGAGAGGTCTCAGAGAACCAAGAGGCAAGGATGGCCAACACTGAGATGACTAAAGGCACCGATGATCACCTTGATGGTAGCCGTTTACGTACTGGATCTGGTTCTGAAGCAAGATTGGTAGTACTGAAAGATGTTGTTTTTGTCAATGTGTTGCAGGAGTTGCATAGGAGGGAAAGTTGGGTGATAAGGAGGTAGTTGCTCAGGGTGTCTGGGTCCAGTGTTGGGTTCTTTAGAAGTGGGAGGATATGTCCAATCTTGAGGGTCCAGGGGAAGTTGCCTTGAGTGGGGAAGCTGTTGGTGATTGCCAGTTAAGGAAGGAGTCCTTTAGTCGGATGGGTCTTGTCTACGGAGGCAGGGAGGATGTCATCCGTATACGATGTAGCCTTGAGGGAAGTTAGTGTGGCAGTCGGGTCTTCCACGATGAGTGTCTGTAAAGTTTCCCCGGTAGTGGTGGTTTTGCTAGATGGAATGTGTGGTATGCTGTCAATTGTGGCGTTGGTGTCTATGTGCTGGCAGATCATGCTGATCTTGTTGATGAAGAAAGAGTTGATAGCTGTGGATTTCTCAATGAAATACAGCACAAGTGTGTTGGGGAGAGGGTTGATGCAATGCATGATGGCTTTGAAAAGGGCCCTGCTTTCATTGTTGGCCTTGGCTATGGTTTTCTTGTAGTAGATGGCCTTGTCAGTGGTGATAATTCATCTGCATGTAGCGTGGAGTTTCCTGGGCAGGCTGGGGTCGGAAGAACTGCAGAATTGTCAACAAGTCTTGTCTTGTTTCCTGATGGTTCTTTTGTTGAGGTTGATTTCTTCACTGTACCAGTATGTGGAAGGTCTCATCCTTTGTTTCACTAGGGCATGGCGGTTAATGTTCGTTTATGATGGTTATATTGGCTTCTTGGAGAAGTGAGTCACAGTGTTTGTAAAGTGGTTGGGCGTAAATGCTCAACTTTGAACTATCAAGCAAACCCAAACCCTTTAGAGGGAGGATGTGGGGAGTTGTAGGTTCTGTCCACCACCAACCCCAAAACCATTTTGGAAACTGCAATTAAATTCAGAATGATGTGCTCTTACAACCAGCCATTTCAGTTTCCGGTCTGGGAAAGTGTCACAATGAATTCTCAATTAACAGGCTTTTCCAGATGAATTGGGAAATTGTACAGAGGTATGTGTTGCCTCTATGCCTCATAAAGTTGGCATTGCTTGGTTAAAAAGCCTTTGCAAGTATAGCCATAGTTGTCAATTCTCAGCCATGTCATTGGCCTTAAGCCACTCCTGGTTTTTTAACAATATGTTGCATTCTGATAATGTTCGACCCATACTTATGTTGTGGAAGATTAAAAAAAGCCTCAGCATCATAAGTGTTGTTATCTGAGTTAAAGCCCGGGCTGGCTATAAGTTGCCATCCTAGCATAGTACCCAGTCAGCAGATATGACTGATGTCTTGTAAATATTTCCTTATTAAAATCAACCTGCCAAACCGTACATGGTCCCATGTCCGGTATGAAATATTGTGCTAGACCTGCATACTTTTTTGCTTGGATCATTTTGTATTATGTCACTTGCAGTTTCGCTTTTCTCTTAAAAATAGATAAGTACAAGAATGCAAAGAGATGTGAGGTAAAATACTGTGGCTGGCTAAAAGCCTAAAGTGACAGAGGAACATGAGAGCCCTGCAAATGTGCCCCTTTCATGTGTACCATATCAGGTTTCAGTAACCTATTCAGTATTGCCTTCTGGTGCTTTGAATGTAATCCTGCATTTAAAACAGAAAAGCAAAACTACAAGTACATGTATGCATAGAAGAACCAGAACTGGTGTGATAATGATTTGTTATTTGTATAGTGCTTTCGCCGAATCGGTTTACATACAATTATCACCCAACCGAAGTTGGTACTCATTTATTGACATCAGAAGGCAGAAAAGTTGAGTTGGTCTTGCCGGGATTCGAACCTGCAAACTGCAGGTCACACACAGATTACAGCATGGAGTGCTCAATCCGCTGAGATATTTTACCTAATGTGTGCTTCTCATTCCTGGCGTGGGGCACTGAATAGTTCTTCCAGTGGAACCAAAGATCAAAAGATGCAGGAGTTTTTTTTAGAACAATTCTACATTGTATGCAAAAATTGGTAGAAGTGTGTGTTGTATGAAATAAGAAGACGTTTGCGTTTTGTGTCTGTGTGCTTCAATCTTATTTAAAGTGTGCATGGGTTCAGCAAGTCCACTTAAGTGTGTGCCAGGAATAATAATTGTAATAAACTACAAAGACAAAACAATACACACCTGTCACCATATTTTCCCCATGGTTTCAAAACGTACATCACTTGTGTGCAAAATCCTGATTTAATGCACTGGTCGAGGAGTCCAGATTTCTCTAAGTGACTGGAAAAAACAGCGCTCTCCCAAGCTGTCAGAAGGGGGCGGGTCAAAAAGAACAGGGGATTCCTTACAATTGTCAGCACAACGTATGGCTAAAAAACAATAGGGTCAACCAGTTTTAGTTTGAGAATGTAGTAAAAACGGATCTCCAGGTACAGTTTATGCATTTTTACGCTGGAAATACAGTTATATTTATTATTTACATCTAGCCCGGCGTTCAGAGGGCTATCTTAATCGAATACTGTATTTTCGTGCAACAGTGGATTCTGGCACTTGTAGTTTGACTTTTGCCGATTTGGTATGGATTTGGAAATCACAGCATTCAGAGATCTGTTGGATAAATACATAAAATGGCTGAACATGACCAAGATGATTGCTTTGGAACAGATGATAACTATAATTAGGCAACTATAGATACCTGACTGATGGGACACTTCCCCCATATTTAATCTGGCATGAATTTATTAATTAATCACGCAGTTTTAATATTTATTTAAACGTTTTTGAGTTCCCAAAAAAAGACACTGGGTAAGTGACCCCATTTTGTGTTGAATATTTCCCTTTCCCATATGAATGTGAAATCATTTTTAGGCATCCAACTGATGTTTAACAGGTGTTTGGTTTGCTGGGGAAATTGCTGACATCCATGCAGACCTGGGCGTAATGTCCCAGGCATCGGTGTTAAATCGAGGACACCCCATATGGATGGGCTTTCTAAGAGAGTGGGCGAGGAAAAGAGATCAAGTCCTCGATGATCACTATGGGCCTCATTACAAGTATGGAGGTAAGTGGTAAAATTGGCAGTAAATCCGTTACCACCAATTTTACCATTACACCAAATTCTGACTTCCAAAATTATTGACGTTAATTCCGCCAGCGGAATTACCTCTGATGGAATTACCTCCAGCCGTAATTCCTCAAATAATTGGCAGAATTAGCCCTGCGGCTAATTCCGCCGACGGAATTACCTTCAAAAACATTAAAAAAACTATTCCACCTAATTACAAGACCCAAATCAGCGGAATGACCTCCAAGAATTTGAGGAAATTCTGCCAAAAACACAGAGCAGTTACCTCCACCAAAAAGGAGGAGGTAAATGCAGACAGGTGACTGAAATCAAGGCACAGTTATACCAGATCCACTCAGGAGGAACAGAAAAGGGCCACACCTTCCCCAAACACACATCCAAGCAACATGTAGCCGCAAGCAGACATCGATCATGGGATCCACAACCTCTTACCATACATCCAGCTACAGCAGCATGCAAGACCACAGCAGGGAAGGAGACAGGCACCACAAAGATGCAGGAGACATGTGATGCAGACCTCACAATCAGCCACTGCTGCACCCGATACCATGGTGGCACACATGATGCCATTATACTGAGGAACAGCCCCCTACCAGCGTACATGGACACACACAGAGGACAGCGTACCTGGCTATTGCGTAAGCAGTAATCAACCCCAATCACAGTAATCACTGTCAACCGCATGGGGCAGCACGCAGCTTGTGGCTGCACAGAACATGCAGACACAGGTCTCTGGCTCCAACTATCAAGCAGAAACCCGCCTGGCACCTTTATTAGTATGGGTCACATGCTCATGGCATTTTATATATGGCATTATTTCATAATGCAGCTGGACTTGCATCTTGAACTAGAAACTGCCAAAGCCAACCGCACATGCTCATGCATGTGACCATGTGACCCCCAACAGGTGACTCAGCGTGAGGCCTGTGCTCCTTGCTAACATTACAACACTGGTGTGGTGTTGCAACTTCATAGCATCACGTGATGGGAGAGGGAGCCCACCTCACGTGATGGGAGGAAGGGGAGGAGAGAGAGGAAAAGAAAATAAGGCACGAGCGCAGGAAAGTGGCCAGTGCCAGTGATACAGCTAACACGAGTGTCAGCGTGGTTTGTCCTGGCTGTGACTCACTGTGACCTGTAAGACCCTCCCGTGCCGTCACAGCGAGTGGGAGGTTAGGCCGCAGCATTTAGAGAAGAGCGTGAAAAATTGTGAGAATCCAGGCCAATCCCATAAATTAACCAGGTCTGGTATATAGCACATACATGCCAACATTCTGAAGAACATGGGAGGGATATGTTCTCATCGAAAGCAGGAGAGATTGATCTTCCTATATGCTTGCATAGGGTTAGAATAATTTTCGGGGGGGGGCGGGGTGAAGGAAAAATAATATTTCAAATTGAAAAATCTGGAGTCTCCTGTCTAAATCCGGATGGTTGGCATTTTATATATGGCATTATTTCATAATGCAGCTGGACTTGCATCTTGAACTAGAAACTGCCAAAGCCAACCGCACAACCGGGGTTGGCTTTGGCAGTTTCTAGTTACAATACAGAACACGCCAATTTACACAAATTCAGGTGTAGCTTCGTGAAATCACAGTTTCCCCCATGGTCATATTTGTATGCCTTGCTACGTGCCTGGCTCTTGGTGGGAACACCCTCACATCGTTATTCCATTTAAAGCACTGACACAGGCAGTATAATTAAAGTGCTAAATACCAACGCTTTCACGCATCGCAACTTCCGGTTACGTGCATAAACGTCCGGTTAACATGAAAGCAGGCTTGGATTAATAACGTACTGTAGTGTAGTCAGGTTTGGGTATGATTTACGGCGCTCTGTGGTACATACTTGATGGAGGGAGACAGCCAGGCGTCCGCGGCGTTAGTGTGCGAGGGCCCGGATGAGGCCTTCCTTGCCGGGGACATTCAAATCAGGTAAACAAAAGAGCGAGAAAGTGAGTGCTGCACAGTCTTTTGGAATGTATCGCACCCACGTCTGCGGTTCGATGGAGCCACAAACCAGCTTTCACCTTTCAAGCCTTTTTTAACCAAAACGGTAACCCGGCACATTTTTTTGTCCCAGGCACGCATGGAGAATAAGTGAATTATTTTGTCTCAGGGACTCTGCTACACAACAGTTCACAGGGATAGAATAATATTTGTGCCCAGTGTTTTAAGTGGTATAAGAAAAGGGTGGGGGATGGGGGGTTCTAACTCGTCACGATGCAGTATTTGGGAGCGGATCCTAACATTTTCTCTGCAGCTTCACCTCCCAAGTAGATATGATATTGCATTTATACACGCCTATATACAAGTGTTCCAAGGCGCGACAACCTTTAAAAGAGGTGATGCCATGTACATTATACTTGAAACGATCGGTTCAAATATAATTGTGTGTAAAAAGAACTCCATGATTCTTACAAATTAAAATAATTCTAATGGCAATTCTTTAAAATGTGCTGTAAAAAAAATAATCGAACAATGTATTCTGGTATAATTTCCATTCACTGTTGGGAAACAAGCACAGTTTTTAAATGTATGTTATGGTTCTAAACGTGGCTGAAAGTGATATCTACTGTTGAGCTGTATTGGCCATCATTTTCATGTGATTTACTGTAGGGAATAAATCTGGTCGGGGAAGTCAGTTTGGGGCACCCTGGCAGAGCCCTGGCTCAATGCCAATATTTGGAGACTGCCGGGGATAAGCCCTGGCTAGCCATGGCCCACTTGAAGCCCTGGTTGTGCCACGTGAAGGGGGTGGCTCAAGTGGTTGTAATGCTGCCTAGAGTGTGGGTCTCTAGGGTGATTCACATATCTTTAACTTGGGAGATCAAGGTATGTCTCGCAAGGACGATGCTTTTGATTATCTTGACTCCTGACACCATTTGGTCTGAGGCTCACAGAATGCTGTGATTACCTGCTGGTATTCTTCATTAGACCTAGTCTAATGCAAACATTTTGCAGCACCCGAGAGGGAGAAATGTTCCCAATGCATTGCATTGGGGCTAGAATTATTCCAGGAGGGAGAAAATAAGAAATAGCCACATTTATAATAGAAACTTCGGGAGTGGTCCCCAGGCGCTCACGTGGCTCCGTAAGAAAGTGCCTGGGGTAGGTCAGTGAGGGAGCAGGGATAGGCTAGAGATTGTGCACAGCGCTCCAGATAACATTTTACGCCCTGTTTTTTAAAGTTGGAAGTACAATTTTTTTTGGGGAGTAAAAATGTAAATCCAATTCACAATGGGAGTATATTATAAACAGGCAAAAATATGTTTTAACTGGAAAACGGAAATGTTTTTGTAATAATTATTTCTTTGCACCTAGTTATTCATGCACATTGAAAGGTATGTGTTTACTTCTTCCGATCAGGTCGTAATAATAGTAGTTTCTTCCTGTGGTATTACATGCACTCCTGGCCCAAACATAGCTCAGGGGGATAGCTCAGGGGCAACGTGTTTCTCTTGGAGGCAAGACAACTCAGCGCGACACAGGTTTGAATCCTGCGCTTAGAAATCTGGTCTTAAGCGTGTTCTAAAAAAAACAATTATAATTGAGCTGTGTAGGTGCAAGCAGGGGCACAAGGTTCTTTCTAACTGTTCCCTATCTTTGTTGGGAGTATTTTTTCTACCTATTTACATTTTTTGGGAGTATTTGCCTATGTTTAGAGACTAAAAGTGCCGGTATACCCCTTATCTGTAGGGCTAGATTTGTTCTTCTGTTGATGCTTGCAGAACCAGGAGAAACTGGCGTCTATGCATGTGGGCTTTTTGAGTGTGCTTTGATTGTGTGCACTGGGCTTGTTGTGTCCGAAGGGGTAATGTCCAGTGTCTGGGTTGTTTGTTTGCGGCTGTATGCTTCTCTTCCTCATCACAGAACTTGCATTCCTGAAGGACATTGGTCCGCCGGCCAGACCATTTCCACACCTGATATTAATTTATATTTTCAATCCTACTTAATGCGCTCCGAGCAGTTGTGGAGGCCACATTTGGTGCTGGGGAGGTGAGGGAGTGTGGGGCGGAGTTGATAGCTCCTGAAGGGTCACCAAGATTTCTAAATGATTCATGGGTGAGCAGGCCCTCACTGGGTGGCAAATGTTTTCCGTAGATGGTTTTAAATGTTTCCTCAAAGAGTTGCAAGTGACCGAACGCAGCGACGGAGCCCCCAAAAATTGATGCAGGCATGGGGGGTTATTCCCCCCACAGAATAAAAAAAAAAAGAATGTGCTGCAATTATGTATTTTACAGCACCAATTTTGGAAAACATTAGGTAAAAAGCTATGCAATTTGCAGTTGGTTTTTTAGCGTAAAACATGAAACCAATCAAGTAAATGCCATATTATCAACATTACACTACATAAGACCACTTTATACCATTTTCATAAGGCCTCAGCGGCAACCTATCTATGCCAGTAATGGTCAGTGTAAATTGCATGCAAAAGGCTGCAGTCACAATCTATCTAGTCCAGTAATGGTCACTTTAAATTATATGTTATGTTATTGTGCATTTGTACAGCGCCTTATATACCATTGGAATGATCTCAAAGCGCTGTGGGTTGAAGGCCTTCGGGGACCGCAGTCCAGGTCAGTGGATAGAGTAGGATAGTATATAGCACTCAGCATTAATGCAGCCTGTGCGGTGTGTAGCTGCATTCTAGAGCTAGGAATGGTGCAGTGGTTGTGTGAGATCAGTAGAATGTGTGCAGCAAGGCCTTTAACCTCAGAGTCTGCATTCTGGTGGTGGTGGAGCTTGTGTATGAGATTATGTGCGCAGCTAGGCTGATTTACTTTTTTTAGTGGGATATAGCTACATTCTAAAGACTGTTGAGGTGTTCATTGAAGTGTGTTAAGTATGTGTGCATCTAGGCCAAATTGAACGAGGGGTATAGCTGCATTATATTGTTGGTTGGTGTAAAAGAGAGAGTGAGCATATTGCTATGCGTGAGTGTCTGTGCGGATTGGTGGGAGACCACTATTCCGTATTACCTTCCCATGCCTGCTGAGCTGACTGTATCTATTATAGAGGTTTGCAGTATTGGTTCAGTGGGAGAAATTAAAAGTGAGTCACATCTAGACCGATGTGGCTAAAGCTCTGTGCACACTTTTATGCACCAAAACAATTCTAAACATATTCTTCCGCATTTTTCATGTGTACAATTTAATGTAGTAATAGTCTCAACATTCAAAAAATATAAACAAGCTTAATCAAAAATTGTGTTCAACAAAGTAAAATTCAAATAATCACTAACCCACTCTTGGGAATGTTAAATCGGTTTCAACTTTGTGGTGAGTCCAACATTATAGAAACAATATATAACTCTCGCAATTTCTTGACAACACAATTTTGAAATTCAAACAATTTCTTCACAGATGAGAACCCATTGGTTCAAAAGTCCATTTGTATCAGATCAGTACAGATATACATATTAATGATTTTCCAGGTATATCCCCTTGTCTCTTATACAACGCGTTTCGGGCTTACTCCCCCTTAATCTGGTATGGACAATTCATACATTTGTGTAAATTCAAAATAGAAAAATGTGTTTTATTCTATTTGTAACTTGAGTTTTTTGTTATACTTTATAAGGCTTCATGGATTAAAATTATAACCTGTTGACCTGCAAATTGGAACAATCTCTCCTGACTGTAGTAGAATCAATTCCAGTTGTCTGGTGTATCAGTATTTTCACATATCAATAATCGGATCTGTAAATGAGTCACAGTTGCTAGCTTGAGGTTGGTCATGAGGAATGGGCTAGAAATGGGATCAGTCGCTAGAATTTAGCGCTGTGTCCCAGTGCTAAGCCCGGATTTATACAAGTGCATATACACTTTCATTTTAACTATTTTTTCGCTCACCTCTGTGAAAGGAGTGCTTGGGATTATGCTGGGAAGTGACTGGTCGGTCTAACCCTTGCTTGAAAGTAATGAAGATTTAAATTCCTCGGTTATTTCTATAGCCTAGGATCCTTCTTGCCAGGTCCCTGTGGGCGATAAACTCCCGTTAGTCCGGTGTTGACGGTCCCTAAGAATTCTTTCTGATAGACATTGAGAATGGGTAGTACACTCGTACCTTACATTCCTGCGGTGTCTATTTCGCCTGCTTTCACCCTCTTCACTGTGAGTGAGAAAAAAATCTTAGTGAAGGTCAACACCGGACTAACAGGGGTAGCTCCAACTTAACCTGCAAACGAGCCTCTTCGGAAGTGTTCCTGACTGCCCAGTGAACTGACCAGCTTGTACGGGACCTTTGCCCTGGAACCACCTCCATCTCAAGTTTTTACTTGAGCCTTTGGAGAGGGTAAACTCTCAGTATAAAGCACTCTCCCGTCGAGTTTTGTACACCTTGCATTCCCAGGTCTGGAATTAGAAGAGTATGCCTGAACCCGAGCATACGCGGTCACTGTGTCGCCCAGCTGTGGTGATGAACTTCATGGGTGCCTTGCTGCTGTGCCTCCCTGTGTCCTCAGGCTCGCTGCAGGCTTCATCAGGAGCGTAGAAATTGCCACTGTCCCACCACAAAATCATCCCTGGAACGCTGTCCCTGAAAGCTTCCGAGCAACTGCAGGATATGAACCTGTGACCGAAGTGGACTCGACTGCTGAAGTTTGGTCCGGAGTGCGCTGAGGGTCGGTGAGTACTTACAACCCTTACCGGTGGTCCCTGGCGCATCTATCAGTTTATTTTTTACTCTTTATTATTTTACAACATAAACCAACAACAAACAAACAAGCATAACAATCCTTCTGCACTTCTTTGTGGATTCTGCCTTCGATCATCATTCGTCCTCGTGCAATTACGTGGCCGCACTGCCCCGGTCCATGGCTGCCCATCTCATCCAGTCTCAGGTCTATATCCCTTAAACTGCGCCTTGTCAAGGGGTACTCTACTCATTTATCTGTCCTCTTATTAACACTCCTCCGCTCCAACAGGGTCGTCTGTGCTGCTCTCTTCCCTTTGCCCAAATAAGTCTTGTTTCAGGGAGTTCCATGCAAGTATTTTATGTCCACTCTCCCTCTCTCCCCCCTGCGCCACCCTTGTCCACACTACTGTCTCGGCTACTGACCATCTCTGGAGGTCGGACCACCAGAAGTCTATTCTCGGACCCGAATTGGAGTTCCATGCCATTGCTATACGGCGCTTTGCCAGGTTGCACACCAGATCCTTCATCTTGGCCAAATATGTCCTTTGCTTATCTCCTTTGGGAAAAAGGCCCAATAAGTAAGACTCTGGGGTCCATGTCTGCAACTGGATTCCACCCCCCGCCACCCTCTCCTTGATTCCCTCCCAAAAAGTCCTTATCACTGGGCAAGTCCAAAACATGTGCAGCATATCGGCATCCTCCTCCGCACAGTGGGGGCAGTTTTGGGGTTCCCCAACTCTCATCGCTGTCATTCTCTTAGGTGCTAGGTACGCTCTATGCATAAGGTATAGCTATGCCTATCTAAATCTTGCATTCCTGCACACTTTCTTAGGGTACCGCAAAACTTTAGACCATTCCTGGTCACTAAAGGGCCTCTGGAGTTACCCTTCCCAACGTTCTCTCGTTTGCAGCTCCTGCTCATTGTTGGATTTCAGCAACTGTTCGTACAGTCTAGAGACTGTATGCCCTCCTTCTGACACATCGTACCATGCATCCAACATCTCCCCTGGATCTTCATCTCCTGGCAATTCCGGCCATCTCTTCTTAATCATCCGTACTATGCAATTGTGAAGTATGAATTGGCCTACGTGTATATCATGCTCCTCCATCAGGTTTGGAAACTCCACCCATTGTCCTTCCTTCCTCAGGTCGCCTATCCTATCTGGGCTGCGCCCTTAGCTTCCCAGTGGGATGGGTATGCTGCAAGAGTCCCCGTGTACGGGCTTACAAAGCCTGCAAGGGTGATCTGCCGGCTCACCACTTGGGCCAATCACACAAGAGTGCGACTTGAGTTACCAAGGTCACTCAGTCCAGGGTGCCTAAACCCCCTCCCGCACCCCCTGTGGTATGCCCAGGCAGAGTGCCACCACTTTTGGAGGCTTCTGTGGAGAAGCCCGTCAAAAAGTGGCACAAAGGGCTCGACTTGGGTTGAAGTTACAGAAGAGAACACAAACGCCATTTTAGAATCGAGCTCCGGCAAAAAATACCAACCGGCGAATTAATATTAAATAAATAAACCGGCGGTATGTTCGAGGCTATGAGAATTAAATAATTAAAGTTGGTAGCCTCGAACAATGGGAAAATCCCTTAGAGATATATTTGCGGTCGAATATAAAAAGTAGTATCCACTGCCACCAGCCAAAACTCGATCAGGGGGGACAGAGACGTGCCCCCTCGACTAACAGACCCCGGGGCAATCGAATTGCCCCGACCAGTACGTCCACAATAAGATGGTGTGTACTGGTTTCTGTTCATAATTTGGGACTAGTAAAGCCAATGGTGACTTTACATGCCCTGGGAGACAGTAGTCAGTCCCAGGGTATGGAGTCTATGGTGGGGTGTCACTATGACACCCCTGTGTCACTGCATGGAGGGTGCTGTGTAACACACATAGTAAAAACACATGAGACCCTATGGAGTAAAAGACCCCATAGCCCATAAAACACATTAACAGTCAAAGGAACCCCTCAAATCATGTCCAAGAGTGTGTGGAAAAGAGACTCACTCTTGGCAGGAGAAAAAAACAAACTCCAGAAATCCAGCAAAGCTGCTGGGGGACTAACTAGGTTAAGAAATTCAGCCTAAACAGAGAATTCTCCCTAACACCCATGCAGTGTTGTAGAATGCCAGTGAGTGGCTGGTGGTCTACTGTGTTGAACGTGGCTGAGAGGTCTCAGAGAACCAAGAGGCAAGGATGGCCAACACTGAGATGACTAACGGCACCGATGATCACTTTGATGGTAGCCGTTTACGTACTGGATCTGGTTCTGAAGCAAGATTGGTAGGACTGAAAGATGTTGTTTTTGTCAATGTGTTGCAGGAGTTGCATAGGAGGGAAAGTTGGGTGATAGGGAGGTAGTTGCTCAGGGTGTCTGGGTCCAGTGTTGGGTTCTTTAGAAGTGGGAGGATATGTCCAATCTTGAGGGTCCAGGGGAAGTTGCCTTGAGTGGGGAAGCTGTTGGTGATTGCCAGTTAAGGAAGGAGTCCTTTAGTCGGATGGGTCTTGTCTACGGAGGCAGGGAGGATGTCATCCGTATACGATGTAGCCTTGAGGGAAGTTAGTGTGGCAGTCGGGTCTTCCACGATGAGTGTCTGTAAAGTTTCCCCGGTAGTGGTGGTTTTGCTAGATGGAATGTGTGGTATGCTGTCAATTGTGGCGTTGGTGTCTATGTGCTGGCAGATCATGCTGATCTTGTTGATGAAGAAAGAGTTGATAGCTGTGGATTTCTCAATGAAATACAGCACAAGTGTGTTGGGGAGAGGGTTGATGCAATGCATGATTGCTTTGAAAAGGGCCCTGCTTTCATTGTTGGCCTTGGCTATGGTTTTCTTGTAGTAGATGGCCTTGTCAGTGGTGATAATTCATCTGCATGTAGCGTGGAGTTTCCTGGGCAGGCTGGGGTCGGAAGAACTGCAGAATTGTCAACAAGTCTTGTCTTGTTTCCTGATGGTTCTTTTGTTGAGGTTGATTTCTTCACTGTACCAGTATGTGGAAGGTCTCATGCTTTGTTTCACTAGGGCATGGCGGTTAATGTTCGTTTATGATGGTTGTATTGGCTTCTTGGAGAAGTGAGTCACAGTGTTTGTAAAGTGGTTGGGCGTAAATGCTCAACTTTGAACTATCAAGCAAACCCAAACCCTTTAGAGGGAGGATGTGGGGAGTTGTAGGTTCTGTCCACCACCAACCCCAAAACCATTTTGGAAACTGCAATTAAATTCAGAATGATGTGCTCTTACAACCAGCCATTTCAGTTTCCGGTCTGGGAAAGTGTCACAATGAATTCTCAATTAACAGGCTTTTCCAGATGAATTGGGAAATTGTACAGAGGTATGTGTTGCCTCTATGCCTCATAAAGCTGGCATTGCTTGGTTAAAAAGCCTTTGCAAGTATAGCCATAGTTGTCAATTCTCAGCCATGTCATTGGCCTTAAGCCACTCCTGGTTTTTTAACAATATTTTGCATTCTGATAATGTTCGACCCATACTTATGTTGTGGAAGATTAAAAAAAGCCTCAGCATCATAAGTGTTGTTATCTGAGTTAAAGCCCGGGCTGGCTATAAGTTGCCATCCTAGCATAGTACCCAGTCAGCAGATATGACTGATGTCTTGTAAATATTTCCTTATTAAAATCAACCTGCCAAACCGTACATGGTCCCATGTCCGGTATGAAATATTGTGCTAGACCTGCATACTTTTTTGCTTGGATCATTTTGTATTATGTCACTTGCAGTTTCGCTTTTCTCTTAAATATAGATAAGTACAAGAATGCAAAGAGATGTGAGGTAAAATACTGTGGCTGGCTAATAGCCTAAAGTGACAGAGGAACATGAGAGCCCTGCAAATGTGCCCCTTTCATGTGTACCATATCAGGTTTCAGTAACCTATTCAGTCCCCATTTACGGCATTGCCTTCTGGTGCTTTGAATGTAATCCTGCATTTAAAACAGAAAAGCAAAACTACAAGTACATGTATGCATAGAAGAAACAGAACTGGTGTGATAATGATTTGTTATTTGTATAGTGCTTTCGCCGAATCGGTTTACATACAATTATCACCCAACCGAAGTTGGTACTCATTTATTGACATCAGAAGGCAGAAAAGTTGAGTTGGTCTTGCCGGGATTCGAACCTGCAAACTGCAGGTCACACACAGATTACAGCATGGAGTGCTCAATCCGCTGAGATATTTTACCTAATGTGTGCTTCTCATTCCTGGCGTGGGGCACTGAATAGTTCTTCCAGTGGAACCAAAGATCAAAAGATGCAGGAGTTTTTTTAGAACAATTCTACATTGTATGCAAAAATTGGTAGACGTGTGTGTTGTATGAAATAAGAAGACGTTTGCGTTTTGTGTCTGTGTGCTTCAATCTTATTTAAAGTGTGCATGGGTTCAGCAAGTCCACTTAAGTGTGTGCCAGGAATAATAATTGTAATAAACTACAAAGACAAAACAATACACACCTGTCACCATATTTTCCCCATGGTTTCAAAACGTACATCACTTGTGTGCAAAATCCTGATTTAATGCACTGGTCGAGGAGTCCAGATTTCTCTAAGTGACTGGAAAAAACAGCGCTCTCCCAAGCTGTCAGAAGGGGGCGGGTTAAAAAGAACAGGGGATTCCTTACAATTGTCAGCACAACGTATGGCTAAAAAACAATAGGGTCAACCAGTTTTAGTTTGAGAATGTAGTAAAAACGGATCTCCAGGTACAGTTTATGCATTTTTACGCTGGAAATACAGTTATATTTATTATTTACATCTAGCCCGGCGTTCAGAGGGCTATCTTAATCGAATACTGTATTTTCGTGCAACAGTGGATTCTGGCACTTGTAGTTTGACTTTTGCCGATTTGGTATGGATTTGGAAATCACAGCATTCAGAGATCTGTTGGATAAATACATAAAATGGCTGAACATGACCAAGATGATTGCTTTGGAACAGATGATAACTATAATTAGGCAACTATAGATACCTGACTGATGGGACACTTCCCCCATATTTAATCTGGCATGAATTTATTAATTAATCATGCAGTTTTAATATTTATTTAAACGTTTTTGAGTTCCAAAAAAAGACACTGGATAAGTGACCCCATTTTGTGTTGAATATTTCCCTTTCCCATATGAATGTGAAATCATTTTTAGGCATCCAACTGATGTTTAACAGGTGTTTGGTTTGCTGGGGAAATTGCTGACATCCATGCAGACCTGGGCGTAATGTCCCAGGCATCGGTGTTAAATCGAGGACACCCCATATGGATGGGCTTTCTAAGATAGTGGGCGAGGAAAAGAGATCAAGTCCTCGATGATCACTATGGGCCTCATTACAAGTATGGAGGTAAGTGGTAAAATTGGCAGTAAATCCGTTACCACCAATTTTACCATTACACCAAATTCTGACTTCCAAAATTATTGACGTTAATTCCGCCAGCGGAATTACCTCTGATGGAATTACCTCCAGCCGTAATTCCTCAAATAATTGGCAGAATTAGCCCTGCGGCTAATTCCGCCGACGGAATTACCTTCAAAAACATTAAAAAAACTATTCCACCTAATTACAAGACCCAAATCAGCGGAATGACCTCCAAAAATTTGAGGAAATTCTGCCAAAAACACAGAGCAGTTACCTCCACCAAAAAGGAGGAGGTAAATGCAGACAGGTGACTGAAATCAAGGCACAGTTATACCAGATCCACTCAGGAGGAACAGAAAAGGGCCACACCTTTCCCAAACACACATCCAAGCAACATGTAGCCGCAAGCAGACATCGATCATGGGATCCACAACCTCTTACCATACATCCAGCTACAGCAGCATGCAAGACCACAGCAGGGAAGGAGACAGGCACCACAAAGATGCAGGAGACATGTGATGCAGACCTCACAATCAGCCACTGCTGCACCCGATACCATGGTGGCACACATGATGCCATTATACTGAGGAACAGCCCCCTACCAGCGTACATGGACACACACAGCGGACAGCGTACCTGGCTATTGCGTAAGCAGTAATAAACCCCAATCACAGTAATCACTGTCAACCGCATGGGGCAGCACGCAGCTTGGGGCTGCACAGAATATGCAGACACAGGTCTCTGGCTCCAACTATCAAGCAGAAACCCGCCTGGCACCTTTATTAGTATGGGTCACATGCTCATGGCATTTTATATATGGCATTATTTCATAATGCAGCTGGACTTGCATCTTGAACTAGAAACTGCCAAAGCCAACCGCACATGCTCATGCATGTGACCATGTGACCCCCAACATGTGACTCAGCGTGAGGCCTGTGCTCGTTGCTAACATTACAACACTGGTGTGGTGTTGCAACTTCATAGCATCACGTGATGGGAGAGGTAGCCCACCTCACGTGATGGGAGGAAGGGGAGGAGAGAGAGGAAAAGAAAATAAGGCACGAGCGCAGGAAAGTGGCCAGTGCCAGTGATACAGCTAACACGAGTGTCAGCGTGGTTTGTCCTGGCTGTGACTCACTGTGACCTGTAAGACCCTCCCGTGCCGTCACAGCGAGTGGGAGGTTAGGCCGCAGCATTTAGAGAAGAGCGTGAAAAATTGTGAGAATCCAGGCCAATCCCATAAGTTAACCAGGTCTGGTATATAGCACATACATGCCAACATTCTGAAGAACATGGGAGGGATATGTTCTCATCGAAAGCAGGAGAGATTGATCTTCCTATATGCTTGCATAGGGTTAGAATAATTTTCGGGGGGGGGGGCGGGGTGAAGGAAAAATAATATTTCAAATTGAAAAATCTGGAGTCTCCTGTCTAAATCCGGATGGTTGGCATTTTATATATGGCATTATTTCATAATGCAGCTGGACTTGCATCTTGAACTAGAAACTGCCAAAGCCAACCGCACAACCGGGGTTGGCTTTGGCAGTTTCTAGTTACAATACAGAACACGCCAATTTACAAAAATTCAGGTGTAGCTTCGTGAAATCACAGTTTCCCCCATGGTCATATTTGTATGCCTTGCTACGTGCCTGGCTCTTGGTGGGAACACCCTCACATCGTTATTCCATTTAAAGCACTGACACAGGCAGTATAATTAAAGTGCTAAATACCAACGCTTTCACCTGGCTTCGTAAAGCATCGCAACTTCCGGTTACGTGCATAAACGTCCGGTTAACATGAAAGCAGGCTTGGATTAATAACGTACTGTAGTGTAGTCAGGTTTGGGTATGATTTACGGCGCTCTGTGGTACATACTTGATGGAGGGAGACAGCCAGGCGTCCGCGGCGTTAGTGTGCGAGGGCCCGGATGATCTTCTTACGTTGGAGGCCTTCCTTGCCGGGGACATTCAAATCAGGTAAACAAAAGAGCGAGAAAGTGAGTGCTGCACAGTCTTTTGGAATGTATCGCCCCCACGTCTGCGGTTCGATGGAGCCACAAACCAGCTTTCACCTTTCAAGCCTTTTTTAACCAAAACGGTAACCCGGCACATTTTTTTGTCCCAGGCACGCATGGAGAATAAGTGAATTATTTTGTCTCAGGGACTCTGCTACACAACAGTTCACAGGGATAGAATAATATTTGTGCCCAGTGTTTTAAGTGGTATAAGAAAAGGGTGGGGGATGGGGGTTCTAACTCGTCATGATGCAGTATTTGGGAGCGGATCCTAACATTTTCTCTGCAGCTTCACCTCCCAAGTAGATATGATATTGCATTTATACACGCCTATATACAAGTGTTCCAAGGCGCGACAACCTTTAAAAGAGGTGATGCCATGTACATTATACTTGAAACGATCGGTTCAAATATAATTGTGTGTAAAAAGAACTCCATGATTCTTACAAATTAAAATAATTCTAATGGCAATTCTTTAAAATGTGCTGTAAAAAAAATAATCGAACAATGTATTCTGGTATAATTTCCATTCACTGTTGGGAAACAAGCACAGTTTTTAAATGTATGTTATGGTTCTAAACGTGGCTGAAAGTGATATCTACTGTTGAGCTGTATTGGCCATCATTTTCATGTGATTTACTGTAGGGAATAAATCTGGTCGGGGAAGTCAGTTTGGGGCACCCTGGCAGAGCCCTGGCTCAATGCCAATATTTGGAGACTGCGGGGGATAAGCCCTGGCTAGCCATGGCCCACTTGAAGCCCTGGTTGTGCCACGTGAAGGGGGTGGCTCACGTGGTTGTAATGCTGCCTAGAGTGTGGGTCTCTAGGGTGATTCACATATCTTTAACTTGGGAGATCAAGGTATGTCTCGCAAGGACGATGCTTTTGATTATCTTGACTCCTGACACCATTTGGTCTGAGGCTCACAGAATGCTGTGATTACCTGCTGGTATTCTTCATTAGACCTAGTCTAATGCAAACATTTTGCAGCACCCGAGAGGGAGAAATGTTCCCAATGCATTGCATTGGGGCTAGAATTATTCCAGGAGGGAGAAAATAAGAAATAGCCACATTTATAATAGAAACTTCGGGAGTGGTCCCCAGCCGCTCACGTGGCTCCGTAAGAAAGTGCCTGGGGTAGGTCAGTGAGGGAGCAGGGATAGGCTAGAGATTGTGCACAGCGCTCCAGATATCATTTTACTCCCTGTTTTTTAAAGTTGGAAGTACAATTTTTTTTGGGGAGTAAAAATGTAAATCCAATTCACAATGGGAGTATATTATAAACAGGCAAAAATATGTTTTAACTGGAAAACGGAAATGTTTTTGTAATAATTATTTCTTTGCACCTAGTTATTCATACACATTGAAAGATATGTGTTTACTTCTTCCGATCAGGTCGTAATAATAGTAGTTTCTTCCTGTGGTATTACATGCACTCCTGGCCCAAACATAGCTCAGGGGGATAGCTCAGGGGCAACGTGTTTCTCTTGGAGGCAAGACAACTCAGCGCGACACAGGTTTGAATCCTGCGCTTAGAAATCTGGTCTTAAGCGTGTTCTAAAAAAAACAATTATAATTGAGCTGTGTAGGTGCAAGCAGGGGCACAAGGTTCTTTCTAACTGTTCCCTATCTTTGTTGGGAGTATTTTTTCTACCTATTTACATTTTTTGGGAGTATTTGCCTATGTTTAGAGACTAAAAGTGCCGGTATACCCCTTATCTGTAGGGCTAGATTTGTTCTTCTGTTGATGCTTGCAGAACCAGGAGAAACTGGCGTCTATGCATGTGGGCTTTTTGAGTGTGCTTTGATTGTGTGCACTGGGCTTGTTGTGTCCGAAGGGGTAATGTCCAGTGTCTGGGTTGTTTGTTTGCGGCTGTATGCTTCTCTTCCTCATCACAGAACTTGCATTCCTGAAGGACATTGGTCCGCCGGCCAGACCATTTCCACACCTGATATTAATTTATATTTTCAATCCTACTTAATGCGCTCCGAGCAGTTGTGGAGGCCACTTTTGGTGCTGGGGAGGTGAGGGAGTGTGGGGCGGAGTTGATAGCTCCTGAAGGGTCACCAAGATTTCTAAATGATTCATGGGTGAGCAGGCCCTCGCTGGGTGGCAAATGTTTTCCGTAGATGGTTTTAAATGTTTCCTCAAAGAGTTGCAAGTGACCGAACGCAGCGACGGAGCCCCCAAAAATTGATGCAGGCATGGGGGGTTATTCCCCCCACAGAATAAAAAAAAAAAGAATGTGCTGCAATTATGCATTTTACAGCACCAATTTTGGAAAACATTAGGTAAAAAGCTATGCAATTTGCAGTTGGTTTTTTAGCGTAAAACATGAAACCAATCAAGTAAATGCCATGTTATCAACATTACACTACATAAGACCACTTTATACCATTTTCATAAGGCCTCAGCGGCAACCTATCTATGCCAGTAATGGTCAGTGTAAATTGCATGCAAAAGGCTGCAGTCACAATCTATCTAGTCCAGTAATGGTCACTTTAAATTATATGTTATGTTATTGTGCATTTGTACAGCGCCTTATATACCATTGGAATGATCTCAAAGCGCTGTGGGTTGAAGGCCTTCGGGGACCGCAGTCCAGGTCAGTGGATAGAGTAGGATAGTATATAGCACTCAGCATGAATGCAGCCTGTGCGGTGTGTAGCTGCATTCTAGAGCTAGGAATGGTGCAGTGGTTGTGTGAGATCAGTAGAATGTGTGCAGCAAGGCCTTTAACCTCAGAGTCTGCATTCTGGTGGTGGTGGAGCTTGTGTATGAGATTATGTGCGCAGCTAGGCTGATTTATTTTTTTTAGTGGGATATAGCTACATTCTAAAGACTGTTGAGGTTTTCATTGAAGTGTGTTAAGTATGTGTGCATCTAGGCCAAATTGAACAAGGGGTATAGCTGCATTCTATTGTTGGTTGGTGTAAAGGAGAGAGTGAGCATATTGCTATGCGTGAGTGTCTGTGCGGATTGGTGGGAGACCACTATTCCGTATTACCTTCCCACGTCTGCTGAGCTGACTGTATCTATTATAGAGGTTTGCAGTATTGGTTCAGTGGGAGAAATTAAAAGTGAGTCACATCTAGACCGATGTGGCTAAAGCTCTGTGCACACTTTTATGCACCAAAACAATTCTAAACATATTCTTCCGCATTTTTCATGTGTACAATTTAATGTAGTAATAGTCTCAACATTCAAAAAATATAAACAAGCTTAATCAAAAATTGTGTTCAACAAAGTAAAATTCAAATAATCACTAACCCACTCTTGGGAATGTTAAATCGGTTTCAACTTTGTGGTGAGTCCAACATTATAGAAACAATATATAACTCTCGCAATTTCTTGACAACACAATTTTGAAATTCAAACAATTTCTTCACAGATGAGAACCCATTGGTTCAAAAGTCCATTTGTATCAGATCAGTACAGATATACATATTAATGATTTTCCAGGTATATCCCCTTGTCTCTTATACAACGCGTTTCGGGCTTACTCCCCCTTAATCTGGTATGGACAATTCATACATTTGTGTAAATTCAAAATAGAAAAATGTGTTTTATTCTATTTGTAACTTGAGTTTTTTGTTATACTTTATAAGGCTTCATGGATTAAAATTATAACCTGTTGACCTGCAAATTGGAACAATCTCTCCTGACTGTAGTAGAATCAATTCCAGTTGTCTGGTGTATCAGTATTTTCACATATCAATAATCGGATCTGTAAATGAGTCACAGTTGCTAGCTTGAGGTTGGTCATTAGGAATGGGCTAGAAATGGGATCAGTCGCTAGAATTTAGCGCTGTGTCCCAGTGCTAAGCCCGGATTTTCACAAGTGCATATACACTTTCATTTTAACTATTTTTTCGCTCACCTCTGTGAAAGGAGTGCTTGGGATTATGCTGGGAAGTGACTGGTCGGTCTAACCCTTGCTTGAAAGTAATGAAGATTTAAATTCCTCGGTTATTTCTATAGCCTAGGATCCTTCTTGCCAGGTCCCTGTGGGCGATAAACTCCTGTTAGTCCGGTGTTGACGGTCCCTAAGAATTCTTTCTGATAGACATTGAGAATGGGTAGTACACTCGTACCTTACATTCCTGCGGTGTCTATTTCGCCTGCTTTCACCCTCTTCACTGTGAGTGAGAAAAAAATCTTAGTGAAGGTCAACACCGGACTAACAGGGGTAGCTCCAACTTAACCTGCAAACGAGCCTCTTCGGAAGTGTTCCTGACTGCCCAGTGAACTGACCAGCTTGTACGGGACCTTTGCCCTGGAACCACCTCCATCTCAAGTTTTTACTTGAGCCTTTGGAGAGGGTAAACTCTGAGTATAAAGCACTCTCCCGCCGAGTTTTGTACACCTGGCATTCCTAGGTCTGGAATTAGAAGAGTATGCCTGAACCCGAGCATACGCGGTCACTGTGTCGCCCAGCTGTGGTGATGAACTTCATGGGTGCCTTGCTGCTGTGCCTCCCTGTGTCCTCAGGCTCACTGCAGGCTTCATCAGGAGCGTAGAAATTGCCACTGTCCCACCACAAAATCATCCCTGGAACGCTGTCCCTGAAAGCTTCCGAGCAACTGCAGGATATGAACCTGTGACCGAAGTGGACTCGACTGCTGAAGTTTGGTCCGGAGTGCGCTGAGGGTCGGTGAGTACTTACAACCCTTACCGGTGGTCCCTGGCGCATCTATCAGTTTATTTTTTACTCTTTATTATTTTACAACATAAACCAACAACAAACAAACAAGCATAACAATCCTTCTGCACTTCTTTGTGGATTCTGCCTTCGATCATCATTCGTCCTCGTGCAATTACGTGGCCGCACTGCCCCGGTCCATGGCTGCCCATCTCATCCAGTCTCAGGTCTATATCCCTTAAACTGCGCCTTGTCAAGGGGTACTCTACTCATTTATCTGTCCTCTTATTAACACTCCTCCGCTCCAACAGGGTCGTCTGTGCTGCTCTCTTCCCTTTGCCCAAATAAGTCTTGTTTCAGGGAGTTCCATGCAAGTATTTTATGTCCACTCTCCCTCTCTCCCCCCTGCGCCACCCTTGTCCACACTACTGTCTCGGCTACTGACCATCTCTGGAGGTCGGACCACCAGAAGTCTATTCTCGGACCCGAACTGGAGTTCCATGCCATTGCTATACGGCGCTTTGCCAGGTTGCACACCAGATCCTTCATCTTGGCCAAATATGTCCTTTGCTTATCTCCTTTGGGAAAAAGGCCCAATAAGTAAGACTCTGGGGTCCATGTCTGCAACTGGATTCCACCCCCCGCCACCCTCTCCTTGATTCCCTCCCAAAAAGTCCTTATCACTGGGCAAGTCCAAAACATGTGCAGCATATCGGCATCCTCCTCCGCACAGTGGGGGCAGTTTTGGGGTTCCCCAACTCTCATCGCTGTCATTCTCTTAGGTGCGAGGTACGCTCTATGCATAAGGTATAGCTATGCCTGTCTAAATCTTGCATTCCTGCACACTTTCTTAGGGTACCGCAAAACTTTAGACCATTCCTGGTCACTAAAGGGCCCCTGGAGTTACCCTTCCCAACGTTCTCTCGTTTGCAGCTCCTGCTCATTGTTGGATTTCAGCAACTGTTCGTACAGTCTAGAGACTGTATGCCCTCCTTCTGACACATCGTACCATGCATCCAACATCTCCCCTGGATCTTCATCTCCTGGCAATTCCGGCCATCTCTTCTTAATCATCCGTACTATGCAATTGTGAAGTATGAATTGGCCTACGTGTATATCATGCTCCTCCATCAGGTTTGGAAACTCCACCCATTGTCCTTCCTTCCTCAGGTCGCCTATCCTATCTGGGCTGCGCCCTTAGCTTCCCAGTGGGATGGGTATGCTGCAAGAGTCCCCGTGTACGGGCTTACAAAGCCTGCAAGGGTGATCTGTACGGAGCAGGGTTTTTTCGCTCCCTGGGGTTTCTATGCCTTGTTCCACAGGTTTATGCCTAGTCTTACCATAGCTGGTAAGGACTTGGTCAGGGACATTTCCATCCATAGCCTTTCTCTCAAGTAATATAGTTTCTGTGCCGGTTGGAAGAGTATTGAGTTTATTGTTGTGTCTTCTCCCAGCCATTTGACCACGAATTGCAGTTGCCCTGCTAAGTGGAATCGTTCAAAGTCCGGTACTCTGATGCCCCCTGCTTCATAGTCTGTAAAGTCTTCATCGCGATCCTGCTTCTCCCCACCCCACCCAACCCCCACAGGAACTCTCGTGCCATTGTATTCAATTGTGTAAAGAAAGTCTTCGGTATGTTGTGTGGGATGTTTGTAAAGTAGTATACCATACGTGCCAATACAATCATCTTCAGCAGGGCCGCCCTCCCAATCATACCTAGTGGAAGTGTCTTCCAGAAGGCCACAGCTTTCTGTGTCTTATCGAGGGCTCCCCGTGTGTTGCATTTATGTGTATCAACGGTATCATGGTGCACCTCTATCCCCAGATAACGGAAGGAGCTGGGTGCCCATGTGAGCCCTAAATCTAGCAGCTGGTTCGAGGGGGCCCACCTTAGATCTGCCAAGGGGAATAGGGAGGATTTGTCTTTATTGATAGCTATTCCTGAAAGTCTAGTATACACGTCTATCACTTCGAGTAGACATGATAGATGTACTTGTGGATTCCCCACAAAGAGGAGTATGTCATCTGCATATAATGAGAGTAGGTGTAATGCCCCATCTATGTCTATCCCAGTATCTCCGTACTCGGCTTGGAGGAAGACCGCCAGCGGTTCCAAAGCCAATATATACAACAAATGTGACAGTGGGCACCCCTGCTTAGTACCTGTGTATATCATCCAGACCTCCGAAATGTGCCTCCCCATTTTCACTCTTGCTCTGGGATGTTTATATAGCAGCCTGACCCAACGGAGCAACCCCCCCCCCATCCCAAAGTGGGCGAGGACACTCATTAGCCACTCCCAATTCACTGAGTCAAAAGCTTTAACATCGTCCAACGACGCTATGGTGCATTCGCCCCGTCTGAGGTTCGTCTGATCTATCACATCGTGGAGTCTTCACAGATTCCATGTCATGTTTCTTCCCGGGACATAGCCCGTTTGGTCCGAGTGGCTCAATGCGGGTATTACCCGTTTGAGTCAGTTGGCGAGCACTGCTGTGAGGATTTTGGAATCTTGATTAATCAGAGAGATGGGCCTGTAAGAGGCACAATCTAGCGGTGATTTCCCTGGTTTAAGGACTGGTACGATTACCGATTCCGACATGCTATCTGGCAACTGCCCCTTCTTGTATGCCTCCTGATATGTTGGCAGCAGTTCCGGTGCTAAGATGCTCTTGTATTCGTTGTAAAACTCTCCTGGGAGCACGTTGGGTCGCAGGGATTTGCCTGAAGGGAGCTCAGTAATTACGCTTTCGATTTCTTCCACCGTAAGGGGATCCTCCAGTATTTGGACCTGCTCTGCTGCTAGTTTCGGCAGTCTGATCTCTGCTAGGGCGTCTACTATATCGCCCGTTTCCACTGCTGAGTTGGGGGCATACAATTGCTCATAGAATTTCGAAAAATAATTTGTTAATGCTCTCTTGACTCCTAACCTCTTCCACTGCTTTGTCTTTTATCGCATTGATGCGGTCCCTCCTATTCTCCTGCTTGGTGAGCCAGGCTAGAAGCCTGCCGGGGTGGGCACCCTCCGCATGTAATCTCTGTATATGCTTCCCATAATCCAATCTCCCCAGTTTCTCCCAGGGTGTAATACTTCTCAATCTCAACGCTATTAATTCCCTAGGTTCCTCCCCTGACATTCCCGCTTGACGTTCAGCCAGTTCTATCTCCCTTTCTAGTTCCCCAAGATCAGCTAAAATGCCTCCTCTCAGTCACCCCATTTTCCCTATCGCTGGCCCCCTTATCAGCACCTTGAAGGCATCCCAAAGCATGCTGTTACTCTCTACGCTTCCTATAATGTGCTCAAAATAATCTTCTATTGCTCATGCACAGATTCCTGGAACTCGCCCTCCTTTAATGCCTCCGCCCTTAGCCGCCAAGTTGGTATAGGGGCCTTTCTATAGGTGTGTGCCCATGTTGCTAGCAATGGTACGTTGTCAGATAGTGTGCGTGCCTTAATGTTCATTCCCGTGAATTCTCCCAGAGATTCTGTGCCCGTGAATAAATAATCTATGCTTGTGAATGTTCCATGGGGGATGCTATAGTGTGCATACCCTGTCCCAGCTCCGTGTACCCTCCTCCAGACGTTCGTCAAATGCAGCTGGTTTAGGATCTTTTGTAATGCTTTTGCTGGTGGTGCTGGCCTCCTGTACTTGTCATCCGATCTGTCCAGGAGCCGGTCTAGGGTGCAATAAAAGTCGCCACTCAAATGAACGTTGCTTCTCTATATTGGGCCAATTTGGGTGCAATTTTCCTAAAGAAGTCTGTTGCATCATGATTCGGGGTGTTAGTATTTATACAGCAAATTTCCTTATTTTCCAATATTCTGTGGACTATCACCAGTCTGTCTTCTGAGTCGCGTTCTTGCTTTATCAGCTGGAACGGGACCCCTGGAGCGACCCATATCAGCACTCCCTTGGCATAGTTTGAGTATGTTGGACTGTACACTTGTCCACTGCATTTCTTGGCCACTTTGGTTTGCTTCTCAGGCGTGAAATGAGTCTCTTGTAACATAGCTATTTGAACCTTCATCCGGTTCAGCCAGGTGTATACTCTCTTGACATAAGCATTCATTGCTCTGACGTTCCAAGTTGCTATTGTAATCTCGTCCAGGCCCATAATTGTGGAATCCCCTCCGGCCCGAGCTCTCCCACAGTCCTTTGCCAGCCTGCTGTTCTGAGCCTCCTTTCCTTGGCCAAGGTATGTGCTGCCTTATGTCCCTGTGGGCGAATCGCCACCTTCCCCTTGCTGTTATCGTGTTGTGCCATCGTCGCCAGGGGCCGCCGACTGGGGATGTTATCTTGGACTCAATTTTCTGTGAGCCTTGTCAGTTACGTTGCCACTCACGCTGCGTCTTCTGCTTCTTTGCTTGCTACTTCCTCCACTACTTGTGCCTTTCACCAACCATCCAAACCACTGACTAACTACAACTATCAAACAAACGCCCAGCCTCCATCCCCCTGCTCGGGGCTCGCTGCTTCTCTTACACCGCCCACCAAGGTGGGGCCGGCCAGCCGTAGCGTCATGCCGTAAAACTGACATCCAAACTTGTGAAACTCTTGGGGTTTTGCGTCTTGTCGTTTTCGTCGGCAGAGCTGAAGGTCATCGCTCCGGTATTAATTCCTTCTGGCTTTTGTTATGTACGTTATGCTAAATATCCTTTCTCGTATTGTGAGGAGCAAACAATACTCAAACACGTGACTTATGATAGTATGCAAATGACGGTTAGGGGGCTTACCATACAAGTAATAAGTAGTTTCCCTGAAGTTGGAAGCGTGGAGAAAACAAGTTTGAAGGGGCACCAAGAAGTGGAAGCAGGTCCAGAGCAAACTACTTCCCGACGGCACGAGGATGCCTAGAAGTGGAACGAAGTCTCAAGTTCACTGAACATGACGAAACGAGGAAGCTTCCCACTTCCCGCTGCCGCACACAGAAAGTCTCAAGTCCGTGCATAGCGCAAAGAGGAATTATGCAAATGCTTCCTAGCCTTCTTGGTGAGGGATCCAGGGACAGAAAACAAGTCGTCAACAGAGCGGTCGGCGTGGAATCCAATGAGAAAGGAAAAAGCTGTCCGTTAGCAAGTTCCGAGTCGAAGGTAACACCAGAAGACGGAAATCCAAGGCAACGTAGCAAACAAGGGTTAGACCAGCAGGAATCCGAAAAATAAGCCAATAATCCAAAAACTTTGCAATCAACAATAGAATCGTAGCAAGATCCAGACATACTTCATCAAATTCAGAAGCACCGAAGTGCTGAAGAGGAGGTGCTTAAAAGTTCATGACCGCATGACCCACCGTGTGCGTGTGACGTAGGCAGGAACCTACCGGGAGTGCTACAGTCTCCATGGTAACTTCCATTGCTTACCATAACGTGTGTTGTTGTTTCTTACACACACAGCTCTCTGGGGTTTGAGACGAGAGACACATTGCGGGGAATATAGCCTGATCTTGTTGTGGAGGGAAAGAAAACGTGGAAAGGTACGTGATTTAAGAAAGAGTGAGCCCTTGTTGTGCAAAGTTCATAATCTAGAGGCATGAGATAGGAGCGATCTGGACCTTGATCTGCCGGGAGGCCTGACATCAGCACAGCTGGTGATTCTGGGAGACTGCTAGCAGACCAGTCTGTGTTAGAACCAAGATTGCAAGTGGCAACATTGTAGAGTGACTGAAGTTTTGAAGCCAAGATAGATACCATGTACAGAGTGGTCCTGCACCATGTGGGTGCTCATTTGAAGGTCTCTGTTAGGTATCCAACTGGAATGTGTCAAATGTAAATTGTGAATGGTGAAATCGAAGTGGCCTACAACGGGTCAAGCTAAACTGTGCACATTCAAATGTCTTCGATAGCAAGTACAAACTGAAATTGGTCCGAGCCTGGCTGAGGGAGACTAATTGTGTAAGAGGAAGGATTGGAGCGCGGCTGAGGGGCATCCGGGGTGAACCGTGAGTCACCCGAGAAAGAATATTCTCTGAACATTGGAGAGGGGGATCTCAGCCCGGAAGCGGCGGATCCAAAGTAACGATTATGGTATTAAAAGGGATCTGAGCCCGGCTGAGGGGGATCCAGGGTGAAGCACCTGAGTTGAGTACTTATAAGAGGAAAATAACTTTGTGTTTTGTTTTTGATATATCAGGCCCTCTGAATCAAGAGACTTTGATAAGTAGACTTGGGCACAGAAGGCCCTAATGCTAGTAATGGAACTGTATCCTTGTGCCGAAGAAGCCAGAGTGTGTGCTTTGCTCGAGAGAACTGTCTTGTCCCGTGCTGAAAACGTGGGGAAGGGAGGACAACGGCCTGAACATCCTGACATATCATTTTTGTGAACACTTCTTTCTTTTTCATGAACACTATTCCACACTATTTGTATTTAGCGGCAAGGATTGGCAATCGTTTTTTTAGTATAGACCTTTTTATTTTGACGAAACTCCACTAGGACAGCATTATTATTATTTGATGGTCGTAGCTTGTACCCATCTGTAGATTTAGAATTAGGTAGGCATTTATTACACCCTTGTTGAAGTTCAATAAACACCCTTGAACTGTGGTCATTTGTGTCTGTCTTACTATTGATACCATGCCTTCCTTACAATACATAACTACATGGACAGCTACTCACTCAAATAGCCCTGCATGTACACAACGCATTACATTCAAAAGCACATGCATGCACAGTCATACACACATTCACTACAATACATACATGCATGCATTACAATACATACAATACATGATATACACATACATAACAATAAAACATACATTAAAATACAAACATAGATTTTCAAGCGCCATAGGTCACCACTGCAGGGGCAAGGGCGGGGGCATGATGAGGCAACAGCATGCAGGGCACGTGGCGTACCGGAAGGACTTGATTCCCCGGAGCATGCAGCCGCTGCGAGGGTCACGCTGCGCAAAACAGGACAACATGCAACTCACAGGTTAAAAAAAACAAAAAACAAATCAACACTGGCTTGCGCTCATTAGCCAGCCAGTGCTCATGTTAAGGGCTTCATCACAAGTCTGGCGGTAACCCTTAAAAGCGGTGGTAATGGAATTAGCGCTGCCAATACCGCTGTCACGACCCTCGCCCAAAACCCCCTCTGGCAAACCCATTGGCCAGGTGGAGTCAGGACTCGGGCCTCTAGAACCTGGCATCCTTTTCCAAAACCCTCTTGGGGCCACTCCTGGCGCCTATGGCGCCAGACTCATACACCATGGAAAACATGTGCTTGGGAACTACTTAATGTGTTATCAGCCAACATGGAGGCTTCCACATAGCTTGGTTCCAAAGAACCAAGCTATGCGGTCTAGTGTTTTGGGTGTGGCAGCCTAGGGACTACTTTACCTGGACTATTTTGTTGGGGCTATTTTAACCACACCCGAGCAAGGCAACATGCTTCGCGTTACTTTGCAGCTTGCAACGTGACACTCACCGTGTCCAGCTATTCCCTCGAACCTCGGAGAAGCAGAACCTGCAAGGAGACAAAAGGAACATCATTAGCAGCAGCATCTTACCTGCAGTCTTCATCTTTAGACATTCGCAGCCATTAGAACAGCTTCCTCGAATCTGCACGCCTCCCGGACAGAATGACCTGAAAGAGGAAGATAGAGGCAACATTAAAGAAAGCAGTAGAGACATTTACAAATTACGAACTGCTCAAAAGGCTTACCTGGCTGGTCGCCTCTCGGCTGGCACCACTACGGACATTCCACTCGCACTGAGGAACGAAAACGCAGGTTAGCAAAAGCAAGACTTTGCAGTGCTGCGCATAGCGCTTACTTACCGCATCATATCGCTCTTAATGCGCCATCATTTACCAGCGGGGCTCAACCAAGCCAGTTCGCCACGCTGAAGCTCCGCATACCTAAGGGTGAAAAAGAGACATTTTAAACAAAGAAAGGCATGCAGGATAGCAACAAAACTAAAGAACAGCAATAAAACCTACCTGAACAATATCAAACGGGCCGGCGCCAGTGAAGTAACTGGACCGCACTCGCCAATGAAAGACAACACGCCCCTGCAAATAAGGCAGGAGGGAGAGCACGCCTAATTCTGCCACAAGGTGAGGAGAGAGTGTCAGAGGGACTGAAATCATACGGAGGTGGAGGGAGGATACTTACCCCAGTCGGTCAGTCTTGAACACAGTCCTCCTGTATTTTCAGGCACAACCTTCCCCGCAGACCACATCAGGGCAAAGCTGAGAAGCATACCAGCGAGTAACCCGGCTGGGTGGCGTCCCTGTGGATACCAGGTGAGCGTAACAGAACGCAAAGCCTACCATAACAAATCCACCTGGGCGCCATAGAGACATCAGAAATGGACCAATTGGCCCAATTACTAGGAGAGCTTCGTGCTGAGGTTCATTCTGCCCGGCAAGAGACTAATGCCCTCCAGAGAGACCTAATAGTGACCAAAGAACGCACTGAAGAGATTAGCAGGCAATACTTGCAATAACAGGCAGGACAGACACCTCTACCGGGAGGCAATCCAACGATGCAAAACCCCGCCATACCACCCACTCCGGTACAGATCACGTTACCTGGAACAGTGCCCCAGGCAACACCAGAAAGGTTCTCAGGTGACCCACGGAAGTATGCGGCCTTCATTTTCTTTGTAGGCCTGGAGCATTTCCAAACGACCAAGCTCAGGTAGCTTTTGTCTTATCATACCTGAGTGGTAGTGCAGCAGATTGGTCGGTGCCGTTGGTAACCCATGACGATCCTCTATTACATGACTTTGGGGGGTTCCAGAGAGAAATGGAAAAACCTTTTGCTCGCCATACCCAGGAACAGGCAGTAGACAATGAACTCTTGTCCCTCCGACAGGGGAATCAGGACTTGTTAACGTACATTGCTACCTTCAACAGACTGGTTGCAGAAGCTAGGTGGCCAGAAAACAAAAGAACCACGTTATTCCATTGAGGCTTACAAGGCGAATTAAAGGACGTCTTAGCCCAGGTGGTTGATCTACCCAGAGACTGTGCAGAATTCATAAATCTGGTCGTGCAGCTAGACCACCTGTTGCAGGACCAAAAGGCAGACCGGTCTAAGACGGACCGTCGGACCGTGTATGTTCGACCAAGGGAAAACACACCCCGTGCACCTGAAAATGCTGTAGAACCCATGCAGATTGGAGGGATACGGCCTCCATTAACAAAACAAGAGCGGGACAAAAGAAGACAACAACAGCTTTGTTTGTATCGTGGGAAACCAGGACATTTCCTAAAGGACTGTCCAATAAAATCCCCAAGAAGAACAGTCGGGCCACAGAGAAGGATGAAGCTAAGGAATTGGAAAACTACCAAGCTCGAGAAACGTAGAGGTCAGTTTGTTGAGTGAGAAGAAAGAGTTGCTGACCTCGCACTTTGCAATACCAGTGATCTTAATTAGCCACCAACAGTCGTCAAGAATGCATGCCGTTGAAGCATACATCGATAGCGGAGCAGTTGGAAATTATATTGGTCAAGAACTGGCAGCAGAGATGGGGCTTCCTTTGTCTTCTAAGCCAACTATGGAGAAGGTAACCACCGTGGATGTCAGGGGCTCAGGTAGGCAGAGACAAGGACAGGCTAGGCGCAGGGGTGTTGTGGGTACTATAATGGGCACTGGTGGGGAGAGACAAACAAAGATGCAACCATACAAAAGGCTGCTTTGCCCCATGTGCAGGAGAAAAAGGCTAAAGACTGCGTTTCCCAGCAGCCGGCGCCAAAGGACTACAATCCCCAGCATGCCCAGGGACGTTTTGGACCAATCAGCGACCAGGAAGGGCGCGGCCGCCTCATCGCGCATGCGCAGAGCCCCGAACACGGGGCTTGCGCTTGAGACTCCATGCCGACAAGACGTGTGGACCGGAGCTCCAGCAAAACTACACGCGAGGGCCCAGCCCCACCCGAGCAGCAGCCCGGCCCCTCGCCCACACGAGATAAGTACTCCTCTTTGCTCAGGGCCCAAAGGGATCGAGGGGGAAGTGCAGGGGGGGATCGCTTGCCACCCCAGAGCCCCTGCACCGCTAAGAAAAAGCTAAGTGTTTTGAACTTCGGCGCTCAATGTGCCGGCGGCATTCTTGTGGGATAAATTGACCTGTGCACGGGCGATTTGTCATTTGGGGTGTTTCCGCCTCTTGGAGACCATAGCAGACCCGTGAGGCGAAAACACAGCACCGGAGATGCCTGCCACAGTTTTAAGGCACAAATCGGTCACGAGGGTCTGCAGGAAGATCGCTTGTGCATTTGAACATGTTTGCAGGGATCTGCAAGAAGATCGCTTGCGTAGCATAGTGCAATAGCACTATACAGGTCTTGAGGGGGGCATTAGAGAGTGTGTCTGTGTGAGTGAGGCTGCATGAGGTGAATGCAGACAATAACAGAGGGCATGTTCTAATGCTTGTTTATTTCTTTTAGCTTGGACCTTTTGAAAACAACCCTTCAGACGTGCCAAGGACGTGACTGCTCTTCATGGACAGGACACAGAAGACCAGAGCTAAGTTGCATGCTAACTCCTGTACTGTTCCGATGACTTAGGGTTAGGCAGAGTAAAAATGTTCTTATGTGCAAATTGGTGCTTATGTACAAGTAGTTAGTAAGGGCTGAGGACACCAGAACAAAAGTGAGCAGCAACCAAACTTTCCCTGTAAAACACCCCATTCCCACCCATAACCTCTACCTCACCCTCAATCCGGTTTACCTAATTCCTCCTACCTATCCAATCATCGAGACCCTAACCCTCCTTCCCTGCTCTGGTCCAGGAAACCCGTGTAAGCTCTGACTTGCGGGCTCCACGACCAAAGTGGGGGTGGTTGGTACTGCGTCGCTCCTGCGCCTTGGATTCTGGACTTCGTGACAGTGGATGGGACAGAAATCGCTTCCGGACCAGTAACCCAGTGCACAGCCAGGGTAACCTTGCTGTGCCAGGACGGACATCGGGAGTCTATTTCGTTCGATCTCATCAAGGAACCTCAGTTAAGGCTAATACTAGGGATGCCATGGTTGGTTGGTCGCAACCCTTTGATAGACTGGCGGGCATGAAAATTAACCTTCCCCGGTGACTGCTCCCCTGCCTGCTATTATCAAGAGGAGAAACCCGACGTCTTTATCCCCATGACTCCCAGAGCGACAGTATCAACCCTGGGAGCAACTAATAAGTTGCCAAGTGAATACCATGATTTCCAGGATGTTTTCCAAAAGGACCAAGCCAATACATTGCCGCCGCACAAGCCCTATGACTGTCAGATCGACCTTGTTCCTGGTGCACAAATCCCTTGCGGCACGATCTACGCTCTCACAGAACCAGAAAACCTTAATTTAAAATCCTATTTAGACCAGTACCTTGCAAACTGATTTATCCGTCCTTCGAAGTCCCCCGCAGCCAGTCCTTTGTTCTTCGTACCGAAAAAGGAAGGAAACTTGAGAACCTGTATTGACTACCGCGCATTGAACCAGATCACCGTGATGAACCGCCACCCCTTGCCACTTATCCCTGAGATGCTAGACCAAGTTAAAGATGCCCAGATTTATACCAAATTGGACCTTCAAGGAGCGTACCACCTGGTCCGAGTCAGAAAAGGAGATGAATGGAAAACCACCTTCCGTACTAAGTACGGCTTGTTTGAATATCAAGTCATGGCCTTCGGGTTATGCAACGCTCCTGCGGCATTCCAATATTTCATGAATGACGTCTTAAGGGAGTTAATCGATGTGTGCGCCTTAGTGTACATAGACGACATCTTAGTATACTCAGCCTCGAAACAAGATCATATCAGGCACGTTCATTCAGTCCTCAGCAAGCTCCATCAACATCGCTTGTTTGCAAAGCTTGAAAAATGCTTTTTTCACCTCACCGAAGTAGAGTTTCTTGATTTTATCCTTACTCCAGGAGGTATCAGAATGGGCGTGCACAAGGTAGATGCCATTCTGAAATGGCCTTCACCGACGTCTCTGAAAGGGGTACAAAGCATGCTGGGCTTTGCGAACTTCTACCGCCGGTTCATCCCAGACTTCTCTCAGGTTGTGCACCCAATCACAGTACTATTACGAAAAAACAATAAAAAGTTTACTTGGACCGAAGAAGCAGAAGAAGCCTTTCAGGAACTTAAACGAAGATTTACCTCCACTCCAATCCTGCAACATCTTCGTCCAGACCTCCCTTATGTCATTAAAACTGATGCGTCCAGTCTCGCAATGGGGGCTGTCCTTTCACAGAGAGATCCGGAAACCGGCCAGCTACATCCTGTGGCTTTCTGGTCGAAAACGTTCTCACCTCCAGAGATTAATCATGCCATCAAGGACAAGGATCTCCTGGCTATGAAATCTGCCTTTAAAGCCTGGAGGCACCACCTTCTTGGGGCCAGACATACCATTGCAGTCATCACAGACCACCGAAACCTGCAATATCTCAAAACAGCCAAGGCCCAGTCCTCGCGCCAATTACGGTGGGCCCTTTTCGTCGCCCAATATGATTATGTAATCACATTTCGACCAGGAGTCAAACGGAAAGGCGGATGCCTTATATCGCATGGGCATAGATGAAATAGTATATACAACCCCAGCCCCAGTACCTATTATACCTGTAGACAAACTCTTGAGTATCACGACAGCCTTAACACAAGCAGAACTACGGAAAGAAATCCAACGGACAATGAGTCCTGATGCCTTCCTCACATGGCAAACTCAAGGAGAACAATATACCATCAAGGACCATCTACCCTTTTTTAGGGATCGCGTATATGTACCCAAGAAGGAATTCCAACCGAATATTATTTCAAACTATCACGATTCACTGATCGAAGGGCATCCTGGGATCGCCAAAACCCTAGCTAAGGTGAAAGAGAACTTTTGGTGGCCTACCTGGCGTAAGGACATCATTCAGTATATTCAGTCCTGCGGTGTCAGCGCACAAAATAAATCTCGCAAACAAAAACCATCTGGTCTCCTACAACCATTGGACATTTCTCTTTCCCTTGACTTCATCACTGATCTACCTCCAAGCCAAGGGTTCAACACCATCCTTGTAGTTGTGGACTTATTCTCGAAGATGGCCCATTTTATTCCTCTCAAAGGCCTCCCAGACGCAGCCACTTTAGCAAAAGTGTTCCTGGAGGGCGTGGTTAAGCTACATGGCTTCCCTTCGGTTGTGGTCTCTGATCGAGGCAGCCAGTTTGTTTCAAACTTCTGGAAAAAATGTTGTGCAATGGCGCAGATCAACGTTCGGCTATCTACCAGTCGCCATCCCCAAACGGACGGCCAAACCGAGAGAACCAATCAGACACTCGAGCAATATTTACAGTGCATGCTGCACCACGAACAAAGGAATTGAAAAGACCTACTATGGATAGCTGAATATGCATATAACAATTCTTTGCATTCAAGCACGGGACAAACGCCCTTCTATACCCTTTATGGCAGACATCCAGGTACCTCTGAACTAGACCTTCCAGCCAGCTTGGAAATGCCAGCGGTAAAGACTCTATACACAACCATTACTCAGGCTTTCAAAAGGGCAAAGGAACACCTTATTCATGCTAAAGAAAAACAAAAGAGATTCGCCGACCAACACTGGAAAAAGGCCCCTGATTATCAAGTAGGAAACAAAGTTTGGTTAGCCGCTAAATTCGTACCCATCAAGGGAACCCGGACCTTTCATCCCAGATTCTTAGGACCCTATACCATTAAGGCAATTATCAACCCAGTAGCCGTGAAACTGGATTTACCACCTAATCTACAAATCCACCCGGTATTTCATGTGTCCCTCCCGAAACCAATGCAACCTGGCACATGGATTGGTACACCACGGAGAACCAGAATTCGAAGTCAAAGATATCTTGGACTCTAAATACTCTAGGAACCAAGCTATATTATCTCGTTGATTGGAAAGGATTTGGACCACAAGATAGATCCTGGGAGCCCAGTGAGAATATCCACGCACCACATCTAATCAGAAAATTCCATCGGGACTTCCCAACCAAACCTGGGCCAGACAGAAGGAATACCATGGGAGGGGCCTTAGGGGGGAGTGCTGTCACGACCCTCGCCCAAAACCTTCTCTGGCAAACCCATTGGCCAGGTGGAGTCAGGCCTCGGGCCTCTAGAACCTGGCATCCTTTTCCAAAACCCTCTTGGGGCCACTCCTGGCGCCTATGGCGCCAGTCTCATACACCATGAACTTCATGTGTTATCAGCCAACATGGAGGCTTCCACATAGCTTGGTTCCAAAGAACCAAAGTGTTTTGGGTGTGGCAGCCTAGGGACTACTTTAGCTCCAACAAAATTGTCCAGGTATTTAAACCACACCCGAGCAAGACAACGCGCTTCGCGTTACTTTACAGCTTGCAACGTGACGCTCACCGTGTCCAGCTATTCCCTTGAACCTCGGAGAAGCATAACCTGCAAGGAGACAAAAGGAACATCATTAGCAGCAGCATCTTGCCTGCAGTCTTCATCTTTAGCTACTTGCAGCTACTGAGAACAGCTTCCTCGAATCTGCACGCCTCCCGGACAGAACGACCGGAAAGAGGAAGATAGAGACATTTGCAAGTTACAAACTGCTCAAAAGGCTTACCTGGCTGGTTGCCTCTCGGCTGGCACCACTCCGGACATTCCACTTGCACTGAAGAACACTGTGACCTACAAGGAAGGAAAACACAGTTTAGCAAAGGCAAGACAAGACTTCGCAGCGCTGCGCATAGCGCTTACTTACCGCATCATAGCCTCTTAATACGCCATAATTTACCAGCGGGCCTCAACCAAGCCAGTTCGCTGCACTGAAGCTCTGCATACCTAAGGGAGAAAAAAGAGGGGCTGAAATCATACGGGGTGGAGGGAGGATACTTACCCCGGTCGGTCAGCCTTGAACACAGTCCTCCTGTATTTTCAGGCAGAACCTTCCCCGCAGACCACATCTGGGCAAAGCTAAGAAGCATACCAGCCAGTAACCCGGCTGGATGGCGTCCCTGAATGGGGCGAAGCCTGTCCCCAGGTTCTGCTGCCTTTGCACCTCTGTGCTCTGCCAGTTGAGCCTAACAACCGCTCCATCGGATCATGAGCTGGCGCAAATACTGCCAACTGCAAAAACATCCGGCGCTATAACAGTAGGCTCTATTACAGCCGGCCACACAAGGCGTCAAACAAGGCGTCAAACAGCCGCATCACAAGTCCATATCCGGCGCAATTAGCTGGAGGTAAATGAACACAGGTGCCTGAAATGAAGCCACAGGTGATCCCATTCCACTCCAGAGGTCTACATAAGACACGCCACAAACACAAACACTGTTTCCAACACCATGCTGCCACTAGCCACTGTGAGCTGGGACAGCAGGCAGCTGCTTGTGCTGCACCTGGAAATAGAGAGGCAGGAAATCCAGGCCAGGGCACAGGGAGTACAGGAGGGGGTGGGGATGAGGAGGAAAGCCCAAACAAGGTGTGTACCGATCACAAGGGTTAGGCCCTTGCCCTGGACCCTCACCGGCAGCCATTTAGTCACCCTGTACCGCCTCAACGGGGAGACCATAACAGAGCTGCTTACCACAACACAGGACGACATAGGACGCAAGATCAACATCTGGACAGCTTTGCCCCCATTGCTGAAGCTAGTCTCTGTCCTACAATTTCTTGGAATTGGCACCTTCCAGCACTCTGTGGCCATGATGCACGGCATGGCACAGCCCACATTCTGCGCAGTGTTGGCACAGGTGTTTGAAGCCCTCCTGCGGCTAGTGCAATGCCACATCTCATTGTCTACCATCCCAGCCCAGATCAATGCCATGAAGGCAGAGTTATATACCATTGCCAATTGCCAAATGTGATTGCTGCCATGGACTGTATCCATGTTGCGCTGGAGGCCTCCCAGGCCTACAAAGCAGTGTACCGAAACCGCAAGCACTACCACTTCCTGAATGTGCAGGTGACTTGCGACCCCAACCTGTACATCACACACTGCTGTGCCCGCTATTTTGGTTCCACCCACGGTGCCATGGTCCTACAGAACAGCATACTGCCAAGTTACATGGAGAGGCACAGTGGACAACGGACCTGGATAGTGGGTGAGTAGAAAAGCCAGCACACATGCACCGCAAAGCACATGCCCAAAGGGGGGGGGGGGGGGTGGAGTGCGAATGACTACACAAAGGATGGCATGACAATTGAATGCAACATCTTTACTTCACCACCTCCCGCACCATTTTCACAGTACAGGCCAGGGAGCATGCACATGTCAGGCGTGCCTGCATGGTGAAGCAATTGTACACATACAGTAGCAACCATGTACGCCAACATGACTACAGGTACCACAATGCAACATGCACTTACCAAATCAATGCTGACGAATGGCCACATTGCTGCACACAACAACAACCCTGCCAGTACTACAGCCATGCACCCATGTGCGGCCAGCCCACAAGGCCCACCCGTTGGCACCAGATGCCCAGGGAGGGCCCATGGGGAACCCATTATGCCACATGGCATGCACGGTGGAAATACACTGCCATATGACAGCCACCATGTCTGCTGCACATGTCACTGACAGACTCCTTACGTAACATATGCTGCAAGGGAACAGGGTGCATCTGAAGCATAAACAATGCATGACATGAGTGACACTGCATGCACAGGCATGGAATAGACACATGCCGTGAAATGATGGTCCATGTGCATGCACCAGTAGTACATTGAGCAGATATTGTGTAAGTCCATCTCCATCCCCTATACTGTATCTAATGATTGTGCCTCCCCCGTGCAGGTGACTCCAGATAACCACAGCTGCCCTTGCTAAAGACCCCCGTGCGTGATCCACAAACACTGCCGGATATTGCCTCAGCCGTGCACACAGCAGTACCTTTGTGTGCATCAAGCATACCTTTGGCCTCCTGAAGCCACGTTTCTGCTGCCTCGACGTGACTGGTGGAACCCTGATGTACGCACCTGAGAAAGTGGGTATAATTGTGCTTGTGCATGCTGCACAAAATCTGCCTGAGAAGAAATGTCCCACTACCCCCTTATGTGGACATGCCACCCCCAGAGTATGAGGAAGCAGTGCTTGTGGCTGAGACAAATGCACACATTGCCAAAGATGACGTGAGAGATGGGAGAATGGCATGCCAGGAACTGATAGACAATTTCTTTTGACACTATAACATGGCACAAATCATGCACCACTGTGTGACTCCGCCCATACAATAAACAAGACAGTGACACAATCAGGAATGTCCTCGCATTGATGAAGTTTAATGATTTTTATGTCATGAAGTGCCCCAACTATCCCCCTCCCGCCACCAACTCCCCATCACACAACCCCCCCTCCTGCCACAAACTCCAGAGTCCTTGATAACCTTAGCCTCTTCTTCCCCTCACCCTTGCCGGCCCTTGCTGATTGGGGGCACAGAAGGCGCTATGACTGTTTCCACGACATGCCCAGCTGTGACCCCTCTGTCAGTGTGGTGGAGGTGAATGGGGCGAAGCCTGTCCCCAGGTTCTGCTGCCTTTGCACCTCTGTGCTCTGCCAGATGGCTTCTGCTAGTGCAGAGATGCCTTCTGTCATTTCCCTGACCCGTTTTGCATACAGTGTCAGGGTGGACATGTTGGCTGTCATCTCGGCCCTGTTCCGGACCATAGCACGCACAACCCTGCGGGTAGCCCCCTGGACACTGTCTCGAATGGCCAGCAGGTGTGCGTAGTGAGTGTAGCCAATCTCCTCCATCTCTCGCTGTCTGCACTCCATGCCCTTGAGCCTCCGCAACAGCATGCTGCGTGTTGGACTGCGCTGTGTGGTGAGGGGCTCTGCACTGGCCCAGGGCTGAATGCAGGGGAGCCATATGACCAGCCCTACAGCTAAGGGGTGTATCGGTCACTTTTACTCCCTAAAAATTGCCAGATACTCCCATAAAATTTTAATAGGGAGTAAAAATACCTCCAACAAGAAATAGGGAAAAGACATGGAGAATCTTGCACCCCTGCTCTTACCCTTACAGCCCCATGAATATGTTTGCACCAGTAGTGCACATAGTACCACAGGAAGAAACTAACATAACTGCCTGATTGGAAGGAGTAAACATGTATCTATTAATGTGCATGAATAACTAGGTTCAAAGAAATGAATATTACATTTTTATTCCAGTTAAAACATATACTCCTATATCCCGTCCCTTCCTCTATACTTGTGGGACATTCCGTCCTTCGGCATGGGACCGGAGCACTTTTGTAAAAAGCATCAAAAATGTGGAACATTTGTCCTTCTTTTATTTTTACGTGGGGTACTGCACATGGCCGTAATCCACCCTCCTGAGCTCCGCTCCGCGTATTGCCCTTCAGTCCTTTTCTCCACGCGTCGGGGTTGGACGCACTAGCATCACCGGGAATTTAATTTTTTATTCCCTTTGTCCTTCCTTCCTTCTCCGATTCCACGGTCATCTAGTCTTCTGTCTATGCCAGAGCGTTTGGGATTTGTGTACTGTTCTTCATGTGAACGTCGCTTCACGAGGGCGGATCCCAATTCTCTTTGCTTGGAGTTTCTAGGCCCAGATCAGCACTGGGATTCGTGCTTCCATTGTGACTCCCTCTCCATCCGGGCACTCCAACGTCGTCTTCTTCAGTGGGAAGAAGGGTTTCAGCGGGTTCCTCCGCCTCATTTCCAGCTTTCGACGAAAAGAAGAAATGCCTGGTAAGCTCCTTACTTTTTAGGACGCCCCGGCCAGGGTACTCCTTCCTGGGGTCTTCCAGGTCTGGGAGGGGCTTGTGTAGCTCTGTCACCAGGGGTTCCCCTGAGGTGCCTCAAGGGCCTAATAGGCGCACCACAGTGGTCTCCGAGGGTCCCCCGCATCGGACCTGCCAAAACTGGACCCTGTTCTGAGGTTCACCTTTTTGGTGCTAGTTCAGCCCAGTCCTACTGTGGCTCTGGATACCGGGGTTCCCCCTGAGGTCTCTACTTCTAGAGCTTTCCACACGGACACTGGGGTACACCCTGAGGTCTCAGTTTCTGGAGCTTTCCACACTGAGTTACGGCTCGAGGCCCCTATTGAGGGAGCTATTCATCCCAGGTTAAAACCTTGTGTTGCTCTTTTTGGGGCTAAACTCAGCACCAACAGAACCGAGAGATCCTCTTTGAAGGTCTTGTCGGTGAGGTACGTCCCTCAGCCGTCCCACACTCAGGGTCGTGGTGGTACTGGTTCTGTCGAGAGGGCAAAGAGGGCGGTCATGGACCACAAGCCTTCCAGTACCGGCTCTGCTGAGGTTCCTCCACTGGAGGCTAATTCTGGGGCAGTTTCTAAGATGTCCAGTAAACATCCGAGACCTTCTAGCACCGGCTCGGCCGAGGATCCTTGTGTCAAGGCTACTTAAGTTTTACTTAAGTCCCCTGTCTACCCTGAGGAGACAATTGCTCCATCTCCGCATGTGACTTAGTTCCCCTCAGGTGTTAACAAAATGGCAGCCCAACCCCCATGGACTATGGTGGCCATTTTGGATATCTCTTTCACCAACGTTTATGACGTCTGTTGCTGGGAGCATTTCCTTTGGGGCTGGGCAGCCTTTCCATGCTATGTGGACAACAGAAACCCGTTTCGCCCTTCATTCGACCCGTGTGCCCGGACACCGCTGCCTCATACAGTCTCGCTCCCTCCTGCTTCCGCTCCACTGATCTATGTGAATCCTGCCGGTGGTGGTCACTCCTGGCAACCAGTGTAATTAAAGAACGAGCGATCAAGTGTCCACTTTTTTTAGGGGCTTGTTGGGGGAGGACGAGAAACCATGTATAAACAACCAGGGTCCACAACAAGCTACCTGCTAATATCGTATAGGGCTGCAAAAATTAGCATTTACCTGAAACAAGGGCCGGTGAGGAAGTCGTCTTATCAAACATATATAAAGACGATATGGTCGGGAATTATCCAAAAATACATTTGCTTTTATTTATACATGATAAAACTGGACATTAAACAGTGTCCAGACACATAGAACAACTATTGATACAAAAATACATGACAAAGACATACTGGTGCTATATATCATTCAAACTTGTCCTGTATCTGCAAAGTGATGTTGGTAACTAGTGGGTGACTTTTTGCACATTTCTTTTACCAAGCAAGAAAACCCATTAGAGAAGTGTCGACAGTAACAAAATCTGTTTCCAGCCTTTACACGGTAGCTACTAGTGCCCCGCACTTTGAGGTCAGTAGTAGATTTGTATGTTTTCCGCTCAGGCTTTCATCAGGACACTTGTAATTCGAGTAGAAAGGATTATTGGATGTCATATTGATGGTCTGAATTCCAGCAATTCTAAAAAGACACATAAAAAGAATATTTTTACCGACCATATACACAGAAACCCAAGAGTATTGTTTTTTTACGCAGGTAATAGTCTATATTTTAAACAGGCGGAGACTAGAATCTATATACGTATCAACCAAATAGTTTATTTATAAACTAGCTCAGAAAAACCACAAATAAATTTAATACAAATGGCGACCATCATTTTGTCACCATTTTTCATTTCATATACATCACATACAAAACCTGCCATATTGAAAAATTGTGCTCAAAACCGGAGGGGAAGGGGAAAGGGGGGCAGGGGGAGGGAATGTAAAGCAAGAAGGGAAGCAGTGACTTCTTGTGTATCTCCAATATCTGAACTTTTCAAGACTGGAGTTGTACCTTTAAATGTTGACCGCAGTTAGCAATCATACTTTATTCTTTGTTTTAGCCGGATTTCCTGGCCGTACATCTACGACTAAGTCTTCTGTTTATTTGGCTAAGGGGAAAGGAACAGCAAAATATTTCATCTTACGGACGTTAACCTTATATTATCTTCTTGGCGCTATTTTTTGATAGTTGACAAAAACACATACCTAGAAAAGACCCAGATGATACGGTGTTATGTGCCGGTCAAAACAGAAGCCGCATTGTCGGATTTTATTACTTGATATACTCGCATCTACTGCTGCATAGTATATCAATTGTCCGGTAGCCCTAAGTGAAACAAAATAAGGCTTTTAGTCCATTGTAAGTGGAGGTCAAAGCAGGCCCAAAAGGGGACCTAGAAGGTCTCTTATAGCCCAGCCACCGGATACTACAACTTACTTGAGTGTTATTTTCGGGCGGCGGACACGGCAGTGAGTTTGCGGCGTCTCCGTCGCGAGAGAGTCAGCGTTCCTCTGTGCGAACACCACGTGATAAAGTCAGACTAGTCTTAGTCACGTGGGCACGCGCTGCGTGACTATTTATTGTCTAAGCCTCCAGCATTGCATGTGCTGCCCAGTTGCGTTTTAAAGGGACAGTGCATTCATAAATATAGCGCAGTGAATCGGGTACATGTAGCTGATAGTTCAGTTACAAATGATTGGCCCCAAAGCTACATATACTGAGCCGAAGCTGGGGAAAAACGAGAGAGAGGGGTGTTGCATGTTACACCCTGCAGCAAGTGCCCTGGCAAGTATGCATTGGAAACCAGCATGTTTTACAATGCTCATAGAGGTGGACTTTCTCTTTGGTACTGAATCACATTATGAGGCAGCCTGGTTAGACAGTGCCCACAGTGTGCCAAACCCGCGTTCAGTGAGCGTTAGACTGCTCAGTCAAATATATGCATGATATATACAGGATCAGTATGTATGTGCTGAATAAAAGAAGGCGGGACATTATTTGCGCAAAAACAGGTTCCATTCGATGTAAAGATTGAGACCCTTATTGACTGAATCCAAATTGTAGATCCATTTTTGTTCCAGTCTCCGAAGTTACAGATTTCTATCGCCCCCTCGCGGGTGTGGACCCAAAGTTTGTAGAACACACCAGAAAAGGTCATCATGGCTATGTTTCATTTTTTTGTAATGTTCTACAAGGGGTTTGTCTGTTGTGCCATTTTTTATGCAGGAACGATGTTCCCCAATTCTGGTTCGGATCGCTCTTTTGGTTTTTCCAATATACCAGAGGTCACATGGGCAAATAATACAGTAAATAACCCATTTGGTGGCACAGTTAGTAAAGGATTTTAACTGCCAAATTTTTCCCTTGAGATCAATGGATTTGAGATTTTTTGTAAATGTACACATAAGACATTTGCCACATTTATAATGGCCTGTGACTGGTGGAAGGTCCCATAGTGTGGACTGAGTGTTGATCACATCTCGTTGTTGCGGATATGTATGGACCAATTTGTCACCCAGATTTTGAAGTCTCTTGAAGGCAAAGCGGGTAGGTGGTATATGGAAGTATTCGGTATTGATCATCTTCCAGTTTTTTAGAATCGACTTCCTCAAGTCATTACTAATAGGTGTAAAAGATGAAACACGTCATTTTATCGAGAGCAGTTTTGGTTTGTTTTTGGAGACATTCTCCTCTCTGTATGTTTTTGGCCTTTATAGGCTCTTCTTATGATGTGCTATGGATAGCCTCTGTCTTTCAAATCTTGTTTCAAGCAGTCACTTTGCAGTTTAAAGTCTTGTATATTGGTGCAATTGCGCCGAATACGCAAGAACTGTCCGAAAGGCAGATTTTCTCTTAGTGCCTGGGGATGCCAGCTATTAAATTGCAGAAGAGTGTTTTTTTGCGTAGGTTTCTTATAGAGGCTGGTGCCAATGATTTTGTTCGGCATGCGATAAATTAGGAGATCTAGAAAAGTAATTTTATCTGTATGTGCCTCACATGTGAAGTCGATTGTAGGCTCCTGATTGTTCAGCCACACATTAAAACATTTCAAATCATCACTTGAACCTCGTCAGATCATGAAAATATCGTCTATATAACGATACCAAGCTTGGATATTGTCCAAATATGGGTTCTTATTCGTATACACATGGGAGTTCTCAAAAGAGTCCATGTATAAGTTGGCTAAGTCCGGGGCGAAAGTCGCCCCCATGCTTGTGCCATAAAGTTGTTGAACTTAGGTATTGTTATATATGAAGACCTTTTTGGTGAGAGCCAGGTGAATGCATTCTGCAATGAAGGCTGATGGAGGATTTTTTTGCTCTCTCGTTTCCAACAGTTCAAACATTACTTTAATGCATTTCATCTGGGGGATGTTGGTATATAGAGATGTTACGTCTAAAGTAACTAAAATGTCTTGAGTCTCGATGGTAAATCCATCTAGAATTTTGATCATAGACGTAGAATCTTGTACAAAAGACTTCATTTTCTTGACAAAAGGTCTCAAGAAAACATCCGCATATATTGATAAGGGCTCGAGTAGTGAGCCTATAGCTGACACTGTGGGGCGACCTGGAGGTGTGGTGGAACTTTTGTGAACCTTAGGAAGGTAATAAAATGCCGGTGTCACTGGTTGTGTGTTGATCAAAAATAATTTTTCTTCATCATTGATCCATCCCTCATCATGTGCATATGTCATGAGGCTTTGTATTTCTTCCATGATTTTTGTAGTAGGATTCGAATGAATTTGTTTGTAGACATTTACATCCAACAGTTGTTTCTCAACTTCAGTTTTATACAGAAGGGAATCCCAAAGAACAATACCCCCACCCTTATCGGCTGGTTTTATAACAAAAAGGTGGTTATTTTCTAGATCTTTTAGAGCCAGACGTTCTGCTTTTGAGAGATTATCTTTGTACCTGTTTTTATTGGCACACAGGAATCTCATATCTCTTAGAATTTTGTTTTCAAATGCCAAAATTTCTGGAGATGTCATAGTTTGCAAAGGTGTAAAAGAAGAGGGGGGGGTTCCCGAATAATTATCATTCATGATTTTGGGGTTATCTTTGTCATGGAAGAAATATTTAAGCCTAATAAGGCGGAAAGAATTACGCATTTCAATTTCTGTCTGAAAGACATCACCCCTACATACTGGAATAAAGGAGAGACCCTTTGTCAGAACAGTTTCCTCAATTTTTGTGAGCACATGCGTGCTAAGATTGAAAATGGGGTTGACTATTTTTACCACTGCTGCAGAGGGATCCATTATCGGGTCCGCATTGGATGGTTGCCCCACTGTCTGTTCCTGCCCCGGTTCCCTGGCCGTTGAAAGAACTGTCCCCTTTGTGGGGGATTATTCGGGGTGGTGGTGTCAGAATCACTACTATTTGAGGAGTTAGAGAAGGTAACCAACTTTTTGTTCTTCTGAGGTCTAGAATTGGTCTGTCCTTTCCAGCCGGTTTGGTTGTTATTATACATTTGGAAAAATCCAGGCACGAGATATGGGTACGTGATTTCTTCTTTGTAGCTTGCAATGTCTTTTTTTAGTTTCCAGATTTTTTTGTCTAAAGTAAAGGTTTTAAATTTAGACATTTCTTCATTCATTTTTTGTAGAACAGATTTTATATCTGGAATTATTGATTCCTCCTTTATCTTTGTTTCAAGCGTATCTAGTTCTGCTTGTTGTATTTTGCCTTCCTCCTCCGCTGTCTCAATAATGAGAATGATCCAATCACGGGAACATTTATTTCCAACACCACTGAAACTTTTCATAAAATTTGGGTTGTCAAGGAACACTCTGGGTATATTTTTGATCTGAAAACCCTCAGGAATGACTCCATTTTTTAGATATTCAATCATAAGTTGTCCATGAGATTGGGTCCTGATGAATTTTTTGTTTTTTTTGTGTGAGGAGGTCCAGATCATTGGTGTTTACCTGCGGTGTGGTAGATGGGCATGCAGTTAGACTGCTTAGGATGGAAGGCATTGCTAGGCATTTTTTATAAATGTCTTCACCGAATGACACAATATTAACACTTTCCATTTTCAAATTTGGAACAAATGCTCAGCCAACCATGTGGGTTGTCCTAAATCAGTGTAATTAAAGAACAAGCGATCAAGTGTCCTCTTTTTTTAGGGGCTTGTTGGGGGAGGACGAGAAACCATGTATAAACAACCGGGGTCCACAACAAGCTACCTGCTAATATTGTATAGGACTGCAAAAATTAGCATTTACCTGAGACAAGGGCCGGTGAGGAAGTCGTTTTATCAAACATTTATGAAGACGATATGGTCGGGAATTATCCAAAAATACATTTGCTTTTATTTATACATGATAAAACTGGACATTAAACAGTGTCCAGACACATAGAACAACTATTGATACAAAAATACATGACAAAGACATACTGGTGCTATATATCATCCAAACGTGTCCTGTATCTGCAAAGTGATGTTAGTAACTAGTGGGTGACTTTTTGCACATTTCTTTTACCAAGCAAGAAAACCCATTAGAGAAGTGTCAACAGTAACAAAATCTGTTTCCAGCCTTTACACTGTAGCTACTAGTGCCCCGCACTGTGAGGTCAGTAGTAGATTTGTATGTTTCCCGCTCAGGCTTTCATCAGGACACTTGTAATTCGAGTAGAAAGGATTATTGGATGTCGTATTGATGGTCTGAATTCATTTGTGACCAGCAATTCTAAAAAGACACATAAAAAGAATATTTTTACCGACCATAGACTAGAATCTATATACGTATCAACCAAATAGTTTATTTATAAACTAGCTCAGAAAAAGCACAAATTAATTTAATACAAATGACGACCATCATTTTGTCACCATTTTTCATTTCATATACATCACATACAAAACCTGCCATATTGAAAAAATGTGCCCAAAACCGGAGGGGAAGGGGAAAGGGGGGGGGGTGGGGAAGGAAAGGAAAGCAAGAAGGGAAGCAGTGACTTCTTGTGTATCTCCAATATCTATGAACTTTTCAAGACTGGAGTTGTACCTTTAAATGTTGACCGCAGTTAGCTATCATATTTTATTCTTTATTTTAGCCGGATTTCCTGGCCGTACATCTACGACTAAGTCTTCTGTGTTCAAGACTGGAGTTGTTCCCGTGATTGGATCATTCTCATTATTGAGACAGCGGAGGAGGAAGGCAAAATACAACAAGCAGAACTAGATACGCTTGAAACAAAGATAAAGGAGGAATCAATAATTCTAGATATAATATTTGCTCTACAAAAAATTAATGAAGAAATGTCTAAATTTAAAACCTTTATTTGACAAAAAAATCTGGAAACTAAAAAAAGACATCGCAAGCTACAAAGAAGAAACCACGTACCCATATCTCGTGCCTGGATTTTTCCAAATGTATAATTAACAGCCAAACCGGCTGGAAAGGACAGACCAATTCTAGACCTCAGAAGAACAAAAAGTTGGTTACCTTCTCTAACTCCTCAAATAGTAGTGATTCTGACACCACCACCCCGAATAATCCCCCACAAAGGGGACAGTTTTTTCAACGGCCAGGGAACCGGGGCAGGAACAGACAGTGGGGCAACCATCCAATGCGGACCCGACAATGGATCCCTCTGCAGCAGTGGTAAAAATAGTCAACCCTATTTTCAATCTTAGCACGCATGTGCTCACAAAAATTGAGGAAACTGTTCTGACAAAGGGTCTCTCCTTTATTCCAGTATGTAGGGCTGATGTCTTTCAGACAGAAATTGAAATGCGTAATTCTTTCCGCCTTATTAGGCTTAAATATTTCTTCCATGACAAAGATAACCCCAAAATCATGAATGATAATTATTCGGGAACCCCCCCCCCCCCTCTTCTTTTACACCTTTGCAAACTATGACATCTCCAGAAATGTTGGCATTTGAAAACAAAATTCTAAGAGATATGAGATTCCTATGTGCCAATAAAAACAGGTACAAAGATAATCTCTCAAAAGCAGAACATCTGGCTCTAAAAGATCTAGAAAATAACCACCTTTTTGTTATAAAACCAGCCGATAAGGTTGGGGGTATTGTTCTTTGGGATTCCCTTCTGTATAAAACTGAAGTTGAGAAACAACTGTTGGATGTAAATGTCTACAAACAAATTCTTTCGGATCCTACTACAAAAATCATGGAAGAAATACAAAGCCTCATGACACATGCACATGATGAGGGATGGATCAATGATGAAGAAAAACTATTTTTGATCAACACACAACCAGTGACACCAGCATTTTATTACCTTCCTAAGGTTCACAAAAGCTCCACCACACCTCCAGGTCGCCCCATAGTGTCAGCTATAGACTTACTACTCGAGCCCTTATCAATATATGCGGATGTTTTCTTGAGACCTTTTGTCAAGAAAATGAAGTCTTTTGTACGAGATTCTACGTCTATGATCAAAATTCTAGATGGATTGACCATCGAGACTCAAGACATTTGTGTTACTCTAGACGTAACATCTCTATATACCAACATCCCCAGATGAAATGCATTAAAGTAATGTTTGAACTGTTGGAAACGAGAGAGCAAAAAAATCCTCCATCAGCCTTCATTGCAGAATACATTCAGCTGGCTCTCACCAAAAATGTCTTCATATATAACAATACCTATTTTCAACAACTTTATGGCACAAGCATGGGGGCGACTTTCGCCCCGGACTTAGCCAACTTATACATGGACTCTTTTGAGAACTCCCATGTGTATACGAATAAGAACCCATATTTGGACAATATCCAAACTTGGTATCGTTACATAGACGATATTTTCATGATCTGGCGAGGCTCAAGTGATGATTTGAAATGTTTTAATGTGTGGCTGAACAATCAGGAGCCTACAATCGACTTCACATGTGAGGCACATACAGATAAAAATGCTTTTCTAGATCTCCTAATTTATCACATGCCGAACAAAATCATTGGCACCAGCCTCTATAAGAAAGCTACGCACAAAACACTCTTCTGCAATTTAATAGCTGGCATCCCCAGGCACTAAGAGAAAATCTGCCTTTCGGACAGTTCTTGCGTATTCGGCGCAATTGCGCCGATATACAAGACTTTAAACTGCACAGTGACAGCTTGAAACAAGATTTGAAAGACAGAGGCTATCCATCGCACATCATAAGAAGAGCCTATAAAAAGGCCAAAAACATACAGAGAGGAGAATGTCTCCAAAAACAAACCAAAAGTGCTCTCGATAAAATTACATGTTTCATCTTTTACACCTATTAGTAATGACTTGAGGAAGTAAGTCGATTCTAAAAAACTGGAAGATGATCAATACCGAATCCTTCCATATACCACCTCCCCGCTTTGCCTTCAAGAGACTTCAAAATCTGGGTGACAAATTGATCCATACATATCCGCAACAACGAGATGTGACCAACACTGAGTCCACACTACCTTCCACCAGTCACAGGCCATTATAAATGTGGCAAATGTCTTATGTGTAAATTTACAAAAAATATCAAATCCATCGATCTCGAGGGAAACATTTGGCAGTTAAAATCTTTTACTAACTGTGCCACCAAATGGGTTATTTACTGTATTATTTGCCCATGTGACCTCTGGTATATTGGAAAAACGAAAAGAGCAATCCGAACCAGAATTGGGGAACATCGTTCCTGCATAAAAAATGGCACAACAGACAAACCCCTTGTAGAACATTACAAAAAAATGAAACATAGCCATGATGACCTTTTCTGGTGTGTTCTACAAACTTTGGGGCCACACCCGCGAGGGGGTGATAGAGATCTAAAACTTCGGAGACTGGAACAAAAATGGATCTACAATTTGGATTCAGTCAATAAGGGTCTCAATCTTTACATCGAATGGAACCTGTTTTTGTGCAAATAATGTCCCGCCTTCTTTTATTCAGCACATACATACTGATTCTGTATATATCATGTATATATTTGACTGAGCAGTCTAACGCTCACTGAACGCGGGTTTGGCACACTGTGGGCACCCTCTAACCAGGCTGCCTGATAATGTGATTCAGTACCAAAGAGAAAGTCCACCTCTATATGAGCATTGTAAGACATGCTGGTTTCCAATGCATACTTGCCAGGGCACTTGCTGCAGGGTGTAACATGCAACACCCCTCTCTCTCGTTTTTCCCCAGCTTCGGCTCAGTATATGTAGCCTTGGGCCAATCATTTGTAACTCAACTATCAGCTACATGTACCCATTTCACTGCGCTATATTTCTATATTTATGAATGCACTGTCCCTTTAAAACGCAACTGGGCAGCACATGCAATGCTGGAGGCTTAGACAATAAATAGTCACGCAGCCCACGTGACCAAGAGTAGTCTGACTTGATCACGTGGTGTTCGCACAGAGGAACGCTGACTCTCTCGCGGCGGAGACGCCGCAAACTCACTGCCGTGTCCGCCGCCCGAAAATAACACTCAAGTAAGTTGTAGTATCCGGTGGCTGGGCTATAAGAGACCTTCTAGGTCCCCTTTTGGGGCCTGCTTTGACCTCCACTTACAATGGACTAAAAACCTTTCTTTGGTCTGCCTTATTTTGTTTCACTTAGGGCTACCGGACAATTGATATACTATCCAGCAGTAGATGCAAGTATATCAAGTAATCAAAATCCGACAATGCGGCTTCTGTTTTGACCGGAACATAACACCTGGGTCTTTTCTAGGTATGTGTTTTTGTCAACTATCAAAAAATAGCGCCAAGAAGATAATATAAGGTTAACATCCTTAAAATGAAATATTTTGCTGTTCCTTTCCCCTTAGCCAAATAAACAGAAGACTTAGTCGTAGATGTACGGCCAGGAAATCCGGCTAAAACAAAGAAAGTATGATTGCTAACTGCAGTCAACATTTAAAGGTACAACTCCAGTCTTGAAAAGTTCATAGATATTGGAGATACACAAGAAGTCACTGCTTCCCTTCTTGCTTTCCTTTCCTCCCCCCCACCCCTCTTTCCCCTTCCCCTCCAGTTTTGGGCACAATTTTTCAATATGCCAGGTTTTGTATGTGATGTATATGAAATGAAAAATGGTGACAAAATGATGGTCACCATTTGTATTAAATTTATTTGTGGTTTTTCTGAGCTAGTTTATAAATAAACTTTTTGGTTGATACGTATATAAATTCTAGTCTCCGGCTGTTTAAAATATAGACCATTACCTGCGTAAAAAACAATACTCTTGGGTTTCTGTGTATATGGTCGGTAAAATATTCTTTTTATGTGTCTTTTTAGAATTGCTGGTCACAAATGAATTCAGACCATCAATACGACATCCAATAATCCTTTCTACTCGAATTACAAGTGTCCTGATGAAAGCCTGAGCAGGAAACATACAAATCTACTACTGACCTCAAAGTGCGGGGCACTAGTAGCTACCGTGTAAAGGCTGGAAACAGATTTTGTTAATGTTGACACTTCTGTAATGGGTTTTCTTGCTTGGTAAAAGAAATGTGCAAAAAGTCACCCACTAGTTACTAACATCACTTTGCAGATACAGGACAGGTCTGGATGATATATAGCACCAGTATGTCTTTGTCATGTATTTTTGTACAATAGTTGTTCTATGTGTCTGGACACTGTTTAATGTCCAGTTTTATCATGTATAAATAAAAGCCAATGTATTTTTGGATAATTCCCGACCATATCGTCTTTATATATGTTTGATAAGACTCCTTCCTCACCGGCCCTTGTCTCAGGTAAATGCTAATTTTTGCAGCCCTATACGATATTAGCAGGTAGCTTGTTGTGGACCCTGGTAGTTTATACTCCTGGCAACCATCCTCCTTGCGTTCATGGGGGTATGCCCCTCATGAGTGGCCTCTTCCTGTTCCAGCGCCAAAGCCTTCAGTTGAGGATGAGTTTTTCAGGATGTTTCAGATGCTCATGCATTCTGACCCTATGAAGGCATAGTTCAAGCGTCTTTTAAGGGAAATGTACACTGAACCCTCTACCCCACCTTCTGCCCCGGCTGTTCTGTTGCAGGTCCGGGTGGTGCCACCTCTGCCACCGCTTCCTACTGGACCTCCTCCATCACTCCCTCCTCTACCCCGCTGTCTCCTATAGAGAAGACAGCGGCAGAGCGGGACAACACTTTAAAACCTGAGGCGGTATACGTGGTGGATCAGTCTTCTGTTCCCGCCTCGCTGGATGAGCCTCAAGCAGAGCAGGATAGCGATGAGCAACCCCCCTCTGTTAGAGCATTTCATGACCGGGTCCTGGATATGAAAGCCCTCCTTGAAATTCTAGTACCTGAGGCAGCCACTCCACAGGAGGGGGTTCTTTCTGGAGCCTTTACCCTGTCACCTCAGGAGCGCACCGGCCTGTTCCTCTAGAAGGACGTTTTGGCTGAGGCCTTTGAGGTCTGGTGTAAACCCCATACCGGGCTACATCTCAACAAGAGGATTGACGCTCCATGCAAGCTTCACGCCTCTGAGGAGATAGCCTTATCGGCTTGTCCGCTCCCATCCTCACCTTTGGTGGCAGCAGCCACCCTTCAGTCCAAGCCAGCCTCTGCATCTTCCACGGCAGCGGCCCAAGTTCTTTCCACTGTTGTTTAACTTGTATCTACGGTGCCTTTGTCAATTACTAACCCAAATTGGTATATTCTTCACAAATTTTGCTGACGACACACAGCTGGTGTTCGAACTCAGTGGCGATTACAACCAATATAGTAATACACTAACATTAATTTACAATACCATCGAAGCCTGGATGAAGGAAAATTGGATGTGCCTAAGTGGCACCAAAACTGAGCTCATGATTTTTGGCTCACCATTGGCCAGAAAAAAACTGAGCTCAGACTATGCCACCTTTAACATCAAGTATACACCAATCACGGTGGCGGAAAAGGTGAAAACATTAGGCATCTCCATGCAGGCATCCCTTGGAGGTGAAGCCCAGGTAGCATACTTAAAAAGAAACTGCCAATACTACCAAAAACTTCTGAGGAAAATCAGACCGCTCTTAAACAAACAAAACAGCACAACCATAGCTAGAGCCACGATCCTCTCAAGATTAGACTATGGAAACGCACTTATGCTGGGTGCGAGAAAAAAATGCATAAATAAGTGCCAAGTGATACAGAACAATGCGGTTAGAGCCATCACTGGCAAATATAAAAGGGGCCACATTACAGGAGAAAGAAGAGACCTGCACTGGTTAGCCATAGATGAACGAATCACATTTAAGTCCTTGATGCTATTTCATCGCTCCACAAATGGAAATGGCCCAATTTACCTCCAAAAACAATTTAAGAAATATGAACCTACACGAAATCTTAGATCCTTGAACAAAGGACTACTACATGCCAAGCTATCAAAAAAAAACAATGGTTTAGGTAGAGCCTTCCCTACCATAGACATCGCTATATGGAACACCTTACCTGAGCCCCTAAGAACTGAAACAAACCTACAAAGCTTTAAAAAGAAACTGAAAACATTCTTATTCAAATAAACCTACTCTAAAAGACAAGCTCTAACTGACTTATCTTTATATCTGTATTGTCCCGTCACCATGTCCCCTGTCTCTATGGAAAGCGCTCTGATGCCTGCGGGCTGCAACGCTATAGAAATCAAATAAATAGGAGGATAAGCTCCTAGACGCCTTGGGCATGAAAGTATTTGCTAATTTGGGGCTCCAACTTCCTCAGGCTAACACCGAGCTCATCCTGGCAGCAGTTAATCTGAAGCTGTGGAAAGTGCTAGCCGATTTCCAGGAGTGTATTCCTGCAGAGTGGCTGTAACGCTCACCTGATTCCCGTAGAGGCGCCGGTCTTGACTGGGTGTATACCGTATCTTCAAAGGAGACGTGTAACACACGGCTGGCTCTTTGGGCTGGACCTCTGTGCACTGTATGTTTCACTCGAAGGGTAAGATGTCTGCAGATAGAAAATATGGGATTAATGAACTGGGTTATTGAATGTCTCTCTCTTCTTCCCTTTCTCTTCTCCTGTAGAACCCCGAAGGTTAACGCTCTCACCTTAGGTAAGTGAACGCCATGCTCTCCATCTGCCTCGGGGCAGGGTGCTGTAACCAGTTTCTTCACTGGATAAGGGGAGCAGGCCTCTTGACTTCAGAGGACTGCTGTCCGTCGTTTACTGCACGAACGGTAAGTTTCGAGTAATTCTAATGTCTTTAAAGTCTTTAGTAATGATGTCTCCTGTTTTGCAGGGTTCCGGCGATGGTGGATGACGGGCTGAAGTGAGTTGAAGATGGAGCCCGTGTGATGAATAGAAGCGCCTGGAAGCACGTAAGTAAGCGCTTGTTGCCTGCTTCACGATGCGCTCTAACTGTCTTTTTATTTTGCAGGTACAAGTTCGGAGCGGCTGCACGGTGCCGGAATACCCACTGGGTTAGATGTGGAAAGGAGTAATGGCACGTGAGTATTAAAGTTCCCCAATGTCTTTAAACGCACATTGTTTTGTCTTTCAGATGCAGGATGCAGCGCCGAAGGCCTCCGGAGCGTGCGAAGAGTTGGTAAGCTTTTGTCTTTCAGATGCCGGAATGCAGTGTGAAGACCTCCGGAGCGCACGAAGAGTAGGTAAGCCTTTGTCTTTCAGAATGCAGCGCGAGGCGTTGGTGACAGCCGATGGCCCAGGTAAGTGAAGAGCTGTCACTGAAGACCGTAATGCTAACCTGTTCTTTCTTGTCTTTATAGGTGTTGCTGAAGACTGGATTCAGGATGGTAAGCCTTTTTCCTTAGGCCCAGGATCAGATGCAGAAGACACAATGAGCGTTCTACTGCAGAGGATGCAGAATAACGCAAAGCAAGATTCATCCATCGGGTGTGGTTTAAATAGCCTCCTGTAGTGCTTAGGTGTCTCCTTCCACAGCCACGCCTAGGTAAGAAAAGAGTTCCTGCTTTCCAGAAGAGTTCCAGTGTTCTGAACCTAGGGAGTGGCTCCTGCCCCACCCAACAGGAAAAGTAGTTCCAAACAGAAGAGGATCAGAGGCTCAACTGGCAGGCAAGTAAGCAGCATGGTCTGCTGCAGGTAAGTCCACCCAAGCATTATGAGCCCGGCGCTTCCAGCGCTGGGACTGGGCATATTTATGAGCCTGGTGCCACTGGCGGCAGGACTGGGTCCAAAAGGTCCCAATTGGGACTGGTTGGCACTCGGAACCTGGGTTATGAATCTGCTTCCAAGGGAGTTGGGAAAACCCTGACCTTTTGGAAGCAGAGATCATGACAGTACCCCCCCTCAAGGCCCCTCCCAAACCGGGCTTCTCCGGGGGTTTTGGCTTGTCAGGAAATGTTCGGTGAAATCTTTTGATTAGGCGAGGAGCGTGGACATATTCAGCAGGTTCCCAGGATCTCTCTTGGGGGCCGTAGCCTTTCCAGTCAATTAGGTAAAATAGTTTAGATTTGGAGATCTTGGAGTCCAGAATGCTTTTGACTTCAAACTCGAGTTCCCCATCAACTAGGATAGGTTTTGGAGATTTAGTTAATCGGGTTTGAGGTTGCACGGGTTTTAATAGAGAGACGTGGAAGACCGGATGTATCTTCATGTGCGGGGGCAAGTCCAACTTGACCGCTACTGGGTTTACTATGGTAGTGATGGAATAGGGACCAAGCTATCTTGGGTTGAATGTGCGTGGCCCTTTTAGAGGTAGATATTTGGTGGATAACCAGACTTGATCCCCTACTCGATATTGAGGGGCTTCCTTCCGATGTTGATCTGCTCCTTTCTTGTATTGTTCTTTAGCCCTTTGAAGGTGAGAAACAGCTTCCTTAAAGGCTTGGGTGATTGTTGAATGCAGGTAGTCTACTGCTGGTGTTTCAAGATCTTGGAGGGGATCCAACTCCGAGGTTCGAGGGTGATTGCCGTACAAAAGAAAAAACAGGGTTTTCCCAGTTCCCGAATGGACAGAGTTATTGTAGGCATATTCGGCTATCCAAAGGATGTCTTTCCAAGTTTTTTCAGTTTGTTGCAGCTTGCAGCGTAAATACTGTTCCAGAGTTTGTCCGTCGGTCTGAGGGTGGTGACTGGTCGATAGTCTCACATCAATTTGAGCCGACCGACAGCAACTTCGCCAAAAATGAGAAATAAATTGACTACCTCGATCCAAAATTAGAACCGAAGGAAAACCGTGCAGTCGGATGATGTTTTCGAGAAATTCTCGGGCCAGAGTTGCTGCTGTTGGCAAGCCTTTGAGCGGAATGAAATGCGCCATCTTGGAGAATAAGTCCACGATTACTAGAATCGTATTGTATCCGGAGCATGGAGGTAGATCGGTGATGAAGTCCATAGAAAGCGTATGCCAAGGGCGAGGTGGGATGTCAATAGGGCGTAAGAGGCCTGCTGGTCTTTCCTTTTGACTCTTGTTTTGGGCGCATACTCCACAGGACATTATAAAGTCTCTGATATCTTTTTTCCAAGACGGCCACCAGAAGTAGCGCTTGATCTTTTCTGAGGTCTTGGCTATACCGGGATGTCCTTCCATTAAAGAATCGTGATAACAAGAGATTACTTCTTTCTGTAAATCTGTGCTGGGTGGGTATAATCGTTCTTGGAAATACAATAAGTTGTCCTTTACTGCAAAGTCCTTTCCTTGCAGATGCCAATTCTGTATGTCTGCTGGAGTTACAAGTTGCCTGGCTTTATCCTTAACTTCCTCTATGGATTGTGTGGCGATTACACCCAGAATTCTTTGTTCGGGAATGATTGGTACAGGTTTAGGGTTGATCAAGTGTTCTTCCACTCCCATCCGAGAAAGGGCATCAGCTTTACCGTTTTTTGTACCAGGTCGATAGGTAATTATGAAGTCAAACTCGGCAAAGAATAATGCCCAACGGAGTTGTCTAGAGGATTGGGCTTTTGCGGTTTTCAAATATTGCAGGTTTCGGTGATCCGTAATCACAGTAACGGTGTGTCGGGCCCCCAGCAGATAATGCCGCCAAGCCTTAAAGGCAGACTTGATAGCCAGAAGTTCCTTGTCAGTAATTGTGTAATTGATTTCAGGAGGCGAGAATTTGCGGGACCAAAATGCCACGGGATGCAACTGATTGGTTACCGGGTCCTTTTGTGATAGAACCCCCCCCCCATGGCAAGGCTTGAAGCATCAGTTTCCACGATGTAGGGGAGTTCGGGGCGAGGGTGTTTTAAGATTGGTGCAGAGATAAATTTAGTCTTCAAATCCTGGAAAGCTTGTTCCGCCTCGGTAGACCATTCAAAACGTTTGTTTTTCTTTAACAAGGCAGTGATGGGCTGGACTATTCGAGAGAATTCGGGGATAAACCTGCGGTAAAAGTTAGCGAAGCCTAACATGCTTTGCACACCTTTTATGGAGGATGGTGATGGCCATTTGAGAACTGCATCGACCTTCTTTGAATCCATACGCACTCCGCCAGGTGATAATATGAATCCCAAGAATTCAACTTCAGTCACGTTGAAAACACGTTTTTCCAACTTAGCGAAAAGTTTGTGTTGACGCAATCTTTCGAGGACCATTTTCACGTGTTTCCGATGTTCAGATTCCGATGAAGAATAAACGAGGATGTCTTCAATGTAAACAACAACACACACATCTATGAGCTCTCTGAGGACATCGTTCATAAAATATTGAAAGGCGGCCGGGGCATTGCAAAGTCCGAAGGGCATGACCTGATATTCAAATAGCCCATACTTGGTGCGGAAGGCCGTCTTCCATTCATCGCCCTCTTTTACTCGTACCAAGTGGTAAGCTCCCCTAAGATCCAGCTTTGTATATATGCATGCTTTTCTGACTTGGTCCAGGAGTTCAGGGATCAAAGGTAACGGATATCTATTCTTAACGGTGATCTGGTTCAGGGAGCGATAATCTATACAAGTTCTAAGGTCTCCTTCCTTTTTTGGAACGAAGAACAAAGCTGAAGAAGCAGGGGACTTGGAAGGACGAATAAACCCATTTGCCAGGTATTGATCCAGGTATTGTCGAAGGTGAAGGTTCTCAGGCTCGGTGAGGGCATAAATTCTACTACAAGGAGGAGTAGATCCAGGTATCAGGTCTATCTGGCAGTCATAAGACCTATGAGGAGGTAGAGAGTTAGCCTGATCCTTCCGGAAAACATCTTGGTATTCTAGGTATTCGGGAGGTAACTGGGGAGTCTCTGAAGAAATTGCTGCCAGTGCAACACCAGGTGGAGGGTGACAAGTAGAGACACATTCTGGAAACTGGACCGTTCTTGCTCGCCAATCGATCAGAGGATTGTGTTTCTCTAACCAAGGTATTCCTAGAATAATCTGAAACTGAGGGGCCTTGATCACATCGAACACGATCTTCTCATGGTGTCCATCTTGACTTATTAGCGTCACTTCTTGAGTGGTATGCGTTACTGGCCCGGAGGCTATCTCCGTACCATCCACCGTAGTAATGACGTCCTTTACAGCCTTGGGACAAAGAGTTAGATTCATCCTCAAAACCATTTCATGATCCACATAATTGCCGATGGCACCGCTGTCGACGTAAGCTTCAATTGCATGTAATCGATCCGGATTATCAGGGCTAATGAGGACCATAGGTATCACGAAATGCGAGGTCACAGAACTGGTTTTCACGCTCGGCAAGAGGACCTCTATTCTTGTCGGGCGAGGTCGTTTCCCTGCTCAGAGTTTGTAACTTTGGTAACTGCAGCTCCTACTGCCTTCTTAGCAGGTTTCACCGGACAGTCTTGAAGAAAGTGCCCTGAGTTTCCGCAATAGAGGCATAATTGCAACTGTTTTCTCCTTTCCCGCTCCTTTTGTGTTAGAGGACCTTTCAGACCCCCTATTTGCATGGGTTCCCCGGAGTCTACTCCTTTGGAAGGAGTTGGCGGTTTGGAAAATACTCGAGCATCAAACTTGGAACGATCGGCCTTCCTATTCTGCAGTCTGTGATCCATTTGAACGACTAAGTCTATATAGTCCGAACAATCTTGTGGGGGATTCGCTACTTGGGCTAACACATCTTTGAGCTCTCCACGTAGACCTCTATAAAATAGCGTAATCCTTTTGTCCTCAGGCCATTGAGTTTCCACTATCAGTCTGTTGAAAGACGCAATATAAACCAAAAGGTCTTGATTACCTTGTCGCAACGAAAGAAGCTCATTGTCCAAGGCCTGCCCCTGTGAATGTCTTGCGAACAGTTTTTCCATACTGAGCTGAAAAGCTTGAAAATCATGGAGGACCGGATCATCTTGATTTACTAGAGGGATCGACCAGTCTGCCGCATTGCCACTAAGGTACGAAAGCACGAAAGCTACTTTAGCTTGATCAGTTGGAAAGGCTGCTGGCCGGCATAAGAAATGCAACCGGCACTGATTGATAAATACTGCAAACCTCTTTGGGTCACCAGAAAATCGTTCGGGCGGAGCCAGAGGTACATTCCCAGGTAGGTTGATCTGCACTGGATTCATAGAGGATGTAGAAGGAAGATTTCCCCCAGATGCGGGTAACGGGGTCTGTCCGGCTTGTGACTGTAGCAATTGTCTAGCGAGATCATCTGTTCGCTCCTTGGAAATAATCAGTTCCCTTCTTAGAGCGTTAGTTTCCTGACGGGCTGCATGCACTTCTGCCCTTAGTTCCCCAAGTAACTGGGCTAGTTGGTCGGTATCCGAGGTTTCCATAGCGCCTGGGCGGGAGTTTTGTGGTAGGCTTTGCGTTCTGTAACGCTCACCTGATTCCCGTAGAGGCGCCGGTCTTGACTGGGCGTATACCGTATCTTCAAAGGTGACGTGTAACACACGGCTGGCTCTTTGGGCTGGACCTCTGTGCAATCTATGTTTGACTCGAAGGGTAAGATGTCTGCAGATAGAAAATATGGGATTAATGAACTGGGCTATTGAATGTCTCTCTCTTCTTCCCTTTCTCTTCTCCTGTAGAACCCCGAAAGTTAACGCTCTCACCTTAGGTAAGTGAACGCTGTGCTCTCCCTCTGCCTCGGGGCAGGGTGCTGTAACCAGTTTCTTCACTGGATAAGGGGAGCAGGCCTCTTGACTTCAGAGGACTGCTGTCCGTTGTTTACTGCACGAACGGTAAGTTTCGAGTAATTCTAATGTCTTTAAAGTCTTTAGTAATGATGTCTCTTGTTTTGCAGGGTTCAGGCGATGGTGGATGACGGGCTGAAGTGAGTTGAAGATGGAGCCCGTGTGATGAATAGAAGTGCCTGGAAGCACGTAAGTAAGCGCTTGTTGCCTGCTTCACGATGCGCTCTAACTGTCTTTTTATTTTGCAGGTACAAGTTCGGAGCGGCTGCAGGGTGCCGGAATACCCATCAGTAATGGCACGTGAGTATTAATGTTCCCCAATGTCTTTAAACGCACCTTGTTTTGTCTTTCAGATGCGGGATGCAGCGCCGAAGGACTCCGGAGCGTGCGAAGAGTTGGTAAGCTTTTGTCTTACAGATGCCGGAATGCAGTGTGAAGACCTCCGGAGCGCACGAAGAGTAGGTAAGCCTTTGTCTTTCTGAATGCAGCGCGAGGCGTTGGTGACAGCCGATGGCCCAGGTAAGTGAAGAGCTGTCACTGAAGACCGTAATGCTAACCTGTTCTTTCTTGTCTTTATAGGTGTTGCTGAAGACTGGATTCAGGATGGTAAGCCTTTTTCCTTAGGCCCAGGATCAGATGCAGAAGACACGATGAGCGTTCTGCTGCAGAGGATGCAGAATAACGCAAAGCAAGATTCATCCATCGGGTGTGGTTTAAATAGCCTCCTGTAGTGCTTAGGTGTCTCCTTCCGCAGCCACGCCTAGGTAAGAAAAGAGTTCCTGCTTTCCAGAAGAGTTCCAGTGTTCTGAACCTAGGGAGTGGCTCCTGCCCCACCCAACAGGAAAAGTAGTTCCAAACAGAAGAGGATCAGAGGCTCAACTGGCAGGCAAGTAAGCAGCATGGTCTGCTGCAGGTAAGTCCACCCAAGCATTATGAGCCCGGCGCTTCCAGCGCTGGGACTGGGCATATTTATGAGCCTGGTGCCACTGGCGCCAGGACTGGGTCCAAAAGGTCCCAATTGGGACTGGTTGGCACTCGGAACCTGGGTTATGAATCTGCTTCCAAGGGAGTTGGGAAAACCCTGACCTTTTGGAAGCAGAGATCATGACAGTGGCTAGATGACTTTAAAGCCGATTTGTCAGAAGCCAAAGTGTTTGCACAGGATCTACTGTAAGCTGCAGCACATCATGTAGATACCTCTGCTTGAGGCCTTATGGTTGGGGTTGACATCTACGGCCAGGCGTGGCTCCATGCGGCAAAGTTTTCAAAGGAAGTGCAAGATAAAGTACTGGACCTTCCTTTTGATGGCAAGGAATTGTTCCTTTCTTCTCCAGACGAGGAACTCACAAAGACGAAAGCGAGTACCCAAACCGCTGAATCTTTATCGGTCCTGGCGAAAGCACCAGCTATGGCCCCTTATTCACAGAGGTCCGGTTCCCAGACTCTGTCCTTCTCTGGGTTCTGAGGGTTTCAGGATCGCTGTGTGCGCCGGTCTGAAGCCCCGGTTGGCTGGTCCTGCTGTAAGCAGCGCCAAGGGGGCTGCTTTTTCTCTCGCCCATCAGCTTCCTGTCCAGGAGCAGGTAGTTTCCCAGCCGACTAATCAGCCAAATTATATTTTTTGTTGGTCGCACGAGACTCCAGTGGGAGGACGAATCTCGTCTCATCTGGAGGCGTGGCAGACCATCACTGATGACCAGTGCGTTTTGTCCTTCACTTGGTTGGACTTTCATTGCCCCTCCCCCATACCCCACCTTTTAACCCTCCCTTCCAGCAGATCGCGTCGCCCTCCTTCAGGCCTGCAGTACAGAAACTTCTAGACCTCAGAGCGGTGGAGCCTGTTCCCCTCAGGGAGCAAGGGTAGAGCTTCTACTCCGGTCTGTTCACAGTGCCCAAACCCAACCAGGCTAGCCTGCGCACTATCCTCGATCTTTCCCAGTTCAACCTTTCTCTTCCTCAAGAGAAATTCAAGATGATCACGCCTTGCCAAATAAAGTCCTCTCTTCGGAAGGGCGGAAGGGCGACTGGCTCAGTGTGGTGGACCTTCATCCTGATTTGGAGACCGCATCGGAAATATCTGCGGTTCTCCCTGGGAGGGGACCATTTCCAGTTTCGGGTCCTCCCTTTTGGTCTCATTTCGGTGCAGCTCTCTTTACAAAGATGATGTTGGTCATCGCAGCTTTCCTTAGGCTGCAGGGCTTTCGTGTATACCCATATTTGGACGATTGGCTCCTACGCAGTCCTTGCCCACGGTCGGAATTGATCAATCTACCGTCTCTCCTCCATCTCCGGTTCCACCTTGGGCTGTCGGTGAACTGGCAGAAATCTTCCATGACGGTCTCTCATGACCTGCTTTTCATGGGTTTCCGCTGGAATACGATCAGTACCAAAGTGTTCCTAACAGCGGACAGGATTGCGGACCTATCAGCCATGTGTCAGCTCTTCCTCCAGTCTTCGCACATGTCGGCTTGGTGGTTCCAGAGACTTCTGGGCCTCATGGCTTCTTGCGTGCTAGCCCTTCCTCCTGCACGTCTGAAGATGAAGCGTACTCAGCTATACTATTTTTATAGCATTCAAAGCTTTTCAACCGACCATCACAAACAAGGTAGTCCGTGTACGCACGGACAATTCTGTGTTGATGTTTTACTTCAACAAGCAGGGTTGCACCAAGTCACCTCTCCTTGTGGACCTAGCCATACAGATTTGGGAATGGGCCATCCAGCACAACATTTGTCTACTGGCGATACACATTCCGGGTCACGTCAATTAACCTGCAGACTCGCTCAGCCGCCAGTCAGCAGACAGTTACGATTGGGAACTGAACACTGTTCTCTCCACAAATTTTTGCCAATGGGGCACTCCAGAAGTGGACCTCTTTGCGACTTTTACAAATAGGAAACCTCCTCTGTATGCATCCAGAGACGGTCTCGGGGTGTCCTCCCTGGGAGACGCTCTCGGGATTCCGTGGGACAACATGAAGGCTTACGCCTTCCCTCCATTGCCTCTGATTCATTGGTCACTCTGCAAGCTCAGGAATGCATCAAATTGCACTCTCCTCCTCATAGCTCCTTGGTGGCCAGCCAGATTCTGGTATTCAGAACTTAAGCATTTGTCAATTCTTCCTCTGATCAGATTGCTGTTGAATCCCAACCTGCTTCACCAGTGCGATCACCAGATTTGGCACCCCTCCCCACAATCGTTCAGCTTGGCGGCCTGGTGCCTGAATTCAGATTGTTAGCGCAGTTTAATTTGTCAAGAGGACAATATGCGCATTATCCAAGCGGCCAGAAAACCTCTATGAGTGCTTAATATAGGAGCAAATGGCTCCGTTTTTGCCACTGGTGCTTAGCTAAACAGCTTGACTCCAGGCACGCTACGGCTGACACTGTTCTTTCTTTCGTGTCTCACCTTGCAGCTTCAGGCATTCATGTCTTATCTTGCAGGACTTACTTATCTGCCATTGCAGACTACCTGTCCACTGACAGCTGTTTTCTTTTCTTTGACTAATCCGGTCATTAAAAGGCATTTTGCAGGTCTTCTGCATTTTTTTCTGCCAGTGGGTACCCCACATCCCAAATGGTATTTGAATGTGGTACTCACCGCGTTATGTCCAAAAAGAAACAGAGTGGCGGCCACCCCGTCAGACCCTGTGCTCCTCCTTGCTCCTCATAAGGAGCTTCAATTTCAATTCTCAATCTTTAGTGAATTGTAGATTCAGTACATTCTGTATTTCAATGGGTATTTTTGAAATCGTAGCACTCCAAAATTATTATCGTAATATACTTTCAAGTATTTTCCTCTCAAGCGTTGTATAATTATTTTGTGTTTTATTCATGCAATTTTTTGAATCAATAATTCCTCAATTCAGAATGTAAGCTAATTTTGCCAATGCATTTTGGTGCTGCGCACCATCATCAGGGCTGTAGTTCACATAATAATATATTGCAATCAAACAGTAAATATATAGAAATAAATTTCAAACATTGCATTAATTAACCAAATGTACATGCCATCAGGTAGATGCATGAGCAAACAATGGGTCCATCCATTCATGCAAATAGGTAAAGGAGAAAAGGAAAGGAAAGTGAGTGCGTTCATTACTATCAATGTGATTATCAGTAAAACCCACTGCCAAGCATATGCGTATGTGTTAAAGTGCTAATTTACCTTAGCTTTCTTACAAAACATCCGTATCGACTCGTCTATACATGTTTGATTCAGGAGGGGCTCCCTGTTAAGAGAAGCTAGAGATCAGATTCCCTATCTTTTTCAAAAAAGAAGTGCATACTTATTGCACCCGACGTGCGAGCACAAGGCAGCTTACCTGCACACCAACACAGCCTCGCGTCTCCTGGACCGGCTCACGAATGCGTGTGTCTGCAGGAAACCTCAGTTTTACCGTTGCTATGGCAATCACGGCGTCGTCACTCGTCCAGGATTGGACAAAGTGAACGCGCCTCCAGTCCCACCCTTCCACTGTAGGTGGGTGGGCGGGCCTGGGCGCCATGGCAACCTAGTTTACGTATTGTGTGCGCGCTGCACTACCACAATAACTTGGATCTTAGGCTCAATATAGGAACCTTCTATTTAAGAGCGATATAAAGGGCGTACGCTCTGTTACTAATACTCACAGCCCCGGATGGATCCATCGATCCATATTGTAAACCATATAACGTTTCTAAAGCCATGACGGGATTACACCCATGAGCACGGCTTTATCTCTTAAAGCTACAGTGCATTCAAACATATGGTGGTAATACTAAACCCGTGGTGAAAACTCAATATGCTCCCATTGGAAAACCTATTTTTTGTTCACAATATCTCCTGTCTGAGCTGCTAAGCCATAAATTAGTTCTCACTTCTTCTATTTATCATGCATACCGCTGCAAACCCCTCTATCACCTCTAAATTGACTCGATTTTTATTTTCCAACACACGCAATACTATTATCGATCGAATGACAAAATTTCTCATCTTTCTACTTGTTTCTTAATAAGTATAAGATTACTATTATACCTATATTCTATATGTTCGAAAGTGTCATGGTAGTATTTTCTCTTATTCTTATACCATCATCCTCTCATCCACTACCTGCAGGTTGTATTGTTTAAACATCTTTCAAATACATGGTTTGATATAGACCCCACTGAAGTTATTAAAGAAGACAAGCATAATTGATCTCTTCATTTAATCCCCTAGGTGTCAATGTTCCAAGTTTGTTGATCCAGAAGGATTCCTTCTGGTCAAGCCTTTGTTGTAGATTCATGTGTGGTTCCCTCCTTTTTACCACCTCTAGTATTTGGAATCTTATCTGAGACAGATTGTGCTTCTTCAGATCCCAGTGTCTTGCCACCGCCGAATTTTTGTTGTGGTTCCGTATACATGAGCGATGCTCATTCCATCTCACCTTCGCAGTCCGTGTTGATTGTCCCACGTAATATAGTCCACATGGGCATTTTATTGAGTAAATGATGTTATTGGTATTGCAGGTCCCAAAATTTCTGAGTTTTATTTTTTCACCAGTACGTGGATGGTTGATTATGTTGCCTTTGAGTATATATCCACAATTGGAGCCACTAAAACATGGGAATGTTCCAGTTTTGGTTGTGTTCTGTTTAGTCTTAAAGTCCCTTGTTCTTACCAATTTGTATTTTAAATTTTGGCTCCTTTTATAAGCAAAGGTGGGTAGTTCCTTGAATAATGTTTCAACTCTCTCATCTAAGGCCAGAATGTTCCAGTTCTTTTTGATTATTTCTTTGATGCTTAGAATATTTAGAAACCAACACTATTGGGGGTGTCTCCTTGATTTTCTCTTTTGGCATGAGAAGCTCTTCCCTCTTTTTCTTGTCAAGTCTCACCTCTGCATCTTCAATTTCCAATGTAGTGTAACCCCTATTCAGAAATTTCTCTCCCATGTTGTTTATTGCTTCTTCGAAGTCTGTGGGATCACTAACAATCCTTTTCACTCTTAACATTTGGCTGTAGGGTAGCTTTTTGATTAAACTCGGTTGATGGAAGCTCAACTTTTGTAAAATGTTGTTCCTATCAGTCGGATTTTGATAAATATTGGTTGTATATCCTAAGGTTTCCTTATTGACCTCTACATCCCAAAAATGTATGGTTTTTCTGGAGAATTCTGATGTGAACTGGATTCTTTGGACTATGTTGTTCAAATATTCCAAAAATTGTGTCAGTTCTTCTTCGTTTCCATGCCATGTTCCGGAAATATCATTGATGTAACAAATCCATAATCCGATTTTCCTTTTCCACTCATCATGTTTCAATACATGCTCAACTTCAAATTTGTGCATAAATGCATTGGCATAAGATGGTGCCATCGTTGCACCCATCAAAGTTGCAGCTGCTGCAGGAAGAATTCTTCTTTATATTGAAAGTAAGAATTTTCACTAATAATTTCCAAAAGTGTCATTATGAATTCTTTTTGAGCCAGAATGTCACCTTCTTGGAGTAACAACCACTCTACTGCCGCTCTTCCTTGATCATGCGGGATGGAAGTGTAAAGGTTTTTCACATCTATCGTGAAAAGAATATCTGTTTCTGTATATTCTGTTTCCCTTAAGTATTTCAAAAAATGCATGGTGTCCTTCACAGAAGTACTGTTTTTTTATATTAGCGGTTGTAAAAAATAGTCGATATATATTCCCAATGGTTGTAATATGCAGTTGGTTCCGGCAATGATTGATCTGCCTGGTGGGTTTGTAAGATCTTTATGTACTTTCGGTAGCGTGTAAAAATGGGGAATTTTAGGAAAATTGTTGTTCAAAAACTTCTTGGTGTGGTGATTGATCCAGCTGAGTTCTTCTGCTTTAGTGAGTAACTCCTCCAAGTTTTGCTTAATTTCAACAGTAGGGTCTTTCTCCAGTCTTGTGTATGTGTTGTGGTCATTCAACTGTCTCCTACATTCTACATCATAGTTTTCTGTGTCTAAGATTACCAAAGCTCCTCCTTTGTCGGCACTTCTTATAGTTAGTTTTTCATAGGTATAGAGTCTCTTTTTCAACTCCCATTCGTGTGGTTTCATATTCCCCCCTCCTTTGAATTTGAAATTGATTTTTTCAAGGTCTTTGATGGTCTGCTTCCTAAAAATTTCAATGGATGGTACACTGATCAGTGGAATAAATCCACTCTTTCCTCTGAATTCTTTGTATTTCTCTTCTTCGACTTCTCTATCCTCTGATGTTTCCAATTCGTTGAAAAATACTTTCAGTTTCATTTTCCTCTCGAGTCTATAAAGTTCTATGCGTGTGTTAAACAAGGACATGTTATATGTTGGCACAAAGCTTAAACCTTTGTGTAATGTTTTTATTTCTTGGTCTGTTAATCCTCTTGAAGAGAGATTCAGTACTAAACTTTTCTCTGCTTCTGCCGTGTTTCGGGTCCGTCTCTTGGCTTTCCTTTTCCCCCTCCTGGTTCTTTATGCTCTTTCCGGCCTCTCACTGTGCTATGCCATAAACCATTCGAACCTATGGCCATGTAGGTCCCCTTTCTCATCGCAATGACATCGGCAAGGCGATTAAGCGAGCTCCAGGCTGTATCTGTGGATAACCTTCCATAAGGATAAGGTTGTACTGTGCCGCCAGCCTTCTTTCCTGCCTAAGGTGGTTACCGATTTTCATTTGAACCAATCGATCTCCTTAGCTGTCTTTTTTCCTAACCCGGCATCGGACGTCGAGAGAATCTTACCCAACCTGGACGTCAGGCAAGCTCTAAAGTTTTATCTCGATAGAACAAGTGAAATCAGGGGCTCCTCACAACTCTTTATCGCATTCGGGGACCTGAAATGGAAACCGGCTTACAAGGCAACTATCTCCCGATAGATTTCCTCCTGCATTTCAGAAACCTATACCATTCAAGACCTTCAACCTCCGAAAGGCATTCATGCTCATCTTGTACTTGGCAAAGCGGCTGCTGTTGCCTTCCAAAAGTATGTTCCTTGGAAAACAATCGCCAAGGCGGCTACGTGGGCTTCCCCATCAGCTTTTTGTAAGCATTATTGCTTGGACCTGAGCTCCAGGGCTGATACCCAGTTTGGCCAGAATGTTCTTAAGAACTTGTTACAATAAAAGGGGTTTTCCATCCACCCAAACTAACTGTGGGCATGCCTGGGAATCTCCTTCAAGTATGGAGGAAAGGGGACGGGACGTAGGAGTATAACACAGTTACTCACTGTAGTGTCTACCTTACTCCTAGTCCATAGTCCCCTTTCCTCCATACATCTGCCCGTCGTCCCCTCTAAAAAGTATCCTCTATTATTACTTGAATGGTCTCAGACCTGGCGATAGAAAAGGCCTGAAGGACGATGCGTGGGGCAGAGCTCAGGAGGACGGGGTTACGGTCACGTGTGGTACCCCGCCTAAAAATAAAAGAAGGACAAAGGTTCAAAATGTTTGATGCTTTTTACAAAAAGTTTCTGGTCGCGTCCCGAAGGACGGAATGTCCCACAAGTATGGAGGAAAGGGGACTATGGACTAGGAGTAAGGTAGTCACTACGGTGAGTAACTTTGTTATTTTTACTTGCTTATAAAATACTCTCATTGGAAATTGGACTTACATTTTTACTCCCTAAAAAATTATTTGACTTCCAACTTTAAAAAATGGGGAGTAAAATACTCCTGCTTTCAAATCTTATCTGGAGCACTGCATGTGACAGAATGTCAACACCCGGCTCTGGTGTCCATGTGTGCTGGGGGGCTCTCTGGGGAGCGTTGGCGTGGCATCGTAGATGGCTCTCTGGGGGCGTGGCCCTTCTGTAGGTGGTGAAACTGGGCTGGTGTCCCCCTGTGGCTCCCCAGTCATCCTGCTACCTGCCAGCAGATGTGGCCTCAGTGTCCGTGGCTACGGCTACGGGTGTGGGTGCAGTGTGTCCAGCACTGCTCCTAGTGGCCTGTTGCATGGGCGTTGCCTTGGCCTTGCTGTGCTGCAGCGTTATGCGCCAGGACATCCGCCTTGTTGTGGCCTGTGTCAGCATTTGCGGGTTGGTGGTGGCAGGCCTTGAGGGCCTGGAGGCCCCACTCCCTGATTGGCCTGCAAACTCCTCCTCTGAAGCCTCTGGCGATGCATGAGTGCCTATAGGGGACATAGGAAATGGCGTCAGGTATGGTTCCATGTGTGTTGGCATGCAAGACACAATTGCTATGGTACAGAGTGTGACCCCTACACATATGGGCAAATGGGCATGGTTGTTCATGGGAGGATAAATGCGGGCCCAGCGTCATGGGGTTGCATGTAGAGATGGGTGTGTGACCCATCGCCTGTTGATCATTGGCCTGTGTTTGGGTAGAACTAAAGACAAGGGGGTTGTCCCGACAGAAAAAAAAACATACGCTTTAACAGTGGATTAAGTCACTGTAAGTGTCTCAAGAGGGCTGTATACACTGTGTTTATTATTTACACATTATGTAGTGACCTCATGTTTATTCACTATTTGGATAGAGCAAGGAACACACTGCGCTGGATCTTAGCACTTGTGTGGATTTCACATTTATCGATTGCAGTATAAAATATGTACAAATGTGTGACAAAAGATGTAAGCACATAACATAACAAGAAAGAAATGAGTCAAAAGTACTAAATTGAAAGAGAAGATGACTGTGGCATATAGATCCTAGACAGCATGTACAAGCATTCTGAAAGAATAGTAGAACAATAGTACATGTAAAGCATTGGGCCTCTTTATAAGTTTGCCGGTCTGCTAACAACGGTACCGGTAACCTTGCCGGTATCGTTGTTACCGGACTGGCAAACTGCGAGTTCTGCTCGCGGGTGCCTTACCGCCTGCCAGGACTGGCCTGGCGGGTGTACCGGCACCCACGAGCAGAGCATGTCGGATGCACCAGCACCATTTTGAATGTGTTGCTGCAGATTTTATGTGCCTGCATCGAGATATCTGCCACTGCATAGAAATGGAAGGGAAGAAAACCAAACAAAAGAAAACGCCGGAATTAGTCTCAGCATTCCAGCGTGGCTAGAAGAATGCAGCTGGAAAAGTATCTAGCGCAGCGTTTTACCGTGTGCAGACTGGCTCAATAGCGTGGCGTGTCTATGAGTACAGCGAGGGAGACGCTTCGCTGCGGAGTCTGTTTAGTGGTTACCCAGGCAACCGTTCTGCGCGTCTTGTCGTGCAGAGTGTTACGACTGCTAAGGGCGCCAAAATCAAGATGGGGTGAAACTTGGAATTGCACCTATAGGGAGTCCTGTGATCTAGAAGCATAGATCCACTACAAACTGTTCAGTTTATGATAATATATCCATGCCACGTTGGAGTGAGAAGATGTGTATGACCCCCAGGACTGCCAGAAAAATGGGCCAATGATGCGAGGGTGACTCAAGACGGATGTTCAGGAGCATAACGGAGGCTGTGTATGAGGGACCCTTTGTGTGTGGTGTGGAGTATGCAGGGACACTTCTTGGTGCAGTGCTGTAGTACTAGTGGGACTGTCCTCTTGTGAGTGAGGCGCCGGCCTGTATGAGCAGGAGTCTAACAGATGGAAGAAATGTATGCAGGAACACGGCCCCTTCCTATTGGCTGCCACAGAGGCCCCCAAAGGACCAAGGAAGACCCTCCTATTGATAAAGAAAGGGTGTGAGGGGCTCAATAGTATCCCAGTGTTTATTAATGTAGTCCCTTTGTTCTGTCCATCGTTTGAAGGCTATATATCCACCTTCCTTCCTTGTTGCTGAGGCTTCTGTGTGGATTTGATGAATTTCTCACCTCATCAATCAACCACCATTTAAGATCGCTAGGAGAATGCTGAAATTCCAAAAAGTGTGTACCCTCGGTGCTGTATGGTTCCTGCACCGTATCCTGGATCTATGTTCATTTATCCTGGTATGTATTGGTCTTGTAGTTTGCCCAACATAACAGAGACCACAGGGGCATTCTATAGAGTACACTAGGTTACTGGTCTTGCAGTTTGACATGAAGCATATATCCCATTTTTTATTTCCGATCTCAAAATTGAGTGTTTTAGTAGTGATTTTGCAGGCCGGCAATTGCTACATGGGAAGTGTCCCAATGGTCGTAGGTCCCAGTTGCTGATGTTCGATCTTGAGTGCTTCGTTTGGGAGTGCACCAGATGGTCTTTCAGGTTTTTAGAGCGCTTGATTGCGACCAAGGGTGTTTGCATATTTGGTAGGCAAGTTGAAATCATAGGCCAATATTTCATCAGGGCTTTTTTGATGGCAAAAGAATGTGTACTATAGGTCGTGACACATGTTATCCTGTCCTGATTGTTAGGTTTCACTTTAGACTCAAGTAGGCTCTCTCTAGGAGTGAATCCTGCTCGTCTTTGGAGCATGTCACCAATTTTTTGGGGTAACCTCTTTCTCTTTCCCTTAGGTCACTGCACAGTTTGGCACTGAAATAATAGTCAGATATCGAGGTGTAATTACATTTTAATCTGAGGATACATTTTCATTGAGGGACCTGGGATGAAAGCTTGAGAAGTGTAGTGTCGTATTGCGATCCGTTGTCTTTTTATACTGAGTGCATGCCAGGTGTCCAAATTACACCATGATGGTTAAATCTAAAAAATGTATGCATTGATGATCACACTCCATCGTAAACTGTATGGTAGGGTGGAGGTTGTTGATATATTGCAGAAAATCGCTCAGCGATTCTTGATTCCTGTTAGGCAGAATTATATGCAGTACCCTTTGGGAACACCACACAAAATTAAGACTACAAGTGACGGTACAGTTTCACCTTTGGTACAAGCCTGTACTACACAGTTAGAGTGGTAGCAGTAGCGGAGCAGCCAGACTTATCTCAAGAGTAAGTGAGCAGTATCAAATAGTTACACAAAGGACAGCAATCACTATGATTCAGGCAAACACTGACTCAAGGTTTTCAAGTAAAAGAATATACATTTATTTCACTCTTCAGTTGTATAACATTACACTATTATAAGCAGTTTAAAAATCACTCTCTTAATACACCACACCACTTCCCTTAAATTCCCGACAAGTTAAGCTCACAAAATGAAGTCGGAGCAAAATGGCACTCCAACAATTTAAAAGGGAGGGAAAGACAAAGTTAATAGAAATTAAGTCACACCAACAGGTAAGTACTCAGGGCAATTGTACAAGAGGAACTACAGTGATAGCATCAGATAGAAAAGGCTTAGGGCCAAAGTCAACGGGTCAAAAGTCTTTTGCTCAAGATCACACAGTTCAGGGTATTTTGCGGTAAAGTTCGTGGCATGGATTCTGGACGAGGTTGGTTTATAGAAAAGTTAGTTCAAAGAGAAGAGAAGGACAAGCCCTGGGTTTGGAGAAAGATTTCGGTTTGGAGAAAGATTTCAAACACTTTCACCACGGTTGAACGAAACTGACAACCAGATTTGCACAGTACCTTAAAACGGAGAGGGAGCTGTAGCCGAGGCGGACGTTCCTGGTGGTTCCTGCAGGCTCACGGTTCCTAAAGCACCTGTCGGACTGACACGAAGTAGGAAGACTGGAGGGTCCAGCGCCACTGAGGGAAGAAACCAGCAGCAGAGCAAAACAACAAATAAAAGGTGCGCTCCTTAAAACCCAAGCACGGTCCGATCTTTCCTGGCTATCCGGCCCACTGTAGCTCTGTACAGTGAATTCGACCAGAGGAGGTGTCCTGGCTTGTAGTTTGGGCGAACTGGTTGGTCCCACCAGCTCAAGGGAAGAAGTTTCCTGGAGGATCGTGTCTGTCGTCGATTGCTTAAGATTCGGATCTGCAGCAGGGCTTCGTTGTAGGGGTCCTCTTCTGCCAGCTCCTCGTTGATTCTTTTGTTCCAGTGGCGACTCTGCCTTTCCAGTCCCAGAGACCTGCTTTTTATGCAGTTTTCACCCACACTCTTACCAGGTGAAGAAAATAAACCCCAGAAATCCAGCAAAGCTGCTGAGGGACTCATTAGGTAGGGTAAATCAGCCATTTATGAGAATTCTCCCTAACAGTTCCCCTCCCAGATGAAAACAACACCATTGATGTACCTGTGCCATTTCTTAATCTGTGGTTTGTATTGGTTGATGTCAGATAGGATGAATTGTTCCTCAAAATTGGCCATAAAGAGTTGCTAGGCTTGGTGCACATGCCCTGATGGGCCTGCAAACTCCTCCTCTGAAGACTCTGGCGATGCATGAGTGCCTGTAGGGGACACACGAAATGTCGGCGGGTATGGTTTCCCCACGTGTGTTGGCATGCAAGGCATAATTGCTATGGTACAAAGTGTGACCCCCACACATATGGGCAAATGGGCATGGTTGGTCATGGGAGGATGCATGTGGGCCCAGTGTCATGGGGTTGCATGTAGAGATGGCTGTGTGACCCATGGCCTGTTGGTCATTGGCCTGTGTTTGGGGTAGGATATGTCTGAGTTGCATGCTTGGGTAGGATATGTCTGGGTTCTTCATTAATACCCCATGTCCCTTCTCCGGGTGTCACTCACATGGAGGGCGTGTGGCTTGTTGCATGGCACTGTCATGGCTCTATGGGGCACTGCTGTGCAGCCAGCAGGGCTATACTGTCGTGCTCAGTGATTAGCAGGCGTGCACATGTCGATGTGTGGGGCGTGTACTTCCCTGCGGCTTATCTGCCATGCCATCATGGGGCAGGCCTACTGGGTTGGTCATGCACCTAAATCCCGGAGGCACAGGGTGCGCTAGTAGGGGTGTGATGCGCATGACTTATTTTTGGTTCACTGTCTTGCCCTTGGGGCTGCTGTGAGGCCTGCCGGTGCCCTTGGTGCCCTGCCCTATGGCTGCAGTGGAGGGTTTCTGATGTGCCACCTAGCCACTCTACCCTATTGGCATGCCAGCTTCTGGGTCTGCTGACCTGTGACCCTGTCCACTGGGGCATCTTATGCTGGGCTGTCATTTGTGCATGCATTTGTTGGGGGGGGATTCACTCGCCTCCTGGCACCCGCCTCCTCACTGCTGACTCCCTATCTGCTCGAGGTCCAGCACTGTGCTGCATTTCTCCTCCCAGGTGCCTCTTCCTTGCGCCAGGGACTCCCGGCAGGGTTGGGAAAGCAGTCCCTGCACCCGGACCCTCAGGGCATTCCACCGCTTTGGGGCAGTCCTCTCCATTACGGGCTACACTTGAGACTGCTTGTCACCTTCTGGGAGATGGTGTTCCATATGGCTGTCTGGCGCTGCCCAGTGGTCTACCATTGGCGCCTTCCATGAAGTTCCTCACAGTGGGCAATTACCTCATCTGCAAGGACCAAAAGCTTCCCATTGCTAAATGTGAGTTTTCGTAGGTGATGTTCAGCCCTCTTGCCTCTTATCCTCTCCTGGGAAATGTTTTCTGCTTTTCAGTTCCGGATGGCTGCAGGAAGTGGAGATATTCAGTGGATTGTGTTTTTCAAAATGGCCGCTGCAATGCTTTCTGTTCCTAATAGTGCCGGGTTCGCCGGCTGTAGCACTATTAGCCCTGCTGTCTCAGCGATAACTCTTATTCCTGCAGTTACCGCCGGGCGCTAATAGCGTTACTGCCAGAGTCGGGGCGCGTTCATACCAGGTTGTGATGCGGTGGTTTACAGCCAGATGAGGCCCTAAATATTTTTTAAAACCTGTGAATGGCACGCTGTCCTGTGCAGTGCAGTGCAGCATGCCACTTATATAGTGATTTTCATTTTGTTAAAATCGGGGCTGTCGCTCAGAACCGGCTGGAGGCTGCTTGGGGGTGCATCGGGCACCAAGGGGGAGCCATTGTGCCACATGTCTTTTCCCGTTCAGCCTAATACCTATGTTTACTACTATGTGCTGTACTGGTGTACCATGATGCATTCATGCTCTACTGATCATTTCTTACCTATGATGATTTCTCTACACCAAGTGTAAATAAATAAAAAAGTCAAAAATTAAAAGTCTCATGAAGTGACTGTAATAGAGGTTAAGTGTCAAAGAAGTTTTCGGGTGAAGTAAAGGGCGGGGATACCCTCTGCAGCAGTGACCTAATCATCACCCTGTGTCCAAACTCCACCATGAAAAATGGGAGAGCATGAAAGCTGCATGTTCTTTTAAGGGGAACTTCTCAAGGAATATAGTCGGGTCTCAGTCCCCCACACCTTCTGCAAATCCCACAACTCATATGTTATTTCTGAGGGACTGTCCCACTGAATCCTCTGCTCTACTCTTAAGCTCATGGGTTTGGTCCAAGAGCTTGTACAGCTATGACTTTAATGATGTGGTTGTGCCTTCTACCTCGGTAACGCAAGCCTCTGTTATAACGATCCTCTCTATTTTCTGGAGGTCGTATCATGTAACTGACAGTTCACCTGTGCACCTCATCAATTCTTTCCTCCAGGGTTGTGCAGAAATTCGTCACAGCTGCAATTATCTCATGTCTGAGGGGTCTCAAGCCATGTGAGTTGGTACCGTACTGGGGACCCATTGCACTTTTGCTTGGCAAGTGTGGTTGTCTAGGTCATTACGACCTTGGAGTTAGCCATGCCGCTATTTGCGGCATGGCTACCCCCATTTTGGGTACCGGGTCTGGGTTCCAGGAATGGGGAAATACCGGGCCATTCCAATCTTGGAGGGCCCGGTATTTCCCCATTCCAGGAGCCCAGACCCTGTACATCCCCATTCGAACCCCCATAGGGCTCAATGGGAATGGGGAGGATGCAAACAACGGGCCGTTAATGACGGGCCCGTTGTTTGCATCCTGGTCTTCTCGCGAGACACGCTAAGGACACCTGGCAAAACCAGCGTCCTTAGCGGGTCAGAGAGGAGACCTCAAGGGTCATTGCGACCTGGGTGGTAGCCATGGAGCTACTATTAGCTCCATAGCTGCCTCCCATACCGTGCCCGTGTCCGGTGTTGTGCAATGGGGACTTGCCGGTCTAGCCCGACCCTGGCGGCTGGTAAGTCCCCATTGCACAAACCATTCCCCATTCCCTTTGAGCCCCCATAGGGCTCAATGGGAATGGGGAGGGCTCTAATAACGGGCTCGCGACTTGCAAGCCCGTTATTAGCGCCCTGGTCCCTTAGCAGGACTCGTAAGTGGCCAAGGGACCGTGGAATAGGGCGGTAAGGGATTACCGGCACCGGTCTCCTTACCGGTGCCCGGTATCCCTTACCACCCAGTTTGTAATGACCCCCCTCGTAATGAGGCGGCAGGAGGTTAACGGGGCCGGCAGCTCTACCGTCTCCATTATGGCCTGATTATTGTTCCGGTAATGCTTTCCACACGTAATGTCAGAGCAGTCCACCTTTGCTTGGCACTGTAAAAAGTTATATTCAATAGTCAGCACATCCCCATAGTAGTTTCCCCACAGATCTAGTCACCAGCTATTTTCTCTGCTTGGCTTCAGTTCAGCAAGGGTATGCTCCATCAGTTTTACAGTATGCCTAACTTTAGTATGTAATTATGGCAGTGGTGAGAGGGTCAGAGCTCCCACCTGCAGTAGCTGAACTTAACAAGGTATTTGAGCCACTGACACTACTCTACCGTCCCCAAGTCAAGACACCACTCCACTCAGAAGAAATTAAGTCCAAAAACCTATGTGGAGAACCATTCCTGTGGATCCACACTTCCAAAGATGACGATGTATATAGGTGGTACTCCTTGCTACTTGCACAGTACATTGCACTTTTAAACGTTTTTCTTTTTATGCATTTTATACACGAAAGTATCGGAAAAATGATCGTCCGGCTGATTTACTGCTTTGCTGTTTTATTGTCTAGCTTCCCACGGCAGAGTCGTCAGCCTGTAGGCTGCCCATTTAAAGCTGTGTTTTGTATTGAAGCTGATAGAACTATAGTTCCCAGCAGCAATGTAGTCCATTGCTGCATTTCGTTTTCTTCAGGCGCGTCAGTGCCGCGCTGGCCTTGAGCGGTCCGTGGCGTCATTGTGCAGCGTGTCCTTGCGTTTAGTTTTGAAATGGTTAGTGTGTTCATAATTTTCCATTCTGTCCATTTTTCTTTGGCTACTTAATCAATAGTTCTCATCAATCTTGCATTACTCGCGTTACGCTTTTTATGATGATTTTGTTCGTACTCCAAAACCTTTTGCTCTCGATGCGCTCTGTCTTTGCAAGAACACTGAATAAAATTATTTATTTATTTATTAATAATGTGTTACAGTTTATATTTAAACTTTTCACATATTGATAAATTATATAAGATCAAATTTAAATACATTATAAAATATAAAACTAATGAAAGAAAACCGCATAAAGAAAAAAATAAAAAGAGAAACCTATTACATATTACATATTAATACTAACTAACTAAAGGAGATTTAAGTTACCATTAAGCTCATCATAATTTAACATTTATAGCTCTTGCTGTTCTTCTGATCATTAAACATTAATAACGATTACCCATACTGAGGTATATGGAACGAAGGATCATACGTCTCTGCAGAAATCAATGCCATAGTGTTAAGCAGGTTCATACAAAGATGTTCAGAGTTCTTTCAATTTCCAACCATACTCTAAAGGTGGCAATCTGCAGCTGCTTACTTTGAGTGTTTGTGAGGCGGTGCCAAAAATCAATTTCCCCTACAAACTCCATATCGTGGACAAAGTTGCCATAATTTGCTAAGTAAATGTCCATCATATTTACACAACTAGTTAGGACATGATTAGCTGTTTCTTTGCATCCCTTGTCCATGCATAGTCTACAGTATCTCTCTGTAGAAGATAAACCATTATACTTGCTTTTATTGGTCAGCAGCGGCAGATTATCAACCCTCAGTAAGAGTAGAAATCGCCTGAGTCTACTAGAAGGACTAAGGGTTAAATATGGCTGCATTTGCTTGAATGAGTAGAGCATGTAATGAATAAATTTATATTTTGGAAGCTTGTCAAGATGTGCGTAGTTTTCTAGCCAATCCCAAAGATCGATTTTTTTGGATAGAGCTTTTTTTTGAGGATCATTGAATTTCTCTCCACTCATGGTCCAGCATATTGTCCTCAGGAGGGCTTCAGTCTCTTTTTTCAAATGGCATTTGGTGGTTTCTTTTGTAATTTCCATTCCATATTCTTTTAATAGCCGAGATTCTGGTTGATTAGATATCTTTAAAAACAGTTCTGCTCTCCTTTTCAGGACAATGGACCTTAGGGCGGAAACCCCAACTTCCAATCTTAGCAATGCCATTGGGATAGATTGAGGGAGGCCTAGGATTCTTTTCCAGAACTTCCCCTCTATCACTTGAAGCCAGCTTAGGTCCATTTGCAGTAGCGCTTCCAGCCTGTAAACGATCATAGGCGTTAAAACCTGTGTATAGTTTTGATGGATACCACATAGAGACATTCCACAGTTCTGTCGTGCAAATTGGCTGATCAACGACGTTACTTGAGCTGCCCGATTTTTCCTCATTTGGATGCAGGTGTTATAGCCCAGTTTAGCATCAATTTCGACCCCAAGATATTTGTATTGCTGGGTATATTTAATTTCTGTTCCATGCAGTGTTAATCTGGGTCGTGCAATCTTCTTATTTGAAAAGACCATCACCTGAGTTTTCTCCTGATTGATATTTAGGTCGTTATTTGCAGCATATTCCCATAGCTTCAGAGCAGACCTCCGTAGACCGCTGAAAGTATGATCCATAATTATCAAATCATCTGCATACGCTAACACTGCGCAGTGGATAGTGCCGACTACAGGAAAACAGTTATTTTCACTTAAGATTGCACCTGGAAGGTCATATGTAAACAGATTGTACAGAAATGGGTCCGTCACGCATCCCTGCTTGACGCCACAATTCTGTGGAATCCTAGCTGTCAAATCCCCCTGAGCACTAAGTCTGCAGGCCACTGTGTTGTCCTCATGCAATAATTTTAGGTAATACAGAAGGACCTCAGGGCAGCCTTATAGCTCGAGTTTTGCCCACAGTTTTTCTCGGCGGACCGAGTCAAAGGCTGCTTTAAAGTCTACAAACAAGGCATATAATGGAGGATTGCCTTTCCTCATGGCCTTTGAGCGCAGGGTGTCTAAAATGATGATATTGTGGATTGTGGAATAGCCTCTACGGAAACCACTCTGAAATGTATTAAGTATTTCAGTTTTGGTTGCCCATTCTTCCAATTTCTCCAGTAAGAGCGATGCAAAAAGCTTCCCTGTGCAATCTAGCATTGAAAGTAGTCTAAAATTACAGGGATCCTTCCTGTCACCCCTCTTGAAGATTGGTATTAAATAGGCATGTTGCCATGATTTAGGAATTCTCCCATCCGCCAATACTTTGCCAAACAATATGCTTGCGAATTTAGCCCAGAATTCCGGCTGGCTCCTCAGCACAGCGTTTGAGAGGCCATTAGGCCAAGGAGCCCTAGACGACTTAAGCTTTTTAATTTTACAGATTAGATGTTCACTTGTTATGCTGAAAGGGACAGATCTTGGTGTCACTTTTTCTACCTGCTTGCCCACCTCATCGTTGGGGATATTTCGGCACATAAGGAAATCTGTCCATTTATTTGCACTTATCGGGTTGATCAGGTCCTTACTACCGCTACCCCTTGCTTGGCCGAGTAGAGACCATATGCTTCTCGTGTTTTTGGAGCATATGGTTTGAACCATAAGTTGCCATCGCTTAAGTTTTTGCTCATGTTTTTTTTACTTTAATCCACGTTCTATATTTATTTTTTAGAGTTCTGCATACATCATGGTAATCTCCAAAGAATTTACTGGTATATTTAGCTTGTCGGATTTCTGCTCTTAACCTGCGTTTAGCATCTCTTATGCTTTTGTCGTATATTACTGATGTTTTAACATCTGTCGCTATTTGGTTTATGGCAGATGTCGCGTGTGTAGAGGAAAATGTGGCGGCCCAATGTTCTATCTCATTTATGGACATGTTTTGGAGCTGGGACAGTATGTTATCATCCGCAGTTTGCACCGTGCTTCCAGCCGCGTTGATGTTTTTATCAGACCAGCATATTCGGGTACCCGAGTGATTAGTTAACATATCCCCCAGGGGTTTAGTATGTATGGTAGGCAGGCCAATGGTACACTTTAGCATCAAGGTGGAATGATCGCTCCAATCGTTTGAGGTGATCTTCAAATCTCTTACTTTCAGGGCCATCTGGGGGCTCACAAATATATAGTCCAGGGTACTTTTTTCTTTCCCACTATGCCAGGTGTAATTTCCTGGGTTGTCGCTGGAAGTTCTGCCGTTAATCATCTCCATTTCCCATTCATTGAAAAAGGTCTGCCAAGAGGCGCCAATTGGATCTGTGATTTTGTGTTTCATATTGTTTATTGGATTCAAAAAGGGATAAGTTGTGGTACCTGCTGTGCCTGATATATGACAGTTAAAGTCCCCAGCAATAATTACCAGATTGTTAGTCGGCACAGTCACCCATGCCGCTATTAATTCATGAATTGCTTCTTGGAGGGATTCAACTCTATTTCCATAAGGTGGACTATAGAGGTTAATGATGAGCATATTTTAAAAAAATTACACAATTGTGCATGAAAGAGCTTCTGTTGCCCTGGAAACGATTTCACCTTTAATTAATATGGCACTTATTCTATATCAGCCATTAAAAACACTGTAGTACTAAATGAGCTGATCACTTCATCTAAGCTGGATATTTTATTTATTACGGAATCATGGTTTTCTGCTTCCTACTCCATATATTTATATCTGTTAGTGCCAGACAACTTTAATATTAAATGGCTAACTAGAGATTCTCATAAAGGCGGTAGCGTTGCTGTAATTTTTCAGGTACTCCTTGGAACTTTTGAATTTCCAATCTTAAAACTGGGTCGTTGACTCCCATGTTTTTGCATTTACATATACTTTCACTCAAAGAAGCCTGTCATTTCATTGTTTGTTACCGCCCACCAGATCCTGCTGGACCTTTTCTTAATTCTTTGGACAGTCACTTGGGGATGGAAGCTCTTTTGCATTCCAATCTTGTCGTCCTTCGTGATTAACATATCTGGTGTAATGTGCCGGACGATTACGATTGCAATCATCTTTTGGAAGGTTTACAAACGCACCATCTGCAATTTTTAAATAAATTGCCAATTCATTTTGGAGGTCATTGTTTTAACCTAGTACTTTTTAGGGGACTGAATTTCCAGTACCAAGCAACAATGCTTAGTACTGGAAACCCTTTTTGTGGTCTTTTTTTTTCTCCTGGTTATTTTTGCTGCAGTTTCACACGCTCGGAGCAACAATTATATTCTGCATCGCTCCAAAAAAAAATTGGGATTGCATTTCAAGTGCAATGCTGTTGAATGGATAGCCTTGACTTGATTCTGAGTCTGATTGTTTGACTATATATGATAATATTAAGGGGCCGATTCATGGAATTATAATATTAAGGGGCCGATTCATGGAATTAATGTGCGCTGAAATTTTCAGCCAAGCGTGCGAATCGCAGTGCCAGTGCGAAAATCGCAGCGAAACCCGCGCACAGCGATTCATGGAAGTCCGTGCGCGTGTAAATCCCAGGATGTGCGCCAAAATTCTGTGTGGCGCACACGTCTCCAAACAGCGTGCGCTACGTGCACACCGAAATCGCACATAGCGCGGCGCACACAACAAAAGTAGGAGGAACAGAGGGCGTGACACGCGAAATGGGGAACAACGCGTGAAAATGTGGGCGTCATGGGGGAAGTACAGGAGGCAAATGCGCGGAATGCCCACACGCACGTTCAAAACACATATTCATGGATTCGAACGGGGCTAACGCGTGCGCCAAAAAAGACACGCCAATCCGGGAACACGTATACCGTTCCTAGCAGCAGTGGTCGTGGGATACCGCAGGAGGAGGATAGTCAGGCCCAGAATTTTCACACCCAGAACCAGCCTTTTTGGGATGCCTGATGACCAGGTGTATGGGAGGTACAGGTTTCCACCTCACATAATACTCGACCTGGTCAGTGAGTGGGAGGATGACCTCACATCGCCCACCCTGTGCTCCCAAGCACTCAGCCCCCTGGAGAAGGTCCTCAATGTACTGCACTTCTTGGCCACTGGATCATTTCAGCGAACAAGTGCTGTAGTGGGGGGGGGTGTCGCAGGCCACGCATTCAAGCTGCCTATACCAGGTCTTGGCCATCATGACTGCACGCCCATCCGTCCGCAGGCACATATACCTGCCCAGAACACCTGCAGAAAGGCAGGCTGCTGTCCAGGATTTCTACGGGGTGGCACAATTCCCCAAAGTCCTAGGTGCCATTGATTGCACCCATGTGGCTCTACGTCCCCCCAGGGCATCAGAGCACATCTATAGAAACCGCAAGCACTGGCATTCCATCAACGTCCAGGTAGTATGTGATGCCAAGGGAATCATCACCTCAATATATGCCAACTATCCAGGGTCCACACACGACAGTTTTATTTACAGAATGTCAACCCTAAACCGGGACCTCGAAGCTGGGCGGCATGGCGATACATGGCTGCACGGTGAGTATAAATGCCACAGCACATGGATGCATGTCAGATACTGAGTAATGTGTCAACCCCACTAATGATTCCCATCACCACCTCCCCAGGGGACAGTGCCTACCCTCTGAGCACCCATATGATGACGCCAATTCGGAACCCCACCACGCCACCCGAGGTAAGATACAACACAGTCCACATTGCAACACGGGGCATAGTGGAGCGCACATTCGGAGTGCTCAAGTCACGCTTTCACTCCCTTGACCGTTCTGGCGGGCAGCTGTTATACGCTCCCCCAGTAGTATGCAGGATCATAGTGGCAACATATGTCCTGCACAACGTTGCAACATGCCGGGGCCTGCCCGTGGACATGGTGGTGCCCCCACATCCCCAACCACATGCACGCCCGCTGCGCATGGGAGGGGAAAGGGCACGGGGTGAGGCAGCCCGTACGCAGCTGGTGGCTAATTACTTCACCCAAAATCACACCCCTGTGGAGTGCACACAGCCCTGGCACATACCATCTGACAATCAATGATGATGACATAAGGGACAGTCAACTGTCACAACCACACCAGCCTGAGCTTGGTCACCTGGAAGTGTTACATTGTGTGCATCCCTACCTACACAAACACCACCAAAAGACACACTTCAATGCTGCTAAATTCATTACCCCCTTGCAAAATACAACATGACCCCCTTGCAAAATATAACATGACAACAGTGCCCCACATGGCCATTTTTTATTTATTATTTTAGGTCTCATCATCCGAATCAGCACCTGAATAGAGGTCTGGGGAGGTGCACCAAGAGGCACCCCTGGACAGAATGGTCTGCAGCAAGATTGGGTTCTCACCCACCACCACACCATGTCCCCCCACTGGTGCCCGGTCGTGCCTGAGATCCCTCCTGGGTCTGCACCATCTCCTCAACCTCATCAAGTGCGTCATCCCGTGCAAAAACATGAAAGACAAAAAATGGAAACAGATTAGCATCATAGCACACAAATAGGCCTGACAAGCTACAGAACCAGTACATGATTTACACATGTCCCAAATGACTATAACCCTTCCATGCATGCACTGTCACTGAGTTGGAAGGGGCGGCAAAAGGCAGCCACCGATGACACCAAGATGGAAGAGAAACACATTTGCTGCATGCTGGGTAGCACTGCCATCACACATTGGCCTGTGAGTGGCATGTCCAATACACATACATGACACATGCCATCACACATATGGCATGTACCATAGCCATGGTACATTCCACAAGTACATCCATATGTCAGTGAATGAATACTGTCAGCCATCCATGTGAGATGGGCATTTTGAGATGAAAAATGACATAGTGTGACTAAATAGGCATGCCACACACTGCAACAAATCCAGTGTACAAAAATACAGTGATTGCAGGCCGATGTACACATCAATGGTTGTGCACTTCAACATGACAGGAAACAACTATCATGCTCCACATTCAAACAGGCCCCAAACATTTATGTGATCAGACCAATACTCAATCAGCCTGAATGGCCAAATCATTCACCTAACAAGGTAACATATGTGGGCCAATGTGGGGTTCATCAATGACAGAAGCATGTCACAAATGTGACAATAGGGCTGAGGAATGCGTAGCAAAAGTGGGAGAATTGAAACAATCAGCCTGAACGAACACTGAAAAATACAAACAATGTTGTTGCAAGATGCCACTTCAAGGGCAACTGCCGTAATGTTGCGCTAAATTACTACTGTGTGCAGAAGGGCTACTGTCACACCCAAATCCAAGGGCGCTGAATGTTTTGGGTGAAGAACATGGGTGACCCATACCACTCAGGCACACACCCTCACCTGGCACTCAATCAGAACCCGTCACCCAAACAACATACACATGCATTACACACACATGCATGGGCACTCACCGGACAATGCATCATAATCAGGTAGTTCTCCCACACCTTGGATCTGTTCCTCTGTGACGAAGGCCCCAGCAACAGACTCATGTTCAGTGAGTTCGCTGTCCTCTTGTGGAGACCCACCGCCAGTCACCAGAGTAGCGGCATGGTTTGAGGCCAGCTTGTTCTTTGCTCTGCGTTTCAGGTCATTCCACCGCTTGTAGCAATCATCAGCTGTGCGCCTCACAAATCCAAGGGCACTTATGTGGTCGGCGATGATCTGCCAGTGTTCCTTACGTTGACCAGTTGTGGTCTTGGACCCTGCAGTCACCAGCATTTCGTGGCTATGTGCCGACACATAGGCCACAAGTGCATCAAGTTCTTGATCGTTAAAGCAAGACTTCCTTGAGGTACCGGAGTGTGTATCCGTTTCTGGGGTCTCATCTTTAAAGGTGAAGCAGAGCCAGCGTGTCTTACGCCGCTCTGGTCAGTAGGGGCAGAATCACCGGTGGACTGGGTAGTAGGAGTGTGGGAATGCACAATGACCATAGGTCTTGATGCAGGCATTGGTTGCAGGGTAATGTTGGCAGGGGGAACGTCAGTTTGATGGACCTGTACTGACACTGTCCTTGCTGGGAGAGTCAGAGCTGGGGCGGATGGAGCTGCAGCTGCCCCTGCAGCCTCCCCACCCTGCATACTTGGGGCAGCAGATGACATAGCTGCCCCAGATCCACATGGCTTGGAGACAAAAACTTGCACCGCCACAGGTGGCCTTAGACTTGCTGACATGGAACTCAGCCAGGGAGTCATCCTGTGCCAGGTCATGTGCCACAATGGGCTGGTCCAACAGGGGCTGAGCTGGGATGGTGTCAGCCACGTTTCCCTCAACCATGGGGGGGGGGCATGGGTGTCCCTGATTGTTCCTCCACACATGGGGGTATAGTGGCACCTTGCAAATCCTGGCCACGTCACCTACCGCGCCCACCACACCCACCTTTTGAAGGTCGGCCACCTTTGCCTCCCTTACCGCTTGGTCGCCTCCCAACCATGGCACTGATGTTGTGCATATGGGAGTTACAGTAAACTATTGTCATGGGCAATTGGGGGCGAAAGGGGTAGGATACCGTATGGAATTCGTACCCTAGTGCTCTAGCAAGGCTGCCTATGACGCCTGGGGAAAGATGACGGGTCACGCAACGCACAGGCAGCCCAAAATCAAAAATAATTTGCACGCAACACCTCGTAGACCACGCTGTGGCACCCAGAAACACAAAACGAAGCGTACGTGTAATACACACAGCTTACAATGACCTCTGAAGGGGAACGCGACACATGGGGCAAGCACAGTTGCTAAGTACGTGCGAAACTCACCGTCTGCCTGGAAAAAGAACGTGAAAAATACGCGTGTGTGCGCGTTGGCAACACCCCAGCCAAAAGAAGAATTGTATGCTGTCTGAGGAGACAGGACAAAAGGAGAAGTGAACTTTGTTTGAGGAAACAGGCCCAACAAAAATTCAGAAAAGAGCTGTCAGAGGTAACAGGGAGTACGAACTAGAAACGCTGTGAAATAATCGCATGTGAACCGACAAGAAGTACAGATGTCACCCACTCGCTCTCCACGAAAAGCACATACAAGGAAATGGCGTCCTACACGTAGCTTTTTAAAACGGCCCTCACATACACGTCAGATACGCGTGTACGCGGGCGCTTTCCTCCAATTACACGCAATGACACTCGGATGTGCAGTTTTTCCACGTGTGCTCTGTCATCACGTGCTATGAGGGAAACACCCGCGCGCGTAATGTACCTTACCCGCTTACGCGCTAAGGGCCTTTGGTCCAATGGAATCGCGTCCGTGTGCTGACGCACTTACGCGCTAAGGCCCTTTCCCCGAATTACACGCTGATGTGCAATTTATTCACGTGCCAAATCACTCCGTATCAAGCTGGCCACGCGAAAATACACGGAAGACCACGCTCCTGCCCAGAAGGCCGAATTACTGCCCCCCCACCCTCCCACCTGCCATCTGCTGCTGCCTGACTGCCTGCTGCCGTGTGCCCTGCCATTTGCTGCCTGCACGTCAGCCAGGGGTGTAGTTGCTGTGACCACCCCTGCTGGAACCGAAGACTCCCGACTGGGATTCCATCGCTCCACAGCCCAGCCCCAGGACCCAGTTGCCCACCCACTCCTGCCTCTGGGGTTGCCATGTTCGGCACAACACCATCTGGCAGCACTGGCAACGCCCAGCCAGAGAGGCAGAGGGCCACCAGCTTCACTGTCACCGAAGTTGGTATCCTGGTGGAGCAAGTCCTGGGGCAGTATGATGCCCTCTTTGGAAGTTTGCGCGCCGACAATGAAGGACAGACCAGGATCTGGATGGACATCGTGACTGCCATCAACGTGGAGGGGGTGGCAGTCCGCGACTTACATCATGTCAACAAGCACTGGGAAGACTTCAAGTCCAGGACCCTCAACAAGGCCCGGCGCCTCGCTAAGGCAGCGGATGCTAAGGGGCGCCGGGGCCAGCTGTCGAACCATCAAATGAGGGTCCTGGAACGCATATGCCCAGCGCTCTACGTCCAGATCCTTGAGAGGCAGACCCATCTGGAGTCGAGCGGTAAGTGTACATGCATGTTGATAGTACGCTGTGCGTGTCGTGGTGTACCAGTAGTGTGCAGGTTGCACATGTGTTTATGTAGGGCCATGTAGGGATGTGTATGAACATGGGCGTGAGGCTGCCACATGTGAGTCCTCTCAGTTGTGAGACACATTGATGGTGTATGTGTTGGTAAGCATGCTGGGCAAATGCAGGTGTGGGAGCACACATGTTTGAATTTCTGTGTATGTACATTGGCATTGGATGGTGGTTCATAATGCATGTATCTACACTGTGTACATGTGCATGTATGTATATCTGACAAGTGTGCAACTGTGATGCAACATGGATACACGTGACACTGATATGTAGAAGGATGAATGGCAGATGTGACATGTATGGCGATCTCATCACTGTAACAGTTGGAGGAGATGTAGACATGCATGTAAGTGTGGTGGCGTGTGTGCATGTCTAGTGCACTCCTTGTGTTTCATGTGATGTCAGGCTCACCTTTGGCTGTTCATGCTGTTGTATGTGTATGGATGGTGCTGCCTGGTGTAATATTGCTGTTGAAATGTTCATGTGTGTGAGTTAAAATGACATGTGTGTCGTGGAGTGTGATGCCTTGTCTGTAGTTAAACAATGCCACTCATGTGCAACTGTCATGTGTGTATCAGTCCATTGTACAGTGCCCTGATGCCTGTGTTTTATCTCTCCCTGTCTGCAGCGTCAATGGAAGAAGAGGGCGGAGAGGGTGCAGTGGAGCACAGCGGCAGGGATCATCCCACCAGCCGGAGACGCAAGGCCCGGCTCCCCTCCCAGGTTGTCATTTTGTCGGGGAGTGAGGAGTCTGGTGCTGCGTCCCAGGCCGCAGCTGCCGAGGGAAGGTCCAAGAGTCGGAGGTCGGAGTTCGGAGTTAGACTCCTCGGCAGCAGAAGGGGCAGCTGAGACCCCACAGGGTGCGACGGAGGAAGATGGCATGGAGTCATCCAGGTTGGTGGGGGGTTTGGTGGAGGAGGAGGCCGTGCAAGGGACAGACACGGGGCCTGGAGGTGGGGATTCCACCGGTGCTAGTGGTGCAGTGCAGGGGCAGGGACAGGAGGCAGCACAGGCCACCGCGGAGGTGCCTGTGTGTAATCTTGTCCCAGATTCTGTGACTGCATCATCTTGCACCAGCAGGGATGCCTACGTCCAGACCCGTTTTCAGGGAGGGGATCGGCTTACAACAACTGGCCTTCCTCTCCCTGTGGACGTGGCTATCCGGGACCGGGTTGAGCCTGTCCTGGGTGGGGTGGCGTTGCATCAGCGGGCCATGCGAGGTGACCTGCAGTCTTTTCATGAGGAGACTGCACGTCTTCTCGAATGGATCGTTGACCGCGTTGACCTACTGGGACAGCTCACCAGGGTCGGACTCCTCCGTTTTCTGGACCTTGTTCCGACCCCCTCCTCAACTGAACCCTCTATGCCCCAGTTGTCCTCCATGCCATCTTCCCACATATGTATCACCTGGGTACCCTGTGGAGCTGCCTCTGACCCTGCGGCCAGGCTGGTGGAGGAAACATCCCTGCCACAGTCGGGAGTCGGACGTCCAGCAGGGGTGGCCACCTCAACAACTGCACCCCAGCCGGAGGAGGATGTGCAGGCAGCAAGAGCCAGGGCACAGGCAGAGGCACAGCAGCAGCAGTAACAAGGTGCAAGCCATCATGGCTCGGGGCCTTCGACATCGGAGGGGCAGGCATCGGCCAGAGGGCAGGAGGACCCAGGACTGCAAGTGTCTTCTGTGTGGCAGCGGTTAGGCCATGCTATAGATGCTATAGATGCGGAGCGGCAGGGGGCAGAAGAGGCACGGCTCACGATGGTCAGGGCGGAGAACACAATGCGAAGGGCCCTGAGGCGGGCCGAGTGCCTCGAGGCAATTCACAGGGAATTGGAGGAGAACATGTCGTCGTCCCTGCAAACCCTCGGGGCCATGGAAGAGGACCGCCTCCAGGAGTTTGATGCCCTGGCCCGGGACATCCAAAAGTGAGCCGTCGGACTAGCCCGCTGCCCTTGTAAATAGTTTTTCGAGTTAGGTTCCTTTTCGTTTTCCTTTTATTTGTGGTCAATGGACAATGCCACACAAATTTGTATATAGTTATATTTTTAGGTAGGTAGTTAGGTAGGTTTCATTTGTTTGGTTGGGATCATGGACCCTTACATCCTTGGAATAGTTTCATCATGTATTCATTTTTTTTTTTTTTTGCATTATGGACATGGAGCAATGGATTTATTTTTTCCGGACAATGGATTGTAAATAGTTGGACTATGAATTGATTTCTCTTTTTTTTTTATTATAAACATGAAGCAATGGAGATTTTTACATTTCTTTTGGATTTGCGTTGTTGGAGGGTGACTTTGGACTGTTTCTCTTTCAATGTTTTTTGGATTGGTTATCATTTTCATTCAATCATCTTTTTCACATGCTTTTAATTTCATGTTTCATATTTTGGTATGCTTTCATTTCATTTTTGATTTCATGTACATAATACATTTTCATTTTTTAGTTATATGTGTGGGATTCGCTCATTGGGTTGATGCATGTGAAAATGTGGGTTTACACAAGCAATGCCAACCAGTGTATGTGTCTGACGGACATGTGTTGATGTACATAGTTGACTTTTGGTTTGTGTCATGAGATCAGCATTTCACTGCTGGGTGCAAGGGGACATGAGTGGGGGCCTGCTGGGAGGTGCCCTGCACTGCTGGGGGGTGGGGGTGCAAGGGGACATGAGTGGGGGCCTGCTGGCAGGTGCCCTGCACTGCTTGGGAGTGGGGGTGCAGGAGGACATGAGTGGGGGCCTGCTGGCAGGTGCCCTGCACTGCTGGGGGGATGGGGGTGCAAGGGGACATGAGTGGGACATGAGTGGGGGCCTGCTGGCAGGTGCCCTGCACTGCTGGGGAGTGGGGGTGCAGGGGGACATGAGTGGGGGCCTGCTGGCAGGTGCCCTGCACTGCTGGGGGGTGGGGGTGCAAGGGGACATGAGTGGGACATGAGTGGGGGCCTGCTGCCAGGTGCCCTGCACTGCTGGGGGTGGGGGTGCAAGGGGACATGAGTGGGGGCCTGCTGGCAGGTGCCCTGCACTTCTGGGTGGTGGGGGTGCAAGGGGACATGAGTGGTGGCCAGCTGGCAGGTGCCTCTCAGTGCTGGGGGTGGGGGTGCAAGGGGACATGAGTTGGTAATCAGTAGTGCAAGGTGACATGTGGCTTGGCTGGGGGGCATGCCCAAGGTGGATGGGCTGCCTGCCGGACATGACCAGGGGTGCAGGGTAGTCCCCTGTGGTGTGGGCTGCCTGCAGGGGCCGTGGAGGGTGTAGAGGGAACACCTGGGAGGACACTGCCAATTCACGTGTAGGAGTCCCCGGCACCCCCGAAATACACGTACGCTGCTGAAATCGCGTGTGAGACTTCCCGCAAACCCCAGGAATACACGTACCCCACTTCCACAGGGCCAATATTCCTGGGGTTTGCTTGAAGGTTCGTGAAAGGGACCTGTGCGAGCGGGGTACGTGTATTACTGGGGTTCGCGGGAAGTCTCACATGCGATTTCAGTAGGGTACGTATATTTCAGGGGTGCGCAGGAAGTTTCACACGCGAAAGGGCCTGTGCGAGTGGGGGATGTGTATTCCTGGGGTTCGCAGGAAGTCTCACACGCGGTTTCAGCAGGGTACGTGGATTTCGGGGATGCAGGGGAGTCCTACACGTGAATTGGCAGTGTGGGTCCTCCCAGGTGTTCCCTCTACACCCTCCACAGCCCCTGCAGGCAGCCCACACCACAGGGGACTACCCTGCACCCCTGGTCATGTCCCGCAGGCAGCCCCTCCACCATGGGCATGCCCCCCAGCCAAGCCACATGTCACCTTGCACTACTGATCACCAACGCATGACCCCCTGCACCCCCACCCCTCAGCAGTGCAGGGCTCCTGCCAGCAGGCCCCCACTCATGTCCCACTCATGTCCCCTTGCACCCCCACCCCGCAGCAGTGCAGGACACCTGCCAGCAGGCCCTCACTCATGTCCCCTTGCATCCCCACCCCCCATCAGTGCAGGGCACCTGCCAGCAGGCCCCCACTCATGTCCCCCTGCACCCCCACCCCCAGCAGTGCAGGGCACCTGCCAGCAGGCCCCCACTCATGTCCCCTTGCACCCCCATACCCCAGCAGTGCAGGGCACCTGCCAGCAGGCCCCCACTCATGTCCCCCTGCACCCCCACCCCCCAGCAGTGCAGGGCACCTGCCAGCAGGCCCCCACTCATGTCCCACTCATATCCCCCTGTACCCCCACCCCCCAGCAGTGCAGGGCACCTGTCAGCAGGCCCCCACTCATGTCCCACTCATGTCCCCCTGCCACCAGGTCATGACGATCCTCAATCGTGGCCCTTATGGCCAGCCTCCCCAGCCCAAAGACACAACCAAGTATTGCATCCACCCACATAGAAAAGGCAATTACATGATACAACCCCAATGGCACGTATGTAAATGAACACATGTCTGTCACACACACACAATGGGTGCAAGCGAATGTGAAAACCCATATCATGACATGCATGAAACCAATGAGATAATACCACACATCGAAGTATGAAGAAAAAATGTATTAAACACAGCATGAATGTCATGATGCCTGCCCCGGAAGACCAGACCAGGCCCAGCAGCCCCGGAAGCAGGCATCATGCCACTTGGAGCATGCCCAAAAGCCCCAGTTAGGGGCTGTTTGGGTGCAGTCCTGGCGCCTATGGCGCCAGGCTCATAAAGATAAAGTCAGTCCTGGCGCCATGGGCGCCAGGCTCATTATTGATAACTTACCTGAAGCAGACCATGCTGCATACTCACCTGAGGCAGACCATGCTGCATGAAGTCTCAAGCCAAATGAGGCTTAGGAGGGACTACTTTACTGAAGGGACTATTTTGTTACTTGGGTGGGGCTGTGGAAGAATACTTACCTGAATCTTCTTCCAAGGCTATTTAAACCACGCCCGGACAGCCACACGTGCTTCGTGTTATTCTGCTTGCTGCAGCGTAACGCTCACCATGTTTTCAGCAGCTCCAGTCTTCAGCCACGCCCGCTTCAGTCCTGGGTCTCCTGAAACAAGAAGAAAAGAAGGATAAAGGTTAGAACAGGAGTTTTAACTTTAATCCTTACCTGAATCCTGATCCATTTCGCCACGGAACTGAAAGACAGAAGTCTTTGAAGCATTGCTTTGCATTCCTACGGCGCCGCGCTGAACTCACCTGCTTGGCGGTACTTCAGCAATCCATCACGCTCTCGCCATCTCGCGGCCGCCCTCCGACACCTAAGGAGACAAAGACAGCAAGGTGAGCAAGGGGACTCTCTAAGGCTATACAAGCTACCCCAAAGGACTTACCTGATATACCACGGGAGGTACTCACCTCATCTCCGGGGGCAGGCATCTCGGGTCGGCGCAGTCAACTCTGCTTCATCGCCGTACCCCGGCCCCTAAGGGGAGAAAGCAAAGACAATACCAGTTACCCCCCCACAAAACTTACCTGATTTACCACGGGGGTCTCACCTCATCTCGGGTCGGCACAGTCAACTCTGCTTCATCGCCGTACCCCGGCCCCTAAGGGGAAAACCACAATAGACTTACCTGAATCTTACCAAGTGAAGATCAGACATTTGAACTCTTATGAACTCTTATGAACAGTCAACTCTGCTTCATCGCCGTACCCCGGCCCCTAAGGGGAGAAAGCAAAGACAATACCAGTTACCCCCCACAAAACTTACCTGATTTACCACGGGGGTCTCACCTCATCTCGGGTCGGCACAGTCAACTCTGCTTCATCGCCGTACCCCGGCCCCTAAGGGGAAAACCACAATAGACTTACCTGAATCTTACCAAGTGCCATTTGGAAATCTTTGAGTGGATTAATCGGCAACCTGCAAGGAATCGGACAGAGTGAAGATCAAACATTTGAACTCTTATGAACAATTGGACTTTAGAGTCAATACTGGAACTCACCAAATCCTCTACGCCATTGAAGTAACTGGTCATCAACGCGCCCCTGCGGTCGACGCAGGATGGAGAGCTCATCCTTCCAAACCATCAGGTGAGAATAAGGAGGGGACATCAAGAGTGATCTGTGGGAAGACAACGGGAGTGGGGAAGGTGGGTTGACACTCAATTCCACGGGTGGTTAATTCCTCTTCTCCTTTGCAGAAGAATATTCTTGCGAGCCAGACAAACTGGGCTGAGCGGGCCAGTCCAGTCAGTCATCTCGGTGCTACACGTCACGCTGGTGGAAACAACAGTGGCCCAGTTCCGGTCGACGCCCCCGTGGGAACCAGGTGAGCGTAACAATGAATGTAATAAAAATCCAACACACAAAAATGGGAATGATCAAAGAAAAGCTGCATGTCCGTAAAAGAATTAAAAAAAAGAAAATCCTAATCCAAAGAAATCCAAAACAAATGGTGTCCAAAGTCACAGTCCAACAAAGCAAATCCAAGGGAAAAAAGAAAGTGAAAACCATTGCTCCATGGTGAAAATAAAAAAAGAAGAGAACAATCCAATGGTGAACTATGTACAGATGAACAATCCAGGGTCCATGAGCCCAACTGATGAAATGAAACCTATCAAAAATACTACCTAATAAAAAACTATATACAAAAACGTGGTGCATTGTCCAAGCACAACCAAAATAAAGAACAAACGTAAGGAAACCTAACACTATCTAACTATATACAATGGCGGCGGGCAAGTCCAGCGGCTCACTCTATGATGTGCCGGGTCAGGGCATCATCGAACTCCATGTCTATTTGCCGGAGGTGGGCCTCTGTCCTGGCCCGAGGTCTCACACGGAGGCACTCATGGCCTGTTCCAACTCCCTGCGAGTTGCCTCGAGGCACTCTTCCCGCCTCAAAGCCCGACGCATGGAAAACTCCGCCCTGACCATGGTGAGCCACGCCTCTTCCGCCCGCCGCCGCTCCGCACCTATCTGCTGGCCCAACCGGTGCCACATGGAAGACACTCCCATTCCTGGGTCCTCCTGCCCTCTGGCCGATGCCTGCCCCTCCGATGTTGATGTCCCCGAGCCATCATTGCTCCCACCTAGACCCTGCTCCTGCTGCTGCTGTCCATGTGCCGTGTCTGATGGTGCCTGCACATCCTCCATCAGCTGGTCTCCAGTTGTGGTGTCCCCCCTGCTGGGCCGCCGACTCCCGACTGTGGCAGGGATGTGAGCTCCACCAAGCTGGCTGTGTTGGTCGGGCCAGGTCCACAGGGGGCCCTGGTGGAATCTGGGCCGGAAGACGGTGTGGAGAACGACTGGCGCATAGTCTCCACAGAGGAGGAGAAGTCCGCCAGAGTGCGCGACACATGTAGAAACCCATCAACCAGGGCCCCTCCCAGCAGTGCCACATCATGACGCTGCTCTCCGTGATGGCGTGCGTTCTCCGCCCAGGAATAACACACGTCATCACGAATGACACGCGTGCGCAACGCGACACCAACCAGGACGGAGCCCATACGTTTGTGGGACCCCTCGTCCGCAGGTAGTGGATAGGCAGATGACATGGCACTCTCCCCGGTCGTGCCTGGGACGGGGCCTCCCTGCTGGTGGATGGTGGTGCAGTCACAGGGTCAGGGACAGCGACATGCACAGGCCCCTCTGCGGTGACCTGTGCTGCCTCCTGACCCTGGCCCTGGACTGCACCACTTGCACCAGTGGTACTACCCCCACCAGGCCCCATGTGCGGCTCAGTAGCGGGCTCCTCCTACTCTGTGGAGACCACCAACCTGGATGTCTCCACACCGTCTTCCACCATTGGAAGCCCCTGTGGGGGCTCACCCGGCCCTTTCGCCACAGCCGTTGTGGCAGACGCAGCACCAGCCCCCTCGGTCCCGGATGATGGTAATTCCTGGGTGGGTGGCTGGGCCTTGCGTTGCCACCCAGTGGAGGCATCCCCGCCACTTGACTCCACAGCGCCGTCTCCGCCCTCTTCTTCACTTGACGCTGCGTAGAGGGAGACATAGAACACAAGCATCAGGGTACAGTACAAAATACCAGAGACAGGAAGCAATAACACATGAGTGGTACTGTCAAATGTCACTTCTATCCTGTCACTCCACAACACATGGGTGAATGCACACAACACACATGCAGAAACAGTCCTGGTGCCTGCAATAAACATCAACATCCATGTAGAAGGGCCCCTGTAAACCTTCAGTCACATGCATCCATGGCGTTTCAAAGTCACACACACACTTCTCAGGCACACACACACATGTGCACCATACATGTACATGACATCAGCACCCATTTCTCACCACCCCCTTCATGTCCAGGAACAGAGACCGCCATGCTTTCATGTGTGCATTCCGCATAGAGCTCCCCATGTTGCATTAAAACACATGCACCAACCATGTGGTTCACACATAACTGGTCTCACATGCATGACCAGGATGTCCCTGCAGACGCACATCCATACATGGCCTAGGTCACACATACAGGCAAGCATCAGACTACCAGCACACTGCAACATGCCCTGTCTCACACAGCAATGCTTGGCCACTTACCGCTCAACTCCAGACGGGTCTGCCTCCGAAGGATCTGGGCGTGCTGCGCTGGGCCTACGCATTCCAGGACCCTCATCTGGATGGTACTCATGCGTGCCCGGCCCCCCTCTGCGAGGCGCCGGGCCTTGTGGAGGGTCCTGGACCTGAAGTCCTCTCAGCGCTTCTTGACGTGCTTAATGTCGCGAGTTGCCACCCCCTCCGCGTTTATGGCAACCACTACGTCGTCCCAGATCCTCTCCCGTCCTTGTTGGCGCGTGATGTTCCGAAGAGGGCATCATAATGCCCTGAGTGAAGCTGGTGGCCCTCTGCCTCTCTGGCTAGGGGTTGCCAGTGGTGCCAGATGGAGATGTACCCGACATGGCAACCCGACATGGCAACCCCAGAGGCAGGAGTGGGTGGGCAACTGGGTCCTGGGGCTGGGCTGTGGAGCGATGGTATCCCAGTCGGGAGACTTCTGTTCCAGCAGGGGTGGACACAGCAACTGGACCCCTGCAGATGGCTGATGTGCAGGCACCAAATAGCAGGGCGCGTGGGCAGCAGACAGTCAGGCAGCAGCAGATGGCAGGGGGGAGCGTGCTCGGGGCTCTGGGGGGCAGGAAAATGGCATTCAGGGCAGGAGCGTGGTCTTCCGTGTGTGTATGCATGGCCAGCTTGATACGGAGTGATTTGGCACGTGACAAATTTGCACGTCAGCGTGTAATTGGAGGAAAGGCCCTTAGTGCGTAAGCGGGTCAGCAGACGTACGCAATTTCATTGGACCAAAGGCCCTTAGCACGTAAGCGCGTCTGTAACGTATCGCACACGAACCCCAGGAATACACGTACCCCATTCGCACAGGGCCCTTTCGCGTGTAAAACTTCACGCGAACCCCAGGAATACACGTACCCCACTCGCACAGGCCCTTTCGCGTGTGAAACTTCCCGCGCACCCCCGAAATACACGTACCCATATCCAATCGCATGTGACTTCCCGCGAACCCCCCGTAACACACGTTCCCTGCTGAAATCGCGTGTGAAACTTCCTGCGAACCCCAGTTATACATGTACCCCACTCGCACAGGCCCTTTTGCGTGTGAGACTTCCCGCGCACCCCCGAAATACACGTACCCGGATCCAATCGCGTGTGAGACTTACCATGAACCCCCGTAATACACGTACCCTGCTGAAATTGCGTGTGAAACTTCCCGCAAACCCCAGTTGTACACGTACCCCACTCGCACAGGCCCTTTCGCGTGTGAAACTTCCCGCGAACCCCGTAATACACGTACCCTGCTCCAATCGCGTGTGAAACTTCACGCAAACCCCAGTTATACACGTACCCCACTCGCACAGGCCCTTTCGCGTGTGAAACTTCACGTGAACTCCAGTAATACACGTTCCCCGCTTGCCGTTTGCTGTTTGGCAGCCCTATAAACTGGTCCAGTGTTAGCGCAGCCCTTTGCGCTGGATTGGGGATTTTGATGGCTTTACCTTGCGCGAGGGCGTTCTTGGGGGCGTAACTGGCGCTGCTGCAGGGTCGCTGTGCCACTCTGCTCCACGGCTGGTTTTGGAGGCTAAAATCCATCAATACACTGTGCGCGGTAATCGATTTTAGCACACGCGGCTGGCGCAGACATTCGCACACACACACTGTGCGCCAGCCGCGTGCACCACTTTTGTGTGAAATTCTATGCACTACCCTGTAAATCTGGATTTTAAAAAACTGTGATATTATGGTGCCACTTAAATCTTATAAGCCTGTGAATAGGAACAATGCCTGGTATAATGATTTGCGAGCTCTTGAGAGGTCCTATCAGGTGAAGGAAAAGCTCAGGCTAAAAAATAAAGATTAGTCCTCTTGCCTTGAGGCCAAGTTAGCCCTATAAGAAGGAAATAATCCTGGCCAAAGCTTGATGGCTGCAACAACAGATTGATTCCTCAGAACATAGACCGAAAGCATTGTTTTTAGTTATTAGGTATGTTGTTGATCTTCAGTGCATTTCATCTCGGCTCTCTCCCTCTCTCCAGCTGCTCAATGATTTTAAGGTTTTTAAAAAAATAAAAACAATTGATTCCATTTGGAACAATATTGGTTTCGAGCTTGCTAATTCTGTGAGTGACATGCAACTTGTGCCTAACTCATCAATCGGTTCTTTACATTCTCTCCGGTTGATTCAGTCCGTGTCGAAGAATTGCTGAAAACTTTGAAACCAACAAATCTTAACTTATGATTCTATTCCTGCTTCCTTGGCAAAACAGCATGCTGCTGCCCTTAGTGTTCATCTTACTTTTTTAATTAATTCTTCACTTGCCCAGGGGTTCGTTCCACGGACCTAATAAAATCTTATCTCACCCCTCTTCTGAAAAAATCTACTCTGGACCATGAAATATCGACTAGTTATCGGCCTATTGCAGGCCTTTTATGGCCCAGCAAGATTTTGGAAAAACCTGCTACTCGACTGTTGCTGACCATTCTCTTCTCGAGGAACATAATATTCTTGATACCGTTCAGTCAGGGTTTAGACCTAGGCATGGGACTGAGACTGCACTGCTCTCAGTGTGGGATGATATTTTGGGGGCCGCTGATTGGGGTGTTATATGTATGTTGGTTATGCTAGATTTATCAGCAGCCTTTGATATGGTTGACCTTGATGTTTTGTTGGGGAGACTGGTATCATGATCCATCGATCACGCCCCTTTTGGTCTTCCTGGTCCCTGGCACGTCGGGGGTTACTCGCTGTAGTACACCCAACATGGCCGTATTCACAGAATGCGGTCTATCTACCTTTACGTCCATGCTGCACGTTCCATACATTAACCACGCCCCTGCAGCTCCGCGCAACTCAACACTATCGTTAGCTGAGGCTAGACGTGCGTCGCGTTGTGCTCCTGGAACTGAGTTGCTGCTCGAATTCACGGACCCACTCCTTCTCCTTCCCTTTCCTTGTACCTGTTTCCTTCCGCATTCTGCACACACCTCCCCCGTGTGCGCTCTTCCTTCCTGGTCTTCCTGGAGTTTCCTTGATCCTGGACGAAGATGCTGAACGAATCCTGGAATCCGACGACGGCTTAGCGGGCTTATACAAGACCCGAACAGCACGGAAGAAAACCCTGGCGAAGAATCCCGCAAGGCAGCATAAACCGGTGAGAAAACAGGAAACCTGTGACAGATTGAGACGCCACTTGGCTGAATTCGACACAGACATGGAAGCGGCCATCCAGGATCTTATGCGTGGCATGCAAGAGCTGATGACCGAAGTGCAAAATTTAAAGGCAGAGAACGCTGCCTTAAAGCAATTGGTGTTGTCCCATGAATCCGCTACGAAAGAGAGTGTAATACTGGCCGGCTTTGTTGATAAATATGATGGTTCCGCAAAGAGCCTTCGTGGATTTCTCGACTCATGTTTGGTCCACTTTACTTTCAAGCCTTATTATTTTTCTACGCCCAGGGCTAAGGTGGGCTTTATTATTTCGCATCTTTCCAGCAATGCCTTGACATGGGCCACCCCACTGGTTAACTCTGGGGATTCCGTCCTGGATGATTACGATGGCTTTATAAAGGCCCTTAAAACCATGTTTGACCGCCCAGAGCAGGTCAACAGTGCCCAGGAACGTCTACTCGACTTTCAACAAGGAACCCAGGATATGCTTACCTATGTCACACGCTTCAAACAGCTGGCTGAAGAAGCGGATTGGTCCTCTGAAGCTTGTATTACCCTATTTCGAAGAGGGCTAAATGAAGACATCAAGGAAGAACTAGCCAGAGTGGCGCGCCCAAGTTCTTATCAAGCCCTAATGGATCTTGCCCTGCAGATTGACTTTCGCATTCAGGAGAGAAAGGCAGAGAAAAAGAAAAGCAAGTCGCCACTCCAGAAGAACCCCATTGGGATACTCGCGAACCCCGAAGGTATTTCCACTTCAAGTAACAAGCCTGAACCTATGCAGCTAGGGGCATTCCCGTGGACCCATATCCTCCCAAGAAAGAATGCGTAGGATTCATACCGGGTTGTGTATGTATTGTGCATCAGACAAACATTTAGTGAGAGAGTGCCCAATAGCCCCCCCACGGCGCTCGGGAAATGCAAGCTCCCGATCCTAAATTGAGCACAGGTTCGGGAGAGAGATGCCTGCTCCACATCAATTCCATCCTTGAACTCTCCTGAACAAAATTCTTCGGTGATTTTACAGCCCTTCTTATCGCCATCCAAGAAGGAAACGCATCCCATCCTGGCACTGGTGGACTGTGGAGCTATGGGGATTTTCATAGACCAAGAATGGGTTCTTAAACACTGTATTCCTTGCGAATCCCGGACTATCATGCAACCTGTAGAAGCTATTGATGGAAGACCCCTTTCTTCAGGACCCATAACCCTTCAGACCAAGGAAGTCGAACTTGCCATAAACCACCATCGAGAAAGGATAAAATTTGACATCAAATCAGCCCACTACCCAATGGTTTTGGGAATGCCCTGGCTTCAAAAACACAATCCGTACATCAATTGGGCAGCGGGTTCCATGTTCCTAGGCTCAGAATTTTGTATGTCCCACTGTTTATTGTCAGACCTTGCTCCGACACCATCAGAAGGACCTCCTACGAATCACCAAGGTACAATCTCTGTCTCAAACATTATCCGGGTTCCGTAGATATACCAGGAATATTCTGATGACTTCTCCTCTGCCATTGTCCGGGCGTTACCTCCCCATAGACCAGAAGACTGTGCTATAGAAACGGACCCTTCCGCTGTAATTCCCTTTGGGAGGATGTTTATCTTATCCGAAACTGAAAAGAAAGCCCTTCGAGAATACCTGGATACTAATCTTGCAAATGGCACCACACGACCCTCTAAATCCCCAGCAGGGGCCTCACTGTTTTTTGTTCCCAAGAAAGACACCAAGGAACTCCGACCGTGTCTGGACTATCGAGGTTTATATCAATGCACCCTTAAGGATCGCTATCCGTTACCCTTGATCTCGGACATTCTGGAGGCAGTAAGGGGCGCAGTTGTTTTCACCAAGTTGGATCTCAGGGGTGCCTACCATCTGATTCGCATTAGGGCAGGAGACGAGTGGAAAACGCCCTTTAGAACACCCTTTGGTCATTATGAATACTTGGTCATGCCTTTTGGACTTGCTAATGCCCTGGCGGTCTTCCAAGGCTTCATGGATAGGGTGTTCTCAGATATGCTATTCCTTTTGAGATTGTCTATCTGGACGATATCCTAATATTTTCGAAGGACATTTCCAAGCACGAAGAACATGTAAAGGCAGTGTTACAACGACTACGCGAAAACAAGCTCCTGGCAAAGCCAGAGAAATGCATCTTCCATGCTTCTATTGTACACTACCTAGGATTTGCCCTTAATCCAGAAGGCATTGGAATGGATCAATCCAAGGTTAAGGCTATATTATCCTGGCCAAGCCCCACCTCTGTGAAACAAATCCAGTCTTTCCTGGGCTTAGCTAATTTCTACAGGAAATTCATACCTTCCTTTTCCGAGATAGTCCAACCAATCATTGTCCTGTTAAAGAAAGATGTTCCTTTCCTTTGGACCACAGCTCAAGAGGAAGCCTTCCAACGGTTGAAGACTGAGTTTACACAAGCTCCCATCCTGGCTCAACCTGATGTCAACTGACCATTCACAGTGGAGACAGATGCCTCCAGTTACACTATTGGAGCAATCCTTCAACATCTATTCGGGGACAGGATGGAACACCCCATTGCTTACCTTTCTCGACGTTAACTCCCAGTGAAACCCATTACTCAGTCTTGGAAAAGGAACTGCTGGCCATCCGTCAAGCCTTCACCGAGTGGCGTCATCTACTCCTCGGAGCGAAACATCCTGTCCAGGTCCGCACTGACCATCGAAACCTACAAGTACTGCAGGCCTTGGAATGTAGGAACAGCCGTCAAGCTCGGTGGGCCTTCTTCTTTGCCCAATACCAGTTCCAGATTCACCACGTTCCCGGAACACAAAATCTAATAGCTGACGCCCTCTCTCGACGTCCAGACTACGAACCTCCGGGAGATCGGGCATATCCCAAGATGTTTCCCCATACAATATTTGTAGCTCAAGCAAACAATCTCCTGGAAGACATTCGTATGCAAACTCAGACTTCGGAACTCTGGAAGAATCTTTCGAAAAGGACTCAATGGGATCTGAGAACCCAGGACGGATACCTGTTTAAAAATAACAACCTGGTCATCCCCACACAGAAACTACAACAAAAGATAATAAACCTCTGCCATGATACCCTTCATTCCGGTCATCGCGGCATTTCCAACACCCTCTGTCTAAATCAAAGACAATTCTGGTGGCCCAGAATGAAGGCTGACGTTCAACTGTACGTGCAATCTTGTTCTGTCTGTAATCAAAACAAACATGACAACCAGAAACCAGCAGGACTCTTATTATAGCCTACAGATGTGACTACACCCGTGGATCATTTTTGTTTTGTCCTCTGTTTCCCCACCTTCTTGTCTTGTTGCGCCTCAAAACACATTGGGCCTCATTACGACCCTGCCGGTCCGGAACGGTGGTGGTAAAACCGCCGCCACTGTTCTTTCCGGACCGGCTGATTGAGAGTCCTGCAGGCGGGAGGTGTCACTCTGTCATAGACGGAACCAGTGTTTCCATTGTCCCCATTGCCTGGACATACAATCCTTATATACCAACATCCCACAACGAGCCACGCTTGAAGTTGTGGAGGAAATATTATTACAACATGAGGATAACCATCCTGTGAGCAGCGCCTTTATTTTGTGGTGTGCCGAAACAGCTTTGCTTGATAATTTTTTCCAATTTCTAGGTCAATTCTACCTACAGGTTGAAGGAACGGCTATGGGTGCAGCCATGGCTCCCAATCTGGCCAATTTGTATGTGGATATGGTGGAACAAACTGTCATTTATTCAGAAGTCAATCCTTTCAGACACCGAATAACACAATGGTTGAGATCTATATCGACGATGTGTTAATGGTGTGGCATGGATCTATCGATGAGGCAAACAATTTCCTGGAGTGGTTGAACAATCAGAATAGATATCTAAAATGTACAGCTTCTATGAGTTCCATTGAGGTTAACTATTTGGACTTGACGATTTATCATCAAGGTAACCAATTATGGGTCAAACCATTTATGAAAGATAGTGACAGGAAAGCACTTCTTCATTACAAGAGTCATCATGCTAAGCATGTCCGGGACAATCTGCCCTTTGGGCAATTTTTTCGGTTGAAACGAAACAGTAGCCCAAGACATGATTATGAAGAAGGAGCTAATAGGTTGATGGATAAATTGACTGATAGAGGCTACCCGCTAAGATTGTTAGACAATCTGCTGAACGAGCATCGGGAAGCACTCAGAAAAATGAAGATAATCGAGATACCTGATTGGTGTTCGTCAATACCTTCAGTAATATGTCCTACAAAGTTAAGAACATTATCTGTAGAAATTGGAAAAAGATCATGACTGGTCCATTGCCTTTGGTAGCTTTAAAAAAGCACGAATATCCGCAATCTGGTCATGAAGAATGATGTACAAAAGACTGTCAATCCTGAGGTTGTTCAAAGTACATTGTGGGGTTTGCCCCGTGTTTTGGGACATCACCCTTGTGGGGAATGTGTGATGTGTCCATTGACACGTAAAATTACTTCTGTCAATCTTGGTCTGAATTCAGAATGGATACTAAAAGAACATACAAATTGTAAAACAGAAAATGTAATTTACATGATTAAATGTCCATGTGGATTATTGTATATAGGCAAGACTAACAGGAAGTGCAAGACTCGTATGATCGAGCATAAGAGCTGTTTAAAAAACCATACTGAGAAAGCACCGTTAGTAAAACATTTTGAAGAGAAGGGACACTCATTCATGGATTTTGAATGGTGTATTCTAAAAAAAGTGAAAGGAAGATCGCAAGATGAAATTAACAGAAAATTGATTAATCTAGAGCAAAAACCTATCTTCCTTACCAACAGCCATGTGACAGGGCTTAATGAGAACATTGAGTGGCACAATATTAAATGATCTGTGCCACTATATTTTGGGTGTTTTTTTTGGGCTCGGTACTACGAGATGTATGGAGTCTTGCACTTGCTGTAATGAGAAACTAAGGGAAAAATCAACATTATGTATGTCTTTGCAAACAACCATGGGACAACATTTGTAACGTTGTATAACAGTAAAAAACCTTGGATGTGATCTTTATATGCTTAGCTCAGATACATTGGCCCTCATTACGATACCGGCGCTAAACCATAGCGCTATTGGTTGGTGCCGGTATCGTAACGTGTCCGCCATGGTGAAATGGGGAAATACCGCCCCATTCCAAGGTTGGCGGGGCGGTATTTCCCCATGGCCCTTCCCCGTTCCCATTTTTGCCCCATAGGGCATAATGGGAATGGCAAAGGCGCTAAGTACGGTACCAGCCGTTAAGGTCGGGTCCCGCAAAGGGACCTCGTAATTAGGCACTAATGGGTTAACGGCGCCGCAGGCTTTTACGGTGCCGTTAACCCATTAGCGCCTGGGTCGTAATGAGGCCCATTGTGCGTTGATGGGCAATAATGAATTAACATAATTCTATCTTGATCAAAATATTGGTAGGGCCCCTCTGTTTCCTTTGATTAACGGAATGCTGCTCATGGGGTGTTAGAGCCTACAAATTAACTGTGCTTCATGGTTAGATCTTTTGTGTGAGGCTGCTTGTTTTTTCACTCCTAGGTCTCAGTCTTTAGGCCTCTGTGATTGATTAAAGTGGTTGTTTAAGATTTGACTTTCTTAGCATCGTGATTGCCGGGCAACTAAAGGAAAATGAGATGTTGCTAAAAACCGTGTGGTGCGATGACCAAAAAAAAAAACCTTTTATTTTCCTTATTTACGCGTGACGTCATCACGCAACGTTGAAGCATGATGACGTCATCACGTTGCGCAAGGACATAACGGAGCGTTTCTTAGCGTTTTGGTTCCGCAAATCGTGTATGAAGGCCTACGCATCCGGAGCAGGGTTTTTTTCAATCTCTTTCTTCCATTTGGCAGCACTAATCCAGGATTAGGTAAGAGAGAGCCAGTATGGGGAATGAATATTTCCGATTTCTGTCTCTATTAGGACACTTGAAGGTCAAAGGCTAATATGGCCTCTGGGGGCATTTTTTCTGATTTTCACAGATTTATCAATAAGACAACTTGGCCCTTGTATTATCTTTCTAGAGCAAGAGGTTATTATTTGCGGTTGCTGTTCTGAAGCATGACATTTACAGTCAGTCTGTTAAAGGTAAGAGGCTGATTGTGCGGTTTCTTAATAATATGCAGATCCAATCTTGTACAGAGATTAGCATCTCATAGAGATCCGTTTGTGGCTTCCCTCCACCTTTTTTTAGGAATCAGAGGTCTGATATGGAGTTGTAATGCTTTGTTCAATAATGCAGATATCTCTTTATGTACCCTTAGATATAGGAATCTGATGCGTAGAGGATTGAATAAGACCTACCTGAAGCGCAAGTTAAATTCCTTCCCCTGAAGAATGTCCAGTTACTTGCAACATACAGAACAGAAACTTATATAAGTTGGGCTTGTTTAACACAGTGGGGAATACGTATAATTAAGTTGCCACTGGAGTTTTGTGATCAAGTATTTTGTGACTTTGATTTTGTGAGGTGGAATTATTTTATGGTGTATATTATTATGCTGTATTTACATGTTTTTTAATGTTTATATTACTTGTGCTGGAAAAAGAAAAAAATGTATGAATTAAAAATGATATTTTAGTTAACACTGGTTGTTATTGAGTACGCAGTACGTAAACCATATTTGTTAAGTGGCTGTGTTACAGGCCGATTCATGGAATTAATGTGTGCCGAAAAAACAGCGCACGCGTGCGAAAACGTGCGATTCGCAGTGAAATAGCGAAAATCGCAGTGCAAGTGCGATTATCGCACAGAAAACATTGCACATCAATTCATGGAAGTCCGTGCACGCGCAAAATGTGGGATGTGCGCTGAAAAAGTGCGCGGCGCATGCTGGCGCACGCTGGCGCACAGGTCATCGAACGCCGTGCGATAAGGCCACAGCGAATTCGCACATAGCACGGCGCACATAACAAAAGTAGGCGTAACACAGGGTGTCACACGCAGAATGGGGAACAACTCGTGAAAATGTGGGCGTCACGGGGGAAGTACAGGAGGCAGGTGCGCAGAACGCCCACACGCTCGCCTACAACACGTATTCATGGAATCGAATAGGGAAAAACAGCGCACGGCCAAAGACGCGCAGAGGCCCATACATGTCCGCCACACGAAAGCAGGCGGTAGTGTCCCTGTGCAGGAAAAAAATGTGCACCAAAGTACTACACGCGCAAGAAGGCCCACACGTGATCGGTCCTGGGGGAGCGTGTGCGTGTATCTCAGAGGTGCGCGTGAAGTTTCACACGCGATCGGGCCTGGGGGAGCGTGTGCGTGTATTTCAGAGGTGTGCGAGAAGTTTCACACGCGATCGGGCCAAGGGGAGCGTTTGCGTGTATTCCAGAGGTGCGCTAGAAGTTTCACACGCGATCGGGCCTGGGGGAGCGTGTGCGTGTATTTCAGAGGTGCTTGAGAAGTTTCACACGCGATTGGGCCTGGGGGAGCGTGTGCGTGTATTCCAGAGGTGCGCGAGAAGTTTCTCACACGCGATTGGCCTGGGCGCGTGTATTTCAGGGGTGCGCGAGAAGTTCCACACGCGATTGGCCTGGGCGCGTGTATTTCAGGGGTGCGCGAGAAGTTCCACACGCGATTGGCCTGGGGGTGTGTATTTCAGGGGTGCGCGAGAAGTTCCACACGCGATTGGGCCTGGGTGAGCGTGTGCGTGTATTACAGAGGTGCGCGAGAAGTTCCACACGCGATTGGCCTGGGCGCGTGTATTTCAGGGGCTCGCGGCTGGTTTTACAAGCAATCAGGCTTGGGGGAGCGGGGTATGTGTATTTCTGGGGCTTGCGGGTGGTTTCACACACGATCGGGCCTGGGGGAGCAGGGTACCACTCACCCGTCTGCCTTGCGTGTAGAAGAACGCGTAGCCAACACCCACCCGCTGTGAAGTGATAGCATGTGAACCCCAACGCCTGCAAAACACACGCACCGCACTCCACGAAAAGCAACGCCCGTGCGCGATACCTCACAGACACACATACGCGATAAGGGCCTTTGGTCCAATGGAATCGCGTATGCGTGCTGATGCGCTAACGCGCTAAGGGCCTTTCCTCGAATTACACGCTGACGTGCAGAATTTTCACGTGCCAAATCACTCCGTATCAAGCTGGCCACGCGTAAGCACACGGAAGACCACGCTCCTGTCCAGAAGGCTGAACTACTGCCCCCCAGATCCCCGAGCACGCTCCCACCTGCCATCTGCTGCTGCCTGACTGCCTGCTGCCCACGTGCCCTGCCATTTGCTGCCTGCACATCAGCCAGGGGTGCTGTTGCTTTGACCACCCCTGCTGGAACCGAAGACTCCCGACTGGGATTCCATCGCTCCACAGCCCAGCCCCAGGACCCAGTTGCCCACCCACTCCTGCCTCTGGGGTTGTCATGTCGGGCACTGCAACATCTGGCACCACTGACAACCCCCGGCCAGAGAGGCAGAGGGGCACCAGCTTCAGTGCCACCGAAGTTGGTGTCCTGGTGGAGCAAGTCCTGGGGCAGTATGATGCCCTCTTTGGAAGTTCCCGCGCCGACAAGGAAGGACGGACTCGGATCTGGACTGACATTGTGACTGCCATCAACGCGGAGGGGGTGGCAGTCCGCGACTTCCAACATGTCAAGAAGCGCTGGGAGGACTTCAGGTCCAGGACCCTGAACAAGGCCCGGTGCCTCTTGAAGGCAGCGGATGCCAAGGGGCGCCGGGGCCACTTGTCAGAAGATCAGATGAGGGTCCTGGAACGCATATCCCCAGCGCTCCACGTCCAGGTCCTTGAGAGGCAGACCCGTCTGGAGTCGAGCGGTAAGTGTACATGCATCCTGATTGTGAGCTGTGCGTGTGGTGATGTTTCAGTAGCGTGCAGGTTGCACATCTGTTTGTATGGGGTCGAGTATGGGTGGGGGTGTACAGGGCCGTGGGGCTAACACATGCGAGGGCTGTAATGTGTGAGACATGGATGGTGCTTGTGTGTGTAGGCTTGCATGCCAAATGCAGTTGTGTGGGCACACGTTTGGATGAATGTGTATGTAAGTAGACATGTCCGTGATGTCACGCATGTATGTTGTTTTCAGCTGCATGTATCAGCACTGTGTACATGTGCATTTGTGTGTATTTGACAAGGGTGCAACAGTGATGCAACATGGATGCATGTGACAGCGGGATGTGGAAGCCTAATTGGCAGATGTGACATGGATGCCCATCTGGACACTGCGACAATTGGCAGAGGTGTACACATGCATGCAAGTGTGGTGGTGTGTGTACATGTGTGGTGCACTTCCTGTGTTGCATGTGATGTCTGGCTCAGCTTTGCCTGCTCATGCTGTTGTATGGGTATGGATGGTTCTGGCAGTTGCGATATGGCTGTGGTATGGCTCATGTGTGCGAGATGAAATGACATGTGTGTTGGGGATTGTGATGGCATGTCTGAGGTTTGCCAATGCCACTCATGTACAACTGTCATGTGTGTATGTGTCCATTGTACAGTGCCCTGATGCCTGTTTTTTATTTCTCCCTGTCTGCAGCGTCAACTGATGAAGAGGGCAGAGAAGGTGCTGTGGAGCACAGCGGCGGGGATCCCACCGCCAGCCGGAGACGCAAGGCCCGGCTCCCCTCCCATGTTGCCATCTCGTCGGGGAGTGAGGAGTCCCGTGCCGCGTCCCAGGCCGCAGCTGCCGGGGAGAGGTCCAAGACGCGGAGGTTGGAGTTGGACTCCTCGGCAGCAGAAGGGGCAGCTGGGACCCCACAGTGCCCAACGGGGGAAGATGGCACGGAGTCATCCAGGTTGGTGGGGGGTTTGGTGGAGGAGGAGGCCGTGCAAGCAACAGAGACTGGGTCTGGAGGTGGGGATCCCACTGGTGCTAGTGGTGCAGTGCAGGACCAGGGACAGGAGGCAGCACAGGCCGCCGTGGAGGTGCCTGTGTGCAATCCTGTCCCTGATCCTGTCCCTGCATCATCTTGCACCAGCAGGGATGCCTACGTCCAGACCCGTTTTCAGACAGGGGATGAGCAAACGACAACTGGCCTTCCTCTGCCTGCGGACGTGGCTATCCGGGTCCGGGTTGAGTCTGTCCTGACTGGTGTGGCGTTGCGTCAACGGGCCATGCGAGGTGACCTGCAGTCTTTTCATGAGGAGACTGCACGTCATCTCGAACGGCTCGTTGACCACGTCAGCATGCTGGGACAGGTCACCCAGGCCGAATTCCTCCATTTGACGGTGCTTGCTACGACCCCCTCCTCAACTGAACCCCCTACGCGCCAGTTGTCCTCCGTGCCATCTTCCCACCCATCAGTCACCTGGGTGCCCTGTGGAGCTGCCTCTGACGGTGCGGCCAAGCTGGTGGAGGAGGCATCCCTGCCACAGTCGGGAGTTGGACGTCCAGCAGGGGTGGCCACATCAACGACTGCACCCCAGCCGGCGGAGGATGTGCAGGCAGCAGGAGGCAGTGCACGGGCAGAGGCACAGCAGCAGCAGCAACGTGGTGGGAGCCATGAAGGCTCGGGGCCTTCAACATCGGAGGGGCAGGCATCGGCCGGAGGGCAGGAGGACCCAGGACAGAGAGTGTCTTCCGTGTGGCAGCGGTTGGGCCACGCCAAAGATGCGGAGTGGCAGCGGGCGGAAGAGGCACGGCTCACAATGGTCAGGGCGGAGAACTCCATGCGGAGGGCCCTGAGGCGGGCCGAGTGCCTCGAGGCAATCCGCAGGGGGTTGGAGGTGGACACGTCGACGGCCCTGCGGACCCTCGGGGCCATGGAGGAGGACCACCTCCGGGACATTGAGCAGGAGTTCGATGATGCCCTGGGCCGGGACATCCAAAAGTGAGCCGTCAGACTAGCCCGCTGCCCTTGTACATAGTTATGTAGGTAAGTAAGTATATGGGGCTCAGAAAGAACCCTACTCCACATATAGGTCAAGCGCCACAAAATAAAGATAATACAGCAGACTGTTAGATTTTCATAAAATGTATTTTGCAGACAGTTGCCCTATAGAGTCACGTGTTTCGGCGAATCACTCGCCTTTTTCAATCAGGGCTAATTGGTGAGAGCTATAATTCACTTGTTCAAATATGGTGATGAATTTCATGGGATCAATCCCGCCTCACAATAGGTGGTCTCCTTCACAGGTGTCGGCGTCTGGACGTGAGTTGGTGATCATTAGTGCACAGAGACATGTGCCTTTGCTGGGGGGAATGCCCATGTTGGGTGGGCTGCCTGCGGGACATGACCAGGGATGCAGGGTAGTCCCCTGTGGTGTGGGCTGCCTGCAGGGGCCGTGGAGGGTGTACAGGGAACACCTGGGAGGACCCACACTGCCAAATCACATGTAGGACTCCCCGGCACCCCTGAAATGCACGTACCCTGCTGAATTCACGTGTAAAACTTTCTGCGTACCCCTGGAATACACGCACACGCTCCCCCAGGCCAATCGCGTGTGGAACTTCTCGCACACCTCGAAAATACACGCGCCCAGGCCAATCGCGTGTGGAACTTCTCGCGCACCCCGGAGATACACGCGCCCAGGCCAATCGCATGTGGAACTTCTCGTGCACCCCTGAGATACACGCCCCCAGGCAAATCGCGTGTGGAACTTCTCGCGCACCTCTGAAATATACGCGCCCAGGGCAATCGCGTGTGAAACTTCCCACACACCCCTGAAATACCAGCACGCAGCCCAATCGCGTGTGAAACTTCCCGCGCACCCCTGAAATACACGCGCCCAGGGCAATCGCGTGTGAAACTTCCCGCGCACCTCTGAAATACACGCGCCCAGGCCAATCGCATGTGGAACTTCTCGCGCACCCCTGAAATACACGCGCCCAGGCCAATCGCGTGTGGAACTTCTCGCGCACCCCTGGAATACACGCGCCCAGGCCAATCGCGTGTGAAACTTCTCGCTCACCTCTGCTCTGATATACACGGACACGCTCCCCTAGGCCAGATTGCGTGTGGAACTTCTCACGCACCTTTGAAATACACGCACACGCTCCCACAGGCCAATCGCTTGTGGAACTTCTCGCGCACCTCGGAAATACACGTGCCCAGGCCAATCGCGTGTGGAACTTCTCGCGCACCCCTGAGATACACGCGCCCAGCCAAATCGCGTGTGGGACTTCTCGCGCACCCCTGAGATACACGTGCCCAGGCCAATCGCGTGTGGAACTTCTCACGCACCTCTGAAATACACGCGCCCAGGCCAATCGCGTGTGGAACTTCTCGCACACCTCCGGAATACACGCGCCCAGGGCAATCGCATGTGGAACTTCTCGCGCACCTCGAAAATACACGCGCCCAGGCCAATCGCGTGTGGAACTTCTCGCGCACCCCGGAGATACACGCGCCCAGGCCAATCGCATGTGGAACTTCTCGCGCACCCCTGAGATACACGCCCCCAGGCAAATCGCGTGTGGAACTTCTCGCGCACCTCTGAAATATACGCGCCCAGGGCAATCGCGTGTGAAACTTCCCACACACCCCTGAAATACCAGCATGCAGCCCAATCGCGTGTGAAACTTCCCGCGCACCCCTGAAATACACGCGCCCAGGGCAATCGCGTGTGAAACTTCCCGCACACCCCTGAAATACATGCGCCCAGGGCAATCGCATGTGGAACTTCTCGCGCACCTCTGAAATACACGCGCCCAGGCCAATCGCGTGTGGAACTTCTCGCGCACCCCTGAAATACACGCGCCCAGGCCAATCGCGTGTGGAACTTCTCGCGCACCCCTGGAATACACGTGCCCAGGCCAATCGCGTGTGAAACTTCTCGCTCACCTCTGCTCTGATATACACGGACACGCTCCCCTAGGCCAGATTGCGTGTGGAACTTCTCGCGCACCTTTGAAATACACGCACACGCTCCCACAGGCCAATCGCTTGTGGAACTTCTCGCGCACCTCGGAAATACACGCGCCCAGCCAAATCGCGTGTGGGACTTCTCGCGCACCCCTGAGATACACGTGCCCAGGCCAATCGCGTGTGGAACTTCTCGCGCACCTCTGAAATACACGCGCCCAGGCCAATCGCGTGTGGAACTTCTCGCACACCTCCGGAATACACGCGCCCAGGGCAATCGCATGTGGAACTTCTCGCGCACCTCTGAAATACACGCGCCCAGGCAAATCGCGTGTGGAACTTCTCGCGCCCCCCTGAAATACAGGCGCCCAGGCCAATCGCGTGTGGAACTTCTCGCGCACCTCTGAAATAGACGCGCCCAAGCCAATCACGTGTGGAACTTCCCGCGCACCCCTGAAATACACGCGCACAGGCCAATCGCGTGTGGAACTTCTCGCGCACCCCTGAAATACACGCACCCAGGCCATTCGCGTGTGGAACTTCTCGCGCACCCCTGAAATACACGCTCCCAGGCAATTCGCGTGTGGAACTTCTCGCGCACCCCTGAAATAAACGCACCCAGGCCATTCGCGTGTAATACTTCTCACGCACCCCTGAAATACACGCACACGCTCCTCCAGGCCAGATCGCGTGTGAAACTTCTCGCGCACGCGAAACACCCGTAATACGCGTTCCCCGCTTTGCGTTTGCTGTTTGCCAGTCCGGTAAACTGGTACAGGGTTGGCGCAGGCCTTTGCGATGGTTTTGCGATCTTGATGGCTTTTCCTTGCGCGAGGGCGTTCTTGGGGGCGTAACTGGCGCTGCTGCAGGGTCGCTGCGCCACTCTGCGCCACGTCTGCTTTTGGAGGCGAGAATCCATGAATACGCTGTGCGCGGAAATTGATTTTATCGCACGCGGCTGGCGCAGACATTCGCACGGGCACGCTGTGCGCCAGCCGCGTGCGACACTTTTGTGAGGAATTCCATGAATCGGCCTGTTAGTGTTTTCTATAGAGAACTTTTATTGTTCCCTCTTTTGGTTAAATATATATAGCATATCCTCACTAAGTAGGAGGGAGTATCACCTTAGTGTGGGGCAACCCTTGAATGATAGAAACTCCATTGTCCCCATCCCCATGGAGTCCTATGGGGCTCCATGGGGATGGGGACTTACACAATTCCGCCTCCGGAATTCCCGGGTCACCAGGGTCGTAATGCCCCGGTAATTCCAGGAATCACGGAGGCAGAATGGTAATACGAGTCCGGCGGTAAACTGCCTGTTTTTCTGGCTCTTTTACTGCCGGACTCATAATGAGGCCCATTGTGTATATGCGCATTATAAATACCCAATAAATATATAAATAAAAAACAACAAAAATAGGGCTACTTACTACTGCTTGTAGAGCAACACATAGGTGCTATAACCATTTCTTTTGTGCTCTGCCCATAAACGTCTAGTTCAATTGTCATTATCTATTCAGATATATTCTAGCTAATGGAAACACAGGCCCAATTCATACATTTAATGGATATCTGTATATTCTAGTGTTAATGGAGGAACTAATGTTTCCTATTTATTCCTGCACAATCATATAGCGGCAAGATATTTCACAGAAATACATTAAGTTCATGATCTGTGTTCAGTCCATGTAGTAACGTCTGGAATTTACAAATATATCTCACCTCAAGCTGGCATAGCTTCAGTTCTCGATCTCCATCTCTGGCTCCACAAGTTACTGTTTCTAGTCCAACGAATTTCAGATTTCTTTTATCCTCCATCTGGTGGTGGGACTGCTAGTGCTGTCAGCAGAAACTTTGGATCCTGGCTTCCTTTCACACTCAAATGTTCACGGATCCTGATCCTTAATTAACAAATTGTGATTCCAATATAAACTTGAGTACATATGCACAATATTGTAATTATAATTGTCACTTATATATCGCATTTTACCTTTGCTATAGTCTCAAATGCGCTGGCATTGATAACGTACTTAGTTCTGCAATTGATGAATTGTCAAATTTTAAAATCCCCATGTTGGTTAATAGTGAGGTGCTTGGTATTAAGAGCGTAAGTGCACATAGAGCAGTTACCACGTTTCTGAAATCCAATAATCCTACTCTTATGTAACCAGTTCTGACTGTTTTAAAGTTTATTGTTAATGAAGGATGGGCTTAGTATCAACCTAAGTGTAGGGGCCGTTGTATAAGTAAATGTTGTCTCGTTTTTAATAATTCCATATCCAGATTTAGCAAATTCAATTGTCTTTAAATGATCTTATTTATTTTATGACTATCTGAATCGTATCTGGTTCCAGTTTGAGTCACTCTCTTTCTTGTTCCAGTTTGAGTTCTTGATTTTTGAGTCAATAAGTAATTTCTATTAAGGGCTAAAGCCTTCCTCTGCTTCTTTGAGTCTGGGGTGATTGTATCGTATTGTATTGAAAACCTCTAGTTAATAATGTTGATTCTTCCTTGAATCCTAATTCACTGTTACAATTTCTCCTGCTCTGAGATATTCTCGAATGGGAATGTTGTCTATAACTGTCCTATGGTGACAACTTGTTGCATGTAGTGTAGAGTTGACCTTTGTGGGTTTCCGATAAGTGTATGTTACTATCTATCTTGATCTACTGAAATACATATTTCCAAAAAATCACTACTAATTTGGTTAGAAGTGCACGTTAGCTCTATGCCAAACCTGCTGGCATTAAGATGCCTAAAATATTCTTTCAAGATTTCCTGTGAACCTTTCCAAATCATGAATACATAATCTATGTATGTATGCCAACTAATCACGTGATTAGAAATAAAAGAGTGCACAAGTACATGAGTCTTTTCATAACATCCCAAGGGCTGGGGCATGGTTAGCTCCCATCACTATGGCTCTGCTTGGAATATTTCCTGTTAAATAGGAAAACTTGGTTATCCAGAGAGAACTGTAAGAACTCTTTCATCATTTCTACATGAGTGAAATAGGACTCTGAAGTGTTCGCATAGGTGTAATGTATACTTTCTAATGCCAAGCTATGTTGTATTGAGGCGTACAAGGCCTTAACATCTAATGTTACCAATAGAAGCTGATTGGCAAACAATAACTTTTATACAATGCAGAATGTGCATAGTGTCCCGTATATAGAATGGCTACTTCTGTTTGTATAACATTGTTAATGTCCTTGGACATAGGCTGTTACCTGTCCAGTCCCACTCATTATGGGTCTTTACTCTGGGATGTTATGAAATAATTTGTGAATCTTCTTTGAGAAATATATTATGGGCATTCTAGGATGTTCGACCATTAGGAAAGATCTTTCGTCACCTGTCCATAATCCTGTATGGTGCCATTTAATTATGAGGGCTTTAGCAAGATTAGCAAGCTCCACTGTGGGATTCTGTTTTAATAGTTGGCACTACCCTGGGGTCCTTAAGTGATTATTTGCCATTTGGATATAATCACTGTTGCCAAGTAGAACAATATTATTCCCTTAATCAGATTCCTTAATGATTATTTTCGGGTCTGCTTTTCATATATCAGTATATCAGATCTCTTGAGAGTTTGTCTGGAGGAAGATCTATTTTCTCTGTCTACAAGTTCATATATGTCCTGAGTCACTGCTTTGTTAAAAAGGTCAGTGGCATTGTCACGTGAGAACATTGGCGTGAATTTGGATTTTCTTTTAAGCTCTGGTATATTAAGTGTATCCTCATCAATGTCAAGATCTTCGATGACTTGTTGTTCCGATGGGTCATCATTGTTATCTAGTGGAAAGCAATTACTTGATGTTCTTTGTATCCTCAATAGTTGTGTTACTTACTTCTATAGATGGGTTCGGAATGTGTTGGTTCTGTGTTCTATGTCAGAAGACTTTTTTTCAGTTTCAGCTTTCTGATTAATTTTAACAAATGTATCTGTATGGCAATGAGATTAGTATTGATAGCTGGGTAAAAGTATAGGCCTTTGATTAGGAGAGTATTCTCTACTTTATGGTCTTCTATGGGATAGATTAAAAACTAAATTTGGTGTCCCTGCTGCCTCTGTTGTCATTGAATGACTAGTTTGGTTAGTTTCTGTCCGAGTGTGGTTCTGGTCCTAGGTTTGTATTTGCCTCCTATCTTCCCTTGTCCATCTCCTTCCTTGTTGTAATATCTGTTTCCAACTCTTCTTGGAAGGGAGCATGCTTGGTAAATGTTTCAACTGCCTTTCTTGCACCTTCTTATCTGATCCAAATAATTCCCTTTCTTAACCTGTTTTGTAATTTTCAGAGTCTCCAGAGTACAAGGTTTTCTGTGTTAGTACTGGTTTCAGGTTCACTATCTGCATCAGAGAGAATAGGTGAGGACGTTCACGTGAGCTTGCGTGACTGGTGTCACCATACTGCGGCTGAAAGGTACAAACTCTAGACTCCCGATAATCTTTGTCATCCCTAACAAATGTATATGTCTTTCTAATTTTGACTTCGTCCTTATGTATTTTAAAAATAATATTCTATTTCCAATTTCCAATTTCAGTGCCTCAATCTGTGCCCCAGTTCTGGTGTGCTCTAACAGCATGTTCTATTAGGAGTTCAATCATCATTTCGGAACCCCTATTGAGATTCTCCTCAACGTCCGAATCATCTGGATTAGTAGAGTCTGGAAAAATTACGATCCTGAGGCCCTTAGGGAACTAATTCTGTTCTAAGTAGTTGCTCATAGTAGTACGCTCCCAAAATGTGTTAATTCCTTTTTTGGATAACCTTTCAAACTTCATACATTTTTGTCTAAGTGTTTCCTGGGGTTGTGTGGCATTCCTGAAGGCACTGCTAATAGAGTCTTGTTGAGCAAATAATGCTTTGATGTGATCATAATAAGTAATCTGCCATAATGATTATGAAGCCTGGCAAGTTGTCTAAACTCACTGTAGGGGACGCAGTCACTTTCACAAAGGGAATTTAGGCAGCTTTGCCCTGATAATTAACAAATTTGCACTCTTTTTCCCTTTCAGTAACCAATTGTGTCAATGGAAATATGATATATATATATATATATATATATATATATATATATATATATATATATATCCAATTGTATACAGCGTTTGGAAACTTGGCACAGTTAGAGAGTTGCTGTGCCCAGTGCTCCAGATAGGATTTTGGCATGAGAGTAAATCCAATTTCAAGAAAGTAAAAATTAGTTTCCGCTGACAGCTATCCTATTGGTGTGTAAAAAAACTGTGTTCAGAAACATTAGTGACAAAGAACTTGTCGATGCGTATTTGCCAGCTTCATCTTCAATATACTTGCACACTAAAACTCTGTTAAGAACTACGACAGATGCCAGCTAGTTACATCATAAATCAAGCCCAACATTCTACCAGCATCACTTCTCTGCCTCTTGGGCTTACTGTTGCTGCCTGGCAATAGATGCATGACAGCCACTCCATGGTTTTGCTCCACCTCCCCATCCCTTTGCTACTCTTTTTCCCCTGTCTCTTTCTGATGTTCTACCTCTCAATCTTAAGTGTTGCTATGCCACTTTCTGAGGTCTGTTCCTCTGTCTCTCTGCCTTTCCCATGTCTGCATTCTATGATTGCTGTTTCCCTTCCACAATGTGCTGTATTGGTTGATACAAGTCCTCTTCCTCTCTCATGTCATTACTCTGGCTATTTCAGTTTTTTCATTTTCTCTGTTGTGGTTTCTGCTCCTTTTGATTATTTTTCTTGCACCTCTTATGTTATTTGCCTACCTTTCACTAGTCTGTATTTTCTATTTCCCGCTCTCTCCATCTGCTGTTGATCTGTGTTTTCTTATTTTACTGTCTCTGTATGTCCTTTTTTGATCTGCTTCTGTCCTTCACTCCTATGTTGCGTGCATCCTATTATTTACCTTTGTTTCCCTTCTCACTTTCTTTCTTGCTCTCTTATGTAGCTCATTGGTCTCTCTCTTCCTGTTGCTCAAATTCCTGTTTTGGATTGTCTAATGCGTTCTCTGTTCTCTCTGCCTCCAACCCCTCTCCTCACTTTGTTCTCCTGTATTGCTTAGGTTCAGAGCTGTTCTTCCTCTCCTTTTTTTCTTTTGACATAGAACCAATAAATATTCAAAAAGCTGAAAATGCCTTTTCCATTTACAAATTTACATATCCATTTACAAACTTTAGCCCAACTTCTCTCTCCATCAACTCTTGATCCCTCCACTACCTCTTCTCTCACTACTACTGATCTTGCCTCCTCCTTTTCTAGTAAAGTCCTCAATCTCTGTCAAACTATCATCTCCTCCCCCTCCTACTATCCTCCCTCTCCTCCTCCTTCCCCCACTACCTTCGCTATGTCCTCTTTCGCTCCGCTCACGCATTCTGATGTCACTCTATTCCTTTCCAACACTCATCCTACTGCTTCCCCCTCTGACCCTATTCCCTCTCACCTCATCCCTAAAATCTACCCCTTCCTCATTCCCTACCTCACCTCTTTCTTCAACATCTGCCTCTTATCTTCCACTTTTCCTTCTCCTTTTAAACACGCTACTATCATCCCTATTCTCAAAAAACCTTCTGCTAACCCCCATCTTGCCTCCAACTATCGCCCATCTCTCTACTACCCTTCCTTTCTAAACTTCTTGAGCGCATTGTCTATTCTCAACTTGCTTCTTTCATCTCTAACCACTCACTCCTTCCCTCCACCCAATCTGGCTTCCCACTGAAACTGCCCTCACCTCTGTTCTCAAGTCTCTCTTCTATGCACGCTACTATAAGCACTCCTCCATCCTTATTCTCCTTGACCTTTCTGCTGCTTTTGATACTGTCGACCATCGCCTTCTCCTCAACTCCCCTCTCATTATTTGGCTTTAAAGACAACATTCTTAACTGGCTCTCCTCTTATCTTTCTAACCGCACCTTTTCTGTCTCCTGGGGTGGCTCCTCCTCCCCTTCTTTTCCTCTCAACTACGGATTTCTCCAAGGTTCTGTCCTCGGCCCCTTTCTTTTCTCACTCTACACCTCATTCTTAGCTCCTATTATCTCCTCTTTTGGCATCTCACACCATTTCTATGTTGATGACACCCAGCTCTTCCACTCCTTCTCCTCCTTCTCTCCTGACATTCATGATAAACTCTCTTCTTGCCTTTCTGCTATTACATCCTGGATGTCCTCACACGTCCTTACTCTGAATGCTGATAAAACTGAACTCCTTTTCTTCCCGGCTAACACTGTTCCTCCTCCCTACCCTCCCCCCTTCATCCACTTTCCCCCCTCCCAGCGCTCTTCTCTCCCCATGCCCATAACCTTGGTCTCCATATTGACACCCACCTCTCTCTATCTCACCACATTTTTCTCACTGCTAAATCCTGTCGCTTCCACCTCTATAACATTCATAAAATTCGACCCCTCCTTATCTTTCACGCCACTAAACTTTTAATTACCTCGCTCATCTTCTCCAGACTCTTCTATTGTTCCTCCCTTCTCTTCAGACTCCCCTCCTTTCATCTCTCCCCTCTTAAATCCATCTACCACTCTGCCATCCGCTAACTATGCCTTCTCTCACCTCTTGACTCCATCTCCTCCTCCCTCACCTCTCTAGGTTGGCTCTATTTTCATTCCCAGCTCAAGTTCAAGTTCCTCTGTCTTGTTTTCAAATCCCTCTATGGTCTTTCTCCCCCCTACCTCTCTGCCCTTCTTTCCTTTTACTCCCCTTCTTGTCCTCTCCGCTCTGCTAATCTTTTCCTACTTTCTCCTCCTCCTCCACCCTGCGCCCCCCGCTTCCGCTCCTTCCAACTCCTTGCTCCTTTCCACTGGAACCGCCTCCCCCTTCACATCTGCTCTTCTCCCGCCTACCCTTCCTTTCGCTCTTCTCTAAAATCTTACCTCTTCCACTCACCTCCCTAACACCCCACGTTCCTTTCCTCCTCTCTTTCCCTTTACCCTCACCTCTTACCCCTCCTCTTTCTTACCCTCTCCATCCCTCCTACCTCCTTCCTCCCTTCGCCCTGCTCGATTCTAGTCTCACCTTTTCCTCTCTTCTTCCCTCGCATTCCTGCATTCCCTCTTTCCCCCGTTCTTACCTTCTCTAACACACTACTACTCCCTTGCACGCCTCTCCCCTTCCACACCCTCCTCACCGCTGCAATATTGTAAGTTGTTCTTTATACTGTTTTCAGGTTGTGGTTCATTTGTCATCTTATGCTTGCTGTATGTTTATGTGTTCTCATGTAAAGCACCTTGGAGTAAAGGGCTATATAAATTCAATAAAATACAAATACAATACAAATCTAGTGCAGCTTTCCCATTGGGTGTTCCTTTTTAGATGTGTGCAAACCTTTTGACCATTAGGCTGGGAATTATAGGTTTAGAAGTTTGTCTCATCAGTTATAGCACTTGCTTGAATGTAGATGTTTTACTAGCCCGGTATGCCATTACAAGTATAAGAGCTAGGATGAGAGGTGTGTTCTGGGCCATTACATGTATAGCAGCCTGATGAGATGTGTGTGGTTTGAGCCATTAGAGGTTTTGCAGCCTCTATGGGACGCGCTTCCTCTGATCCATTACAAGTATAGCAGCCCTGATGAGAGGTGTTTTCTGAGCCATTGCAGGTATAGCAGCCATGCTGAGATGTGTGTGTTCAGAGTCATTACGGGTATAGCAGCCCATATGAAATGTTTGTGTTCTGAATCACTGAACATTTAGTAGTCCTTTTTATAAGGCGAAAGCTAAATCAGCTCTATTACGATTGAATGTTACCTGCCTCTTAAACACACATCTCTGATGCAGACACATTAACTCCCTTATCAATAGGATTTGAACTAACCGGATACACAGTGATCTCTACAGAAGGGTTATTTACCCACTAAACTACCTTTCCCAACAAGCTGTTGGCTCAGAAATGCACATAGGGTTAGGACACTGACAGTTCCACGTGAGGCTTACATGACATAACTGGCTTGTCAAAAAGCTCTCAGCATGCTTGGACTATTCTATATGAGTCAGGAGATTCATAATGAGGCTATGTAATGTGCTTGATTTTTGGCAGTGGAACTCAGTAATCGGACAACGGAGAAGCGGGGGTTTTGAAAAGCGCAAGACCGAGTAGGAAGGTTTGAAGTATATGACAGTGGTGCCATCGTCTCACACTGTCAACCAGTTTGTATCACACCAGCTCAGGAGGATGGTGGGAAGGATCTATATGAAAAAACATTTTTTTACTGTGAGGTCGAAAATCTTGCAAGTAAAACAACAAATGTTCTGTATTTGTAATGCAGGGGATATCCCCAGGACCCCCCGCCCCCCACAAAATGTACTAAATACCCCTACCCAACTGCCCCATCTATTTTTTGGGGGAAACTCATTGTTTTCCATGCACAGTTTTCTAGCTCGCAGTAATGGGATTTGGTATTTTGTAGTGATACCGGTTGGAAGAGCTCGGACACAGTTCTTGCTCAGTACTTTAGCTTGCTGCAGAAAATGCCAGTGCTTTGTCAGCTCATCTATGTAACGCTCACCTGACTCCCACGGGGGCGCTGGCCTGGTTCGCGCTGCTGTGACCTCGTCTAAGGTGATGCGCAGGGTCGGAAGACGGACTGGACCGGGCCCCAGATCTGGCTTGTCTGACTCGCAGAAGTATCCTTCTGTAGGTGAGAATAGGGGGTTAACTGTCTGCGGGGTAATGCAATCGGCCTCCCACTTCCCCCTCTCACCCTCCTCAAAACCCTTCTGTGCTTCCCCGTAGCGTCTCACCTTAGGGTCTGGAAGGACGAGCTCTCCATCCTGCTTCTGATGCAGGGGCGCGTTGGTATCCAGTTACGTCACTGGATTTTCGGATGGGTGAGAACCAAACTTGCTTGGCTTCCAGGTAAGTTTTTCTATAAATGGTTCCCCTTGTGTCCATGCATTAATGTTCTAATGCTAGTGTCTTTTTCCCCATAGTGGCCGGGGTACGGAATGCCGGGGAACAGGCACCGACCCGAGGTGAGCGGTGAAATCCTTGTGGAAATCAGGTAAGTCTTTAATGAGTGTTTTGGTAATGTCTTTTCATGCACTCATTAACGCTGATGTCTTTTTCCCCTTAGGGGCCGGGGTCTGAAAATGCCTGGATGCGGCGCGGACCCGAAATGAAAAGGGAATGACCCAACAGGTAAGTCTTGACATGGAGTTCTAGCTTCCCTTTTCCCTTCTTTCTCTCACCTTTGTCCTTGTCTTTTCCTCCCTAGGCGCGGGGGCGCGACTGCGAATCCGGATGGTCGCTGCTGAACATGGAGGCACCCTGTAAAGGTGAGTAGAATGCGGCGCTGCAGCGATCAATGCGATGTGCTTTTAAAAATAAATGTCTTCCTTTTCAGGATTGTCGGCGAAATGTCTCTGGGATGCAGATTTAGCAGGTGAGGCCTTTCCCTTCTTCTGTTCTCTTGTTCCCTTCCTTTGCAGGTGATTCAGGATGCTGGCAGGTGTGGCAGAAGTCAAGATGCAGGAGCAGACACGGTGAGCGTCCAGCTGCTGGATGCAGAACAACGTGAAGCATGTGTGGCTGATCGGGTGTGGTTTAAATAGTCTTGGAAGAAGTTCCTAGAATGTGTCCTTCCTCCAATCAGGTATGTATCCTTGCCCGGGTGGTAAATGAGTCCCACAGGTAAAGTAGTTCCTTTCAGGCCTCAAGGAGGCCGGGGTTCTGCAGCATGGTCTGCATCAGGTAAGTGCACCCAAACACTTTCATAATGAGCCTGGCGCCTATGGCGCCAGGACTGACGTTTTCTATGACGTTTTCTATGAGCCTGGCGCATAGCCGCCAGGACGCTGTCCAAAGGGACCCTATAAGGGGTTGCTGGGACCTTCCCCGGGGACTTGATGTCCGCTTTCGGGGACGCAGGGCCTGAGCCGGCTCCCCGGGAGCGGGCATCGTGACAAGTTAAGAAATTCAAGTACTGCCCAAAAAATAGATGTCCTGCTAAAAATTGTGGCCATGGTGCAATCAGCCCGGCTGTGAATAATTGGTATTGTGCCATGACATGCGTATAGCAGCTATGCTGATAAATTAGGCGACTTTGCCTGAATATATAGCAGTCCTGTTGAGAGGTATTTATTTATTGCTAAAGTAAAGAGTGTATTGGCAAGCTGCTGCTGGCCAGGTTGTCACCAGTGAACGCATAGATTTATGGCGGTGCTGCCATAAATAGCCTGCGTAAGCTGTATGAAAGGAATAATTCAAAAGGGCTGTATTGACAAGTTTTATTGCCGTAAAAAGGCCTTATACACACCTTATCTGAAGGGCTGGTTGTGCCCTTACCCTGCCATGCACTTATTCTAAGCACAACTCTGTGGTCATGCTGAGAATTTCAAGCTTCTGAAGTGTTTGCATGATATATGTTCTCTTAGGCCATTTCAGCAGAAGTCTAGCCACTGTGTTTATCGAACAACATTTTTAATTGACTTCTTCTGTAGAGCTAGGCAGATTGAATTTCCGTATGTATGTATTTATTTCATATTTATAACGCACCTACGGCCCTGGATCAAATAGGCCCAAAAAAAGAACAAAGAAGAGCGATTAACCAATTGAATAAGTACAAAGACACATCTTTTTTTTTTTTTTTTTTTTTTTGATGTTTTAGTTTAGTGGTAAACTTTTACATCATTGTGTATCTTGTACGAGAGTGGAGGGGATGTAAAAAAGGGCTTTACAATTTTCTTCGCTTGAGGTCAAGAATGTTAGTCAGGAAAAGAACAACTGTGAATATGTATTTGTTGATATTTCCGCTGAGGATAGTATTCCATCTTTCCTCTGTGTTCATTTGTTGTGAGGCCAGATCGAAATGGGAACCAAATTGCGTGCGTTGAGCTGCCAGCACCGGACACTCCATGACTAGGTGGAATATGGTCTCCGGTATGGTTTCAATTTCGCAGAAACGGCAGTAGTTCTTTGTTTTAGGGATCCGGTTTGTTGTGGCTAAGTAGCAGTTTGTCGGCAGGATATTCAATCTAATTCTCAGAAATGTTGCTCTGATCACTGGGTCAGGAAATAATCGCAGGTATGGTTGTGGTTCATTTAGTTTTCTGTTGTCCTTGTTACAGTGTAGCGTTCGTTTATAGGAATTTTTCTGTTCAATGGTTTTGATCCAGTCATTTTGCAAGAGTTTGGCTTTGGCGTATTGGGGACGCTTCGTTAAAAGTTCTTGAGATATTTCTTCTTGTTCCATTTCTTTGGTAATAGATTTTTTCCATTTTGATAGAACTGTGATATTTAAGTTCGCTGGTTTAGTTTTGAGAATTTGGATTGCCGGTGTCTTATCATCGGACAGGAGTTTGCGATAGATGTCCAGACGTTTCCATCGTACCATGGAGCCGATAGATTGAGTTGCGAGTTCGTACCTTATTCGTGGCATAGGGTACGATTTCGGTAAGGATAAGATCTTGCGGCAGAATATGAACTCAAATTTCATCCAGTTTACTTCTTGTGCGTTCAACATTGTTTCAGAGCCATAAGTTATTATTGGGATGTATTTTTGCCTGTAGTACGCAATTATCGGTTTAAATGAAAACTTTCCAAATTTTCTGTGTAGGATGCAGCCTTGGCGTGCCAATGCTTGCGCCTTCTGTTCAATTTTGTCCAACCATTCTGCTTCTGTATTTGATTGGTTGATCGTGATATCAAGGTACTTGAATGTTGTCACATTTTCCAGCTTGTTTCCATTGATATTGATATTGAAGGTAGGTTGATGTTTTGCTTTAAATTGTGGTTTCGTCAGTTGCATAGATTTTGTTTTAGTGATATTGATTGTGAGATCATTTTGGGTCATATAGTTGCTCAGGGCTGTGAGTGAAAGTTGCAGGCCAGATGGAGTTTTGTCCATTAAGTATGCCATTATGGAGACAGGGGTTGAATTGATTTTTGGGGGGTTTACTTTATTGTTTTCCAGATGGTGTTCAATATCTGATGTATAGAGGTTATAAAGAGTCGCTGCTAGGGGACATCCTTGCTTTAGTCCGTTAAATGTTGGAATTGCTTCAGTGGTTATTCCTTGTTTTGTGAGCCTGACTTTGATTGAAGTGTCTGAGTAGAGTAATTTGATGGGCTCAAGAATATTCGGAGGGCAGTTCCATGCCTTAAGCTTCGCCCATAGTTTTTGTCGAGATATCGCGTCGAAGGCCATCTTTAAATCGATGAACGCGGCGTATATCTTGGTCTTGCTGTTAATCGCTTCGTGTTTAATGAGATGGAGTAGAAGGAGATTGATGTTCGTTCCAAGATTAGGAGTGAATCCAGTTTGTCGTGTTGAGAATCTGCCGGTCAAGGTAGCCCAGGCAGTAAGTTGTTTTAATAGGACTGATGCAAAGAGTTTCCCTAAAGGGTCCAGTAAGGCGATGGGGCGAAAGTTTTGTGGATTGTCGCGTGAGCCTTGCTTGTGTATAGGGACTATTGTTGCCGTTTTCCAGGTAGTAGGAATTTGATTGTGTAAGTTTATAATGTCAATTATCTTGTGCAGGAAGCTTGCCCATGCCGAGGGGTCTTGTTTGAGCATGGCATTCGAAAGTCCGTCAGGGCCCGGAGCTCTTGAGGTGTTAAGTCGGTTGATCATGAATAGAAGATCTTCATATGAGATAGGTACTGACCATTTTGTGTTATCTTTAGTTTCCTCTTGTTTAGCTGAACCAGGAAGAGCTGCGTAGATGTTTGAAAAATGACTGACCCATGTCTCCTTTGTTACGTTGGCTGTAAGCTTTTGTTGTTTTTGATGATTTTCATTCAAGAGATTCCAGAGTTCTTTGGTATTATTTGTCCGATATGCTTTCAATATTGTTTCTGCGTCTGTTTGTAGTAATATTGCCTTTTGAGATTTTTTCCAGTTGTTGTAGGTTTGTTTTAGTTTAGCAATCTGACTGATGTTTTCAGGTTGTCTATTTTTCTTGAGCTGTCTTATCCGTTTCGCTAGCTCCTTTTTTTTTGCTGCTATTTCCTCATTGTAGCTGTGTAGATGAGTTTTATGTGGGCGATTTCCGACTGTTTGCTGGAACGGGAGCAGAATCCATTCATAATTCAATTTTTCCAGGTCTGCTTTTTGCGAGGTTGATAGTTTCTTTGGAAGCGATGGTAGTGCTGTTTGTGGAATGCGGAGTCTTGATGATGTACCATCCAGTTCAAGTAAAGGATGAGCCAGAGATGCTTCTTCTTGTCTGGTACAATATGACTGAACTGTTAGCTTGTTGTGATCACTGTCGTCGCAAACTATGGTTTGAGCAATGTCGACCGAATCTTGCAGAGTTTGAGAGAGAAAAATATAGTCGATAATTGCTACAGAGGAGGCTCTACTCCATGTTGGCATAAAGGGCGTAGAGTTGTTTTTTGCATGATTTAGCAGGCTGAGATCTCGAATATGGATTTCTTTCATCCATCTTGACGCTTTAGCAGATAGGTGTTCAGGTGATCGTGGAGTACCGGTTTGTGTGATGAGATTGATGTTTAGGTCACCACAGAGTATTAGTTCCAAGTTTCGATGAGTGTCAGCTAGTTTGTCGACTGTGATGAATACAGCGTCAATGAATTCGTTAGTTGTGATGGCTGCAGGGTTCCAGTAAAGATTCAGTATGGCGATTGTTGTTTCATCGTTTTCTTTTTGGTCTTGATGGGTCTTTGTTGTTATTATGGTCATTTGGATCCAAGGGTTTATGTTTTCGGTGGTCAGTACCCGCCAATAGGGATTTATTTTGATTAGGGTAAGGAGACCTGATGCTGGCCTTCCCTGTTTTTTTTTGATGGCAGGATTTAGAAATGCAAGGAAACCGTCGCATGCTGGTGTATCAGTGATCCAGGTCTCTTGTAGGCATATAATTTGAAAGTTCTCAAGGTCAGCTGATGGCTGGGTGTATAAATGAAGATTCCCTCTTGAGTTCCATGAACAAAGTGACCATGTAAAATTTGTGTTGGTTAATTGTTATGAATATGAAACAAAGACACATCACATAATAAAACATCCATCAAAACCGCTCCAATGAAGTACCAATGATCAGATTTCAAGTCCAGAGGCAGATTGAGTGAAGAAGTGAGTCTTGAGAGCCTTTTTGAAGAGCGTCAGTGAGCATATTTCTCTTAGATCTGTGGAAGATTATTCCAGAGACAGGGAGCTGTGGAGTCGAGGGCCAGTCTCCGAGCTCTTTCAAATTTGACACGTGGGGCGATCAGCAAATTGGTGTTACTGGAACGCAGTAAGCGAGGGCTGTCTGTCATTCAAGTAGGTGGGCACTCCCATACAGACACTTGTAGGCAATAATAGTGACCCGGAAAGCAAAGCACTTCCTCACTGGGAGCCAGTGAAGAGCATGATGAGCCTCACTGACGTGGTCACTACGCTTAAGCTGTCTGCAGTTTAGATAAATTGCCCCGAGAGGTTCCATGTTGGAGGCTACCACAATAGTAAATTTTTTACCCAACAATGGGCCACTCCAGGTGGCACAATTCTCTTTGAGAAGACGGGGCGAATACGGCAGAGCAGCTTCAGATAGTACGATTAATGTAGAAACAATGTAGTTGTTTGCGCTTTCATATTTAGGCTAGTGTCAAGGTAGACCACTAAGGTCTTAAGTTTGGTTGCCACCTGAATGGCGCTGCCAGCGATGGTAAACTCCTTGACTGTTGTGGTTTATTAGGCGGTCACACTCAACTCAGGGAGTTCCTTTGCCCCCTAAGCAAGGTGGGACACAATAAAGCACTTTGATTTCCGGTTCACTTTGGTGAGGCCTCCAACCAGTCTCGCACCCAACCCCAACAAATACCCTGTGTCACCAATGGACTAGGAACCAGGCCGTTCAATAGTAAGAATATTTATTTATTTATTTAAGATTTCACAAAATGCTAACTGCCAATATCAACCACTAATGCTGTAGCAACACCCAATATCAAAACAATAACTATTATTCAAACAACGCAGATGAACATTTCAAACATGCAATAACAACTTACAACAGGTTTACTTTCAATTTAACCAATAGTAAACATTCACAATACAATACACACAGAGTTAACCTAACACCCCCTTCCCTGCAGACCTCAATTAAATCTGAACCCTTTATTTTAAGGGCAAGGTGCAGTGAGTGAGAACAATGAAAAAATCGTGTTGGCTACTTATTTAATAAGGCGCTGTTGGGAAAAATCGTTTTGGGCTTGTGACTCGAAATGCAATATTAGTGTAAGGAATACAGTGGGAAAAATCGTTTTTCACTTTTATTTAAAAGTCAAGGTTTAGAAAAAGGGATTCAAATGGAAATCGTTTTTCAACACACATGAAATTAAAAGGCAGGACTTGGTAATTTAGGATCAGAAAAAAATCAGAACAAAAGGGAAATTTCATTTTGCAACACACATACAGATGAGATGCAATAATTTGTAATTCTGATTTTAAATGAATGGGAATGAAGGAGACATTTTGTTTTTGCACCCTCCACACCTACTTGAAAGATGGTGTTTTGTGGATTACTTCTTTTGGGATTGTGGACACCCCCACCCCTTTCTATATAGAAGTCAATGATTTCAGAAAACAGTCAACCAAGTCTGTATAGGCTATACCAGCTCTAACACACTAGGCGTGAGCTTTGTTAGTTTCGAATTCCAACAACACTCATCCCGTGATTTTCCATATGGGAATTAATTGATTGACTTTAATCAAATGTGCTAAGGATCTGCACAGTGTCTCTCCCTTCCCCCACAATTTAATGGAAAGGATTAAGGCAGACAGTTCCCAATACAATGTGATTACAATACAATGTGATTTCAACAGAAGGGTGGGTTTTCTATGGCAAAATACGTTGAAAGAGATTTAAAACATTGTGCGAAGGGCCTATCCAGTTTCACCCCCACCCCCTTATTACTAACTACTGGCAGCTCCCCACGCAATTGATGGCTTTTGGATATCTACTTACAAGGGTTCTCTGTGCTCTTTGCTTAGGAGGCCAGACAGATTTTCAGAACCCGCTTTTGGTAGGCAGCTCACACCAGGCCTCTCCCACAGCAAGGTCTCTCCAGACATGCCTCTCTCAAATAGGGATCCCAGGTTTCCAGGCAAGGTTTCCTTGATGGTCTTGGTAGCTCTCCTTGCCTTTCTGCTAGTGGGTCCTCTCTATAGTCCAGCAGCAGGCTGTCCCCTAGAATAAAGTCCAAAAAAGCCATGTTCTAATGCAAACCTACCCACTTATAGCATAGATGAAACTGCAACCTTGTCATAATTCTCACAGTCAGGATTGGCTTGCTCGCTCCCTTCACCTCCCCCACCATACCCCCTGGCTGATGATAGGACCTGGAATTGAGAGGAGTATTTGATGTAGGCTGAGGGAGGAGAAAAGATACATCATTTCAAAATGACAAGGTGCCCCATTACAAGTTTGCCGGTCCGGAATCAACAGTGCCTGTCTGGAGGTGCTGCAGCACTTGCAGGTGCCCTTGGAATGGCAGCAGTTGGATTCTCCAGCGGTGCCTGCTCGTTTACTGGCGCTGCAGGGATGTTGTTCTCCGGAGCGTGGTGCACCTGGACGGTAGTCACACCACGGGTGTTGGAGGTGCTAGCACCGGATTGCTGTTCTGGTCTCCGATGACGGCCACGTCCAGTCCCCCTTAATGTCGTCTGAGGACCCCCATCAGTGTCAGATGATGTACATGTGGGGGGTTGTAAGGCATGCTGTTATCGGTGTCACAGGATGTGTATGGGGCAATCACATACAACACACTCCTCAAGCTTCATCTGGTTGTAGTTACAGGCATTGATGGGTTCTGCGATCATGTGTGTGGTTTAAGGGTTGGACTCTGGAGAACGCAGTCTGGCTGGCTGGGGGGTGGCGGTCTCCTATGCGGGTGCTGGGTGTGGTAGGGTTGATGGGAACTGTGGTATGTGGCTCTGTGTGCATTGCTGAGGGGGGTCCCATGAGGGTGCTGGGGGTGGTAAGGTTGATGGGGACTGTGATCTGTGGCTCTGTGCCCATTGCTGGGGGGGTGTCCAATGTGTGTGCTAGGTGTGGTAGGGTTGATGGGGGACTGTGGTATGTGGCTCTGTGTGCATTGCCGGGTGGGGGGGTGTTCCATGTGGGTGCTGCGTGTGGTAGGGTTGATGGGGACTATGGTATGTGGCTCTGTGTGCATTGCTGGGGGCGTGTCCCATGGGGTTGCTGGGTCTGGTAGGGTTGATAGGGACTGTGGTATGTGGTTCTGTGTGCATTGCTCGGGGGGGTTCCTTGGGGATGCTGGGTGTGGTAGGGTTGATGGGGACTGTGGTATGTGGCTCTGTGTGCATTGCTGGTGGTGTGTCCCATGGGTGTGGTAGGGCTGATGGGGACTGTGGTATGTGGCTCTGTGTGCATTGCTGGGGGGGTGACCCATGGGGGTGCTGGGTCTGGTAGGGTTGATAGGGACTGTGGTATGTGGCTCTGTGTGCATTGCTGAGGGGTGTCCCATGGGTGCGCTGGGTGTGGTAGGGTTGATGGGGACTGTGTTATGTGGCTCTGTGTGCATTGCTGGGGGTGTCCCATGGGGGTGCTGGGTCTGGTAGGGTTGATAGGGATTGTGGTATGTGGCTCTGTGTGCATTGCTGAGGGGTGTCCCATGGGTGTGGTAGGGTTGATGGGGACTGTGGTATGTGGCTCTGTGTGCATTGCCGGGTGGAGGGGTGTCCCATGTGGGTGCTGGGTGTGGTAGGGTTGATGGGGACTGTGGTATATGTCTCTCTGTGCATTGCTGGGGGTGTCCCATGGGCGTGCTGGGTCTGGTAGGGTTGATAGGGATTGTGGTATGTGGCTCTGTGTGCATTGCTGAGGGGTGTCCCATGGGTGCGGTAGGGTTGATGGGGACTGTGGTATGTGGCTCTGTGTGCATTGCTGCGTGGGGGTGTGTCCCATGTGGGTGCTGGGTGTGGTAGGCTTGATGGGTCTGTGGTATGTGGCTCTGTGTGCATTGCTGGGGAGCAGATATACCTTTATTCACATTAATGTATTTGCACTTTATGTAATTACACCTGGCGAGTCTGGTATCTGCTCCAGCCTCAGCTCCGCCTACCCCCTCGATTCCTTTAAGGTGCAGCACGATGCTACACTTCTCCTCCCACGGTAGCAGCTTCAATGGGGAATGTGGTCTGCCTCCTGTGGCACTGCTTTGCTGTCTGTGGGCTGACAGCATGATCCGGACCATCAGCCACAGGTCGTCCCACCTCTTGTGGCAGTCTTTTACCGACCGCCTCGTCACCCCCACAGCTGAGACCTTCTGAGCAGCCTCAGCCCATATGGCCTTTCTTCTCTGCTGCGTGGAGCGCCTCTGGTCTGCGCTGAACAGCTCCCCTGCATTGGTGACTATGTGCTCAACAAGCACAGTGAGTTCTGGCTCACTAAACCATGGTTTCCGCTGCCGGGAGACTGGGATCCTTGATGTCATGTTCCTTGTGGTTTTTAGGCAGACGCAGTAGCTGTGGGCCTTGTGATATCAGAGGATTACAGTGGATTGTGATTTATGTAATGGCCGCGGCTATTTTCCGGTTTCTGCAATGACGGTATTTCCGGCACCAGTGTTTCCGCCTCCGCTGATTCCGGGATGGCCGAGGCGGATACGGATGTACCGCAGCCATTTGGCCCGGTGCATCCGTCTCTGTGGGTGTTACTGTGATGGCAGTGGCACCGGTTCCTCGGCCATAATTCTCCCTTATTTCTGCATCCATGCGGTCACGGAACCGGTGTCACCACCATCACGATAACACCGGAATCCAGACTGGCAAACTTGTAATGAGTGTTAGGGATTTTTACACTTTGTACTCTGAAAAATCTCATACGGTGACAACCTCCTTAATCTTTCAGATAAACACATGAATATTGATATTTTTGAGTTCTATATTTCATGGTGAGTCTTGGCATGCTAATTTTATTTTAGTACGCCCTTCCCGAGCGAAGCTATAGCATTTCGTGGTTTTCTGTTGCGTCGAAATAGCTAAAAAAGGGACCATTTCCAATTCAAACCTTGTTTTCATGATCTAACCCTTTGCCAACTTTCCCATTTCTCAGGTGTATGAAAATGGCAGAATCACAATTCTTCCAATAACTTAACCTTATGTACATCCCAAAAATGTCATTTTACAGGGTCCCTATGGGCTCCTTGGGCGCCTTTTATTTAGGAAAAACTGTGTTCAATGTTTAATCAATGCCCATGCATTACATGTGTCAGTATGTTGTATTTCTCTTAAGACATGTGACCAGCCATCTGGTTTACCTTGACCTTTTCCCTCCTTTGGCTTCAAAGCCTTGCTCAGTGCTTAATCTACTGTTTATGGGAAGCTTGACCTTAAGGTCACTTCTGCAAGACATGTTATCAGCAACTCCAATAAATCCGGTCTACTTCTTTGTGTATGTTAGCATTTTACATTGACAACCCAACCTGTTTCTGTGGTGGGTGCTGCCAAAGTTCACATTTTTAAAGGGTCTTCGCTCAGAGCTAATGCACATTTTATGGGGACCCTGACCTTAAAGGTTGTTTCTGTTAGTCATGTTATCAGAAATTCACCACAAATTCAATCTCTTTCTCTGTATATTTAAGCCTATATTTGAACCCAGTCCTGTATGCCTGGTATTCATCAAACCAAAGACCTGCAAGGTCAGGATCCAGACACACTTATTCAGTTCACAGTTCAGTGAGGGATTTCATCTTACCGGGAAAAACAAGGGGCAGTTTATGATTCTTAACGGATAGCATATTACATTCAGCATATTTACATTTGAAATGCACTGTATAATCTTTTCTTTACGTACTGCATAAACAGAAATAGGTTGACTCTATCCATACTGATAGGCCATGGTTACATAAGGAAGCAGTATTCAAATCTACACCAAACGAAATAGACCCTTCTTTCTCCATGCTGTCGTTTTATATGGTGAAAATAAGTTTCTTTCCTCCTGATGAATGTAATTTGTCCTTCACTTTTATTTCTCAATTGCAAAGCCTTTGTTCCTCCTTTTCAGCGTCCAAATGCACAACTATTTCTTTTTATCCCATGTGCACTGCTGCAGTTTTTAAATCTGCCCATGTGTAATGCATTTCAATGTCAGTTTATTTGTGAGAAGTTTCTCCATGTGCACACTTGTCAATTGCAGTAGAATTTAACTAGGCCCATTTCTTTCAATGTGTGTCTCTAGGCCTTTAGTCAGAAAAAGAGGTGTTTTGCACTGTCCTGCACTTTCCAATGGATGGCACCAGCCAGCTTCACTCATAAATACTGGCCCGGTGTGGCCTCTCTATTTCTAACATTCAGGGGCTATATTTTACCCTACAGATTCTTGTTTCCTTTTGGCTTTGGTATATTCCATGAATTTCCTCCTCGGAGCACGTCTGCTCTTTTCCCGTCCTGAGTGAGTGGCACTCTGGTCTGCACTCCACTCTTCAAATTGTTGGGGTTTTAGTCCTGGACCCCTCCCTTTCCAGTAGCTCCACCTCCAGGAGTAGAGGCAAGGAGTTAATTAATCTGCCGAGAGTAAACGAGAGGTGAAGTATTTCATACAGAAATCATTTCCCCTGTATTATCAACATACAAATTAATAACAGAACAAGTTACACATTACTGTTCACTTGACATATACAATTCACAGCATGATTTTTACTTCTGGTACATTCCTTAGAAGTATACATTGTTTTACTCCCGGTAAATGTGTGCTATTCTCCATCCGGGTTTCCATCCTTTCCTTTTATTCTTCAGATGGCTCCTGGGCTCTTCCCTGACTGGGCTCTTCAATCAGCGGTAGTGCCTGTCTCGGGTCACAGCTCTTCAACTGATTGATATGAACCCATTTCTCTTCCGTCTGTTCTCCTTTAGGGATGCCGATCTTATAGCGACAGGTAAGATTTTATCGACAATTTCAAAGCACTGCACCAAGAAGGGAGTGTCCCGGTGCGCAGGACTGTACAATCTTCTACACGCCAACCTCGTAGAAACCATCCTTTCCATCCTCATCCCTGCCGGTTGCCATGGCGTCTCTTGCAATGTCAGGCACACAGATGGTAGTGTAACGCGGAGCTTTGTTAGCATTCAATCACCTTGGGAACATGTGATTGCATTCTCCGAACAGCTACTTAGTCATGCCTAGCTACCTCCTGCCGCTTCTGATTGAAGTTGGTACGCTATTCGCTACCTTCCTGTTCTTATTTACAGTTCAGCTCAGTTCCCTGCTCGTCGTCCCCTCTGCCCCTGTTGACGTCGGAAAGCTACACGTACTGACATTGCTTATTCTTTGCTTGTTTCCTGTTTTTGAACTCTGCCAGACCACGGATTGTTACAGGGACTGCCTTTGCTTAATCGGTTTGCTTGTTTCCTGTTGTATACTACTGTCAGACCACGGACCGCTTCACAGACTTGTTTTGCCTGATTCATTATAATTTCTTCTGAAAATCTGATCGTGGACCAGATAATTGCAAAACCTTTGGAACTCAAACTATCTTGGTGTATTGGACTACTGGACACTATGCAGTGACCTACCAAGCGTCTTGTTTTTCACCGGTAGTGCGTCCTCATTCCGCCCGGGGCAGGTCCTACTAGCCAACTAATATTGCTTAATTTCGGAAATTCTTTCTTTGCCCAATCTGATCTCAGCATTAAGTCCTTTCCTGAATCCAAGAGTTATGGCCCAGTTCTGTTTCTGCACACTTACGGAGTATTGGACCAGGACACTAATACCAAGGTTTGTGCTGCTTTAGTAAATATGTATATATTGTTCTTTCCATGTTGGTTCTTTTTCTGTAACACTGCTCTTCTCTTTCTTCCTCAGCTTAGCGTGTACTGGTAGTACCTTGCTCTTTCTTTTGAATCATAGTGTTACCCGTTTATTCTACGGGCAGCACAGTGGCTCAAGAGAAAGATCGCCCTCTATTGAGGAGACACTTATTGGGTTCAAGTCGTGATCTTGGCAGTAGCAACCCAGTCAGATCACGACTAGTAACCGTTTCCAGGTGACCTGATCCTTGGTATGTGAGTACTGACAGAATCAGAAGCCATGGGCACTGCTGACATGCTGGCTAATTTGTTCCAACTAGTGGCTGATTTGAGAACCGATATGACAGCTGCTCATACAGCTCTCCACCATAGGATGGATGCTTTATATGAAAATCCACCTCAAGGTGCGGACTATGCGGGGGCTGCTGCAGCTTCTTCACCCACTTACCCTGTTCCTGCACAAAACCCAGTCCCTCTGTCAATGTGAACACAATTCCTGTTGATACCGCCTGATCGGTTCCTGGGTGATCCAAAAAACGACTGTACCTTTATTAATCAATTTAAATTGCACTTCCTATGTCATCCTGCTTCTTTCCCTGGCTCAACTACAAAGGCGTTTTTTGTCCTTTCCTACCTCAGGGGAACCGCAGCCGTATGGGCTAATCCATTAGTAGAATCCAATAGATATTTCTTATATGATTGTGATGTCCTTATTACCTCTATGGATCGAGTCTTCATACCCTTTATAAAACTCAGGTGACTGGTCTTGAATTTCTGGTTCAAAAACAAGATCTGTAACCAATTGGCTGCAGAGACTGGTTGGCCTGAGGAAAAGAAAGCAGCAGTCTTTTACAAAGGCCTATCAGAAGACCTGAAGGATGCTTTAGCCACCGTCCCTGTAGTTCCTGTGGGGTTCCCGGAACTACTTGATTTGGTTCTTCAAATCGACGCCTGCAGGGCTGAAGGAAGGAGCGAAAAAAGGGCTACTCTAATCCTAGATCATAAAACTGAACCCCTGAAAACCTCTACCAATGGCACAGAACCGATGCAAATACGCTCTCTCAGAGAGAGGTCCCTTGTCTAGTACAGAGAGGGTGTGTTCAGTAGGACCCCAGCCGGGCCATAGGACTGGGGGTTTCCCAACAGCACTTTAAGATGAGCAGCAGCACCCTTGAGATGGATGGGGATGCAGATTAATACTCTTGCATCAAATCAATAATGACAACTCAATAGTTTGGCAAAGGGAGTCCGTTTAATGACAAGTACAAAAAATGGGGTGTTCATGAATATCAGCAATCGCTCGATCTTCCTTCTCGCTTCAACTCCAATTAATTTCAGAAAAAAACACAGTATTTATACCAAAATCTCGTCATCACTGACGTGTAACTCTTAAAAGTTTAGCTTGCAACTTGATTGGTTCTAGGGAGGCAACTTTAATATAGGCACTGTATCTGTATATGGTAACGGGGAGTGGGGATTGGATAAACACTGCATCTAAGCCCTTCCTTCAAATGGCTACTGTAGACGTCATTAAAAGTATGACGTCTCATTGGTTCTGCTAACTATAGGACCCTAGATTACCTGGTGCACTATGATTGGATTGGCATCAACCCCACTCATATTTTTCCACTTGCTTAGCAGCGTGCAGAATAGCCGACCAGGAGCAGCGAGTTCGTCTGCACCCCCAGCTTCCCTCCAATTATTGCTACAACCATTACCTCAGTGGTCATGTGTAAATTGTTTCTTTGTGGTTGGCCTGAAGACTGCTTCTTGGTCTGGAAAAGGAAAGGCGTCTGTGCATGGCATAGGTCCATGCATAGGTGTGAAAGTTTCATCCCTTCTTGCTCGTCTGGTCACATGATTTTGACACTGTGAAATCATCTTATTCTTCATGCAATTTCGTGTATTTGATTTAATTCTGCCAGCCATTTGCCATCTGTGGCTTATCTTGACCTTTCTGAACAGGATACTCTGTTCTTCTTTTCAGTAATTGTATCCACTGTGGGTCTATTTCAGCCGATATGACCTTGGCTTCTTGGCACGATTTGCCTTCGTCTGAGTTTCTCTCCGTCTTTAATTCTCGATTTGTTTGCTGCAAAGCTCTCCTCTTGAGACCTTTAGTAACCTTTTGGTTGATTCTGCTATTGTGCATTGTGGAAGTATACTTATTATAAAGTGCTCCTTTTGAGGTAGATCTGTATAGGTGGCGCTGCCGCAATCTATCTTACTACTAAGCATAAGCAAGCCTCACAAATGATTGCTTCTTGTGGTTCCTTGCATATGTACACGTTTAAACTAACTGAATGTCTTCATCGTGCATATGGCATACTTCCTGCCATCTTGACATCAATTATTTTACTTTAGGCTCAGGATGTCACTTATCCATGGGGTTTTGTCTCTTTTCATCATTCACAGTTCGTCATATCTTCTATATGTGAGTCAGTCTGGGTTCTTGTGATGTCACCCCTCTTCCTTCAGTATCGTTTTAGCTTCTTCAGGGATTGCATTCTGACAATGTCTCATGTGTCGATATGGTTTCCTCAATGGGTACCTTACTGTCCAGGTTTTCTTAGATGTCGGTACTTCAACGGGTGCTGTTCTTCTGATAGGTACTAGACAGAGCCCAACTGCGGCTCTCTGCTGGTTTATTTGCTCATCATACGTCACATATTTTGGCTTGAACGTTCCTGGTACTTTAAAAATGGGCGATTGAGGTGTGCATCGAGCTTAGCACCTCGTCTACACTCCCCCCTCTGGGTGAGTCATCAACCACTTTCACTTCTTCCTTGGTATCCACCTTTACTTCATTCTTTGGATCCACTTTTACTTCATCCTCTGGATTCCACATAGAGGTTTGAAAAAATATATCTTTGGGATCCATATCTTTGACTCCCTTCAAGCTTCCTGCTGTTCGTAGATGCTCATCTTTGTTCCACGTCATTAGTTGACATTGTCCACTTGGACTACAATTTTCCCCCTTAATTTCTATGTTTCCTTGGATATCGGAATTTGATAACACAGAATCCAAGCAATATCATCACTAGCAGGGCTCCTAGGAATTTTAATGCATCTGCCATCCACTGTGAAACCCATGAAAATAGTGATCCAAACCAACTGTCGTCGTCCACTTCGTCAGTGTCACCAATCATTTGATTTTGTAGTTTCATCATCATGCCTATGGCCTCTGTCAGGGTTCTCTTTTCGTCATCTCAAGATGGTATAAATGCACAACATGATTCTCTGATTTTTTCACAAACACCTCCATCCATAGCTGTGATCATGACAAGGACATATCTGTTCTGTAGAGTCATTAGTCGAATCGCCCATAACTCCTCCTTGATTGCATTGAATCCTTTTATGGTTGTGGTGATGGTCTGCAGTAACTCCCATCTGGTTATCTGCAACCATTTAATATTTGCTCCAACCTGAACTCTTGGCATCAGAATTGTCGTGAACACTGATGAGGTCAAGCTGAACAGCCTGTGTTCATACGGGATCGCATGAAAAGCATCTTCTGATTTGGCAGAAAGGTAATTCTCTCTCTTCATTTGGCTCATCAGTTCCACAGATCTCTCTTTCCTTAGGTGAGCATCTGCTTTCGGGAAACTGTCGATATTCAGATCACTTTTTGGAATCACCAATGCTGGAACATGGGCATTCACCAATGTGCATATACCGCCCCAGTTCTTCGGCAGTCTGATATATGCTTTGGATCCACATGCCCAATAATGATCCATGATCATTGCAGTAACATGTACCATTCCTGGAGTGTCAAAAACTTGTCCACAGTACTGATTTTCTCCCATTTTCCTTATGCCATTATTCCTGAAGCAGAATTTTGGACTCTCCAATGGCACTATCTGTAAGGGACCTCCTCTGTCCTCGACCCATGTCAATAGTTTGCAAGCCTTGGCCATAATGGCTTGCATCCAATTCGTACTATGTCAATGGTGGGCTGGCAACAACTGACGTCCATCCACGCTCTGCAGAAAACTTCTCCTTTCTCCCATCCGTCTGGTGAAAGCACTGTTCCCCAGATTTGCATTTGGCCTCTGTTCTTCCAACTCTGAGCTTCTTCTGGAGTTTTTCCTTGAACGTTCACTTTTTGGTTTGTCTCTTTTCTGACCTCTGACTTCTGACCTCTGCTCCTTTAACTCCAGGCTTGCCATATCTGATCAGAATGTTCTTTGTTTTTCCATTGTTTCTTGTCTTTGTCTTGGACAGAATCGTCTTCATTTGGATCCGTTGCTTCAGTTGCCCATTTCAGTGAAGCATCACTTCCCATGAACTGGCCTCTGGTCTTGCACATTGCTATGTGTGATAGACAGTGCACATCTATTTCAACAGCTACAAAGACCTTTGACTTCCCCATGCTGTAAGGTAGGAGTGCACAAACAAAGCATTCTTCCTCGGAATTTTGCCTTCCAACTTCTTTCATATGTTGGTACCAGATGTTATTACCCAAGTGTGCGGTGCTGTCCAGGTAGTCGTTTAGTTCGTTATTATCTTCTTGTATACTCTTGAATTCTCAAGGTTTTCATGTAGTTTGCTACCATCACATCTTTAATCGTATCCATATAGCTTCTATAGCGGAGTGCGGCGAGTGTGTTGGCAGTGTTTGCAGTGTGAAGTAAGTGTGAGGAAGTTCTACATAAACAGAGACTAATTTCTTCTACTTGACACTACAAGTCGCATTTTACGTCATCGGCATTTAGTTACATTGCACAAGCTCGGGCTTTGTGATTTGCAAGTGCCATGAAATCTGGCCCCCGCGTAGTGGAACGAGCTTTGCCACCCATCTCTGCACATCCCAAAACACGCCTGCATTATAAACGGTGTAAATCTGCACTTGAAACACAGGAAATGTACCATTTGCAGGACGAACCAACAGTTGATCTACACAAACGCAGTCCTTTGCCGAGGATAGCAATTCATGTAAGTTTGCTGCAAGGAATGTGACCCGTCCTCTTGCCGAAATGGGACCAAGTTTGGAACCGAGTTTGGCTCAATCTATCACCGAAATACATTCTATGAAACATACATTGTCACGGCAGTGGAGAGTCCTGCGGGACGCAGGCTCGATGAGGCGGCGGCGTATTCGGAGGCGGCCGAAGGCTCTGCCTGTCCTGTTTCCGAGACCTGATTCCCCTGGCTCGGTCTCCCCGCAGAGTGCGGTTGTTGAGATGGCGGGTGGCACGCCTGATTCCTGTGGTGTTAGGGTAGGCGCAGGGTGTCCCACGGGTGGGGTCAGTGCCGATGAGCTGTTGATGGCAGCTGACCCGGGGGGCTCCGCGGCTCCGATGTGCTGTGCGACGAGTCCGTTGGAAGCGGCAGCGTCGCTAGTTAGAGAAATGGACCCTACGGGGGCTCGGAACGGCAAGAAGGATTCCCTGAATGAAACATCGGGGATCGATCCATATAAACAAAGGAGCCATAATTCACTCCTGGAACACGAATCAGGACCACAGAAAGATATTCATGATACAGGAAATAATTTAATAAATAACACCAATGTGATTGAATAAATGAAAAATATGGAAAAAGTGATTCCAAACGAAAAGGAAACTGTACGAAATAAAGAAAATGGTGTGATTATGAATCAATCACCGAAAGAAAGGAGTGTTGGTCAACCTGTTGTCATGCACAAACCCCTCAGTGCTTATAACGGCTCCCCAGAATTAAATGATCACTTTTGCCCGTTAAGGGATGCCATAGACAATGGAAATCTACATGAAATCCAGCCTGAAGTAAATCATAGATCCTCATTGGCTGTAGCTGACCAATTGATAATGGATCTATCAACTCTAAACAAGTGTCATTATGCCTACCCCCGGAGCACCAGGCCAGGCCCAGCACACCTGGAAGCAGGCATCATGCCCTCGGGTAAAAGCCCAGCGGCCCCTTATAGGGGCACTTTGGACTCAGTCCTGGTGCCTTTGGCGCCAGGCTCATGTTGGACATCAGTCCTGGCGCCATAGGCGCCAGGCTCATAAAGGGAGGTGTTTTGTGCACTTACCTGATGCAGACCATGCTGCACGCTTCAGGTCTCCCTGAGACCTGAAAGGGACTATTTTTTCATAGGGACTATTTTTTCACTCGGGCGTGGCCAGGGAAGGATACATACCTAGTTGGGGAAGGATACATACCTGGGACTTCTTTGGAGGCTATTTAAGCCACACCCAGACAGCAGCTCATGCTTCGCGTTGTTCTGCTTCCTACAGCTTAACGCTCACCGTGTCTGCTCCTGCTCCTGGACTCCAGCCACGCCCGCCTCGAACCTGGAAGACCTGCAAGGAAGGAAGAGAAGAGAAAGGTGAAAACCAAGGACTATTTCAAACTTCTTACCTGCATCCGGAATCTTCTCGCCAGTATCCCTGAAGAAAGACTTCCATTTAAAAGCATTGCGTTGCTCGCTGCAGCGCCACGCTTCACTCAGCTGTCCTCGAGACATCTCCCGGCTCCATCGCGGCTGTCAGCATCGGACGCCACATCTCTGCACCTAGGGGAGAGAGGAAGAAACAAAAGGTGAGCAGAAGGAACACAGAAGGAAAGCCTGATTAACAGCCATAATACTTACCGGCTTTTCTTCCACATTTCGGGTCGGCGCCGCCCCGTTGGCAGGTACCGTACCCTGGCCCCTATGGGGAAAGGACAAGAGACATTTCTGGGGAATGATAAGGACATTTAGGGGGATCACTCTCATCACTACTCACCTCGGCAGTTTAACCCCTCGACGCATCACCTTCATTCTGCACCTGAAATAAAGGACAGATCACAGGTTAGAAAGACAACATAAAGGGGGCCTCACTTGAACTTTGAACTTTCATACTTACGGTGCATCGCTCAGGAAAGTCAAGTGGATTTTGCCAGCGCCATTCTGAAAACCAGTGAAGTAACTGGACGAACACGCGCCCCTGCACCAGAAGCAGGATGGAGAGTTCATCCTTCCAAACCATAAGGTGAGCTTAAACCGGGGTTTGGAGGAAGTTAGAGAGGAACGAAGGGGGAAGGGGGAAAGGGGGGAGCTAGCACACTATTCTGCAGACTGTTAATCCCCATTCTCATCTGCAGAAGGATATTCCTACGGGCCAGGCAAGCACGATTTGGAGGTCCTGTCCAATCGGTGTTCCGGGTCCTGCTCATCACGCTAGAAGAGGCCACAGCAATCCAGACTAGACCAGTGCCCCCGTGGGAACCAGGTGAGCGTTACAACAAGAGACTACACCTGGAAAAACTGTCGAGAAATCTAGCAACTGGAAGTGGTAACAAAAGTGAGCTCCTTACAACAGAGAATGGGGCTCTAAATCTCAACAGACAGCTGAACACCCAAGCGAAAGGATGCATGAAAGATGTATCATTCTATTTAGCCAAGAGTCGAAGTGAGCCCACAATTGGACATTTTAAGGTCACAAAAAAGACTGAATAAAGTTGGTCAAGTACTTGAGGAGGACGGGTCTTTGCCACCTCTGCCGAGATGCATCATAGGCAACATGATGACTCGGAGTCATCGTCTGATGAAATCTCGTCCGACTCCTCTTTTGTCGAAAGACTATTCCCAAAAATCAAGAGAGGACGAAATAAAATTCCTACGAAAAATGATAAACCTATCGATTCAATAAATAAATCATTGGAAAAACTGAGTGCTGAATTCATACCAAAAATTTCACTTGCGATCACCATAGCGACTGCCCCTTTTTCCAAGATGTATGAGCAATTTAATGAGCGCTATAGAGAACGAAAACGCTCTCCTAGCAATGTTATATACTAAGATGGCAACAATGGACCTAGAAATTAGAGAAATGAAGTTTCAGGCACGTAAAGACACGCTTTCTATAGAATCTTCAAACTCCATTTTGAAAGAGCATTTACGGAGTTCAGTAGATGACAAAAGATTGCTGGCGGAGGTTGCCCGTGAGGCTTTACAAATTTTTAAACGTACTAACTCTAACGCCGATTCCAGAAAAAACACTATTGATAATGAAAAGATGATAGCAGAAGTCCGCTGCTGTCAAAATATGAGGCGTGAAATCATGGAGCAAATTGGGCTCAATGGAGAGGCTTAGGCTGCAGCGTTAATTAAAGAAACATCAGATCAGCCTAGCACCTCCAGAAGAATATCTGCAGTCCTCAAGTCTACCAGCGAAAAAGCCCAATTTATAGATCACAGTGCGATCATAAATGATAAAATCGATACAGGACTAAAGAGTCCTACAGTTACCTCTTGTTAACCTCTGGAAGAGAGCCTTATACCAATGGTTGAACCAACAGCAACAATAATAAAACAAATAACGAATGAAGAGACTGTAAAACAGGTTAGGATTTATCCAATATTTGGAAAGAAGAAAGCACCGCCTGTAGGAAAGGAAGCATCCCAAAAATCAAAACAAGGGAAGTGTAAAAATAAAATAAAAAATATAGTTATTCATGAGAAAATAAATGGAAACGGCTGGAGAAAATTTCTTAGAAATTTGAAGATGTTAAATAATGATAAAGAGAATCCAGCTGATACAAAAAATCTAGTAACATCATCACATTTGGTTGAAAAAGAGAGCCCAACTACTCTGGATGTTCAAGAAGATTCCTCAACAGACTTACTGGACCTATCAATTTATGAACTAATTGGTGGAGAATAGAGCGATAATGAAGGGTGCCAAGAAGTGTGTAAAGATTGGCCGAAGTTAACTAAAGAAACAAATTTTAAGGCGATTGAAAGCACCCAAAAAGGATCCAGGTTGAGAACCGTTGTGATAGTGGAATCTCAAAAAAAGGACTGCATGGACATTGGGAATGTTGAAAGTAAAGATGCTGGCTGTTTTTCTAACGTTGGAAGAAAAAAGGACAGACCTACATAATAACAAAGGAAAAGTGGCTGTCATTCGAAAAAAGTATGAGGAACCGCCAAGAATTGGCTCCATCAAAGAAATATCTTCGTCTGGATTGATTCAGCAGCTGATAGCAAATCAAACCTCTAAATCTGCAGATTGGCAGTCTGGTGCGAGAGCTATGGAGAAAAACAACAAGAGAATTATCTCACACAAATCGATGCAAAATGACGAACATGAACGAGAGAATAAGAAAAGACTAAGATCTAATTACTATTTTGCGTTGGAAAGAAGTGAGTGTTCAAACGATGGACTGATATTAAACATACATAACATCATAACCTTATTCCAGAATATTCCGGAGTTGAAGTCAATCGTATCGAGTGACATCAAAACCGTTGAATTTGTTAATGAATCTCAAACTGATCGAGTGGTACTCCATATTCACTCAAATTATAAAAAAGACCAAATCCTTGAAGGTAAAACGTCTTTATTACGTCATGGTTTCAAAGTTGTAGAAACATTTGCAAATCTATGTTATCAAGAGGGAGCTCCTTCCGAAACAAAAGTGGAAGTAAACAAGATGCAAAGAACTCAATCCCCAAGAAGAGTCAATCCTGAAGAGAGAAATGAGCCTGCAAAAACACTGGCTGAAAGAAAACCAGTACCCCAATTTAGTGAGTTGAATGAGAATGAGATGAGACAAAAGGCATGGTTAATCAAGATAACACTTCCATCTGATGAGAAGAAGATTCAACAAACAAACCCTACATTGTCAAAAAGGATGGCTACTCAATCCGATGGAGTTGGATTGCTAGGGCCTTAAATTGTAGCAATTCAAGTTAATGTCTAAAGGAGGACCAAAAGGACTTACTGGAAATTGGATCCTGGAATACAAGGGGTTTTCCCCACTTATTCCAAGAGCAACCACCGGAAGTTACTGAAGCAGATATATTATGTTTACAAGAAACATGGCTTTCTGCCCAACCTGTAGTTGATGAGTATGAAATATCAATGAACCGGGCCATAAGACCTTCAAAGGGGTGACCAATGTCCAGACTACTCACTTTATTGCATAAAAGAAGCAGATATCGAATAACAGAGACAATGATTATATCACCTTACATCATGATCTCAATCCTGGACAGAATTAAAGAAGACTTGGATATGGATATAAGGCTATATATAATCAACATATATTGGCAACGAAAGGCTACTGGGACATGGAATTTTGCTGATAGTCTATGCGATGAAATCGACAACATTATCTCTGAAGTTGAAAATCCAAACATAATTATATGTGGAGATTGGGACCTTGATCTAATAGCCATAATCGAGGGAAGAGCAGGTATGGAGAATGGTGCTAAATTAACTGTAAAAGTAAAATTGGCAACATACATACAAAAAGAGTTAAATAGTCGAGGCTTCCATCGTCTAAATGGTCTCATTCAAGGTGACATCCCACCTAATCCAACTTGGACAAGGAATAACCAAAGAGCGTATCAAGTGGTTTATTAGAAAAGATATCATATCTAAAAGTACATAAAACTCAAGAGTGATCACGATCTTATAAAGTTTGGGATCGGAGACTATCGGAGACTCAATAATCAAGGCAATTCTGTGCACGACTTTGAAGTAGTCCCTGGCTGGAATAGGCTCAGGTTAAATTCCGCAAAAATACTGGAACTAACAAAAAAAGTTGAGGACAACAGCACAATGAATTATCCACCATTCCTGGAGCAATATAAAGAATTGACAACAAGTTATGGGAAAACTAGATACAAACCCTGCCATACCTTTGATCAAGAAATTATGAAGAATAAAAGAGAGTTGCGACAAAAAAATTGTAAATTTAAAAAAAAACAAAGATTTGGCGAATTGGTGAGATGAAATACTAAAAGTGAAGAGATTACACAATAATTGGATAAAAGTCATAAAAATATAATGCTGCAGAACGACGCAGAAGTAATGGAACACTGTTTAAGAAAGAAAACAACCAGGGAGTTCTGGGCTCTAATAAATAACCAGGAAGCTCCACAAAAGGCCATAGTCAGCAATATGGTAAGTGAAGTTGCCTGGATCAAACATTACACAGATTTGTACAAAAGCAAGGGTGAAAGAAAACCCTGGGATTTAAGGATTGACGAATCGGACATTCTAGATAACATAAAAAGACTAAGTTCCTCGCGAGCATGCGGACCAGATGGTCTTACAAACCACATGCTGAAACAAAATCCAGATGAGTGGGCTCGTTTTTGCAGAACTGTCTTTAATATCGTCATTGAAAAAAAACAAATCCCACCGACTTGGAAGAGCGCCATATTTGTTCCAATCTTCAAAAAAGGTATTCGTTCAGATCCAAAAAATGACAGGCCCATCGCACTTCTCGATGTTGTCGGAAAGATCTTCGCAACACAACTTCAACAACAACTGTCATCATTGATTAAAGAGTCAGGAGCATACGACATAAGACAATCAGGGTTTGTGAAAGGTGTCGGATGTAACCTGAATCTATTCATAATCAACGTATTAAAAATGGAGGCGATAAGGAAAAAGGAAACTGTATTCGCAGCGTTTGTCGATCTAGCGAATGCTTTTGATGCAGTGGATCGTGAACTGCTCTGGGAAAAGCTAAAAAAGAAAAACTGCCCAGAGGGCTTGATCCTTGCAATAAAACAGCTGTATACTGATACGAATATCAAAATCCGTTTGGATAGTAATGGCTCACTATCAAGATCTATAACAACTGAAAGGGGTGTGAAACAGGGCTGCCCCTTAGGTGCAATCCTGTTTAACTTTTTTATCGCGGACATAGGAACAACATTCGAGGAAATCAGATCGTACTCACCCAAAATCAACAACACGGAAATAGAATGGATGATGTACGCTGACGATATTGTGCTGTTGGACCTAATGGAGATTGGCCTACAACGTAAATTCATGGCTTTACAAACATATATCACGGAGAATAGACTGTTGATAAATAGTGCCAAGACTGAGATAATTGAATTAAAGAACTTACAGGGACAAAGAACAACAAAAAAAGTGAACTTTCAATGGAAGATACTTTGTAACAGCTTAAAGAAATCCACACAAATAAGATATCTTGGAGCTATGATAAGTGCAAAAATCAATGATGAGCCTATGATGAGAGTTGTAAAGGCAAAAGGTAAACAACTAACGGCTCAAGGCTCACTAATTAATAAGAAATATGGTAAATTCAGTCTGAAACCAGTAATGAATTATTACAAGATGAAAGTTGTACCCTCTCTAATCTATGGCGCAGAGACTTCCTTTGGATGTTCTTACAAGGTTTGGGAAACCTCTGAACATCTTTTTTGGACAAAAATATTGCACTTAGGAATAGGAGTCCCAAGAGCCTGTTTTAGATATGAGCTAGGTTTAACAACCATTACAGCAAAAATAATTTGGAACTCGTTATCTTTGTTTGGGAAAATAACAGACCCAAATTGTGCTCCTCAATTTCGAATTCTGAAACCATATCCAGGAATCCCTGATCAAACGATACAAAAGCTGTGGATGGAAAACTGTAAACTGATGCTGGAGATGCTTAATGTTGCGGAAGAGATGTTATGGTCAAATCCGAATAAGATTAAAATAAAACTGTGGCAATGGTACTGGATATTAACTTGCCACCAAAGATTGCAACACAAATGTTGTCCCGACTGAAGCCAAATCATATAACACATTATCGAGTTACATGGTTAACTTTCCAAGTAAAATCTTTGTGACGTGTTCATTAGATTCAGGCTAAATCAATTTGATACAAAAGAAATTTTAAGGTACAGAAAGAAAATACCACCTGATGACGCAATATTTAGGTTCTGTAAAATTGATGCTGAAACTCTAAAACATCTGGCCGGTTCCTGCCCTGTACTTTGTGAAAAAAGATTACTGTTTTTCAGAGATGAAATCGGAAAAAGATCAACGTGGGATTGTGAAGACTAGTGGGCAGCATTATTTGAAGGATCAAATAACAGACTGACATTCGCCTTGGTCTACTTTCTAGAATATATTAGAAATGTCATATGAATGAAGACTTAAAGCCTTAGGAATGTAAGATGATGCAAAATGGTTTATTGTTCCGTCTGTTTAATGTTAATCTAGTTTTTCATATTCAATTGGACGGTTAGTGATTTTGACAGTTAACCAAAGTAAAGAAGAGTGTATTTAAGAAGTGATATTTTGATTTAAATCGAGGTTGTTGACCCGTATGCTCCATGATGAGCGGATGGATATCTTTGACGTAATGGTGTATTTCTCGCATTGACTCTTCTTTAAATCTCTAATTTTTTTTGTTTTATTCCTCCTTTTTAAAAGTTTGTAATAAACTGTATATAAAAAAAAAATAGCTTCTTCTTGCTGGAGGATTCTCAGGCATCTCCATCCAATTTCCAGGCATCTTCATCTGTACCATTTGAGTGGTAGAAAGTCTGGCAATTCTTTCCTTGTGCTTTTGTCTTTTCCTGGCTCTGGTTATGAACGGCCATATTGATTCTGCTATCATCTCTGCACGTGATAGTTTTGTAGGACTTGTACTTGTTCTCTTCATTGGGTCAGACGTGCTTGTCAATGCTGTCTCTGTTTGTTCTCCAACTCTTTTTTTGTCTCTTCAAAAGTTGAGCTTTCTTCATTTTGTCTTTTCACTTCTCTTGTGGTGGAACTTCTCATTGTTGATTGTCCAACCTTCTTCCATTCTTTGGATTGTGGTTCTGCAGTTATTGACACTAGACCTGGTATATGTGCACTCATCGTTTGCGTGTGTGTGTCTTTCATTAATTTTTTTCTCATGTTTACTCTGCCGACCCTGTCTCCGGCTTGTCAACTACTTGTTACCAAATGCGTGTGTCTGTCATTGCTAATCACATCCATTTCAAGTTCACTCACTCCTCTGTCAGACCTTCTAGGGACTGGAATGAATATGTACGGTCTGGTTGCCTTTGTGGGTTTCATGCGTACATCATTAGGTGGGTGTACTGGAATCGGAACACTTTGTGCACCAATAAAAAATGCAGTTTGAATCGTCAGTGACAGTAAAACAATGATCAATACAATGCATAGGTACGTGATTCCTCTATAGGTTAACCTACAACACTTAGTTCCGGGACAATGCATGCGTTTCTCCTCCTGAGGGGTGACAACATTACTACTTTGGTTGCCCATCTCGATCATTCAAGGATCGAAAACGAACTCTTCTCCAGCATGGGGTCTGGCATGGATTCACATGCTCATGAATATTCCCCGTCGTCAGGCTGGGAATCCTCGGTAAAGAAAAAACCAGTATCAGTTTCGTTTCTGATCTGTCTTTCGTAGTAATAACTAATCACTGGTCTCTGCGTCATACTGACCACAGCCAATGACTGCCCTCTACCTAAGCACCGCCTCTGGCAGCCATCTTCAGATTTTTACCGCACGTTCATGTGTTGGGATCCTCGTGCTATTGCTCTCGAGCGTTAGTGCTATTTTTTCACGTTTTTTCTCAAAAACTTCGTTTTTTTGGTCAAAAGAGCCTCAAGCTCCACCGACTCTCCATCCGATCAACGGGGACCCGTTTCGGATTCGTCTGCGCCCCTCAAGGGTGAAGATTTCGTCGAGCTACGCTTTTGGAGGACTCCAGAAGTTTCTCAGGCCCGGTCATGGCCCAGGAGAAGGGAAGCTCGACGCCCGGAAAGCTGTTCAGGGTCTGCCCTGGATGCCAGCTGCAGAACGTCTTCAAGGAGGACGAACACTCTTTTTGTCTTTACTGCCTACATGAGGACAAGACGCACGTGGAGAAGAACTGTGCGTTTTTCGGCAACATGTCGGAGCGGACCATGAAGGACCGCCATCAACGTCTCGCCAACTGGCTAGAAGGGAAGAGCCCGTCCGGCGAGAAGAAGAGGAAGAAATCCGAGCGGTCTTCTAAGACCTTTGAGGACGCCCCGGCGACGGGGGTCCAACATAAGGCCAAGCACCGCGAGTCCGCTGGCACCGGGAGCGCCGAATGGTCGGGCTCTACGGGCGCCAGGCAGGGCGCACCCTCCCCGGCACCATCAACCACGAGCCAACGCTCTGGGTCGGGTAAGAAGAAGGCCGAGCACCCGGCGAAGCTCCTGGAGAGGCCCCGGTCGAGCTCGAAGGCGGAGGGGGAGCGAGGCAGTGTCCCCCCCCTCAAGGATAAGGCGGTGAGCGCACCTAAGGTGGTGAAGGCCTTAATCCATCCGGCCAAGCCCTCTATCGAAACTGTCGCGGCGGCCCTGGCTCAGCCTGTGGAGGCTACACCAGTGGTGGCGACCTCGGGGCTCAGAGTCTCCCTGCCACCTCAGAGGGAGTCCTCTTTTGTGCCCATCGATAGGACCCCCGTGAAATCCCCCGTGGGGAAGAAAAAGGGGGGGCAGGGCGTCGTCGTAGATTCGGCCTCAACCTCGGAGGAGGAGCTGGTCGAGGTCTTAAGCCACGGCCTCGGCGTGGAAGAAGACCGGCCCGTCGGGATGGATCCCGACGCAGGGGACGACGACATCGTCGAGGGTACCGACGGGGCCCCTGATCGCCCGTCGGATTCCCCTCTGCCAGCGCCGCGAGACAACTCGGCGGCCATTTTGTTGGCTATACAGTCCTTATGCTCAGAGATAAGGACGAGACTACCGTTGCCGACGGAACCTCTCCCGTCGGGGGACCCAGAACCGGGACCTTCTGGTGTTCCCCCTACCAAGAGAAGAAATATCCACCCTCCACCTCCTTTTCAGCCGTCGCGCCCCTTCCAGCCCTCTTCCCCGTCCACCCGAGGGGATGATACGGGGACTGACATGGCAGCGACGGGTACGGACGACGAGGTTTACGACGAGGATGTACCGTCGTCGCCTCCCACCAGGGCTTCTCCGCCCTACGAGATTGGATCGTTCCACTCTATGATCGCCAGGGCATCCGAGCTTTTCCAACTCTGCCCTGAGGAGAAGAAGAAGGAAGGTTTCCTTTATCAGCGGCGCGAGGCCAAGAGGAAGACGGTCCTCGCGGTGCCTCTATTGGACGACATTTGGGATGAGGGCCTCACCCTCCTCAAGAACCCTTCCACGACGCCAGCTAGAAGAGACCGGTACGAGAAAAAGTACCGGGTCCCGGACACGGCCCCCCTGTGCCTCCGGGCGCAGCCTACCCCGGACTCCGTCGTTTCCGCGGCGGCCAGGAAAAAAGCGGGGGGGGGGTGCGGCCTCCACATCGACTTCCCCACCGGACGGCGAGGGAAAGAAATTGGACGCTATGGGACGCAGAGTCATCTCGTCTGCAGCGACGACGATTAAAGCTGCCAACGCCTTGGCTATCGTGGCCCGATATGACAGGGAGCTCTGGTACAAGCTGGCTCCCCTGCTGGACTTCTTGCCGGACGACAAGAGGGCAGAGGCCCTGGAGATCCTGCAGGAAGGTGAGGTGGCTTCGGACCACGCCATTACCGTTGCGACGGACATCGCCGACACTGGGTTCCGCCAGTTGGGCAACGGCGTTTGCCTTAGGCGGCGTGGATGGCTCAAGGCTACGGACTTCCGTCAAGACGTTCAGACCAGAGTCCTGGACATGCCCTTCGATGGGAACAACCTGTTTGGGAAAACAGTGGACGATTCCCTTCAGGCCATTAAAGCGGACACCGAGACGGCCCGGGCCCTTGGAGTTCTGCAACAACGACGGACGCCCTTTCGGAGCAGCGGAGGCAAGGGCGCCTCCAAAGGTTCCGGCGGCGGTTTCTCCTCCTACCGTCAAGCAGCCCGCTCGTCGTCTCAGGAGGCCTACAGAGGACGAGGCAAGTCTGGCGGACCCCGCCGTCGTCGCCAAGGACAAGGCGCTAAAGCCTCGTCGAAGCAGGATTGAACCGGCCGGGGGGTCGGGCCCCCACCGAAGCACCCCGGTGGGAGGCCGGCTGGCGAGCTTCGTCAGCGTGTGGGAGTCCATCTCCACCGACCGTAGGGTGCTGGACGCCTTGGCCCGGGGCCTCGCGCTCGAGTTTCAAAGAAAGTGTCCGCGCGTCCCCCCCGTGGCCAGGAAAGAACTTCACGTCCCTCAACTTCTCCTGGAGGTGAAGGCGATGCTCAAGAAGGGCGCCATCGAACTCGTCCCAAAGAGGCTTCGGGGCTCCGGAGTCTACTCGAGATACTTCCTCGTGAAGAAGAAGACGGGGGGATGGCGCCCCATCCTGGACCTGCGACGTCTGAACAAGTTCATCAAGGCGCAAAAGTTCCGGATGGTCACCCTCCAGCACGTCCTGGGTCAGCTGGAGGAAGGAGACTTCCTGTCGTCGTTGGATTTGGAGGATGCCTACTTCCATATTCCCATCTTGAAGGGGCACCGAAAATTCCTCAGGTTTGTGGTCCAAGGGCGTCATTACCAGTTCAAAGCCCTCCCCTTCGGTCTACGGTCGGCACCCAGGGTGTTCACCAAGTGCCTCGCACCGGTGGCGGCTCAGCTGCGCCGCGAAGGGATCCACGTCTACCCCTACCTGGACGACTGGCTCATCCGAGCCAAGACAAGGGAGCTCGCCGTGGTTCACACGGCAAGGACCGTCCAACTTCTCACGGACCTGGGATTCTCCGTGAACTACGCCAAATCCCACCTGGTGCCCGCGCAAGACGCTCTGTTTCTGGGAGCGAGGCTCAACACAGTGTCCCTTCTGGCCTCCCCGTCGGAGGAGAGGACCAGGACCATCCTGGGCAAGGTGTAGCGGATGTTGGTGGCCGACGCGGCCAAGGTGAGGTCCATCAAGTCCCTCCTCGGAATGATGTCTTCCTGCATCTACCTCATTCCCATGTGCAGGCTCCGGATGCGCCCGTTGCAGGAGTTCCTGGACGCGCGCTGGATCCAAACGACGGGCAGCTTCGAGGAAAGGATCACACTCGACGAGAGTTTCCGACGAGCGATCCGGTGGTGGGGCACCCGCGCGCATCTGACGGCGGGCATGGACTTCCAGACCCCAGCCCACCAGGAGACAGTGACCACGGATGCCTCCCTGGAAGGGTGGGGAGCGCACACCGAAAATCTGCACGCAAGAGGCCTTTGGCTCCCGACGGAGAAATCCCTACATATCAACGTCCTGGAGCTCCGTGCAGTGTTTTGGGCCCTCAGGTCCTTCCTTCCGTCCCTCAAGGGCAAGGTGGTGAGGATCTTCACCGACAACACAACCACCATGTTTTACATCAGGAAACAGGGCGGAACCAAGTCCCCAGCACTGTCCAAGGAGGCGCAGGACCTGTGGCATTGGGCAGTCGCCCAAGGGATGTTTCTGGTGCCGTTTCATCTGGCAGGGATAAAAAACACCATCGCCTACTCACTCAGCAGGGAGCTGCGCTCGTGCCATGAGTGGGAACTACGGCAGGATCTAGTTGTTCGCCTCTTCCGACGGTGGGGCACACCCCAGATCGACCTGTTCGCGACGGCGACGAACTCCAAGTGCCGGAGGTTTGCCAGCAGGTTTCCCCAGGCGAGGAACATGGGCGATGCTTTCTCGTTCCCCTGGGAGGGCCTGTTCCTCTACGCGTTCCCTCCTTTGCCACTGCTGATCCGGCTTGTCAACCAGCTCAAGAGGTCACGGTGCAGGATGATCCTCGTCGCACCTGCGTGGCCGAGGCAGATATGGTTCCCGGACCTTCTGGACTTGTCAGCGTCCCCGCCAATCAAGCTGCCGGTGGACGCGGATCTGCTCTCCAGGGAAGGAGGCGCCATCCTCCACCACGACCTGAAATTGCTGAACTTGCAGGCCTAGCTCCTGCAGCGCTAGAGTTTGGAGGATACGACATACCGGCCGACTGCAGAGAGGTTCTTGCAAAGGCCAGGGCGTCCTCGACTCTTAAATGCTACGGACACAAATGGAAGAGGTTCTCTGTCTGGTGCCACGCACAGAAGATTAACCCTCTACGGATTACGACTCCCCAGGTACTGCTGTACCTGCTGACGCTGGCCAAAGCTGGACTGGCACACGCGTCCATCAAGATTCATCTTGCTGCGATCTCCCGATACACCAGAACCACGGGGCGGACGTCCTTGTGGTCTCATCGTCTGGTGAAAGAGTCATGAAGGGACTGTTCAGATCGTTCCCGCCGGTGAAGGCTCCGGCCCCGGCGTGGGAGCTCCACGTGGTGCTGACCAAGCTCATGGGACCTCCGTTCGAGCCTCTGCACTCGGCCCCGTTGAAGTTTCTGTCGTGGAAAACAGCGTTTCTTGTGGCCATCACCTCCGCACGACGGGTGGGAGAGATCCAGGCCCTTTCCTGCAAGGCCCCGTACTTGACTTTTCACGACACGAGGGTAGTGCTCAGGACGCACCCCTCCTTCATGCCCAAGGTACCGTCGGACTTCCACCTCAACGAACCCTTGGTGTTGCCTGTATTCTTCCCGTCGCCTTCATCGCCGGCTGAGAGGACTTTGCACTCGCTGGATGTGGCTAGAGCGCTGAAGTTCTACGTGGACCGCACGAAGTGTTTTCGGAAGACGTCACAACTCTTTGTGAACTTTGGACCTGTCAATCAGGGGAAGGCTCTCTCGAAGCCTTCCATTTCCAGAGGGCTCTCCGGCTGTATCATGTACTGTCATCGGTTGGCAAACCGACCGCTGCCTGGCCGTTCGAGAGCCCATTCCACCAGAGCGATCGCAGCTACCACGGCGTTCCTTTCTGGTGTGCCCCTGCTGGACATATGCAGGGCTGCTACGTGGAGGTCGACGCACACCTTCACGAAGTTCTACTGCGTCGATCGGGATTCCAGGGAGAAGTCCAGGGTCGGCCAAGCAGTGCTGCGCAACCTGTTCGCCTGAGGTGAGCCTGGTGAGGAGGTAAGATGCTTAATGTTGAGTTTGATGCAATGCTTAATGTTGAGCCTTTGCCACCTCCCGTGGTTGTGCATGTGTGTACTGCTATGTATTCTTTATTCATGAGCATGTGAATCCATGCCAGACCCCATGCTGGAGAAGGAACAAGTTACTTACCTGTAACTGTTGTTCTCCAGCATGGGTCTGGCATGGATTCACATGCGAACCCTCCCGCCTACCCCTCTGCGGCTCTTCACTTGGTCATACTTCCACTTCACGTGCTTCCAAATCTGAAGATGGCTGCCAGAGGCGGTGCTTAGGTAGAGGGCAGTCATTGGCTGTGGTCAGTATGAAGCAGAGACCAGTGATTGGTTATTACTACGAAAGACAGATCAGAAACGAAACTGATACTGGTTTTTTCTTTACCGAGGATTCCCAGCCTGACGACGGGGAATATTCATGAGCATGTGAATCCATGCCAGACCCATGCTGGAGAACAACAGTTACAGGTAAGTAACTTGTTTGTTTAATACATTCTAGGTAATATTATCTTTGGTTTCTGCTGTCTCTGCTCGTAGGTTACAGGTACTGGAACAATTGTCCTTAATAGATTGTCTCTTGTCGCTGGACACAGTTCTCTTTTCTCTATACAAAAATGCCAAAATAAGATGATGTGTTCAGCAAGTTTTTACTGTGCGTGTTCAAATAAACAAGCTCCCAGTCAATGCCTCTTATCTGTTTCACTCCAGAAGACATGTTGTGTCTTTGTCAGCATAAACAAGAGTGAAGTCTTTGGCACCACCTTCTCGATATGTCCCTCGGTGGAAAGCTTACAATCTTCTTCATAAATTTTGATGATGATTAGGAAGTTCGACCTGCATCACAATATCATGCAGGAGCATGCTCATCTGTGTAGAGTTCGCTGGGTCTCTGATGAAAGTGAGGACGTCAATACCGGCAGGTCTCCTCACAAGCTATGGAAAGTCCTCAATTAGGTGGAAAAACACATTTCTTGCTAGTCTGCTATCTTCTGGTGACAGGGACATTTGTCTTGTCTTCCCTGTAAAAATGAACTGCTCGGCAATCACGATGAGCAGCTTCTGTGATTTCGGTGAGCTTGAAGAGCAACCTGAATTATGATTCCGTTCAGGATTATACTCAAACGTTCTGTGTTTGCTGGATCTCTAAGAAATGTCAAGACATCAGTGTCTCTCCCAAACAGATTTGGACAGTCTTCACTTAAGCGAAAGAATAGCACCCTGACAAGTCTATTCGCTGCTTCTTCTGCTGGGGACATTTGTCTTGTCCTCGCTGTATTCCTCAAGCAAAAGAAACTGCTCGGCAATCACAATGAGCAGCCTCCTTATTGTCTTTTTGTTTTCAGGATCTTGAAGAAATACAGTGATGTTAGTGAGCCTTCCCACTAACGACTGGTACGATCTCAATACTAATTCGAAATATATTAAAACGTCCTTTTGATGTCACTGCTGTGGGACACCATACGTGAGTCCAAATAAGGCTCCTGTATGAAAAGTGTCTGGATATTGAATTTTCTTCCAATTAGTGTGTCCCGATCAAAATTTGGCATATCCTTTTCTCATTAAGGCTTCACTGTGCCTCAGTCCAAAGTTCAAAATCATCAGACTCTGTTGTGGCTTATACGTGTAATTCTCTTCTTCACCCTGCAACTAGGATGCACAGAGTATCCGTGTTTATGTCCTTATCCCTTTTTTTGCTCAGAGGAAATGTCCAAATTGAAGCCACAATTTTGCACAAAAGTTCTTTGCCTTTGCTTTGCTGGTCATGCATCCTTCTTCCTCGTCATGGATCTCGTCTGCACGTTCTGTGGTTCTTCCCCGTCGTCTGTAGTCTCTTCTCGTTGGGGTGCGGGCAGAGGACCTTTTCCGTTGTATGGCTTGATGTCACCCAGGAATATCCAAGCTCTTCTTCCTTGCAGCTTGATTGCAGAGGGAGTGATGTCCTCCACTCTGAATGGTCCGTTGAACCTTGGGTCGTCCCACTTTTTTCTTGTGTGGTTTCTCACCAGGACTGTGTCCCCAGGGAACAGATGTGGTAGACGTAAAACTTGAATTTGGTCTGTTGAAGTATTTCCTTCTGTGTTCTGTGCTGCCCTGCGCCCTTTTTTGTCGTCGCTGCAGCTGTCCTGAAATTACAGTAAGACAAGATGTCTTGCAATTCAAGTAATTTTGCATTTCTGATCCTAAAACTTCCCCTGTCGGCTATCTCGGGGTGTCAATGGTGTGTGCATCCTTCTGCCTGTCGCAAGTTCATGCGGTGTACAATGGTGGTCAGAACCAGGCTGGTTTCTGAGCACATACAGTGCCAGTGGAAGGCAGTGCAGCCATCCCTTCTTTAGATTAAGCTTCAACTTGGCTATCCTTTCCTTTAACAAGCCATTGAGCTTCTCGCATACCCCATTACCTTGGGGATGATGCGCCGAAGAGAACTTGTGCTTTATACCAAGCATCAAGTTAATCTGTTTGAATACTGCATTAACAAAGTGGGGACCATTATCTGACCTCATGACCTCACAAACTCCCCATCTGGGAAATACATCCCTCACGAGGAATTTGGCCGCACAGTCAGTGCACATAGTCTGAGTGTGCACATGGACCTGCTTCTATCCATCTAGAGAATGGACACACCACAACAATTAGATACCTGTACCCGTTACATACTTGAATCATATTGACATGCGAGTGCTGAAAAGGTCAAATGGGCCTTGGGAGGACTCCTCTAACTACTCGTAGTGCATGCCCATCCGGGAACTGTTGGCAGATTATAGAGTTGACCATAAAAAATGCAACGTGCTCTGCTAAGTTCGGTATAAACCAGTCTTCAGCAATCGTCGCTGCCAGATTCTCTTTTGTCATGTGTGCTGGATAATGCAACTGTTCCAATGCTATTTTCAATAGGGCTATAGGCATCACCAGTTTACCAGTGCTGTCTTGTCGCCACAAGCTCTCGGAAGGGTTTAAAGAATACCCTTGCCGCTTCCAAAGATGTCTTTCTTCCTGTGATGCCTCCCCTTGGAGTTCCATTAACTGGGTTTGCCCCATGTTACTATAACCTTTAGGTTCGCTTCGTGCAACGATCATTCTCTCATGCACATCAGTTATTTCCACATTCATTATTATTTCGTCCTTGGTCGCCACACGTTTGACTTCCGTGTCTGCTGCTTGATTTCCGTGTGAGATCAAATCTGTCCCTTTCGTGTGAGTGGCGCATTTCGCGACTGCTATGCCCACTGGGAGTTGTAGTGCCTTAATGAGCCTATCCAATAAGGCTGTGTGCTGGACTGGCGTGCCGTCTGCTCAGAGGTAGCCCCTCCTTTTCCAGCATGCTAGGCCTGCGTGCACTTTTGATATCACATAGGCGGAGTCACTGTACACTGTCACTTCCTGGTCTGCGTGATTCTCGATAGTGAGGATCAACGCCAATAATTCTGAAGCTTGCTCTGAATAATGAGATGATAATCATGCACTAATGAGTACTTGAAATTCTCCATTTGCCGTGTGCTTCATCAGAGCTGTGTCTGTATATCTTTGCCCATCATTTTGATCGATTCTCGAAGAACCGTCAACAAAGAAAATTTCTCCTTCTGCCAATGCATTTTCTTTCACTCTGGGAATCTCATCATAGAATTCTTCATAGTTGCGCAGTCATGGATTGGCTCTCCATCAGTGATTGGCTCTGCTATAAACATAACTGGGTTTACAATCTTACATCAAATTATCTTAATCGATGGATTTGATATGATCACTTCATAAGCAGAAGCTCTCTGAGATATCAATGTGCCTTTCCATTTCTCTAAAATGGCAAATAATGCATGCTCGACGAACAACGTCATTGAGCATCCCATCACAATGGTTGTAGCCTTCTCTATGGTGAACGCTGCGGCAGGTAAACTTTGTTTGCACAGGAAGTGACCTCTCATCACTGGGTCCAAATTCCCACTCTAGTATGCCAGGGGCTTGTACCCCAACGTGGTCCCCTGTGTGAGAACTGCTGTCATAACACTGCCATTTGTGTGTGAAAACAGGTAGAATACCTCTGCATAATTGGGAATTCCTAAAACTGGTGCCGTGAAAATGGCCTTTTTGAATCCAACAAACCCATCTTCCATGTTTTCGGTCCATTCAATTTTTTCTTTTGCCACCTGTGCTTTCTTTAGGGCTTGTAACAAGGACTTGGTATAGGAGGTGTAGTCAAAGACCCATGCCCTGACATAATTGCATAACCCTAGAAAACTCTGCATCTGTTTTATCGTGTGTTGCTTGGCTGTTTTTAATATGGCCTCAGCCCTTTCAGGGGTAACCCTTTTCCCCTCATGTGAGATTAGCTGGCCTATGTGCAGCACTTCTTGCTGACAATATTGTAACTTCTCTTTGTCAGCTTTATATCCTTTCTCAGCCAATATAGTCAATAGCTGAATAGAATTGTGTCTTCACGTTTCCTCTGTCGTGCTGCAAATTAAGATTCTGTCCACATATTGCAAAACAACACTTCCTAATGCGATATTGCTTATGTCCATCTTTAGGACTCTATTGAAAATCAAAGGAGACTCACAGTACCCCTGAGGTAACCTTGTGCTTTTCAGACGCATTTGCCTGAACGTGAATGACGTCAAATCTTGTGAGTCTTTGTGCAATGGGATTGAGAAAAATGCATTTTTCAAGTCAATCACCGTGAAATATTTTGCCTCAATGGGTATATTACAAAGGGTTGTGGACGGGTTAGGGACAAGAGGGAACTCGGCCTCTACAATATCATTTATTGGCCTTAGGTCCTGGATTAAACACCAAGACCCTCCCTTTGACTTTTTGATAAGGTACACTTCGGTATTGCATGACGACTCTCACGTCACTAAAATGCCCTGCTCCATCATAGCAGAAATTGTCTTAAAAATGCCTTCATCATTTTCCCTAGACATGGGATACTGTTGTGCTTTTGGTAAAATTGCTTGTGGCTTCAATTTAATCTTTACTTCTCTGACTCCTTTCAACAAGCCTACGTCATAAGGGCCTGTAGTCCACACGGAGACAGGTACCTTTGCCATGTCGTCATCAAAATATTCGGGACGTTTTTGTGTCAGAATCATTCTCTGGGGCACCTCTCTTTTGATCATTTTCACCCAATAAACGAGATTAACCTCAACTGGTGTTTCATCTATACCTGTTTGCTCTTCAAAGAGATGTCATCAGTGACGTCAGTCAATCTGTATCCTTCTTCAATGCCGATCACTGCGCACAATAGTCTGCCTTCGTGATCACAACCATCGATCAAAGCCACGTTTCCTCGTACTATAGCTGTGTGTATTGTCAAGGGAAATACTTGTCCCGTTTCCTCATGCATAGGTATTCTTGGCCTGAATAGAAACTCATTGGGGGTTCTCATGGTTTTGTCTGCAAGGCCTGGTAGCCCCGCCATTAGTATGCCTACTCCATATGCAAATATTTCTGGTTCCAATGGAACAGCTCTCATAGCCGTTTGTCCTGCGTATTCTCTAATCATTTCGCATACGTTCAAATAATGCATTCCTGGAATTGAACATAATATGCCCTTCTCCGTGAACGAGATTGTCATGTTTAACTTCGTCATTAGGTCTCGTCCCAATATATTTACTGGGGTCTGCCGTGATTACAGTAGTGGCACGTTCATGTCAAATTCTCCTATAGAGACTGGAAGTTCATTTGTAAAAGGAACACGACTTGTTGCTCCTGTGAAGCCCTGAGTATTTATGGCTTCGCCGGACAAGGGAAACTTGCCTTCACGTATACACGAGCGTGTTGCACCTGTGTCAACTAAGAAGGAATATTCTTTATCCCCTATAACGACATCTACCCTTGGTTCGTCGTCAGGATTTGGTGTCACTGATAGGATAGAACACATCAGGTTTCCCAGTGAGCTGTCCTAATCCATATATAACTTTGTCTCATGCTGAGTGAATGGATTCCCTCCATAACCATTGTTATTCCTCATCCCAGAATTCAGTACCTGTCCTGTACTTATTGCCTGTACTAGTAGCATCGGCGACTGTTGGGAATGTCCTTGCGGAAAACTTGTCATACTCTGAGGTTGCAAGTTTTGTTGTGCTCCTGGCGCTTGCTGCTATACTGTGTGATTTTGTGCAATTCCATTTTCAACCTGCTGTAAAAATACAGGTGGATTCACCATCCCTACTCTTGTTCCTTGGTCGTTTTGCACCATGCTTTGACTTCTGCATGTGTGTGCTAGATGCCCTGTCATCCCACACATCCAACATATTGGCCGTGGTCTGATTATTTGCCCATTTGACATATCCTGATTGCCGTTTTGCATGTTTTGAAAACCTCCCTGATTACTCTGCCATCCTCTTCCTCGAAAGCCTCTCCCTCTGGGGTAAAACCCGTTATTGCCTTAATCAACCTGCCTTTGGTTGTTGCCTGTTCGATCCATCTGTGCTAGTTATCATCGCCCCTTCAATGGCATATTTTGACAATTTTTTCTGCACTAATTTTGCCTCTTCATCTTTCCGTGCAGCCTCTTTTTTGTGATTCTTCTCTTGCAGCATCCTGCAATAGTGAGCTATGGTCAACTGTATTTCAGTCCATGGTTTGGCCTCAATTCCTACCAATTTCTTGAGCTGCTTCTGTACCTGATCTGGTAGCCCTTGGCATAATATATGGTAAAACACTGGTATCGATTACCCTCAAGATTCGCGAGTTTCCAGCACCCATGTGTCTTGGAAATTCTGAATGTAAAGCAAAGGGTGACTCTTTCATTTTGTGTGTCATTATAGCTCCCATGTCAGAAGTATCCGGGTATAGCAATCGTAATGCTTTCCATACCGCGGCTCTGCAGTTGTTAAACGGAGCTCCATCATGCGCTGTATTATGTGTAGTCACGCCAGGGTAACTGCACGTGTCCACACAACGTCAGCTCTGTCACCAAGTATGACGATTAAAAGACCCTTAATATCCCCCATAGCTAACATGTTCCCTCCCGTAATTTTTTCTTCATCATATCCATTTTCCGGCTCCAGATGTTAACATTGGAAGCTTATTTTTCAAATTTTCCCTATCCATGTGTGGCTAAGGTATATACTGTGGCCTTGTTCCTCCTTTTTCGAGCAGTGGAAATTGTAACACATGGCACTCCTTTTCTTCTCTCATAATTTTCCTATCCACTGCAGGGGTAATAGTGCCGCATCGCCGTCTACCTGGCAATGTCCTTAGTCTGCTCACATAGGGTGCTGGAGACACCCCCCTCTGACTGTAAGATATTCCTTCGTACCGGTCTGATTGTGTGGCTGACTCTGATGCCTTAGGTGCAGATCCACTAGAATCCGACCATCTTATTCCTTTTCCTACAGAGAAGTATTTTTCGCATCTTCTCTCATCTTCCTTTTCCTCATAGCCCTCTCTTTCTGCATCTAATATTGTCTGTGCCCAACTCGAGCAGCTCCTCTCATCTTCCTCGTTCTTATTTAGCGTCAACCTATCTAGGGACAGCTCTCCATTTCTGCTACTTCGGGAGGCCTCCTCAGTGTCATCGAACTCTCTGTGCTTCGCATCTCTACGTTCATTTGCCCTTTGTATTTCCTCATCCCTTCATCTCTTTATTCTCTTTTCCCGTATTTTTTGTTGTTCTTCTTTTCTCCTTTGTTCTTGCCTGTCCAGACCATTAGCTCTTCTGTTTGTCTCATATCTTCAATGTCTTTACCATCGAGTTTCAATAGAATCTGACCTCCCATCCATTCGTTCTGTGTGATTGCCATCTCATCAGTTCTGGCCTCATCTCCTTTCCATCTCTTTCCCTCTCTATCTGTATCTAGAGATATGATATGATATGATATGGCATTTGTAACTCGCCGATACACAAGATGTACTTACTTGGGCTTGATCTCCTTTTTCTTTCTCGCGCCTCTCCTTGTCCCTCGGGACTTTGGAGGTGATATCTCTGTCTCTATCCTTCTCTTGGTTCACTACTTTGCGTAGGTGACTCATAGGCCGGGTTGCTATATCCCATGTCTGCTTCGCTTAACGGGTGTAATCCTTCGTCTTTACTGGCTTCACTTTTTGTTTCAGATGGGGCGGGTGGCGCAGAAGGCGCTTGACCGTCCCTCTGTGCATATGTTAAGTATCCAATCTAACGGTGGCTCCTCCTCCTTTTCCTCTTGGTACATCTTCCAAAGCTCTAAACTAGCTAGGCGTTTGTCTAACTTTTTGCCAGTGTACGTGGCGTGCAAATATGTCATCATGTGTTGCAGGGCCGTTTTAGTTAGCGATCCGCCCTGGGGCCATGGCATAAACATTTTGTGGGCGGTTCCTTTAACCCATTCTGGACTTTTTGAGCTTAGGTGCATGTTTTGGCAACTGTTTGCACAAGTGTACTAACGGTGTAATGTCTTCCATGCTTCAATCTGTTTATCTTCTCATATAACACTTTATGTTTTACGTTTCACAAACAAAATCAACAATATGAGCGATCACCAATCGTCGCAAGCTCCAAACCTGTTTTTTCACAAAAATGTTCTTTTTACCTTTTCAAACAACAACCATCAATTCATGTCATACAACATCCTGGCTATACAATCGCACAATTTACATGCTATTTCGTCCAAAAATGTTATTACCTCGTGACGTCAGAGTAAAAGAAACACACGACAGTCGCGGCAGACTAGACAGACTCCGGCCGGCTACATATATCTCATGCCCCTATCATTATTCCGACATGGACTGTAATCCCATTTTTTCTTTCAAAAACGTTAATCGTTTTGCTCTCCTATAGCGTCCTATTTTTTTCAGGACTTTAAATGCAGGATTCTTCAACTGCTATATTAAAGGTATCTGGGCGTATCCTCTAGCTCGGGTATCCTCCTGGTATCTCTCTCTAGCTCAGGTATCCTCCCATTATCTCTATCTAGCATGGGTATCCTCACGGTATCTCTCTCTATTGCTCGGGTATCCTCCCAGTATCTGTCTCTATTGCTCTGCCACCCTAGAGTCAATATTTCTTTCCCCGTATATATACATTATACTTTTACTCTAACGTTATCTTTTGTCCCACCTCCCTCCGTTACCTTCCCCTACTTGTTCTTTTTGCCAAAATATTTTGTCTTTTTCACTCACCGTTCAAATTCTTTTTCCTCTCTGGATGCTCAGGATCACCGCTTTCGTTACTGCCTCTCCTTGCTGTTCGTCCGATCAGCTGCCTGTAGAAGTGGGAAGGGGTTTGTGGGGGAAAGCACAGGTTCCTTCAGACCTCAACCTGCACGGTTTTCACTTAGACTATCCACTATCTATGCGGAGCCTCTCGGTCTACTTGGCCGGATCGCAAAGGCTTGTGATATTGCTGAGGACCTAGAGTTACTTATGTCGACAGCCAATGGGTGTCTTATATAATCGATAAACATCAATCTCTGCTACCAAGTGTGCAGTAGGACCCCAGTCTGCCCATAGGACTGGGGGTTTCCCAACAGCACTTTAAGATGAGCAGCAGGACCCTTGAGATGGATGGGGATGCAGATTAATACTCTCGCATCAAATCAATAATGACAACTGGATAGTTTTGCAAAGGGAGTCAGTTTAATGACAAGTACAAAAAACAGGGAGTTCATGAATATCTGCAATCGCTCAATCTTCCTTCTCGCTTCAACTCCAATTAATTTCAGAAAAAACACAGTATTTATACCAAAATCTCGTCATCTCTTAAAACTTTAGCATGCACCTTGATTGGTTCTAGGAAGGTAACTTTAATATAGGCACTATATCTGTATATGGTAACGGGGATTGGATAAACACTGCCAGGTGGGACATCTAAGCCCTTTCTTCAAATGGCTACTGTAGACATCATCAAAAGTACAACATCTCATTGGTTCTGCTAACTATAGGACTCTAGATTACTTGGTCCACTATGATTGGGTTGGCATCAACCCTACTCATCATTTTCTGCTTGTTTAGTAGCGTTACATAATAGCCGGCCAGGTGCAGGGAGTTTGTCTGCACCCCCAGCTTCACTCCAATTATTGCTATAATCAATCATCAACTCAGTGGTCATGTGTCAATTATTTCTTTGTGGTTGTCCTTGAGACTGCTTCTTGGTCTAGAAAAGTTAAGGTAGATATGTATAGGTGGTGCTTGCCGCAATCTATCTTACTACTAAGCATAAGCATGCCTCACAAATTCTTGCTTCTTGTGGTTCCTTGCATATGTACATGCTTAAACTAACTGAATTGGTTAATGCTGTTGATGGCACGGCTTTGCTCTCAGGTCTTGTCACAGAACAGACACCATTCATTACAATGTCCATTGGTACGGGACATCTAGAAAAAATATCCTTTGACCTCATCTCAGCCCCCCAATATAAGTTGATATTGGCTATACCCTGTTTGAAAGCACACAACACTCATATTTACTGGATGCCAGAATATTGCTATACTAACTGTTTTGACTCCAGTGTTAATACTCCCAATACACCTAGTATTGCTATCCTTGATTCTGTCTCTTTGCTCAGTACTGTTACCAGATCGTCTTCTGCTGGTGTCCCTAAAGAGTATAGGGAGTTCTCAGATGTATTTGACATGGGGAAGGCTGAACAGTTGCCCCCACATCGTGATTACGATTGTTTTATTGATCTGCTCCCAGGTTCTAAGATTACCGCTGGTCGCATATATTCCCTTACTGTGAAGGAAGATCAAGTCTTGAAAGAATACTTGGCTAAGTCATTTTCTACTGAGTTTATACAGCATTCTAAATCCCCAGCGTCTGCACCTCTGTTTTTTGTACCGAAGAAGGAAAGGGATTTGAGGGCTTGTATTGACTACATGGCCATTAATGCTGTGACCATCAAGAATCCATACTCCTCGTCACTCATCTGTGTTATTGGATCAATTGGGCTCCTCTGTTGTCTTCACTAAACTGGAATTGAGGGGGGCCTACAATTTAGTACAGATACGCAGGGGTGATGAGTGGAAAACTGTTTTCAAAACTCTTTATGGGTTATTTGAGTATATGGTAATGCCCTTTGGGCTTTGTAATGCCCCGGGTACTTTTCAGCATTTTATGAATGATGTGTTCTGAGATATGCTGGATCGCTATGTCGTTGTATACTTAGACGACATACTAATCTACTCAGACTCATACGAAAACTATGTGGAACATGTTCAATCCGTCCTTCAGATATTGCGTGAACACCATCTTTTTGCAAAGGCCGAAAAATTAGTCTTTCACGACTCTACGGTCGAATTTCTGGGCTACGATATAACCAACAGAGGAGTGCAAATGAATCATTCCAAGGTGAAGGCCGTCATGGAATGGCCTGTTCCTTCCTCTACAAAAACACTACAATCCTTCATTGCTTCTGCAAACCTCGACAGAAGTTTTATTCACTCCCTCTCTGCTATTGTTGCACCTTTAACTGCTTACTTACTTGTCTCAAAGTACCCTTGAAATTGAATGATGCTGCGCAAAAGGCATTCAACGCCCTTAAACTGGCCGTTACCACCGCCCCAGTTCTGCAGCATCCTGACTTGCAACAGCCATTTCTTGTGGAAGCCGATGCTTCCAGCGTAGCCTTGGGAACTGTTCTTTCGCAGAAAGGTCTTGGGATTGGGGAGACTCACCCCGTAGCATATTATTCCCGCAAACTATCTCCTGCTGAGAGGAATTATTCTGTGACTGGCCGTGATCTCTTGGCTATTCAATATGCTTTTACTGAATGGGAGGCATCATTTGATGGGGGCCCGTCATACCGTCTCTGTATGCACTGTAACCTTCTGGCCCTCAAATCCTTAAAATGTCTAAATGCCTTTTCATTATTTGATTTCACTATTACCTACAGACCGGCTGTAGTGCATACCAAGGCCAACACATTATCTCGGTTGGGTGAACCTTTTCCATCATATAGAGGGGATACTAACGTCCTGCTACCACAACTTGTGGTTTGTTCTTGTAACCCCACAAATCACACTGCAGGAAAGGTTGCAGGGATGGTTGTGTCAGAACACCGCCCTTTTGGAGGAACTGGACCTACCATTATCCATGGACTTCCCTATATCCATCAGCGGATATATATGCTGAATGAGGAGACACAGTTGTCTGCTCTTCAATGGTGCCATAACTCCCCAGTGCATCCAGGCAGACAAAAAACTCTGGCACTATTACAGAGATGGTGTTGGTGGCCCACCATGTCACGGGATGTCATAGATTATGCAAAGACATGTTCAAAATGTGCCTAGTTCAAAGGCCAAACTAGCAGATCCTTTGGTCTTTTACACCCCTTCCTATCCCACACAAACCTTGATACATGATTTCAATGGACTTTATCGTGGAAGTTTCGTCCATACAGAACCATGATACCATTTGGGCCGTTATAGACTATGTCACTAAGCTAGCTATTTTTGTCGCATGTATGGGCCTCCCCCCTGCTCCTGTACTGGGCGATTTATATGTCAAACATGTTTTTCGCTTCTTCGACCTTCCTTCTGTTGTTATCTCAGATAGGGGCTCTCAGTTTACCTCACATTTCTGGAAGTAATTAACATTCTCTTTTGAGGATAGATATTCCAGTGCTTATCATCCACAAACTGATGGGCAGAATGAGCGATTAAATTCTACACTCGAGCAATACCTTCGATGTCTCTGTTTGCAATATCAAAACAATTGGCTTTCTTTGTTATCCACGGCCGAGTTCACATATAAAAACTCTCATCATTCCTCAACCAGTTTGTCCCCCTTTTTTGCTTTCTGAGGACAGCATCCCAGATCGATTCCGTTGGATCCGTCCCTTCCCTTTAAAAACCCAGCAGCAAGCGCCTATATTAGTGACCTGACGGTCGTACATTCGAACATCAGGAGTAATTTAGAACAAGCACAAACTTGCGCAAAGAAATCTGCAGATATTTACTGTCTCCCTGCTCCACCCTATCACGCTGGTTGTAGAGTATGGTTATCCACCAATAATCTACATATTCCAGGAAAACTACTTCCTTGGTATTTTTGTCCCTATTCCGTCCTTCACGTTTTGAATCCTGCTGATGTCCGTTTGGACTTGCCTGCACACTGGCGGATTCACCCAGTGTTTCACGTTTCTTTGTTGAAACCTTGTCCTCCTGCTACTCGATTGCCCTTATGTCCGGCTCCGATTGCAGTTCATGAACCCAACGAATATGAGGTAAAGGCAATTCTGGATATGAAAATACAGAGGGGCAAATGCTACTACTATGTAGACTGGAAAGGATATGGTCCAGAAGATAGGGAACCTGTGGAGAACATTCATTCTCCGCTTCATGTGGCCTGTTTTCATGACTCTCTGGGGCTGGTTCGCCCTTTGAGGGGGGATACTGTCACAGTGCGCAGAACTGTACCATCTTCTACACGCCAACCGCGTAGAAACCGTCCTTTGCATACGCAGATGGTTACATAACACAGAGCTTCAGTAGCGTTCAATCGCCTTGGCAAAGATGTGGGAACATGTGATCGTGTTCTCCGAACGACTTAGTCACTGCCTAGCTGCCGCCCCACGCTTTTGATTGACATTGGTACACTACTCGCTACCTTTCTGTTTTAGCTACAGTTCAGCTCTTGTTTCCCTGCTCGTCTGCCGCTCTTGTTTCCCTGCTCGTCTGCCGCTCTTCCCCTGTTGATGTTGGAAAGCTACACGGTCAGCCTCTGCTTATTCCTTGCTTGTTTCCTGTTTTTGAACTCTGCCAGACCACAGACAATTACACGGACTGCCTTTGCTTATTCCTTGCTTGTTTCCTGTTTTTTAATTCTGCCAGACCATGGATTGTTACACGCACTGCCTTTGCTTAATCCCTTTGCTTGTTTCCTCTTGTGGAGCACTGCCAGACCACGGGCCACTTCACGGACTTCCATTTAATAACATTGTTTTGCCTGATTCATATTTTTATTTTTTCTGGGAATCATCAATTCAGATCGTGGACCAGATAATTACAGGAGCTTTGGAACTCAACTATCTTAGTGTATTTGACTACTGGATGCTATGCAGTGACCCACAAGTGTCTTGTATTTTACCGGTAGTGTGTCTTGATTCCACCCAGGGGCAGGTCCTACTAACCAACTAATATCCCTTCCTTTAGGTCATTCTTTCCTTACCCAAGCTGATCTCAGCATTAACTCCTTTCCTGAATCCAAGAGTCTTGGCCCAGTTCTGTTTCTGCACACTTCCGGAGTATTGGACCAGGATACTAATATCAAGGTTCGTGCTGCTTTAGTACATATGCATATATTGTTCTTTCGATGTTGGTCCTTTTTCTGTAACACTGGTATTCTCTTTCTTCCTTATCTTCGTGTGTACTGGTAGTACCTTGCTCTTTCCATTTGAATCACAGTGGTACCCTTTTATTCTAAGGGCAGCACAGTGTCTCAAAAGAAAGGTCGCTCTCTATTGAGGAGACCCTTATTGGGTTTGAGTCGTGATCTTGGCAGTAGCAACCCAGTCCGATCTCGACTAGTAACAGTTTCCAGGTGACCTGATCCTTGGTACGTGAGTACTGACAGCAAGGAACGTCCGCTCTTTGGTCTGGTTCCTTTGGAAATTGTACAGGTAGACCCTGTCTCCTACTTCATACTCCTTCTTGGTAGTGTTTAAGTCGTAGTAGGTTTTCATCCCCTCTGCTGACTTTTCTAAATTTCGCTGAGCATAAGCAAAACCATGCTGAAGGTGTTTTCGTAAAATTTCAATGTACTTGTGGGTCATGGACACGTTGATCAGGGTCTGCTCTTGTTCTGTATAGCCGATGCTGAAGTAGCACCATGAGCTCAAATGGAGACATTTTGGTTGCAGAAAATGGTGTAGACCTAATAGCCATCAGGACAAGCGGTAATCGGATGCCCAACTTGAGTTTGGGCGGTAGGCAATGTGGAGAGTTTTCTCTTTACACCTAGTATCTCCCACATGTAGGTAATCACCTCGCTGGTAAAATGACTTCCTCTGTCCAACTCAATCCTTTGGGGAAGGCCGAAGCGAGAGAAAATGTGATTGATCATTAGTGCAGTATCTGTCTCCTCCTTACAATTTGGAGCCAGAAGACATTCTACCCACTTGGTAAACAAGCATGTCACAGTCAACATGTACTAGTTTCTTCTAGAGGGGTGAATTACTGGGTCAATGAAATCAACTTGCAAATCCGACCAAGGCAGCGTCATTCCCCTTTTCTCTAGGGGAGCTCTGTGTGTGAGGGAACTGGGCTGAAACTGAGCACACACCAGATTCCCTTTTAAATGGATGTCGAGGTTCTGACTCCTGTGGGGCCAGTATGCGAGATTTGTAATGTAGTATGAAACCCCCTATGGCCGGCAGTGGAATGTGTCATGGGCGTGACTTAACATCACGCTTCGGAATGAGGTAGGTACCACCCACTGGTCACATCCAGATATGGATCTCCGTACCAACAAACCATCTTGGATTCAGAACATTTTGGAAAACTTCATCAACACCCAGAGATCCTCCTTCCCGATATAATCAGATTCTGCCAGAGGAAAATTCACAGGGTCTTCAATATGTTGATACAATTTCCCAATAATTGGGTCCTCTTTTTGTGCAGTAATCAAATCTGCATCTGGGGTTTCTTTGCTCCACTGGGCAGTTGAGAGTTAATTTTTGGCATTTGTTTGGGACCTGGTGAAAGCAGCGACCTGGATTTCCCACAGAAGGGATTCAGTTTCTAGGAGATCCCCATAAATGGCTCTGGTTTTGGCCAACTAGTCTACCAAGCCATTTCCAGTTTTGTCTGGTCCCTCTATTTTAGAGTGACCTCTGATCTTTTTTCAATAGATGGCTGTCTCACTAGAGGTTACCAGATCATCAATTGATTGGATTATTCTCCTGTGCTTGAGCGATTTGTTATTCGCTCACAGAGTGCATCGGTTTTTCCAATTAATCAGGTGTTTCACAAACCCATTCCTGACGTAATCAGATTCAGTGCTTATGACCAGTTCTTTGAGTTGGTGTTGCATGGCCGTGAGGATGGTTGATGTACCGTCATCGACTCTGCCACCTGACTACTTTGGGGACCTATTTTGTACCCAGCAGAGGGTTCAGGGGCATCATTCACCCAGGCATTCCCAATGCCAGCCACCAGTTGTTTTTCTCCGTGATTGTCAACATGGTAGAAACACACATCCACATACATTGTGGGTATCCCCTGACACGTGTCTTCCTCATAGACTTTGTGTGGGGAAGTAAGGTACGCCTCCAGATTGTCCTTGGTCCTTAAACTTCTGTACTCAAGTCAGTATTCTTGAGCACAGTCCTGCAAGTCAGCCAATCCTTGCACTGGAGGACTCTTCTTGTTTTGGCCATATCCAACCTCCCCTGGAAAGCCTTGCATGGACAGAATCCAGGAAACACGTTCCCTGTTCGGATTCGGTTGCTTTGGAGATATTGCAAGGGTTGGTGAGGAGTCTCTACAATGATGTGCTCCCCCTGGATAAATGGGCAGTAATTATTTAACACCCACACAGTTGCGAGGAGTGACTTTTTGCAATCGTTGAATCTTTCCTCCACAGAGGACAAAGTCTTGCTCGCGTTCGAAATTACTTTGTTGACCTTGTCGTGCTTTTGGTATAATACCACCGTTCAGCAAGTATCCGAGAACCCAGTCTCCAAGAAGAACTCCTTGTTCTGTGTAATTGTTTATTTATACAGCGCTTATACACAGGTGGAGTGCTTCAAAGCGCTTCAAGGCGGTAAGGGAACAAAGGAATACCGTAATCCTTCTTAGGCCTTAAAGTTTCCGAATGATCTAAACAGAAAAACTAGCATACTAGTCCTAAGAGCATTTCTCCTGGTGCAAGTGCATGAAGTGTTACAGTTGCGACCAAGCTAGGGGGGCGGCAGGAGAGACAAGCTAAGTAGTCCTAGTACATTTAGGAAATGCATGCATACAGACAGAGGTGCGAGGAAGAGGGGGGTGGAGGGGAACACACATTCCTAGTCCAACAGGGCCCTGGGTTAAGTGCAGAGAGGTTGCCTCCCTCATGAAGCATAAGATGAAAGTGCAGTAATGCTGAACATAGTGCAGTGGCCAGGAGGCAAGTGCACAAGACTGGCGGGGGGGCCTGGGACCTGTAGGATCTGGTGGTGAACTAGGCAACCAGTCAGCAAAAACTGGACAGAGTTAGGGATGAAGGAGAGAAAAAGAACAGAGATTAGCAGCAGAGCGAGAAGGAGGAAGAAAAGAGGAAGGTCTTGAGGAGTTTTCAGAACTTAAGGTCCTCTGTACCCCTTTATGGGGTAAGTCAAACAATGGGCTTGGGACAGCTTTCTCTATAGTTGTTTTACTGCCTCAGATTGTTCTGGACCGCACTCCCACTTGACCCCGGCCTTTAATAGATAGACCAAGGGTCGAGTGACCTCTGCATTGTCTTCAATGAACTTTCTAATATAATTAGTGAGTCCAAGGATGCTTCTTAGTTCTCACAGAGTAGTAGGGTCTTTCTATTTCAATAATGCTTCCACCTTTTTTGCCTGGGGACGGAGAACCTCAGGGGTGATTTCATGCCCTAAGAAGTTCACGCGGATCTTACACCACTCTGCCTTCTGAAAGGACAGTTTTGCTGCGATTTTCTGCAGCTGGGTTAGAACATAGAGTATTTCAGCTATGTGTTCCTCCATAGTTCAGCTTGTGTTTAAGACATCATCTACATAGAATAGGTTTCCCCTTTTGCCCAAGTCGGGCATGGTCTTATGTAGAAAGATATTACATTTGTTGCCAGAGTTTATGCAGCCAAAAGGAGGTTCGGCTCCACGTGTATTTCTGCTGCCCAAAGGTAAAGGCAAGCTTGTACTGGTCTTCCCTACCAGGTACTGTCCAGTAACCGTTGGTCAGGTCGATGGCGGTATACACCTTTGACCCATGGATCTGGGCCAGTCCCTGATCGATGTAGGGAATGTGCCATCTTGACATGTGGACCCGTTTAACTTGCTAAGGTCTGCACAACGTCTCCATTATCCATTGGGTTTGTGTATCCCCAGTAATGGGTTGTTAAAGGTACTGTGTATTGGACAAATTATCCCATGGGATTCTCCATTTTTAATAACCTCTGTGAGTGACTTCATAGACACGAAAAGCAACTAGTATTGCTTCACAAATACTAGAGCCATCTTGTTGTCCGTGGGTATGATGGTTCAATGTATTTCTGTGCGGCCACAATTATAAGAATCCACTGCAAAGATATCCTGAAAATCCCAAAACACCTGTTTCAGCTTCTGGCTTTGCTCCTCAGTCTTACAGGCATCAACGAGATTGATTTGTTCTTTGACAATCTGCTTAAAGCCTGGAAAGACCTCAGGCTTGGAAATTTCATTGGTATCCTCCAGCTGTGTGGAGAGATCTCTTGTTATGGTGTTGGCCTGGACACGAGGTTTCAAGGATAGGAGGTAGTCTCTGTTGACTCAGAATACCACCTTAACCTTCCTGATGTCACAGGTCACCTCTTCCACACCATAAAGGCAGGAAGAGTGCACAATGAAATTTCCTCCTTGCCTGGTGAAAATCTTTTCCAGAGGGTAATCGTCTTTAAAATTGTAGCAGTCATTTGGAATTGGTCCAATGATCTCATTAACTAAAATAAAGGTTTCTGTGCCCAAAGAGATACTTCGAGGGTCGCAGTTATCCACCAATACTCAAATGGTGTCATGTTCTAGGTCAGCTAGGTGTGTCTGATGTTAATACAAGCGTTGCAGTTGGAGATGATGGTTCGGATTTATATAGGCGTCCTTGTTTTAGAGGAATTGTAAATTGTCGCACCTGTCCTGGGATGGTAACATCTTCTCTCACTTGAACTTCAACCGCATACGGCAGCAATTGAGCTGACCAAAACGCTTTCTCAGTGTTGTCAAAGCTCAGTGGTTACCCCCTAGTCTGGACCAGGCTATGTTATTAATTAGGTCCAAATGAATTGTGAATCGATTGAGAATGTCAGTGCCTAAGTAAAAGGCAGAGGGGACATCTCTCACAACCCAACAATGATGTCCTATACTTTTGTCGCCAATGGACATTTTTAGCATGCACCTGCTAGGCAGGAGATTTCTGGATTTTGGAGTGACCAGGCCCATTTCCCACTTATCAATCAATTTAAATGTGGGAATAGTCTGATCTTTGGGGGGTTTCCTGAATAATGCTTTGCTGATGAAGCTTCTTCCGTTATTGAGGCATACTCTGGCGAGAACAGGCTCCTCCCTCTCATTTACCTGAATGGGGAAGAATAGTTGTTCACCCTTTATCTGGATGTCGGTCAAACCTTGAACTGGTTTTTCATCTTTTGTCATAGGAGTTGGGTTTTCATCATCTTTTGTGATAGGAGTTGGGTTTTCTTGTGGATTGGTGTAACATTTCAGAGTATTTCCTTCCAGTGTGAAATTCCACTTAAAACTGGGAGGATGGTTAATTTTCAAAAATTTAGAAGCGTCCCATCACCAGTTTGTTCTCCTACAGAGATGATAGTGATGTCTGGGACTTGATTGTTCCTAAAATGGAATTCTATTTTGTCGGACTGTTGTTCAATCATGTGGCATGTGCCATTCTGCGAACTTGGAAGTTATGGCATCGGTGGAACTCAGTGCATCAAAGGTAGCTGCATTACAAGGGGCATAGAAGAGTCAGCAGCAGTCTAGACTTCTCTCAACATGGCCGACAGCGCCATCGCTTACATATCAACGCTCCCAGCCTTCACTTCGACGCGTTGTATCTTTCACGCTGGTACCCGCTTGGCGTTTCTGCCGTCTTTTGTTTGTTTACCCGTTGTAAGACTTACCTGGAGTTCTTCAGCCCCTCTTCCCGCTCTGTTGAGCATTCGGCTGCAGTATTCTGTCTTTCTCTCTTATCTCCTTTTCTTGCCGGGTCTTCCGGCAGTGTTCATTACCTCTGCGGTGTGGTTCGGCTTCCCGTTCCGTTTCCAACGTTCCCTCGGCGGACGTCTATTCCCGGGTTTTCTCCTCCTTTTCTGTGCTCCTGCACACACTGCAGCCACTCTGGCGTTCACGTATCTGGCATACCTTTCCTTGTCTAATCTTTCCCTCATACATCCCGCTGCCCTTGGAGCTTCCCTGGACAACACTCCCAGCCTCTTATTATCCTCTTTGTGGATCCTTCTGGCAACATTGGAAACACCAAGGCAGCTGTCAGTCATCTAGCCACCGCAGGGTTTTTTGGTGCTAAGAAGCTTTTTCCCTGTATATTGAGGCAGGCATCGTGGGGGTCCCTTTGGGTCAGGAAGCTGTATCCTGCCAAGGTGGCCTCCGGCAGAGCCCGTCCTTACCTACATGACAGGAGGGTCAAGATCAAGAAGGATCCTGTGGAAAAGAAAGCAAGGAGGAAGCAAAGAACAGTTCCCCGGAAGATTCAGGTGAGGAGGGGTCTTGGGAAAGTACCTCGGATTCTACCAGACCAGTCACGACAGTATACAACACCCACAACCTTCAATGGCATCATTAGAGCAGTAGCAGGAATTAGTGGCAGCCATACAGGAATTGACTGCTCAGATGCAGAACATTCTGGCCGAAAATACAGCACTCAGACAGCAGGTGGCTGCTCGAGGAGAAGAGAGGGGAGAGCTATCTCCCATGCCACTGTCGTTTGGGAAATATGATGGCAATCCTAGAACCTGGAAATAATTTATGGATGCCTGCCGAGTCTACACATTTCGTGCTAAGTCATTCGAGTTAGACAAGGCGCGGGTGGGGTTCCTCATCTCAAATATGGTAGGGAATGCGCTGGCATGGCCACCCCACTGGTGACAAACAACGACCCGGCTTTGCAGAATTTTGATAAATTCACTCAACTTTTTCGGACCAGATTCGACCGTCCTGAAGTTCAATTTGCTGCCTACGAAGCAATCCTGGACGTTAAACAAGGAGGTTCAGATGTCCAATCCTATGTGACTAGGTTCCAGAAGCTTGCTGCAGATTCCGGCTGGCCTGACTCCGCCCAACAGACCATTTTTCGAAGGGGCCTCCACGAAGATATCAAGGACGAATTGGCCCGGGTTCCCAGACTAGGATCTTTTCAGGAACTAGTCACATTGACCCTTCAGATTGAGTATCGAATGAGTGTGTGGCAACAAGAAAGAAGACGACATAGAGGTCACTCTCCCTTACCTGACCTTCCTCACCTTTCAAAGGAATCGACTAAGACCGAAGGCACCTTGGAAGAACCGATGCAAATTGGCTCTGCACGGGGACCTCTCACATGAGAAGAAAGAAAGAGAAGGAAGGAATTAAGTCTGTGTATGTACTGCGGATCTTCAGGCCATTTACTCCGCAATTGTCCAGATGTGCCTCCTAGGAGAAAGGGAAACGCTACCCCCTCGGGTCAGTGCAGGGGTGACTTCGGGGGAGGCAGAAGACAACCTTGCAACCATACTCAATAAGGACCACCGAAGACTCCCAACTGATGGTGTTTTTCACTCCAGTTACAGTTCGCTCCTAGGAGAAGAGTGGAGGTTTTGCCAATGCTGGATAGTGGGGCCGCAGGAAACTTTGTTGATGTCACCTGGGTGAAAGAACAGGTCATTCCAGTCCTGAACAAGCATAGAGCAATACCTGTGGAGGGAGTGGACGGTTCTCCTCTTAAGTCCAGACCCATCGTCTTGGAAACCAAACCCATAACCATCCTGATGGGTACACAACAAGAGACAGTTATATTTGATGTGATCCGGGCCGCCCATTTCCCGGAAATCCTAGGGATCCCTTGGCTAAGGAGACATAACCCTCGGATAGACTGGATGCTAAATACCCTGAGTTTTGATTCCACCTATTGTCAAGAAAATTGCCTTCACCCACCGGCACAGGAAGAACAGTTGGGTCTGAACATTATACTTCCTTCCACAGGGGTGTCTAGCATTCCGGTGGATTACCAAGTCTTCGCAGAGGTATTTGAGGACAAAGTACCATGATTATTGCCTCCACACAGACCCGAAGATTGTGCAATAGAGCTGCAGCCAGGGGCAGTGGTGCCTTTCGGAAGAATGTTTTCCCTCTCCCTTCCAGCCTTCCAGAGAAGAAGGCTCTTAAACTATACCTGGAGGAAAACATGCAAAACGGACTCATACGTGAATCCCGATCCCCAAGAGGTGCTTCCTTATTCTTTAGTCTCAAGAAAAACACCTCAGAGTTACGTCCTTGCATAGATTATCGGGGCCTCAATAGTATCACTGTACGGGATCGTTACCTTATGCCATTAATCAGAGATATTTTAGAAGCAGTCCATGGTGCTACAGTCTTTACTAAGTTGGACCTTCGGGGGGCATATCACCTACTTAGAATTAAGCAGGGGGATGAGTGGAAGACTGTGTTCCGCACTCCTTTGGGCCTCTATGAGTATCGGTTGATGCCCTTCGGCCTAGTGAATGCTCCTGCTATTTTTCAGAGATACATGGACAAGATTTTTTCCGACCTGCTTTATTTGTCTGTGGTAGTGTATCTGGATGACATCTTGATATTTTCTCCATATCTCAAGACACACATTCACCAAGTGAAGGAAGTACTCAGACGCCTTCAGGAACACCAACTATATGTGAAACCTGAAAAGTGTCATATCCATGCAGAGTCAGTTACTTACCAAAGTATCTCCAAAGAAGGCATACGTATGGACCCCAAAAAGGTCAAAGCCATTTTACGATGGCCGGAGCCAAAGAGTGTTATGGAGATCCAACGATTTTTGGGATTGGCCAATTTTTATCGCCGCTTTATACCCAGTTTTCGAACATAGTTCTTCCCATCACAGCCTTACTAAAGAAGGGAATAAAATTTAATTTGGATTCAGCGGCCATCCAAGCCTTTCAGAAGCTTAAAGAATTGTTTACCTCAGCGCCCATTCTCATTCAACCAGATCAGTCTAAATCCTTTATTCTGGAGACGGATGCTTCTGATGGGGCTAGAGGAGCCATCCTCCTTCAGAAGTCGGTAGACAAATTGGAACATCCAGTTGCTTACTATTCAAGGTCCCTGACTTCCAGTGAGAGGAACTATTCAGTTCTGGAAAAGGAACTGTTAGCCATTAAAAAGGCATGTGAAGAATGGAGGCATCTACTACAGGGGTTGGTAGAGCCTTTCATAGTCAAAACAGATCAACCCAATTTACGGGTACTCAAACAGATGGAGTGTTCCAATTCCCGTCACGCCAGGTGGGCATATTATTTTTCTCAGTTCGATTTCCTGATCACAAACATCCCAGGCTCACAGAATTTTGTGGCGGATGCTCTTTCCAGGAGCTGGGAGACGGAAGATGACATACATGAGAGAAGGGAACCGCTCCTGGCAGACAAGAGGTTCGTAGCAGTTGTTTCAGGATTTTTACAGGCAGTCCAAGAAGGCTGGAGGATAGGAAGAATCCTGACTTGATACTCAAGGGAGGGTTGTTGTATCACCAGACAGTCTTATTTATTCCTACCCCGGATCTGCAAACACAAGTCTTATCTTTGTGTCCTGACACCCCTCTGGCAGGTCACAAGGGTTTGAAGAACACCCTGGAACTGGTCAAAAGACATTTCTGGTGGCCAACTTTGTTCCAGGATGTGCAACGATATGTGTCCACTTGTCTCATCTGTGCTACGGGGAAGACATTGTCTGGTAGACCATTGGGGCTATTACGACAACCACCTCTGCCCTCTCAACGTTGGGAACATGTCTCTACAGATTTTATAGTAGACCTTCTGGAATCTGAGGGAAATCGAGCCATAATGGTAACCGTCAACACTTTTAGTAAGCTGGCTCACTTTACTGCTCTTCCCGGTCTTCCCACTGCCCCTCAGATGGCTTCAGTCTTCCTCAAAGACTTAGTATGGCTACACAGATTACCCAAGACCATCCTCTCTGATAGGGGGTCACAATTTACTTCACAATTTTGGTCTACCATGTGCAAACAATTGGGCATTCAGGGAGCACTTTCCTCTGGATTCCATCCACTAAGTAATGGGCAAACAGAGACTAAATGCAACCCTTGAGCAGTACTTAAGAAGTCATCATTTGGTCATAAAGCTCTGGATGCTCCCATACTGAATATTTGGCCTTCTTATGGTAGGGAGTCATAAAGCTCTTTATGGCCTTTCTCTACCAAATTGGGTCTTTCACAAGACCTCTCTTCTGTTTGTCAGACTTTCTTTTCTGCTCCACTCGCCCTCTGATTAAGAGCTGCTGCTATTGGTGATCCACTCTCTGTCCTCTAGGCGTTCCCTACCTCTGTGAGACTGGGAATCACTTCCAGAATAAAGGGGTCTGGTCTCTTTTCCCCTGTGGGGCTCCAGGCTCTCAAGGTCATTTCCCTTGTACTCCCCTTTTCGCATAGGGAAGTACTCTTCCTCTTCATCCCTCCTTTCAGGTATGGTGGGGAATTCCCACCACCTCCCTGAATTTGTGGAGGTTTTTAAAATACTCTTTTGAGGCCTAGACTCTGGTTCTTCTCTGTAAAGCGGACCAGGTGGTCCCTTTGTAACTTCATTTTCTGTCAGTCCAAGCCCCTGATCTTTTCATTATATGTGCAGTGAGACATATGATTGTCTTTTGTGACAACCTGCTCACTTAATTTGTGTTGACTTGCTTTCAGGTTTTCAACACATTCTTGATGCTCCTCATGCAGTGCAGAAATGTGAACCTCTCGCTCTGCATTCTCTTGCTGTTGTGTCGCTAACTCATCTTTTAGCTGCTGAATAATATTTTCAAATTTTGACTCAAAAGTTTGGCTCTGTTGTGCTTTTTCTTCTAATTGTTCCAACTCTCCCTGGGCTTGATTCAAAAGTTCCGACTAGTTTTGCACATAGGAGCCCCCCTGGTCAGAAGTACCTGCTAGGGTATATTTGAATTCCCAGAGCCCACTGGTTCGGTCACCTTCCCTTCTACTGCGTAGAAATGAATATTCATCAGTATCTGATGAGGAATGGCCTTCTGGCTCTGTTCCTGAAAACTGGCAGGTATGAAGTTAGCTGCACCCTGTCCATATGAGGTGGTGAGTTGGCTTGAGGTCCCTGGTAGAGAGATAATCACTGTGTAGTTGGAGGGTGCCTTTTCATACCCTAACTGGTCAGGGTACCTCAAATCCTGTTCGTATTTGACAATTTCATTTTCCAACCTCTCACATTTGTTTTTCTCAGTCCCTATCTCTTGGTGATATGTAGAGGCCTGGGTTTTCAATTCTGACACCAGTGTTTGAGTGGCTTCTAGCACTTTATTTTGTGCCATTAATCGGTCTCTGAGTCCCTTGTTCTCCTCACAATGGGACTATTTTTCCTTCTGTGAGGCTTGTATTGTCTGCACATATTGACTAATCTACACCCCTTGTGCAATTCTGGCCTGTGTTGCCTGCTCTCTGTCAGCCTCTGTTTACCTCACATGTACCTTAATTTTTCATTTTCTCGCCTCATGTCAGTCAGTTCCTGAGAACATAACCCGTCCTTAACTGATGCACTTCCTGAAACAGGGTAGTTACTATTCCCTTGACACAATTTGCTATTTTCTTCCCTCAACTGCTCACTCTGCTGTTTCAAAGTGTTCAGATCTTGGTGCATTTGATCAAATTCACCCTGAGAATGAACATGCCTAATGACTAACTGGATATTTTCAGCTTTCAGTTGTTTCATCTGTGCTTGAAATGTGAAAATGTCCTCTAAGCAGGCTCTATTGTGCACAACCTGCTCACTTAATTTGTGTTGACTTGCGCTCAGGTTTTCAGCGCATTCTTGATACTTCTCTTGCAGTGCAGAAATGTGAACCTCTCGCTCTGCATTCGCTTGCCCTTGTGTCACTAACTCATCTTTTAGCTGCTGAATAATATTTTCAAATTTTGACTCTAAATTTTGGCTCTGTTGGGCTTTTTCTTCTAATTGTTCCAACTCTCTCTGGGCTTGATTCAAAAGTTCTGACTGGTTTTGCACAGAGGCTACACGCTATCCTGTTATCTTTCTTCCATGATGATCATATGGAAGTACATATATGCTGTGAGCTGAGCCATTTTAATGTTCTCATCTTTGCTGGTCTATGTCATATAAAAGATTGTCAGGGTCTGATGTAACAGCCCACTATCCTGCCATATATCAACATTTGCAGAGGTAACCTCCTGCATCATTCTAGCTTGCCAAATGTTATGTTCTTGTTCTACCCATTCACCTGTAATAAACAATTTGGATAGGTGGTGCTTCGTGGCCATATTGATTTCTACGGTGCTCATTTTGAAATGTGTTCTGCACCTGATATACTCTGTATGCAAGGGCAAACCTCTCAACCCTGTTCCTACTTAGTTTCCACTCATTATTGACAATTGCAAATCAACACTGTTTTAGCTATACACCACCCTGGAACCCAGGGTACAGGTCTGAATGGCACCTTCACAATGCTTGTTGTCTCACTGCACATATGTTGGAATTAAATATGTAGTCTGTCTGTGTCCTCAGTAAGAACTGCGTTCCTGTGCCACAAATAATCGAGATATGCGAGCCTGCAAACACTTTTGACAGGCCCACAACTAGGCACAAACTGGCTTACAGACAAATATGTCCACCTGGAAAAAAACAGAGCCGTCATGCCTATAATTAAGCATGAATAATGTCCACCGCCCGAAAAGGAAAAGTTAAAAGCGAACAAATAATTGGTTTCTATAAAAAAAAAACACACAGGATACATACATCAGGTGTCATAATATTGATTTTTTCATTGATTTTTTTCATTCGTTTTGAAACTAGCTAAATCAAGAACACACAGGGTCAAAACATTTGGGCTAGAGGCATGACTAAGTGTGACACACAGACTTGAGATAGTCACTAATCAACAAGCCATTTGTTGATATAGACGGGATCCGTGAAATGAGAAGCAGAGTACAGACATTTAGCCCAGTAACAGCAAGTATGCTCCGCCCAGGTTGCTGTAGCAACCAGAGGCGCAGAGCTGCAGGAGCCTATAATATTAGCCTTAGACATGACAAGCCCACCACTCCAGTACGCATGCGTATACACCCTGGAGACGGATTTGGGAGCATTTACAAGCGGCTGTAACACGAACAAAAAGTAAGTTTGCTAATTCCCTTAAACCCGCGGGTAGAGCGGTACGATTCGGCTAACGCTTACCCACGAGTAGCAGCAACCCATATATATATATATATTTTTTAAAAAACGTTGTTAAGGGGACGTTATGGTTAAGTTGCGCTACTAAAAGCCTGTGACACTCCCTAAAAAAAACTTTATAAATGTAACATTATGGTTCGAAGTGAAACTGAAAAACCCCAGAAATTCGCCATTTATGGTAGGCTAAGCAACCATAACTGCCCGCACCGCTGTGCACTGCTAACACTAACACCCAGGACATCAAAGATGACATCACAAATGACCATGTAGAATGAAATGGATTATACCATAACAAAAAAAACTATGCCTCCAACGTAATTACCTCACAGAAACTCTGCAGCCAGGACCGACAGTAGACACACGCACTACAACGAAGACAAATTACAGCAAAATAGTAAGTGAACCCCATTTTTCTTATATGTGTGTACTTTTTTTTGGTATGAGGGGCTGAAAAAATAATTTCTTTCTGTTTTGACACAGAAATGTGCAGTACTTTGGAGTGGCTGGAGGAGAATTTTCCGCATGGGGAAATGTCAGAAGATAGCGATAATAATGGTACACATTGCTCTGCTTAAGCAAAATAATGGTCAGTATTTTATGGGCATTTAACATATATATATATTTATTTTTAACAGACCAGGAAAAAAAAGAAGAAAGGCCAACAAACGACACGGAGGAAGACAGGCTGAAAAGGATAGAACTGAAAATGGACACACTAAATGACAATTTTAACAGTTTAAGGCAATTTGTGGAGGAATTTGTGAGAGGAAAAATACGTTGTCACTGTCCCACCTGTACCTGCCCCCCTTCTCCATTTCCTAGTGAACCATCTCCAAACCTTCAAGAAGAAAATAGACGTTTTGATGAAACATCCATCCCTTCTTCCCCTTACAAATCATCTCCTCACAATCAGCCCGTGTTGAACCCTAATTCCCCTATATTCGTGTCAGTATCTGCTTCCCCCTGTATTTCTGTTGATTGAAGTGTGTTTGTGTTTTTAGAAAGTTTTTGTATATTTGTTGTAGTCGAAGGGTTTGAGGAAAACATTTTTTTTAAAAAAGACTTAAAATGTTTGCGAACAGCGCGCCTGTTCGAGCTAGCCGCAAGCAATAGAATGTGGATGTTCTAACGGCAATACACCTACCCGTATCAATGCCAACCAAGATGGAATTGATCTTAGAATGCACCATCTGTGCAAGTTGTGCGTAAATGAACAGAATGGGGCGTCCCAAGGACATTATACCTCTCTGTACCGCTCACAAACGAGATAAAACATGTTCCTAAGACACAACAGGTCTGTAAATGAGCAAAATGGGAGTGTCCTAAGGACACTATACCTGTCCGTATCGTCCGCATCCAAGATGGAACCATCCGTAGAACAGGCGCGGTGGCCGGCATGTTCATAGTCAAACAAAATGGAGGTGTCCTAAGTACACTGCACCTGTCCGTACAGTCAGCAGATCATGTACGCACATGCGCAGTACACCCATAAGTACTGCGAACATTGCGCCTGTCCCTAACTGTACGTCTCACTTGTGTCACACTTTTAATTAGTTTCAGGACCCGAACACTGTCCGTAGAACACTGGCACTCATTTCGCACGTTTGTTAGTCTGCTTTTGCTGTCCAGCGGGCACACATTTCCCTCGCGGATGTGTCCAGGACGTCATCATGTGACCGCACCCACGCTGAGCGTGTGGACTAATTTGCACAGTTTTTCTGCTTCCGGAACATTGCAAAAGAACTTATACATACATGGTAAATTATTTTACAGTATAAAATCAACATTTCACATGTCCCATACAATAGCTCTACCTGTGAACGTGTCTTTTAGAATTATTGCAGCGCTTTTTAGTGATCTTTATGGTCACGAGGCGCACCCATCCACCACTATAAATGGCCACACCCCCGAGCTCATCTTCATTGTGCTTCTGGCTATAGCAGTTTGAGTTGTGCTGCCTTTACTGCTGTAGCGACCATTAGGCAACTAATCCTTATGGCATCCATGGCTACTGTTGCTACATTAGCCTCAGCACCACCCACAAACCCTCCACCGCCCCCACCTCCCCAAGGGCCTGCAGAGGGATATACGGGTGAGGATGTAGAGATCGAGGAAGAAGAGGAAGAAGAGAATGGGGTGGAGGAACTCTGCACTACAAACACTCGCCGGGAGTCGTGGGTGTGGCGGTAGTTTTCCGTTTTAGGGAACGTACCGAAAGCACGTGCAAACCTGGTCAGGTGTAACCAGTGCCAGTTGGTGCTCAGTCGCGGGAGACCTGGTGCGTACAGCTTTGGTACGACAACCATGAAGCGACACCTAACGTCGTTCCAGAGTGCAGACATTCGCAAGGTGGTGCCATGCGAAGAACGTAGTAGATTAAGTTCCTCTACAGCATCCTCCGTGTCCGATCCTGTCACCACAAGAGACACTCCTGTGGGGGAGCGCATCCCTCCAGGTGCCTCACAAGCCATTTGCGATGCTGTTGACCCTTACCTTTCGAAGGTCACAATAATGTGTGTGTACGGTGATGCAGTACTCTGCAGGGGGGAGAGTTTTCGAAGTGCTTTTGAGGCTATGGTCACGGAGCACCAGAAGAACTGCTCCCTACCTAAGTAAAGCCCACCCTATATCTTTTTCTCTCCATATGCCCCTTCTTATGCCTGTGTTTGGTGGGCCTTCCTTACCCTGTCGTGTCATAAAAAGCAGTAAACTTGAAAATAACAAAAAATTACAAAAAAGGCTCTTTTCAGAGCCGCCTTTCTCAGTTTAACAATAGAACTATCAAGTGACCGTTGTAGGCCTCAGCGCATTTTTGGAAAAGTCCGCGGACCGTCATAGGACACACAAAAATGGAGGGTGCAAGCGTAGCAAAGCCAATGGACTTTTCGCTGGGAATAATTGGTGGCTCTGAAAAGAGCCTTTTGGTGGTGGTGTGTGTGCTTCAAAAAATGTAGGTTGGAAAAAATGGATTGCCAAATAGGTGACTATGATTCCAAAAAAAGTTGCAATGCATTTTGTACATTGCGAAGAAAAATCTGATTTCCAGCGTATGTGAGATGGACTCCATCTCTGCGAAAAATGAAAGAGCTGCGAAACAAAATGTTTTCATTGTGGAATGAGGACATGCCACCATCTCTTAGAAAGGCACAAACAGCCTTATTCACATTGCGTCTCGCTTTCTCCATTTGTGGACCAAATGCAGAAGAAAGCAGCCATATTTATCTTCGTGCAATACGGGAAAAAACTATTTGACAATTTGGAAACATGTCCATGACCTTCGCAAGTCCTTCCTTCATTGCAAATTGCAAAGAAATTCCAGAGACGTGGCCTAAACGGTTTCCTCCGCAATGAATGATAAGTATATCAGGATGACGCTCTGTCTGTAAAGTTGCACAAAGAGGTACCAAGTCCAGCCACCTCATTCCACGCACGCCATGCCAGTGCACTTCCACATGAGGAAATCCAAGATCTGCACATAGACCGCAACTTTCTGCATGCACCTTCAACCAATGTATCCATGAGTCTCCCAAGATCCAGAATTTTCGAGCACACAAAGCCATGGCTGTCTGGTCTCCTGTCAGGGAAAAGATGTTCTCACTAAATTTCTCCATACAGAACACACCCACTGAACTTTACTGACCAATCCCTACCTTCGCACATTCTCATTTACATGCGTCTCCACCCCAGAATCCCCGTTGGTAATACGCGCCGCCTGCAAACTACCGCCATGTTCGTGGACACTTACAGGATCAGAGCGTGACGACTGTACATTTAAATATTATTCCCCTTTTCCCCTTTAAGGTGGGCTCTGAAAAGAGACGTTTTTTTTTCTTTTTTGGGCAGATGCCGTACAGGCACCTGTTATTTTGTTTTTTGAAAATATTTTTTGCTCTTACTTTACTCCTACAACCATTGCAGAACCTTCTCCAAAGCAACCCTCACATTCCAAAAGAACATGGCATTTCCCAAAGAAGATAACGCAACACCATCTACTTCAAAATAAGCCGCATTACTGGGAACAATGTTCTCATGGCTGCAAAAAAACATACCAGCGCGTAACATAAAAGGACGCATGCCGTGATTGAGGTAACACCTCCCAATATTTTTATCAGGACAGAAAACAGAACTGTTGTCCCATTTTCCTCTAGGGAGTAACCCAGAAAAAAATAATTTCGCAGTTGGAAAGATGTTCATTACTGCTTGAACCAACTGTTCCAAATTTTCCAACAGAGTACGTGAACTCACGTAGCCCAAATGGCAAGCACCGTCGTGCAAAACTACCACATGAGGAGTGGTCAACGTAGGCATCTTGGTGCAAACTTGGAGAATTGCTGCAACATTGCGATCAGTCGCAGTGCTCCACACCCCCTCCACTCCTCTCGCATCGAAATGGTGTGCCACATGCCTACTTTCGGCATAGTGATGTAAACCATGGACAAAAATATCTCCAAGGACCAAAACCCTGACCCTCTGCACCTCTGCCATCTTCAGTTTACGCATTGTCTTTCGACACAAAAGAGCAATGTGAACATCTGATTGGCTGATGCCTACAGTCCCCTTTCCATGCTAGATTTGCTGTAGAAACCCGTATGTGACGCGTCATAACCGCGGACAAGCGCTGTCTACGTGCGGCACGTAACTCTTAGCCAGTCCTTCTACTCTTTCCACATCACTCACGAATCCATTCCCTCACTGGACACAGCTACGCAGTCACACAACCATCCGCCAATCACATTCAACATCCCTACATCTAACTCCGTCATCAAAATTTCACACTTCAAATGTATTATTGATCACTCTGAATGCAAGTCGCATATCATTGCAAAGCACCTACTTCAAAAACTACTGTGCAAGTGTCGCAGATTTATACGTACAGCTCCATGCATGCGCACATGCATGCATATAAAATACAAGTATGCATATTTTAATCAGAGAAAAGGTTACAACCCTTATGATTTCATTTAAACAAATTAATGCCACTAAATCAGCATAGCCAATACATACCAACGCTCCCCCTTTAAGTGCAAGATGTCTGATTTTTCATTGACAAACCGCACTACTTCTTACTGTCTCCCGCATAACCTATACATACGTTACAACCCTCCCTATTTAGCGACAAACTCTATTTTCCATTAGAAAATGGCACAATTTTTTATTGTGTACCGCCTACATAAATACTACTTCCAATGCGATCGTATGAGAAAAATAAACGCTCCCGATTGCTGTGGTGACATCTTCCTCTGAGGGTCTCCCGATTTTTCGAAATCGTGCTTATAATATGAAAGTACAGACATTTTTCCCATCTACTATAATGACCTATCACTTCCAAACCTCTCTGCTATAGATAACACAGCTTAAAAGGAACCAGGCATTTTCATAACCTAAAAATTGTACTCATTTCTGAAGCATGTGCAACTAACATACTGCAAGTAACATACAAAGGCAGCACATAGTGAAGTGAAATACACACATTCACTGTGTTGAAATATCAAAGTAGAATACTCTGACGAAAGATACAAAATTAACGTATACAGTAATTTCACTGCTTTAAACACACAAAGTTACTAACTTCTTCTTTTTACAATCGCAGTGAAGACTACTCTCCTGAAAATCAACAGCATCTACATTGCAAACGACATATCCAAAGAAACCTGGTCATTCTGCAAAAAAAGTACAGTACAACCTTTATATTCTAACTATTCCTCAAACCGACTGTGTGGGTTATGCATTTAATTTGCTCACCAAAGCAAACATTGATTTCTGAACCATTCTACCCACAAATACCCATTTATTAAACAAAGAATAATAGGTAGAATGGCTCACAAATCCCTGTGTGATTGCAACTCAAATAACATACATAAGCCTTAGAATGTTAGTACTAGAATACAAATAGCTGCTTCAATTTTATGCCATTACGTTTACTGTTAATGCGTATGCTCACCACTAGCCCACTTTGTACTCTCATCTGAAGCACATTGTAGTAGTATACAAACAGAAAACTAGCCTTCCCAAATCATTGTAAGAGGCCAATGCACATTCACACACCACCACAAAGAACTTCCCCATCAAACTCATGCACGCATGCACACAGCAGACATACATTGAACAACAGACCAAACCATGCCTTCTTTTTTTTCAACAGACCCCAAAGAATGCCTACCAAAAAGCAAGTCTGTAGAAAGGAATGCAGAAGTAGAGCAAATAAATATAAGTGTCCAACCTAAGCATCCATCTGTAGCAGTGTTTGTAGAGAATGTTGGAACAAAACAGCTAATACAGTCGTTTAGCAAAACAAGGGAAGCTTCAACTACCGAAACATTACCTCCCCCAACAAAATGTGGCACGAAACACAAAAATCTTCACAAAAAATCGGCTGCCAGTACTGCTAACAATGCTCCTATTAATCCTGATATAGTAACAAGAACCTATAGTAAAAAAAGTATTTTAGCAAAAATGTTTCACCACAGAGTCCTTCAGAATCTAATAAGAAGAGGACCGAAATCATCCTCAATTCTTAAAACCTACCGTAGAAAATTAATCCTACAAGCTCTCGCGGACAGTGCAATACTTCTCAAAAGGAAGTTGTTTATATTAGTGTTAAATAGGCTGAAACCACTAACAAAACTAAGTACCAAACTACAAAAGAAACTTATCAATAAACGGAATGTGAACAAAAATAACTTCTTACATATTTGTGGAGGTGAATGGAGTCACACAACAACCACAGAACTATATTTTAATGAAGAAGCATACAAAGAAATCAAACAAACACAATTGCCATCCATAGCAGTGGACAAGGGTATGAAAAAATCAATAGCATCATGGAACAAGAAACACTGCTTAGAAAAGTATCCCCTGAAAACCTCTCGATTCGACTGAACCAGACGGTCCAGTATACAAATGGCCGTGCACGTCAATGTGTGCCATTCCTAACAAATCTTTCAAATCTTTACGTCGGTTCCTCAATCAGTATGTGAAAGGCAAAGACAAAATTAAAATGAAAGTGCTGCAAAATATGGATATCTGTCCTTTGCGCAAATACTCAGGACTACAAGGACATTCATTAGCCTGCATTTCTGTACCTATTTGCAAAAGCACCTTCCATGATATCAAAAGGATATGAATACATCATCCTAATGTAAGAAATCTAGTGTATAAAATATACTATGCTAAAAGTCCAGCTTTAGAATTAGCCAATTGAAATAACACTCTTCTGCATGGTACATCCAAATATCTACAAGAAGAAATGGACCGTATCCAGAGAAAATATTTTGGAAGTGAAAGCCACTTACAAAATGCAATAGTTGTAGAACAGACTAGCAACAATTCTGCACATAGCAACCTTCTATTACAAACATACAAAAAAGAAATACTAACATTTAAAAGTGCATCGGCTGAAATACCAAACCATGCGTGTGTGTGTTGCCGCAGAACGTTTTAAAAAAGGAATACCAAAAATATAAACATAGCATACAAAATAGAAGACAATGAAGATTCCAAATGTTTTGAATTAGCTCTGTACCTTTTAGCCGAAAACAAATATCAACTAAGTGAACCCCTAATATGTTGCAGTTACTGCACTACAAAACTAGACAACAACCAATCTCCTTCACGTGCTATCACAAATAATTTGGAATTGTTCCCACTACCAAAAATCCTGCAACAACTCAATTTATATGAGAGCATCATAATTCAAACAGTTCACCCATTTCAAGCAATTATACGCCTTCACCCAAAAACAGCAAAAGGACCTCCCTCTGAATTGGTGAAAGGCATTCGTGGCAAAGTAGTTTATTTGCCATTAGCTCTAACAGAAAATGGACACACTCTAGGAGTCCAACGTTCAGTAGAGCATTCTTTAATTGTTTTGGTAAATGGTGTACCAACAAAAGACAAAGTATTTGGCAACAACTGGTGGATTTACATAAAGTTAGACAAGCATTGCAATATCTAAAAGAAAATAACGAATACTACAAGGAAATAAATATTGAAGAAAGCTTAAGGGAAACAACTGAAAGAATTGAAGAGTCATCAGAAACTGGACAATTTGAACTTCTGGATCCTGCTGCAGTATCCACTCTTTTGGACCAGTACACAATTCATCCATTGCATTCCAATGAAAGCATAGATGATGCACTAGAAACTTTCCAAATGCGACAAACCAAAGGTTCACCAATGAGCATATGGGAAAAAAGTATAGAAGCACATGCTTTTCCACTGCTATTTCCTTCTGGCAAGGTGGAAGATACGATGATAGACCCACTCAGATTACAGCATCAGAATAGCGCTCATTATGAATGTATTCGCAAGATCCCAGGTTTAGACAAAATGTGGAATACATATTCCACCTACTCTTTGAAAGTGAACTAGCAACCCTATGTTATGGAGTTGCACACATTTTGAAATCTGGAACCCACTTTCAAAATATGTCAGCTACGCAATTAATACAAAAAATACAAGAAAAGATGAGGTTTTACAATCAAGTAGAAGAAATTTGTTTGCAAACATGCATGGTACAAAAGAATACTGGTTCCGACGGCACTGAGACGTACGTTGTATGATCAGAAACCTTGGACCACCGACTTGGTTTGTTACACTAAGTTGTGAGCAATATACATGGGAAGATTTACATGAGTTCCTACGCATATCAAACAGCAACAAAATCAACATACATTTATTAACACCTGGAGAACATTGCTCGCTAGATCCAGTTAACGTGTCAAGATATTTCCATCATCGTTTCATTGCTATGCTACACTTTATTTGCAATAAAACTGTTCCTCGCCTCGGAGAAGTGCAACACTTCTTTTAGAGAAAAGAATACCAAGCGAGAGCAGAACCACATATTCACATGCTTTTATGAATCAAAGATGCACCTAAATTTGGTCACGACACTGATGCCACTGTTTTGCAGTTCATCCAAAAATATGTCACTTGTGAAATCCCTTCACAACGGACACATAGTGACCTGCATGGGCAGATTTTACAATTTCAAAGACACAAATGTGGTAAATATTGTCGTCGCAAATACAAAAACAAAGGGAAATACTATGCCAAATGACATTTTTTTTTCCTAGACCAGTTACAGAAACAGGTGAAGTGAACAACTTCATGTCTTCAGTTCGACATAGTGTCAAAGGTAAATCACCTAAGAACACATATTACATAAAAAGAACAGAAGAATCAAAATGTATTAAAGATTACAATGCAATCATTGCCCTCTTATGGAATGCAAACATAGATGTGCAGTACATTGCAGACAATTCCACTGCTGTTGCACGAGATGTTACAGCCTACTTAACAAAAGCACAAAAAACAAAGCTTAAAGACCTCTGGGATGACTTATCATCAGACAAAACACTATCTCAGAAATTGTACAGCCTAGGCATAAAAATGCTCTATCATAGAGAATGTGGTGCCTATGAAGCGGCAGATTGTTTAACCGGTACTGCTTTGTACGGAAAATCAGACAACATAGTATGGCTAAGTCTTGGTCCTGCTAAATCTAGAAAAAGAGTTCTGAAATCATATGAGGACATAGAAACAATTGCCAGAAATGATCCCAAGAGCCAAGACATTTAAAAAAAACAATTTACTGGACACATACTATTCAAACAGGAGTAGCACTTTGGAAAGCATGTGTCTATACCACATAGCTCAAAACATTGCACATAAAAATAATACAAAACCCGATGAAAGCAAAGGCAGATATAGAATCACAGATTGTGAAGGCAGCTTAGTGAAACTTAGCAAACGAAGTTTAATTAATCATGTCAAATTGTCATTAAAAACTCCTCAACAGAAAGAACTATATTACATGTCTGCTACAACTTTTTAAACCATGGAGAAAAGAGGAAGAGATACTAGATAACTATGACTGCTATGAAGATGCTTTCAAAGCAAATGAAAGCGCTATCACCGATGTGAACTTTACGCAGTACAAAACAATATTGCACAATGAACAGCAACACGAAGAAGAACTTCAGGGCCAACTAGATAAGGACTCTTCCGACAGTAGTCAACCTTCTGTAACAGGAAGCCAAGAACCACTAGGACAGCCATTAATAGCAAATGAGGCAGAATTAGCTATGACAGACGTGGAAAATACCATGTGTCACTATCAAGAAAATATGGAAGACTTAACTGTACAACAAGCAAAACTTAAGAAAGATCAGTGCACCATTTTTGAAAACGTAACAAAACAAATTGCACATGGTGTACAACACGAATATAAAGAATGCACCTGCCAAAATTACAAACCAATACTGCTGTACGTCAGTGGTGAAGCTGGGTCTGGAAAAACATTCTTTTATCAAAATCAGCAAATTCCTTCAGCAATTGACAAATAACAAACTGTCCTCTGTTGTAACTGCCCCCACAGATTTAGCTGCCTACAACATAGGAGGTGTCACTTTACACCGATTACTACTTCTTCCAGTAGAACACCAAAACAAATTAGACTATTACAAATTTTCTGCAGAAGCTGCAATGGAACTACGCAGAGTATTAAAGCAAATGAAAATGCTACTAATAGGTGAAGTGAGCATGGTCTCCAACCTAATGTTGGCTTTGATTCACCTCAGATTGCAAGAAGTACTTAAAACAAACTACGAAGAACTCTTTGCAGGGAAACACATTATCGTTTTCGGAGATCTTCTAAAATTGACACCAGTGAAGGGTGAACTTATTTTTAAAACCTTAGGACACAAACTCTGCCGTAAAACTGTTGGCAACATTTCCAATACAGAGAATTAAAAAAAAAACATGTGGCAATCTGCAGATCTCACTTATGCCAACATCTTAAAAAGTATTAGTTGGTGTACTATCTCAAGAAGCACAAGCAATATTGAAAAACCGGCACGTTCATGCACTTTATGGCGATAATGCATGTGCTACTGATTTTATGGAACAATTAGCGCACAAAAATGTCAATTGTATGGCCTTAATGCCAACTCTTGCAAGCTGTTTGAAATTCCATGAAACAATGTTAAATAAAGAAATGCAACCAGTAATGGAAATCTGCGCCACAGACAAACTAGACGTACATGGTATGACACTACCCATGTGTGAGGAAGCCACAACAAAAATAAATAGCTTAGAAAATTCAATCTCCAACTCAGCTGGGTTGGAAAAAATATTAATACTATCCTTAAATTGTAGAGTAATGCTTAAACGTAACCTTAACGTGGAGCAAGGGCTAGTTAATAGGGCACTGGGTACAGTTGTTGGCTTTCAATCATACCCACTTGACAACAACATTCAGTTTGTCAATATTTGCTTTGACAAACTTTCAGAAGTGAAAAGGATAGGGCGCTCAACTGCTCGATTCCTTCTGTTCAAAGACATGTATGTACGTAGAGAACAATTTTCTCTAACTCTTGCATATGCAGTCACCATTCATAAATCCCAACGTCAAAGCATTGATAGATAGTCTTTAAAGAAGGCATGAGCTACGTAGCACTATCACGCTTACGTACACTTGATAGTCTATTTCTAATCAACTTTAATGCAAGTAAAGTGAACGCAGATATTCCTTGTATTTTAGAATACAATAGACTACGTTCACTGTACACCCCCCATCTGAAACAATATCCTGTTCCAGAAAAAGTAAAACGTGGTAAAAGAAAAATAATTGAAAGAGAAATGCAACAGAATCTGACATCAAATCCTTCAAAGAAAACAAAAGAAGGTAAAGGTTCATCAATTACCACAAGCAAAGAAGAACCTATTAGGGAAAGTAAACCAGGTTCTTCTTCAAATAAGGAAGAGAAACTCAGAAAAAAGCACTCAGAAACAGAACTAGCTGGTCCATTCAAATTTTCAAATGAAACTGGTGTAAGTTGCTATGCAAATGTAGCAATGAATATTCTATTTCAATTATCACCAATTGTTAACAATATTTACTTAGACAGTACAGACAAATTCTGTTTGCAAATGTTAGTCCTTCATAGAGACCCAACAAACAATCCTGAGAACACGTACAGTGTTCACGCAATAAGACAAGAATTTGGACTACTGTGCTGGAATTGTGAGATTCACTATAAACTCACAAGAAGATCCACAAGAATTTCTAATGTACTTACTACAGGTTCTGGAAAACAAAAGCATACCTATAAATGAAATCTTCCAGATTTCATACATGTGGAAACATACATGCACTCTCTGTAGCAATGTGATGCAGGAACAAATCCCAAATCAGCGATTTGTGTATGTACCCACACCTAATTGTGAATCCATTCAATTTCAGCAACTTGTACAGACTGCAAACCATGGCAGATTATGTACTATGTGCAATTCAGACAATTGCTCCACCTTACTGATACCAACACATAGATAGTACATAATACTTATGCTGCTACGTTATAATGCAGATGGTACCAAAAACAACTACAAGCTGACTGGATCACACACGGTCAAGTGTCACTTGGAAAGAAAACCTTTACAACAGTAGGTATAATCTACCATGCAGGAGCTACAACCAATGCATGTCACTACACTGCATACATTAAAAAGAAATGTGGATGGGTGGAATGTAATGATAGCACCATTACTCTAAAGCAGAGATTGCCAGCTAATCTTACAATGCATATTTAATCTTCTTAAAGCCAGAATTTAATAACTAATGTGTACTTCAACATTACCAAAAAATGAAGTGAAAGACTGCAAACAGTTAGAATATGCCAACGGGTATCTAACTGTCCAAGAATGTATAACAATGACACAGATAAATGAATACCACAGAACCGTAACAACAAATACACAGTTAGAATACGCCATCTAACTGTTGTTAAAAATCGGCAACAAGGCAACAAACATAACATTAATCAGAAAGAACAAGGAAACACTCAAAGAAAGCAAAGAAATAGTTTGTAGCATAGCAAATAAAGTTTTTTTTTTCTGACAAGGATTTTTTTCCCCCAGACCCAAGGACTACAAAAACAAACACAGAAACTGAGCACAATGGACACTGGTTTGTAAATTAAATAGGAGGATAAAAAAATGTGCTAAACTGTCTATTATACAATGTAATAAGTCTTCATAAAATGCAAACACTAACATGCTTTTTTCTTTTATCACAGAAATAAAAAAAGGCTAGTTCCGCCAAGTACTACAGTCATGTAAGACATGTATGGATTCTTAACAAATTAAACAGTAAGTATAATTACAGTCATTCCATACATATGCAAATCTACACGGCTAATCTATGGCAGTAATATGGTGCAGTGGCTGTAGGCTGGGCGTAGCATCTTTGATGTGTAACCTACACCCTATGGCCAAGCAAGCAAGACTATAGGTCCTACCCACAATCATCGCTCCATATCAAAACCATGGTGCTTCTATTTTGATTACTTCTAAGTTTAGTTTTGGGTGCATGGTCTGCAGCCATGCAGCCAAGACACTAGAACGTGCACACAACCACTGCACCACACCACGCCCATGTTCACTTATAACCTCACAGCTTATGACTTCCGTCTTGGGTGCATGACCTTTGGCCATGCAACCAAGACTCTGGGTCCTGGCCAGAACCACCAAAGCATATTGCAACCATTGTGGCTTCTAATTTCACTACGTATAAAGTTGGTTTTGGGAGCATGGCCTTCGGCCATGCTCCCAAAACGCTAGGCCCTCCCCACAACCACCTGAATGATATTTCATAATACAAGTGTACCTATAGCTGTGATATGCTGCGGTATTTGTGGCCACAGGCTACAGACTTGGGTGTAAGGCCATAGATTTTTCAATGTATGGGTATGCAGTATATACAATCCATAGTGGGTTACAACTGCAGTGCTTATAACTTTGTTCTTGTGTCATATGCACCAAAGACTCTACGTCCTGGCCACAACTTCCACACCATATCATACCCATTGTGGCTTGTAACAACACTATGTATAAATGTGCTGTTGGGTGCATGGCCTTTGGCCATGCACCCTTGAATGCAGGCCCTCCCCACAGCCACCTGAGTGATGTTCAATACTACGGGTGTATCTATAGCTGTGATATGCTGCAGTGGTTGTGGCCAGGTCCTAAAGTCTTAGGTGTATATCCATACAAATTTCAATGTATGGGCGTGAAGTGGCTTATAGCTCCAGTGCTTATAACTTAGTTCTTGGGTGCACTCCCCACAACCATCTGATTGATAACGAATACTACAGGTTTACCCATTGCTGTGACATGCTGTGGTGGTTCTGGCCAGGGCCTAGAGTCTTGGAAGTATGGCCTACGGCCTATGGCCATGCACCCAAGACTCTAGGCCCCGGCCACAACCACAACAGCATTTTAAACCCATGGTTGCTTATAAATCAGCACAACCATACAACGAAACATTGGAACTGTAGCATGTACTCAATTTGTAGCCAAAGTCTAGGCCCTGCCCACACCTACCAGATGCATAGTTTATTGTATTGGTGTGATGTGTGAATATGATGTGCTGCAGTGGTTGTGGGCAGTGTGTACATACTTGGGTGTAAGGCATACAGCCTGCAGCCATGCACCCAAAACTCTACATCCTGCCCACAACCACCGCACTATGTAAAATCCATGTTGGCTTATAACTGTAGAGTTGACAAGTTTGTTCTCGGGTGCATGGCCGTCGGCCATGCACCGAAGACTGCAGGCCCTCCCTACAACCACCTGAGTGATGTGCGGTAGTACGGGTGTATGGATAGGTGTGGTATGCTTCAGTGGTTCTGGCCAGAGGCTAGACGACTAGCTATATGTCCATAGATATTACAATGTATGGGTGTGCAGTGGCTTATACCTCCAGTGCTTACAACTTTGTTCTTGGGTGCATGGCCTTCGGCGGGCATAGAGAATACATCATTAACACCTACCGCCTCAACAAATAAAGTTTTTCAACCATCTCTTACTGTGTGAACCTCCCCAAGCACTATGACTCAGCAAAATAGTTTTCGAAATAGCATGTTGCTGCTGGTTGCCGCTGCGCTGTCGGCGGATTGAAGATGTCGGGCGGCATCCAAGCAATCTGAAGCAGAACACTTCTCACTGCAGCCAATTGGTAGAGACGTCGCGTGTCTGTGGTCATGACGCCAGCCCCTTAGCCAATCGGTATCTTGTCCGCGGAGCGAACAGGGAAGTGTGACCGCAGAGCGGACATACATATCACACATTTGTTTAGACCTACTTGTTGGTCATTTTAAATAAAAGTACTGCACGGATTGTCACCAAATTTACAAAAGCACGCTTTCGGTACCAAGCCCCTGCCGCAAATTTGGTGAAAATCCATCCAGCAGTTTGGCCTGTAGCTGTGCGCAAAGTTTTTCCCCCCATTCAGTCTATGGGAAAAAAAGACGTTTTGGGACCCCCCTATAACTTTTCCCCCCCCCTAGACGATTCCCCACCAAACTTTACACATAAATTCAGAGTGACCCATATACTTTTTTTTGCAAAGTTTGGTGGGGATTCGTCCAGGGGGAGCGGTGTTATAGGCCGCCCAAAAAGTGCTCTTCCTATGGAAACAGCAACTTAACCATAACTACATGGCCACACATATGTATATATTTATGTAAATATTTATACACACTAGAATCGAGTGACGACTGACAATAGGTGCTGTGCTTGTTACGTTTACGATATGTTCTGTCATAAGATTAGAGCACAACACAGACAGAGTCACTCTATATGTTATACACATATTGCCTTTTCTCTCAAAACTAAATAATGAGGCTGGAAACAGTACACCTGCGCCGATATGCCAAATTAGCTCACAGCACGGCAACCGTGGCACACATGTGTAAGTAACACATGGGCTACCAGTAATTCTTTGTATGTCCAGTATGGACAAACACAGTGCTCCAAACCCAGGGGCATGCTGCTGTAGATACCACATGGGCACACCCTAAGATATGATGCCTAAGCACTAAATACTTAAAATATAATTTGGGTCTGGCTGCCATAGCTAAACTGGCTCCTTTTCCTTCGAGAGGAGTGCTGACAACACCAGCAGACCATGGAGATTCCTGAGTGAACACACCTATCAGAAATAAAGGTATGAACAACTTGTATGATCAACCATACAACGATACTGAGATTGTTTCCTTAGAAAGAGAAAACATTATCTCTTTGTTTCTTTTTATACAGTGATGAGAAACCTGTAAAACACCGGCCACCGCTGTACTAATGACAGTTTTACTTAAGAAAATAGGCCAACACACCAACAATGTCCGTCAGGTATGGGAAACACCTAGCACACAAGGTTCTAATGTATGGATCTAGTCAGGTACATGACTCCTCAACATCATCCATTTTTATTGTTCTTTTAGAAATAGACCCAGTGTGGTCCTGATATTTATTGCTACGCCGGAACCAGACAGTGCAAACTTTAGTCTACCAGTCCTGAGGAAAGCATGAGAGAAGCAATTCACATGAAAGCTCTGTAATCACTGTATAGAAATCGCTAATGCTGGAAACACCAATAGTGTCGATTTATAAAAGTGTATTGAAATAAAACAACACACTAAGTCACTGTATACTAACCTCACAAAATTGACCTTTGGATTAACCTACATGATATCCATATGAGTTAAAAATATTGAAACTGTAGGCCTTTTTTGTAATTTTGCAAATTCTATGTGTTTTTTAAACTGCATCAGATGATGAATAAATTGTTGTTTTTTACCAATATGAGTTAATGATCTGCTATATAAAGACAGACTAATGAACACGTCTGTCACATTGTGGTGCATTACACATGCCTAACAGTGTGAAAGGGAGGGGTATCCTGTATCTCACATATATATATGCTCTAATAGTGTTGTCCCTCATGAGACAGGCCCCCCGAGAACAAAAGAGGGCTCCTAACCCCATAATTTATTCAAAAATCTTCACAACACGACACAACTTTCCATCCAATGCAATTACACCCAAATGAATAGTCTGCTGTTCCTGCACTGCCTCAAGAGAAGATGCTCCATCAATCCCCGACACAAGCCCCCAGCTTTGTCATAGTCTCTTATGCTGTCATCCTCAACTCGGGGAGTTCCTTTCCCCCAAAGCACTTTTGATTTCAGGTTTACACTTTGATGATGCCTCCAACCCGTCTCGCACCCAACCCCAACAAATACCATTTCAGCAATGGACTAGGAACCAGGCCGTGTACAGTACAAATATTTATTTATTTATTTAAGATTTGACAAAATGCTAACTGCCAATAACTGCCACCAATGCTGTGGCAACACCCAATATCACAACAATAACTCTATTATTCAAACAACACAGATGACATTTTTAAACCTGCAATAACAACTTACAACAGATTTAATTTCAATTTAACTAATAGAAAACATTCACAATGCAATACAAGATCCACAGAAATAACCTCATTTGAAACCCTACTTTTCTCCCAGCAACCCCCAACCTCCATGCCTCAATTAAATATGACCCCTTTAATTTAAGGGTAGGGAGCCGGGAGTGAGAGCACAATGGGAAAATCGTTTTGGCTACTTATTTAAAAAGGCGCTGTTTGGGAAGGGAATTCAATGGAGAAAAATTGTTTTGGGCTTGTGACTAGAAATGCAATATTAGGGAAAGGAATACAGTGGGAAAAATCTCAAGTCAAGGTTGAAAAAAAGAGACTCATGGAAACCGTTTTTCGACACACATGAAAATGTAAGGCAGCACTTGCTCATTTGAGGTCAGAGAAAAATGGGAACAAAGGGGAAATTTTGTTTTGTAACACACATACAGATGAGATGTAATACTTTGTCATTCTGATTTACAATGAATGGGGAATTTTGTTTTGCAACACACATACAGATGAGATGCAATACTTTGTAATTCTGATTTAAAATGAAAGGGGACATGTTGTTTTTGCACTCTAAACCTTGACTTGAAAGGTGGTATTTTGTGGATTACTTCTTTTGGGATTGTGGAGACCATGCCCCCATTTCTATATAGAATCAAGGATTTCAGAAAACAGTCAACAAAGTATTTATGGGCTGTACCGGCTCTAACTGTCATGACCACAGGTTAGTTTATTTTCCCATACTTGTCCTAAGAGTTGCAGGTTCATAGGGAATTTATTTGCCCTAGCTAGTTATTGATTTTAACTCCCCATATTAATGGTTGGTTGAGTTTCTCTAATGGCCGCTAGGTGGCTCCTCTGGTCAGTTAGTTAGCGGGTCTAGTTGTTTTCTTGTGCCAGCTATTTAAGCCCCGCCCCTCAGGAGGCTCACGCTTCGCGTCGTTTGTCTGAGTTCAGACTGAACGCTCGCCGCGTACCTCCGTTCCCTGTCACCGCTCAATATACCTTGTCCACAGAAAATTACATTCATTCCTTGAGTAACTTTAATTAGTTATCAGCTCCCTTCCTGTGCTTTCCAGTTGCTGCCGTTCCCGGCTCAGTCACAGTCCTTAGTTTAAGTCCTGTCATAGCGTTCTCCTCAGCTCTCCGTTCGTAGCAGTCTTCTCTCACGCAAGTACACCTATTATATGCAAATGCATTTGCTTCGTTTTTGTTGCCTTGTTGCCTTATCAGATACATTGAAATTGTGGATGAATGTTATTTGAATTCCTCACGCATCTTCAGGATATTACGTTGTTTTTGGCGGTTTCGCGCCCTTTTCCTGTGGAGTTTTGTCTGGGAAGCGGATATTCTAGTCAGAAAATTTTGGTCACACTAAGGTTCCTATTACGCTCAGTGATAAGGTGTTTTCCTGTTTCCGTCTCGTAGTGTAGTGAGGTAGTTTTTTCTGTAATTCTACACTTGCATTACACCTCAGCTTATTGCCCCATTTTAGGTTCAATTAGCATAGGGTTTATGTCATTGTTTTAGTGCCATTTAGTCCCTTCCAAAAGAAACAGTTATCAGCGTCCCCTCTTCAGAACTTGCGCCCCTGTATAAAACAGGATGGAGAGCTCAACTAATTAAATACCAAGGTGAGATATTTGCTGGTTCCCATATTACCAGTTTTGACCTTCTGTTTTACAGGAGAAAACTAAGGAAGGGAAATTGTTATTTTCTTCACAGAAAATTCAGTGTCTAGTTCCCAGGAAGGTAGAATTCAGTTGGAGTTCCAGAGGGTTCCTGCAGAGTTTTCAGGTGAGCGTTACAGAACGCGAAGCGACTTTTAAAAAAAATACTCTGCCTGGACATTATGGAAACTCCAGAAGTAGACCAGTTGGCTCAGTTATTGGGCGAACTAAGGGCTGAGGTCCATGCAGCTCGCTCAGAAACCAGTGCTCTCCGGAGAGAATTAATTGTTAACCGAGATCGCACTGAGGAGTTAGCTCGTCAGATGTTGGAAGCCCAAGCGGGTCAAACTCCCTTGCCTTCTCCCAGTGTATCTGCCCCCGATTCAGCCACGCCTCCCTCACCAGTTCAAGTAATTGTTCCCGGCAATATCCCATTAGCTCCTCCTGAACGCTTTCTAGGAGATCCTAAGAAGTTTGCGTTTTTTCTCAACCAATGCCAGCTTCATTTCCTCTGTCGCCCTGGGGTATTTCCTTCTGATCAGGCCAAGGTAGCGTTTATATTATCCTATTTGGGTGGTTATGCAGCTGATTGGTCAATCCCGTTAGTAAATAGGGATGATCCGATTTTGAGAAATCTTGTAGAATTTCAGAAGGAGATGGAGAAATTGTTTGCACGTCATGCTCAGGGTCAGGCTCTGGATAATGAGTTGCTTTCACTTCGCCAAGGTAACCAGGATTTGTTGGCATATGTAGCAACCTTTAACAGATTGGTGGCAGAAACAAACTGGCCCACAGAGAAAAGAACCACCTTATTTCAGAGAGGATTACGTAATGAATTGAAGGACGTCCTGGCTCAGGTGGTGAATCCTCCAGAAGGAATTGCAGAATTCATTGATCTAACGGTACAACTTGACCAAAGATTGCAAGACAGAAGAATGGATCGCTCTCGTTCGGAAAACAGAACATATTTTGTGCGCCCCAAGGAAAATCAATTGAGAACCAGTTCAGAGAGTTCCGTTGAACCCATGCAGTTGGGAGCCGTCAGAGGACCGATATCACAAGCTGAAAGAGACAAGAGACGCCAACAACAGTTGTGTCTTTACTGTGGTAAGGCTGGTCATTTTCTCAAGGAGTGTCCTATTAAACCTTCCAGGAAGCCTATTGGAGGTGTTAACCCAGACAAGAAGGACTCGGGTTCGGAAAACTCCAGTGCCCGACAAGTGTAGAGGTCAACTTGTCGAGCATGGAAATAGGTTTGGTGACCTCACATTTTGTTTTTCCCATTACCTTATCCAGTACGAAAGAGCCCACCAGAATGCAGACTTTGCAAGCCTACATCGATTGTGGAGCAGTTGGGAATTACATGGATATCGATTTGGCAACTAGGATGGGTTTTCCTTGTACGAACAAGCACGAAGCTGAAAATGTATCAGCAGTCGATGGTACGCCCTTGGCTTCAGGTCCTGTTACTCAATGCACGGAGAACCTTATTATGCGTTGTCAGGGAAAACATGAAGAGAGAATCACGTTCGACCTTATTAGCGCTCCCCAACTCCAAATTATACTTGGCTTGCCCTGGTTGGAGAAACATAACCCAAGGATTGATTGGCGAACTCGGTCTTTGACCTTTGCTGCTGAGTGTAGAGAATCTTGCTGTAAAACAAACACCCAGGATGATTCCCGTTTAATGGAGAAGGTCTCTGTATCAACGTTAGGAATCATCGGCTTACTACCTCACGAGTATGCAGAATTTCGAGACGTCTTTGAAGAGAAATTTCACTTGCGATCACCATAGCGACTGCCCCTTTTTCCGAAATGTATGAGCAATTTAATGAGCGCTATAGAGAACGAAAACGCTCTCCTAGCAATGTTATATACTAAGATGGCAACAATGGACCTAGAAATTAGAGAAATGAAGTTTCAGGCACGTAAAGACACGCTTTCTATAGAATCTTCAAACTCCATTTTGAAAGAGCATTTACGGAGTTCAGTAGATGACAAAAGATTGCTGGCGGAGGTTGCCCGTGAGGCTTTACAAATTTTTAAACGTACTAACTCTAACGCCGATTCCAGAAAAAACACTATTGATAATGAAAAGATGATAGCAGAAGTCCGCTGCTGTCAAAATATGAGGCGTGAAATCATGGAGCAAATTGGGCTCAATGGAGAGGCTTAGGCTGCAGCGTTAATTAAAGAAACATCAGATCAGCCTAGCACCTCCAGAAGAATATCTGCAGTCCTCAAGTCTACCAGCGAAAAAGCCCAATTTATAGATCACAGTGCGATCATAAATGATAAAATCGATACAGGACTAAAGAGTCCTACAGTTACCTCTTGTTAACCTCTGGAAGAGAGCCTTATACCAATGGTTGAACCAACAGCAACAATAATAAAACAAATAACGAATGAAGAGACTGTAAAACAGGTTAGGATTTATCCAATATTTGGAAAGAAGAAAGCACCGCCTGTAGGAAAGGAAGCATCCCAAAAATCAAAACAAGGGAAGTGTAAAAATAAAATAAAAAATATAGTTATTCATGAGAAAATAAATGGAAACGGCTGGAGAAAATTTCTTAGAAATTTGAAGATGTTAAATAATGATAAAGAGAATCCAGCTGATACAAAAAATCTAGTAACATCATCACATTTGGTTGAAAAAGAGAGCCCAACTACTCTGGATGTTCAAGAAGATTCCTCAAAAGACTTACTGGACCTATCAATTTATGAACTAATTGGTGGAGAATAGAGCGATAATGAAGGGTGCCAAGAAGTGTGTAAAGATTGGCCGAAGTTAACTAAAGAAACAAATTTTAAGGCGATTGAAAGCACCCAAAAAGGATCCAGGTTGAGAACCGTTGTGATAGTGGAATCTCAAAAAAAGGACTGCATGGACATTGGGAATGTTGAAACTAAAGATGCTGGCTGTTTTTCTAACGTTGGAAGAAAAAAGGACAGACCTACATAATAACAAAGGAAAAGTGGCTGTCATTCGAAAAAAGTATGAGGAACCGCCAAGAATTGGCTCCATCAAAGAAATATCTTCGTCTGGATTGATTCAGCAGCTGATAGCAAATCAAACCTCTAAATCTGCAGATTGGCAGTCTGGTGCGAGAGCTATGGAGAAAAACAACAAGAGAATTATCTCACACAAATCGATGCAAAATGACGAACATGAACGAGAGAATAAGAAAAGACTAAGATCTAATTACTATTTTGCGTTGGAAAGAAGTGAGTGTTCAAACGATGGACTGATATTAAACATACATAACATCATAACCTTATTCCAGAATATTCCGGAGTTGAAGTCAATCGTATCGAGTGACATCAAAACCGTTGAATTTGTTAATGAATCTCAAACTGATCGAGTGGTACTCCATATTCACTCAAATTATAAAAAAGACCAAATCCTGGAAGGTAAAACGTCTTTATTACGTCATGGTTTCAAAGTTGTAGAAACATTTGCAAATCTATGTTATCAAGAGGGAGCTCCTTCCGAAACAAAAGTGGAAGTAAACAAGATGCAAAGAACGCAATCCCCAAGAAGAGTCAATCCTGAAGAGAGAAATGAGCCTGCAAAAACACTGGCTGAAAGAAAACCAGTACCCCAATTTAGTGAGTTGAATGAGAATGAGATGAGGCAAAAGGCATGGTTAATCAAGATAACACTTACATCTGATGAGAAGAAGATTCAACAAACAAACCCTACATTGTCAAAAAGGATGGCTACTCAATCCGATGGAGTTGGATTGCTAGGGCCTTAAATTGTAGAAATTCAAGTTAATGTCTAAAGGAGGACCAAAAGGACTTACTGGAAATTGGATCCTGGAATACAAGGGGTTTTCCCCACTTATTCCAAGAGCAACCACCGGAAGTTACTGAAGCAGATATATTATGTTTACAAGAAACATGGCTTTCTGCCCAACCTGTAGTTGATGAGTATGAAATATCAATGAACCGGGCCATAAGACCTTCAAAGGGGTGACCAATGTCCAGACTACTCACTTTATTGCATAAAAGAAGCAGATATCGAATAACAGAGACAATGATTATATCACCTTACATCATGATCTCAATCTTGGACAGAATTAAAGAAGACTTGGATATGGATATAAGGCTATATATAATCAACATATATTGGCAACGAAAGGCTACTGGGACATGGAATTTTGCTGATAGTCTATGCGATGAAATCGACAACATTATCTCTGAAGTTGAAAATCCAAACATAATTATATGTGGAGATTGGGACCTTGATCTAATAGCCATAATCGAGGGAACCGCAGGTATGGAGAATGGTGCTAAATTAACTGTAAAAGTAAAATTGGCAACATACATACAAAAAGAGTTAAATAGTCAAGGCTTCCATCGTCTAAATGGTCTCATTCAAGGTGACATCCCACCTAATCCAACTTGGACAAGGAATAACCAAAGAGCGTATCAAGTGGTTTATTAGAAAAGATATCATATCTAAAAGTACATAAAACTCAAGAGTGATCACGATCTTATAAAGTTTGGGATCAGAGACTATCGGAGACTCAATAATCAAGGCAATTCTGTGCACGACTTTGAAGTAGTCCCTGGCTGGAATAGGCTCAGGTTAAATTCCGCAAAAATACTGGAACTAACAAAAAAAGTTGAGGACAACAGCACAATGAATTATCCACCATTCCTGGAGCAATATAAAGAATTGACAACAAGTTATGGGAAAACTAGATACAAACCCTGCCATACCTTTGATCAAGAAATTATGAAGAATAAAAGAGAGTTGCGACAAAAAAATTGTAAATTTAAAAAAAAACAAAGATTTGGCGAATTGGTGAGATGAAATACTAAAAGTGAAGAGATTACACAATAATTGGATAAAAGTCATAAAAATATAATGCTGCAGAACGACGCAGAAGTAATGGAACACTGTTTAAGAAAGAAAACAACCAGGGTGTTCTGGGCTCTAATAAATAACCAGGAAGCTCCACAAAAGGCCATAGTCAGCAATATGGTAAGTGAAGTTGCCTGGATCAAACATTACACAGATTTGTACAAAAGCAAGGGTGAAAGAAAACCCTGGGATTTAAGGATTGACGAATCGGACATTCTAGATAACATAAAAAGACTAAGTTCCTCGCGAGCATGCGGACCAGATGGTCTTACAAACCACATGCTGAAACAAAATCCAGATGAGTGGGCTCGTTTTTGCAGAACTGTCTTTAATATCGTCATTGAAAAAAAACAAATCCCACCGACTTGGAAGAGCGCCATATTTGTTCCAATCTTCAAAAAAGGTATTCGTTCAGATCCAAAAAATGACAGGCCCATCGCACTTCTCGATGTTGTCGGAAAGATCTTCGCAACACAACTTCAACAACAACTGTCATCATTGATTAAAGAGTCAGGAGCATACGACATAAGACAATCAGGGTTTGTGAAAGGTGTCGGATGTAACCTGAATCTATTCATAATCAACGTATTAAAAATGGAGGCGATAAGGAAAAAGGAAACTGTATTCGCAGCGTTTGTCGATCTAGCGAATGCTTTTGATGCAGTGGATCGTGAACTGCTCTGGGAAAAGCTAAAAAAGAAAAACTGCCCAGAGGGCTTGATCCTTGCAATAAAACAGCTGTATACTGATACGAATATCAAAATCCGTTTGGATAGTAATGGCTCACTATCAAGATCTATAACAACTGAAAGGGGTGTGAAACAGGGCTGCCCCTTAGGTGCAATCCTGTTTAACTTTTTTATCGCGGACATAGGAACAACATTCGAGGAAATCAGATCGTACTCACCCAAAATCAACAACACGGAAATAGAATGGATGATGTACGCTGACGATATTGTGCTGTTGGACCTAATGGAGATTGGCCTACAACGTAAATTCATGGCTTTACAAACATATATCACAGAGAATAGACTGTTGATAAATAGTGCCAAGACTGAGATAATTGAATTAAAAAACTTACAGGGACAAAGAACAACAAAAAAAGTGAACTTTCAATGGAAGATACTTTGTAACAGCTTAAAGAAATCCACACAAATAAGATATCTTGGAGCTATGATAAGTGCAAAAATCAATGATGAGCCTATGATGAGAGTTGTAAAGGCAAAAGGTAAACAACTAACGGCTCAAGGCTCACTAATTAATAAGAAATATGGTAAATTCAGTCTGAAACCAGTAATGAATTATTACAAGATGAAAGTTGTACCCTCTCTAATCTATGGCGCAGAGACTTCCTTTGGATGTTCTTACAAGGTTTGGGAAACCTCTGAACATCTTTTTTGGACAAAAATATTGCACTTAGGAATAGGAGTCCCAAGAGCCTGTTTTAGATATGAGCTAGGTTTAACAACCATTACAGCAAAAATAATTTGGAACTCGTTATCTTTGTTTGGGAAAATAACAGACCCAAATTGTGCTCCTCAATTTCGAATTCTGAAACCATATCCAGGAATCCCTGATCAAACGATACAAAAGCTGTGGATGGAAAACTGTAAACTGATGCTGGAGATGCTTAATGTTGCGGAAGAGATGTTATGGTCAAATCCGAATAAGATTAAAATAAAACTGTGGCAATGGGACTGGATATTAACTTGCCACCAAAGATTGCAACACAAATGTTGTCCCGACTGAAGCCAAATCATATAACACATTATCGAGTTACATGGTTAACTTTCCAAGTAAAATCTTTGTGACGTGTTCATTAGATTCAGGCTAAATCAATTTGATACAAAAGAAATTTTAAGGTACAGAAAGAAAATACCACCTGATGACGCAATATTTAGGTTCTGTAAAATTGATGCTGAAACTCTAAAACATCTGGCCGGTTCCTGCCCTGTACTTTGTGAAAAAAGATTACTGTTTTTCAGAGATGAAATCGGAAAAAGATCAACGTGGGATTGTGAAGACTAGTGGGCAGCATTATTTGAAGGATCAAATAACAGACTGACATTCGCCTTGGTCTACTTTCTAGAATATATTAGAAATGTCATATGAATGAAGACTTAAAGCCTTAGGAATGTAAGATGATGCAAAATGGTTTATTGTTCCGTCTGTTTAATGTTAATCTAGTTTTTCATATTCAATTGGACGGTTAGTTATTTTGACAGTTAACCAAAGTAAAGAAGAGTGTATTTAAGAAGTGATATTTTGATTTAAATCGAGGTTGTCGACCCGTATGCTCCATGATGAGCGGATGGATATCTTTGACGTAATGGTGTATTTCTCGCATTGACTCTTCTTTAAATCTCTAATTTTTTTTTGTTTTATTCCTCCTTTTTAAAAGTTTGTAATAAACTGTATATAAAAAAAAAATAGCTTCTTCTTGCTGGAGGATTCTCAGGCATCTCCATCCAATTTCCAGGCATCTTCATCTGTACCATTTGAGTGGTAGAAAGTCTGGCAATTCTTTCCTTGTGCTTTTGTCTTTTCCTGGCTCTGGTTATGAACGGCCATATTGATTCTGCTATCATCTCTGCACGTGATAGTTTTGTAGGACTTGTACTTGTTCTCTTCATTGGGTCAGACGTGCTTGTCAATGCTGTCTCTGTTTGTTCTCCAACTCTTTTTTTGTCTCTTCAAAAGTTGAGCTTTCTTCATTTTGTCTTTTCACTTCTCTTGTGGTGGAACTTCTCATTGTTGATTGTCCAACCTTCTTCCATTCTTTGGATTGTGGTTCTGCAGTTATTGACACTAGACCTGGTATATGTGCACTCATCGTTTGCGTGTGTGTGTCTTTCATTAATTTTTTTCTCATGTTTACTCTGCCGACCCTGTCTCCGGCTTGTCAACTACTTGTTATCAAATGCGTGTGTCTGTCATTGCTAATCACATCCATTTCAAGTTCACTCACTCCTCTGTCAGACCTTCTAGGGACTGGAATGAATATGTACGGTCTGGTTGCCTTTGTGGGTTTCATGCGTACATCATTAGGTGGGTGTACTGGAATCGGAACACTTTGTGCACCAATAAAAAATGCAGTTTGAATCGTCAGTGACAGTAAAACAATGATCAATACAATGCATAGGTACGTGATTCCTCTATAGGTTAACCTACAACACTTAGTTCCGGGACAATGCATGCGTTTCTCCTCCTGAGGGGTGACAACATTACTACTTTGGTTGCCCATCTCGATCATTCAAGGATCGAAAACGAACTCTTCTCCAGCATGGGGTCTGGCATGGATTCACATGCTCATGAATATTCCCCGTTGTCAGGCTGGGAATCCTCGGTAAAGAAAAAACCAGTATCAGTTTCGTTTCTGATCTGTCTTTCGTAGTAATAACTAATCACTGGTCTCTGCGTCATACTGACCACAGCCAATGACTGCCCTCTACCTAAGCACCGCCTCTGGCAGCCATCTTCAGATTTTTACCGCACGTTCATGTGTTGGGATCCTCGTGCTATTGCTCTCGAGCGTTAGTGCTATTTTTTCACGTTTTTTCTCAAAAACTTCGTTTTTTGGTCAAAAGAGCCTCAAGCTCCACCGACTCTCCATCCGATCAACGGGGACCCGTTTCGGATTCGTCTGCGCCCCTCAAGGGTGAAGATTTCGTCGAGCTACGCTTTTGGAGGACTCCAGAAGTTTCTCAGGCCCGGTCATGGCCCAGGAGAAGGGAAGCTCGACGCCCGGAAAGCTGTTCAGGGTCTGCCCTGGATGCCAGCTGCAGAACGTCTTCAAGGAGGACGAACACTCTTTTTGTCTTTACTGCCTACATGAGGACAAGACGCACGTGGAGAAGAACTGTGCGTTTTTCGGCAACATGTCGGAGCGGACCATGAAGGACCGCCATCAACGTCTCGCCAACTGGCTAGAAGGGAAGAGCCCGTCCGGCGAGAAGAAGAGGAAGAAATCCGAGCGGTCTTCTAAGACCTTTGAGGACGCCCCGGCGACGGGGGTCCAACATAAGGCCAAGCACCGCGAGTCCGCTGGCACCGGGAGCGCCGAATGGTCGGGCTCTACGGGCGCCAGGCAGGGCGCACCCTCCCCGGCACCATCAACCACGAGCCAACGCTCTGGGTCGGGTAAGAAGAAGGCCGAGCACCCGGCGAAGCTCCTGGAGAGGCCCCGGTCGAGCTCGAAGGCGGAGGGGGAGCGAGGCAGTGTCCCCCCCCCTCAAGGATAAGGCGGTGAGCGCACCTAAGGTGGTGAAGGCCTTAATCCATCCGGCCAAGCCCTCTATCGAAACTGTCGCGGCGGCCCTAGCTCAGCCTGTGGAGGCTACACCAGTGGTGGCGACCTCGGGGCTCAGAGTCTCCCTGCCACCTCGGAGGGAGTCCTCTTTTGTGCCCATCGATAGGACCCCCGTGAAATCCCCCGTGGGGAAGAAAAAGGGGGGGCAGGGCGTCGTCGTAGATTCGGCCTCAACCTCGGAGGAGGAGCTGGTCGAGGTCTTAAGCCACGGCCTCGGCATGGAAGAAGACCGGCCCGTCGGGATGGATCCCGACGCAGGGGACGACGACATCGTCGAGGGTACCGACGGGGCCCCTGATCGCCCGTCGGATTCCCCTCTGCCAGCGCCGCGAGACAACTCGGCGGCCATTTTGTTGGCTATACAGTCCTTATGCTCAGAGATAAGGACGAGACTACCGTTGCCGACGGAACCTCTCCCGTCGGGGGACCCAGAACCGGGACCTTCTGGTGTTCCCCCTACCAAGAGAAGAAGGATCCACCCTCCACCTCCTTTTCAGCCGTCGCGCCCCTTCCAGCCCTCCTCCCCGTCCACCCGAGGGGATGATACGGGGACTGACATGGCAGCGACGGGTACGGACGACGAGGTTTATGACGAGGATGTACCGTCGTCGCCTCCCACCAGGGCTTCTCCGCCCTACGAGATTGGATCGTTCCACTCTATGATCGCCAGGGCATCCGAGCTTTTCCAACTCTGCCCTGAGGAGAAGAAGAAGGAAGGTTTCCTTTATCAGCGGCGCGAGGCCAAGAGGAAGACGGTCCTCGCGGTGCCTCTATTGGACGACATTTGGGATGAGGGCCTCACCCTCCTCAAGAACCCTTCCACGACGCCAGCTAGAAGAGACCGGTACGAGAAAAAGTACCGGGTCCCGGACACGGCCCCCCTGTGCCTCCGGGCGCAGCCTACCCCGGACTCTGTCGTTTCCGCGGCGGCCAGGAAAAAAGCGGGGGGGGTGCGGCCTCCACATCGACTTCCCCACCGGACGGCGAGGGAAAGAAATTGGACGCTATGGGACGCAGAGTCATCTCGTCTGCAGCGACGACGATTAAAGCTGCCAACGCCTTGGCTATCGTGGCCCGATACGACAGGGAGCTCTGGTACAAGCTGGCTCCCCTGCTGGACTTCTTGCCGGACGACAAGAGGGCAGAGGCCCTGGAGATCCTGCAGGAAGGTGAGGTGGCTTCGGACCACGCCATTACCGTTGCGACGGACATCGCCGACACTGGGTTCCGCCAGTTGGGCAACGGCGTTTGCCTTAGGCGGCGTGGATGGCTCAAGGCTACGGACTTCCGTCAAGACGTTCAGACCAGAGTCCTGGACATGCCCTTCGATGGGAACAACCTGTTTGGGAAAACAGTGGACGATTCCCTTCAGGCCATTAAAGCGGACACCGAGACGGCCCGGGCCCTTGGAGTTCTGCAACAACGACGGACGCCCTTTCGGAGCAGCGGAGGCAAGGGCGCCTCCAAAGGTTCCGGCGGCGGTTTCTCCTCCTACCGTCAAGCAGCCCGCTCGTCGTCTCAGGAGGCCTACAGAGGACGAGGCAAGTCTGGCGGACCCCGCCGTCGTCGCCAAGGACAAGGCGCTAAAGTCTCGTCGAAGCAGGATTGAACCGGCCGGGGGGTCGGGCCCCCACCGAAGCACCCCGGTGGGAGGCCGGCTGGCGAGCTTCGTCAGCGTGTGGGAGTCCATCTCCACCGACCGTAGGGTGCTGGACGCCTTGGCCCGGGGCCTCGCGCTCGAGTTTCAAAGAAAGTGTCCGCGCGTCCCCCCCGTGGCCAGGAAAGAACTTCACGTCCCTCAACTTCTCCTGGAGGTGAAGGCGATGCTCAAGAAGGGCGCCATCGAACTCGTCCCAAAGAGGCTTCGGGGCTCCGGAGTCTACTCGAGATACTTCCTCGTGAAGAAGAAGACGGGGGGATGGCGCCCCATCCTGGACCTGCGACGTCTGAACAAGTTCATCAAGGCGCAAAAGTTCCGGATGGTCACCCTCCAGCACGTCCTGGGTCAGCTGGAGGAAGGAGACTTCCTGTCGTCGTTGGATTTGGAGGATGCCTACTTCCATATTCCCATCTTGAAGGGGCACCGAAAATTCCTCAGGTTTGTGGTCCAAGGGCGTCATTACCAGTTCAAAGCCCTCCCCTTCGGTCTACGGTCGGCACCCAGGGTGTTCACCAAGTGCCTCGCACCGGTGGCGGCTCAGCTGCGCCGCGAAGGGATCCACGTCTACCCCTACCTGGACGACTGGCTCATCCGAGCCAAGACAAGGGAGCTCGCCGTGGTTCACACGGCAAGGACCGTCCAACTTCTCACGGACTTGGGATTCTCCGTGAACTACGCCAAATCCCACCTGGTGCCCGCGCAAGACGCTCTGTTTCTGGGAGCGAGGCTCAACACAGTGTCCCTTCTGGCCTCCCCGTCGGAGGATAGGACCAGGACCATCCTGGGCAAGGTGTAGCGGATGTTGGTGGCCGACGCGGCCAAGGTGAGGTCCATCAAGTCCCTCCTCGGAATGATGTCTTCCTGCATCTACCTCATTCCCATGTGCAGGCTCCGGATGCGCCCGTTGCAGGAGTTCCTGGACGCGCGCTGGATCCAAACGACGGGCAGCTTCGAGGAAAGGATCACACTCGACGAGAGTTTCCGACGAGCGATCCGGTGGTGGGGCACCCGCGCGCATCTGACGGCGGGCATGGACTTCCAGACCCCAGCCCACCAGGAGACAGTGACCACGGATGCCTCCCTGGAAGGGTGGGGAGCGCACACCGAAAATCTGCACGCAAGAGGCCTTTGGCTCCCGACGGAGAAATCCCTACATATCAACGTCCTGGAGCTCCGTGCAGTGTTTTGGGCCCTCAGGTCCTTCCTTCCGTCCCTCAAGGGCAAGGTGGTGAGGATCTTCACCGACAACACAACCACCATGTTTTACATCAGGAAACAGGGCGGAACCAAGTCCCCAGCACTGTCCAAGGAGGCGCAGGACCTGTGGCATTGGGCAGTCGCCCAAGGGATGTTTCTGGTGCCGTTTCATCTGGCAGGGATAAAAAACACCATCGCCGACTCACTCAGCAGGGAGCTGCGCTCGTGCCATGAGTGGGAACTACGGCAGGATCTAGTTGTTCGCCTCTTCCGACGGTGGGGCACACCCCAGATCGACCTGTTCGCGACGGCGACGAACTCCAAGTGCCGGAGGTTTGCCAGCAGGTTTCCTCAGGCGAGGAACATGGGCGATGCTTTCTTGTTCCCCTGGGAGGGCCTGTTCCTCTACGCGTTCCCTCCTTTGCCACTGCTGATCCGGCTTGTCAACCAGCTCAAGAGGTCACAGTGCAGGATGATCCTCGTCGCACCTGCGTGGCCGAGGCAGATATGGTTCCCGGACCTTCTGGACTTGTCAGCGTCCCCGCCAATCAAGCTGCCAGTGGACGCGGATCTGCTCTCCAGGGAAGGAGGCGCCATCCTCCACCACGACCTGAAATCGCTGAACTTGCAGGCCTGGCTCCTGCAGCGCTAGAGTTTGGAGGATACGACATACCGGCCGACTGCAGAGAGGTTCTTGCAAAGGCCAGGGCGTCCTCGACTCTTAAATGCTACGGACACAAATGGAAGAGGTTCTCTGTCTGGTGCCACGCACAGAAGATTAACCCTCTACGGATTACGGCTCCCCAGGTACTGCCGTACCTGCTGACGCTGGCCAAAGCTGGACTGGCACACGCGTCCATCAAGATTCATCTTGCTGCGATCTCCCGATACACCAGAACCACGGGGCGGACGTCCTTGTGGTCTCATCGTCTGGTGAAAGAGTCATGAAGGGACTGTTCAGATCGTTCCCGCCGGTGAAGGCTCCGGCCCCGGCGTGGGAGCTCCACGTGGTGCTGACCAAGCTCATGGGACCTCCGTTCGAGCCTCTGCACTCGGCCCCGTTGAAGTTTCTGTCGTGGAAAACAGCGTTTCTTGTGGCCATCACCTCCGCACGACGGGTGGGAGAGATCCAGGCCCTTTCCTGCAAGGCCCCGTACTTGACTTTTCACGACACGAGGGTAGTGCTCAGGACGCACCCCTCCTTCATGCCCAAGGTACCGTCGGACTTCCACCTCAACGAACCCTTGGTGTTGCCTGTATTCTTCCCGTCGCCTTCGTCGCCGGCTGAGAGGACTTTGCACTCGCTGGATGTGGCTAGAGCGCTGAAGTTCTACATGGACCGCACGAAGTGTTTTCGGAAGACATCACAACTCTTTGTGAACTTTGGACCTGTCAATCAGGGGAAGGCTCTCTCGAAGCCTTCCATTTCCAGATGGCTCTCCGGCTGTATCATGTACTGTCATCGGTTGGCAAACCGACCGCTGCCTGGCCGTCCGAGAGCCCATTCCACCAGAGCGATCGCAGCTACCACGGCGTTCCTTTCTGGTGTGCCCTTGCTGGACATATGCAGGGCTGCTACGTGGAGGTCGACGCACACCTTCACGAAGTTCTACTGCGTCGATCCGGATTCCAGGGAGAAGTCCAGGGTCGGCCAAGCAGTGCTGCGCAACCTGTTCGCCTGAGGTGAGCCTGGTGAGGAGGTAAGATGCTTAATGTTGAGTTTGATGCAATGCTTAATGTTGAGCCTTTGCCACCTCCCGTGGTTGTGCATGTGTGTACTGCTATGTATTCTTTATTCATGAGCATGTGAATCCATGCCAGACCCCATGCTGGAGAAGGAACAAGTTACTTACCTGTAACTGTTGTTCTCCAGCATGGGTCTGGCATGGATTCACATGCGAACCCTCCCGCCTACCCCTCTGCGGCTCTTCACTTGGTCATACTTCCACTTCACGTGCTTCCAAATCTGAAGATGGCTGCCAGAGGCGGTGCTTAGGTAGAGGGCAGTCATTGGCTGTGGTCAGTATGAAGCAGAGACCAGTGATTGGTTATTACTACGAAAGACAGATCAGAAACGAAACTGATACTGGTTTTTTCTTTACCGAGGATTCCCAGCCTGACGACGGGGAATATTCATGAGCATGTGAATCCATGCCAGACCCATGCTGGAGAACAACAGTTACAGGTAAGTAACTTGTTTGTTTAATACATTCTAGGTAATATTATCTTTGGTTTCTGCTGTCTCTGCTCGTAGGTTACAGGTACTGGAACAATTGTCCTTAATAGATTGTCTCTTGTCGCTGGACACAGTTCTCTTTTCTCTATACAAAAATGCCAAAATAAGATGATGTGTTCAGCAAGTTTTTACTGTGCGTGTTCAAATAAACAAGCTCCCAGTCAATGCCTCTTATCTGTTTCACTCCAGAAGACATGTTGTGTCTTTGTCAGCATAAACAAGAGTGAAGTCTTTGGCACCACCTTCTCGATATGTCCCTCGGTGGAAAGCTTACAATCTTCTTCATAAATTTTGATGATGATTAGGAAGTTCGACCTGCATCACAATATCATGCAGGAGCATGCTCATCTGTGTAGAGTTTGCTGGGTCTCTGATGAAAGTGAGGACGTCAATACCGGCAGGTCTCCTCACAAGCTATGGAAAGTCCTCAATTAGGTGGAAAAACACATTTCTTGCTAGTCTGCTATCTTCTGGTGACAGGGACATTTGTCTTGTCTTCCCTGTAAAAATGAACTGCTCGGCAATCACGATGAGCAGCTTCTGTGATTTCGGTGAGCTTGAAGAGCAACCTGAATTATGATTCCGTTCAGGATTATACTCAAACGTTCTGTGTTTGCTGGATCTCTAAGAAATGTCAAGACATCAGTGTCTCTCCCAAACAGATTTGGACAGTCTTCACTTAAGCGAAAGAATAGCACCCTGACAAGTCTATTCGCTGCTTCTTCTGCTGGGGACATTTGTCTTGTCCTCGCTGTATTCCTCAAGCAAAAGAAACTGCTCGGCAATCACAATGAGCAGCCTCCTTATTGTCTTTTTGTTTTCAGGATCTTGAAGGAATACAGTGATGTTAGTGAGCCTTCCCACTAACGACTGGTACGATCTCAATACTAATTCGAAATATATTAAAACGTCCTTTTGATGTCACTGCTGTGGGACACCATACGTGAGTCCAAATAAGGCTCCTGTATGAAAAGTGTCTGGATATTGAATTTTCTTCCAATTAGTGTGTCCCGATCAAAATTTGGCATATCCTTTTCTCATTAAGGCTTCACTGTGCCTCAGTCCAAAGTTCAAAATCATCAGACTCTGTTGTGGCTTATACGTGTAATTCTCTTCTTCACCCTGCAACTAGGATGCACAGAGTATCCGTGTTTATGTCCTTATCCCTTTTTTTGCTCAGAGGAAATGTCCAAATTGAAGCCACAATTTTGCACAAAAGTTCTTTGCCTTTGCTTTGCTGGTCATGCATCCTTCTTCCTCGTCATGGATCTCGTCTGCACGTTCTGTGGTTCTTCCCCGTCGTCTGTAGTCTCTACTCGTTGGGGTGCGGGCAGAGGACCTTTTCCGTTGTATGGCTTGATGTCACCCAGGAATATCCAAGCTCTTCTTCCTTGCAGCTTGATTGCAGAGGGAGTGATGTCCTCCACTCTGAATGGTCCGTTGAACCTTGGGTCGTCCCACTTTTTTCTTGTGTGGTTTCTCACCAGGACTGTGTCCCCAGGGAACAGATGTGGTAGACGTAAAACTTGAATTTGGTCTGTTGAAGTATTTCCTTCTGTGTTCTGTGCTGCCCTGCGCCCTTTTTTGTCGTCGCTGCAGCTGTCCTGAAATTACAGTAAGACAAGATGTCTTGCAATTCAAGTAATTTTGCATTTCTGATCCTAAAACTTCCCCTGTCGGCTATCTCGGGGTGTCAATGGTGTGTGCATCCTTCTGCCTGTCGCAAGTTCATGCGGTGTACAATGGTGGTCAGAACCAGGCTGGTTTCTGAGCACATACAGTGCCAGTGGAAGGCAGTGCAGCCATCCCTTCTTTAGATTAAGCTTCAACTTGGCTATCCTTTCCTTTAACAAGCCATTGAGCTTCTCGCATACCCCATTACCTTGGGGATGATGCGCCGAAGAGAACTTGTGCTTTATACCAAGCATCAAGTTAATCTGTTTGAATACTGCATTAACAAAGTGGGGACCATTATCTGACCTCATGACCTCACAAACTCCCCATCTGGGAAATACATCCCTCACGAGGAATTTGGCCGCACAGTCAGTGCACATAGTCTGAGTGTGCACATGGACCTGCTTCTATCCATCTAGAGAATGGACACACCACAACAATTAGATACCTGTACCCGTTACATACTTGAATCATATTGACATGCGAGTGCTGAAAAGGTCAAATGGGCCTTGGGATGACTCCTCTAACTACTCGTAGTGCATGCCCATCCGGGAACTGTTGGCAGATTATAGAGTTGACCATAAAAAATGCAACGTGCTCTGCTAAGTTCGGTATAAACCAGTCTTCAGCAATCGTCGCTGCCAGATTCTCTTTTGTCATGTGTGCTGGATAATGCAACTGTTCCAATGCTATTTTCAATAGGGCTATAGGCATCACCAGTTTACCAGTGCTGTCTTGTCGCCACAAGCTCTCGGAAGGGTTTAAAGAATACCCTTGCCGCTTCCAAAGATGTCTTTCTTCCTGTGATGCCTCCCCTTGGAGTTCCATTAACTGGGTTTGCCCCATGTTACTATAACCTTTAGGTTCGCTTCGTGCAACGATCATTCTCTCATGCACATCAGTTATTTCCACATTCATTATTATTTCGTCCTTGGTCGCCACACGTTTGACTTCCGTGTCTGCTGCTTGATTTCCGTGTGAGATAAAATCTGTCCCTTTCGTGTGAGTGGCGCATTTCGCGACTGCTATGCCCTCTGGGAGTTGTAGTGCCTTAATGAGCCTATCCAATAAGGCTGTGTGCTGGACTGGCGTGCCGTCTGCTCAGAGGTAGCCCCTCCTTTTCCAGCATGCTAGGCCTGCGTGCACTTTTGATATCACATAGGCGGAGTCACTGTACACTGTCACTTCCTGGTCTGCGTGATTCTCGATAGTGAGGATCAACGCCAATAATTCTGAAGCTTGCTCTGAATAATGAGATGATAATCATGCACTAATGAGTACTTGAAATTCTCCATTTGCCGTGTGCTTCATCAGAGCTGTGTCTGTATATCTTTGCCCATCATTTTGATCAATTCTCGAAGAACCGTCAACAAAGAAAATTTCTCCTTCTGCCAATGCATTTTCTTTCACTCTGGGAATCTCATCATAGAATTCTTCATAGTTGCGCAGTCATGGATTGGCTCTCCATCAGTGATTGGCTCTGCTATAAACATAACTGGGTTTACAATCTTACATCAAATTATCTTAATCGATGGATTTGATATGATCACTTCATAAGCAGAAGCTCTCTGAGATATCAATGTGCCTTTCCATTTCTCTAAAATGGCAAATAATGCATGCTCGACGAACAACGTCATTGAGCATCCCATCACAATGGTTGTAGCCTTCTCTATGGTGAACGCTGCGGCAGGTAAACTTTGTTTGCACAGGAAGTGACCTCTCATCACTGGGTCCAAATTCCCACTCTAGTATGCCAGGGGCTTGTACCCCAACGTGGTCCCCTGTGTGAGAACTGCTGTCATAACACTGCCATTTGTGTGTGAAAACAGGTAGAATACCTCTGCATAATTGGGAATTCCTAAAACTGGTGCCGTGAAAATGGCCTTTTTGAATCCAACAAACCCATCTTCCATGTTTTCGGTCCATTCAATTTTTTCTTTTGCCACCTGTGCTTTCTTTAGGGCTTGTAACAAGGACTTGGTATAGGAGGTGTAGTCAAAGACCCATGCCCTGACATAATTGCATAACCCTAGAAAACTCTGCATCTGTTTTATCGTGTGTTGCTTGGCTGTTTTTAATATGGCCTCAGCCCTTTCAGGGGTAACCCTTTTCCCCTCATGTGAGATTAGCTGGCCTATGTGCAGCACTTCTTGCTGACAATATTGTAACTTCTCTTTGTCAGCTTTATATCCTTTCTCAGCCAATATAGTCAATAGCTGAATAGAATTGTGTCTTCACGTTTCCTCTGTCGTGCTGCAAATTAAGATTCTGTCCACATATTGCAAAACAACACTTCCTAATGCGATATTGCTTATGTCCATCTTTAGGACTCTGTTGAAAATCAAAGGAGTCTCACAGTACCCCTGAGATAACCTTGTGCTTTTCAGACGCATTTGCCTGAACGTGAATGACGTCAAATCTTGTGAGTCTTTGTGCAATGGGATTGAGAAAAATGCATTTTTCAAGTCAATCACCGTGAAATATTTTGCCTCAATGGGTATATTACAAAGGGTTGTGGACGGGTTAGGGACAAGAGGGAACTCGGCCTCTACAATATCATTTATTGGCCTTAGGTCCTGGATTAAACACCAAGACCCTCCCTTTGACTTTTTGATAAGGTACACTTCGGTATTGCATGACGACTCTCACGTCACTAAAATGCCCTGCTCCATCATAGCAGAAATTGTCTTAAAAATGCCTTCATCATTTTCCCTAGACATGGGATACTGTTGTGCTTTTGGTAAAATTGCTCGTGGCTTCAATTTAATCTTTACTTCTCTGACTCCTTTCAACAAGCCTACGTCATAAGGGCCTGTAGTCCACACGGAGACAGGTACCTTTGCCATGTCGTCATCAAAATATTCGGGACGTTTTTGTGTCAGAATCATTCTCTGGGGCACCTCTCTTTTGATCATTTTCACCCAATAAACGAGATTAACCTCAACTGGTGTTTCATCTATACCTGTTTGCTCTTCAAAGAGATGTCATCAGTGACGTCAGTCAATCTGTATCCTTCTTCAATGCCGATCACTGCGCACAATAGTCTGCCTTCGTGATCACAACCATCGATCAAAGCCACGTTTCCTCGTACTATAGCTGTGTGTATTGTCAAGGGAAATACTTGTCCCGTTTCCTCATGCATAGGTATTCTTGGCCTGAATAGAAACTCATTGGGGGTTCTCATGGTTTTGTCTGCAAGGCCTGGTAGCCCCGCCATTAGTATGCCTACTCCATATGCAAATATTTCTGGTTCCAATGGAACAGCTCTCATAGCCGTTTGTCCTGCGTATTCTCTAATCATTTCGCATACGTTCAAATAATGCATTCCTGGAATTGAACATAATATGCCCTTCTCCGTGAACGAGATTGTCATGTTTAACTTCGTCATTAGGTCTCGTCCCAATATATTTACTGGGGTCTGCCGTGATTACAGTAGTGGCACGTTCATGTCAAATTCTCCTATAGAGACTGGAAGTTCATTTGTAAAAGGAACACGACTTGTTGCTCCTGTGAAGCCCTGAGTATTTATGGCTTCGCCGGACAAGGGAAACTTGCCTTCACGTATACACGAGCGTGTTGCACCTGTGTCAACTAAGAAGGAATATTCTTTATCCCCTATAACGACATCTACCCTTGGTTCGTCGTCAGGATTTGGTGTCACTGATAGGATAGAACACATCAGGTTTCCCAGTGAGCTGTCCTAATCCATATATAACTTTGTCTCATGCTGAGTGAATGGATTCCCTCCATAACCATTGTTATTCCTCATCCCAGAATTCAGTACCTGTCCTGTACTTATTGCCTGTACTAGTAGCATCGGCGACTGTTGGGAATGTCCTTGCGGAAAACTTGTCATACTCTGAGGTTGCAAGTTTTGTTGTGCTCCTGGCGCTTGCTGCTATACTGTGTGATTTTGTGCAATTCCATTTTCAACCTGCTGTAAAAATACAGGTGGATTCACCATCCCTACTCTTGTTCCTTGGTCGTTTTGCACCATGCTTTGACTTCTGCATGTGTGTGCTAGATGCCCTGTCATCCCACACATCCAACATATTGGCCGTGGTCTGATTATTTGCCCATTTGACATATCCTGATTGCCGTTTTGCATGTTTTGAAAACCTCCCTGATTACTCTGCCATCCTCTTCCTCGAAAGCCTCTCCCTCTGGGGTAAAACCCGTTATTGCCTTAATCAACCTGCCTTTGGTTGTTGCCTGTTCGATCCATCTGTGCTAGTTATCATCGCCCCTTCAATGGCATATTTTGACAATTTTTTCTGCACTAATTTTGCCTCTTCATCTTTCCGTGCAGCCTCTTTTTTGTGATTCTTCTCTTGCAGCATCCTGCAATAGTGAGCTATGGTCAACTGTATTTCAGTCCATGGTTTGGCCTCAATTCCTACCAATTTCTTGAGCTGCTTCTGTACCTGATCTGGTAGCCCTTGGCATAATATATGGTAAAACACTGGTATCGATTACCCTCAAGATTCGCGAGTTTCCAGCACCCATGCGTCTTGGAAATTCTGAATGTAAAGCAAAGGGTGACTCTTTCATTTTGTGTGTCATTATAGCTCCCATGTCAGAAGTATCCGGGTATAGCAATCGTAATGCTTTCCATACCGCGGCTCTGCAGTTGTTAAACGGAGCTCCATCATGCGCTGTATTATGTGTAGTCACGCCAGGGTAACTGCACGTGTCCACACAACGTCAGCTCTGTCACCAAGTATGACGATTAAAAGACCCTTAATATCCCCCATAGCTAACATGTTCCCTCCCGTAATTTTTTCTTCATCATATCCATTTTCCGGCTCCAGATGTTAACATTGGAAGCATATTTTTCAAATTTTCCCTATCCATGTGTGGCTAAGGTATATACTGTGGCCTTGTTCCTCCTTTTTCGAGCAGTGGAAATTGTAACACATGGCACTCCTTTTCTTCTCTCATAATTTTCCTATCCACTGCAGGGGTAATAGTGCCGCATCGCCGTCTACCTGGCAATGTCCTTAGTCTGCTCACATAGGGTGCTGGAGATACCCCCCTCTGACTGTAAGATATTCCTTCGTACCGGTCTGATTGTGTGGCTGACTCTGATGCCTTAGGTGCAGATCCACTAGAATCCGACCATCTTATTCCTTTTCCTACAGAGAAGTATTTTTCGCATCTTCTCTCATCTTCCTTTTCCTCATAGCCCTCTCTTTCTGCATCTAATATTGTCTGTGCCCAACTCGAGCAGCTCCTCTCATCTTCCTCGTTCTTATTTAGCGTCAACCTATCTAGGGACAGCTCTCCATTTCTGCTACTTCGGGAGGCCTCCTCAGTGTCATCGAACTCTCTGTGCTTCGCATCTCTACGTTCATTTGCCCTTCGTATTTCCTCATCCCTTCATCTCTTTATTCTCTTTTCCCGTATTTTTTGTTGTTCTTCTTTTCTCCTTTGTTCTTGCCTGTCCAGACCATTAGCTCTTCTGTTTGTCTCATATCTTCAATGTCTTTACCATCGAGTTTCAATAGAATCTGACCTCCCATCCATTCGTTCTGTGTGATTGCCATCTCATCAGTTCTGGCCTCATCTCCTTTCCATCTCTTTCCCTCTCTATCTGTATCTAGAGATATGATATGATATGATATGGCATTTGTAACTCGCCGATACACAAGATGTACTTACTTGGGCTTGATCTCCTTTTTCTTTCTCGCGCCTCTCCTTGTCCCTCGGGACTTTGGAGGTGATATCTCTGTCTCTATCCTTCTCTTGGTTCACTACTTTGCGTAGGTGACTCATAGGCCGGGTTGCTATATCCCATGTCTGCTTCGCTTAACGGGTGTAATCCTTCGTCTTTACTGGCTTCACTTTTTGTTTCAGATGGGGCGGGTGGCGCAGAAGGCGCTTGACCGTCCCTCTGTGCATATGTTAAGTATCCAATCTAACGGTGGCTCCTCCTCCTTTTCCTCTTGGTACATCTTCCAAAGCTCTAAACTAGCTAGGCGTTTGTCTAACTTTTTGCCAGTGTACGTGGCGTGCAAATATGTCATCATGTGTTGCAGGGCCGTTTTAGTTAGCGATCCGCCCTGGGGCCATGGCATAAACATTTTGTGGGCGGTTCCTTTAACCCATTCTGGACTTTTTGAGCTTAGGTGCATGTTTTGGCAACTGTTTGCACAAGTGTACTAACGGTGTAATGTCTTCCATGCTTCAATCTGTTTATCTTCTCATATAACACTTTATGTTTTACGTTTCACAAACAAAATCAACAATATGAGCGATCACCAATCGTCGCAAGCTCCAAACCTGTTTTTTCACAAAAATGTTCTTTTTACCTTTTCAAACAACAACCATCAATTCATGTCATACAACATCCTGGCTATACAATCGCACAATTTACATGCTATTTCGTCCAAAAATGTTATTACCTCGTGACGTCAGAGTAAAAGAAACACACGACAGTCGCGGCAGACTAGACAGACTCCGGCCGGCTACATATATCTCATGCCCCTATCATTATTCCGACATGGACTGTAATCCCATTTTTTCTTTCAAAAACGTTAATCGTTTTGCTCTCCTATAGCGTCCTATTTTTTTCAGGACTTTAAATGCAGGATTCTTCAACTGCTATATTAAAGGTATCTGGGCGTATCCTCTAGCTCGGGTATCCTCCCGGTATCTCTCTCTAGCTCAGGTATCCTCCCATTATCTCTATCTAGCATGGTTATCCTCACGGTATCTCTCTCTATTGCTCGGGTATCCTCCCAGTATCTGTCTCTATTGCTCTGCCACCCTAGAGTCAATATTTCTTTCCCCGTATATATACATTATACTTTTACTCTAACGTTATCTTTTGTCCCACCTCCCTCCGTTACCTTCCCCTACTTGTTCTTTTTGCCAAAATATTTTGTCTTTTTCACTCACCGTTCAAATTCTTTTTCCTCTCTGGATGCTCAGGATCACCGCTTTCGTTACTGCCTCTCCTTGCTGTTCGTCCGATCAGCTGCCTGTAGAAGTGGGAAGGGGTTTGTGGGGGAAAGCACAGGTTCCTTCAGACCTCAACCTGCACGGTTTTCACTTAGACTATCCACTATCTATGCGGAGCCTCTCGGTCTACTTGGCCGGATCGCAAAGGCTTGTGATATTGCTGAGGACCTAGAGTTACTTATGTCGACAGCCAATGGGTGTCTTATATAATCGATAAACATCAATCTCTGCTACCAAGTGTGCAGTAGGACCCCAGTCTGCCCATAGGACTGGGGGTTTCCCAACAGCACTTTAAGATGAGCAGCAGGACCCTTGAGATGGATGGGGATGCAGATTAATACTCTCGCATCAAATCAATAATGACAACTGGATAGTTTTGCAAAGGGAGTCAGTTTAATGACAAGTACAAAAAACAGGGAGTTCATGAATATCTGCAATCGCTCGATCTTCCTTCTCGCTTCAACTCCAATTAATTTCAGAAAAAACACAGTATTTATAGCAAAATCTCGTCATCTCTTAAAACTTTAGCATGCACCTTGATTGGTTCTAGGAAGGTAACTTTAATATAGGCACTATATCTGTATATGGTAACGGGGATTGGATAAACACTGCCAGGTGGGACATCTAAGCCCTTTCTTCAAATGGCTACTGTAGACATCATCAAAAGTACAACATCTCATTGGTTCTGCTAACTATAGGACTCTAGATTACTTGGTCCACTATGATTGGGTTGGCATCAACCCTACTCATCATTTTCTACTTGTTTAGTAGCGTTACATAATAGCCGGCCAGGTGCAGGGAGTTTGTCTGCACCCCCAGCTTCACTCCAATTATTGCTATAATCAATCATCAACTCAGTGGTCATGTGTCAATTATTTCTTTGTGGTTGTCCTTGAGACTGCTTCTTGGTCTAGAAAAGTTAAGGTAGATATGTATAGGTGGTGCTTGCCGCAATCTATCTTACTACTAAGCATAAGCATGCCTCACAAATTCTTGCTTCTTGTGGTTCCTTGCATATGTACATGCTTAAACTAACTGAATTGGTTAATGCTGTTGATGGCACGGCTTTGCTCTCAGGTCTTGTCACAGAACAGACACCATTCATTACAATGTCCATTGGTACGGGACATCTAGAAAAAATATCCTTTGACCTCATCTCAGCCCCCCAATATAAGTTGATATTGGCTATACCCTGTTTGAAAGCACACAACACTCATATTTACTGGATGCCAGAATATTGCTATACTAACTGTTTTGACTCCAGTGTTAATACTCCCAATACACCTAGTATTGCTATCCTTGATTCTGTCTCTTTGCTCAGTACTGTTACCAGATCGTCTTCTGCTGGTGTCCCTAAAGAGTATAGGGAGTTCTCAGATGTATTTGACATGGGGAAGGCTGAACAGTTGCCCCCACATCGTGATTACGATTGTTTTATTGATCTGCTCCCAGGTTCTAAGATTACCGCTGGTCGCATATATTCCCTTACTGTGAAGGAAGATCAAGTCTTGAAAGAATACTTGGCTAAGTCATTTTCTACTGAGTTTATACAGCATTCTAAATCCCCAGCGTCTGCACCTCTGTTTTTTGTACCGAAGAAGGAAAGGGATTTGAGGGCTTGTATTGACTACATGGCCATTAATGCTGTGACCATCAAGAATCCATACTCCTCGTCACTCATCTGTGTTATTGGATCAATTGGGCTCCTCTGTTGTCTTCACTAAACTGGAATTGAGGGGGGCCTACAATTTAGTACAGATACGCAGGGGTGATGAGTGGAAAACTGTTTTCAAAACTCTTTACGGGTTATTTGAGCATATGGTAATGCCCTTTGGGCTTTGTAATGCCCCGGGTACTTTTCAGCATTTTATGAATGATGTGTTCTGAGATATGCTGGATCGCTATGTCGTTGTATACTTAGACGACATACTAATCTACTCAGACTCATACGAAAACTATGTGGAACATGTTCAATCCGTCCTTCAGATATTGCGTGAACACCATCTTTTTGCAAAGGCCGAAAAATTAGTCTTTCACGACTCTACGGTCGAATTTCTGGGCTACGATATAACCAACAGAGGAGTGCAAATGAATCATTCCAAGGTGAAGGCCGTCATGGAATGGCCTGTTCCTTCCTCTACAAAAACACTACAATCCTTCATTGCTTCTGCAAACCTCGACAGAAGTTTTATTCACTCCCTCTCTGCTATTGTTGCACCTTTAACTGCTTACTTACTTGTCTCAAAGTACCCTTGAAATTGAATGATGCTGCGCAAAAGGCATTCAACGCCCTTAAACTGGCCGTTACCACCGCCCCAGTTCTGCAGCATCCTGACTTGCAACAGCCATTTCTTGTGGAAGCCGATGCTTCCAGCGTAGCCTTGGGAACTGTTCTTTCGCAGAAAGGTCTTGGGATTGGGGAGACTCACCCCGTAGCATATTATTCCCGCAAACTATCTCCTGCTGAGAGGAATTATTCTGTGACTGGCCGTGATCTCTTGGCTATTCAATATGCTTTTACTGAATGGGAGGCATCATTTGATGGGGGCCCGTCATACCGTCTCTGTATGCACTGTAACCTTCTGGCCCTCAAATCCTTAAAATGTCTAAATGCCTTTTCATTATTTGATTTCACTATTACCTACAGACCGGCTGTAGTGCATACCAAGGCCAACACATTATCTCGGTTGGGTGAACCTTTTCCATCATATAGAGGGGATACTAACGTCCTGCTACCACAACTTGTGGTTTGTTCTTGTAACCCCACAAATCACACTGCAGGAAAGGTTGCAGGGATGGTTGTGTCAGAACACCGCCCTTTTGGAGGAACTGGACCTACCATTATCCATGGACTTCCCTATATCCATCAGCGGATATATATGCTGAATGAGGAGACACAGTTGTCTGCTCTTCAATGGTGCCATAACTCCCCAGTGCATCCAGGCAGACAAAAAACTCTGGCACTATTACAGAGATGGTGTTGGTGGCCCACCATGTCACGGGATGTCATAGATTATGCAAAGACATGTTCAAAATGTGCCTAGTTCAAAGGCCAAACTAGCAGATCCTTTGGTCTTTTACACCCCATCCTATCCCACACAAACCTTGATACATGATTTCAATGGACTTTATCGTGGAAGTTTCGTCCATACAGAACCATGATACCATTTGGGCCGTTATAGACTATGTCACTAAGCTAGCTATTTTTGTCGCATGTATGGGCCTCCCCCCTGCTCCTGTACTGGGCGATTTATATGTCAAACATGTTTTTCGCTTCTTCGACCTTCCTTCTGTTGTTATCTCAGATAGGGGCTCTCAGTTTACCTCACATTTCTGGAAGTAATTAACATTCTCTTTTGAGGATAGATATTCCAGTGCTTATCATCCACAAACTGATGGGCAGAATGAGCGATTAAATTCTACACTCGAGCAATACCTTCGATGTCTCTGTCTGCAATATCAAAACAATTGGCTTTCTTTGTTATCCATGGCCGAGTTCACATATAAAAACTCTCATCATTCCTCAACCAGTTTGTCCCCCTTTTTTGCTTTCTGAGGACAGCATCCCAGATCGATTCCGTTGGATCCGTCCCTTCCCTTTAAAAACCCAGCAGCAAGCGCCTATATTAGTGACCTGACGGTCGTACATTCGAACATCAGGAGTAATTTAGAACAAGCACAAACTTGCGCAAAGAAATCTGCAGATATTTACTGTCTCCCTGCTCCACCCTATCACGCTGGTTGTAGAGTATGGTTATCCACCAATAATCTACATATTCCAGGAAAACTACTTCCTTGGTATTTTTGTCCCTATTCCGTCCTTCACGTTTTGAATCCTGCTGATGTCCGTTTGGACTTGCCTGCACACTGGCGGATTCACCCAGTGTTTCACGTTTCTTTGTTGAAACCTTGTCCTCCTGCTACTCGATTGCCCTTATGTCCGGCTCCGATTGCAGTTCATGAACCCAACGAATATGAGGTAAAGGCAATTCTGGATATGAAAATACAGAGGGGCAAATGCTACTACTATGTAGACTGGAAAGGATATGGTCCAGAAGATAGGGAACCTGTGGAGAACATTCATTCTCCGCTTCATGTGGCCTGTTTTCATGACTCTCTGGGGCTGGTTCGCCCTTTGAGGGGGATACTGTCACAGTGCGCAGAACTGTACCATCTTCTACACGCCAACCGCGTAGAAACCGTCCTTTGCATACGCAGATGGTTACATAACACAGAGCTTCAGTAGCGTTCAATCGCCTTGGCAAAGATGTGGGAACATGTGATCGTGTTCTCCGAACGACTTAGTCACTGCCTAGCTGCCGCCCCACGCTTTTGATTGACATTGGTACACTACTCGCTACCTTTCTGTTTTAGCTACAGTTCAGCTCTTGTTTCCCTGCTCGTCTGCCGCTCTTGTTTCCCTGCTCGTCTGCCGCTCTTCCCCTGTTGATGTTGGAAAGCTACACGGTCAGCCTCTGCTTATTCCTTGCTTGTTTCCTGTTTTTGAACTCTGCCAGACCACAGACAATTACACGGACTGCCTTTGCTTATTCCTTGCTTGTTTCCTGTTTTTTAATTCTGCCAGACCATGGATTGTTACACGCACTGCCTTTGCTTAATCCCTTTGCTTGTTTCCTCTTGTGGAGCACTGCCAGACCACGGGCCACTTCACGGACTTCCATTTAATAACATTGTTTTGCCTGATTCATATTTTTATTTTTTCTGGGAATCATCAATTCAGATTGTGGACCAGATAATTACAGGAGCTTTGGAACTCAACTATCTTAGTGTATTTGACTACTGGATGCTATGCAGTGACCCACAAGTGTCTTGTATTTTACCGGTAGTGTGTCTTGATTCCACCCAGGGGCAGGTCCTACTAACCAACTAATATCCCTTCCTTTAGGTCATTCTTTCCTTACCCAAGCTGATCTCAGCATTAACTCCTTTCCTGAATCCAAGAGTCTTGGCCCAGTTCTGTTTCTGCACACTTCCGGAGTATTGGACCAGGATACTAATATCAAGGTTCGTGCTGCTTTAGTACATATGCATATATTGTTCTTTCGATGTTGGTCCTTTTTCTGTAACACTGGTATTCTCTTTCTTCCTTATCTTCGTGTGTACTGGTAGTACCTTGCTCTTTCCATTTGAATCACAGTGGTACCCTTTTATTCTAAGGGCAGCACAGTGTCTCAAAAGAAAGGTCGCTCTCTATTGAGGAGACCCTTATTGGGTTTGAGTCGTGATCTTGGCAGTAGCAACCCAGTCCGATCTCGACTAGTAACAGTTTCCAGGTGACCTGATCCTTGGTACGTGAGTACTGACAGCAAGGAACGTCCGCTCTTTGGTCTGGTTCCTTTGGAAATTGTACAGGTAGACCCTGTCTCCTACTTCATACTCCTTCTTGGTAGTGTTTAAGTCGTAGTAGGTTTTCATCCCCTCTGCTGACTTTTCTAAATTTCGCTGAGCATAAGCAAAACCATGCTGAAGGTGTTTTCGTAAAATTTCAATGTACTTGTGGGTCATGGACACGTTGATCAGGGTCTGCTCTTGTTCTGTATAGCCGATGCTGAAGTAGCACCATGAGCTCAAATGGAGACATTTTGGTTGCAGAAAATGGTGTAGACCTAATAGCCATCAGGACAAGCGGTAATCGGATGCCCAACTTGAGTTTGGGTGGTAGGCAATGTGGAGAGTTTTCTCTTTACACCTAGTATCTCCCACCTGTAGGTAATCACCTCGCTGGTAAAATGACTTCCTCTGTCCAACTCAATCCTTTGGGGAAGGCCGAAGCGAGAGAAAATGTGATTGATCATTAGTGCAGTATCTGTCTCCTCCTTACAATTTGGAGCCAGAAGACATTCTACCCACTTGGTAAACAAGCATGTCACAGTCAACATGTACTAGTTTCTTCTAGAGGGGTGAATTACTGGGCCAATGAAATCAACTTGCAAATCCGACCAAGGCAGCGTCATTCCCCTTTTCTCTAGGGGAGCTCTGTGTGTGAGGGAACTGGGCTGAAACTGAGCACACACCAGATTCCCTTTTAAATGGATGTCGAGGTTCTGACTCCTGTGGGGCCAGTATGCGAGATTTGTAATGTAGTATGAAACCCCCTATGGCCGGCAGTGGAATGTGTCATGGGCGTGACTTAACATCAGGCTTCGGAATGAGGTAGGTACCACCCACTGGTCACATCCAGATATGGATCTCCGTACCAACAAACCATCTTGGATTCAGAACATTTTGGAAAACTTCATCAACACCCAGAGATCCTCCTTCCCGATATAATCAGATTCTGCCAGAGGAAAATTCACAGGGTCTTCAATATGTTGATACAATTTCCCAATAATTGGGTCCTCTTTTTGTGCAGTAATCAAATCTGCATCTGGGGTTTCTTTGCTCCACTGGGCAGTTGAGAGTTAATTTTTGGCATTTGTTTGGGACCTGGTGAAAGCAGCGACCTGGATTTCCCACAGAAGGGATTCAGTTTCTAGGAGATCCCCATAAATGGCTCTGGTTTTGGCCAACTAGTCTACCAAGCCATTTCCAGTTTTGTCTGGTCCCTCTATTTTAGAGTGACCTCTGATCTTTTTTCAATAGATGGCTGTCTCACTAGAGGTTACCAGATCATCAATTGATTGGATTATTCTCCTGTGCTTGAGCGATTTGTTATTCGCTCACAGAGTGCATCGGTTTTTCCAATTAATCAGGTGTTTCACAAACCCATTCCTGACGTAATCAGATTCAGTGCTTATGACCAGTTCTTTGAGTTGGTGTTGCATGGCCGTGAGGATGGTTGATGTACCGTCATCGACTCTGCCACCTGACTACTTTGGGGACCTATTTTGTACCCAGCAGAGGGTTCAGGGGCATCATTCACCCAGGCATTCCCAATGCCAGCCACCAGTTGTTTTTCTCCGTGATTGTCAACATGGTAGAAACACACATCCACATACATTGTGGGTATCCCCTGACACGTGTCTTCCTCATAGACTTTGTGTGGGGAAGTAAGGTACGCCTCCAGATTGTCCTTGGTCCTTAAACTTCTGTACTCAAGTCAGTATTCTTGAGCACAGTCCTGCAAGTCAGCCAATCCTTGCACTGGAGGACTCTTCTTGTTTTGGCCATATCCAACCTCCCCTGGAAAGCCTTGCATGGACAGAATCCAGGAAACACGTTCCCTGTTCGGATTCGGTTGCTTTGGAGATATTGCAAGGGTTGGTGAGGAGTCTCTACAATGATGTGCTCCCCCTGGATAAATGGGCAGTAATTATTTAACACCCACACAGTTGCGAGGAGTGACTTTTTGCAATCGTTGAATCTTTCCTCCACAGAGGACAAAGTCTTGCTCGCGTTCGAAATTACTTTGTTGACCTTGTCGTGCTTTTGGTATAATACCACCGTTCAGCAAGTATCCGAGAACCCAGTCTCCAAGAAGAACTCCTTGTTCTTTGTAATTGTTTATTTATACAGCGCTTATACACAGGTGGAGTGCTTCAAAGCGCTTCAAGGCGGTAAGGGAACAAAGGAATACCGTAATCCTTCTTAGGCCTTAAAGTTTCCGAATGATCTAAACAGAAAAACTAGCATACTAGTCCTAAGAGCATTTCTCCTGGTGCAAGTGCATGAAGTGTTACAGTTGCGACCAAGCTAGGGGGGCGGCAGGAGAGACGAGCTAAGTAGTCCTAGTACATTTAGGAAATGCATGCATACAGACAGAGGTGCGAGGAAGAGGGGGGTGGAGGGGAACACACATTCCTAGTCCAACAGGGCCCTGGGTTAAGTGCAGAGAGGTTGCCTCCCTCATGAAGCATAAGCTGAAAGTGCAGTAATGCTGAACATAGTGCAGTGGCCAGGAGGCAAGTGCACAAGACTGGCGGGGGGGCCTGGGACCTGTAGGATCTGGTGGTGAACTAGGCAACCAGTCAGCAAAAACTGGACAGAGTTAGGGATGAAGGAGAGAAAAAGAACAGAGATTAGCAGCAGAGCGAGAAGGAGGAAGAAAAGAGGAAGGTCTTGAGGAGTTTTCAGAACTTAAGGTCCTCTGTACCCCTTTATGGGGTAAGTCAAACAATGGGCTTGGGACAGCTTTCTCTATAGTTGTTTTACTACCTCAGATTGTTCTGGACCGCACTCCCACTTGACCCCGGCCTTTAATAGATAGACCAAGGGTCGAGTGACCTCTGCATTGTCTTCAATGAACTTTCTAATATAATTAGTGAGTCCAAGGATGCTTCTTAGTTCTCACAGAGTAGTAGGGTCTTTCTATTTCAATAATGCTTCCACCTTTTTTGCCTGGGGACTGAGAACCTCAGGGGTGATTTCATGCCCTAAGAAGTTCACGCGGATCTTACACCACTCTGCCTTCTGAAAGGACAGTTTTGCTGCGATTTTCTGCAGCTGGGTTAGAACATAGAGTATTTCAGCTATGTGTTCCTCCATAGTTCAGCTTGTGTTTAAGACATCATCTACATAGAATAGGTTTCCCCTTTTGCCCAAGTCGGGCATGGTCTTATGTAGAAAGATATTACATTTGTTGCCAGAGTTTATGCAGCCAAAAGGAGGTTCGGCTCCACGTGTATTTCTGCCGCCCAAAGGTAAAGGCAAGCTTGTACTGGTCTTCCCTACCAGGTACTGTCCAGTAACCATTGGTCAGGTCGATGGCGGTATACACCTTTGACCCATGGATCTGGGCCAGTCCCTGATCGATGTAGGGAATGTGCCATCTTGACATGTGGACCCGTTTAACTTGCTAAGGTCTGCACAACGTCTCCATTATCCATTGGGTTTGTGTATCCCCAGTAATGGGTTGTTAAAGGTACTGTGTATTGGACAAATTATCCCATGGGATTCTACATTTTTAATAACCTCTGTGAGTGACTTCATAGACACGAAAAGCAACTAGTATTGCTTCACAAATACTAGAGCCATCTTGTTGTCCGTGGGTATGATGGTTCAATGTATTTCTGTGCGGCCACAATTATAAGAATCCACTGCAAAGATATCCTGAAAATCCCAAAACACCTGTTTCAGCTTCTGGCTTTGCTCCTCAGTCTTACAGGCATCAACGAGATTGATTTGTTCTTTGACAATCTGCTTAAAGCCTGGAAAGACCTCAGGCTTGGAAATTTCATTGGTATCCTCCAGCTGTGTGGAGAGATCTCTTGTTATGGTGTTGGCCTGGACACGAGGTTTCAAGGATAGGAGGTAGTCTCTGTTGACTCAGAATACCACCTTAACCTTCCTGATGTCACAGGTCACCTCTTCCACACCATAAAGGCAGGAAGAGTGCACAATGAAATTTCCTCCTTGCCTGGTGAAAATCTTTTCCAGAGGGTAATCGTCTTTAAAATTGTAGCAGTCATTTGGAATTGGTCCAATGATCTCATTAACTAAAATAAAGGTTTCTGTGCCCAAAGAGATACTTCGAGGGTCGCAGTTATCCACCAATACTCAAATGGTGTCATGTTCTAGGTCAGCTAGGTGTGTCTGATGTTAATACAAGCGTTGCAGTTGGAGATGATAGTTCGGATTTATATAGGCGTCCTTGTTTTAGAGGAATTGTAAATTGTCGCACCTGTCCTGGGATGGTAACATCTTCTCTCACTTGAACTTCAACCGCATACGGCAGCAATTGAGCTGACCAAAACGCTTTCTCAGTGTTGTCAAAGCTCAGTGGTTACCCCCTAGTCTGGACCAGGCTATGTTATTAATTAGGTCCAAATGAATTGTGAATCGATTGAGAATGTCAGTGCCTAAGTAAAAGGCAGAGGGGACATCTCTCACAACCCAACAATGATGTCCTATACTTTTGTCGCCAATGGACATTTTTAGCATGCACCTGCTAGGCAGGAGATTTCTGGATTTTGGAGTGACCAGGCCCATTTCCCACTTATCAATCAATTTAAATGTGGGAATAGTCTGATCTTTGGGGGGTTTCCTGAATAATGCTTTGCTGATGAAGCTTCTTCCGTTATTGAGGCATACTCTGGCGAGAACAGGCTCCTCCCTCTCATTTACCTGAATGGGGAAGAATAGTTGTTCACCATTTATCTGGATGTCGGTCAAACCTTGAACTGGTTTTTCATCTTTTGTCATAGGAGTTGGGTTTTCATCATCTTTTGTCATAGGAGTTGGGTTTTCTTGTGGATTGGTGTAACATTTCAGAGTATTTCCTTCCAGTGTGAAATTCCACTTAAAACTGGGAGGATGGTTAATTTTCAAAAATTTAGAAGCGTCCCATCACCAGTTTGTTCTCCTACAGAGATGATAGTGATGTCTGGGACTTGATTGTTCCTAAAATGGAATTCTATTTTGTCGGACTGTTGTTCAATCATGTGGCATGTGCCATTCTGTCATGCCGCGAACTTGGAAGTTATGGCATCGGTGGAACTCAGTGCATCGAAGGTAGCTGCATTACAAGGGGCATAGAAGAGTCAGCAGCAGTCTAGACTTCTCTCAACATGGCCGACAGCGCCATCGCTTACATATCAACGCTCCCAGCCTTCACTTCGACGCGTTGTATCTTTCACGCTGGTACCCGCTTGGCGTTTCTGCCGTCTTTTGTTTGTTTACCCGTTGTAAGACTTACCTGGAGTTCTTCAGCCCCTCTTCCCGCTCTGTTGAGCATTCGGCTGCAGTATTCTGTCTTTCTCTCTTATCTCCTTTTCTTGCCGGGTCTTCCGGCAGTGTTCATTACCTCTGCGGTGTGGTTCGGCTTCCCGTTCCGTTTCCAACGTTCCCTCGGCGGACGTCTATGCCCGGGTTTTCTCCTCCTTTTCTGTGCTCCTGCACACACTGCAGCCACTCTGGCGTTCACGTATCTGGCATACCTTTCCTTGTCTAATCTTTCCCTCATACATCCCGCTGCCCTTGGAGCTTCCCTGGACAACACTCCCAGCCTCTTATTATCCTCTTTGTGGATCCTTCTGGCAACATTGGAAACACCAAGGCAGCTGTCAGTCATCTAGCCACCGCAGGGTTTTTTGGTGCTAAGAAGCTTTTTCCCTGTATATTGAGGCAGGCATCGTGGGGGTCCCTTTGGGTCAGGAAGCTGTATCCTGCCAAGGTGGCCTCCGGCAGAGCCCGTCCTTACCTACATGACAGGAGGGTCAAGATCAAGAAGGATCCTGTGGAAAAGAAAGCAAGGAGGAAGCAAAGAACAGTTCCCCGGAAGATTCAGGTGAGGAGGGGTCTTGGGAAAGTACCTCGGATTCTACCAGACCAGTCACGACAGTATACAACACCCACAACCTTCAATGGCATCATTAGAGCAGTAGCAGGAATTAGTGGCAGCCATACAGGAATTGACTGCTCAGATGCAGAACATTCTGGCCGAAAATACAGCACTCAGACAGCAGGTGGCTGCTCGAGGAGAAGAGAGGGGAGAGCTATCTCCCATGCCACTGTCGTTTGGGAAATATGATGGCAATCCTAGAACCTGGAAATAATTTATGGATGCCTGCCGAGTCTACACATTTCGTGCTAAGTCATTCGAGTTAGACAAGGCGCGGGTGGGGTTCCTCATCTCAAATATGGTAGGGAATGCGCTGGCATGGCCACCCCACTGGTGACAAACAACGACCCGGCTTTGCAGAATTTTGATAAATTCACTCAACTTTTTCGGACCAGATTCGACCGTCCTGAAGTTCAATTTGCTGCCTACGAAACAATCCTGGACGTTAAACAAGGAGGTTCAGATGTCCAATCCTATGTGACTAGGTTCCAGAAGCTTGCTGCAGATTCCGGCTGGCCTGACTCCGCCCAACAGACCATTTTTCGAAGGGGCCTCCACGAAGATATCAAGGACGCATTGGCCCGGGTTCCCAGACTAGGATCTTTTCAGGAACTAGTCACATTGACCCTTCAGATTGAGTATCGAATGAGTGTGTGGCAACAAGAAAGAAGACGACATAGAGGTCACTCTCCCTTACCTGACCTTCCTCACCTTTCAAAGGAATCGACTAAGACCGAAGGCACCTTGGAAGAACCGATGCAAATTGGCTCTGCACGGGGACCTCTCACATGAGAAGAAAGAAAGAGAAGGAAGGAATTAAGTCTGTGTATGTACTGCGGATCTTCAGGCCATTTACTCCGCAATTGTCCAGATGTGCCTCCTAGGAGAAAGGGAAACGCTACCCCCTCGGGTCAGTGCAGGGGTGACTTCGGGGGAGGCAGAAGACAACCTTGCAACCATACTCAATAAGGACCACCGAAGACTCCCAACTGATGGTGTTTTTCACTCCAGTTACAGTTCGCTCCTAGGAGAAGAGTGGAGGTTTTGCCAATGCTGGATAGTGGGGCCGCAGGAAACTTTGTTGATGTCACCTGGGTGAAAGAACAGGTCATTCCAGTCCTGAACAAGCATAGAGCAATACCTGTGGAGGGAGTGGACGGTTCTCCTCTTAAGTCCAGACCCATCGTCTTGGAAACCAAACCCATAACCATCCTGATGGGTACACAACAAGAGACAGTTATATTTGATGTGATCCGGGCCGCCCATTTCCCGGAAATCCTAGGGATCCCTTGGCTAAGGAGACATAACCCTCGGATAGACTGGATGCTAAATACCCTGAGTTTTGATTCCACCTATTGTCAAGAAAATTGCCTTCACCCACCGGCACAGGAAGAACAGTTGGGTCTGAACATTATACTTCCTTCCACAGGGGTGTCTAGCATTCCGGTGGATTACCAAGTCTTCGCAGAGGTATTTGAGGACAAAGTACCATGATTATTGCCTCCACACAGACCCGAAGATTGTGCAATAGAGCTGCAGCCAGGGGCAGTGGTGCCTTTCGGAAGAATGTTTTCCCTCTCCCTTCCAGCCTTCCAGAGAAGAAGGCTCTTAAACTATACCTCGAGGAAAACATGCAAAACGGACTCATACGTGAATCCCGATCCCCAAGAGGTGCTTCCTTATTCTTTAGTCTCAAGAAAGACACCTCAGAGTTACGTCCTTGCATAGATTATCGGGGCCTCAATAGTATCACTGTACGGGATCGTTACCTTATGCCATTAATCAGAGATATTTTAGAAGCAGTCCATGGTGCTACAGTCTTTACTAAGTTGGACCTTCGGGGGGCATATCACCTACTTAGAATTAAGCAGGGGGATGAGTGGAAGACTGCGTTCCGCACTCCTTTGGGCCTCTATGAGTATCGGTTGATGCCCTTCGGCCTAGTGAATGCTCCTGCTATTTTTCAGAGATACATGGACAAGATTTTTTCCGACCTGCTTTATTTGTCTGTGGTAGTGTATCTGGATGACATCTTGATATTTTCTCCATATCTCAAGACACACATTCACCAAGTGAAGGAAGTACTCAGACGCCTTCAGGAACACCAACTATATGTGAAACCTGAAAAGTGTCATATCCATGCAGAGTCAGTTACTTACCAAAGTATCTCCAAAGAAGGCATACGTATGGACCCCAAAAAGGTCAAAGCCATTTTACGATGGCCGGAGCCAAAGAGTGTTATGGAGATCCAACGATTTTTGGGATTGGCCAATTTTTATCGCCGCTTTATACCCAGTTTTCGAACATAGTTCTTCCCATCACAGCCTTACTAAAGAAGGGAATAAAATTTAATTTGGATTCAGCGGCCATCCAAGCCTTTCAGAAGCTTAAAGAATTGTTTACCTCAGCGCCCATTCTCATTCAACCAGATCAGTCTAAATCCTTTATTCTGGAGACGGATGCTTCTGATGGGGCTAGAGGAGCCATCCTCCTTCAGAAGTCGGTAGACAAATTGGAACATCCAGTTGCTTACTATTCAAGGTCCCTGACTTCCAGTGAGAGGAACTATTCAGTTCTGGAAAAGGAACTGTTAGCCATTAAAAAGGCATGTGAAGAATGGAGGCATCTACTACAGGGGTTGGTAGAGCCTTTCATAGTCAAAACAGATCAACGCAATTTACGGGTACTCAAACAGATGGAGTGTTCCAATTCCCGTCACGCCAGGTGGGCATATTATTTTTCTCAGTTCGATTTCCTGATCGCAAACATCCCAGGCTCACAGAATTTTGTGGCGGATGCTCTTTCCAGGAGCTGGGAGACGGAAGATGACATACATGAGAGAAGGGAACCGCTCCTGGCAGACAAGAGGTTCGTAGCAGTTGTTTCAGGATTTTTACAGGCAGTCCAAGAAGGCTGGAGGATAGGAAGAATCCTGACTTGATACTCAAGGGAGGGTTGTTGTATCACCAGACAGTCTTATTTATTCCTACCCCGGATCTGCAAACACAAGTCTTATCTTTGTGTCCTGACACCCCTCTGGCAGGTCACAAGGGTTTGAAGAACACCCTGGAACTGGTCAAAAGACATTTCTGGTGGCCAACTTTGTTCCAGGATGTGCAACGATATGTGTCCACTTGTCTCATCTGTGCTACGGGGAAGACATTGTCTGGTAGACCATTGGGGCTATTACGACAACCACCTCTGCCCTCTCAACGTTGGGAACATGTCTCTACAGATTTTATAGTAGACCTTCTGGAATCTGAGGGAAATCGAGCCATAATGGTAACCGTCAACACTTTTAGTAAGCTGGCTCACTTTACTGCTCTTCCCGGTCTTCCCACTGCCCCTCAGATGGCTTCAGTCTTCCTCAAAGACTTAGTATGGCTACACAGATTACCCAAGACCATCCTCTCTGATAGGGGGTCAAAATTTACTTCACAATTTTGGTCTACCATGTGCAAACAATTGGGCATTCAGGGAGCACTTTCCTCTGGATTCCATCCACTAAGTAATGGGCAAACAGAGACTAAATGCAACCCTTGAGCAGTACTTAAGAAGTCATCATTTGGTCATAAAGCTCTGGATGCTCCCATACTGAATATTTGGCCTTCTTATGGTAGGGAGTCATAAAGCTCTTTATGGCCTTTCTCTACCAAATTGGGTCTTTCACAAGACCTCTCTTCTGTTTGTCAGACTTTCTTTTCTGCTCCACTCGCCCTCTGATTAAGAGCTGCTGCTATTGGTGATCCACTCTCTGTCCTCTAGGCGTTCCCTACCTCTGTGAGACTGGGAATCACTTCCAGAATAAAGGGGTCTGGTCTCTTTTCCCCTGTGGGGCTCCAGGCTCTCAAGGTCATTTCCCTTGTACTCCCCTTTTCGCATAGGGAAGTACTCTTCCTCTTCATCCCTCCTTTCAGGTATGGTGGGGAATTCCCACCACCTCCCTGAATTTGTGGAGGTTTTTAAAATACTCTTTTGAGGCCTAGACTCTGGTTCTTCTCTGTAAAGCGGACCAGGTGGTCCCTTTGTAACTTCATTTTCTGTCAGTCCAAGCCCCTGATCTTTTCATTATATGTGCAGTGAGACATATGATTGTCTTTTGTGACAACCTGCTCACTTAATTTGTGTTGACTTGCTTTCAGGTTTTCAACACATTCTTGATGCTCCTCATGCAGTGCAGAAATGTGAACCTCTCGCTCTGCATTCTCTTGCTGTTGTGTCGCTAACTCATCTTTTAGCTGCTGAATAATATTTTCAAATTTTGACTCAAAATTTTGGCTCTGTTGTGCTTTTTCTTCTAATTGTTCCAACTCTCCCTGGGCTTGATTCAAAAGTTCCGACTAGTTTTGCACATAGGAGCCCCCCTGGTCAGAAGTACCTGCTAGGGTATATTTGAATTCCCAGAGCCCACTGGTTCGGTCACCTTCCCTTCTACTGCGTAGAAATGAATATTCATCAGTATCTGATGAGGAATGGCCTTCTGGCTCTGTTCCTGAAAACTGGCAGGTATGAAGTTAGCTGCATCCTGTCCATATGAGGTGGTGAGTTGGCTTGAGGTCCCTGGTAGAGAGATAATCACTGTGTAGTTGGAGGGTGCCTTTTCATACCCTAACTGGTCAGGGTACCTCAAATCCTGTTCGTATTTGACAATTTCATTTTCCAACCTCTCACATTTGTTTTTCTCAGTCCCTATCTCTTGGTGATATGTAGAGGCCTGGGTTTTCAATTCTGACACCAGTGTTTGAGTGGCTTCTAGCACTTTATTTTGTGCCATTAATCGGTCTCTGAGTCCCTTGTTCTCCTCACAATGGGACTATTTTTCCTTCTGTGAGGCTTGTATTGTCTGCACATATTGACTAATCTACACCCCTTGTGCAATTCTGGCCTGTGTTGCCTGCTCTCTGTCAGCCTCTGTTTACCTCACATGTACCTTAATTTTTCATTTTCTCGCCTCATGTCAGTCAGTTCCTGAGAACATAACCCGTCCTTAACTGATGCACTTCCTGAAACAGGGTAGTTACTATTCTCTTGACACAATTTGCTATTTTCTTCCCTCAACTGCTCACTCTGCTGTTTCAAAGTGTTCAGATCTTGGTGCATTTGATCAAATTCACCCTGAGAATGAACATGCCTAATGACTAACTGGATATTTTCAGCTTTCAGTTGTTTCATCTGTGCTTGAAATGTGAAAATGTCCTCTAAGCAGGCTCTATTGTGAACAACCTGCTCACTTAATTTGTGTTGACTTGCGCTCAGGTTTTCAGCGCATTCTTGATACTTCTCTTGCAGTGCAGAAATGTAAACCCCTCGCTCTGCATTCGCTTGCCCTTGTGTCACTAACTCATCTTTTAGCTGCTGAATAATATTTTCAAATTTTGACTCTAAATTTTGGCTCTGTTGGGCTTTTTCTTCTAATTGTTCCAACTCTCTCTGGGCTTGATTCAAAAGTTCTGACTGGTTTTGCACAGAGGCTACACGCTATCCTGTTATCTTTCTTCATGATGATCATATGGAAGTACATATATGCTGTGAGCTGAGCCATTTTAATGTTCTCATCTTTGCTGGTCTATGTCATATAAAAGTTTGTCAGGGTCTGATGTAACAGCCCACTATCCTGCCATATATCAACATTTGCAGAGGTAACCTCCTGCATCATTCTAGCTTGCCAAATGTTATGTTCTTGTTCTACCCATTCACCTGTAATAAACAATTTGGATAGGTGGTGCTTCGTGGCCATATTGATTTCTACGGTGCTCATTTTGAAATGTGTTCTGCACCTGATATACTCTGTATGCAAGGGCAAACCTCTCAACCCTGTTCCTACTTAGTTTCCACTCATTATTGACAATTGCAAATCAACACTGTTTTAGCTATACACCACCCTGGAACCCAGGGTACAGGTCTGAATGGCACCTTCACAATGCTTGTTGTCTCACTGCACAAATGTTGGAATTAAATATGTAGTCTGTCTGTGTCCTCAGTAAGAACTGCGTTCCTGTGCCACAAATAATCGAGATATGCGAGCCTGCAAACACTTTTGACAGGCCCACAACTAGGCACAAACTGGCTTACAGACAAATATGTCCACCTGGAAAAAACAGAGCCGTCATGCCTATAATTAAGCATGAATAATGTCCACCGCCCGAAAAGGAAAAGTTAAAAGCGAACGAATAATTGGTTTCTATAAAAAAAAAACACGCAGGATACATACATCAGGTGTCATAATATTGATTTTTTCATTGATTTTTTTCATTCGTTTTGAAACTAGCTAAATCAAGAACACACAGGGTCAAAACATTTGGGCTAGAGGCATGACTAAGTGTGACACACAGACTTGAGATAGTCACTAATCAACAAGCCATTTGTTGATGTAGACGGGATCCGTGAAATGAGAAGCAGAGTACAGATATTTAGCCCAGTAACAGCAAGTATGCTCCGCCCAGGTTGCTGTAGCAACCAGAGGCGCAGAGCTGCAGGAGCCTATAATATTAGCCTTAGACATGACAAGCCCACCACTCCAGTACGCATGCGTATACACCCTGGAGACGGATTTGGGAGCATTTACAAGCGGCTGTAACACGAACAAAAAGTAAGTTTGCTAATTCCCTTAAACCCGCGGGTAGAGCGGTACGATTCGGCCAACGCTTACCCACGAGTAGCAGCAACCCATATATATATATATATTTTTTAAAAAACGTTGTTAAGGGGACGTTATGGTTAAGTTGCGCTACTAAAAGCCTGTGACACTCCTTAAAAAAAACTTTATAAATGTAACATTATGGTTCGAAGTGAAACTGAAAAACCCCAGAAATTCGCCATTTATGGTAGGCTAAGCAACCATAACTGCCCGCACCGCTGTGCACTGCTAACACTAACACCCAGGACATCAAAGATGACATCACAAATGACCATGTAGAATGAAATGGATTATACCATAACAAAAAAAACTATGCCTCCAACGTAATTACCTCACAGAAACTCTGCAGCCAGGACCGACAGTAGACACACGCACTACAACGAAGACAAATTACAGCAAAATAGTAAGTGAACCCCATTTTTCTTATATGTGTGTACTTTTTTTTGGTATGAGGGGCTGAAAAAATAATTTCTTTCTGTTTTGACACAGAAATGTGCAGTACTTTGGAGTGGCTGGAGGAGAATTTTCCGCATGGGGAAATGTCAGAAGATAGCGATAATAATGGTACACATTGCTCTGCTTAAGCAAAATAATGGTCAGTATTTTATGGGCATTTAACATATATATATATTTATTTTTAACAGACCAGGAAAAAAAAGAAGAAAGGCCAACAAACGACACAGAGGAAGACAGGCTGAAAAGGATAGAACTGAAAATGGACACACTAAATGACAATTTTAACAGTTTAAGGCAATTTGTGGAGGAATTTGTGAGAGGAAAAATACGTTGTCACTGTCCCACCTGTACCTGCCCCCCTTCTCCATTTCCTAGTGAACCATCTCCAAACCTTCAAGAAGAAAATAGACGTTTTGATGAAACATCCATCCCTTCTTCCCCTTACAAATCATCTCCTCACAAGCAGCCCGTGTTGAACCCTAATTCCCCTATATTCGTGTCAGTATCTGCTTCCCCCTGTATTTCTGTTGATTGAAGTGTGTTTGTGTTTTTAGAAAGTTTTTGTATATTTGTTGTAGTCGAAGGGTTTGAGGTAAACATTTTTTTTAAAAAAGACTTAAAATGTTTGCGAACAGCGCGCCTGTTCGAGCTAGCCGCAAGCAATAGAATGTGGATGTTCTAACGGCAATACACCTACCCGTATCAATGCCAACCAAGATGGAATTGATCTTAGAATGCACCATCTGTGCAAGTTGTGCGTAAATGAACAGAATGGGGCGTCCCAAGGACATTATACCTCTCTGTACCGCTCACAAACGAGATAAAACATGTTCCTAAGACACAACAGGTCTGTAAATGAGCAAAATGGGAGTGTCCTAAGGACACTATACCTGTCCGTATCGTCCGCATCCAAGATGGAACCATCCGTAGAACAGGCGCGGTGGCCGGCATGTTCATAGTCAAACAAAATGGAGGTGTCCTAAGTACACTGCACCTGTCCGTACAGTCAGCAGATCATGTACGCACATGCGCAGTACACCCATAAGTACTGCGAACATTGCGCCTGTCCCTAACTGTACGTCTCACTTGTGTCACACTTTTAATTAGTTTCAGGACCCGAACACTGTCCGTAGAACACTGGCACTCATTTCGCACGTTTGTTAGTCTGCTTTTGCTGTCCAGCGGGCACACATTTCCCTCGCGGATGTGTCCAGGACGTCATCATGTGACCGCACCCACGCTGAGCGTGTGGACTAATTTGCACAGTTTTTCTGCTTCCGGAACATTGCAAAAGAACTTATACATACATGGTAAATTATTTTACAGTATAAAATCAACATTTCACATGTCCCATACAATAGCTCTACCTGTGAACGTGTCTTTTAGAATTATTGCAGCGCTTTTTAGTGATCTTTATGGTCACGAGGCGCACCCATCCACCACTATAAATGGCCACACCCCCGAGCTCATCTTCATTGTGCTTCTGGCTATAGCAGTTTGAGTTGTGCTGCCTTTACTGCTGTAGCGACCATTAGGCAACTAATCCTTATGGCATCCATGGCTACTGTTGCTACATTAGCCTCAGCACCACCCACAAACCCTCCACCGCCCCCACCTCCCCAAGGGCCTGCAGAGGGATATACGGGTGAGGATGTAGAGATCGAGGAAGAAGAGGAAGAAGAGAATGGGGTGGAGGAACTCTGCACTACAAACACTCGCCGGGAGTCGTGGGTGTGGCGGTAGTTTTCCGTTTTAGGGAACGTACCGAAAGCACGTGCAAACCTGGTCAGGTGTAACCAGTGCCAGTTGGTGCTCAGTCGCGGGAGACCTGGTGCGTACAGCTTTGGTACGACAACCATGAAGCGACACCTAACGTCGTTCCAGAGTGCAGACATTCGCAAGGTGGTGCCATGCGAAGAACGTAGTAGATTAAGTTCCTCTACAGCATCCTCCGTGTCCGATCCTGTCACCACAAGAGACACTCCTGTGGGGGAGCGCATCCCTCCAGGTGCCTCACAAGCCATTTGCGATGCTGTTGACCCTTACCTTTCGAAGGTCACAATAATGTGTGTGTACGGTGATGCAGTACTCTGCAGGGGGGAGAGTTTTCGAAGTGCTTTTGAGGCTATGGTCACGGAGCACCAGAAGAACTGCTCCCTACCTAAGTAAAGCCCACCCTATATCTTTTTCTCTCCATATGCCCCTTCTTATGCCTGTGTTTGGTGGGCCTTCCTTACCCTGTCGTGTCATAAAAAGCAGTAAACTTGAAAATAACAAAAAATTACAAAAAAGGCTCTTTTCAGAGCCGCCTTTCTCAGTTTAACAATAGAACTATCAAGTGACCGTTGTAGGCCTCAGCGCATTTTTGGAAAAGTCCGCGGACCGTCATAGGACACACAAAAATGGAGGGTGCAAGCGTAGCAAAGCCAATGGACTTTTCGCTGGGAATAATTGGTGGCTCTGAAAAGAGCCTTTTGGTGGTGGTGTGTGTGCTTCAAAAAATGTAGGTTGGAAAAAATGGATTGCCAAATAGGTGACTATGATTCCAAAAAAAGTTGCAATGCATTTTGTACATTGCGAAGAAAAATCTGATTTCCAGCGTATGTGAGATGGACTCCATCTCTGCGAAAAATGAAAGAGCTGCGAAACAAAATGTTTTCATTGTGGAATGAGGACATGCCACCATCTCTTAGAAAGGCACAAACAGCCTTATTCACATTGCGTCTCGCTTTCTCCATTTGTGGACCAAATGCAGAAGAAAGCAGCCATATTTATCTTCGTGCAATACGGGAAAAAACTATTTGACAATTTGGAAACATGTCCATGACCTTCGCAAGTCCTTCCTTCATTGCAAATTGCAAAGAAATTCCAGAGACGTGGCCTAAACAGTTTCCTCCGCAATGAATGATAAGTATATCAGGATGACGCTCTGTCTGTAAAGTTGCACAAAGAGGTACCAAGTCCAGCCACCTCATTCCACGCACGCCATGCCAGTGCACTTCCACATGAGGAAATCCAAGATCTGCACATAGACCGCAACTTTCTGCATGCACCTTCAACCAATGTATCCATGAGTCTCCCAAGATCCAGAATTTTCGAGCACACAAAGCCATGGCTGTCTGGTCTCCTGTCAGGGAAAAGATGTTCTCACTAAATTTCTCCATACAGAACACACCCACTGAACTTTACTGACCAATCCCTACCTTCGCACATTCTCATTTACATGCGTCTCCACCCCAGAATCCCCGTTGGTAATACGCGCCGCCTGCAAACTACCGCCATGTTCGTGGACACTTACAGGATCAGAGCGTGACGACTGTACATTTAAATATTATTCCCCTTTTCCCCTTTAAGGTGGGCTCTGAAAAGAGCCGTTTTTTTTCTTTTTTGGGCAGATGCCGTACAGGCACCTGTTATTTTGTTTTTTGAAAATATTTTTTGCTCTTACTTTACTCCTACAACCATTGCAGAACCTTCTCCAAAGCAACCCTCACATTCCAAAAGAACATGGCATTTCCCAAAGAAGATAACGCAACACCATCTACTTCAAAATAAGCCGCATTACTGGGAACAATGTTCTCATGGCTGCAAAAAAACATACCAGCGCGTAACATAAAAGGACGCATGCCGTGATTGAGGTAACACCTCCCAATATTTTTATCAGGACAGAAAACAGAACTGTTGTCCCATTTTCCTCTAGGGAGTAACCCAGAAAAAAATAATTTCGCAGTTGGAAAGATGTTCATTACTGCTTGAACCAACTGTTCCAAATTTTCCAACAGAGTACGTGAACTCACGTAGCCCAAATGGCAAGCACCGTCGTGCAAAACTACCACATGAGGAGTGGTCAACGTAGGCATCTTGGTGCAAACTTGGAGAATTGCTGCAACATTGCGATCAGTCGCAGTGCTCCACACCCCCTCCACTCCTCTCGCATCGAAATGGTGTGCCACATGCCTACTTTCGGCATAGTGATGTAAACCATGGACAAAAATATCTCCAAGGACCAAAACCCTGACCCTCTGCACCTCTGCCATCTTCAGTTTACGCATTGTCTTTCGACACAAAAGAGCAATGTGAACATCTGATTGGCTGATGCCTACATTCCCCTTTCCATGCTAGATTTGCTGTAGAAACCCGTATGTGACGCGTCATAACCGCGGACAAGCGCTGTCTACGTGCGGCACGTAACTCTTAGCCAGTCCTTCTACTCTTTCCACATCACTCACGAATCCATTCCCTCACTGGACACAGCTACGCAGTCACACAACCATCCGCCAATCACATTCAACATCCCTACATCTAACTCCGTCATCAAAATTTCACACTTCAAATGTATTATTGATCACTCTGAATGCAAGTCGCATATCATTGCAAAGCACCTACTTCAAAAACTACTGTGCAAGTGTCGCAGATTTATACGTACAGCTCCATGCATGCGCACATGCATGCATATAAAATACAAGTATGCATATTTTAATCAGAGAAAAGGTACAACCCTTATGATTTCATTTAAACAAATTAATGCCACTAAATCAGCATAGCCAATACATACCAACGCTCCCCCTTTAAGTGCAAGATGTCTGATTTTTCATTGACAAACCGCACTACTTCTTACTGTCTCCCGCATAACCTATACATACGTTGCAACCCTCCCTATTTAGCGCCAAACTCTATTTTCCATTAGAAAATGGCACAATTTTTTATTGTGTACCGCCTACATAAATACTACTTCCAATGCGATCGTATGAGAAAAATAAACGCTCCCGATTGCTGTGGTGACATCTTCCTCTGAGGGTCTCCCGATTTTTCGAAATCGTGCTTATAATATGAAAGTACAGACATTTTTCCCATCTACTATAATGACCTATCACTTCCAAACCTCTCTGCTATAGATAACACAGCTTAAAAGGAACCAGGCATTTTCATAACCTAAAAATTGTACTCATTTCTGAAGCATGTGCAACTAACATACTGCAAGTAACATACAAAGGCAGCACATAGTGAAGTGAAATACACACATTCACTGTGTTGAAATATCAAAGTAGAATACTCTGACGAAAGATACAAAATTAACGTATACAGTAATTTCACTGCTTTAAACACACAAAGTTACTAACTTCTTCTTTTTACAATCGCAGTGAAGACTACTCTCCTGAAAATCAACAGCATCTACATTGCAAACGACATATCCAAAGAAACCTGGTCATTCTGCAAAAAAAGTACAGTACAACCTTTATATTCTAACTATTCCTCAAACCGACTGTGTGGGTTATGCATTTAATTTGCTCACCAAAGCAAACATTGATTTCTGAACCATTCTACCCACAAATACCCATTTATTAAACAAAGAATAATAGGTAGAATGGCTCACAAATCCCTGTGTGATTGCAACTCAAATAACATACATAAGCCTTAGAATGTTAGTACTAGAATACAAATAGCTGCTTCAATTTTATGCCATTACGTTTACTGTTAATGCGTATGCTCACCACTAGCCCACTTTGTACTCTCATCTGAAGCACATTGTAGTAGTATACAAACAGAAAACTAGCCTTCCCAAATCATTGTAAGAGGCCAATGCACATTCACACACCACCACAAAGAACTTCCCCATCAAACTCATGCACGCATGCACACAGCAGACATACATTGAACAACAGACCAAACCATGCCATCTTTTTTTTCAACAGACCCCAAAGAATGCCTACCAAAAAGCAAGTCTGTAGAAAGGAATGCAGAAGTAGAGCAAATAAATATAAGTGTCCAACCTAAGCATCCATCTGTAGCAGTGTTTGTAGAGAATGTTGGAACAAAACAGCTAATACAGTCGTTTAGCAAAACAAGGGAAGCTTCAACTACCGAAACATTACCTCCCCCAACAAAATGTGGCACGAAACACAAAAATCTTCACAAAAAATCGGCTGCCAGTACTGCTAACAATGCTCCTATTAATCCTGATATAGTAACAAGAACCTATAGTAAAAAAAGTATTTTAGCAAAAATGTTTCACCACAGAGTCCTTCAGAATCTAATAAGAAGAGGACCGAAATCATCCTCAATTCTTAAAACCTACCGTAGAAAATTAATCCTACAAGCTCTCGCGGACAGTGCAATACTTCTCAAAAGGAAGTTGTTTATATTAGTGTTAAATAGGCTGAAACCACTAACAAAACTAAGTACCAAACTACAAAAGAAACTTATCAATAAACGGAATGTGAACAAAAATAACTTCTTACATATTTGTGGAGGTGAATGGAGTCACACAACAACCACAGAACTATATTTTAATGAAGAAGCATACAAAGAAATCAAACAAACACAATTGCCATCCATAGCAGTGGACAAGGGTATGAAAAAATCAATAGCATCATGGAACAAGAAACACTGCTTAGAAAAGTATCCCCTGAAAACTCAGAATTACCTCTCGATTCGACTGAACCAGACGGTCCAGTATACAAATGGCCGTGCACGTCAATGTGTGCCATTCCTAACAAATCTTTCAAATCTTTACGTCACTTCCTCAATCAGTATGTGAAAGGCAAAGACAAAATTAAAATGAAAGTGCTGCAAAATATGGATATCTGTCCTTTGCGCAAATACTCAGGACTACAAGGACATTCATTAGCCTGCATTTCTGTACCTATTTGCAAAAGCACCTTCCATGATATCAAAAGGATATGAATACATCATTCTAATGTAAGAAATCTAGTGTATAAAATATACTATGCTAAAAGTCCAGCTTTAGAATTAGCCAATTGAAATAACACTCTTCTGCATGGTACATCCAAATATCTACAAGAAGAAATGGACCGTATCCAGAGAAAATATTTTGGAAGTGAAAGCCACTTACAAAATGCAATAGTTGTAGAACAGACTAGCAACAATTCTGCACATAGCAACCTTCTATTACAAACATACAAAAAAGAAATACTAACATTTAAAAGTGCATCGGCTGAAATACCAAACCATGTGTGTGTGTGTTGCCGCAGAACGTTTTAAAAAAGGAATACCAAAAATATAAACATAGCATACAAAATAGAAGACAATGAAGATTCCAAATGTTTTGAATTAGCTCTGTACCTTTTAGCCGAAAACAAATATCAACTAAGTGAACCCCTAATATGTTGCAGTTACTGCACTACAAAACTAGACAACAACCAATCTCCTTCACGTGCTATCACAAATAATTTGGAATTGTTCCCACTACCAAAAATCCTGCAACAACTCAATTTATATGAGAGCATCATAATTCAAACAGTTCACCCATTTCAAGCAATTATACGCCTTCACCCAAAAACAGCAAAATGACCTCCCTCTGAATTGGTGAAAGGCATTCGTGGCAAAGTACTTTATTTGCCATTAGCTCTAACAGAAAATGTACACACTCTAGGAGTGCAATGTTCAGTAGAGCATTCTTTAATTGTTTTGGTAAATGGTGTACCAACAAAAGACAAAGTATTTGGCAACAACTGGTGGATTTACATAAAGTTAGACAAGCATTGCAATATCTAAAAGAAAATAACGAATACTACAAGGAAATAAATATTGAAGAAAGCTTAAGGGAAACAACTGAAAGAATTGAAGAGTCATCAGAAACTGGACAATTTGAACTTCTGGATCCTGCTGCAGTATCCACTCTTTTGGACCAGTACACAATTCATCCATTGCATTCCAATGAAAGCATAGATGATGCACTAGAAACTTTCCAAATGCGACAAACCAAAGGTTCACCAATGAGCATATGGGAAAAAAGTATAGAAGCACATGCTTTTCCACTGCTATTTCCTTCTGGCAAGGTGGAAGATACGATGATAGACCCACTCAGATTACAGCATCAGAATACCGCTCATTATGAATGTATTCGCAAGATCCCAGGTTTAGACAAAATGTGGAATACATATTCCACCTACTCTTTGAAAGTGAACTAGCAACCCTATGTTATGGAGTTGCACACATTTTGAAATCTGGAACCCACTTTCAAAATATGTCAGCTACGCAATTAATGCAAAAAATACAAGAAAAGATGAGGTTTTACAATCAAGTAGAAGAAATTTGTTTGCAAACATGCATGGTACAAAAGAATACTGGTTCCGACGGCACTGAGACGTACGTTGTATGATCAGAAACCTTGGACCACCGACTTGGTTTGTTACACTAAGTTGTGAGCAATATACATGGGAAGATTTACATGAGTTCCTACGCATATCAAACAGCAACAAAATCAACATACATTTATTAACACCTGGAGAACATTGCTCGCTAGATCCAGTTAACGTGTCAAGATATTTCCATCATCATTTCATTGCTATGCTACACTTTATTTGCAATAAAACTGTTCCTCGCCTCGGAGAAGTGCAACACTTCTTTTAGAGAAAAGAATACCAAGCGAGAGCAGAACCACATATTCACATGCTTTTATGAATCAAAGATGCACCTAAATTTGGTCACGACACTGATGCCACTGTTTTGCAGTTCATCCAAAAATATGTCACTTGTGAAATCCCTTCACAACGGACACATAGTGACCTGCATGGGCAGATTTTACAATTTCAAAGACACAAATGTGGTAAATATTGTCGTCGCAAATACAAAAACAAAGGGAAATACTATGCCAAATGACATTTTTTTTTCCTAGACCAGTTACAGAAACAGGTGAAGTGAACAACTTCATGTCTTCAGTTCGACATAGTGTCAAAGGTAAATCACCTAAGAACACATATTACATAAAAAGAACAGAAGAATCAAAATGTATTAAAGATTACAATGCAATCATTGCCCTCTTATGGAATGCAAACATAGATGTGCAGTACATTGCAGACAATTCCACTGCTGTTGCACGAGATGTTACAGCCTACTTAACAAAAGCACAAAAAACAAAGCTTAAAGACCTCTGGGATGACTTATCATCAGACAAAACACTATCTCAGAAATTGTACAGCCTAGGCATAAAAATGCTCTATCATAGAGAATGTGGTGCCTATGAAGCGGCAGATTGTTTAACCGGTACTGCTTTGTACGGAAAATCAGACAACATAGTATGGCTAAGTCTTGGTCCTGCTAAATCTAGAAAAAGAGTTCTGAAATCATATGAGGACATAGAAACAATTGCCAGAAATGATCCCAAGAGCCAAGACATTTTAAAAAAACAATTTACTGGACACATACTATTCAAACAGGAGTAGCACTTTGGAAAGCATGTGTCTATACCACATAGCTCAAAACATTGCACATAAAAATAATACAAAACCCGATGAAAGCAAAGGCAGATATAGAATCACAGATTGTGAAGGCAGCTTAGTGAAACTTACCAAACGAAGCTTAATTAATCATGTCAAATTGTCATTAAAAACTCCTCAACAGAAAGAACTATATTACATGTCTGCTACAACTTTTTAAACCATGGAGAAAAGAGGAAGAGATACTAGATAACTATGACTGCTATGAAGATGCTTTCAAAGCAAATGAAAGCGCTATCACCGATGTGAACTTTACGCAGTACAAAACAATATTGCACAATGAACAGCAACACGAAGAAGAACTTCAGGCCCAACTAGATAAGGACTCTTCCGACAGTAGTCAACCTTCTGTAACAGGAAGCCAAGAACCACTAGGACAGCCATTAATAGCAAATGAGGCAGAATTAGCTATGACAGACGTGGAAAATACCATGTGTCACTATCAAGAAAATATGGAAGACTTGACTGTACAACAAGCAAAACTTAAGAAAGATCAGTGCACCATTTTTGAAAACGTAACAAAACAAATTGCACATGGTGTACAACACGAATATAAAGAATGCACCTGCCAAAATTACAAACCAATACTGCTGTACGTCAGTGGTGAAGCTGGGTCAGGAAAAACATTCTTTTATCAAAATCAGCAAATTCCTTCAGCAATTGACAAATAACAAACTGTCCTCTGTTGTAACTGCCCCCACAGATTTAGCTGCCTACAACATAGGAGGTGTCACTTTACACCGATTACTACTTCTTCCAGTAGAACACCAAAACAAATTAGACTATTACAAATTTTCTGCAGAAGCTGCAATGGAACTACGCAGAGTATTAAAGCAAATGAAAATGCTACTAATAGGTGAAGTGAGCATGGTCTCCAACCTAATGTTGGCTTTGATTCACCTCAGATTGCAAGAAGTACTTAAAACAAACTACGAAGAACTCTTTGCAGGGAAACACATTATCGTTTTCGGAGATCTTCTAAAATTGACACCAGTGAAAGGTGAACTTATTTTTAAAACCTTAGGACACAAACTCTGCCGTAAAACTGTTGGCAACATTTCCAATACAGAGAATTAAAAAAAAAACATGTGGCAATCTGCAGATCTCACTTATGCCAACATCTTAAAAAGTATTAGTTGGTGTACTATCTCAAGAAGCACAAGCAATATTGAAAAACCGGCACGTTCATGCACTTTATGGCGATAATGCATGTGCTACTGATTTTATGGAACAATTAGCGCACAAAAATGTCAATTGTATGGCCTTAATGCCAACTCTTGCAAGCTGTTTGAAATTCCATGAAACAATGTTAAATAAAGAAATGCAACCAGTAATGGAAATCTGCGCCACAGACAAACTAGACGTACATGGTATGACACTACCCATGTGTGAGGAAGCCACAACAAAAATAAATAGCTTAGAAAATTCAATCTCCAACTCAGCTGGGTTGGAAAAAATATTAATATTATCCTTAAATTGTAGAGTAATGCTTAAACGTAACCTTGACGTGGAGCAAGGGCTAGTTAATAGGGCACTGGGTACAGTTGTTGGCTTTCAATCATACCCACTTGACAACAACATTCAGTTTGTCAATATTCGCTTTGACAAACTTTCAGAAGTGAAAAGGATGGGGCGCTCAACTGCTCGATTCCTTCTGTTCAAAGACATGTATGTACGTAGAGAACAATTTTCTCTAACTCTTGCATATGCAGTCACCATTCATAAATCCCAACGTCAAAGCATTGATAGATAGTCTTTAAAGAAGGCATGAGCTACGTAGCACTATCACGCTTACGTACACTTGATAGTCTATTTCTAATCAACTTTAATGCAAGTAAAGTGAACGCAGATATTCCTTGTATTTTAGAATACAATAGACTACGTTCACTGTACACCCCCCATCTGAAACAATATCCTGTTCCAGAAAAAGTAAAACGTGGTAAAAGAAAAATAATTGAAAGAGAAATGCAACAGAATCTGTCATCAAATCCTTCAAAGAAAACAAAAGAAGGTAAAGGTTCATCAATTACCACAAGCAAAGAAGAACCTATTAGGGAAAGTAAACCAGGTTCTTCTTCAAATAAGGAAGAGAAACTCCGAAAAAAGCACTCAGAAACAGAACTAGCTGGTCCATTCAAATTTTCAAATGAAACTGGTGTAAGTTGCTATGCAAATGTAGCAATGAATATTCTATTTCAATTATCACCAATTGTTAACAATATTTACTTAGACAGTACAGACGAATTCTGTTTGCAAATGTTAGTCCTTCATAGAGACCCAACAAACAATCCTGAGAACACGTACAGTGTTCACGGAATAAGACAAGAATTTGGACTACTGTGCTGGAATTGTGAGATTCACTATAAACTCACAAGCAGATCCACAAGAATTTCTAATGTACTTACTACAGGTTCTGGAAAACAAAAGCATACCTATAAATGAAATCTTCCAGATTTCATACATGTGGAAACATACATGCACTCTCTGTAGCAATGTGATGCAGGAACAAATCCCAAATCAGCGATTTGTGTATGTACCCACACCTAATTGTGAATCCATTCAATTTCAGCAACTTGTACAGACTGCAAACCATGGCAGATTATGTACTATGTGCAATTCAGACAATTGCTCCACCTTACTGATACCAACACATAGATAGTACATAATACTTATGCTGCTACGTTATAATGCAGATGGTACCAAAAACAACTACAAGCTGACTGGATCACACACGGTCAAGTGTCACTTGGAAAGAAAACCTTTACAACAGTAGGTATAATCTACCATGCAGGAGCTACAACCAATGCATGTCACTACACTGCATACATTAAAAAGAAATGTGGATGGGTGGAATGTAATGATAGCACCATTACTCTAAAGCAGAGATTGCCAGCTAATCTTACAAATGCATATTTAATCTTCTTAAAGCCAGAATTTAATAACTAATGTGTACTTCAACATTACCAAAAAATGAAGTGAAAGACTGCAAACAGTTAGAATATGCCAACGGGTATCTAACTGTCCAAGAATGTATAACAATGACACAGATAAATGAATACCACAGAACCGTAACAACAAATACACAGTTAGAATACGCCATCTAACTGTTGTTAAAAATCGGCAACAAGGCAACAAACATAACATTAATCAGAAAGAACAAGGAAACACTCAAAGAAAGCAAAGAAATAGTTTGTAGCATAGCAAATAAAGTTTTTTTTTTCTGACAAGGATTTTTTTCCCCCAGACCCAAGGACTACAAAAACAAACACAGAAACTGAGCACAATGGACACTGGTTTGTAAATTAAATAGGAGGATAAAAAAATGTGCTAAACTGTCTATTATACAATGTAATAAGTCTTCATAAAATGCAAACACTAACATGCTTTTTTCTTTTATCACAGAAATAAAAAAAGGCTAGTTCCGCCAAGTACTACAGTCATGTAAGACATGTATGGATTCTTAACAAATTAAACAGTAAGTATAATTACAGTCATTCCATACATATGCAAATCTACACGGCTAATCTATGGCAGTAATATGGTGCAGTGGCTGTAGGCTGGGCATAGCATCTTTGATGTGTAACCTACACCCTATGGCCAAGCAAGCAAGACTATAGGTCCTACCCACAATCATCGCTCCATATCAAAACCATGGTGCTTCTATTTTGATTACTTCTAAGTTTAGTTTTGGGTGCATGGTCTGCAGCCATGCAGCCAAGACACTAGAATGTGCACACAACCACTGCACCACACCACGCCCATGTTCACTTATAACCTCACAGCTTATGACTTCCGTCTTGGGTGCATGACCTTTGGCCATGCAACCAAGACTCTGGGTCCTGGCCAGAACCACCAAAGCATATTGCAACCATTGTGGCTTCTAATTTCACTACGTATAAAGTTGGTTTTGGGAGCATGGCCTTCGGCCATGCTCCCAAAACGCTAGGCCCTCCCCACAACCACCTGAATGATATTTCATAATACAAGTGTACCTATAGCTGTGATATGCTGCGGTATTTGTGGCCACAGGCTACAGACTTGGGTGTAAGGCCATAGATTTTTCAATGTATGGGTATGCAGTATATACAATCCATAGTGGGTTACAACTGCAGTGCTTATAACTTTGTTCTTGTGTCATATGCACCAAAGACTCTACGTCCTGGCCACAACTTCCACACCATATCATACCCATTGTGGCTTGTAACAACACTATGTATAAATGTGCTGTTGGGTGCATGGCCTTTGGCCATGCACCCTTGAATGCAGGCCCTCCCCACAGCCACCTGAGTGATGTTCAATACTACGGGTGTATCTATAGCTGTGATATGCTGCAGTGGTTGTGGCCAGGTCCTAAAGTCTTAGGTGTATATCCATACAAATTTCAATGTATGGGCGTGAAGTGGCTTATAGCTCCAGTGCTTATAACTTAGTTCTTGGGTGCACTGCCCACAACCATCTGATTGATAACGAATACTACAGGTGTACCCATTGCTGTGACATGCTGTGGTGGTTCTGGCCAGGGCCTAGAGTCTTGGAAGTATGGCCTACGGCCTATGGCCATGCACCCAAGACTCTAGGCCCCGGCCACAACCACAACAGCATTTTAAACCCATGGTTGCTTATAAATCAGCACAACCATACAACGAAACATTGGAACTGTAGCATGTACTCAATTTGTAGCCAAAGTCTAGGCCCTGCCCACACCTACCAGATGCATAGTTTATTGTATTGGTGTGATGTGTGAATATGATGTGCTGCAGTGGTTGTGGGCAGTGTGTACATACTTGGGTGTAAGGCATACAGCCTGCAGCCATGCACCCAAAACTCTACATCCTGCCCACAACCACCGCACTATGTAAAATCCATGTTGGCTTATAATTGTAGAGTTGACAAGTTTGTTCTCCGGTGCATGGCCGTCGGCCATGCACCGAAGACTGCAGGCCCTCCCTACAACCACCTGAGTGATGTGCGGTAGTACGGGTGTATGGATAGGTGTGGTATGCTTCAGTGGTTCTGGCCAGAGGCTAGACGACTAGCTATATGTCCATAGATATTACAATGTATGGGTGTGCAGTGGCTTATACCTCCAGTGCTTACAACTTTGTTCTTGGGTGCATGGCCTTCGGCGGGCATAGAGAATACATCATTAACACCTACCGCCTCAACAAATAAAGTTTTTCAACCATCTCTTACTGTGTGAACCTCCCCAAGCACTATGACTCAGCAAAATAGTTTTCGAAATAGCATGTTGCTGCTGGTTGCCGCTGCGCTGTCGGCGGATCGAAGATGTCGGGCGGCATCCAAGCAATCTGAAGCAGAACACTTCTCACTGCAGCCAATTGGTAGAGACGTCGCGTGTCTGTGGTCATGACGCCAGCCCCTTAGCCAATCGGTATCTTGTCCGCGGAGCGAACAGGGAAGTGTGACCGCAGAGCGGACATACATATCACACATTTGTTTAGACCTACTTGTTGGTCATTTTAAATAAAAGTACTGCACGGATTGTCACCAAATTTACAAAAGCACGCTTTCGGTACCAAGCCCCTGCCGCAAATTTGGTGAAAATCCATCCAGCAGTTTGGCCTGTAGCTGTGCGCAAAGTTTTTCCCCCCATTCAGTCTATGGGAAAAAAAGACGTTTTGGGACCCCCCTATAACTTTTCCCCCCCCCTAGACGATTCCCCACCAAACTTTACACATAAATTCAGAGTGACCCATATACTTTTTTTTGCAAAGTTTGGTGGGGATTCGTCCAGGGGGAGCGGTGTTATAGGCCGCCCAAAAAGTGCTCTTCCTATGGAAACAGCAACTTAACCATAACTACATGGCCACACATATGTATATATTTATGTAAATATTTATACACACTAGAATCGAGTGACGACTGACAATAGGTGCTGTGCTTGTTACGTTTACGATATGTTCTGTCATAAGATTAGAGCACAACACAGACAGAGTCACTCTATATGTTATACACATATTGCCTTTTCTCTCAAAACTAAATAATGAGGCTGGAAACAGTACACCTGCGCCGATATGCCAAATTAGCTCACAGCACGGCAACCGTGGCACACATGTGTAAGTAACACATGGGCTACCAGTAATTCTTTGTATGTCCAGTATGGACAAACACAGTGCTCCAAACCCAGGGGCATGCTGCTGTAGATACCACATGGGCACACCCTAAGATATGATGCCTAAGCACTAAATACTTAAAATATAATTTGGGTCTGGCTGCCATAGCTAAACTGGCTCCTTTTCCTTCGAGAGGAGTGCTGACAACACCAGCAGACCATGGAGATTCCTGAGTGAACACACCTATCAGAAATAAAGGTATGAACAACTTGTATGATCAACCATACAACGATACTGAGATTGTTTCCTTAGAAAGAGAAAACATTATCTCTTTGTTTCTTTTTATACAGTGATGAGAAACCTGTAAAACACCGGCCACCGCTGTACTAATGACAGTTTTACTTAAGAAAATAGGCCAACACACCAACAATGTCCGTCAGGTATGGGAAACACCTAGCACACAAGGTTCTAATGTATGGATCTAGTCAGGTACATGACTCCTCAACATCATCCATTTTTATTGTTCTTTTAGAAATAGACCCAGTGTGGTCCTGATATTTATTGCTACGCCGGAACCAGACAGTGCAAACTTTAGTCTACCAGTCCTGAGGAAAGCATGAGAGAAGCAATTCACATGAAAGCTCTGTAATCACTGTATAGAAATCGCTAATGCTGGAAACACCAATAGTGTCGATTTATAAAAGTGTATTGAAATAAAACAACACACTAAGTCACTGTATACTAACCTCACAAAATTGACCTTTGGATTAACCTACATGATATCCATATGAGTTAAAAATATTGAAACTGTAGGCCTTTTTTGTAATTTTGCAAATTCTATGTGTTTTTTAAACTGTATCAGATGATGAATAAATTGTTGTTTTTTACCAATATGAGTTAATGATCTGCTATATAAAGACAGACTAATGAACACGTCTGTCACATTGTGGTGCATTACACATGCCTAACAGTGTGAAAGGGAGGGGTATCCTGTATCTCACATATATATATGCTCTAATAGTGTTGTCCCTCATGAGACAGGCCCCCCGAGAACAAAAGAGGGCTCCTAACCCCATAATTTATTCAAAAATCTTCACAACACGACACAACTTTCCATCCAATGCAATTACACCCAAATGAATAGTCTGCTGTTCCTGCACTGCCTCAAGAGAAGATGCTCCATCAATCCCCGACACAAGCCCCCAGCTTTGTCATAGTCTCTTATGCTGTCATCCTCAACTCGGGGAGTTCCTTTCCCCCAAAGCACTTTTGATTTCAGGTTTACACTTTGATGATGCCTCCAACCCGTCTCGCACCCAACCCCAACAAATACCATTTCAGCAATGGACTAGGAACCAGGCCGTGTACAGTACAAATATTTATTTATTTATTTAAGATTTGACAAAATGCTAACTGCCAATAACTGCCACCAATGCTGTGGCAACACCCAATATCACAACAATAACTCTATTATTCAAACAACACAGATGACATTTTTAAACCTGCAATAACAACTTACAACAGATTTAATTTCAATTTAACTAATAGAAAACATTCACAATACAATACAAGATCCACAGAAATAACCTCATTTGAAACCCTACTTTTCTCCCAGCAACCCCCAACCTCCATGCCTCAATTAAATATGACCCCTTTAATTTAAGGGTAGGGAGCCGGGAGTGAGAGCACAATGGGAAAATCGTTTTGGCTACTTATTTAAAAAGGCGCTGTTTGGGAAGGGAATTCAATGGAGAAAAATTGTTTTGGGCTTGTGACTAGAAATGCAATATTAGGGAAAGGAATACAGTGGGAAAAATCTCAAGTCAAGGTTGAAAAAAAGAGACTCATGGAAACCGTTTTTCGACACACATGAAAATGTAAGGCAGCACTTGCTCATTTGAGGTCAGAGAAAAATGGGAACAAAGGGGAAATTTTGTTTTGTAACACACATACAGATGAGATGTAATACTTTGTCATTCTGATTTACAATGAATGGGGAATTTTGTTTTGCAACACACATACAGATGAGATGCAATACTTTGTAATTCTGATTTAAAATGAAAGGGGACATGTTGTTTTTGCACTCTAAACCTTGACTTGAAAGGTGGTATTTTGTGGATTACTTCTTTTGGGATTGTGGAGACCATGCCCCCATTTCTATATAGAATCAAGGATTTCAGAAAACAGTCAACAAAGTATTTATGGGCTGTACCGGCTCTAACTGTCATGACCACAGGTTAGTTTATTTTCCCATACTTGTCCTAAGAGTTGCAGGTTCATAGGGAATTTATTTGCCCTAGCTAGTTATTGATTTTAACTCCCCATATTAATGGTTGGTTGAGTTTCTCTAATGGCCGCTAGGTGGCTCCTCTGGTCAGTTAGTTAGCGGGTCTAGTTGTTTTCTTGTGCCAGCTATTTAAGCCCCGCCCCTCAGGAGGCTCACGCTTCGCGTCGTTTGTCTGAGTTCAGACTGAACGCTCGCCGCGTACCTCCGTTCCCTGTCACCGCTCAATATACCTTGTCCACAGAAAATTACATTCATTCCTTGAGTAACTTTAATTAGTTATCAGCTCCCTTCCTGTGCTTTCCAGTTGCTGCCGTTCCCGGCTCAGTCACAGTCCTTAGTTTAAGTCCTGTCATAGCGTTCTCCTCAGCTCTCCGTTCGTAGCAGTCTTCTCTCACGCAAGTACACCTATTATATGCAAATGCATTTGCTTCGTTTTTTTTGCCTTGTTGCCTTATCAGATACATTGAAATTGTGGATGAATGTTATTTGAATTCCTCACGCATCTTCAGGATATTACGTTGTTTTTGGCGGTTTCGCGCCCTTTTCCTGTGGAGTTTTGTCTGGGAAGCGGATATTCTAGTCAGAAAATTTTGGTCACACTAAGGTTCCTATTACGCTCAGTGATAAGGTGTTTTCCTGTTTCCGTCTCGTAGTGTAGTGAGGTAGTTTTTTCTGTAATTCTACACTTGCATTACACCTCAGCTTATTGCCCCATTTTAGGTTCAATTAGCATAGGGTTTATGTCATTGTTTTAGTGCCATTTAGTCCCTTTCAAAAGAAACAGTTATCAGCGTCCCCTCTTCAGAACTTGCGCCCCTGTATAAAACAGGATGGAGAGCTCAACTAATTAAATACCAAGGTGAGATATTTGCTGGTTCCCATATTACCAGTTTTGACCTTCTGTTTTACAGGAGAAAACTAAGGAAGGGAAATTGTTATTTTCTTCACAGAAAATTCAGTGTCTAGTTCCCAGGAAGGTAGAATTCAGTTGGAGTTCCAGAGGGTTCCTGCAGAGTTTTCAGGTGAGCGTTACAGAACGCGAAGCGACTTTTAAAAAAAATACTCTGCCTGGACATTATGGAAACTCCAGAAGTAGACCAGTTGGCTCAGTTATTGGGCGAACTAAGGGCTGAGGTCCATGCAGCTCGCTCAGAAACCAGTGCTCTCCGGAGAGAATTAATTGTTAACCGAGATCGCACTGAGGAGTTAGCTCGTCAGATGTTGGAAGCCCAAGCGGGTCAAACTCCCTTGCCTTCTCCCAGTGTATCTGCCCCCGATTCAGCCACGCCTCCCTCACCAGTTCAAGTAATTGTTCCCGGCAATATCCCATTAGCTCCTCCTGAACGCTTTCTAGGAGATCCTAAGAAGTTTGCGTTTTTTCTCAACCAATGCCAGCTTCATTTCCTCTGTCGCCCTGGGGTATTTCCTTCTGATCAGGCCAAGGTAGCGTTTATATTATCCTATTTGTGTGGTTATGCAGCTGATTGGTCAATCCCGTTAGTAAATAGGGATGATCCGATTTTGAGAAATCTTGTAGAATTTCAGAAGGAGATGGAGAAATTGTTTGCACGTCATGCTCAGGGTCAGGCTCTGGATAATGAGTTGCTTTCACTTCGCCAAGGTAACCAGGATTTGTTGGCATATGTAGCAACCTTTAACAGATTGGTGGCAGAAACAAACTGGCCCACAGAGAAAAGAACCACCTTATTTCAGAGAGGATTACGTAATGAATTGAAGGACGTCCTGGCTCAGGTGGTGAATCCTCCAGAAGGAATTGCAGAATTCATTGATCTAACGGTACAACTTGACCAAAGATTGCAAGACAGAAGAATGGATCGCTCTCGTTCGGAAAACAGAACATATTTTGTGCGCCCCAAGGAAAATCAATTGAGAACCAGTTCAGAGAGTTCCGTTGAACCCATGCAGTTGGGAGCCGTCAGAGGACCGATATCACAAGCTGAAAGAGACAAGAGACGCCAACAACAGTTGTGTCTTTACTGTGGTAAGGCTGGTCATTTTCTCAAGGAGTGTCCTATTAAACCTTCCAGGAAGCCTATTGGAGGTGTTAACCCAGACAAGAAGGACTCGGGTTCGGAAAACTCCAGTGCCCGACAAGTGTAGAGGTCAACTTGTCGAGCATGGAAAAAGGTTTGGTGACCTCACATTTTGTTTTTCCCATTACCTTATCCAGTACGAAAGAGCCCACCAGAATGCAGACTTTGCAAGCCTACATCGATTGTGGAGCAGTTGGGAATTACATGGATATCGATTTGGCAACTAGGATGGGTTTTCCTTGTACGAACAAGCACGAAGCTGAAAATGTATCAGCAGTCGATGGTACGCCCTTGGCTTCAGGTCCTGTTACTCAATGCACGGAGAACCTTATTATGCGTTGTCAGGGAAAACATGAAGAGAGAATCACGTTCGACCTTATTAGCGCTCCCCAACTCCAAATTATACTTGGCTTGCCCTGGTTGGAGAAACATAACCCAAGGATTGATTGGCGAACTCGGTCTTTGACCTTTGCTGCTGAGTGTAGAGAATCTTGCTGTAAAACAAACACCCAGGATGATTCCCGTTTAATGGAGAAGGTCTCTGTATCAACGTTAGGAATCATCGGCTTACTACCTCACGAGTATGCAGAATTTCGAGACGTCTTTGAAGAGAAATTGGCCGAGGAGCTTCCTCCACATCGGCCCTATGATTGTCAGATTGATCTTCTTCCTGGAAGTGAAATTCCGTGTAGTCGGATTTATTCGCTAACGGAGAAAGAAGATGCTCACCTAAAGAAATACTTAGACCAATACTTAGCCAACGGTTTCATCCGACCCTCTAAGTCTCCTGCTGCTTCGCCCATTTTTTTTGTTGCAAAGAAGGAAGGCGATCTCAGAACTTGCATCGATTACCGAGCACTCAACCAGATTACTGTCAAGAATCGATATCCTATTCCCCTCATTTCAAATTTGTTGGACCAAATTAAAGGATCTCAGATATTCACCAAGCTGGATCTTAGAGGGGCGTATCACCTGATCCGAGTGAAGGAAGGCGACGAGTGGAAGACTGCCTTTCGCACAAAGTATGGCCTCTTCGAATACCAAGTCATGCCATTCGGGTTATGCAACGCTCCAGCAGCATTTCAGTGCTTTATGAATGACGTTTTGAAAGATTTGCTCAATGTCTGTGCAGTAGTATATGTTGACGATATCTTGATCTTTTCAGCAACCCTCTCGGAGCATGTGAATCACGTTTCAGCAGTTTTGAAAAGATTGCGAGAGCACTCCCTTTTTGTGAAGATGGAAAAGTGTTCATTTCATGTTCCTGAAGTAGAGTTTCTAGGGTTTGTGCTGTCCTCTCAAAGAGTGAAGATGGATGTTCGTAAGGTAGAGGCGATTCTTTCATGGCCAGTTCCAACTTCGGTGAAAGGAGTCCAAAGTTTTTTAGGTTTTGCAAATTTCTATAGAAGATTTGTGGAAAATTTCTCGCAGTTGGTTCATCCAATCACGTCCTTGCTTAGAAAGAATCAATCAGAAGTTTGCCTGGACACCAGAGGCCACCATTGCTTTTCAGACTCTCAAGTCCAAGTTTACTGAGGCTCCTATTTTGAGACATCCTCGTCCTGACTTACCTTTTATTGTAGAGACTGATGCCTCGAGTGCTGCCATGGGGGCTGTTTTGTCTCAACGAGATCCACAGACTCAAGTTTTGCATCCAGTGGCGTTTTGGTCGAAAAAATGTTCAGCTGCAGAACGAAATTATACTATTACCGACAGGGAACTGTTGGCAATCAAGTGCGCCTTAAAGGAATGGAGACATTATTTGCTTGGTGCCCAACACATCGTCACCATCCTTACCGACCACCGAAACTTGCAGTATCTCCGCTCAGTCAAGGCCCAATCGGCTAGACAATTGCGATGGGCTTTATTCTTTGCAGAGTACGACTTTGTCATCACTTTTCGGCCAGGAGTTCGAAATGGGAAGGCCGACGCCTTGTCCCGGATTGGCAATGAAGATGAGACCTTTGCTCCCCAAGTTCCAAACAACATCATTGCTGGAGACAGGGTTTTAGGATTGCTAAACACTTCAGACCCTTTTTATGAAGAACTGCGGAAGGAAGTCAAGAGGAATGTGGTTCCTGAAGAGCTGCTTACCTGGACAAATCGAGGCGATCAATTCACCCTGCATGAGGATATCCCGCATTATCAAAATCGCTTGTACCTACCTACTGAAGAATTGAGAAGACAAGTAATTGCTAACTACCATAGCTCCTTGATTGAGGGACATCTAGGGGTCACAAAGTCTTTGGAAAAAATCAAGAGACACTACTGGTGGCCTACATGGCGCAAAGATGTCATTCAATTTATTCAAACCTGTGGAACCTGTGCACAAAATAAGAATACTAAGAAAAGACCGGCCGGTCTTCTTCAACCATTGGATGTACCACCGAGTCCTTGGCATACCGTGTCAATGGATTTTATTACCGATCTTCCTCCATGTAGGGGTTTTGACACCATTCTAGTGGTGGTTGACTTATTCTCCAAGATGGCACATTTTATCGCAGTCCAAGGACTTCCGACAGCTTCTGGATTGGCCAAGATATTTCTGGAGAATATTGTTAAGGCGCATGGTTTTCCCTCCATTGTAATCTCAGATCGTGGTAGTCAATTTGTTTCTAAATTTTGGAGGCAATGTTGCGCTCTGGCCAAGATTGATGTTCGACTATCCACCAGCCATCATCCCCAAACCGATGGTCAGACGGAGCGCACTAACCAGACCTTAGAACAGTATTTACGATGCATGCTTCACCAAACAGAAGACGCTTGGTTGGATATATTGTGGGTGGCGGAATATGCTTGCAACAATTCAACTCATTCCTCTACTGGGCTTACTCCATTCTATACATTACATGGCAAACATCCTCGAACTTCAGCCTTTGACCCTCCAGAACCTTTAGAGATGCCTGCTGTGAAAACTCTCCATGAATTCATCTCAACGGCCCACACTAGGGCTCAAGCTAGCTTGTCCGCAGCCAAGGAAAGTCAGAAGAAGTTTGCTGATCGCCATCGAAGTGTAGCTGCTAGGATTCAAGTCGGAGACTCTGTGTGGCTATCCTCCAGAAATTTGATGTTGAAAGGTTCAAAGAAATTTCTTTCTCGATTTTTGGGTCCGTTCTCCATAGAAGCCATCATCAACCCAGTGGCAATGAAATTGACCCTTCCTCGGAAGATGCAAATTCATCCAGTTTTTCATGTGTCTTTACTGAAACCAGTCACGCCAGATACTTGTTTAGAACCAGCTCCTGCTCCCGTTGAGTTTGAAGACAATCAATCTGAATATGAAGTGAAGGATATTTTAGACTCCAAGATTGTCAGGCGCAAGGTTTTTTATCTGATTGACTGGAAGGGTTACGGTCCCTTAGATAGATCCTGGGAACCTAAAGAAAACATACATGCCACTAGATTGTTAAAAAGGTTTCATCAGAATCACCCCAATAAACCGGGAGGAGAGTCCTTGAGGAGGGGTACTGTCATGACCACAGGTTAGTTTATTTTCCCATACTTGTCCTAAGAGTTGCAGGTTCATAGGGAATTTATTTGCCCTAGCTAGTTATTGATTTTAACTCCCCATATTAATGGTTGGTTGAGTTTCTCTAATGGCCGCTAGGTGGCTCCTCTGGTCAGTTAGTTAGCGGGTCTAGTTGTTTTCTTGTGCCAGCTATTTAAGCCCCGCCCCTCAGGAGGCTCACTCTTCGCGTCGTTTGTCTGAGTTCAGACTGAACGCTCGCCGCGTACCTCCGTTCCCTGTCACCGCTCAATATACCTTGTCCACAGAAAATTACATTCATTCCTTGAGTAACTTTAATTAGTTATCAGCTCCCTTCCTGTGCTTTCCAGTTGCTGCCGTTCCCGGCTCAGTCACAGTCCTTAGTTTAAGTCCTGTCATAGCGTTCTCCTCAGCTCTCAGTTCGTAGCAGTCTTCTCTCACGCAAGTACACCTATTATATGCAAATGCATTTGCTTCGTTTTTGTTGCCTTGTTGCCTTATCAGATACATTGAAATTGTGGATGAATGTTATTTGAATTCCTCACGCTTCTTCAGGATATTACGTTGTTTTGGCGGTTTCGCGCCCTTTTCCTGTGGAGTTTTGTCTGGGAAGCGGATATTCTAGTCAGAAAATTTTGGTCACACTAAGGTTCCTATTACGCTCAGTGATAAGGTGTTTTCCTGTTTCCGTCTCGTAGTGTAGTGAGGTAGTTTTTTCTGTAATTCTACACTTGCATTACACCTCAGCTTATTGCCCCATTTTAGGTTCAATTAGCATAGGGTTTATGTCATTGTTTTAGTGCCATTTAGTCCCTTTCAAAAGAAACAGTTATCAGCGTCCCCTCTTCAGAACTTGCGCCCCTGTATAAAACAGGATGGAGAGCTCAACTAATTAAATACCAAGGTGAGATATTTGCTGGTTCCCATATTACCAGTTTTGACCTTCTGTTTTACAGGAGAAAACTAAGGAAGGGAAATTATTTTCTTCACAGAAAATTCAGTGTCTAGTTCCCAGGAAGGTAGAAGTCAGTTGGAGTTCCAGAGGGTTCCTGCAGAGTTTCCAGGTGAGCGTTACACTAACGCTCTAGGCATGAGCTTTGCTAGTTTCAAATTCTAACAACACGCATCCCGTGATTTCCTATATGGGAATTCATTGATTTACTTTAATCGAATGTGCTAAGGATCTACACAGTGTCTCCCGCTCCCCCCACAATTTAATGGAAAGGATTAGGCTGGCAGTTCGCAACACAATGTGATTTCAACAGAGGGGTGGTTTTCTATGGGGAAATAAGTTGAATGAAATTTGATACATTGTGCGAAGGGCCTATCCAGTTTTGCCCTCTGCCCCTTTTTACCCACTACTGGAAAGGGCTAAAGGCAGGTGGCTCCCCACACAATTATATCTACTTACATGGGTGCTCTGTGCTCTTTGCCTGATGGTCTTCGTAGCTCTCCTTGCCTTTCTGATAGTGGTTCCACACTAAAGTTCAGCAGCAGACTGTCCCCCGGAATAAAGTCCAAAAAGCGATGTTCTGATGCAAACCGGACCTCTTATAGCGTAGATGACACTGCAACCTTGTCATAATTCCCACGGTCAGGATTGGCTGGCTCTCTCAGTTCACCTTCCCCCACCACACCCCCTGGCTGCTGACAGGACCATGAATTGAGAGGAGTATATGATGTAGGCTGAGGGAGGAGAAACGATACATCATTTCAAAATGATAGTGATTTTTACACTTTGTATTGTGAAAAATCTCATAAGGTGACAACCCCCTTAATCTTTCAGATAACCACATGAATATAGATATTTTTGAGTTCTATATTTCATGACGAGTCGGGCCATACTAATTTTATTTCAGCACACCCTTCCTGAGTGGAGCTATCGTTATTCGCGGTTTTCTGCTGTGCTGAAATAGCTAAAAATTGGACCATTTCCAATACAAACCTTGTTTTCATGATCTATCGCTTTGCCAACATTCCCATTTCTCAGGGGTATGAAAATGGCAGAATCACAATTTTCCTTATAACTTAACGTTATGAACATCCCAAAAATGTCATTTTAACAGGGTCCAATGTGCATTTCCTTCTGTTTAATATGAACCCTGGGTGGGCTCTATAGGACACACAATGTTGCTTTTATTTAGGATAAACTGTATTTAATGTTTAATCAATGGCCATGTATTACATGTGTCCGTAAATTGAATTTCTCTTAAAACATGTGTCCAGCCACCTGGTTTACCGTAACCTTTGCCCTCCTTTGGATTCAAAGCCTTGCTCGGTGAGTAATCTACAGTTTATGGGAAGCTTGACCTTAAGGTCACTTTTGCAAGGCATATTATCAGCAACTCCAATAAATCCGGTCTACTTCTTTGTGTATCTTAGCATTTTACATTGACAACCAGACCTGTTTCTGTGGTGGGCGCAGCCAATGTTCTGGAGTTCACATTTTCAAAGTGTCTTCGTTCAGAGCTAATGCACTTTTTATGGAGAGCTGTCATGATTCATGCCCCTGGTCATCCTGGACAAAACAGCCTTTCAGCTGGGGCCAGGTTACAGGCTTCCATTGTGGCCTCAAGGGCCACAGACACCATCAGGGACTCTCTTGGAGCCAGTCCTGACACCTTTGGCGCCAGGCTCATACTGTTATGTGAAGGACAACATTTGGATTGGGACTTCAGTTAACATGGAGGCACTCACATAGCTCAGTTCCAAAGAACTAAGCTATGATGTCTAGTGTTTTGGGTGTGGCCGCGCCTGGGACTACTTTACCTGGAACTACTTTACTTGGGCTATGTAAGCCACACCCAAACAGCAGCACATGCTTCGGGTTATCCTGCAGTTAGCAGCGTAACGCTCACCATGTCCAGTCCTGATCTCCAGTGTTTCTTGCATCCTGCCACGTGCTGAATCCTGTTTCTGGAAGAACAACACCATTATTCAGCGCTTACCTGTAAGTAGCAGCCTGGCTTTGGTCTTGAATCTTCCATCTTCAAACTACCACCAGCTGCTCATCTGAATACACGCGATCCGGGGATTCTTCATCATGTTGCCGCATCCATCTTCAGAACTCTGCAGCAACCTGAAAAAGACAAAGAGAGACATTATTAGTGAGCACTCGCTCACAGCCATGCAGGGACAACGAAAACCACTTACCAGGTGCAGTCTCTACTTGATATCGGAACATCACAGCGGACCGGAACATCATAACGACCTGCAAAGGAAGCGGCGCAGGCACAGTTTAGCAAAAGAAAAGGCAAGAAAGCGCTGCGCACAGCGCTTTCACTTACCTTGCTGGGATTCTCCTCCTATACAGCACGGCAACACCAAAACTCTCCAACTCATCTGAGGGAAAGAAACGACAGAGGTGAGAAGCTAAAAGGTTTAAAGGAATGTGCAACCAGGGGTGTTATGTTATGTTACTTGGCATTTATATAGCGCCTTATGTGTCATTGATATGACCCCAAAGAGCTGGTAGGTTGAACGCCCTCAGGAACCACAGTTAAAGTCAATAGAGAGAGAGAGTGTCGTATGGTGCGCGGGCGCACCGGATATATGTGCAGCTGGTGTGGTTGTTGCATGATAGCTGCTTCTTAGTGGTAGGTGTGGTGCTGAGGAAATCAGTTGGATTTCCCTGGAACTACTTTACTTGGGCTATGGATGTGTTCAGTCTGGAGGGTGGACACCCAGACTGAGTTCTGGCTGCGTTATCCCTGAGGAGATGCCTAAGCTAGCCGGTATGTGCTCAGCTAGCTGTGTTTTACCAGGTCATGTTAGTATGAGAGCAGCTAGGCTGAATGTGTCATAGTATAGCTGTGTTCTAGTTGAATGATGGTGTATAGGAGAGAGTAAGCGTAGGAGTGTGAATTGGTGGTTATCAGTAAAGCGCCTGCGACCAAGCACGAGAGCAGGACAGGGGACGTACATAGCGGCTTGCATATATAAAGCAACAGGATCAACATGTGATACAGATAACATAGGGGTACAGGTGCCTAGCATAAATAGGAGATACAGAGATATATACACTCCATCCACTCTGTCATTTCCATCCACTCTATTCATTCTATCCACCTTTTCCATCAGTTCCATCCACTTCATCCGATTCATCTGCTCTATCCTTTCCATCCTTTCCATCCTTTCTATCCTTTCCCTTCTTTTTCCATCTTTTCCACCGACTCCATCCACTAGGGATGACACTATTAGGCACACTTTCTAAATTCAACTTTAGCACAGTGACACTACTAGCCACACTTTCTAAATTCAACTTTAGCACAGTGACGCTATTGGGCACACTTTGTAGGTTCAACTTTGATGCTATTAGGCACACTCAATCATGTTGTGGACACTTTCTAAATTCAACTCACCACTTTAACACAGTGACGCTATTAGGCGTACTTTCTAAATTCAACTTTGGCATAGTGACTCTATTAGGCAGACTTTCTAAATTCAACTTTAGCACAGTGATGCTATTAGGGCCACTTTCTAAATTCAACTTTAGCACAGTGACACTATTAGGCACACTTTGTAGGTTCAACTTTGACACTATTAGGCACACTCAATGATGTTAGGGACACTGTGACGCTATTAGGCACACTTTCTAAATTCAACTTTGGAGGCAGTGGTAGGTTGCACGTCCTTGAGTAAGCTGCATTTTTTGTCAAGTAGCGCTTTCTGGATATTCATACACCATGTGGTGTCATTATTTCAGTTGTCCGTGGGGATAATACGAGATTCAAGTTCTTTAAGTATCTTGAATAGTTCTTTAGTGTTAGATTCCGCCCGCAGGATACACTTATTGTAGTGTCTTTTTTTGCTGAAAATATCGCCTCTTTGTAATTAGCGAAGGCTGTAATAAGGATGATTCTATTGGCTGATTATTGTGAGTGTTCAGAATGTGCAAGTGCAGGGGGGAGAGGGGCATGGGATCGGTGCTGTGGTGCTCATGGAGAGCAGCAGGAGAAGTTTTATGAAGAAAGGCAAGTGCAACTCCCAGTGGTGGAGGGTGAGCCAAGGCAAGTGCAGGGGATAGACAGCAGCTGGGATGACAGATGTGGGAGGTAAGGGCCCCGAGGATGCATAAGGGCCCTGCACACCACTCAGGCTACTGTGCGATTAGCATGGGAGAGTGGCAGTGAAGGAAGAGGTAAAGAGGAAGGTCTTGAGGCTTTTCCAGAACTTAAGGAGGTCCTGCTCAAGACAAATGACGAGTGGGAGGCTGTTCCAAAGAAGGGAGCCTGCTGAGGAAAGTGACCGACCACCTGCTCTCTGTTTCACATACCGCTTTATATGCAAGAATTTGGTGCCAGAGGAACGCAGGTGTCTAGAGGGGGAGTATTTTGTCAGAAAGAGTTCCAGATCGAGTGGTCCCCGGCCCCGGACAGCCTTGTGGATGATACAGAGTGATATGAATCTAATCCGTGCTGCGATCGGAAGCTAGTGAAAACTTTGTAGGCCAGGAGAGATGCGGTCCCTGGGTTTGAGGCCAAGAATACGGTATGCTTACCTAATCCGGATTTGCTGGAGGGGTTGCAAATTGGACAAAGGTAAGTTAAGGAGGAGGCTATTGCAATAGTCAAGCCTAGAGAGAACCCAGGTAACATTGAGTCTCTGGGGGAAGGTGAGGAAAGGTAGAATTCCTTTCAGAAGTAAAAGCTGAAAGTGGGACTTCTCGGCAATGTCCTGAGTATGAGGGCGGAAGGAGAGAGAGGAGTCGAAGATGACTCAGGGGTTTCTGGCATACAAAGAGGGAGGAGGGGGGAGATCCCATGGAAGAACGCCAGAGTGAAGGGAAGAAGTCGGGTGCCAGGGTCCCACTAGGGAAGATCTGTTTTTCTGGCATTGAGGTAAACATCATTAGAAGTACGCCAGGCCTGGATAGCTTAGAGGCAGTCGGGAATGAAGGAGGGTGCAATGGTGTCTGTAGGAAGTTTGAAGAAGAGTTGAGTGTTGTCAGCATAGCACTGGAAGTTGGGGAGAAGGAGGAAATGAGGTGTGCCAGCAGAGTAAGATAGATGTTAAATAGCCAAGGTGAAACAATGCAGCCCTGGGGGACGCCGCAGGAGGAGGAGGAAGTAGGGGAGGAGAAGGTGCCCAGTATGACCTTGGAAGAACGGTCAGTTAGGAAGGAGGTAAGCCAGTCCGGGCCCCGCTCCGAGATACCAAGGGTGTCATGGAGCCTTTTTATGAGGATGGAATGGATTCACTGTGTCAAAAGCAGAAGAGAGATCAAGGCGGAGGAGGAAAGCCGGGGAGTTAGAATCAAGGGTTGCGAGCAGATCTTCACAGGTGTTCAGAAAAGCAGGTTCCGTGCCTCTGGCTGCTCGGAATTCAGACTGATGGTTGTGAAGACCGCCAACAAGTTCAGTGTGGGAGTTAGGTTGGGGGAGGGCCAACTTCTCAAGCAGTTTTCACAGGAAAGGGGTGATGAGATGGGCTGATAGTTGGCCGGGCAGGAAGGGTCTGTTGATGGTTTTCTAAGGAGGGGGCACACAAGGTAGTGCTTCAGGGAGGATGGAAAAGAACCAGTAGCAAAGAAGCGTTTACAAAGATCAGCAAGAGCAGGGGCGAGAGAGGAGATGTCCTTGATGGTTCTGGATGAGCAAGGGGCGACCTGTTTGGAAGAGACCTTCATGGAGTTGACAATTCTGGTGACTTCTTCCGCAGAGACAGAGGTAAAGGAGGAAGGAGGAGGGTGCATGGTCAGAGGAGGCAAGAGGGGGAGGGATTGTTTGGAAGATTGCGTGACAAGGCTGCTCCGTATGACCTGGATTTTGGAGGTGAAGTGATTGGCGAGTGCATGGCAGGGTCTGAGAAGGAGGAGGGGCAGAGGATACTGCAGACGAGTTGGCAAGTTCCATGCATATTTTGAAGAGTTTAGTCTTGTTGTTGGATGTGCCAGATACTCGTGCCTGAATGTGGGCCATCTTTTTGGCACGGATAGAGAGTCTGTAATGCCTTTGGAGCAGGTGACAGGCCAGTTTGTCAGAGGGTGACCCTTAATTTTGGCACTTCCGTTCTGCGTCCCGCACTTACGTTTTTGGTCTGCAGGCTCAGAGTCATACCAGGTGTTACACTTGGAGGCAGGCTTCAGGCGGATACTCATAACTGGGGCATCTGCCGTCAACAGAAAAATGGCTGCGCTGACTCCTTGGGGCACCATTGCATCAAAACTGCGTTTTGCAGTGACAAAAGGATGGCTGCACCATATTGCCAAACACCTATTGCGCGAGTTGGAACAGGGGGCACACCACGAAAGGTGCCAGTGTGTTCTTTGGTGCATCCAAAAGAAGCAAATCAAAGCAGCGCTGCTCTGCTCTTTGCAAAGAGTTCCCATTGAAAAGGGAATATTTTACACTGAAAAGGATGCTTCCCTGACGCTATTTTCAACTATTCAACATCACATTGTTTTTATCAAAAAGACCCTGTCATACCCATCCATATCCACATTGTGCTTCAGCAGAAAAAAGCATGATCCCTGAATGATAGGCTGTGCCAGCCAAATCTGAAAAAAAAAATCAAAAGAAACTTAATTTTCAGCTGCAGAAAACGCTTACCATTGGAGTAACAAAATGTCAAAAAGATCAATGCTTCAAAGAAACCCCAGTTCTCTGGGCCAATGTCAATTTCCGTGCATCTGTGTTTCAAACGAATTGCTGCATACAAGAAACTAACTACGGCTACAGAACAATGTGGGAATTCAGATGGAAGAGAAAAACCGAATTTGAAAGGAAAATGCCAGCAGTCGCCACATATTTAAATGTACTTTTCAAATAAGAAAAATACCTGTTTAAAAGTGTATGTTGGATAAGGCCCTGCCCTTATCTAGCATTGTAAGGGGGTTTGTGCTGTGAAACATATATGGGAGGCTTTATTCAACAGGCTTTCTTCTGATTCAGAACAAAAATAACTAAAATAAGGATTTAAATTGCATTGGCTACATGGGGGAAATCAGCCCGAAACAGGTTCCGGCTTGGGGGTTGCTAGCAACAGAAGGCCCCTCACAGTAGATTCTAGGGCACACATGGGTGATAATTGCTACCATGGCAGACTTTTGTCTGGGCTGAGGCCTCTTACAATAGAAATTATTCTGGGACACCAACCTGTGAATTGGAAAAGGGGCAATAAACATTCAATCAAACTGGGAAACCCCCATTCTCACCCTGGGCTGAAATGACAGTTGGTGGTAGCTGAGAAAAAAATGGGCCAAGTGAAGGACAAAGATCTGCCCCATTTATTTCCAAAGACTAGTTTATTAATAAACTTTTAAGACAGGACAGCGCAGTAATGTAAAAAATATACAGTTTAAATGTAATTATCTTGGCTGTCAATCGCATGTATGGGACACAAACGCCAGAAAAATGTGAATCATGTGAATCATGGGGAAAGGACATATGATGGAACGTTAACAATTAACAAAAATATTCCCTATGAGAGTATGTACCCATACCTAAAGTTATAGAATTTTAAGTAATATATTTCTCACTAAAAAGTGCGAATAATTGGTAGAAGGGCGAAACAAAGTCTGATAAACTGTAGAGTTGAACTGCCATGCTCAGCGTGAAATATGTAATCTGCCTAGGTAATTTGTAAAGATGCCAACATTGTGCAAATGTGTGATTTATGTGAAGAATGATTTTGGCTAAAGTAACTGTGGGATGATCCTATGCTTTGTAAACCCACATCATAAAGCTGGTGTCATGTCTTTAGAAGCCCAATCAGCTATCAGGAAGGCGGTAACAATCACCCCTGGCCAATCCAGTTGTTAAGAGGCGTGCTCAGCTAAGCCTGCCCTATCATATAATTTGATGATGTCACATGCCTTATAAATAAGGGTGGCTGACAGAACTCTAGACACACACTCTCCTGAATTTCCAGCGCCTGCGTTTCTGATCTTCTACATTCATCTTGCCAGATTCCAGATCCCATCACAAGGCTAAAGCATAGCTGACCCTACTTCAGCAAGGCCTTGATCTAAAAACCCCAATAACCAAGGGGAAAAACTGTGGTACCCTTTGTGGGGAGCATCCTGTAACCAGACCAGCTTCTTGCCCGCTAGCTGCATGCCTGCTATACCTCTGTCATCCAGCTATACTGCTATCCACTGACCCAAATTGCCCAGCTGTTCGCTACCTGGTGACCCGAGCTGCGCAGTAACCAGAACCCGGTTGACTGTTCCAAAATCCCAAATTCAAACGTGGACTGTGAGTATTCTCCCCATCCCATAGAAACACATGTCCTATCCCATATTGACCCTTTGTCTTTGTTCCACTCTTTAAGCAACCTTATCTTGTCTTGGTAATTTGTCCAACTGTCAGAATTCTTTGCGCATCTTGTCTGTGATTTCCTAGTGTTGGTGCCATTCATTCATTCACCCCATCTTGTAACTCTTTAGCGATATTTGGAATAATTGAAATTGATTCCCATATGGATCTGATCGCGGGGTGAAAGGGTTAAGTTGCAAATTAACCGATCCTACCGTGTCTTTCTTTAACAATATAGTCCTAATAATCTAGTTTAAGTAAAATCTTTTCTTTTTCTCAGCTGATTTTCTCTCTTTCATGGCTTCATTTTGCCAAAATAGAACTTCCTTGGATCTTGCAAATATCATCCGAATCTTCAGCTACAACCATCCTTTCACTCTTATACTGTCCCTGTGATATACATCTATTCCTCAGCCCAAAAACCGCATTCCTAATCCGAGTATTTCACCCGTTTTTCATAAAAACTTTTTGAAATTTAAAACTGCATCCGTGTAAAATGCAACTTTCCAACGTGTGATTCGGCTGCATCGTGTTCTTACTTTCAACTTGTTATTGAACTGTATGCTTTTTGTTGAGAACTTGCCTTGTGAGTGCAAGTGTTTATCCATTCCTGCTATCGTGAGAAATCATATTTGCCTCATAGATTTAACTGCACATTAATTATTTATTTGTCATTTTCCGAGTGTCATTTTATGCGCTTGCAAAGAGCTTTTTGCCTCTTGAGGCAAGGTCAGATTTTGATTCTGTTTGCTGCCCAATATCCCTCAATTGCTGCTGCTTCTTTCTGTCCACTCCAAGTTTGTTTCCCAGGGGTTTGGGAAAGCATTGCAGGGGGAAATCTTAACTCAGGTTCTATCGACCCAAAGAGAAAAAGTGCCCTCGGAAGTCAGGAGAGAGAAAAAGGGTCATAAGGTGTGTGTGTGCACCGGATATGTGTGCAGCCGGGTGGCAGTTGCGTGTTAGTTGCTTCTTAGCGGTAGGTGTAGAGGTTGGGAGGTCAGGCATATGTGTTCATTCTGGAGGGATGATGCCCAGAGTGATTTGTGGCTGCGTTAGGCCTGAGGAGACGCTTAAGCTAGAGGTGTGCTCAGCTGATGTTTAGTTAGGATAATGGGGAGTATGTGGCGGTGTTAGTATGAGAACAGCTATCCTGAATGTACCATAGTATCGCTGTGTTCTAGTTGAGTGTTGGTGTATAGGAGAGAGTAAGCGTGGTGGTGTAATATGGTGGTTATCAGTTATGCGCTTGAGATCGAGCACTCCATCTGTACCATCTATTCTATCCATTTTATTGACTCTCTCTGTTCATTTCACTTCGGCGGATCATCCATTTCACCTGTTGCATCCTTTTGGTTATCAGTAAGGCGTAACACTATCGGTTCCATCCACTCCATCCGTTCCATCCACTCCATCCGTTCCATCCACTCCATCCGTTCCATCCACTCCATCCGTTCCATCCACTCTAACCGTTCCATCCACTCCATCCGTTCAATCCACTCCATCTGTTCCATCCACTCCATCCATTTCATCATCTGTAAGGCGTAACACTATCGGTTCCATCCACTCCATCAGTTCCATCCACTCTAACAGTTCAATCCACTCCATCCGTTCAATCCACTCCATCTGTTCCATCCACTCCATCCGTTCCATCCACTCCATTCATTCCATCACCCTTAATCTGTTCCATCCACTCCAGCTGTTCCATTCACTCCATTTGGTCCACTCCATCTGTTCCACTGTTACAGACTTGATGGTCGTGCAGAGTAAGGATACCTCCGTCCCCAAGTACCGCACAGACAACACCAGAAATACTGCCTGTGTGGTCTTTGAGGCCACAGGTGAAGTGGTTCGTAGGCCTGGATTCGGGAACAGCCGGAAAAGGACCCCTCGAACGCTGTAAGGCAATAGGTTATAGGATAAGCACAGAGCAGTTGGCAAGAGTAGAACCCCAGGGAAATGATCCTAAATGGCTTACCTAATGTGTTGGCAAAGATGTTCAATGACAGCAGAGAGGCGTTGGGGGTTCCCCAAGTGGTGGAGGGCAGATGTTGGGTATGCAGACAGGCAAGCGCCCAGCATGAAGGCCAGAGGCCAAGACCAGGGCAAGAAACGAAATCCGTAAGGCAAACCAGGGACAGTCCAAGGATCAGGCAGCGAGAAAACAGTTCCAAAACGAGGTAACAAGAGGCAAAGGCACTAGGAATCCAATGTAGCAAAGGTAGTCCGGCAACTGGTGATCCAATGTCAATACTTGGGCAAGGCAAAGGCAATCCGTGGTACCGAAGACGTGGTCGAGAAAATCCGTAGAGTCAGCAATAGAACGAGCGTCACGGAATCCAGGTGGAAACAGTTGTGACACGACGCTCATTGACTTCCGGACTCTTTTATCCAATGACGGCATATCACGTGATGGGGAATGACAGAAATCACGTGATACGGAAGTATTGCTGCACTGGAGAGTCACGTGACGCGCGGATCCTCCGAGGTCCATTTAGGGGACCCTGGTGACATGGAAGCCTCCAGTGTAGCTGCCAGGAGCGGGAGGGAAGGTAAGTGCCAGGTGTATGAGTAAACCCCCGGGTATGACGACTGAATGGGCGCCTGAACCTGCGTGCAATCGGATGTGTATGTGAGCGAGTGGGACGGCAAGAGGCCGAGGGTGGGGGCGTGGCACCCGCAGAGGGGTTGTTAGGTGTAGGAGACGTAACATCCACCCACTCCATCTGTTCCACCCACTCCATCTGTTCCACCCACTCCATGTGTTGCATTTGCTCCATCCATTCCATCCGCTCCATCCTCTCCATTCTCTCCATCTTCTCCATTTGTTCCATCCGTTCCATCTGTTCATCCGTTCTTCTGTTCAATCGGCTCCATCTGTTCCGTAAATTCTATCTGTTTCATCCATTTCATCTGTTTCATCCACTCCATCTGTTCCGTCCACTCCATCTGTTCCATACATTCCGTCTGTTCCATCTATTCCATCCGTTCCATCCACTTCATCCGTTTCATCGCCTGCATATGTTTCATCCACTCTACCTGTTCTATGTTTCATCCACTCTACCTGTTCCATCCACTCTACCTTTTCCATCCACTCTACCTGTTCCATCCATTTCGTCTGTTCTATCTAGTCCATTTGTTCTATTCACTCTGTCCACTCCGTCTATTCCATCCACTCCATCTGTTCCATCCACTCCATCTGTTCCGTCCGTTCCGTCCACTCAGTCGTTCCATCCACTCCATCCGTTCCATCCACCCATCTGTTCCATCTAGTCTATCCATTCATCCACTCTACCTGTTCCATCCACTCTACCTGTTCCATCCACTCTACCTGTTCCATCAACTCCATCTGTTCCATCCACTCCATCTGTTGCATTGCCTCCAAATGTTTCATCAACTCTAACTGTTCCATACACTCTACCTGTTCCATCCACTCTACCTGATTCTATCCGCTCTACTTGTTCCATCCACTCTACCTGTTCCATCCTTTCCGTCTGTTCTATCTAGTCCATTTGTTCTATTCACTCTGCCCACTCCATCTGTTCCACCGACTCCATCTGTTCCATCCACTCCATTCGCTCCATCCACTCCATTCATTCCATCTGTTCCATCTGTTCCATCCGTTCTTCTGTTCCATCGGCTCCATCTGTTCCATCGGCTCCATCTGTTCCATCGGCTCCATCTTTTCCGTCAATTCTGTCTGTTCCGTCAACTACATCTGTTCCATCTACTCCATCTGTTCCATCCACTCCATCTGTTCCGTCCACTCCATCTGTTCCACTCCATCTGTTCTGTCCACTCCATTCGTTCCATCTGTTCATCCATTCTTCTGTTCCATCGGCTCCATCTGTTCCGTTAATTCTATCTGTTCCATCTACTCCGTCTGTTCCATCTACTCCGTCTGTTCCGTCCACTCCGTCTGTTCCGTCCACTCCATCCGTTCCATCCACTCCATCCGTTTCATCGCCTCCATGTTTCATCCTCTGTACCTGTTCCATCCACTGTACCTGTTCCATCCATTCTGTCTGTTCTATCTAGTCCATTTGTTCTATTCACTCAGTCCACTCCGTCTGTTCCATCCATTCCATCTGTTCCATCCACTCCGTCTGTTCCGTCCACTCCGTCTGTTCCGTCCACTCTATTCAATCCACCCACTCTATTCGTTACATCCACTCCATTCGTTACATCCACTCCATCCGTTTCATCCACTCCATCCGTTTCATCCACCCATCTGTTCCAACTAGTCTATCTGTTCCATCCACTCTACCTGTTCCATCTATTCCATCTGTTTCATCCACTCCATTTGTTTCATCCACTTCATAGGTTCACTCTATTGTGTCTGTTTCATCCGCTGCATCCGTTCCATCCACTCAATTCAATTCCATCTGTTCCATTCGTTAAAACTACTCATCCTTTTCATTTGTTCAATCTATTTGTTTGTCATGTCCGTTCCATCCATCGGTTCTCATCCACACTTTTGGTTCCCATCCATACTTTCGGTTCTCATCCACTCCATCCGTTCGATCCACTCCTTCCGTTCCATCCTTTCAGTGCGTTCAATCTACTTTTCGTTCTATCCACTTCATCTGTTCCAATCCACTTCATCCGTTCCAATCCACTTCACCCATTCCAATCCACGTCACCCCTTCCACCCACTTCACCCCTTCCACCCGCTTCACCCGTTCCACCCACTTCACCCGTTCCATCCGCTTCACCCGTTCCATCCGCTTCATCCGTTTCATCCACTTCATTTGTTTCATCCACTTTTTCTGTTTCATCCATTTCATCCACTTAATTCGATTTATCCACTTCATCTATTTCATTTGATTCATCCATTTCATCCACGTCGTCCATTTCATCCACTTCATCCATTCTATTAAGTTTGTCTGTTTTAATTACATTGGCCAATTTAGTTTTCTGTTTGTTCGATCGGTTACTATGCTGGATTGTTATTTTTGATTCAGCAACCTTGGTTTCTGTTTATTGTGGTTGTTCTGTTTGTGCTAAGAGTCGATTTTGAGGGAAAAGCCACGTTTTCAGTAATTTGCAGAAAGACATGGGCTCTTCGGTGAGTCAAATGTGGGGTGGAAGTGAGTTCCACAGAGTGGGGGCTAAGGCTGAGAATGATGATCCACTTAACTTGACTGAGTTGGTGTTTGGTATCACTAGGAGGCGGGCTGAGCTGGATCTTAGAGTGCACGATGGATGGTAGGGTTTTAGCTTGTCCTGAAGGTATTGAGGTCCGGTTTTATGCATTGCTCGGTGTGAGATGCATAAGGTTTTGAAGGTCACACAAATGTTGTAGTGCGATAATTTGTGTTTAACCCTTCATTTGAGTGCCTAAACCCCTCTAAGGTACGGGAGCTTTATGTTCTTTGGTTTTCTAATAAGATATGTCAGGTTAGCTCCTCATTTACCTTCAGTATACCTGATTTCCCCTTAAGTCTATATAGTTTTTTAGTACGGCCATCGGTCTTGGGAACTATCTCACTAAATCCCTAAAAACGAGACACCCTCCACATAAACTTTAATTTCTCTAATCTTTGGTGCTACTCCCATTCCATTATGGCTGCAGACAAAGTCAAAAGCTATGACGATAAGTATGTATTAGAACTACTAGCAAGAGCTACCGCTTTAGACCCAGACAATGGTAATTCTCCTATTAATAATGTGAGCAATTGGGATGAGTTAGCCCAACTTAAAAAAAATTCATTAGAACAGAACTCCATGGGGTCATTATGATAGAATACCTCAGAAATGGAACCCTACCACAAGGTCTCGTAGAGCTATATCGCAAATAAATGTGGTAGAGATTGGATAATACTCATTATCGACACTGCAAAGGAAATGACTGATAAACTTGCGGCCGAACTTTTGATACTAGAAGATGAAATTAAAAAATTAGTATCGATAGACATCTACAAGAAAAGACTGGAAGTAATCAACAAAGAGATAGATGACTTCAAAGATTATACTACACATGATAGAGTCAGAAGGATGAAGAAAGATCTAACTGACTTTACACGTGAGAAAGCTTTTTCCTATACTCAAGAAAATTATAAACCAAACTCTTCCCGAGCCCAATCAAACCAGAGAAGACGTAGAGTATGTTTTGGTAACACTTCCTACAGCTCCTATGGTTCTAATGATGAGAATACAGAAGAAACCGATGAAGACTATTCCAACTATAGAGGTAACTCAAGAGGCAGAAGATCCAACGGCATGAGACGAGGACAACCACAAAGACCCCGGAGAGGAAGAGGAAACTCAAGACCGACATCTGTTTTTTTAGACCAGGACCCGACGAACTGGGACATCGAGCCAAGACACACAAGAAGCAAGAGATCCTATTAGTGAACCTATCGAACTATCACCCTACAAAAATAGAAACAGATGTACTCGAAAAGGGTCTAAGTTTTGTCCCCACTAACCATTATGATGCCTTTGGTAATAGAACTGATTTGGAAATGTTATTCAGAAAAATACATCTGAAACAATATTTCGCTAAAAATGCCTATACTGGTGGGACCAACGAAACAGGATTGCGACGACCTTCCAACTTTAATCCTCTGACTACTAGCAATACTCCTGAATCTTTAGTATTCAAAAACAAAGTAATGAGAGATCTTGCTAAACTTGAGAAAAGCACAGATAGACACATCTTTCAAAACATTAGCAGAAGAGAAAGAGAAGCAATCAATACTCTAAGATCTAACCAGGATATAATAATCAGAAAAGCAGATAAAGGAGGAGCAATAGTTCTACTCAACAGACAGGATTATATCACTGAATGTGACCACAAACTCAGCGACACCTCATTTTATGAGCAACTTGCAATTGACCCGACTAAAAGATTTACAATGTTTGATTAACCTTAAAGTTGCTAAAGCTGAAGAGAAAGGTTGGATATCTAAACAGGAAGCTGAATACTTGACACCCATTCGCCCGAACGTCCCTAAATTTTATATCCTGCCACAAATCCATAAGACCCTCGAGAACCCTCCTGGTAGACCTATTGTTTCCGGCTGCGGCTCACTTCTAGAACCGCTCTCCAAATTTGCAGATCGTTTTTTGAGTCCATATGTGAAACTTAAGACATCCTATATCCAAGACACCACAGAAGTAATCAAAATGGTAGAAGGCCTTAAGATCAATACTAACGATCTACACGTCACCCTAGACGTTGTCTTACTCTATACTAAAATCCCCCAGGCAGCAACCTTAAGCATGGTGGAAGAGAAATTGCTACACTATAGAACAACAGGTAAAACCCCAAACTCATTCATCCTCTGGTGTACAGAGATGGCATTGTGCGAAAATTACTTTTTCTTCAACAACCAGTTCTACACACAAATACATGGAACGACCATGGGTTCAGCAGTAGCCCCTACACTTGCAAACCTATATGTAGAAGCAACTGAAGTACATACCATCCTGACCTATCTGAATCCCTTTAGACAACATATTCAATTGTGGAAAAGATATATTGACGATGTACTGATGATTTGGTCTGGAGACACATTGAACTTTAATGCATTTGTACTTTGGCTGAATTCACAAAATCCCTTTTTACAGTTCACTAAAACTGTGAGTACTGAATCAGTCAATTTCTTAGATTTAACGATTTACGTTAATAAAGAACTGTCAATACTTTAAGTAAAACCATTCCATAAGGAAACAGACAGAAACTCACAGGGTAATTCATAGAATCCAGCGCACAAGTAGCGCACGCGGCTGGCGCACAGCGTGCGCCTGCGATAGTCTGCGCCAGGCACGTGCGCTAAAACTGATTTCCGCGCACAGCGTATTCATGGATTTCATGCTCCCAAACCAGCCGTGGCGCAGAGAATCGCAGCGAGCCTGCAGCAGCACCAGTAACGCCCCCAAGAACGCCCTCGCGCAAGGAAAAGCCATCAAAATCGCCAAATCATCGCTAAGGGCTGCGCTAACCCTGGACCACTTCACAGGGCAGGCAAACAAGGAAAGCAAAGCGGGCAATCTTCAAATCAGGAGTACGCGGGAAGTTCTACACGCGACTAGGCAGGGAACGTGAATTACAGGGGTACGCGGGAATTATCACACGCGAACAGCCAGGGAACGTGTATTACAGGGGTACGCGGGAATTATCACACGCGAACAGCCAGGGTGCGTGTATTCGCGTGAAGTAGAACACGCGATAGGCCAGGGAACGTGTATTACAGGGGTACGCGGGAATTATCACACGCGAACAGCCAGGGTGCGTGTATTACAGGGGTAGCGGGAAGTTCAACACGCGATTGGCCAGGGAACGTGTATTACAGGGGTACGCGTGAAGTAGAACACGCGATAGGCCAGGGAACGTGTATCACAGGGGTACGCGGGAATTATCACACGCGAACAGCCAGGGTGCGTGTATTACAGGGGTAGCGGGAAGTTCAACACGCGATTGGCCAGGGTACGTGTATTACAGGGGTGCGTGGGAATTATCACACGCGAATAGGCTGGGTGGGCCCTCACAGGTGTACCCTGTACACCCTCCACGGCCCCTGCAGGCAGCCCACAAAACAGGGGACTACCCTGCACACCTGATCATGTCCCCCTGCACCCCCATCCACCAGGGGCACCCTCCACCAGGCCCCCACCCATGTCTCCCACCACCCCCACCCCCAGCAGTGCAGGGGCACCTGCCATCAGGCCCCCACCCATGTCTCCCACCACCCCCACCCCCCATCCACCAGGGGCACCCTCCACCAGGCCCCCACCCATGTCTCCCACCACCCCCACCCACCAGCACTGTGGGGCACGTGGCCAGCAGGCAGTCAGGCAGCAGCAGATGGCAGGTGGGAGCGTGCTCAGGGCTCTGGGGGACTGTAATTTGGCCTCCTGGCCAGGAGCGTGGTCTTTCGTGTTTGAACGCGTGGACAGCCTGATAGGGAGTGATTTTGCACGTGAAAACCCCACACTCAGCGAATCGCGGGAAAACCCGTCACCAGCATATGTGCGTCTATAGTTACCTGCACGTGCAGTGTCAAAGCGTGTGATTGGTGAAAATGGATCTACACGCAGGAGTGACAAAGCGTGTGATTGGTGAAAATGGATCTACACGCAGGAGTGACAAAGCGTGTGATTGGTGAAAAGTGAGCTACACGCAGGAGTGTCAAAGCGTGTGATTGGTGAAAAAGGATCCACACGCAGAAGTGACAAAGCGTGTGATTGGTGAACATGGGCCAAGCACGTACACGCTGTAAGTGACGCTGTACGTGTGGGCCTGTATATAAGGTAGTGTAGAACACCATTTCCTTGTACGTGCTTTTCGTGGAGAGCGAGTGGGTGAATTCTGTACTTCTTGTCGTTTCACACGCGATTTACTTCACAGCGTTTCCAGTTCGTACTCCCTGTTATCTCTGACAGCTTTTTCTCTTTTTCCTCTTGTACTGGTTTACCTGGGCCTGTTCCCTCAAACAGTGTCCCCTTCTACTGTTGTCCTGTCTCCTCAGACAGCGTACACATCTTCTTTTGGCGGGGGTGTTGCCAACCAAACGCGCTCATTTTTCACGCTCTTTTACCTGGCAGACGGTGAGTCACGCACGTATCTAACTTCTGTGCTTGCCCCGTGTGTAGCCTACCCCTTCAGAGGTCATTCTAGGCTGCGTGTGACACGCATACGTTCATTGTGTTACTGGATGCCACAGCGTAGTGCAGGGTTTTCCATCAGCACACGTGGTCTAGGAGGGGTATTGTGCACGTTCCTTAACTTTTCTGGGGTGCCTGTGCGTTGCGTGACCCGTCATCTTTCCCCAGGGGTGTCATATAGCCTTGCCACTGCACTAGGGTACGAATACCATCTGGTACCCAACCCCTTTGACACCCAATTGCCCAGGACAATTGTGCACACCGACTCCCATACGCACAATAACATCAGTGCCATGGTTGGGAGGCGTGCAAGCCGTAAGGGTGGCAAAGGTGGCCGAGCCACACGTGGTGGCCGTGGAGGATCCACTAGGGGACGTGGTTGTGACTTGCAGGGTGCCCCTGTCCCCCCCAGTCTGGAGGACCAGTCAGGGACACCCATGCCCCCCCCCCCCCCAGTTGAGGGTCATGTGGCTGATACCAACCCTGATCAACCCTTGTCGGACCAGCCCATTGTGGCAGCAGACCTGTCCGAGGGTGATCCCATCGCTGACATCCAGGTCAGCAGGTCCACTGCACGTGCACCGGTGCACATTGGTGTCATCAGGGCACGCGCATCTATGCCAGATAGGTCATCTGCTGGCCCCCGTAGCCAGGGTGTGGCTCCATCCACCCCACCTCTCATACACCCTGCCAAGACTGTGTCGGTCCTAGTTCATGCACCTCAGATCAGGCCTGACCCCATCCCACTACCCCCAATGCCTGCACCTACTCCCATGCTGAGTGTGCAATCCCACACACCCAGTACTGAGTCCAACACGGCTCCTGCCCCTAGTGTCCACAGCGGCGTAGGACACTCTGGATCCCCACCCCCTTCCAAGCGCAAGAGGAAGAGTGCACGTCCGGCACAGGCTGATTCCCCAGGCACGGCTGCACAGTCCGGCCCATCAAGGAAGCCAAGCTTCACAGACGCCGAACTGAATGCACTTGTTCAGTATGTGTCAGATCATGATAGGGAAATGGTCATCGTTGCAGGGTCCAAGACCACACATGCCAGACGCCAGGCACACTGGCAGACCATTGCTGACAGAATAAGTGCCCTTGGAGTAGTGAGGCGCACAGCTAGTGATTGCCAGAAGCGCTGGAATGACCTTAAGCGCAGGGCAAAGGATAAGCTGGCCTCAAGTCATGCCGCAACCTTGGTGACTGGAGGTGGGTCCCCAGCACAGGAAATAGAACTCACACCACACGAGTCCGTAGCTGGATCCTACGTCACCGAGGGACAACTCCAAGGTGTGGGAGATCTCCCTGATTACGAGGCATCATCCGGTGAGTGCACATGCATGTGTGTATTATCCATGTGCATGGTGTGTGTGTGAAGCATTCATGTTGGGTGCCTGTCAAGGGGGTGTGTGGCAGAGTTGATAGTGGCACCCATGTGCCTCATCCAGTATGTTCAGTGCAACACCATCTGCCCACAGCACTATCCCAACTGGCAACAGTGCACATATGGCCCTACACCATGGAAGTTGCCCTTGAATTGTCATTTTGTCACTACATTGTTGCTCATACTCCCCTGTCTATTCATCTGATGTCTCACATACCATTCCTATACTTTCCCCCAGCCAATCAAGTTTCATCTTCACATGCCTGACATGCAATGATACCACATGCTAATGCGTCCTCTGTATATAAATGCCAACCAACATGCTGTCATACTGTGGATGTTGCCTTGACATCCACCTCCTACCTGTGTGCTTTGGTACCGTCTGGTTTCGAGCCCCATTCCCTCACACTCCATGCTGCTCTTCATATCTTCCCTGACTTCTACAGTTCAGACCATCGTGCCCTACTCACGACACCTGCTTGCTAACAGTCAAATGAGGGCACCCTGCCCTCCAATGCGACCCACCCAATTGCTGACAAGTGCATCTGAGCCTACTCAAAGCCAACTCTCACTGACATCTGCTCATACATGCCTTTGCCTGTCCCATAGACCCTTCACATGGTCCCTGTCCTCTCTCCTTGCTCCTCTTCCACCATCAATGGTGGGACCCGTTGGGGTGTACTCCTGGCCTCCTTCCAATCCTCAGAGGCCACAATTGATGTGCATGGTAATGGGAGCATCTCAGTCCAAGGCCCTTAGGCCAACCTCATTCTCCTTGAGAAATGCTACCCACATCTCATCAACTTCCTTTCCTCTCCTGCTGTCCCCCCTCCTCTCTCCTCATCAATCCTGCACTGCCTCCCTGCACCCTCCCATGATCCTTCTCCGCCTCCCACTCCAACTCCTACACATGCTGCACCTCTGATCTCTAGCACTCCCCGTAAGTCCTCCAAGGCTGTCAACCTCCTCCACAATTACACTCCTTTCACTGCGGCTGCATCAGGCATTCCTCCGATATCTGTCACTTACATGAGGTTATGCACCTTGACATCCTTGGTCTCATGGAAACATGTCTGACGGCCAGCTCTGTCTGCATCCTTCACACACTCCTACCTGATGTTCAGGAGACCCTCTCCTTGGCCCGCCACTACTGTGCAGGGGGGGTGTGCCCTTGGCTTCCCTGAGGGTATTCCTGCCACTGTCACTCCTACTTAGACCTACTCCACTCTGGAATGGCTTGTGTGACGTCTCTCTCTACCACACCTTGACATTCACAAACTGTGCGTACTGTGTCTGGGAAAACTGGTCAAATGTACTACTTCCTTTCTGAGTGTCCTCACCTCTCCTCCTCACTCATGTCCCCAGACACAGAAATCCTCTTCCTTGTTGCTGTACGCATCCACCTGCATGCTTGTTGACCCCCCCCACGTGACCTTTCTGTGACCTCAGCAACTCCCTCTCACCCTCTAGACTCCCGTCTGTCCCTACTCATTCTGCAGGGCACACTCTTGATGCTCTGATCTCATCTGACTTTCCCCTCTCCGTCCATCTCTGCACTCCTCTCTCCTGGAGTGATCACATTCTCCTCTCCTCCCAGCTCACCCTCACCACCCCACAGGCAAAGCCACCCTCACCACTGTCACACACCTTCTTGGTATTCCAACCCATGAAGTGTGTGTCAGTCGAGGCTCATGCTGCCAAAATCTCCCCCCCATCCAGCTCCCCCTTAGGCTCACTCCCATCCTGACAGGGCCCACTCCATGCTCCACTCTATGTCAGGTACACTGGATGTCTTTGCCACGGTCATGACCACCTGTCTGAAGCCCCATGCCAATGCAGAGTCCTGGCATGACTCGGATCTTGTGAACCCAGACCACAGGTGCCGGGTGGCAGAGAGGGAATGTCCTGCATCATGCACATCCTCTGGCAAACTGGCCTGCCACATGCTCCAAAGGCAATAGCGCCTCACCCTTTTCACCAAGATGAGATCCCCAATCCAAGGGCACATATCTGCGGCATGTGACAACTCTGCAGGACACATAGAAATCTGCAAGGACCTTGCCGAGCCAGATGCAGTGTGTACCTCCCCTGTCCCCTCCGAGCCCACAGCACTGCATGATTGTCTCTGTACCCCTATAGGCCACCCCCCCCCCAGCACTTGTCTGCGCCTAACACCATCTGCCCTTGACGTTAAGTCCTACTTACCTTGTACAGCACTTCCAGCCGCCACTTCCCCTTGCACTTCATTGTGCCACCCACCCCTGCACTTGCGTGACATGAATGACACCAGCACCAGTAGGATTGTTGACTGGCATCCCCTACTGCCCCACCACCCCTCAGTGCTCCGCTGTACCTTCATACATTTCTGGACCGGTGCTTCACGAATGCTATATGATTCCTTTACAGGTGATGGGGAGGTGGAATCTCATTGTTTACTGCATTTTGTTGATGTAGACAAGGCACTGTGCATCGTGGCCAATTTGGACTAGCAGATCCATGTACAACATGTTAACTTATTGATGTGATGATGCAATGTCAGGACCAGAGTGGTAGAAATCCAAAAAAGTTGCCCTCCTCTCCCTCTTCACTTGGTGGCTATGTCACATGCCATGTGTGTGATGGCATGTGCCTTTGACATGGCAATCACCGGCCAATGTGTGATGGCAGTGCTAGGCAGCATGGTGAGCAGGCGTTGCTCTCCAATCTGTACATTGTATGCCCTGAGCCTCCCCTACAGACCCAGTGATGGTGAATGCATAGGAGGTCTCCCAGTCATGTGGGACATGTGTCGTAGAACTACTGCCTCTGTTGTTCATCAGCCCTTGTTGCATGCCATGGTGCTAATGCCTGTTTCCATTTTTCTCTTTCATGTCTTTGCAGGGGACGAAGCACTTGTTGATGCTGGGGATGTGGTGGTTGAGCCGTCCCAGGAGGGCAACCCGGGCCGACCTTCCACAAGTGAGGGACGTGGTGTGTTTGTGGGTGAAAACCCACAAGTGCTGCAGGTCGTGCTGTCGAGGGGTGTCTCTGGGGGTTCCTCCCCCGAGCAGTATTCAGGTGTAGACTCGGAGGATGACACCTATGTGCAGTCGCAGGTGAGTGTTCTTGGGAGAGAATCTCCTCTGTCCGACCCACCTGCAGCCGGGCCATTGCCCTCAATGGGGATGTCAGTGTCGGCAGCTCAGCCTCCGGTGGTTACGGATGCAGGGCCACACCACACAATCTCTGATCCTGTTCCTGGGGCTGCAGATCAGAGAGGGAATGCAGTCCTGCAGCCTGAGGCCTTGCCGGCACAGCAAGGCGCAGTCCGCCTTGCCCCAGGCAGGTGTGGTGCCCGTCAACGTGGTGGCCGTATGCCACCTGGCAATACCGCTTGGGAGCAATCCATCTACGGTATGGCCAACCAACAGGCAGCATCATCCGAGATGATTGCACAGGCCATGGATAGGGTGGCCACTTCCATTGTCCCCCCAGAAAGGCTGATGGAGCGACTGGAGCAGGCTACAGAGTCCATCTGCCAGGCACACAGGGAGGATATGTTGGCGTCCAACAAGGACAGGCGGGCGGCACTGGCGACTCTGCGGGAATCACTTTCCATGGAGTCCCAGCGCCACAGGGAAGGCCTGAGGGAAGAATTCCATCACCTCAGGTCGACCCTGTTAGAGCTTGAGGCTTCATCCCATAGAAGGACAGAGGAGCAGCTGGAGCGTCTGACACGGACGCTCTCGGCCGAGATGCAGGCAACTCGTGCGGAGGTCAGGTCATCCCGGAAGTTACTGCATGGGGACCTCCGCATGATTATAACCCAGAACCAGAACTACCAGACCCGCCTGCTTGCAGCCATGGAGGAGCAAACTCGTGCTTTGCGTGGGCTGCCTCCCATTGTCACACCATCTTCTGAGGCAGCTCCCCCACCTCCTGAGTCAGCTTCAGGGTCTGGCCAGAGCGATAGCGACTCATCTCCCACAACAGAGTAGCCGTGTGGGCCACGAGCCTATGGGGTGTTTTAGTTTCCCATGATCCACACAGGTGGATTGTGGCGTGCATCCTGTCCTCGGACCTCATAGGTGCCCCCCCCCCCGCCGGCCCTTTCATGGCCATTTTTTCTCAATTTTCTTTTTTCTTTTCCAAGAGTGTTGCCTTGTGTGGGTACCTGGGCATACACTGTATTGTGGCTGGGCACATGCAGGCTTGTCCTGAGTTTGGTTTCGATGCTTGGGTAGCAGACATCCACACCCCTCCTGCTTCCGTTTCCATGGGCTTGCAAAGGGTGTGCCCAAGTGACAGCAAATTACACGGTGACATTGGACTCCCATGAGCTGTTGGCCAGTCCATAGTCAATACTGTGTAGACATTCATAGTGTACATTGTTGTTGCACCTAACTATGCATGATGGTTTGATATGTGCCTCTACTTACATATGTTGCTCATGTTTTGCAGGTATTTCACACAGTTCTTCACACGGGCATACTCTCTGGAGTCAGACTACATGTCGGTAGATGTGCACTGACACTTTTGCGTGGCGCCATCACTGTACATCTGGACGGTGAGGACATACCAGCAGAATCAGGTAATGAGACTACCATTGATTACATGCATTGTGTCTTGTTTGGGTGGGCTTCAGGGTGGGTTGGTGTGTAATTTGATTGAAATTACTCTTACACAGGTGTGTAGTAGTGGCTCCAGCGCGGTTAGCTGTTCAAGTGCGGCTATGTTCCATTTGGGGCACTGCTATTTGTGACACCGGTGTCATGTTGTGATGGCCAGTTTGTTTGCTCTCACATACCATGACATGGTGTCCTCAGTGGCGGGACTGTGAAGGGAATGGGTGACATGGCAATGTTGTCATGTAGTGAATCGCCTGTGGCAATGCATATTTGATTGATGGAGTTGTGTCTTTTCGTTGTGATGCATTGCTGGTGTATGTGTAGGTAGGGGTGCACACATAGTGACACTTCCATGTTAACAATCTCAGGCTGATGTGTATCTGACAGTTTATTGTCAAGTAATTTTGTGACATTGTCAGGTAGTGTCATCATTGATTGTCAGATGGTATGTGCCAGAGCAGTGTGCACTAGCCAGCACTGTGATTCCTAGGTGAAGAAGTTGGCCACCAGTTGCGTACGGGCTGCCACCCCCCGTGCCCTTTCCCCTCCCATGCGCAGCGGGCGTGCATGTGGTTGTGGATGTGGGGGCACCACCATGTCCACGGGCAGGCCCCGGCGTGTTGCAACGTTGTGCAGGACACATGCTGCCACTATGATCCTGCACACTATTCGGGGAGCATATAACAGCTGCCCGCCAGAACGGTCAAGGGAGCGAAAGCGTGACTTCAGCACTCCGAATGTGCGCTCCACTATGCCCCGTGTTGCAATGTGGGCTGTGTTGTACCTTACCTCGGGTGGCGTGGTGGGGTTCCGGATTGGGGTCATCATGTGGGGGCTGATAGGGTAGGCACTGTCCCCTGCGGAGGTGGTGATGGGTATCATTAGTGGTGTTGCGTCATGACCCAGTATCTGACATGCATGCATGTGCAGTGGCATTCATGCTCACCAAGCAGCCATGTATCTCCATGCTGGCCAGCCTCTAGGTCCCGGCATAGTGTAGACATTCTGTAGATGAAGCTGTCGTGGGTGGACCCGGGATAGTTGGCATATACTGATGTGATGATTCCCTTGGCATTGCATACAACTTGCACGTTGATGGAATGCCAGTGCTTGCGGTTTCTATAGATGTGCTCTGTTGCCCTGGGTGGACGTAGAGCCACATGTGTGCAGTCAATTGCACCAAGCACTTTGGGGAATTGAGCCACACCATAGAATTCCTGGATGCACGTCCGCCTTTCTGCATGAGTCCTGGGGAGATATATGTGCCTGCGGACTGATGGCCGTGCAGTGATGATGTTCAAGACCTGGTGTAGGCAGCGTGACTGCGTGGCCTGTGACACACCACCCACTATGGCACTTGTCCGCTGAAAGGATCCAGTGGCCAAGAAGTGCAGTACATTCAGGACCTTCTGCAGGGGGCTGAGTGCTTGGGAGCACAGGGTGGGTGATGTGAGGTCATCCTCCCACTCACTGACCAGGTCCAGTATGATGTGTGCTGGAAACCTGTACCTCCCATACACCTGGTCATCAGGCATCCCGAATAGGCTGGTTCTGGGTGTGAATATTCTGGCCCTGACTCTCCTCCTCCTCCTCCTTTGGTAGCCCACTGCCACTGCTGCTAGGAACGGTATGTTCATCCTGGCATCTGGCTTGTTTATTGATAAGTGCGCAAATTAATGCCTTGCGCGTGTTCTAGGCGAGCGTGTGACCCTCGCACCCCTGGAATCTAGTTCCCACTCCAATAGCGTGTGGAAATTCCCACGCAGCAGGCATACAGGTGCGCTGACGTACTTGCGTGTGTAAGTGCCCGCGCACCCCTGAAATACACATACATAGGCCAATGGCGTGTACGCGCACTTTTGGCCAATTACACTCGATGTAATACACGTACATTGGCCAATGGCGTGTACGCGCACTTTTGGCCAATTACACGCGATGACACTCTGACGTGCAGTATTTCCACGTGTGCTCCGTCATCACGTGCTGAGTGGGGAACGCCCGTGCGGATCACGTCAGACGCGCTTAGGCAGTGAGGGACTCTGGTCCAATAGAATCGCGTATGCGTGCTGACGCACTTACGCGCTAAGGCCCTTTCCTCGGATTTCACGCTGACGTGCAGGAATTTCACGTGCCAAATCACTCCGTATCAAGCTGGCCACCCGAAAACACACGGAACACCACGCTCCTGCCCAGAAGGCCGAGTTACTGCCCCCCCAGTGCCCTGAGCAGCCTCCCACGTGCTATCTGCTGCTGCCTGCCTGCCTGCCTGCCTGCTGCCACCGTGCCCTGCCATTTGGTGCCTGCACATCAGCCATCTGCAGGGGTCCAGTTGCTGTGTCCACCCCTGCTGGAACTGAAGACTCCCAACTGGGATTACATCGCTCCACAGCCCAGCCCCAGGACCCAGTTGCCCACCCACACCTGCCTCTGGGGTTGCCATGTCGGGCACTTCGACATCTGGCACCAGTGGCAACCCCAGGCCAGAGGGGCAGAGGGGCACCAGCTTCACTGCCACCGAAGTTGGTGTCCTGGTGGAGCATGTCCTGGGGCAGTATGATGCCCTCTTTGGATCGTCCCGCGCCAGCAAGGAAGGACGGGAGAGGATCTGGGCCGACTGTGTGGTTGCCATCAACGCGGAGGGGGTGGCAACCCGCAACGTCCAGAAGATCAAGAAGCGCTGGGAGGACTTGAGGTCCAGGACCCTTGTGAAGGCCCGGCGCCTCGTGGAGGGGGGCCGGGGCCGCATGAGTTCCATCCAGAAGAGGGTCCTGGAACGCGTACGCCCAGCGCTCCACGCCCAGGTCCTTGAGAGGGAGGCCCGTCTGGAGTTGAGCGGTAAGTGTGCAAGCATTACTGTGTGAGACAGGGCATGTTGCGGTGTGCTGGTTCTATGATACTTGCCTGTATGTGTGCCATGGGCCATGTATGCATGTATGTGTGCAGGGACATCATGGTAATGCATGTGCGACCAGTGATGTGTGACCCACATGGTTGTTGCATGTGTTGAAATGTGGCATGGGGAGCCCTATGCAGATTTAGGACATGAGAGCATGCCAGTCTCTGTACCTGGACATGGATGGGGGTGAAGGATGGGTGCTGATGCCAGGTACATATATGGTAGCCATGTCTGTGTGCCTGACCTGCGTGTCTGTGACTTGTGCATGCCATGGATGCATGACACATGTGTGTGACAATGCACAGATTCTGTGACGCACCCAACTAACCCTTGTTTCACCTGTGTTCGTTGTGTTTGGGGCCAGATGGATGTGACTGAGGTGAAGTGTGTGCATGTGATATGCATGAGCCATGATGCATGTGAGTTACATATCATTGAATGTTTCAAGAGTCAATTGGACATGCATGGAAATGTGCATGGCATGCACCATGCCTGTTACTGTGTGTGTTTTGCCTGGACTGACCCATGTGTTGTGGAGGGACATGATGGAAGTGTACTTTGACAGGGGTGCTCATCTGCTATTGCTTCCTGTCTAGGGGACCATTTTACAGTAGCCTGATGCTTGTGTCCTTTGTCTCCCTCTACGCAGCGGCTAGTGAAGAAGAGGGCGGAGACGGCGCTGTGGAGCAAGGCGGCGGGGATGCCCCCACGGCTGCAGCGGAAGGGGTGGGTGAGCCCCCACAGGGGCCTGCTACGGCGGGAGACGGTGAGGAGCCATCCAGGTTGGTGGTTTGCACAGAGGAGGAGGAGGCCGACACTGGTGCACACATGGGGCCTGGTGGGAGCATCCCTGCTGGTGCAAGTGGTGCAGTCCAGGGCCAGGGGCAGGAGGCAGCACAGGTCACCGTGGAGGTGCCTGTGCATGTCGCTGTCCCTGACCCTGTGAGTGCACCACCATGCACCAGCAGGGATGCCCCGTCCCAGGCCCGTCCGCAGGTAGTGGGGATGTCCATGTCAACTGACTCCCCTCCACCTGCGGCCGTTGGTACCCCTGGCCGCGTGGAGCAGGTCCTGATTGGGGTCGCGATGCGCACGGCTGTGATTCGTGATGACGTGCGTGCTTTCCGGGAGGAGCACGCACGTCATCACGAAGTGCACCGTGCCGACGTGGCCCAATTGGGATCGGCCATGTTCGGGGGGTTCCTGCATGTGTTGGCCAATCTGACGGCCCTCTCCTCCTCTGTGCAGGCTATCCACCGGTCGTTCTCCTTGCCGTCTTCCGGCCCAGATGCCACCATGGCCCCCTGTGGACCTGCCCCGACCAATGCAGCCAGCTCGGTGGGGATCCCATCCCTGCCACAGTTGGGAGTCGGAGGTCCAGCAGGGGTGGACGACACAGCAAGTGGACCCCAGCAGATGGAAGATGTGCCGGCATCATCGGGCAGGGCACGTGCACGACGGCGTCGGTGGTTACCATCAGCCTGGATGCCGTCGTGCTGGCAGAGGCAGTGGCGTCGGAGGCAGCAGCGGGCTCGACGTGGGAGGCATCATGGCTCAGGGCCATCAAGATCAGAGGGGCAGGCATCGGCCGGAGGGCAGGGCAACCCTGGCATGGCGGTGTGTTCCGTGTGGGAGGAGTTTGGCCAGCGGATAGGTGCGGAGCGGCAGCGGGCAGAAGAGGAGCGGCTCGCCATGGCCAGGGCGGAGATCTCCATGCGTCGGGCATTGAGGCGGGCTGAGTGCCTCGAGGAGGCTCGCAGGGATTTTGGTGAGCACATGGGGTTGTCCCTGCGAGACCTCGGGGCCAGGACAGAGTCCCGCCTCCAGGACATTGACATGGAGTTCGAGGATGCCCTGGCCAGCATCACCAAGTGAGCCGCAGGACTAGCCCGCTGCCTTTGTATATAGTTTTTTAGTTAGTTAGTGCTAGGTTTCCTTTATTTATTTTTATTATTTTGGACCGCTCGGACAATGGCCACTTTTTTGTACATATTTATTTTATTAGTTAGTATTAGGTTTCATTTGTGCTGTTGGGCTCATGGACCCTGGAACATTCCTGTATATATTGTTATATTTTGGGAGTTACATTTTTTAATTTTTTTATTGTTTACACCATGACGTAATGGTTTTTCTTTGATTTCCTACTACATGGTTTTGCTTTGGACAAATTATATTGATTTTTTAATCCTTTGTTTTTTGGTTTATCATTTTTGTTCTCGGACATGGACCTTTTATTTACTTTGCCACATAGTTGTATGTTTTATTGGTTTACTTGATTTGTGTTTTTAATACATTTTTATATTATCTTACACTTGTGTTATTTTCTCTTTGGTTTCTTACATGTCATGATATGGGTTTTGACATTCACTTGCACCCATTGTGTATGTGTGTGTGACGGACATGTGTTCTTTTGCATACTTGCCTTTGGGGTTGTGTCATGTGATTGCATTCACTATGTGGGTGCATGCAATCCTTGCCTGGGTGTTTGTGCTGGGTATGCTGGCCATTACTGCCATGATTGTGTATCGTCAGGACCTGGGGCCAGGGGGACATGGGTGGGGGCCTGCTGGCAGGTTCCCCACAGTGCTGGGGGTGGGGGTGGTGGGAGACATGGGTTGGACATGGGTGGGGGCCTGCTGGCAGGGTCCCCACAGTGCTGGGGGTGGGGGTGGTGGGAGACATGGGTGGGGGCCTGGTGGAGGGTGCCCCTGGGGGGTGGGGGGTGGGGGTGGTGGGAGACATGGGTGGGGGCCTGGTGGAGGGTGTCCCTGGTGGATGGGGGGTGGGGGTGGTGGGAGACATGGGTTGGACATGGGTGGGGGCCTGCTGGCAGGTTCCCCACAGTGCTGGGGGTGGTGGGAGACATGGGTGGGGGCCTGGTGGAGGGTGTCCCTGGTGGATGGGGGGTGGGGGTGGTGGGAGACATGGGTGGGGGCCTGGTGGAGGGTGCCCCTGGGGGGTGGGGGGTGGGGGTGGTGGGAGACATGGGTGGGGGCCTGGTGGAGGGTGTCCCTGGTGGATGGGGGGTGGGGGTGGTGGGAGACATGAGCAGGTGTGCAGGGTAGTTCCCTGTGGTGTGTGCTGCCTGCAGGGGCGGTGGAGGGTGTAGAGGTAATGCCTGGGAGCACACAGCCAATTCGCGTGTGGAACTTCCCGCGCACCCCTGCAATCCACGTACCCGGCCATATCGCGTGTGGAACTTCCCGCGCACCCCTGAAATCCACGTACCCGGCCATATCGCGTGTGGAACTTCCCGCGCACCCCTGAAATCCACGTACCCTGCCATATCGCGTGTGGAACTTCCCGCGCACCCCTGCAATCCACGTACCCGGCCATATCGCGTGTGGAACTTCCCGCGCACCCCTGAAATCCACGTACCCGGCCATATCGCGTGTGGAACTTCCCGCGCACCCCTGAAATCCACGTACCCGGCCATATCGCGTGTGGGACTTCCCGCGCACCCCTGCAATCCACGTACCCTGCCATATCGCGTGTGGAACTTCCCGCGCACCCCTGAAATCCACGTACCCGGCCATATCGCGTGTGGAACTTCCCGCGCACCCCTGAAATCCACGTACCCGGCCATATCGCGTGTGGAACTTCCCGCGCACCCCTGAAATCCACGTACCCGGTCATATCGCGTGTGGGACTTCCCGCGCACCCCTGCAATCCACGTACCCGGCCATATCGCGTGTGGAACTTCCCGCGCACCCCTGTAATCCACGTACCCGGCCATATCGCGTGTGGAACTTCCCGCGCACCCCTGAAATCCACGTACCCTGCCATATCGCGTGTGGAACTTCCCGCGCACCCCTGCAATCCACGTACCCGGCCATATCGCGTGTGGAACTTCCCGCGCACCCCTGAAATCCACGTACCCTGCCATATCGCGTGTGGAACTTCCCGCGCACCCCTGCAATCCACGTACCCGGCCATATCGCGTGTGGAACTTCCCGCGCACCCCTGAAATCCACGTACCCGGCCATATCGCGTGTGGGACTTCCCGCGCACCCCTGCAATCCACGTACCCTGCCATATCGCGTGTGGAACTTCCCGCGCACCCCTGCAATCCACGTACCCTGACTAATCGCGTGTGGAACTTCCCGCGCACCCCTGCAATCCACGTACCCGGCCATATCGCGTGATCAACTTCCCGCGCACCCCTGCAATCCACGTACCCTGACTAATCGCGTGTGGAACTTCCCGCGCACCCCTGAAATCCACGTACCCGGCCATATCGCGTGTGGAACTTCCCGCGCACCCCTGAAATCCACGTACCCGGCCATATCGCGTGTGGGACTTCCCGCGCACCCCTGCAATCCACGTACCCTGCCATATCGCGTGTGGAACTTCCCGCGCACCCCTGAAATCCACGTACCCGGCCATATCGCGTGTGGAACTTCCCGCGCACCCCTGAAATCCACGTACCCGGCCATGTCGCGTGTGGAACTTCCCGCGCACCCCTGCAATCCACGTACCCTGACTAATCGCGTGTGGAACTTCCCGCGCACCCCTGCAATCCACGTACCCGGCCATATCGCGTGTGCAACTTCCCGCGCACCCCTGCAATCCACGTACCCTGACTAATCGCGTGTGGAACTTCCCGCGCACCCCTGAAATCCACGTACCCGGCCATATCGCGTGTGCAACTTCCCGCGCACCCCTGCAATCCACGTACCCGGCCATATCGCGTGTGGAACTTCCCGCGCACCCCTGAAATCCACGTACCCGGCCATATCGCGTGTGGAACTTCCCGCGCACCCCTGTAATCCACGTACCCGGCCATATCGCGTGTGCAACTTCCCGCGCACCCCGGTATGCACGCACACGTTTATTTTTTCTCTCAGCGCGTGTCTGTGTTTGTGGGTACCCCTTTGTACGTCATTTGTCCTGGAGGGCCACAGTATTGGACATTGATCATGTCTGTATATAGGTGCTATTTGTTGGCGCACCTTTTAGCGCACATTTCTTGCAGGCGCAGAGACGCTACCGCCTGCTTTCTTGTGGCGGTCGTGTTTGTGCCTGTTTGTGCCTGTGCGCTGCTTTGAGCGTGCGCTTTTTTGCCCTATTCTGTTCCATGAATACGTGTTGTATGCGAGCGTGTGGGCGTTCCGCGCACTTGCCTCCTATACTTTCCCCGTGCCGCCCACATTCTTCCCCATTCCGAGTGTTGTGCCCCATTTTATTCCCCATTCCGAGTGTCCCGCCCTGTGTTCCGCCTACTTTAGAGCTGTGCGCTGCGCTCGGAGTGATAGCGCAGTGGCCGTGGCGCACGACGTTGGTTGACCTGTGCGCAGGCCTGCGCCGCGCGCTTTTTCAGCGCACGTCCTCTGCTTTTCTTGCGCACGGACTTCCATGAATCGACGTGCGCTGGTTTCCCTGCGCTTTTCGCTCATTTTCGGCGCAGCGCACGTATTGGCCCCTCTGCGCCGGGATTTTCGGCGCACATTTATTCCATGAATCGGCCTGTCAATGTTGGCATACTCTAGTTTCCACCCAAAACATACTCGACTAAATTTACCTTTCGGCCAATTTTAGCATATGAAACGCAATAGCAGTACCAAAAGGGATTTTGTGATGGAAGCAGACAACCTTAAACTCCATCTGATACAGAGGGGTTACCCCAGAAAAATAGTTAAGACAGCATACAAAAGAGCGGTCAACAATGACAGAGATGCCATTCTAGAATACAGAGAGAAAAGACCAGCTACTGACAACATTGTGTTTGTGAGTACTTATAACCCACTGTCTAATGAGATACCTAAAATTGTGAGAAACAACTGGCATATACTAGAAGGGGGTGACTGCCCATTGTCTACCCCTAAGTTTACTTTCCGCAGGAGTAAGAACCTGAAAGAACTCATCACAAAAAATGATGTGTCCCTTAAACCAAGTACCCAACCCACAGTAACTGAAAGCTGGGGTCTACCTAAAGCAACAGGCCACAGTCCTTGTGGACACTAATTGCTGTGCACAGACGTGTAGATCAAAAGATATTGACCTAGGGCTTAATACGAGATGGGAACAACGTGTCTTAACTGTAATTCTAAAATGGTAGTGTATGCTATCTGGTGTCCATGCAATAACCTCTACATAGGCAAGACCGAAAGGAAAATAAAGGTCAGGATTGGTGAACATAAAAGCTGTATCAGGAACAACACCGTGAATGCACCACTAGTGGGTTATTTCAATAGCCAAGGACACAAACCGGAAGAGCTCGGGTGGACAGTAGTTCTAAAAATTGATCAAACTGAGGACATCAACAATGATGAACACAAATTATGTGTACAAGAACAAAAATGTATCTTCTTGACAAAGGGTTACCCAGATGGACTAAACGAGAATATCGATTGGAGCATATTCATTAAATGATGTTCCAATTATATCTTTCAACTATCATAGGTTTGGCCGTATTTACTAGTCATTTGCACAGACAAACTACTGACAGTAAGATTTTATCCTTGAACATCTTAACTGTCCCCCATAGAGCTGCGCGAAAAAAATTCAACAGATGATGACCCATCCATTTTCCAAGCTTGCATTAGATCCGTTCCAAAGATCAGACTAGTACTACCCCAGGCTAGGACGGCATCAGTGCGGAGCTTCAACACCGCCTGGTTTTACATGTACTATGACATTACCATCCAAGATGAGTATTTAAACGTCTGGCACACACTTTTTTCATCTAGTACACCACTAATATTAATTAGTGGCTCTACTACACATCTCTTGCATTTAGATTACCACTATTTATCAGTGTTCTCACTATACTTCTTCAACGAGACACTATTCCATTGAGGGAGACGTCTACGATACCTATTCCATTACAGAGGCCGATACTTGTGCCTATATATTGGCGTTTGCCATGTTGTCCATACTGCCTCCTGCTTACATGTTACGGGAGTTCCCTAACGAGGATTATGCGTCTTTTTCCTCCTCATATTTTTGCCAACACTGATCGTCCAGAAGGACGACTTTAGGATCAGTGCTGCCCCGTTGACACATGCGCATTTAGCATCTAGTGCCAGGACTAAGCGTGCTCGGTCTCCATAGAAACTATTATTGAAGCTACCACATAGATACTGTTCACAAAATACTATAACGTGACTTTTCGCAACTGTATAATTAATTGTCGACCAAGTAGACCGTTGCCACGTCCATATTACTCCTTTACTACCTTTCGACTTATTCCACCTTACGGTTAAAAATGAACACTACATGCTTGACTATCATCGCGACCTTCATGTACTGTTCAAGTTAAGCGCATGCGCAGATACAACTATGTGTTAGCTTCCGGGCGTTTCAGCTGCCCTAGCAACGTATATACAGAAACCCGAACGCCGTCCGTGCTAATGAATCTGCAGTCACAGAGCCGGGCTACTCCGTAACATAAGGTAAGCGTTGTGCCCACGCGATCTTTTTAGTAACTCCTGTGCGGTACCTTACATCTAGTGACACTGTTAATCATACCAGTTTCTACTAACTATTTCAGACAAGCGTTGGGTGCAAGCTATGCTTTAGTTACTCTTGTACAGTACCCCGTAAACTGCGGCACGTATAAGTATACAAGTGCCTATTAATTATAACATTAGACTAATTTAACTGTGCCCCTTTATTAGCTTGAGTACTCTACTAAGGTAGTACGTGTAAACTCTCCACCATCTATGCTATTTTGATTCACACCGCATAAAGCTACTTTTAAGACACACCGCCTAAGCTCTTCTGTTTACTCGATATTGAGCTCCTCTGCAATACTACTTTACTTTTTACCCACAGAATACGATTAGTCTTCCAATTCTGAGCCTGACTATACAGCAGCACGCCAATACTATAACAGAAGACAAAGGAAATATGATTTCAACCCTAAGATGAAGTCCAAAGTAAGTCTTCCCCTTCTGTGTTTTTTGACTGCAGCACCTTCATATTGGCGAAAGTTACCCAAATATTACACGCCGTTGTTTGAGTACAGCACCACTCTACCTACTGATATATTAAGTTTTATGTCCGTGTGTTTACTGAGAAATCCCTGAGGACTGCAACACTATGAACCTGCACAGTACCTAGGCAATACTTACCGATACTGTGATGGTAAGCCCCTAATTTCAGGGTGTTTTCTTTCTTTTTACAATGACTAATGCATTGACTAAGAAACCACAATAAATTAAAGGTGGTTTTCTGTTTTTTTGTTTAGGTTTGACCTGGCAATCTCAAAACCTGTATTAAGAACAAGAGTTTGCGACTGGTTATCTACATAGACTTATCCTTTATAAATACAATTGAGGACTCTACGCTGCTACAACAGCCTGTACAAGTTCTGTTTTATCAAGCTTCCACCCTGACTTGAGCTGAGGACGCGTTTAGTCTCTGCTCCCACACATTCCCCTGAAGAAGTTCCTAAATTAATCCTAAATACTGTAGGAACGAAACATGTAGGGCTTATGTAGATACTAACATTAAGTACCTCAACAAGGATTAAATACCGACTAAGGTGTATTTTAGGTATCTGGCAACCTCAACACCACATTCTTTTGAGAATTTCGAACAAAATAGGTCTCTTTTGTTGTATTTGGTGTGGTTTCTTCTCTCTTTTTCTGTTTATTATAACAAGTCAAAGGTCGTCTGTTCTTACAAGTTTCATTGCCAAATTTGTAACTAACTACTTGTTAATCTAGAACTTGTTTTTGCTTGTAAGATAGAGAAAGCTATATTACGTATTTTGTATTTTATTAACACTTTTTGGTGATCTGCACACTGCACTTTATTCACAGCACTGGTCACTTTGTACATTGACTGCATTTTATGTATATGCTCTTTTAACTATTTTATATTAAAATTGTTTTTAATAGCATCAACAATGAAGTAAGGTTGTATTCTCCATGAACTTCAAAACATTATTGTACTGATCCATGTTGTAGTGCGATAATTTGTGTTTAACCCTTTATTTGAGTGCCTAAACCCCTATAAGGTGCGGGAGCTTTATGTTCTTTTGTTTTCTAATAAGATATGTCAGGTTTTCTCCTCATTTACCTTCAGTATACCTGATTTCCCCTTAAGTCTATATAGTTTGAAGGTCACCCTTCATCCAACCGGGAGCCAGTGGAGAGTTTTGAGAGCTGGGGAGGTGTGATCTCTTGGGCCAAGTGCTAGTAGTAGTTTGGCTGCAGCATTTTGTGCTCTTTGTAGTTTAGTCAGGTGGTATGCTTGGATTCTGAGGTAGAGGGAGTTAGCATAGTCCAGACTTGACATTACAATTGATTGGACCGTGGCAAGTCTGTTGGGAAAGGAGAGGCATGAAAAAATGCGCCTTAGAATTTTGAGGTGGTAGTGGCAGGACTTAGAGACATTGTTGACTTGGTGGGAGAGGGTTAGGTCGGAGTTGAGAGTGCATCCAAGGTTTTTTAGTGAAGTAGAGGTTGTCGGGGGGATTGCCCATGGATGATGGCCAATGTAGGGGGTGAGGAAGAAGTTTGGTGTTGCCACACACCATGATTTCAGTTTTGGTGGGGTTTAAGAGGAGGTGGTTTGTAGACATCCAGTGATCAATGTCAAGGTGGCAGGCAGCGAGGTCGGGCTGGCAGTTGGGTTTTGAGTTAAGGAGTTTTAGGATTAGTTGGGTGTCCTCAGCGTAGTTGTAGCACTGGATATTGTGCGCGCAGATTATTTGTGGGAGGGTGGACATGTAGAGGTTGAACAGGAGGGCTGATAGGCACGCTCCTTGTGGAACTACAGTATTGACTGGTCGGCCGGCAGAGACAAAGGAGGAGAGGAGGGTTATTTGTTTCCTATTGTTAAGGAAGTATGCTATCCACTTGAGGGCATTTCCACAGATTCCTAGGGAGTGGAGGCAGTCGAGGAGGATTGAGTGGTTGATTGTGTCAAAGGCGGCGGATAGGTCAAGAAGGATTAGTGCAGCACATCCTGCAGAGTCTGCAGTGTTTTTAAGGTCATCCCCGATTGAGGTCAGGGTGGTTTCGGTTCTGTGTCAGGGTCTGAAACCTGATTGAGCGGGGTCTAGGAGATTAACAAAGGCGTTTAGTTGGGAGGAAGCGGTTTGATCAATGAGTTTAGCAAGGTACCTGGTGTTTGAGATGGGACGGTAGTTTTTGGGGTCGAGGCACGTTTTTTTTTAGGAGGGGTTGACATGAGTAGTTTTGAACACGTCTGGAAAAATTCCCAAGGAGAGGGACTCGTTTATGATGGTTCTCGTGTATTCTCCTGCGCAGGTGGATGCGAATATTTCTTTGAGGGTTGAGGCTGGGCAGGAGTCTAGCGGGGAGCCGGATGGTTTCCAGGCAGAGAGAAGTTTGGTTAATTAGTCAGTTGATATCAGTGTGAATGAGTAGAAGATCGGGTGGGTTGTAGTTGCAGGCGGAGGGATGGTAGGTGGTGTGGGTGGATTGTACGGTGGGTGCAGGAGGGCCAGTTTGTTGATTAGGGAGTTTGTTCTATCGAGAGCAGTGGAGTAGAAGTGGAAAGAGAGTGAGCTACAGAGTGATTGAAAAGGGGTTGATTGGGTGGTGGTACATGATGGTTTGGTGAATTCAGAGATGATTTTGTGGAGTTCTTTGCTGGGGTTTACACAGTTTAGGATCCGAGAGTTGTAATGTGCTTTTTTTGCTTTCCGGATTTCGGCTATGTAGTGGAGATGGTGCCGGGCCAAGGTGGATCTGCTCAGGGTGGTTTTATCTTTCCACCATTTGCGTTTGAGTGATTTATAAAGTTGTTTTGCAGTTTTCAGTTCTGGTGTAAACCATCTTCGAAAAGGGCCATGGCCAGCAGATGATTGGCAAGTGGGCGTGAGCAGGATTAATGAGGTATTGAGCCTCAAGGGCATTGGGGGTTAAGCATACATTGCATGTGCTGGTAGGGGGGGAGACTGAAGTAGGGCGTCAGCTAGGTCGGGAAGGATTTTTAGTTTCTTCCAGCATTTTTGTAGCTTTGGAGGTTCTGGTCTGGGTACAGGGAGGGGGGGCGGGTGAGCGAATGCTGAAAGGGACAATGAAGTGATTAGACCAGATGACCAAGGTGGGGGGGGGGTTTAGATGTATCTGGTCGTAGGAGCTCAAGATGACATCAAGGGTGTGTCCTTTACAATGAGTTGGCCTGTTTATGTGGGTACAGAGGTTGATCGCGTCTAGGCAGTCGACCAGAGAGTGGATCATAGGGTTGGTTGGAATGTCGAGCCAGATATTGAAATCTCCTAGAAGAATGAGGGTGGGATGGTTTAATTTGATGGTGGCTATCGAATCCCAGAGGTTGCTTGAGAATTGTCTGTCGTAGCCAGGAGGTCTGTAGATTATTAGGAAGCTGTAGGAGAACGTTGGGGGAGGGTTAGTTTGAAGAGAAGCGATTCGCAGGAAGGGATGGTTGGCTGGCTGTCGGTGATTGTGGCATGGAAGTGTGACTTGAAGGCGATTGCTATTCCTCCTCTAGAGGGTAAGTTAAGTGGGATGAGGGAGTATTCTGGGGGGAAGGCTTCATTGGCGATAGGGTCAAAGTCGTCGGAGAAACAGGTTTCTGTGATAAAGACTAGGTCTGGTTTGTGGAGGTCAAAGATGCTGTGTCTGTTTCTTGCTACAGATCGGGCATTAATAAGGATGCATCTTACTTCAGTACAGGACGATGATGTGGAGGTTGTAGAGGTGGAGGTTGGGAGGGATAGGGGGGTGGGTAGGTGGTGGGAGGGGAGGGGGGAGTGAGAACTGGGGGATGATGGAGGGGGGATGGTCTACGATCGATGGTAAGAGTAGGTGGGCGGTCGAGGTGGTGGTTGTGGGCGGGGGTTGGGTTTGGACAGGTGTGTGAGGTTGGTTGGATTTGGGTCAAGTGAATCGAAGGTGGGGTGTAGGGGGTTGGGAATTCCAGTTGTGTTTGGTGAGAATTCAAGGGAGAGGGATTTAAGGCAGGGTGGGGGAGGGTTATGGGGATCGAGAATGGGAGGTTGAGGTGGTGGGTTGAGACAGGAGTGGCGAGGAGTAATGAGAGATTGAGGGAGACCCGGTACGTTTCCTTTTCAGGGTTTGTGTTGCGGTTGGAGTGTGAGAGAGGGTAGGGGGGTCAGAGGGTGAAAGGGATGCGGCTACTGTTCTTGCCAGGGCGAGACGTGCAGTTTTTAGAGAGGAGAAGGGAGGATGTTTGGGGGTGCGGGCATGATGATAGTGGACGGGTGGGTGGAGGGGATGGAAGGGGTAGGGGTCTTAAAATGGTCAGCTCGCCCTCAGGCTCCTCTTGCTTGGTGTTTGGATATGGATTGCTTTGGGGGAGCGGTGTACAGCGATTGGGAGTGGGCTGAGGATGTGGGGGGGCGGTTTGAGGAGGGGGAAAGGAAGTGGGACGCGGTGCAAGGGAGGCGGGCGTGAGTGTGTCTTTTTTGGCGGACCATGGTGCGGCTAGGTTTGAACTATGCTGTGGTTGGCGTAGGATGCTGTTGTTCACTCTTTCAAGTTCAACTATACCACTGGATGATATTATTCACAGTTTCTAAGTTCAGTTATACCACAGTTAGGGGCACATTCTAAGTTCCACTATACCACAGGATGATTATTCACACTTTCTATGTTCAACTATACCATAGGATGATATTATTCACACCTTCTAAGTTCGATTATACTAATGGGTGAGATTATTCACACTTTCTAAGTTCAACTATACCACATGATGATATTATTTACACCTTCTAAGTTCAACTATGCTACAGGATATTATTCACACCTTCTAAATTCAGCTATACCGCAGGATGATATTATCCACAGATTCCAAGTTCAACTATACCATAGGATGATATTATTCGCACTTTCTAAGTTCAATTGTACTACATGACGAGATTATTCGCAGATTCCAAGTTCAACTATACCACAGGACGATATTATTAACACCTTCTAAGCACAAGTTCCGCTAGACCACAGGATGATATTATTCACACTTTCTAAGTTAAAATATACCACATGATGATATTATCCACACTTTCTAAGCACAAGTTCTGCTAGACCACAGGATGATATTATTCACACTTTCTAAGTTAAACTATACCACAGGATGATATTATCCACACTTTCTAAGTTCAATTATACCACAGGAACCTATTATTCACACTTTCTAAGTTTGCCTATGTCAGTGCTTTGTAAACGTTCGTGTAGAAGGTTAACCAAGTGTATTGTTTCAATTTCCATTGTAATTATAACCCCATTGGTGATTGCTGCCCAGTATTAAAATTTGTATGATTTCCTTTGAATTTTTAAAAGAAATAAATATTGCATTCACACCAACCAGCCTGGTTCATTGTGACACGGGATATTTGAAAAAGGGGGTGTGAGACAGGTTGTGTGCCATCTCAAATTGAATTTGTAGAATATAAAGAGAAAGCATTCCAATGGTGCGCTACATACTAGGCTAAGACCAAGGTGTGTCGCCCGATTGAAATCCTTAACAAACGTGGGGGCTCGTAGCCGGAGTTTGGGTTTTGGTTGCCACCCGTGGCAGTTTAACACATCAGACTAACCTGCAAGGTAGTGATACTTTGTGTAGCTGTAATACTGGGTTACACTGTAGAAGCGCCTCCCCAAAACAAACATCCTAAGTACCAGGCCTGTGGATAAAAATAAAACTAAAAATACCCCAAAATAGAGAAAAGGCAGAATAATGTAGACCAAGACGCACGATTAAATGCCTTAAGAATGGAGTGTCAACAAAAGGTTGACTCTTTGGAAGATGTGCAACAGAAATTGAGATACAAGAGCGTCAGCCCAGAGCAAATAGTCACTTTACAGGACCAGATAAAACAATTGGAAGAGGAGAGTAAGTAATTAATACATAGAGAGCTTCACCTCCAGACTGACTTTGATCAAGAACGCCAAAAACTAAAAGCCATCAAGCAACAAAGGGATGACCTGGCGGAATAGAGAGGCACCCTAAATCAGGAAAAAGATGCCCTATGTCAGGAAGTAAGCAATTTAAAAACAGATTTACAAGAAAGTGAGTTGGGCCTCCAAAAATTAAATGAACTCAAAACAGAATATGGAAAGTTTTTGGAGCACGCCAGACGGGTAGAAGGTGCTCCGGAAGAGAACACTCAAACTAAAAATGCACAAACTCAGGAGGTGAGTCTCCTGCAACAAAAATTGGCTCAGTGTTCCCAAACTATACAGACAGCACAAAGAGATAATGAGGCCCTCGGTGAGGAGAAAGATGGGCTCCACAAGCAAGTGGCAGCTTAAAAGTGGGTCATAGAGGCCAGTAAAGATCTGATAGCCAAGCAAAAGTCTCAGATCTTTGCCTATTATCAAGAGATAGGGGCTGAGAAGGAAAAGCTAGCGAGGTTGGAGAGAGTATCCTAGATATAATACAAACTGGAGGGACCCCGAACAGGTAGAGAGGGACAGGGCAACCCCTGATCATAGTATGATGACCTCTGTACTAAGGGACTCAAAGCCATTTAACCCTTTGTGCACTGCTGACTTCATGGCTACCGGTTCACATGAGCCAGAAACCATGTGGTCATCAGAATTAAATAGGCCTAGCATGATAGAGCTGACAGGTCAGCGCCCCCCAGAAATTGATGGACGGGCGTCCCGGTATAGATACCAAAACATTAAGGTAGATGTCCCTGACAAGGAAGTCTCCGATGCAGGGAAAGTCAGGGAATTAGATCTGCAGAAATTCTACCTTCCAAGGGACCAGTTGTTTCAATTTGTAGAAAAACCGAATGAAATGAGGCCCCAAAAGAGCATTTTGAAGACCTCCACCCAATCAGGGCAGTTGGGGGGGGGAGGGGGACCTCTGCCAACCCTGGAAAAAGGGAGGAGTCAGAAGACTACTCTCCTGTATGTCACAGGGGAGTAAAGACTAGGCCCCACCATTGTGCGAGCCCCTCCCAAGCTCAAAGAATCGGGGAGCGCCTAGAAGATCAGGAGGGGTCCTCCAAAAGTAGCGCCTCGGAGTCTGAGGGCGAGTGGACTCGGGTGACAAGGCCAAAGAAGGCAAATAAGCTAAAGAGAGTTATGGCGAAAGACCCCATTAGGCAGGTTAAGGTCATTAGGAATTTCATAACCCCATACCACAAAAATGCAAAATATTCTGTCTGGGAACATTTGGAACTCTATTAGCAAATGATGGACACTTTTCACCTTAAAGACAACCAGATATGCATAGAATGTGCTAAGTAGACGTTCTCTCCAGAGTACTCCAGCTTTGCTGGATTGGAGGACCAGAACCATTCAAGATGGTCCACCTACAGGGCGACCATCTTGAAACATTTTTCCGCCCACACAAAACCCCAAGAGGCTCGCAAAGCGGCCTACAATTTGCAGTGCGGCGAAGATCAGGCCCAACGATATTTTGTGCAGGAGCTAAAACGCACCTTTGCACAAACCACTAGGATGGTGCGCACGGATAGCAGTGAGTTTATAACTACCTTCTTTCATGCGCTCCCAAAGTATATCATGACCCAGCTGGTGAGGGATTTCCATGATAAAAGATCTCTAGACTGGGTAATAGAGCAGGCGACCCGCATTTATGAAGTCCAAAAACCTGTAGAAAATAAAAACTAGACCAAAAACCCCAAACCAGCCAACACCCCTGCTACTGCTAAGGTGGCAGAGGTGAAGGTTGCCCCCATTTTGAACCTAGAAATGGGGGAGCATAAAAATGCACCAATCCCAAACCAGCAAAATCAGAGAACCAGAAGGCCTTCAGGCCAATCACAAACAGGAGGCAATCCCACCAATGGGGCCCCTAACTTTCCTGATTATATAAGTCCCAGATACAAGGGAAACCAACCTATCTTGTGGTATGTATGGACTCCCACCAGCCCAATGGGGGGACCTAATCAGGTAAGTACTACCCCAGGAAACCTACCTCCTAACTTCCCCCAGGAGAGCAGTAATCCCCCAAATGCTGGGTTAAGTTTCTTTCCCGGTATCCACAAAACCCCAACCTGCAGGACATCCCTCCTTTCTTTCCCCGCTTTCAGGAGCCCAGGCTACCCAATCCAGGAGAGGGGAGGCCAAGGGTGGAGGGTTACCAAAATCCACAATATCCAGGGTACTCCGGAAGAAGGGATAGTTACCCTTCCTGTGAACCAACTAGATTTGAACAGAGACCCCCGTACCAGCCGAAATGGGTGTCCCAAATGGAGCGCCAGGTCCAGAACCTCACCCTGATCTGGGTCGCATGTTGAGGGCTCAATAGAACCCTCAGATGAATATGGCGGGTCAGGACCTCTCAAACCAAGGGACTGGCAGCCCAGAACAATAACGGGGAGAAAACCCTGACAACTCACCGGTTCCAGAGGAGGAGGCACAGGTGGAAGGGGGTGCAAAGCGCTAGAGGAAGCTTCCTTCCTCCCTCGTGAAAAGCCACTGGACACCCAAGATCCGGAACAAAAATCTCTTGCCCCCGAAAATATGCAACCCAGGGAACAGAGGGTGGGTAGGAGAAATAAAGACAGTAAAAAGGCCCACTTTGTGGAGGAAGTTAGTGTCCTCCAGTTTGAAGTGGAAGAATCCTTAGAAAAAATCTTCTTCAGGGATGGGGGAATTCCTCCCAAAGAAAAATGGGTCCCAAGTGATCTAAATGAAGACTGGATGGGTGTGGGGACTGATTCAGAGTCACCCATCCCTGAACCCCAGAATTGTCATCCTACGGACCACTCCAGAACTTCGACAGGAATTAAATTCCTTTCGAGGGGAGAAATGATTTGGAAATAAAAATTGGGTGACAGAGTGAAACACCCAGTCATAGTAGTGACTCCAAAGGGAACACCCTGTCTATAAGGGAATGACATCCTGCGCAGGTTGTCCCCCGTAATAGACTGTGTGAAACAAGCTCCTCTGGACCCAAACTAACCGGCCAATAAAATTAAAACATAGTGTCAACCATGTTAGTTTAAATGGAATATGCCACATGGTTGAACAAAAACCTGATCATATTGAGTTTCATTTCCAGAACAATCAAATACCTGACGTTACAGTAATTGCTGTAGGACAACAAACTGGTGATGGCAACTCGTCTCCATTCCTGAAAATCAACCTTCCAGTTTTAAGTGGCATTCCACACTGGAAGGAAACACTTTGAATTTTTATACTGATTTACAATCTGAAAATCCCAATTATATAGTCAAAAGTGATGAGGAACCAGCTCAAAGTTTAGCTCACATTCAGAAGATTAGAGAACAGCTGTTCATCCCTATTCAGTTACATGAAGGGAAGGAGTCTTTTCGCTCGAGTCTGCGTGAACAACGGTAAGAGCTTCATCAGCAAAGCCATGTTCCGAAAGCTCCCAAAAGATCCAGCCATTCCCACATTTAAATTGATCGATAAGTGGGTGTGACAACCTAACTGATAGTCCGGCAACAGAATACCCGAAGATGGGTTGGTTGGGACTGGAGGCCGACAATGCAACCCTTCTGGAAACCAAAGCAGCAACGCATACATGCCACGAAACTCATGGCCGTGGCCGTGTGAATACAGACATTACAAAAGCATCGGCTCAGACAGCCGATGGAAGGGAAATGACCCCTGTAAACGTTTTACACATCAAAGGCAGCAGATTACTGCCGCGGTTAAGCCGCTGTTATAATGCAAATAAAGGAACACCTTACGAGCGAGTTAGCACGCAAAGCCATACACCACAGAACAAAATAGAATGCTGCGCAGATGCAAAGCAGAACTCACCGTGGCCTTTACAACTGGAAAGAACGAAAACCAGCGTTCTCCACGAGGCACAAGTGCGCGCTCCATTATGGTGACCAGGATCCTCAGAGGAAGGGGTGGGGCTTGGAGGGGCTTTTCAAGCTTTCGGGCGGGGTAGCCTCCTGATTGGGTAGAGAGGTTCAAGCCCCTATTTAAGGAAGGAAATGAGGAAGAACTGAGAGATTTGTTTCCTTTCTGTTTCAGAGGACAGCAGCTCACAAAGAAGAAGCAGATACATTCCATTGGGCATACGAAGACTAAGCGACGCTTTTTGCCATATCCTCTAAGCAAGCCTGCTTATTACGAATCTTGGACACAAGAAAGGGTGTTACACCCACCTTATCCTTTCTTTTTACCTTTTCTGAAAGTCAATAAAGACTAAATTTGTATTAACCTAACGCCGGCTCATAGTGATCCCTTATATCATTGGTGGCAGCGGTGGGATCGAGAACGCTATGGAAGCCATAATCAAAGCCCTTACAGATGGTCAGCAACAACTGCAACAAGCAATGCAGGTGCAGTCGCATCAAGCGCAAACGGACCGGCAGGCATTACAGCAGACTCTAAAGATGCAGGCAGCCACGCAAGATGCCATCAAGCACATTATGGAGACTATGTCAACCACAAGGGGTAATTCCATAGCCCCAACAAATGTACTACAAAAGTTTCAACAAGGAGAAGATCCAGGGTATTTCTTTACCAACTTCGAGTGAGTGGCAAGAAACTCACAATGGCCAGTCGAAATATGGGGGCACTTCATTGCTCCATTATTTATTTTTAATAATTCTGTTTATTACGTTTTAGGAACATAAACAACAAGACAAACATGAATCAATGGTATACAACAGATCGTGGTAGCAAGGCAGTTTTCAAATGGCAAAAGGAACCCAGTCGGGTCAGGAACCAGCAGGCATGTGTGGGATAGGTCAGGTAACCAATGTTAACATCTGTACATGTCTGTTTTCAGTGATAGATTTCAGTTAGCGTCCAACCACTTATCCCATATTTTCCCGAATTTGCGGGGGCAGCCTCGTGCATCATTGCTCCATTATTGACTGGTCCCTTACAAGGAGCATATCAGGCGGCTAATCCAACCGGGGATGTTACCTACGCCGAGATCAAGAAAACCATATTAGAACGGATGGGGGTGGATGACGAAGCCTAGAGGGCTAGGCTAAAGGATACCCGCCTAAGAACCGGTGAGACCCCCAGGCAGCTGTATTACTGGATACACAATCTCTATGACAAATTGTTAAAACCAGCCTCCGAATCAGTACAGGAGATTTTGGAGAAGGTTAAACTCGAACAATTCATAGAAGCGCTGCCATCCACGATGCAAAGATGGGTACGTCAGCACCACAGGCCCACCTTAGCAGAGGCCATTGATATCGCAACGGCATTCCAAAAAGCAGGAGCTAGCCAACCTCCTTCAGTAGAACCCAGCAAACTACTGCCAAAAAAACCTGCCCAAACTGAGGCAAAGACTACTCAACCAGGCCAGGAAAATGGGTGGAATACGACGACCAGACAACCACAATGTTGTGACTGTGGAGAGTGAGGGCATATTGCCAGATATGGTCCCCGAAAACAAAAGCCGTAGCCGAAGGAAATCGGTTATGCACAAGCCCGGGAATATCGAAGAAGGAAGGATGGATCTGTATCTGATGGAAGTCCGGGTTGACGGAAAACCGAGACAAGCTCTTCTGGATCTTCTGGACACCGGAAGTGAGCAGACCACCATAAAACCGGAAGTAAGTGGGTTGGTGGGGGAGGGAAGACCATCTATTCCTTTTACTTGTGTGCATGGGGAAACAAGGGAATATCCCTCCCAGGAAGTGGATCTTGAGGTAAAGGGGGTTAGCACGAGGATGAAGGTCATCATAATGCCCCATTTACCAGCACAGGTTCTAGTGGGTAAAGATCTACCTTTATTTGAAGAATGTGTACGAGATCAAGAGTGGTTACATACTGCTCCCTATGCTCAAACTGAGAGTGAACATAAGATTCACCCAAGACCTAAAAGAACAAAAAGAGAAGCCAGAGAAAAACAAAAATTGTGGCATGAAAGAAATCGATATATCGGAATAATCGACTGGTTACCGGAATCAGGAACTAGGTCGTTCCGGACCAAACTATTATTAGACCCAACATTGAAACATGCCCGAGACCAAGCAACATCAAGTATCAACAAAGGAGTCTATCCTTGGTTCAAATTGAAGAATGGATTGATATACCGTGTAAACTTGGAACAAAAGAAGGACGAAATGGAACAGCTACTGGTACCGCTGATCTTTAGGGAGACTGTCCTACGAATGGCACACAATGATGTTGTAGGAGGGCACTTGGAGAAGGAAAAAATGCAGGAGAAATTACTAAAGCGATTCTTTTGGCCCGGAGTATACCGAGATGTGGCCAAATATTGTGAAGAGTGTCCTGTATGTCAAAAAACAAGCCCACACAAACCGAAGAAGACTCCTTTACAACCCAAGCCCCTTATAAAGGAACCTTTTTCCAGAATTGGGATAGACCTGGTTGGACCGTTGGAACCCGGCAGCCATGGATATGCCTACATCATGGTAATAGTGGACTATGCCACGAGATACCCCAAGACCTTTCCTATGAAGGGAATTAGCGCCTCACAAGTTTGCAACCAATTAGTTCCTTTTTTTTCAAGAGTTGGGTTGCCCACAGAAATAGTTACGGATCAGGGATGCAACTTTGTCTCAGGGGTGATGAAGAAGGTTTGCCAACAGTTGCGTATCAGACAGATACATATTTCCATATATCACCCCCAAACAGATGAGTTGGTGGAGTGATATAATAAAACTCTCAAGATGATGCTAAAAATGATCACGGCACCAACAGGAAAAGACTCGGACAGAGCGTTACCATGGGTATTAATGATACTGAGAGACACACCCCAATCGTCCACAGGATTTTCTCCCTTTGAGTTGTTATTTCGTCATAAACCCAGAACAGTCCTGGATATAGTCAAGAAAGAGTGGGAAGAACAAGAGGAGGAAACCCACCTTACTGACTATGTGTCATGATGCCTACCTCTAAGGAGCCAGGCCGGGCCCAGCAACCCCAGAGGCAGACATCATTTTCCCCAGGGAAGTCTCAGCGGGCCCAAGTCGGGGCCCTTTGGACTCAGTCCTGGCGCCTTAGGCGCCAGGCTCATAGCGGACCCCAGTCCTGGCGCCTTAGGCGCCAGGCTCATAGAAGAGGATATGTGTTTAAGTGCTTGGGTGCACACTTACCTGATGCAGACCTTGCTGCTTCATCCAGGCCCTCTTGAGGCCTGAATGGGACTACTTAACCTGTAGGACTACTTCACCACCCGGGTGTGGTCGGGGAAGGATTCATACCTGATTGGTGGAAGGATACATACCAGGAACTTCTTCCAAGGCTATTTAAACCCCACCCGAACAGCCACACATGTTTCGCGTTGTTCTGCACCTAGCAGCTGGACGCTCACCGTGTCAGCTCCTGCATCCTGACTTCAGCCACGCCTGCCAGCACCCTGGAACACCTGCAAGGGGAGGAAGGAAGAGAATAGAAGAAGAAAAGCCCTTACCTGCTAAATCTGCATCCCGGAGTCATTTCTCCAACGGCCCTGAAAAGGAAGACATCATTTTAAAGGCATTTCGTTTCGATCGCTGCAGCGCTGCATTTTACTCACCTTTGCAAGGCGCTTCCATCTTCAGCAGCGATCTTCCAGATTCAGCTACGCCCCGGCGCCTAGAGGAAAAAAGACAAGAACAAAGGTGAGAGGGAGAAAAGGAATAAGGAAAGCTCAGTTTCCTTTTAAGTCTTACCTGTTGGATTATTCCCACTGCATTTCGGGTCCTGCCGCTTCCTGGCATCTCCGGACCCCGGCCCCTATGGGGAAAAAAGACAAAGACATTGAATGAGCGAATGCAAAGACATTACCTGAGCGCTCATCCAGAACTGTTTCACTTCGGGTCGGCGCCATATCTCCGGCACTCCGAACCCCGGCCCCTAAGGGGAAAAAGACATAAGCATTAGCGCTTGCTGCAATTAGACAACGAACATTATTATTAAGCTTGAACTTTTGAACAGAACTTTTACAGCGCCTTACCTGAACAGTCAAGCTTACCTTAACTCCCATCAATCCTCAATCCAGTGAAGTAACTGGTTTTCAACGCGCCCCTGCATCAGAAGCAGGATGGAGAGCTCATCCTTCCAAACCCTAAGGTGAGGCTTCACGGGGAATCGTGGAGGAGGTATCGTGGAGGGTTGGAAGGGAGTGGGAGGCTTGAGCATTGTTCCACAGTTGGTAATACTCCCTTTTCACGCACAGGAGGGTATCCAACGAGCCAGGGAAGCCAGAATAGAGGGGCCCTTCCTGTCCATCTTCAGAGTTCTGCGCCTTCGACGCCCCGCCTCCGTGGGAACCAGGTGAGCGTTACAGAACGCAAAGCCTTACCACAATTTCCCATCTGGGCGCTATGGAGACTTCCGAGACAGATCAGCGGGCCCATCTTTTAGGGGAATTACGGGCAGAAGTGCACTCAGCCCGCCAGGAGACTAATGCTCTCAGAAGGGAACTAATCCTATCCAAGGAAAGAACTGATGATCTGGCCAAAAGGTTATTGCAGGGCCAGGCAGAGCACACTCCTTTACCTGTTTCCGGAGATATTTCTACAACAATGGGTTCGAATAACCCGGTACAAATCAATCTACCTGGACACATGCCTTTGGCCCCGCCGGAACGTTTTGCGGGGGATCCCAAGAAATATGCCGTTTTTATGAACCAATGCCGTTTACACTTTTTATGCAGGCCCGGGGCCTTCTCCAACGACCAGACCAAAGTAGCCTTTGTACTATCTTACCTCAGTGGCTGTGCTGCCGATTGGTCTATTCCATTGGTAAATCAGGATGATCCCATTCTCCGGGATTTCCAGGGCTTCCAGGCCAGCATGGAAAGATTGTTTGCTTGACACTCGCAGGGACAGGCCCTTGACAACGAACTGCTATCCTTACGACAAGGTAATCAGGATCTTTTGTCCTATATCGCCACCTTTAATAGGCTAGTTGTGGAAACCGGATGGCCTGAAAATAAAAGGATCACATTGTTTCATCGAGGCCTGCGCAGAGAGCTTAAAGATGTTATAGCTCAGATAGTAGATCCACCCCAGGCCTGCGCAGACTACATAGACTTAGTGGTTCAACTTGATCACAGACTTCAAAATAGAAAAGCAGATCGGCTCAAGTATGAAACCAGAGTACCTATCAAGACCCACGTTAACTCCAAGAGTACTGACGTTTCCGAACCTATGCAAATTGGCAGTGTTAAAGGACCATTAACGCAGAAGGAACGAGAGAGAAGTCGACAAATGCAACTTTGTCTGTATTGCAGAACTTCTGGTCACTTTCTTCAAAGTTGTCCAGTTAAACCACCCAAGAAGGTGGTTGGAGCCACTAATAACGAGTTATTGACACCTGGTTCGGGAAACGACCTAGCCCGACAAGCGTAGGGGTCCGCTTGCCGAGCTTGAAAACGAACTCTTTGACCTCGCATTTTGTCATGCCAATGGTGCTTGTGAACCCAAAACAGCCTCAGCAGTTGCATGCTATAAAAGCATACATAGACAGTGGAGCTATTGGAAATTACATAGACCGTGAATTGGCTTCCAGGATTAAGCTTCCTCTCCGCCCGAAAGTAACCCAAGATGTAATTACTACAGTTGATGGAACTGAAATAGCCTCAGGGCCTGTAACGCATTCCACAGTTGAAATCACTCTGGTGGGTCAGGACGGACATCGGGAAGCAATCGTGTTTGATGTGATCAAGGCCCCACAATTGTAAGTACTTCTTGGAATCCCTTGGTTAGAAACACATAATCCGAGAATAGACTGGCGAGCAAAGAAGATAACTTTTCCTGATTGTGAACCAACCTGTTACCCAAGGAATCCAGCTATGGGTCTAGCCTCTGTAACTTCCACCCCTGTACAGCTACCATCTGAATACCAAGAATTCCAAGACGTTTTTCAGAAAGAGCAGGCTAACACCTTACCTCCCCATCGATCTTACGATTGCCAAATCGACTTGGTACCCAATGCACAACTACCTTGTAGTAGGATTTATGCTCTTACTGAACCTGAGAACCTGCATTTGCGCCAGTATTTGGATCAATACCTGGCCAATGGTTTCATTCGCCCATCAAAGTCACCAGTCTCTTCCGCTTTGTTCTTCGTACCTAAAAAGGAAGGAGACCTTAGGGCCTGTATTGACTACCGCGCCCTAAATCAGATAACGATTAAGAATCGTTACCCTTTGCCCCTGATACCTGAGCTTATCGACCAAGTAAAAGATGCTCGTGTGTACACCAAGCTAGATCTCCGAGGAGCTTACCACCTGGTACGTATAAAAGAGGGCGACGAGTGGAAGACTGCATTCCGCACCAAATTTGGGCTCTTCGAATATCAAGTAATGCCCTTCGGTTTGTGCAACGCACCTGCCGCCTTTCAGTACTTCATGAGTGATGTTCTTCGGGAACTTATCGATGTTTGTGTCATCGTTTATATTGACGACATCCTGGTGTATTCCTCCTCAGAATCTGATCACAGAAACCATGTTAGGGCAGTTCTTGAGAAATTGCGCCAGCACAAATTATTTGCCAAGCTCGAAAAATGCGTTTTTCATACCACAGAAGTGGAGTTTCTCGGATTCATCCTGACACCTCAAGGAATCCGAATGGACTCGCGGAAAGTGGACGCCATTCTCAAATGGCCATCTCCTAGCTCTGTGAAGGGAGTGCAAAGCATGCTTGGCTTTGCCAATTTCTATCGAAGGTTCATCCCGGAATTTTCTCGAACTGTTCAACCCATCACAGCTCTCCTAAAGAAAAATAAACGCTTTGAATGGACTCTTGAGGCTGAACAAGCCTTTCAGGACCTGAAAACCAAATTCACCTCTGCACCTGTATTGAAGCACCCGCGCCCAGATCTCCCTTACATCGTGGAAACCGATGCATCCAGTTCGGCCATGGGAGCTGTCCTGTCGCAAAGAGACCCAGAAACTAACCAACTACACCCTGTAGCCTTTTGGTCCAGAAAATTCTCTCCACCTGAACTCAATTACGCAATTACCGACAAAGAACTACTGGCTATTAAATCAGCTTTCAAGGCTTGGCGTCACTATCTTCTCGGTGCAAGACACACCATCACCGTAATTAGGGACCACAGAAATTTGCAGTATTTAAAGACGGCCAAAGCTCAATCTTTGCGACAACTCCGATGGGCTTTATTCTTTGCGGAATTTGATTTTGTAATTACCTATTGCCCTGGCTGCAAGAATGGTAAGGCAGATGCCTTATCCCGGATAGGCATGGAAGAACCCAATTCGAGTTTAGAACCTGCGCCAATCATACCGGAACAAAGAATTCTGGGCTTGACTTCATTGCAAACCATTGAGGACATCCAAGCTCAAGTAAAACAGCTTTTTGACTCTTCTGCCTTACTGGAATGGAGTCAAAAGGGTCCTCACTACACCGTTAAGGATGATTTACCCTACTTCCAAGAGCGGTTATTTCTGCCAAGTAAAGAATTGCAGGAACTTGTCATTACCTGTCATCATGAATCATTAATGGAAGGACACCCCGGTATCGCGAAAACAGAAGAAAAGATCAAACGCCACTTCTGGTGGCCTTCTTGGAGAAGAGACATAAAGTCATTTGTGTTGTCTTGCGGAATCTGTGCCCAAAATAAGAGTCAAAAGAAAAGGCCAGCCGGCCTACTTCAACCTTTGGACATTCCACCAGCACCTTGGCACACCTTGTCAATGGACTTTATAACTGACCTGCCTCCTTGTGGTGGTTACAACACGATTCTCGTAATAGTGGATCTATTCTCCAAAATGGCCCATTTTATCCCTTTAAAAGGATTACCGTCAGCTTCGACCTTGGCCAAGGAATTTATGGAAAATATAGTGCGGTTACATGGTTTCCCTTCCATATTAGTATCAGACCGTGGAAGTCAATTTATCTCCCACTTTTGGAAGAAATGTTGCCAACTAGCACAAATAGACGTGCGGTTATCCACCAGCCACCACCCCCAGACCGACGGACAAACCGAGAGAACCAATCAGACTCTCGAGCAATATCTGCGGTGCATGTTACACCAATCCGAGTTGAATTGGAAGGACATCCTTTGGATTGCAGAATATGCATACAACAATTCAGTGCATTCTGGAACCGGACAGACTCCTTTTTATACCCTGTATGGTCACCATCCTCGGACCTCTGACCTAGATCCACCTCTGACCCTGGAGATGCCTGCAGTAAATCACCCACATTCCACAATAACCCAAGCCTTCAAAGAAGCTACAACCCACTTACAGCAAGCCAAGAAAAAGTATACAGAAAACGCTGATTTGCACCGAAGTAAAACTCCTCCTTACCAAGTAGGAGATCAGGTATGGCTAGCAACTAAACATCTACCCCTCAAGGGTCAGCAAACTTTTAATCCCAGATTCATTGGGCCTTACCCCATCAAAGCTATTATCAACCCAGTGGCCTTTAAACTCGATTTACCATCCAACATGCGGATTCATCCCGTTTTTCACGCATCTCTTCTAAAACCAGTACTGTTATGTTGCTTCTTCTTAGGGGAGGAGTTCTTCCAATATGAAAGGTAATGCAAGAAACCTCTAGTGTGAAAGAGCTATGCATTATGAGGTCATGGAATGCTGGTGCAGGTTTCTTGTTATAGTTCAAGTATCGACAGTTGGAGGAGAGAGCTGGAGGGAAGGGAGCCCATGAGATGTGGGGTCTTCTTTTCTCACTTATATACTTAATAAATCTATATTACAAGCTTACCTGCCTCCGTTGCATCTTCATAACAATGGCGACGAGGATGGGATCAAATGCCACGGACTAGCAGGTGAAGAGAAGACCCCAGCTGAAGTACGCAGGATCCGATGAGTCCTGCATTTGGCAAGCTCCTATGAACTGGTCCCTCTTGATTTCCAAGTTCGCCCTGTGTGGGTGCTGCAGTGCCATAAGGTCGACCCACTCTTGGTTCCTGTGGGCGGCTCCGGTAGGGAACGCTGTCCACGCCACAAGCGCAAAGAAGACCGGCCTATGTTGTTCGCTGGATGCTCCATGTGAATCAGTGTGACCAGATTGACGTTCTTGGTGGTGGATGCCAGCGGAATCTGTGAACGCCTCCATCCGCGCAGGGGCCACCGTGCAGGACTTGTCCGGCGTACGAAGAGTGGGAGGGCTGCTCCGCTATCACGCAGCGTAGAGCGGGCCCGCGTGGAAGCCAGTGTGTGTGGCCGCTCCGCTCTTATGCAGCGTCGAGTGGCCGCCGTTTGGAGATCGGCGTGCTTCGCATTCCGCCAACGAGACAGAAGTAAGTGTGTCTTGGATATTACTGTGCTCCTCTGGGGTCACCCTTCCGAACTCTTTTAGATGATCCCGTGCCCCTGCCCTAGGTGTGTCGTTGTTGGGCACCTTCATCTTAAAGGAAGTTGTTGGGAGCGGACTCTCAACCAGAGTACCGTATTCCACGTAATAGAGGGAGAAGTAAACGGTATATCCGTAATCTACATAGTAAAAGAGCATACTAACTTCAATAAGGCGCCAGCTTCCCGCACAACGCGGTTTTAAGCCAAGGCATCAAGGGGGTAACTAGAGGTGTGAAGGAGAGACCCCTGTAAGTGACATTTTGGCTGGCAGCGGACATGGCAGCTTTACCAGGGATTTCGGGTCCCCCCATTTTTATGCCTGCCCCAGGCACGGCGAGAATCGCATGGCCACAATGGCGCAAGGGTTTTCTGCACTACATGAAAGCAGCTGGCGGAACGGCCTATTCTGGCGAGAGGAAAGTAGCATTGCTGTTGCATTTTTTGGGCTTCGAGGGCCAAAGAATTTTTGAAACCCTACCCCAACTTGCAAATGACGGAAGTGGGGATGAATTAAATGAGTTCGAGTCTGCATTGGTGAGACTGGATAAGCATTTTAATCCAAAGAGGAGCACGATTTTGGAGAGGTACAATTTCCGGATGCGCACACAAGCCCAGAGTGAATCTGTTGAGGATTATGTGACTGCGTTGCGTCATTTGGCCCTTACATGCAAGTTTCAGGGAAAATTCGATGAACATATTCGTGATCAATTCATGACACATTGTAGGTCGAATAAGATAAGAGAGGAATTATGGCTAAAGGATGAGCCAAGTTTAGATGAAGTACTGGATTTGGCAAAACGTGTGGAGCATTCCTTGGCATGTGTGGCCAAACTCTCCAAATCTGAAGGAGGGGAGCCCAAAGAAAATAAGCCGGAGGTATTGTCTGTAGCCGAGGGGAAGAACAAAAGGAGAGGAAAGAACAGATTGTCAGGGAGGAGTAATCCCGAAGAGAGGAAGAACCAAGAGTCGATGCAGAGATATGAAAAAAAAGAAGATAGGAAGGACGAAAGGCTATGTTATCGGTGTGCTAGTGTAACACACTTTGCATCCTCTGTTGTATGTCCAGGGCGAAAGAGTATGTGCTCAAAATGCAAAAGGAGAGGGCATTTTGCATCATGCTGCAAGAACTACCAATTTGGACAGTCTGGCCAACGGAGAGTCCTATATGTGAATGAGGAAGAAGATGGGAGATCATCTGAAGACGAAATCGTAGTGCCTTTACAAAATGTTATTGTGAATACTGTTAATGTCGTTACAAATGGTGGAGATCCCGATGATTGTGAACGGCCCTATGCTGTGGTGACAGTGAATGGGCGAGAAGTATCAATGATGGCTGATTCAGGGTCAAAGATAACTTTAGTATCCAGGGTTGCTTTTGAGTGCGAAATGAAAGGGGTAGTATCTGAGTTGGTAGAGCCCGATATAAACCCAGGAGGGTACAACCAAGATCGAATTGATTTATTGGGTTATGTATGGTGTAGATTTGAATTTAAGGGACGCAGTTGTGATGGCAAAGTGTATGTTACCAGGAAGGGGCAATCTTTGTTAGGATGGAGAGAACAAAAGAATTTAGGGATCAGACTCGATCCCAATCACCCAGAGCAAGTACTGCAAATATCCGAAGTGTCTGTTTGTTACAGCAGGTATATGTCGGATTTTGGGAAAGTATTCAATGAGAAGTTGGGAAGGATAAGAGGGTTTCAACATCAAATAACATTAAAAAGGGGCAGTATTCCTGTCGTTGCGAAACTCAGACCAGTACCTCTTGCTCTAAGGGAGAATGTGAGAAGGGAATTACAGAAGTTATTGGAGTCAGGTGTGATTGAGAGAGCCGGGGGGGTTGAATGGGTATCCCCAGTGGTAATTGTGAAGAAAAGTTCAGGAGACATAAGGCTGTGTGTTTATATGCGCGAATTGAATAAGTGTGTGTTAGTAGACAGACACCCGCTACCGAACATGGGCGAACTATTGAGCATGGTGGGGGGAGGAAGATATTTTTCTAAGTTAGACATGACATCAGCTTATCATCAGGTTGAATTGGTGGAGGCATGTAGGAAGGTTACTGCTTTTGTGACGCATGAAGGTGTTTTTCAATTTAGGAGGATGCCGTTTGGGCTGGCGTCCGCTTCATCCGTATTTCAGAAGATCATGGATCGGTTGTTGAAGGGTCTTAAGGGAGTGTTCTGTTTTCAGGATGATGTGTTGGTGAGTGGCGTCACAATGGAAGAACATGCCAGGAACCTATGGAAGGTCTTGAGGATATTTGAGGAGAGAGGTATTACTTTGAGAGGTGAGAAGTGTGTGTTCGTGGAGACGAAAGTGGATTATCTGGGACATGAAGTGTCGGGACATGGAGTTAAGCCCAAGGAAGACATGGTGAATTCCATTAAGAGTATAGAGAAACCGAAAAGCAAGAATGAGCTACGCTCTTTTCTTGGGATGACGGAATTTTACCACAAATTTGTGGTAAACTATACTGACAAGGTACAGGAAATGAGAAAGATTCTTAAGAAGGGTGCCGATTTTGTATGGAATAGCCAGTGTGACATAGAGTTTAACAGGATAAAGGAAGAAATAAACATGGCCAGTCCATTAGGATGCTTTGACACGAGGAAGCTAACCATAATCACAGTAGATGCGAGTGAAAGCGGACTGGGAGCTGTGTTATCCCAGAAGCAAGAAGATGGTTCTGAAGAGGTAATTGCCCATGCCTCGAGGGGCCTCAAGGGAGCGGAGTTAAGATATTCTGTATTAAAAAAGGAGGCACTGGCATGTTTTTGGGCTGTGGAACGTTTCAGAAATTTTGTGTGGGGAGTGGAGTTTGTGATACGCACGGATCATAAACCCTTAAAAGCAATCTTTGAAAATAAAGGCCTTGACAAAGTTTCTCGGAGAGTGGCAGGCTGGGTTACTAGGATGCAAAAGCATTGTTTTAGGATGGAGGTCATACCCGGTAGGGAGAATGTTTTGGCGGACAGTTTATCTAGGATAAGGGTGGCAGGTCCCGAAAGTATGGAGAGTGAGGAGATGGAGTTAGTGTTTGTCAACACTGACGGGTTTGTGTCCAAGCAGGAGTGGTTGGACGAAGTGGAAAGAGACAATGTCATAAGGAGGGTAATTACATATGTTGAATCTACTGCTTGGCCCAATAAGGTGGAATTGGCGGAAGAAATGAAGCCATATTGGGAGGTGAAGGATGAATTATCCGTTAGTGAAAATATTTTGTTCAGATGGGGTAGGGCAGTGGTCCCGATAGGATTAAGGAAGAAAGTGGTTGATCTAGCACATAGCGGTCATAGAGGGATAACCAAGACCAAAGGAGTATTAAGAGAGGATTATTGGTGGCCGGGTTTTGACAAAGAGGTGGAAAGTTGTCTGGCAAATTGCCAGTTTTGTGTTAAGAGTGGAAAGGGAGTGATGGCCAGAAAAAAACCATTAGTGGACGTCGGTCTTCCGTCCAGGGTATGGTGTGATATTGCCATGGACATACTTGGTCCCGTGGATCTTGGTTATGCCCGTGGTAAGTATATTGTTCTGGTGGTGGATCTATTTTCCAGATGGGTAGACTTTAAGATAGTGAGGGACATCACGGGTGAGTGTAAGATAAAGGTTCTACAGGAGATTTTTGCAAGTGAGGGTTTGCCTGAGACTGTATTAACCGACAATGGTCCCCAGTTTATTGGAGAAGCATTTTCGAACTATTTGAGGAAATGTGGAGTTGGTCACAAAAGGACATCATTGTACCATCCCGAGTCAAATGGTGTAGTTGAGAGAATGAATAGATGTGTGATGGAGAGTGTGCGTATGGGAGAAGAGTGTGGTTTAGATAAGGTAGCCTTGATACAGAATAGGATGTGGGCTTTGAGGATGGCACCACATTCTACAACTGGTCTGTGCCCGTTTGAGCTCATGAGGGGAAGGAAGCCATACTCTATGGCTTGTCCGCCATGGCTAGGAAGATGTAGGGAGACAGATCTTGTTGTGGACGAAGTGAGAAGATCATTAGTGAGGAAGAAGTCAGAGTGGGTCAAACGTGAGAATTTGAGGAGAGGAAAGAAGGAGTTACGTGTTGAGTGTGGTGACTGGGTCAGGGTAAAGAGAGGAGTGATAAGAAGGAAAGGTGAGCCTCTTTATTCGGATCCTGTCAGAGTTGTGGCAGTCATGAAAGGGGCAGTGCGAGTTGCTGGTGGGCAAGTGTGGAATAAAAATAGAGTCGCTACTGTGAAGAGAGGCCACATGTGAGAGTCATGTGTGGGCAACGCCCAGGAGAGGAACTGTGAAGAGAGGCCACACGTGAGAGTCATGTGTGGGCAACGCCCAGGAGAGGAACCTGGGGGATGGTAACTGAGCCATTCATGGCACTTTGTTTTAAAACCAGTTTTATGAAAAAGTGAACTAGTCTGATGATATATCTAAAAAAAAAAAAAAAAAAAAAAGAGAAAGGGGGAAGATGTGTTATGTTGCTTCTTCTTAGGGGAGGAGTTCTTCCAATATGAAAGGTAATGCAAGAAACCTCTAGTGTGAAAGAGCTATGCATTATGAGGTCATGGAATGCTGGTGCAGGTTTCTTGTTATAGTTCAAGTATCGACAGTTGGAGGAGAGAGCTGGAGGGAAGGGAGCCCATGAGATGTGGGGTCTTCTTTTCTCACTTATATACTTATTAAATCTATATTACAAGCTTACCTGCCTCCGTTGCATCTTCATAACAAGTACAACCTGGAACCAGACTGTCTGAGCCCCCAGACCCTGTCCAAATTGATGGAGAATTAGAATTCGAAGTGAAAGACATTTTATATTCCAAGATAGTTAAGTCGAAACTCTTCTATCTTTTTGATTGGAAAGGATATGGACCTCAGGAAAGATCTTGGGAACCCAGTAACTATGTTCACGCACCACGATTAATTCAAAGATTCCATCGAAGATTCCCGCACAAACCAAAACCCCCGGAGGAAAAGACCTTGGGAGGGGCCTTGAGGGGGGGTACTGTCATGATGCCTACCTCTAAGGAGCCAGGCCGGGCCCAGCAACCCCAGAGGCAGACATCATTTTCCCCAGGGAAGTCTCAGCGGGCCCAAGTCGGGGCCCTTTGGACTCATTCCTGATGCCTTGGGCGCCAGGCTCATAGCGGACCCCAGTCCTGGCGCCTTAGGCGCCAGGCTCATAGAAGAGGATATGTGTTTAAGTGCTTGGGTGCACACTTACCTGATGCAGACCTTGCTGCTTCATCCAGGCCCTCTTGAGGCCTGAATGGGACTACTTAACCTGTAGGACTACTTCACCACCCGGGTGTGGTCGGGGAAGGATACATACCTGATTGGTGGAAGGATACATACCAGGAACTTCTTCCAAGGCTATTTAAACCCCACCCGAACAGCCACACATGCTTCGCGTTGTTCTGCACCTAGCAGCTGGACGCTCACCGTGTCAGCTCCTGCATCCTGGCTTCAGCCACGCCTGCCAGCACCCTGGAACACCTGCAAGGGGAGAAAGGAAGAGAATAGGAGAAGAAAAGCCCTTACCTGCTAAATCTGCATCCCAGAGTCATTTCTCCAACGGCCCTGAAAAGGAAGACATCATTTTAAAGGCATTTCGTTTCGATCGCTGCAGCGCTGCATTTTACTCACCTTTGCAAGGCGCTTCCATCTTCAGCAGCGATCTTCCGGATTCAGCTACGCCCCGGCGCCTAGAGGAAAAAAGACAAGAACAAAGGTGAGAGGGAGAAAAGGAATAAGGAAAGCTCAGTTTCTTTTTAAGTCTTACCTGTTGGATTATTCCCACTGCATTTCGGGTCCTGCCGCTTCCTGGCATCTCCGGACCCCGGCCCCTAGGGGGAAAAAAGACAAAGACATTGAATGAGCGAATGCAAAGACATTACCTGAGCGCTCATCCAGAACTGTTTCACTTCGGGTCGGCGCCATATCTCCGGCACTCCGAACCCCGGCCCCTAAGGGGAAAAAGACATAAGCATTAGCGCTTGCTGCAATTAGACAACGAACATTATTATTAAGCTTGAACTTTTGAACAGAACTTTTACAGCGCCTTACCTGAACAGTCAAGCTTACCTGAACTCCCATCAATCCTCAATCCAGTGAAGTAACTGGGTTTCAACGCGCCCCTGCATCAGAAGCAGGATGGAGAGCTCATCCTTCCAAACCCTAAGGTGAGGCTTCACGGGGAATCGTGGAGGAGGTATCGTGGAGGGTTGGAAGGGAGTGGGAGGCTTGAGCATTGTTCCACAGTTGGTAATACTCCCTTTTCACGCACAGGAGGGTATCCAACGAGCCAGGGAAGCCAGAATAGAGGGGCCCTTCCTGTCCATCTTCAGAGTTCTGCGCCTTCGACGCCGCGCCTCCGTGGGAACCAGGTGAGCGTTACACTATGTTCTTGAGATGAGAGAACATTTAACCAAACTAAGGGAAATGGCCAGAGAAAATCTGGGGAGAGCCCAGTCATCCCAGGCTCAGTACTACAACCACAACAGCCGGGCTCGGGAGTTCCAAGAAGGTGATAGGGTGTTGGTTTTGTTGCCCGTGTCATCCAATAAAATGTTGGCACAGTGGAGGGGCCCATATAAAATCATACAGGTTCTGGGTCCCGTGAATTATTTGGTGGAACAACCAGATAGGAGAGAGAAACATCAAAACTATCATGTCAACCTCTTGAAAGAATGGAAAGGGGATGTTATGACTAACATGAATATGAACACCCTAGAGATAAAAGGAACCGAATCAGCACTACAGGCAGTTCAATGGGGGCCCCAAATCAGCCCAGAGCAGAAGAAAGAAATGGAGATCCAGCTACAACCGTTGGAAAATGTGTTCTCGTTTTTTCCAGGGAAACCACATTTGGTAGAACATGTCATCAACACGGACCCCTCCCAAACTGTGAGGGTCAGACCCTATAGACTACCTGAGGCAAAGAGGGCAGCAGTCCAAAGTGAAGTGGAAGAGATGTTACGCTTAGGGGTAATCGAACCCTCAGTCAGTCACTGGTCGTCACCCATAGTACTGGTGCCTAAGCCGGATGGAAGTATCCGGTTCTGCATGGACTAAAGAAAATTGAATGCCATTTCGACCTATCAGGCTTACCCCATGCCCCGAATTGACAAACTAATAGAACAATTGAGCACAGCCCGCTACATCAGCACTATCGACTTAACCAAAGGTTACTGGCAGATCCCACTACGCAAAGAATACAAAATCAAAACGGCGTTTTCCACTCCTTCTGGATTGTACCAATTTACGGTTTTACCTTTTGGATTGCACGGGGCCCCTGCCACCTTCCAAGCCTTGATGAACAGTGTCTTGGCTCCCCACAAGGAATTCAGTTCGACGTATCTGGATGAAATTATTGTCTTTAGTAAAACATGGAAAGAACATCTGTCACTTAACAACAGTGGTCACCGCTCTAGGAAAAGCAGGACTACATATAAATCCAAAGAAAACCATTTTGGCTGCCAAGGAAACAAAATACTTGGGATACCTCGTTGGAGAAGGGTTCATCAAACCTCAAATCGAAAAAAAAAGTGAAGGCAATAATGAGGCTACCAATGCCCTGCAACCGGAAACAGATAAGGGCTTTCTTGGGCTACGTAGGCTATTATAGAAGGTTTATCCCAATGTTCTCCAGCATCGCCAGTCCATTATCAGAAGCCCTGAAATCTTCTTATAAAGATGTGTCACAGGATCCGTCTGCAAAAATGGCCTTCTGGAACTTAAAGAACCACATAGCCTCACTCTTGGTCTTAAAGTGTCCTGATTTCGGGAAAGAGTTCTATGTACAAACAGACGCACCAGGAACAGGACTGGGGGCCGTGCTCTCACAAGGAACCGAAGAGGATTTGTTTCCAGTAGCGTTTTTCAGTCGTAAACTTCTATCCCACAAAGTGGCGTATTCAACGCTAGAAAAAGAATGTTTATCCATAAAATGGGCCATTGAAAGTCTACGCTATTATCTGCTGGGAAGATCCTTCAGTGTTCACAGATCATGCACCCCTGCAATGGTTAGCCATACATAAGGATTCTAATCAGAGGGTTCTGAGGAGGTTTCTGACACTCCAAGCTTACTGTTTCAAAACCATACACAAACCCGCTGCATTTCAGGTTGTCCCAGACTATTTGTCACGTAGTCTAGAGCAACCTGACCGGCTTCATACAAGAGGGGGAGTGTGTGACATCCTGACTGATAGTCCGGCCACGGAATACCTGATGGAGGGTTGGTGGGGACTGCAGGCCGACAATGCAACCCTTCTGGAAACCGAAGAAGCAATGCATACATGCCACGAAACTCACGGCTGTGGCCGTGTGAATACAGACATTACAAAAGCATCAGCTAAGGTAGCCGCTGGAAGGGAAATACCCCTATAAACGTTTTACACCTCAAAGTCAGCAGATTACTGCCGCGGTTAAGCCGCTGTTATAATGCAAATAAAGGAACACCTTACGAGCGAGTTAGCACGCAAAGCCATACATCACAGAACAAAATAGAATGCTGCGCTGATGCAAAGCAGAACTCGCTGTGGCCTTTACAACTGGAAAGAACGAAAACCAGCATTGCGGGCTCCATTATGGTGACCAGGATCCTCAGAGGAAGGGGCCGGGGCTTGGAGGGGCTTTTCAAGCTTTCGGGCGGGGAAGCCTCCTGATTGGGTAGAGAGGTTCAAGCCCCTATTTAAGGAAGGAAATGAGGAAGAACTGAGAGATTTGTTTCCTTTCTGTTACAGAGGACAGCTGCTCGCGAAGAAGAAGCAGATGCATTCCGTTGGGCAGACGAAGACTAAGCTATGCTTTTTGCCATATCCTCTAAGAAAGCCTGCTTATTATGAATCTTGGACACAAGAAAGGGTGTTACACCCACCTTAACCTTTCTTTTTACCTTTTTTGACAGTCAATAAAGACAAAATTTTTGTTAACCTAACGCGGGCTCATAGTGATCCCTTACAGTGGGAAATGGGCCTGGAAACTCCCAATTACAAACATCTACTGTCTAGCAGGTGTATGCTCAACATTTCAATAGGTAACAAAAGCATAGGACATAATTGTTGGGTCGTGCGAGATGTCCCTGTTGCATTTTATTTAGGCAGTGACATTCTCATTGGTTTGCCATTCATTTGGACCTGATAAATTACAAAGCCTGGTCCCGACTAGGGGGCAATCCCATGAGCTTTGATGATTCTGAAAAAGCATTTTGGTCAGCCCAATTGCTGCTGTATGCAGTTTAGGTTCAAATTGGAGAGGAGCTCACCATCCCAGGATGGACATGTCAATTCCCACTTGAATTAAAAGAGGACAGAAACTGCAAAATCCTGACGCATATGTACACATCAATGCCAATCTCCAACAGCAGGGGTTGGGGTTAAACCCAACCCCATTAGTCAATGTAGAACGCAACACCATTCCAATAGTGGTGGATAACTGCGACCTCAGGAGTATCGCTGTGGGCGCAGGCACCATCATTGGAATGGCGGTTAATGACCAACATTCTTCCATGGATCTAGGAAATGAACTGATAGGACCAGTCCCCAATGACTGTTTTCACAATGACAGTGACAATGACTTACCACCAGACAGGATCTTCACCCGGCAAGGGGGGAATTTCCTGGTGTACTCTTCATACACTTAAGTGGAGGAAGAGGTCACCTGTGATATATTCCAGGTCCACAATGACTGCCTTTCCTACCTGAAACCCTCTGTTCAGGTCAATACTCTTATCAGAGTCCTCTCCACCCAGCTGGAGGAGTCCGCTGAGATAGCAAACCCGAACTCTTTCCAGGCTACAGGCAAATGGTTGAAGAGCGGGTCAACCTAGCTGATGCCTGTGAGACTCCGGAGCAAAAGTTGAAACGGGTGTTCTTAGATTTTCAAGATCTCTTTGCGGTGCTGTTCAACACATTACTCCTGATCAATATTGCATTGGAATCACGGTATGTTGCAACTTCCCACATACATATTGTGTACTGCAATGATTTATGTTTTTTTCTCACGCTTAATTAGCATGCCCTAATTTTTGTTTTCTTTTATTTTTACCTTGGGGCATTCTTTTGTTTACATTGGCTGCATCCATACATTGAAACACTGGTATGTGAATTTCTTTTTCTATATGTGTTATCATGTTTGAAATTTCATGGTTTGATTATCTTTATACATGCTTACTTTTACTTTGTGTACAAATGTACAGCCTTGAGAACGACCTGAACAGGTCGAAACACGTGTCGGCTGTTTAGTGAACAATAAATTGGATTTTGAGCCTATTTCTGTATTAAGCTTTATGGACTCTACAATTGGAATTTTGGGATCTGCGCACCGATGACATCTTCCGTATTTAATCCTATGTTTACCTGTACTGGTGTTTACTAAGGGACATCAGAGGAAGGTTAACAGAGCAGCAGGCCATCGAACTTGCTCTAGTTTTGGTATCAACCAGCGTACTGGCTACTTACGACCCCCAGTCTGTCTCATATCTAATTCCAGAATTACTTCCTGGATTCTGTCAATGCAAGGCTTTCCTGTGGAGGTCAGATATGGCCAAAACAAGAAGAGTCCCCTTGTGCAAGGTCTGTCTGACTTGCATGATTGTGCCAGAGAAATCTGTCTCGAGGACGAAAGTCTTAAAACCCAGGACAACAGGGAGGCGTACCTGAATTCCCTGCGCAAAGTCTATAAGGAAGACAAGTGTGAGGTAGTGCCCACAGTTTATTTGACAGGTACAATAAACCATTGTGAGCATTCTAAAACAGTTTGTGGCAGATTCTGGGCCAAGTTGGGGCATTCGATTACCGCTTGTCCTGATGGTCATCAAATCTATACCTTCTTCTGCAACCGAGATGTCTCCATTTGAGTTAATGGCTGGACGAAGGATGGCGCTACCTCAGCATCTGCTCTACAGAACACAAGAGCAGACACTGATAAACGCCTCCACAACTCATGAGTATGTTGACAATCTAAGAAAACACCTTCAACATGTTTTTGCGTACGCTCAGCGGAATCTGGGAAGATCTGCAGAGGGGATGAAGACTCAATATGACTTAAAAACAACCAAAAAGGAATACCAAGTTGGTGTACAAGAGACAGGGTCTACTTGTACAATATCCAAAGGAACCAGACTAAAGAGCAGACATTTTTACCAATCTGTTGCAGTCCTTTTGAAATGTAGATAAAATTGCACCTGTCGCCTATAGAATCCAAAACCCCAAAGGAGAACTGACAGAAGTGAAATGGGTCCATATTAATCAGCTAAATAGTTGTCACCCTAGGCACACTTTGCAGCAAATTGAGGAGCCCAGAGAAAACCAAATAGAGGAGACATTTGGAGAATAAGAACAAGAAAAAGAAAAACCAGAAGGGAACAGATAGGTTTATAGGTATAATTATTTAATAGGTAGTATTTTTCTTCATTGTCAGGACGAGAGCGATTCCCAAAACTTCTACCCAAATCCATAGTTATCTGTGTCTGGTGAGTGAGAATTTGTCTTGTTGTCTGAATACTGTCATTATTACAATGCATGTGTGTCACATTGCTGTCAACCTTCCTGGAGGGCAGTCAGTGGGAAAATGTAGTAACCGGTTCTTATCTATTTCAAAAGATTCATACTGGTTGCGCCCTTCATAGACCAAGGAGGACCTCCCCGGGGACCTGGAAAGGAGACATGGAAGAAAAAGCTGAGGGTGTCGCTCAACACCACAAAGGAAGACCTCAGGGAAAGCTGTGGGTGTCTCTCCATAATCCAACGAGAGACAACGCGAGGATCGTGGCGTACCGTTCCCTGATGGAAGAAGGACACCTAACTGATGAACCCCGCTTTGCCCTACCAATGAACCTCACTTTGCCCTACTCTCCCTCGACAAGGAATCTCAGAAGAGTCGGCGGGCGGGGTGGATTTGTGGGCTACATTGACCCACTCAGCAGAATCCCCATCCATAACCAAGCAGCGCTTCTGCAGTCAACAGCAAAATGGCTGTGCTGGCTCCTTGGAGCACCATTGCATCAAAACTGCGTTTTGCAGCAACAAAAGGATGGCTGCACCATCTTGCCAAACACCTATTGGGTGAGTTGGAACAGGGGGCACACCGAGAAAGGTGCCAGTTAGTTCTTGGGTGCACCCAAAAGAAGCGAATCAAAAGCAGCGCTGCTCTGCTGCTTGCAAAATGTTCACATTGAAAAGGGAATATTTTACACTGAAAAGGATGCTGCCCTGATGCTATTTTCAACTATTCCACATCACATTGTTTTTATCAAAAAGACCCTGCCATGCCCAGCCATATCCACATTGTGCTTCAGCAGAAGAAAGCATGATCCCTGAATGACAGGCTCTGCCAGCCAAATTTGAACAAAAAAAATCCAAAGAAACTTAATTTTCAGCTGCAGAAAACGCTTGACATTTGAGTCACAAAATGTCAAAAAGATCAATGCTTCAAAGAAACCCCAGTTCTCTGGGCCTATGTCAATTTCAGTGCATCTGTGTTTCAAACAAATTGCTGCATACAAGAAACTAACTATGGCTACAGAAAAATGTGGGAATTCAGATGGAAAAGAAAAACCGAATTTGAAAGGAAAATGCCAGCAGTCACCACATGTTTTAAATGTACTTTTTCAAATAAGAAAAATACCTGTTTAAAAGTGTATGTTGGATAAGGCCCTGCCCTTATCTAGCAATGTAAAGGGGGCTGTGCTGTGGAACATATATGGGAGGTTTTATTCAACAGGCTTTCTTCTGATTCAGAACAAAAATAACTAAAATAAGGATTTAAATTGCATTGGCTACATGGGGGAAATCAGCTCCAAACAGGTTTCGGCTTGGGGGTTGCTAGCAACAGAAGGCCCTTCACAGTAGATTCTATGGCACACCTGGGTGATAATTGCTACGTTGGCACACTTTTGTCTGGGCTGAGGCCTCTTACAATAGTAATTCTAGGACACCAACCTGTGATGGGGAGAAGGGGCAATAAACATTAAATCAAACTGGGAAACCCCCATCCCCACCCTGGGCTGATATGACAGTTGGTGGTAGCTGAGAAAAAAATGGGCCAAGTGAAGGACAAAAGCCATCCCCATTTGTTTCCAAAGAATAGTTCATTAATAAACTTTTAAGACTTTTATCTTTGCAACAGGACAGCACTGACATGTAAAAATTATACAGTTTAAATGTAATTTCTGTGGCTTTCAAATAAGATATCTTGGCTGTCAATAGCATGTATGGGACACAAACACAGGAAAAATGTGAATCGTGGGGAAAGGAAGTATGATGGAACGTTACAAATTAACAGAAATATGCCCTATGAGAATATGTACCCATGCCTAAAGTTATAGGGCCTCATTACGAGTCCGGCGTTAACCGAGGCGGTAAAACCGCCTGGTTAACGCCGGACTCGTATTACCATTCCGCCTCCGTGATTCCCGGAATTACCGGGGCATCACAACCCCGGTTTTCCGGGAATCACGGAGGCGGAATGGTGTAAATCCCCATTCCCATTGAGTCCTATGGGACTCAATGGGAATCGGGATCATGGAAACACTGGCAGCATCTTGTAATGCTGCCGGTGTTTCCTCGTCCGCCTGCAGGCGGGCGGTGTTAAACCCGCCAGGTCAGACCTCGCGGGAACATCACCTCCCGCCTGCAGGGGTCTGGATCAGGCGGTCCGGAAACAACGGTGGCGGCGGGTTTACCGCCACCGTTATTTCCGGACCGCCACGGTCGTAATGATGCCCATAGAATTTTAAGTAATATATTTCTCACTAAAAAAGTGCAAAAAAACTGGTAGAAGTGCGAAACAAAGTCTGATAAACTTTAGCGTTGGACTGCCATGCTCAGCGTGAAATATGTAATCTGCCTAGGTAATTTGTAAAGATGCCAAAATTGTGTAAATATGTGATTTATGTGAAGAATGATTTTGGCTAACATAACTGTGGGATTATCCTATGACTTGTAAACCCACATCATAAAGCTGGTGTCATGTCTTTAGAAGCCCAATCAGCTGTCAGGAAGGAGGTAACAACCACCCCTGGCCAATCCAGTTGTTAAGAGACGTGCTCAGCTAAGCCTGCCCTACCATATAATTCGATTATGTCATCATGCCTTATAAATATGGGTAGCTGACAGAACTCTAGACGCACTCTCTCCTGAATTTCCAGCGCCTGCGTTCCTGATCTTATACATTCATCTTGCCAGATTCCAGATCCCACCACAAGGCTAAAGCATAGCTGACCATACTCCAGCTAGGCCAAAGCATAGCTGACCCTACTTCAGCAAGGCCGTGATCTAAAAACCCCACTAACCAAGGGGAGAAACGGTGGTACCCTTTGTAGGGAACATCCTGTAACCAGACCAGCTTCATGCCCGCTAGCTGCATGCCCGCTATACCTATGTCATCTAGCTGTACTGCTATCCAGTGACCCAAATTGCCCAGCTGTTCGCTACCTTGTGACCCGAGCTGCGCAGTGACCAGAACCCGGTTGACTGTTCCAAATTCAAGCGTGGACGGTGAGTATTCTCCCCATCCCATAGAAACACATAGCCTATCCCATATTGACCCTTTGTCTTTGTTCCACTATTTATGCAACCTTATCTTGCCTTGGTAATTTGTCCAACTGTCAGAATTCTATGTGCAACTTGTCTGTGATTTCCTAGTGTTAGCGCCATTCTTTAATTCACCCCATCTTGTAACTCCTTAGCGATATTTGGAATAATTGAAATGAATTCACATATAGATCTGAACGCTGGGTGAAAGGGTTAAGTTGCAAATTAACCCGCGATCCTACCGTGTCTTTCTTTAACAATACAGTCCTAATAATCTAGTTTAAGTAAAATCTGTACTTTTTCTCAGCCGATTTTCTCTCACATTTTGCCAAAAAATCGAATCTCCTTGGTTGGATCTTGCAAATCTCATCCAAATCTTCAGCTACAACCATCCTTTCACTCTTATATTGTCCCTGTGATATACGTCTATTCTCCATCCCAAAAACTACATTCCAAATCCAAGTATTTCACCCGTTTTTCATAAAAAATTTTTGTGACATTTAAAACTGCATCCGTGTAAAATGCAACTTTCCAACGTGTGATTCGGCTGCATTGTGTTCTTACTTTCAATTTGTTATTGAACTGTATGCCTTTTGTTGAGAACTTGCCTTGTGATTGCTAGTGTTTATCCATTCCTGCTATTGTGAGAAATCATATTTGCCTCATAGATTTAACCGCACATTCATTATTTATTTGTCAATTTACGAGTGTCATTTTGTGCCATTGCAAAGGGCCTCTTATTTTATGAGGGAAGGTTGGATTTTGATTCTGTTTGCTGCACAATATACCTGACTCTCTGCTGCTTCTTTCTGTAAACTCCAGATATGTTTGCCAGGAGTTTGGGAGAGCATTGCAGGGGGAAATCTTAACTCAGGTGCTATCTATCCAAAGAGAAAAAGTGCTCCTATTCATTTTTGCTTTGTATATGTTTTTGTAGAAGGTTAACCAAGTGTATTGTTTCGGTTTCCATTGTATTTATCACCCCATTGGTGATTGCTGCCCAGTATTAAAATGTGTATGATTTCCTTTGAATTTTAAAAATAAATAAATATTGCATTCACACCAACCGGCCTGGTTCATTGTGAGCCGGGGTATTTGAAAAAGGGTGTGTGAGAAGCGTTGTGTGCCATCTCAAATTGAATTCGTAGAATATGAAGAGAAAGCATTCCAATTGTGCGCTACATACTAGGCTAAGACCAAGGTGTGTCGCCCGATTCGAATCCTTAACATAATGGACAGATAGAGGTTGCTGAGAGCAGATTCAGAGGTAGCATCTGAGTTGGGTGGGCAAGTGGGAATGAGGTGGAGGTGAAGGCAGTAACTGACACTCGTTTCATTGGATGGATGTTCGTGAACGAGGTTGGCAGGGCTTTTTTGGGAAGTTGTCACAGGGCCATAGGGACCCAGGTGGGAGGCGAGAAGCGAGTGGTCAGACCAAGAGAGAGGGGTGACCATAGGAGAAGAGAGGGAGGTCGGAATGGATGATGGCATCCAGCGGGTGTCCTGCAGAGTGGGTTGTACCAGAAGGAAGAATGCAGAGGGATAGGGAGGTGCAGAGGTCAATGAAGAGGGTGGATGCTGCGCATGCAGAGTTCACATGGATGTTAAAGTCACCCAGGAGTAGCAGGTTGGAGGTGGTATAGTGTAGGAACAGAAATCAGCGAACTCAGAGAGAAACAGAGAGGAGGCCCCATGGGGGCCTGCAAATGGCAGCAATGGTCCAGTGGAGGAGGGCGAGATGACCAATTTGCATAGTAGGCTATCGAAGGACGAATAGAGCGGAGTGTGTAAGATTAAGAAGAAGGAATCCACACAGGGAAAATTAAGGCAACCCCAGCGCCAGCCTAGTGAGGTCGAGTACCAGCAAGAGTTGTGTGTCAATCGCATATGTCTAAAAACACTTCCTGTAGAAATGCAACACATTGGCTAAAGGTTGGCGATAGAGATTGATTAAAAATAAATGGCAACGCGCTGAACCCGCAGGAATGCAGCATTTGTTTTTTTCCATTGGGGTTGAGAGCTTTTCAAAGCCACTGATTGTGATCTGTTAGAAAAGATTCATTCCATTTCAGAAGGCTTGTTAGATAGTTCAGATCTTTGTAGTCTCTCAGTTAATATGCCATGATACACAGTATTGAATGCAGCTGACAAATCTACCTCAATCAGTTTGTGAAAGGTATTTTAATCAGCATGCCTTCTAATGTCATCAACCAATGATATTTCTACCATATGTATCACCGTTTGAGGCAAAAATATCACCTGAAGTGAGCCCAAGATGCATTTTGACACTTCATGATTTAGGAGCTGTTGCATGAATGCTGTTTTCAATATCTTTCTAATGTAAGGGGCCTACAAAATGGGTGGACATTTTCTGGTTTTGTAGTTTTATTTTTAGCCATAGGAAGCTCCTGGTAAAAAAAATAGGTGTTTATCTTTTGGTTTAGATAAAGTGGCAATTAGCTTGCTTATCATGGGTGAACCAGACGTTTTTTTTTCCACTTGTTTTTTTGTTTGTTAGTGATAGGGAAAGGAATGAATTAAATCTACAAGATAAGTTCTTTGTTTATGTTAGGGTCACTTGTAGCGCGTAGTTTCGCCAAATGGGATCTTGGCGCGAGGAAAGCACAGCAAAGCAAAGCTAGAAGAGTAGGGTTTTAAGGAGTTGTCTAAAGAACAAATGGTTTTCCGTACATCTAAAAGCATGTGGTAGACTGTTCCACAGAGTACTAGCAGCAACTGAAAATGCAGAGCTCCCTATTCTAGCACGTCAGAATTTGGGGATAACTACCAAATGTGCATTGCTGGAACGCAAGGTTCATTCAGGAATGTAGTGTGGAAATGTATCCTGTAGATATTCTCCACCTTGATGGTAGTAGAACCGATGTACTAAACTGAGAGATTTAAACTCAATTCTTCTTGCTACTGGAAGCCAGTGCAGGGATCTAAGCACTGAACTGATGTGAGCCCCATACTGAGTGGGAATAGCGACCCATGCGTCAACATTTTCTACAAGAGTTGGAGTCAATGGATTTGACCCTCACAGCTCTGCCAGGTGAGGGAATTGCAGTAGTCAATGCGAATATTCACAAGAGAAGCCACTACCTAAGACTGTAGCTGTACAGGAAGAATGGGCATTACCTCACGGAGAGTTCTCAGGATAAAGTGTCCGGTCTTACACAATGTACCAATCTGCGATGCCATGGAAAGGGGCGCAGAAAAAACAACTCCCACGTTTTTTACCTCCATCACTGGATCCGGGGGAACATGAAGTGTAGAAGGCCAGCTAGAGAAAAAAGAGGCGATGGGCGCAGAGGGGGCACCCACCACCAGAATCTCAGTCTTATCCCCATTGAGCTTCAGCCAGTTCAGATCCAGCCATCTTTTCATGTCTTCCAAGAAGCGTGTAAGCTAGCGGTCAACCCAGCGCCGTCAAGATCTAACCTGACAAGGATCTGGGTGTCATCAGCATACGAATAGAAGCGGAACCTGTGAGAGCGGTTAAGATCCAGCAGTGGCCATACATAGATGTTAAGCAGGCTTGGGGACAGGGCTGAGCCTTTAGGAACACCGCATGAGAGTGAGTAGACAGGTGAAAAAAGGAAAAAGAAGAAGTGATTGACCCCTTCCTGTCAAGAAAGAGGAAAACCATGCAAGAATAGGACTAGAGAGGCCTGCCAGTGCCGGGTGGGATAGGAGGATGTAGTGGTTGAATGTGTCAAATGGCACTGGCAGATCAAGCAGTATTAAGGCTCCTACCCCACCTTGGTCAGCCAGCATGGCTAGATCATCAGGACAGACCTGGTCCCGCGAACCGGCTAGAAGCCAAACTGAAAGGGATCAAAGAAGGAGGAAGTTTCCAGACAAGAAGAAAGAAGAGGAGAAACCAAATATGCCAAAAGTTTAATCAGAAAGGAGAGATGAGAAATTGGGCGATAATTAGCCAAAACAGAAGGATCCAGTAAGGGTTTCTTCAGGAGAGGGATCGCGATATCCTGCTTAAGCTCAACCATGATAATGCCTGTCTGGTACGACCGGTTAACTGCTTGAAGGAACTAGGGTAGCAGGGAAGGAATAATTTACTTAATCACCATTAAAGGCACAGGTTCATATGGAGAAGATTTAAGAAGATTGACTGCCTTAAGAATATCCTCCGAGGAAAAAACAGAAAAAGTCATCCATAGGTGAAGTGCAGATTGCTCAGGCTGTAAACTAGTAAGCGTCTGGCCCCTGTCCTTCGAAATACCACAGCGAATGTTGTCGATTTAATTCACAAAAAAATCTGACAAGCAATTGCGTAGAGCCTGAGAAGGAGGTATACTGCGAATAAAGTGTGCATTAGAGGTAAATGATGAGACCACTGAAAATAGTTATTTAGTGTTGTTTAAAGCAAGCTCTGCTTTTGGATGGCAGCATGTAGATCTGAGTAGCCTGGCAGAAGGCAGATTTTAAAGACGACTGATAGGCTAAAAGCCATCTACGTTCAGTCTGTGTTTCCTTGAGATGCCAGGTTTTTAAATTTTCAGTGAATCATGGGGACGAAGAGCGCTTCCTACTAGAAAAGATTCTTAGTGGTGCCACTTCATCTGCTACAGCAAGAAGCGTTTTAGCCAAAAACGATACATCCACTCGGGAAGCTGCTTGACATCTCTCACTGAATAGCAGTGAGAGCTGACAAGAGTCAACCGACTGCTAGTTGCGTTTCCTAGTAGGAGGAAGTTTGGTCAAACTAGCAATAGGGGTAGCCGAGACCACAAATGGAATGATGAAATTATCAGACCATAAGACTTGTTGAGCTGGAGCAACAACTACTAAAGATGTATGTGCAAAGATAAGATCAATGATAGCATCTTTTATGTGGGTGAATGCAGAAACCATCTGCAGTAAGGCCAGGTCATCAAATGAGCCATAATATTGGGCCAGTGACGGAGAGTGGGGTCGGTTGAATCTGATGTTAAAATACCCCAACACAATTAGATTGGAATGTTTGGTTAGAAGCGAGGCAATCGGCTCCAGACAGGGGTTCAAAATATCGGCATGAGAGCCAGGCGGCTAATATACTATTAAAAAATGAATAGTCTCAGAAGCAGAGACAGTGCAACGAGCCAGGAGAGCTTCCATTTTTAGGTCACGTGGAAAAGGAATTGGTGTAAAAGGTAAGTTGGATTTAAAAATAATAGCAATTCTACCACCCAATCGGGACGCTTCTCTAGCAATATGCAAAATATTGTAGCCCTCAGTAAGGGTTTGCACTATGATACTGGGGGGGCAAGGGGGCGTTGCCACTAAGCTCTTTTGATTGTTCAATCTCTGGAGTTGTGGCTTTTGGAATCTTTTGTTGTTTTAACTATTTAAGGAGGTCCTGTAAGATATTGGTAATGTGGCAGGCCGTCTAACCTGTGGCCTTCCCGATGTTTTTCAGTACAATTGCCATCAGTCCAAGCCTGCATAGTCAATGGTGAGGTATCCTGGACATCTTGTGGGCCACTGGTTGCCCCCCCGGATAGTAGCTCATTTAACATTTCTTTTTTTTGGTTAGATTTTGGCTGCAGCTTTTATTTATTTAATGTCTTGCAATGTTTGGAGATTTAATATCTCTTTCCATTCTCCTGATGGATAGTTTATCTGCTGCAAGCAATCAATTGTAGCACAGTTGGGTTTTACGCAGTTTCTCTTTCCCATTTTGTTAGTTTGTAAGAGCTGTGAGAAACCTGAAGGTATCTCCCTAACTAGCCCCCAGGGATCTGTCCTCCCGGTGGCCAGGACAGGGCCATCTCTATTGGATCCAGTTCCTGGGGGTGGACCAGTGCAGGAGGATCACCTAAAACTCTTTTGTTTATTTTGCATGCTGCAGGTCCTCAGAGGCAAGAGACTTTTTGTAGAAAAGAGACTTAACCCCCAGAGGTCTTTGTACCTGAGAACAGAACTGTAAGCTTGCGCTTACAAAAGTTCAAGTGTTTACTGTCCTCCGGTATCCCGCTTTGTCCCATGCTAAAAATGTGGGGAAAGGAGGCACCCGACTACTACATCCTGACTTATCGTTTGTGAACACTTTTTTTCTTTCTCAAGAACTTTATCCCACACTTTTTTGTATTTAGTTGTAAGAATTGGCAATAGGTTTTTCTTAGTATAGGCCCTTTTATTTGACAAGACGCCAATAGGAATTGCCTTATGATTATTTGATGGTCGTAGCTTGCTCCCATCTTAGATTTCAGTTTAGATTAGGCTTTTTCCTAACCCATTTATACAGTTTGATAAACACCCTTGAACTGTGATCACTTTTGTCTGTCTTTACTGTTGCCATCATGAGTTCCTTACATATGGTGTCAGCAGTGGGATGTGACTCAATTGAAACTAATTGGGGAACCCTGCAATTTCAAAAACGTAGTCAGAGAGCCTCTAAGCCTTCCTTCGCCACAAAGGAATCAATAGGGTTTGATATCTGTAGTACTAAGTAAGGAAGCTGCTATCCCCCCTGGGAAAAGAGGAATGATTCCTACAGACTTAGTTTTAATACCCCCCTCCGAAGTGTTACATAAGATTGGCCCCAAAATCTGGCCTAGCATGGAAGTTTGGGATAGATGTCTTGGCAGGTGTTATTGACCCTGACTTCCGGGGAGATGTGAAGGTTCTCCTACAAAATTATGGGCAGATTCCCTTTGAGGTACGTCGTGGAGATCAAATCGCCCAGGGAATTTTAGAAAGAGCTCTATTTCTCCAGTTAATAGAAACTGAGCCAAGTAAAACAGACACAAGAAAATTGGGCTTTGGGGGAGCTGATAAATCCCTTAACATTGAAGAATGGAAGGGAGAAGAACCGACGATCTGTCCCAACCTCGCCTTCGCCTGACGAAATGATCCAACTCTTGCCAATTCCGGAGGGAGAAGGCTTACATAAGGGAAGTCTGTTTTTTTTTCTTAAAACAAGGATTGCTTTATAGACGAGAGACGTCTACAGAAGGTCTAGTAAAAACACTGCTGGTAATACCCAATTGCCACCGGAAGGTCGTATTAGAGATTGCACATTCCCATATTACCGGAGGATATTTAGGACAATCTAAAACACAGGCACATATTTTTTTTTTTAACAAAGTATTTTTGGGCATTTTCTTCAAGCAACATACAGTTGAATACATATCGTAAAAATCTTAACGTTTCCTTGATTTATTTTTCCTTCCCCTCCTCCTGACCCCACGCAAAACAAATACAGCAGTACATTCTACTAAACGGGAAACATAGAGACTAGAACACCAAGATCTTCAGTTCTGCGTTACATCGTGGCAAGGGTTCGGATCATAGCAATCTATTCTCCCATCAAGATTAGTTTGCTAGGGGTCGGCCTCTTGGAACGGTATTCCCCCTATTTCAGGATAAAGATTCCCCAATCAACTTGAAATGATTCCACACAGTAATTGACCATTGCTGACAGTTTCTCATATGTGAAAATGTCCCAGAGCTGAAAATACGGCTTCTTAAGAACACTATCCCACACTTTTTTGTATTTAGTTGTAAGGATTGATAATAGGTGTTTCTTAGTATATGGCCTTTTATTTGACAAGACGCCACCAGGACTGCCTTATGATTATTTGATGGTCGTAGCTTGCTCTTATCTTAGATTTTGGTTTAAATTGGGCCTTTTTCTAACCCATTTATACAGTTTAATAAACACTCTTGAACTGTGATCACTTGTGTGTGTCTTTACTGTTGCCACCATGACTTCCTTACATGTGGTATCAGTAGTGGGATGTGACTCAATTGAAACTAATTAGGGAACCCTGCAATTTCAATAACTTAGTCAGAGAGCCTCTAACCCTTCCATCGCCACAAAGGAATCAATAGGGTTTGATACCTGTAGCAGCACAGAAGCTTCTGTCCACCCTGGGAAAACAGGAAGGATTCCTACAGACTTAGTTTTAATACCCCCTCCGGGGTGTTACATAAAATTGGCTTCAGAATCTGGCCTAGCATGGAAGCTTGTGATAGATGTCTTGGCAGGTGTTATTGACCCCGACTTCTTGGGAGATGTGGAGGTTCTCCTTCAAAATCATGGGGAGATTCCCTTTGAGGTACGTCGTGGAGATCAAATCGCCCAGGGAATTTTAGAAAGAGCTCTATTTCTCCAGTTGAAAGAAACTGAGCCAGATAAAACAGACAGAAGAAACTTGGGCTTTGGGGAAGTTGATAAATCCCTTAACATTGAAGAAATGAAGTCAGAAGAACCGACCATCTATCCCAACCTTGCCTTCGCCCAACGAAATGATCCAGATCTCGCTGAAAGTTTTTTACAGGCAATTCCGGAGGGAGAAAGCTTAGATAAGGGAAGTCTGTTTTTTTCCTAAAACAAGGATTGCTTTATAGACGAGAGACGTCTACAGAAGGTCTAGTAAATACACCACTGGTAATACCTAAGAGCTACCGACAGGTCATACTGGAGATTGAGCATTTCCATGTTACCGGAGGGTATTTAGGACAATCTAAAACACAGGTCGCATATCATTTTTTTTAACATAGTGTTTATTGGTATTTTCTTCAAGAAACATACAGTTGAATACATATCGTAAACATCTTAACGTTTCTTTGATTTGTTTTTCTGCCCCCTCCTCCCAACTCCCACCCCACCCCACCCAAAAGAAATAAACCAGTACATTCTACTAGACGGGAAACATAGGGGCTCGAACACCAAAGGCTACAATTCAGGTGTTACATTGTGGCAAGGGTTCGGATCATAGCAGTCTATTCCCCCATCAAGACTACGTTGCTAGGGGTCGTCCTCTCGGATCTGTACTCCCCATTTCAGGATAAAGAATCCCCAATCAACATGAAAGGATTCGACACAGTCATTGACCACTGCTGACAGTTTCACATAGGTGAAAATGTCCCTGAGCTTGATCATCCTTTCAGTCTCGGCCGTATGAACTTGTCCTTCCATTTCTGAGCTATGGCTACCCTCCCTGCTCTCAGCATAGCCTCAGTCAATATTGGAAGATGATCCTCATTCTCCAGCATGGGGTCTGGCATGGATTCACATGCTCATGAATATTCCCCGTCGTCAGGCTGGGAATCCTCGGTAAAGAAAAAAACCAGTATCAGTTTTGTTTCTGATCTGTCTTTCGTAGTAATAACCAATCACTGGTCTCTGCGTCATACTGACCACAGCCAATGACTGCCCTCTACCTAAGCACCGCCTCTGGCAGCCATCTTCATATTTTTACCGCACGTTCATGTGTTGGGATCCTTGTGCTATTGCTCTCGAGCGTTAGTGCTATTTTTTCACATTTTTTCTCAAAAACTTTTCGGTCAAAAGAGCCTCAAGCTCCACCGACTCTCCATCCGATCAACGGGGACCCGTGTCGGATTCGTCTGCGCCCCTCAAGGGTGAAGATTTCGTCGAGCTACGCTTTTGGAGGACTCCAGAAGTTTCTCAGGCCCGGACATGGCCCAGGAGAAGGGAAGCTCGACGCCCGGAAAGCTGTTCAGGATCTGCCCTGGATGCCAGCTCCAGAACGTCTTTAAGGAGGACGAACACTCCTTTTGTCTCTACTGCTTACATGAGGACAAGACGCACGTGGAGAAGGACTGTGCGTTTTGCTGCAACATGTCGGAGCAGACCATGAAGGACCGCCATCAACGTCTCGCCAACTGGCTGGAAGGGAAGAGCCCGTCAGGCAAGAAGAAGAGGAAGAAATCCGAGCGGGCTTCTAAGACCTTTGAGGACGCCCCGGCGACGGGGGTCCAACACAAGGCCAAGCACCGCGAGTCCGCTGGCACCGGGAGCGCCGAACGGTCGGGCTCTACGGGCGCCAGGCAGGGCGCACCCTTCCCGGCACCTTCAGCCACGAGCCAACGCTCTTGGTCGGGTAAGAGGAAGGGCGAGCACCCGGCGAAGCTCCTGGAGAGGCCCCGGTCGAGCTCGAAGGCCCCATCGGAGGGGGAGCGAGGCAGTGTCCCCCCCCTCAAGGATAAGGCGGTGAGCGCACCTAAGGTGGTGAAGGCCTTAATCCATCCGGCCAAGCCCTCTATCGATACTGTCGCGGCGGCCCTGGCTCAGCCTGTGGAGGCTACACCAGTGGTGGCGACCTCGGGGCTCAGAGTCTCCCTGCCACCTCGGAGGGAGTCCTCTTTTGTGCCCATCGATAGGACCCCCGTGAAACCCCCGGCGGGGAAGAAAAAGGGGGGGCAGGGCGTCGTCGTAGATTCGGCCTCAACCTCAGAGGAAGAGCTGATTGAGGTCTTAAGCCACGGCCTTGGCGTGGAAGAAGACCGGCCCGTCGGGATGGATCCCGACGCAGGCGACGACGACATTGTCGAGGGTACCGACGGGGCCCCTGATCGCCCGTCGGATTCCCCTCTGCCAGTGCCGCAAGACAACTCGGCGGCCATTTTGTTGGCTATACAGTCCTTATGTTCAGAGATAAGGACGAGACTACCGTTGCCGACGGAGGAACCTCTCCCGTCGGGGGATCCTGAACCGGGACCTTCAGGTTCTCCCCCACCCAAGAAAAGAAGGGTTCATCCTCCACCTCCTTTTCAGCCGTCGCGCCCTGTCCAGCCCTCCTCCCCGTCCACCCGAGGGGATGATACGGGGACTGACACGGCAGCGACGGGTACGGACGACGAGGTGTACGACGAGGATCTACCGTCGTCACCTCCCACCAGGGCTTCTCCGCCCGACGAGATTGGATCGTTCCACTCCATGATCGCCAGGGCATCCGAGCTTTTCCAACTCTGCCCTGAGGAGAATAAAAAGGAAGGATTCCTTTATCAACGGCGCGAGGCCAAGAGGAAGACGGTCCTCGCGGTGCCTCTACTGGACGACATTTGGGATGAGGGCCTCGCCCTCCTCAAGAACCCTTCCACGACGCCAGCTAGAAGAGACCGGTACGAGAAGAAGTACCGGGTCCCGGACGCGGCCCCCCTGTGCCTCTGGGCGCAGCCTACCCCGGACTCCGTCGTCTCCGCGGCGGCCAGGAAGAAAGCGGGGGGGGTGCGGCCTCCACATCGACTTCCCCACCGGACGGCGAGGGAAAGAAATTGGACGCTATGGGACGCAGGGTCATCGCGTCGGCAGCGACGACGATTAAAGCGGCCAACGCCTTGGCTATCGTGGTCCGCTACGACAGGGAGTTATGGTACAAACTGGCTCCCCTGCTGGACTTCCTACCGGACGACAAGAGGGCGGATGCCCTGGAGATCCTACAGGAAGGCGAGGTGGCGTCGGACCACGCCATCACTATTGCGACGGACATCGCCGACACTGGGTTTCGCCAGTTGGGCAACGGCGTGTGCCTTAGGCGGCGTGGATGGCTCAAGGCTACGGACTTCCGTCAAGACGTACAGACCAGAGTCCTGGACATGCCGTTCGATGGGAACAACCTGTTTGGGAAAACAGTGGACGATTCCCTCCAGGCCATTAAAGCGGACACTGAGACGGCCCGGGCCCTTGGGGTTCTGCAACGGCGCCTCCAAAGGTTCCGGCGGCGGTTTCTCCACCTACCGTCAAGCGGCCCGCTCGTCGTCTCAGGAGGCCTACAGAGGACGAGGCAAGTCTGGCGGACCCCGCCGTCGTCGCCAAGGAGGTCAAGGCGGCAAAGCCTTGTCGAAACAGGATTGAACCGGCCGTGGGGTCGGGCCTCCACCGAAGCACCCCGGTGGGAGGCCGGCTGGCGAGCTTCGTCAGCGTGTGGGAGTCCATCTCCACCGACCGTTGGGTGCTGGACGCCTTAGCCCGGGGCCACACGCTCGAGTTTCAAAGAAGGTGCCCGCGCGTCCCCCCCGTGGCTAGGAAAGAGCTTCACGTCCCTCAGCTGCTCCTGGAGGTAAAGGCGATGCTCAGGAAGGGCGTCATCGAACTCGTCCCAAAGAGGCTTCGGGGCTCCGGAGTTTACTCGAGATACTTCCTCGTGAAGAAGAAGACGGGAGGATGGCGCCCCATCCTAGACCTGCGACGTCTGAACAAGTTCATCAAGGCGCAGAAGTTCCGGATGGTCACCCTCCAGCACGTCCTGGGGCAGCTGGAGGAAGGAGACTTCCTGTCGTCGTTGGATTTGGAGGATGCCTACTTCCACATTCCCATCCTAAAGGGGCACCGAAAATTCCTCAGGTTTGTGGTCCAAGGGCGTCACTACCAGTTCAAAGCCCTCCCCTTCGGACTACGGTCGGCACCCAGGGTATTTACCAAGTGCCTTGCACCGGTGGCGGCGCAACTGCGCCGCGAGGGGATCCACGTCTACCCCTACCTGGACGACTGGCTCATCCGAGGCAAGACGAGGGAGCTCGCCGTGGAGCACACGGCAAGGACCGTCCAACTTCTCACGGACCTGGGATTCTCCGTGAACTACGCCAAGTCCCACCTGGTACCCGCACAAAACGCACTGTTTCTGGGAGCGAAGCTCGACACAGTGTCCCTTCTGGCCTCCCCGTCGGAGGAAAGGACCAGGTCCATCCTGGGCAAGGTACAGCGGATGTTGGTTTCCGACGCGGCCAAGGTGAGGTCCATCAAGTCCCTCCTCGGAATGATGTCTTCTTGCATCTACCTCATTCCCAATTGCAGGCTCCGGATGCGCCCGTTGCAGGAGTTCCTGGACGCGCGCTGGATCCAAACGACGGGCGGCTTCGAGGAGAGGATCACACTCGACGAGAGTTTCCGCCGAGCGGTCCGGTGGTGGGGCACCCGCGCGCATCTGACGGCGGGCATGGACTTCAAGACCCCAGACCACCAGGAGACAGTGACCATGGATGCCTCCCTGGAAGGGTGGGGAGCGCACACCGAAAATCTGCACGCGAGAGGCCTCTGGCTCCCGACGGAGAAGTCCCTCCATATCAACGTCCTGGAGCTCCGTGCAGTGTTCTGGGCCCTCAGGTCCTTCCTTCCGTCCCTCAAGGGCAAGGTGGTGAGGATCTTCACCGACAACACCACCACCATGTTTTACATCAGGAAACAGGGCGGAACCAGGTCCCCAGCACTGTCCAAGGAGGCGCAGGACCTGTGGCATTGGGCAGTCGCCCAAAGGATGTTTCTGGTGCCGTTTCATCTGGCAGGGATAAAAAACACCATCGCCGACTCACTCAGCAGGGAGCTGCGCTCGTGCCACGAGTGGGAACTACGGCAGGATCTAGTGGATCGCCTCTTCCGACGGTGGGGCACACCCCAGATCGACCTGTTCGCGACGGCGACAAACTCCAAGTGCCGGAGGTTCGCCAGCAGGTTTCCCCAGGCGAGGAGCATGGGCGATGCTTTCTCGTTCCCCTGGGAGGGCCTGTTCCTCTACGCGTTCCCTCCTTTGCCACTGCTAATCCGGCTCGTCAACCAGCTCAAGAGGTCACGGTGCAGGATGATCCTCGTCGCACCTGCGTGGCCGAGGCAGATATGGTTCCCGGACCTTCTGGACTTGTCAGCGTCCCCGCCAATCAAGCTGCCGGTGGACGCGGATCTACTCTCCAGGGAAGGAGGTACCATCCTCCACCACGACACGAAATCGCTGAACTTGCAGGCCTGGCTCCTGCAGCGCTAGAGTTTGGAGGATACGACATACCGGCCGACTGCAGAGAGGTTCTTGCAAAGGCCAGGGCGTCCTCGACTCTTAAATGCTACGGACACAAATGGAAGAGGTTCTCTGTCTGGTGCCACGCACAGAAGATTAACCCTCTATGGATTACGGCTCCCCAGGTACTGCCGTACCTGTTGACGCTGGCCAAAGCTGGACTGGCACGCGCGTCCATCAAGATTCATCTTGCTGCGATCTCCCGATACACCAGAACCACGGGCCGGACGGCCCTGTGGTCTCATCGTCTGGTGAAAGAGTTCATGAAGGGACTGTTCAGATCGTTCCCGCCGGTGAAGGCGCCGGCCCCGGCGTGGGAGCTCAACGTGGTGCTGACCAAGCTCATGGGACCTCCGTTCGAGCCTCTGCACTCGCCCCCGTTGAAGTTTCTGTCGTGGAAAACAGCGTTTCTTGTGGCCATCACCTCCGCACGACGGGTGGGAGAGATCCAGGCCCTTTCCTGCAAGGCCCCGTACTTGACTTTTCACGACACAAGGGTAGTGCTCAGGACGCACCCCTCCTTCATGCCCAAGGTACCATCGGACTTCCATCTCAACGAACCCTTGGTGTTGCCTGTGTTCTTCCCGTCGCCTTCGTCGCCGGCTGAGAGGACTTTGCACTCGCTGGATGTGGCTAGAGCGCTGAAGTTCTACGTGGACCGCACGAAGTGTTTTCGGAAGACGTCACAACTCTTTGTGAACTTTGGACCTGTCAATCAGGGGAAGGCTCTCTCGAAGGCTTCCATTTCCAGATGGCTCTCCAGCTGTATCATGTACTGTCATTGGTTGGCAAACCGACCGCTGCCTGGCCGTCCGAGAGCCCATTCCACCAGAGCGATCGCAGCTACCACGGCGTTCCTTTCTGGTGTGCCCCTGTTGGACATATGCAGGGCTGCTACGTGGAGGTCGACGCACACCTTCACGAAATTCTACTGCGTCGATCGGGATTCCAGGGAGGAGTCCAGGGTCGGCCAAGCAGTGCTGCGCAACCTGTTCGCCTGAGGTGAGCCTGGTGAGGAGGTAAGATGCTTAATGTTGAGTTTGATGTAATGCTTAATGTTCAGCCTTTGCCACCTCCCGTGGTTGTGCATGTGTGTACTGCTAGGTATTCTTTATTCATGAGCATGTGAATCCATGCCAGACCCCATCCTGGAGAAGGAACAAGTTACTTACCTGTAACTGTTGTTCTCCAGCATGGGTCTGGCATGGATTCACATGCGAACCCTCCCGCCTACCCCTCTGCGGCTCTTCACTTGGTCATACTGCCACTTCACGTACTTCCAAATCTGAAGATGGCTGCCAGAGGCGGTGCTTAGGTAGAGGGCAGTCATTGGCTGTGGTCAGTATGACGCAGAGACCAGTGATTGGTTATTACTACGAAAGACAGATCAGAAACTAAACTGATACTGTTTTTTTTCTTTACCGAGGATTCCCAGCCTGACGACGGGGAATATTCATGAGCATGTGAATCCATGCCAGACCCATGCTGGAGAACAACAGTTACAGGTAAGTAACTTGTTCCATACTATAAGCGCCTAGAATCCCTAGGAGGACTTGCAGGGTACCCAGGTCAGGGGCTATACCAATTGTATCTTTGATCCAGCTAAGCGCTTTAGACCAGTAAACTTGTATTCTAGGGCAAGTCCACCACATATGGAACCACAAGCCTAGTTGGCCGCATTCCCTAGGTCAGAGGGGGGGATGTTCACTCATACATTTTGGAAAGTCTCTGAGAAGGGAGGTGGCAGGCAGGCAAGACTTTAAAGTTATGTTCCATTGCGGAGGTGTATAGGTTACCACTAAGCATTAATTTGAATATCATACTCCCCCCTGCTTGTTCAACCCAGGAGCGCTTGAAGTTTTGTCGCCCTTCCAAATCAGCCGTAGCCAACACCTTGTATATTTTGGAGAGAATTCCTTTTCTATAAGTGGCTTCTTTGAGGACTTGTTCGAAGTGGGTCCAGGGACGGGAGATCTTGGGGTGCCACTTTGGGTCTAACATTATGCTTTTCAACCGAAGGACCTCCACTAGGGGATCATAGACTTTGAACTGGCCCTCCGGGAATAGTTGTCCTACTCTCTCCAGTCCCTTGTCTGACCATGCTTGTGAGTGTTGGAAGCCCCTATTCCCAATGTCTGTCGGGCCCCTCACACTGAGCTCAATAGTGAAGGCCAAGAAGAGAGAAGCTCATTGAGTTTACCCTTTTTCCAAAGACTCCATAACAATGTGAGCGTCTGGTGTCGCTTAATATTTTCCGGGAATGGCTTTTACAGCGGCCCATAGCAAGTCCCGAACTTTCCTTCGGTGGGCATATAGGTCTTAAGTGTATGACCAGTATGTACCTAGGTCATCCCTGAAATCTTCCAACATGACCTGTAGCTGTGCTGCTTTGTGGTACAACAGAAAATCCCAGAGGCCAAAGCCCCCCCTGTACTCTCTAGGTAAAGTTAATGTTCTTCTTTTGATTCTGTGTTTCTTATCATTCCAGATAAATGCATTTATCATACCATTTAAGGTGGAGAAGAAAGCTTCCAGAAGGGAGGTGGAAGAGCCAAAAATAAATAGAGTAACCTCGGTAGCACATTAATTTTCACTGACGCCATTCGACCAAACCAGGAGAGTGTTAAGGGGGCCCATCTTCCAAAATAACCTCAACCACTTTCAGAAAGCTCCTGGGTAGGGAGATGCCCAGATAAGGCGTGGCTGCGTTCTCCACTCTCAGCTCTGCCCTCTGGTTACCAGGTCGTCTAGTTCCACTAGAGAGGCCGAGTGAAGCAGACACAACCCCATTTACTGCAACTCTCGCTATCCGGTTATTATATAGGGCGACGATCTACTGCCTAAAGTTCTGACCAAAGCCCATCTTTTGCATGACCTTCCCCATATACCCCCATTCCACTCGATCAAAGGCTTTCTCCGAGTCTATGGAGACCAGGTATGCACTCGAGCTCTGGTGTTGCGCCACGTGCATTAAGTCGATCGTTTTTCTTATGTTATCCGCGCCTTGCCGGCCAGAGATGAAGCCCACCTGATCCCAGAGAGGGCATAAGAGGGTGGAGTCTATTGGCCAGCACCTTAGCCAAAATCTTTACATCGGCGTTCAGCAGGGAAATTGGGCAGTAGTTTTGGCATTTGGCAGGGTCCTTACCTTCCTTCGGAATTACTACTATAAGGGCCGAAAGCATAGATCTCGGGAGCTCGCCTGACTCAAGGACAGTTTTGCCATAAATTGGGCTAAAGTGGACCCAAACATCTTATAAAATTGGATTGCCAGTATCTTATCTGCTCGCTCCCCCCGCTCCATGTATTTCTGCTTCAGAAACGGTAGCTTACGCTCTGTTTGGTGTAGCAACAGGGCCTTTAACTTTGCTTTGTATATCCAGAGCCTTTCCGTGTCCCCAGGAAACATCTGGGATTTCAAGTCCCCCCCGTCGCTTGTATGGCTTCTATTTTCCCCCTGATTTCCTTCTAATGCTCTGCTCTCTCCCTTTTTCTCTTGGCTCCCATCCCCATCAGGACACCTCAAATCGTTGCCTTAAAGGCCTCCCAAACAGTCGGGATCCCGGTTTCACCATTGTCATTCAACTGAAATAATTCCCTGATCGACCCCAGCAGAGATGGGCCAAATTCCTTGGGGGTCATTACAACCCTGGCAGTAGGGGGTTAACGGGGCCGGTAGAGCTGCCGGCCCTGATTACCCCCTACCGCCTCATTACGAGGTCCGCTCGCGGGACCCTCTAAGGACGCCTGGTTAAACCAGGCATCCTTAGCGGATCCCGCGAGCGGTCCAGCATGCTAACAACGGGCCCGTCATTAACGGGCCCATTGTCAGCATGCTCCCCATTCCCATTGAGCCCTATGGGGGCTCGAATGGGGATGGGTTCCCTGAATGGGGAAATACCGGGCCCTCCAAGGTCAGAATGGCCCGGTATTTCCCCATTCAGCGAACCCGGACCTGGTACCCGGAATGGGGGTAGCCATGCCGCAAATAACGGTATGGCTACCTCCAATGTTGTAATGACCTCTGTTGTCTTTTAACAGGTAATTACAGGACTATCTACCCTTGTTTTTCTCTATGAAGCCCCTATGGTGACTAACACTAGGTCGCGGTCCGACCAAGGAACAGTTTCCGTGGTTATTTCAACAGTTTGTTATGTAGGGGGCTTTCCACCAGGAGGTAGTCGATTCTAGAGAAAGCGTTGTGGAATCTCGAATAATAGGTGAATGGGGCATCCCGTTCCCCGTACCCTCCTGTAGGAGTCCACCAAGCCCAATTCAGTGTTGGTTTGCTGAAATTGGAGGGCTCTCCTGGGTTTTCCTTAGGACACCTTATGTGGGTTCACTCTTTTCCTGTCTAGGTCAGGGTCTAGGACCATATTAAAATCACCCCCTACAATCAACGCACCTTCTACAAATGTTTGGATTGTAGTCTCAACTGCATCCCAGAATTGTTCCTGACTCTCGTTGGGGCAGTACAGGGACACCAATGTTAATTAATTCCCTATAATCAACCCCTTTATCATCACATACTGCCCCCCCGGGTCTGTCAGCTCGTCCCTGAACACAACGTACAGTTTATTAGCCACTATGATGGCTACCCTTTTAGTGGGGTTTGAAGTACACTTTGTCTATTGATTTTGCCTTCAACATGGGTTCCCTCCCCCTCTGCCAGTGAGTCTCCTGCAGGAACATGACCTCCATCTTCAGGGGGTTGAATTCCCGAATTGTTAGAGATCTCTTACTCAGGGAATTCAATGCGCGAACATTCAACAAACCCAATGCCATAGTATTAGATGGACCGAACATATCGACCTATTATGCACTTATGGAAGCTGTATTGTTCATCTTTTTCATTGCTCCGACTCAGAGCCTTGAACATGATACCATTGAATCCAGTGTTTCCCACTTTCTGTAGAATGCTATAAAATTACTTGTACAACTTCTGAAACTCTCCAAAACCCCCCACTACTCCAACAACTCCCCCTCACACCCAAATGTCTGGACTCCTGGTGACATTCCCTCTATCACCGGGCCAGTCCACTGCGAACATCCCCCCCAGGGCTTTCCTTTAAGACTCTGCCTCATGTGAGCACTCCCTACTCAGCCCTGTCCCTGGGCTCCTGTCACTAGCAGCTTTATGCAGGGTGATTGCTTTTCATTGTTGATAAGTCACTACTGCATGTTGGCTTACAACCCTCCAGGCTCACCTGTCAGGACCTCGCAGGGGATGGAGGATTCAACTTCTTAAACTTGCGGAAGCCTTTGACTCGCCTTCTCTTTCACAGGCCTCTCATCCCCGCCCCAGACTCCAAGTCCTCCCCTGTAAGACATTCTGACGTTCCTGGAAGTTCCTCACCAAGCAGTTCCCTGGTAATCCTGCTGATGACGCCCTCTGTGGTCAGCCTATATTTGGTTAAATCGTATTCGAAGACCAGGTAGAAGGGGAAGCCCCATCTGTACCTGACTCCCTTCGTTGAAAGCCATTTGGTCAGGGGGGCACAGAGGCGATGCCCGAACAAGGTGAATGCCGAAAGATCCTGGAAGATAGTTATTTATGACTCTCCCCATACCACCAGCCAATTTTCCTGGCTTTATCCAGAATGTTTGCCTTTTCGTAGTAGTAGTGGAATCTGGCTAGGATAGAGCGCTGGCCCCTGGTTCCTCCTCCTGCCCTGTGTGCTCTGTCCATACTGGGGTATGTGGTGTTATCGTCGTCAAATATTTTTTTGACTTCTTTGTTTATTGCTGCTCTGATGATATCCCTTTCAGATTCAACATCTCTCTCTGGGAATCTGAAGAACCTGAGCTTATTGCACCGTTCCCTATTTTAAAAGTTGTCCATCCTTATTAGCTTAACTTCCTCGTCCATTCTCTCTAGCTCCTAAAATGTGTATGTCCATTTGGGTTTCAAGGATTTCAACAGATGAGTGGTTGGCTTCCAGCCCCTGTAATCTGTCCTCCATGTTGTCCACTTTCCTATCAAGCCCGTCTAGCCTGTGACCAATGTCTGCTCGGAAGCCCCTTATTTCCTCCAACAGTGTCGCCATATTCTTTTTCATGGACTGGTCGTCGTCTGACATTGTGGGGTTGGGGGTAGGGACCGAGTCTGGAGCGATTGATGCCACTTCATGAGACACTGTGGGCGAGGTCACCTGGGGATAAAGTCAATAGGACTGTGCACCTTCTATCCTGGGGGAGAATTATTGAGGGGACCTCAAGAGTTAGGCCCCCGGTGCACCCTCCAGGATTACCCCTCTCCTGTGAGCACACGTCCACTTGACATCCTTTGTGGGTAGCTGCCTAGTCCCCCTGTGAGTCATCCCATTTACTCTCCCAGGCAGTCTTGGGAGGATGTCTGGTACACTGTGGGTGTCTCCTTTCGCCTTCTCCTCCGGTGCTCACTGACCCTGCTCCCCTGCCCAGGTGACAGGCCCTGGGCCTCCCCCATTGATGCCTCTTCTTCGTTGACTTGAGTATGGGGGGAGAGCAGGCGGAGGTCTGCGGTGATCAACTGCGGCTCCCTCCTGCGTCTCTCTACTGCGGGCCGATCGCTGGCCTCAGGCTGTCCCCTCTCCTGAATGCTTTGCTGCATCTGCCTGATGTAGGTGCAGTCGGGAGTGTGGCCGATGCTGCCTAGGGAGATTGCACCGGGCTCCTTCCCTCACTTGCTGAAAACAATGACCCTGAGGCGGGACACCAGCCTCTTGCACGCTGCTTCTTCTCTACCAGGTTGCCCCTACCCCTGGCAGCACATGGGATTCAGGCAAGGGGGAAGGGATACGACCAAATCCGCCGATGTTGCAGGCACCAGGATCACAGAGCTTCGTCCCTCACTCCTGTTTCCACAACGTGTTGCGGATCAGCTCACCGCTCACGCCCCTCTTCCGCCAGTGCAAGGACCAAGGAGCGAGGGGGGACAGTGAGGCGGCCGATACCGGGACTGGCCCAGGGCTGTCAACTTTCAATTCCTTGCTCTCCGCCCAGGGACCCAGAGCCCGTCCCACCTCTGGGCTTATTCCTCTTGCAGGGCAGATTCACTCATTTGTGGGATCCCCTGGCTGCCAGTAGTTCCGGGGCTATGGGCACCTCTAGTGCGACAGGCCTGCCGGGTCTTCGCCCGTCTGGTTTGCTGATGCTGCTGCCCCCGGTCTTCCCTGCCCACTCTCTGGACCCTCCCTGCAGCACGCAGCTCAACGCCTCTGCGCTGGGGCTTCACTTCGACGTGGGAGAGTCGTTCTTGGGCCTGGGGGCAGGGATTTGGGCCAGATGTGCCCTGGAGGTTGCTTTTTCTAGGGGGGTCATTGGTTTTGCGCTTCAGACCCTTTTCGGGGGGGGCTCAGATCCCTTTAGTCCCTCACAGGGAGATGGCAACTAGAAAGGCTACTGCATCTCTGTGTGTTACGCTCACCTGGTCTCTGCAGAGGCATTGGGGCACGGTTTCAACCCTCCCTGAACTATCACCCCCTTCAGGCCTCTCCCTCAGTAGAAAAACTGTGAGCGGTGGTACGTGGTGATACTGCTCCTGTGTGGAGATAATGTGTGAGTGCGCCAATCTGTGATTTTTGTACCTCTCAAACCCTTCACCCGAAAGTACGGTTTCTATGAGCATACGCCGGCCCATAAAGCTCACCTGTGAATTATGGAAGATAAGCTCTCCGTCCTGCTACTTCTGGCAAGGGCGCGTCAAATGGGATCTAGTTCCTTCACTGATCCCTGATAAGGATTAGTCCAGTCCAGCTGCGACTATGCTTCTCCTTATGATTGGTAAGTTTTTCTTGAGCTCTTGTGATGCTGTTCGTTCTATTTAATATCTTTATATGTTGCTCCTATTTATGCCCGCAATAATGTCTCTCTTCTGTTTTCTTCCCTTAGATGGAAATACGGTCTCAATGCAGCTGTGAGACGCGAGATGCGGCCGGATGGAAGATGGATGCTACTGCAATGTTCAACACCAGGTAAGTGATGGTTTAAGGAACAGCACGAAGTATGGCGAAGCGCAACCTTAAACGGACTGTTCTTTTGATGTCTAACCTTGTCTTCTGTTTTTCCTTGCAGGCGCTGCCGTGGACGATGGAGCATGTCGTGCTGCGGTGCCAAGATGAAGATTTCGGCGTTCCAGAAAGTGTAAAGATGAATACTCGGTTTGCCGAAGAGATGTACAGGTAAGAACAGCTTCCCTCAGTCGGTAAGTATGCTGGCAGGAAGCAGGATATCCAGGCAGCAGAATCTTCAAAGGTAAGTCTCACCTCAGGCGACGGTGAGCGTTACGCTGCTCCCAAGTGCAGAATAACGCAAAGCGCCTGTCTTGAGGATCGGGGCAGCTTATATAGCTGAGATCGTGGGCACGCCCATTAGGGCCGGCTTACCAGCCACACCCTATCACTCCTAGAGATTGAGCACGTGCGAAGACAATCCATTAGCAGCCACACCCGAGAATACACTTGGGGCTGCTTAATGGATGGAATGTTCATGGTTAATGCATCCTGCTTAATGGAAGGAATGTTAAAGGTTAATACGTCTGAAGTGCTATGTCCATAATAAAAGCTTTTTGGTGTTAAATGGATGTTCTTGTTTACTTTTGTTCATGAGCCTGGCGCCAAAGGCGCCAAGACAGTGTCCACCCAGGTCTCCTGTGCATGCGACCCCTGCATGCCTGTGCCCCTGACTTCATGACGATGACAGCACTCCCCCTCAAGGCCCCTCTCAAGGGCGGTTCTTCTCCCGGTCCTAGTTTGGTGGGATTATTGCAATGGAACTGTCTGATTAAATGCGGAGCATGGATGTGTTCACTGGGTTCTCAAGTTCGGTCTTGAGGTCCGTAACCTTTCCAGTTAATTAGGTAATACAATTTTGATCGAACCACCTTGGAGTCCAGGATGGATTTGACTTCATATTCTGGTTCTCCATCTATTACTTTGGGCTCTGGCGGAGAACTAAGCCGTGTATTGGATTTCATTGGTTTGAGGAGAGAGACATGAATCTTGCCCAGGTATCTTGGGTGGAAAGCTTTTGGCCCCTTCAGGTGATTATATTTGGATGCTAACCACACCTTTTCTCCAATCTGGTAGGCGTGAGCTTCCTTCCGATGTCGATCAGCAAACAGTTTTTGTCTTTCCTTAGCCTTGGTCAGATGCTCTGTCACCTCCTTAAGAACCTGAGTGATGGTTTTATACAACTTTTGTATGGCTGGCATTTCCAGGGTATCAGGTGGATCAAATACTGATGTCCTCGGATGTCTTCCGTGCACAGTGTAGAATGGAGTTTGCCCAGTGCTTGTGTGAACTGAGTTGTTGTATGCATACTCCGCTATCCAGAGTATATTTTTCCAAGAATCCTCAGACTGTTGCAACCTACACCTGAGATATTGCTCTAAAGTTTGGTTGGTTCATTCAGTTTGCCCATCGGTTTGAGGGTGATGGCTTGTTGACAACCGGAGATCGATTTTGGCAAATGTACAACGCTTTCTCCAAAAGGCAGAAACTATTTAAGTTCTGCGATCAGATACTAATATTGATGGAAATCCATGCAATCGAACAATTTGCTGTAGTAACACAAAAGCGAGAGTTGACGCAGTTGGGAGTCCCTTCAGAGGGATGAAATGGGCCATTTTGGAGAATAAATCCACAACGACTAATATGGTGTTGTATCCATTGCAGGGTGGAAGATCCGTGATGAAGTCTATCGACAGGGTATGCCAAGGTGCTGGCGGTACTGTTAGGGGATGTATTAAACCAGCGAGGTTCTGTTTCTGAGACTTGTGTTGTGCACAGACACCGCAGGTTTCAATAAATTGGGCAATGTCTTTTCGCCAGGTTGGCAACCACTAGTTTTGTTTTACCTTAGCCTGAGTTTTGGCTATTCCTGGGTGTCCTTCCACTAATGAATCGTGGTCATTTGTGATGATTTGCTTTTGCAGTTCTTGGTCTTGGACATATAATCGTCCTTGGAAATACGGTAGATTGTCTTTGATGGTGTACTGGTCACCTTTTAACAGCCATTCCTGTTGTGTTGATTGATCCATCGGGGATTGCAAACTGGTTCTTTGGTCATCCACACACGTGGTGGCAGCTATTATGGTTTGAATCCTTTCCTCAGGGATTATGGCCACAGGGTTGGATGCTGTAAAAGCCTCTTTTTCTTCACTCATGCGTGATAGAGCGTCTGCTTTACCATTGCGTACTCCAGGTCTATAAGTGATAATAAAATCGTATTCCACGAAAAAGAGAGCCCAACGAAGTTGATGCGAGGATTGTGCTCTGGCAGTTTTCAAGTATTGCAAGCTACGTTGGTCAGTGATGACAGTGACCACCGTATGTCTCGTCCCAAGAAGGTAATGTCTCCAGGCCTTGAATGCTGCCTTAATCAGCAGTATTTCCTTATCTGTGATTGCGTAGTTCAACTCAGGGCGGACAATTTGCGGGACCAGAATGCGACAGGCTGTAGTTGTCCTGTTTCAGAGTCTCGTCGTGACAATACTGCTCCCCTGGTTATTTTTGAAGCATCTGTCACAACTATGTAAGGTAGGTCTGGTCGTGGTTGTTGAAGGACTGGTGCTGTAGTGAATGCTAGTTTCAACTTCTGGAAGGCTTCTTCAGCTTCTGTTGGCAAATGGAACTTTAGATTTTTCTTTAACAAGGAGGTAATTGGATGTACAATTTGTGAAAACCCAGGTATAAACCGACGGTGAAAGTTGGCGAATCCGAGCACGCTTTGCACTCCTTTCGATGGATGTTGGTGAGGTCCATTGAAGGATGGCATTCAACATTTATGTATCCATATGTACGCCTTGTGGTGTGAGCATGAAACCGAGAATCTCAACCTCGATTACATGGAAAAAATGTTTTCCAACCTGGCATACAATTGGTGTTGTCGAAGCTTCTCTAATACTGCCCGGACATGGCCTACATGTTCTTCCATGGAATTTGAGTAGATAAGAATGTTGTCAATGTGAACAAAAGCGCAAACGTCCAGTTGTTCATGGAGTACATAATTCATAAAGAATTGGAACGCCGCTGGGGCATTGCATAGCCCAAAGGGCATGACCTGGTATTCAAAGAGGCGGTACTTCATGCAGAAGGCCGTTTTCCACTCGTCTCCCTCTTTTACTCTTACAATATGGTATGCTCCTCTTAAATCCAGTTTTGTGTAGATTTGAGCATGTTTCACCTGGTCCAGGAGCTCTAGTATAAGTGGTAAAGGATATTGATTTTTTACTGTGATCTAATTGATGGCTCTATAGTTGATGCAAGTTCTTAAGTCCCCCTCCTTTTTAGGCACGAAGAATAAGGGCAAAGAGGCAGGTGACTTGGACGGGCGAATGAAACCATTCTCCAGATACTGATCCAGGTAAGTTCTAAGATGCTGAGTTTCCTGTTCTGTCAGAGCGTAAATTCAGTTGTAAGGGATCTGGGCTCTGGGTACAAGACCTATTTGACAATCGTAGGGTCTGTGCGGGGGCAGAACGTTGGCTTGCTCTTTTTTTAAGACATCCTGGTAATCTTGGTATTCAAGTAGTAAGGAGCTGATGAGGCCCAACACGATTCCTTTCTTCGGTTTCAGATTGGTTTAATTTTTTTGCATCGTGTGTCGGCACAATCATGAGGAAATGTCAGAACTCGTTTTTGCCAGTCGATCCTAGGATTGTGGGTCTCCAGCCACGGCATTCTCAATATCATCTGCAACTGAGGAGCATTGATGAGATCGAAAGTAATGTCCTCTTGATGCCCGTCCTGACACAGAAGCTTGACTTTCTCGGTGTATTGTGTCACCGGGCCGGATGATAGCTGAGAACCATCCAAAGCAGTGACGTTTTCCGATTTCTGCTTCTGTCAGAGAGGAAGGCCTATTCGGAGAACCAAATCTTGGTCATTGTAGTTACCCACAGCTCCACAATCAATATATGCCTCCCAGGTATGTATTTTTGATGGTTGCTTGTGATTCACCAACAGCACTGGAAGGACTAGATGTCAAGGTCTGTACGGATTCCTTTTTCATGCTCGACAAGCAGACCCCTACACTTGCCGGGCATTGGCGTTTCCCGAGTTCTGTTCTCCTTCTTCATCAGTTTTGTCTGTTGCCCCAACCGGTTTCTTGGGTAGTTTTACCAGGCAGTCGCAGAGAAAGTGACCTGCTTGTCAACAATATAAACAAAGCTGTTATCTTCTTTTTTCCCTTTCTACCTTTGGTAAGGGGACTTCGTAATCCACAAATTTGCATTGGCTCAGACTGTTCATGTGGTTTAGGCTGATTCTCACGAGGTCATATGTAAACTAACCGTCCCTCTGATCTAGCTCGATCCATTTTCCGATTCTGCAACCTTTGATCGCGTTGCACCGCCAGGTCTATGTAGTCCGCACACCTCTCAGGGGGTGGGGGGATTCAGCACTTGTGCCAACACCCTTAAGATCTCCACGTAACCCTTGGTAAAAGAGTGTAGTCCTCTTCTCTTCTGGCCAGTTGGTCTGGGCTATGAGACGATTGAAAGTTGCAATATAGGTTAATAGATCTTGACTCCCTTGTCTGAGTGACAACAACTCGTTGTCCAGAGCTTGTCCTTGAGTATGATGGGCAAACAATTTCTCCATCTCATGTTGGAAATTCCCAAAGTTCCGGAGTAAAGGGTCATCTTGATTTACCAAAGGTATAGACCAGTCCGCCGCACTACCTCCTAAATACGAGAGTACAAACGCCACTTTGGCTTGGTCATTAGGAAAGGCTCCTGGTCTGCACAAGAAATGAAGGCGACATTGGTTCATAAATACAGCAAACTTGTTTGGGTTGCCGATGAAGCGTTCGGGAGGGGCTAGAGGCGCTGCTCCTGGAAGAACCACCGGTGTTGATTGTTGTGGTGTGGAAGAATGAGAAGAATGGGTCACTCCAGGCAGTGGAACCTGTCCTGCTTGTGCTTGTAGCATTTGTCTTGCCAATGTGTTAGTTCTTTCTCGAGTTACAATAAGATCCCTATGTAATGTATTGGTTTCCTGTCTTGAAGCATGTACTTCAGCCTATAATTCCTCTAGTAAGAGGGCTAACAGATCTGTTTCTGAAGTTTCCATAACGCCCAGGCAGAGAGTATTAGAGGCTTTGTGTTCTGTTATGCTCATGTTAGGCAGAAACCTGTGCAGTTCTCTCTGGGACCACTGCAAAAGATTTAAGACTACAGGTGTTTGGCAGTGAACCCACTTGGTAGCAGTCTGTACCACACAGATTCACTTGGTAGCTGTGGCTGAGCAGTCAGACTTCCCTCAAGAAGAGTTAGGCAGTATACAGAGTATTCACAATAGGTCAGAAGAACACAGTAGAACAAGCAAACACTGACCAGAGCTTGGTGTAAAAGAGATATAATTATTTATTTAAAACCACATCTAATAAAACACACAGGCACTAATATTAACCAGTTCAAAAACACGGTCACTAAAAGATATACACTCCCTTAAAAGAATATTAGACAAGTCTTAAGTAAACCCCCACTTATTTTCAGACAGCGGTGAGCGCTCAACGCAGATGGCACTCTAATAATTCGGTTTAAAAGGGAGAGAAAGGCAGAGTATAAATTGAAACAGATCCCAACACTTTCACAAGAACACAGCAAGAGAGGAAGGCAGAATCACACCGTGAAGTTAGAGTTCAGAAAGCCGGATCCGCTTTAAGAGGATCAGAACGAAATGTGTCCAAGGTCACACGGTTGAAAAGTGCACAAAAGTCTTGAAAAGGTTCAGAAAGAGTTGGACCAAAAGAAAGGGACCAGTTAGATGGTCAAGGTGGCTAGCCCAGTCAGGATTATTATTACCTTGTAGCAATCTTTAGAAAGGGAGGCCTGGTGGACACGGTACCTTAAAGTGGTGAGAATACTCCAGCAGGGCAGTTGTTCCTGGCAGCGGATACAAGTCGGTGCTTCCTCCGGTGGAAGGGAGGATCTCGTCGGGGAGGAAGACAGGAGTCCGTTGCACTGCCAGGGAAGAAACCAGCCGCGGAGTTCTCAGTTAAAAGGAGCGGTCCTTTTATTCACGGTCCAGTGGTAAGTGGCTATCCGGTTGCCGGGGTGCTTGGCACGGGCAATTCGACCACAAGACGTCCTGGGATGCGAGGAAAAGAAGGTAAACTGCTTGTGCCCACCAGTCAGGGGAAGAAGACTCTCCAGCCGGGAGATCTTCTCTGTCGTTGGGAAGTGGTGAGTCGGTTCCGCAGGGCTCCACCGGTGGTGTCGTCATAGCAGGTCGGCTCAGCTTCTCCCTCGTCGGATTCTCAGGTCCTGTGGCGACTTCTCAAGTTCCAGTCCCAAAAGCCCTGCTTTAATGCAGCACACCCCCATTCACTCAGCCTAGCTGTCAATCAAACATGCTAAGTGGTGAGCCGGCCGGCTCACCACTTGGGCCAATCACACAAGAGTGCGACTTGAGTTACCAAGGTAACTCAGTCAAGGGTGCCTAAACCCCCTCGTACACCCTCTGTGTTACCCAGACAGAGTGGCACCACTTTTGGAGGCTTCTGCGGAGAAGCCCGCCAAAAAAGTGGAACAAAGGGCTCGACTTGGGTTGTAGTCACAGAAGAGAACGCAAACGCCATTTTAGAATCGAGTTCTGTCAAAAAATACCAACCGGCGAATTAATAAATCAATAAACCGGCGGTATGTTCGAGGCTATGAGAATTAAATAATTAAAGTTGGTAGCCTCGAACAATGGGAAAATTTCATAGAGATATATTCAGGGTCGAATATAAAAAGTAGTATCCACTGCCACCAGCCAAAACTCAATCAGGGGGGACGGAGACGTGCCCCCTCGACTAACAGACCCCGGGGCAATCGAATTGCCCTGACCAGTACGTCCACAATATGATGGTTTGTACTGGTTTCTGTTCATAATTTGGGACTAGTAAAGCCAATGGTGACTTTACATGCCCTGGGAGACAGTAGTCAGTCACATGGTATGGAGTCTATGGTGGAGTGTCACTGTGACACCTCTGTGTCACTGCACGGAGGGTGCTGTGTAACAGACATAGTAAAAACACATGAGACCCTACGGAGTAAAGGACCCCATAGCCCATAAAACACATTAACAGTCAATGGAACACCACAAATCATGTCCAAGAGTGGGAGAAAAAGAGTCTCACTCTTGGCAGGAGAAAAAAACAAACTCCAGAAATCCAGCAAAGCTGCTGGGGGAGTCACTAGGTTAGGAAATTCAGCCTAAACAGAGAATTCTCCCTAACAGCTCACCTGGTCTCTGAGGAGGCCTTGGGGCACGGTTGCAACCCTCCCTGAACTTGAATCACCCCTTCAGGGCTCTCGCTCAGTAGAAAAGCTGTGAGCGGTGGTACGTGGTGATACTGCTCTTGCGTGGAGATAAGTGTGTGTGAGTGAGCCAATCTGTGATTGTTGTACCTCTCGAACCCTTCACCCGAAAGTACGGTTTCTGTGAGCATACGCCAGCCCATAAAGCTCACCAGTGAATTATGAAAGATAAACTCTCTGTCCTGCTACTTCTGGCAGTGGTGCGTCGAATGGGATCTAGTTCCTTCACAGAACCCTGATAAGGTTTAGCCCAGTCCAGCTGCGACTATGCTTCTCCTTATGATTGGTAAGTCTTTCTTGAGCTCTTGTGATGCTGTTCGTTCTATTTAATATCTTTATATGTTGCTCCTATTTATGCCCGCAATAATGTCTCTCTTCTGTTTTCTTCCGTTAGATGGAAATGTGGCCTCAATGCAGCTGTGAGACGTGAGACACGGCCGGATGGAAGATGGATGCTACTGCAATGTTCGACAGCAGGTAAGTGATGGTTTAAGGAACAGCATGAAGTATGGCGAAGCGCAACCTTAAACGGACTGTTTTTTTGATGTCTAACCTTGTCTTCTGTTTTTCCTTGCAGGCGCTGCTGTCGATGATGGAGCGTGGCGTGCTGTGGTGCCAAGATGAAGATTTCGGCGTTCCGGAAAGTGTAAAGATGAATACTTGGTTCGCCGAAGAGATGTACAGGTAAGAACAGCTTCCCCCAGTTGGTAAGTATGTTGCAGGAAGCAGGATGTCCAGGAAGCAGTATCTTCAAAGGTAAGTCAAACCTCAGGCGACGGTGAGCGTTACGCTGCTCACAAGTGCAGAATAACGCAAAGCGCCTATCTTGAGGATCGGGGCAGCTTATATAGCTGAGATCGTGGGCACGCCCATTAGGGCCGCTTACCAGCCACACCCTGTCACTCCTAGAGAGTGAGCATGTGCGAAGGCAATCCATTAGCAGCCACACCCACGAATACACTTGGGGCTGCTTAATGGATGGAATGTTCATGGTTAATGCATCTTGCTTAATGGAAGGAATGTTAAAGGTTAATACGTCTGAAGTGCTATGTCCATAATAAAAGCTTTTTGGTGTTAAATGGATGTTCTTGTTTACTTGTGTTCATGAGCCTGGCACCAAAGGCTGCAGGGCAGTGTCCACCCAAGTCTCCTGTGCATGCGACCCCTGCTTGCCTGTGCCCCTAACTTCATGACCACGACACTGCGCCCTCTAGTGGCCCCCCTGCACAGGCGCATAGTAGTGGGAAGTTTTACTGGCAATGTATTCTCTCTGATTTAAAAACATTCATCCGGACAAGCGAGATCTATCAAAAGACCAGTACACACACACATCCCATTACCTGCCCCTCTGAATCCGTTGCCGATCATATAAATCCCCTTTTCAAGAATTGGTATGGACATAATTGGACCCCTAGAGACATCCAGAGTAGGCAATAAATATGTCCTTGTGATGTAGATTATGCAACCCGATATCCAGAGGCTTTCCCAATGCGGAATAATACCACCCAGCAGATCCTCAAACACCTTCTACCGTATTTCTCCAGAGTCGGCTTTCCCAAGGAAATGCCAACAGACCAGGGTTTGAATTTTATGAGTAAACTTATATCCTGAGTCAAAGAGCTATTACACATTACCACATTTCCACCTTGCAAACTTTGGTGTACCATCCCCAAACCAATGGTCTGGTAGAAAGACTGAATAAAACCCTGAAGCTGATTTTACGAGAACTGGTAGATAAGGACAGGAAAGATTGGGACCGAATGATCCAGTGGGTACTATTTGCAGTAAGGAAAACCCCACAGGCTTCTCTCCTTTTGAACTACTCTATGGTAGAGTGCCCCGAGATGTCCTGCACATGCTCAGGGAAACCTGGGAAGAACGAGAAGAGGCCCCCATTCCCATCTCGTAGACCGCCACCAGAATGTGAGAACATACGAAATTAGTCAGAGACTTAGTTTGTACTCATATGGAAAAGGCCCACAGCCAACAAAAGTCTGCTTATGACAAAAATGTGAATCTAAGATAATTCTCCATAGGACAAAAATTACTAGTCCTCTTACCCACCTCAGAGAACAAACTTGTCTCCAAGTGGCACGGCCCTTATGAGATAATAGAACAAACAGGAAACCTGTACTTATAAAGTAGCCCAACCGGACAGAAAACAGAGGGTCCACTTGTATTATATAAACATCTTGAAAGAATGGAAAAAAAACCTGTGAGCTACCCAGGCCAAAATACTAGCCTGTCTGGTTCCCGAGGAAATAGGTAACTTTGACTTAATTCTGCCTGAGCTGTCTATCCAACAAGAAGATCTAAAAAACCTTGTTGTCTCGTTTCCTGATGTATTTTCAGAACAACCAGGCAGAGTAAAAGGCACATACTACTATATTAGAACACCTAAAGGTAAAGTGGTTCATTTAAAGCCGTGTAGACTCCCAGAAGCCCGCAAACAGGTAGTGATTGAGGAAATCAACCAAATGTTAAAAGCCAATATCAACGAGCCATCCTCAAGTCCATGGTCCTCTCCTATCTTGTTGGTTACAAAACCTGACCGTTCCTGGAGATTCTGCATAGATTTCCATCAAGTCAATGCCATTTCGGACTCCATGCCACGCATCGATGACCTAATTGATAAACTCTGACCAGCCACCTTTGTATATACCCTAGATTTAACCAAAGGGTACTGGAAAGTTCCCATACATGGGCCAGATACGGAAAATACTGCATTCTCATCGCTGTTGGGACTGTTTGAATTCACAGTCCTTCCTTTTGGCTTACACGGCGCACCAGCCACTTTCCAATGACTCATGGAACAAATTCTATAACCCTATTCCGATTTCTGCGGGGCTTATATTGACGATATCGTCATTTATAGTAAGACATGGAAGGACCATCACTTCCATGTATATACCATCATGAAAGCCCTCAGAATTGCTGGCCTAACTGCTAATCCAGCTAAATGTAGATTGGTCCAGTCAGCCGTAAAATACCTTGGCTTCATTGTAGGGAATGGGAATGTACAACCCCAACATGAGAAAGTAAAAGCCGTCTTAGACACACCAACTCCCAAGATCAAAAGAGATCTTAGAGCTTTTCTCAGGTTAATAGGGTATTATCGTAGATTTATCCCCAGCTTTTCAGATAAAACAGCCGAAGTCACAGATAAACTTAAAAATACTAAACCCCAGAAACCTCATTGGAATGATGAAGACGAGATATGTTATTACATCTTGAAACACACTCTGTGCCAGAACCCAATCCTGAAGGTAGTTGACTTTTCTAAAGAGTTTGTCTTACAGACAGATGCCTCCCTTACAGGGTTAGGAGCCATCCTTTACCTGGTTTGCGATGGAAAGGAACATCCCATATGCACTAGTTGTAAACTATTCCCACGATAAAAAAACGACTCTGTGTTGGAAGTAGAGGCCCTGGTCATCAAGTGGGCCATCATCCATCTTAGATACTACCTATTAGGACGAAAATTTACACTTGTTGCAGATCATTCATCCCTAGTTTGGATTAGCAAATGCAAGGACCCAAATCCTCGGGTCATGCAATGGTTTCTAGACCTACAACCCTATTGTTTCACTGTGGAACACCGAAAAGGAAAAGACCAGGGAAACATGGATTTTCTTTCCTGGTTCCCCAGTGAAACAAATGTGGCTACATCTCATGGAGGAAGGGTATGTGAGAAACCTGAAGGTGTCTCCCTAACTTGTCCCCGGGGATCTCTCATCCAGGTGGCCAGGACACCGCCATCGCTATTGAATTCAGTTGCTGGGGGTGGACCAGTGCGGGAGGATCACCTGGATGGGTGGTCCTCGGGGAGTGGAGCGGGAACACTGATGGATGAAACGCACTATTCCCCTTCTGATAACCTCGCTTCCCTATCCTACTAAATAGGATACTCAACCTCTCTACCCACCACCGCCGTTCTAACGTGAACACTCGCACTCCACAAGAGACAACAGACTAACGTTAGGGCCCTTTACCTGACATGTCCCAACTCAGTCAGGCAATTGACCCGAATCACTGACACCTGACGGACCTTTCCCTTTGCCACAGGGATAAAAGGTGGAGCATGAGAGCACGCTACAAGCAAGGCAGACAGCACGACGAGACAGCTATCCCAGGGCAGCTGTTCAAGAGGAGGAGAAAAGCAGCGAGACCCAAAGGCGTGGCAAGGAGAGGAGCGACCTTGCCATTTCCGTCCAAGACCGGTGATTCCTATTTGGAAGAAATCGTAAGACCGCAAACAAAAGCTAACGTGTGCTGTAGCAGATGTCAATGGTACACAGAGCGCACCTATGCTGATAAGCAGGAGAACAGAAGCCACTTGCTACCGTGGTACCATCCTTGACTCCAGATACAAGGAAAGCCAAGCGGTTCCTCACAGCCGGTGAGTCGAGGGGAGAACCGATAAGAAACCGAACTATGTTGAATGAAAATGGCAAGTTTAAAGAAAGTTCAAAGAACTGTGAAGGTCGTAGGGGAAAGCCAGCTGAAAGGGTCCGACACCACGTGGGTGTACGACAAGAGAATCTAGTTGGTTCCCTAATTTTGTTGAAACTACCGATTCCAGAAGGCCGTGCGAGGGCCGTGAGAAGTGTCAAAGTGGTCATACAGAGGTATAGAAAATCTCTGGTATAGTCGAAAGTCATTAACCAGCATGTGATGGAATGCTAGGGGAAACAAATCCTGCATGGTGAGAGAAAAGATTGGCAAGAGTTAACCCGGCGGAGGGAGGCTAACATTCAAGAGGGGTCTGAGCCCGGAAGGGGGTGACCCAGGGCGAGGAGGCATCACCCAAAGTATAGACGAAAAGGATCTCTTTTGTTCGTTATTTTGCCTGCAGCCATTCCTCGGAGGCAAGAAACTTTTTTGTTGAAAAGAGACTTAAGCTCCAGAGGTCCTGGTACCTGAGAACTGAACTGTAAGCTTGCACTGACAAAAGCTTGAGTGAGTGCTGTGCGCCGAAATCCCACCTTGTCCCGTGCTAAAATGTGGGGAAGGGAGACCCCCGGCTACAACATCCTGACTTATCATTTGTGAGCATGTTTTTCTTTCTTAAGAACCTTATCCCACACTTCTTTCTGTATTTAGTTGTAAGGATTGGCAATAGTTTTTTTTTAGTATAAGGACTGCCTTATTATTATTTGATGGTCATAGCTTGCTCCGATCTTAGATTTAGGTTTATATTAGGCGTTTTTCCAACCCATTTATAGAGTTTAATAAACACAATTGAACTGTGATCAGTTGTCTGTCTTTACTGTTGCCACCATGAGTTCCTTACAATACTCTTTTTGTTGAATGTGGAACATTGTTACTTTTACTAATGTTATTTATGTTCTGTGAAAATTAATAAAGTGTTTGTAAAAAAAAAAAAAAACTTATCCCACACTCTTTTGTATTTAGTTGTAAGGATTGGCAATACGTTTTTTTTTAGTATAGTCTCTTTTATATGACAAGACGCCTCTAGGACAGCCTTATTATTATTTGATGGTTTTAGCTTGCTCCCAGCTTAGATTTAGGTTCTGTCTTTACTGTTGCCACCCTGAGTTCCTTACAGAGCAGTGATGTTGAATGGCACTTAGTTTTAATTCATGTCTTTGCAGGCATGTATTTGGCTTTTCCTTGTTAAGCAAGAGTCTTCATATCTGATTCTGAACAATAGAAGGTGGGAGGTCCTCAGAGTCAGGGAAATGAGGACCCAAGATGAAGATATGATTAGCTGCTGGAAAGAGCTACTTTGTGGAAATTCATCCCTCCTAGGATCACTTTTCGGTAGTCAGGGTTGCATTTAAAGCAGGGCAGATATTCTCTCCCACCCCCTCACTAATACCTGTCATTGTTTGACATACAGAACACTACAATGACATTCTTGGAAAACTCTAGTAGCAGAAACATTGAAGCACAGAGAGCAACTACTGTAGGCACAGCCGAAGGTCCACCTATTGGGAGTAATTTACAGAATTCACGGTAAAAAATCAAATCAATAATCCTAGAGCAAATCCAGATAACCTGCACTTTTATTTAAATAAATAAATATATATACATATATGGGGCTGATTTATTAAGCTAAATAAGTAGCTTAAGTAAGAGCCTTCATCATTATTTCTACTTACACTACTCTATTTTAGCTTCTTCCCTTGTTTTCTTGCCTTTGTTACCATGTGGGTTTCCACAGTTTTTAATTAACTCAGCCACATTGGGCGTATGTGATCTCTCAGTTCGACCTCGCACAATTTCTATCAAATTGGCCTCCCCTCTTTGGGCTTCTTGCGGTGACGCTAAAGTAGGGTCATTTTGCTTGTTCAGTGCATTATGGTGGATCATAGTATTCAAATTATCTTAATGCTCATTCCCTGGTGAAATCTGGCAAGACGCATCATTTGTGACTTCTAGCACATTGTTGTTATGGGTAGAGGAGTGTGGATAAACAATAGTAGACATTTCCTCAATATGTTTGACAATATGGTAGGTCTTCATTTGTTGTTTGTCCAGCATAGAGCATATAGAATTACCCCTTCATCATTAGTATCAATGCATTTCATTAGTATCAATGCATTATAGTCAGCACAGGGAATCCCTAATGGAGTTGTTGTCAGTGAAGGATTCCCTGCTATTGTCACTGTTGTGACAGAAGTATGACTGCAAGATCAGGTGAAATGGGCAGATTAGTGTCAATAATATTCTAAATGATTTTCGGCTTGGCCAAATCCTCTATCGTTTGTATTGTGTTAGTGTCTCTGTACAAGCTATAGCACAAATCGAATAAAGAATTGTTGATCGGAGGAAGTGAGGCCATGGAATTGTGAAGGCTACCAGCTATAACTCTGAGCTCACTTAGCGCTGGAGACAATTGTGTGGTAATGATGTGGGGTGGGCCAGCACCTTTAATTTCATTGGTGCTTGTTTCATTATAGAAATCTGTTATTGTCTTATCTTTGCTTCACCCTCTGTAATAAATGTCCGAGTAACATGGGATTTCGTTATTTGTGTGTTACCTTTACCCCTAGACGGTTTCTCCAGGGTGCCTTCTGTGGGATAGTGAGCAGTCTTTACTTCTCAGGTTATATGCTGCAACTGCTTCCATGATAACCAATGACACAGCGCCCTTTTACAGAGAGACTATTGAGAGAGCAGTTAAAAGTGGTGGTTGAATGTAGTTGCTTATCACCAGCAGTAGTTGGCCATGACATCCAGCAGCTCTACTGCACCTTCCTGCTTCTTTGCTGTAACTAAAGAACCTTCAGAAAGCACTTGCGTGAGTGCTCCATGCTCCCAGTGTGTTTATATGCAAAGTGCTATAAGTCGTTTTCGGCAGCAACTGTCAAAAGATCTGTAAGTCACAATTCCGGCTAGGAAGGTCCTGCATTACTGCAGAACTCTCACGAAGCACTCCTTGCGCATATGCAAATACTCAAAATTAAAGCCACATTTGCATGTTTTTAAGGCACCAGCTGGCCAGGTGAGCCAAAGATAGCTCCTGGTAGCTCTTGCTTTCAAGCTAACCAGACTGTCCTATGCTAGAAGCAGAAGCTAAATAGCTCCCAGCAATTTCAAACCCTATTACTGCTTCCCTGACTGTCCTTGACACCCCTCAAGGCTGCTCGTCCCCTTTCTCTATCTTGGTGACAGTTTCAATCTGTTTGTGGTGTTTTGGATACCAAGCCTCATTACACCATTTTTTCTGGCTAAATATGTAGTCACTGTTACTTTGCCTCTTGATCTTTTTTACAGCCTAGTCCCTCATCTTCCAACAAATCTGGTGTGGGGCAAACAGCCAAGCACAGTTAAGTGCCAAAGTTCAATGTGAATGTGGCAACTCATTGGTGAATCTAGGACCATATTGTAGAACACTGTTATTTTCTTTATAGAAGGTGATAGAATTCATAGATATACCAGGAGAGATAGATATCACAGTGAAGAAAAGAGAATATTATAATTACTTAGCATACTGATTTGAAAAAATTGGAAGGTAAGAAAACATCATGGTTTACAAGCACAATAGTGAAAAGTATTCTATGAAGAGTAGCACCATAAAATGCATCGTGATTTTAAGGTAGTTACACCTATTTCTTGAATTTCAGCATCTGAATCAGTTATTAGATGAAGTGGGACATGAACACGTAATGAATAAGTATAGTGGGTAATCACTAGAATGATATGTCTCATATACAGACCACTAAGATATTTTACTAGTGCAATTAATTATTGAAAGGAAAACAGATCTGGACTCCCTGAAGAAGGGTGGAAATAACCCAAAAATGCATAAGAAATAAATATAGTAGCAAAAAAAACAGAATATCGCTACTAGATTTGTTGAGATCTGTCAGGAACTAAGTAATGCTGTGGAAAACCTAATTCTTTGAAAAAATGTATCCAAACAATTGAATTTTCATTTACATGGGAAAAGAATTGGGAGTTTACATATGTAATATTTAATAAGTAGAAATTGTGTAAGCAATATGTACAGGAATTAATTTAACTAAATATTTTAATTTGTAAATATGTTTTAAAGCCACATGAAATTAAGTGAATAATTAAATGTATGTTTGTTTAAATTATAAAGATGGATAAAAGTAGAAGTGTATTTTCTCTGCAGGAGTGTGCTTGGAATCCCCTTGAATCTATATAAGTCAAACACATGGGTTACATTGGACCCATATTCCGGTTTTAGGTCTATATCTGACTTGACTCTGACTTCTGTAAGTGAATGGATATGTCTCTGCATCAGTATAGCCTTTGACTATTTGTCTTCTGTGGACTAGATGAGTTCCTCCATTGATCCCAACTCGGATATCATTGGGCGGACTGGGGGCTAAATAGGCAATTTGTGGATACTAATTTACACTACTGTGAATAGAAAATAATCCTACATTTCCCATACATTCACAATTTTTGAACATGGTATTGATTCTATACTCTCTGTTCAGCTTTTTCCCATTTCTGCATATGAACCATTATCTTCCATTCAGTAATAAAGGATTTGAGCCAGTATTTCTAATTTGTGGTCATGGAGCCTACGTGAATTGACTCTTTTTAATAGTGATTCATTGAATCTAAAATCTGAGAATATATCGCAAACCGATAATAGCACGTAGCAAGGGAAAAATGTTATATTTGCTGTCTACAGTCACTGCAAAAGCCATGTAACAGTGTGAACAAAAACACCAGTTGCTTCACAGTTGTTTCCAAAAAACGGAGATCAAGATGATGAAACCTGGCAGAATCCTTATCTTTGTGTGCAAGGATAAACCCCGCTTTAACAAGTGCTTTGGTGTGCATGGGTTGTCCTTGTTGTTAGCACAGGCTTGATATTCTTGCCAAAGAAGCAGAGGTAACTCTTGACAGTTGAACCTGTCGTGTAGCCGACAAGTTCTTTCTGCCAATATACCCTTCAGAGGGACTCAGAAATACCCCCTGAAGGATCTATTAACCAAAAGATGGATGGACGCCACAGGAACTGCCAACCTGCAAGGGAAGTAACAATTAGCAACAGCACATAACATAAATAACCCAATCTAAGAGGTCAAGACAAGGTAGTACCTATAAAGGCTACCAAGAGTCAGTAAGAGGAACCGTGAGACGTCTAACCTAGAAGAACATCAACAATATTAGAGACTAATTATGGATATCGCTAAAGTACTTAATGAAGGATACATGAAATGCTCTTAGCATCTGTATGTTTCTTGCAGAGTCATGAAGAAAAGGAAAATGGATATCCAAGGTAAGTCCAGAAAACCCTAACACCCGCCCGCACGAGGAAGCCTGTATTACAGAATCCCAGTGTCCGCGTAAGAAGCGTTCCGTGATCCACCTACCCACCGCCGGCACCAGGACGCCTAATCAGCAGCACGAAGCTTCTCTAGTTCAGCACACCGGAAGGGACTGAAGTCAATGATAAGCACAGTGTAGGTAAGGAAGAACCAGGGAGAGGCAGCAGCAGGTTGGTGAGTAGTCTGTGGTCAAAACCAGTAGAGGAAAAGAAAACAGAATCACAAGGTAAGCCGGTCGATAAACGGTCCGAGGTCAAAAACAGGTTCGAAGCTAGGAGACAAGAGGGCAATCCAAAGGAATCCAGTAAACAAGCCAAGGTCACACGAATATCAAGAATCCAGAACGCGAAGATAAGGCAATAGAATACAAATTCAGAAGCGAAGCGCCAAGTTTGAAAGGTTCATTAATACTACAAAGACCGCTCACGTGATTCGCCACAACGTGAAAAGACACATGATCCCAGCAACACAGAGCGTCCGTGTTGCCATGGCAACCCCCAGCGCTTTCAGAATGACTGAAGACGTACCTTGTGAATATGGGTACGCCTACCGTAGGAAGATGCTTTATTTCCATGACAGTTGTGACAGATATGTGTGGGAACAGTAGGTGAAACAGATCCCGGTGTTTGGCACCGGGCTCCGGAGTGGTTCGAATACCGGATCCCTTTACGTTTCCTGACACTTGTGCTAGAAACAAGGAGAATTCCTTTAGGGCACAACAATTTATCAAGGCAAGGGTGGGCTTAGTTGTACAGAGCATTATAACTATTTTTGGAGGGACACAAAAAGCTTTTGAGGGCAAACATGACAGATTGTGTTTTGGTATTGCTACCAAAGCAGGGTTCCCATCAATAGGACCCATCAATAGGACTGGGCGACTTGAAGTCTTAACCAGATCAATGGGAAGGGACGACACAGGCAGAGGTGGTGGGTGGGCTTGACGGAAGTTGAAGGGAGGGGGGCTTACATTGTAAATTCTTCCCTTTGGTTACCTTCATAATCTCTTTTTATGGAACAATCAATATTTTGTCACCAAAGGCCAAGAATCAGAAATTATTAAAATAATGTCTTCATTACACTAACTAACCTAATTTTGATCTTTCGAGATAAATGTGTATCTTATTTTTTTGCTTTATGTTTAGCATGTTTTATTTAATGAGCAACAATATCACCTTTAATACGATTTTCTGTGTCATGCATAATGTCTTTATTGAATGTATATTCAATATTTTTATTATTTACATAACAATCTGAATTCCTCTAGACCGTCCATTTCTGATCAGTTAAGAGTTGGTTTCTATTGCACGGATAATGCCACCCAAACGGATACAAGTGATATAATGAAATTAAAGGAATTGAGCAATTTAACAAGAAGTGTGGCAGAGGTAAGTTAGATTTATGCATATTTTTTACTAAGTTTAGAGTAACTTATTGTTGTGCTTCTTGAAAAGTATAATACAAAGCAATTTATAATACAAAGCAATTGGTCTGTGTTTTGGGGAGCAGAGATCTGTTTTACATGTAATCTTGCAAAATTACTCACTTTGATTTTCAACGGTGAGGAGCTTGCTGTCAGGGAAGACTGAAAATTCTGGTACTAGAATCTCACAAAGAAAAGCTAGAGGTACATGTACATCCCTGTCGCACCTCTGAATTTCGTAGCAATTATGTCTGTTACCTTTCTAAAAGCTACAAGCTCATACTCATTTTGTTGTGTGGTGCAGTTTTTCTCATTATCTTTCCCTTTTGTAATATTTCCATAGTGCTTCTTTCAATGCATACTAGTCATATGTGGATTTGCAGACTACATGCGCTTTTTTGATGCATTTTGCTACTAGGCACATGTAGCCAGACTTGCTGATTGGTGGAAGCTCATGCATTTCATAGTAGGTCCTCTTCCAGAATATGGGGATATTACTCTGAAAATGAAAATGCGGTACAGTCAAGAATCGCTGTACTCCTAATTTCTCTGCGCAGAATCTGTTAGTTTTGTGTTTTGTAATCTGGGGCTCCATCTCCAGGACCTTGTTTTAAAATAAAGTAGGTCCACGTTTCACATTTTCTATCTACTCAACTGCAACTGCAGGCTGCATTTGACTAGCATTGGCTTTATACTTTCCTGAAATTGGTAGGCTTAAATGGGTATGCCTTTTATGTTTCTTGAGATGCACAGAAAGTTGTCGGTCAACTATGAGGGGTCAGAAATGAGAGGCAGATAAAAAGTTTGAATGTTTTCAACATCAGACATCTTTATTAAACAAAAAGGTTTGGTTGGATGCCTTCCTGTCCCTGTCCTAAAGAGAGTTTCCCTACCTAGAAAACTAAAACTAAAGATTAGTCTGTGTCTTGGCGTCAAACATATAAACTGTCCTTGTTTCCAAAACATACTGCTCCGACTCTCACACTAAAATGAACACTAACAGTGCACGAAAAGGTATCTGACATATATTTGGCTAAAAGTGTTCACAGCATAGGCAAATAGAAAAATCCAACAAAAACAGTATTTTCCAAGGAGGAGTTCTTTGATCCAGTGAGTGATTTCCCTTCCTCTGGATTATTTAAGTATGATGGCAAACGTGTCTCTTTCAAACAACAGCTTCTTAAGGATAGCAAAAGTGTCTATTTCAAATAACAGCTTTTTAAGGATAGCAAAAGTGTCTCTTTCAAATAACAGTTTCTTAAGAATGGCAAAAGTGTCTCTTTCAAACAATAGCTTCTTAAAAATGGTAAAAGTATCTCTTATGTACTTCTTAACCATATACTTTGCAAAACAAATAAGTTTCTTTATACAATTTTAATGGACCTCTTGGTATACTCTCCTGCCATGGAATCCTTGATTCCCCTGGTATACTCTCCTGCCACGGGTAGTTCCACTCTTTATACAACTTGACTGGACCTCTGGGTATAATCTCATGCCAGGAATCCCTCTATGGGTCTTAACGATTCCCTGTGTACTCTCCTGCCATTTATTTCGCCTCCTAATGTTCACTGTCTGGGGTGTTCCTTTCACCAGGACTTCTTCTTGAGTTCACTGTCTTTTAATTCAACACAGTTGTGTTACTTCAATGTGCTTTCTACTTCTTTTGCTTTAGGTACTACTTGTTCCAACTTTCCCCACACTGATATCTCATGTATGGGGACTTGTTCAAGTTTTGTCTTTTTATATCTTCATTACTATTCATTTACTTGGGATAATACTCGCTCCAATTTCCCCCACATTTATTTTGTATGGATTGTGTCCTCCTACATATTCCACATCTTATGAATCTTCCAGCTTCAACTGCTTTGGAAATTCTTTTCGACAGAGGGCACTGTGTGTCGATGCGGTCGACTCGATGTCCCTTGAGAGCTTGCATCCTTGAGTCAACGTCATCGTCGGTGTATATATAGCACGTGCAGTACCCTTTCTCTTCAGTTTCGTTTTTTCTGCGATAGCCAACGCTTTGAAGAATTACAAACTGCTTCTGTTTTTTCTGTGAGAAAACTTTGTTCTAGTACTATGGCCTTGTCTTCAGCACCTTCAACCCCGAAGACTGGGTTCAAGAAGTGCTATAAATGCGGCGCCAAGATGTCCTTCACGGACCCCCATCAGGTGTGTCTGTGGTGCCTTGGCGTCGAACATAAAACAGCCGACTTGGGAATCTTGTCAGTCGATGACCGGTAAGGCTCTGAAAGAGCATAAAAGGAAACTAGCATTGGGTAGGCCCGCTACTAAATCACCTTCAATGACTCCATTGAGGAAACGATCATTCGACGAGTCGTGAGGTGACTCTTCTCAATGGAAAATATCAAAAAAATGCTCCCACTCCAGGAGCGAGTCCCATCATTCCATGTCATCTTCGAGGAAGTCGAGGAAAAGGAATTTTAAATCGCCCACTTAGAGTTCATTGGATTCCTCCCAGAGAGGAGTATAACCTGTCCAACTAAATCCTCTACTCCAGCACAATGGGAGAATTTCAGACAGGAAATGCTGAAAATCCTCAAGAGAGAGGCACAAACACCTTCGAAGGAGAAAGTAAAAAGCCATGATTCTGTCGAGCCAACTAAGGTAGACAAGGAAAGGCCTAAGGCTACATCCTGCATGCCCTTGGGTCCGGAGCGTAAAGTGGAGAACTCTCGATCGTTTGAGATCTCGACACAATGAGAAATTGTCAAAGGCTCTTTCGAGTGGAGGGTCAAGTCCTTTGAGGGCTCAGTCGAAGGTAAGATCGATGGAAAAGTCGTCAAAGATGTCGACGTCTTTAGCATTGACACCGCCAACACCACCAACGTCAAAGTCGTTGACACTGTTAGTGTCCAGGCCATCAACACCTTTTACCTTCCAAAATTAAAGAAATGCAGAAATCTTACAAACCACAATCAAAAAAAGATTTCTTTGAGTCTTTATCCTCAATTTATGAGGCATGCGAACCCTTTGATGAAGATACTCCACCATTTGGATTGGAGTTAAGGACACCTAACGTCCCAGAAAGCGTTTCGCAAGAATCCAGGCTAAAGGATTTATATGAGAATTATTTGCAGTCAGCTAATGGGGTCAACACTTCACCTGAGATGGGAGTTTGGCAAGCCGGATACGGCAGACCATGCTGATGCTTCTTTTAGGCATCTGATGACTAGAGTAATTGACTTTATGGGATGGGGCAGACCTTCTCCGCCGTTTGAGAAAGATGACCTTACAGACATTCTGGATAAAGCTCCGCAAAAGGATAATGTAACTCTCCAGAAAAGGGTTATGGCAAATTGGGTGATTCCAGAGGTGAACCCTGCATTGAACAAAAATCTCAACTAAAAATATAGGCCATCTAGTAACGACCCTAGCTACCTCTCAAAACACCCAACACCTGAAAGCCTAGTTGTTCAGGCAGCAAAGTCAACCTTGAAACAGACTGCATACCCTATCATTCCACCAGATAGGGATGATAAGCGCTTCGAAAGCCGGGGCAAGAAAGGTATTTTAGGAAGCATGGCGCTCAAGTATGCAAATTCCATTTGCCCTTTAGCAAAATTCACATTCACCCTGTGGGACTATTTAGCTATGGCAGCTGACCATATTCCCGAAGGGGAAGAGTGAGATGGATTCCTGAGCATTGTAAGAGACTGCAAGGAGGCTATGTGCAAGTCTCTGCAATCCGGATTGGACTCCGCTGATAGCATCAGCAGAGCCATGGCGGCAAGCAAGGTAATATGCAGATTTGCGTGGTTGAGGAAGTCCGGTTTTGCACCGGACATGCAGTCTAGGCTCCTCAACATACCCTTTGACGGCACCTAGCTGTTTGCCAGCAAGACTGACAAAAACCTAGAGGAGCTGCAGACCTCAAAGGCAATGACCAAGTCCCTTGGAGCTGCCATCAGACAGCCACAATCCTCCCATCCCAGTGGATCATCTTGGAGGAGTAAGTCCTTTCACTTCTATTGCTCAGTTGGAAGAGTGAGAGGTCTGGCTGGTCAAAGGGGTCAGAGAAGATTCCCTTGTGGTGGACGACGGAGAGGTGCAAAGCTCACCCACGCAACGGCAACTTTAACATCAGCGGCTACTTCAGCCACCTCAACACCTCTCTGAAGCTTTAACCCACGAGACCCCGGTGGGAGGCAGACTCTCACTGCATCTGAAAGAATGGCAAGGAATTACAGATGAATTGGCATTGTAAACAATAGCCCAGGGTACTGCCTTCCCCTTCTAAAAAGGCCTCAGGACCATCAACTGGAGAAACACTCATTCAAGGTTCCAGATCCGTTCCTTGTGCAGGAAATGTTTAGCTTGCTAGAGAAAGGTGCTATAGAACTGTTACCTGTGGCAGAGAGGAACAAAGGGTGGTACTCTCCCTATTTCCTAAGCCCCAAGAAGGATGGAGGATTGAGACCCATTTTGGACTTGAGACGCTTGAACAAGTATCTCAGGAAGGATAAGTTCTAAATGGTCACACTTTCTCAGATCCTTCAGGCCCTCCTGCTTCAGGATTGGATGGTGTCATTGGACCTTCAGGATGCTTACATTCATGTGCCGATCCATCACAAGCACAGAAAGTACCTGAAGTTCGTAGTTGGTGGTTCTCACTATCAGTTTCGAGTTCTGCCATTTGGGCTGACCTATGTCCAAGGTTGTTCACCAAGTTGATGGCGGTGTTGGCAGCAAATCTCAGGAGAGGGGGTATTCACATCTACCCCAAACTACACATCATCCTTTTGGAGCTGAGGGTGATTAGACTAGCGTTGAAGGCTTTTCTGTCCTCTGTACGGGGTAGGAATGTTCTGATTATGATGGACAACAGAGTGGCCATGTACACCTCAACAAGAGAGGAGGTGCAGAGAGACAATGCAGCTCTGGTTCTGGGCAACTCGAGAAGGACTCTCCCTAGCAGCAGTTCACCTAGCCAGAGAGGAGAACACAGCGGCAGATGCTCTGAGCAGGCAGAGCACAGTCTCCCATGAGTGGGAAATAGCTCAGGAAGTCCCTCAAAAGATATTCACCCTTTGGGGAACCCCTCAAGTAGACGGGTTCGCAACCAGTGTCAACCGAAAGTGCGAGCTGGTCTGCTCAGTGAATTTCCCCCAAGAGGAGCTCTAGGAGATGTGTTTGTAGTGGATAGGGAATTTCCACTCCTGTGCGCATTTCCTCCAGTCCCTGTCATTCCTCATGTGATCATGAGGTTGAGAAAGTCCGGGAAATCCATGATCACAATTCCTCTGGATTGGGTCAGGAGGACGTGGTACCTGGTGTAAAGCACCGGAGGAGGAGGCCTGTACTCCTGCTCTCTATATGGTAGAGACACAGAGGACCCCATCCAAGATTCTCTATTTGGTATCGTGGATGAGCAATCAAGGCTTAAACTCTCAGGAGGTGATGCAGGCTGGTTCTGAAGTACAGTGTAGTCCCCAAGCACCCACAAAGGAATGTCCACACACTGTATTAGTGAAAACAGTCTTTATATAATTTAAGGTTCAAGGTTATATACACAATCACAATAACTCACTTTGTGCTCAGTTAATCTACAATGGCAAATATATACACAGTTCTACGTGTTACCACAATTACTATCAGATTTCATTAAAATGCATCAACTGTACTTAGTTTAAATTTCACACAAATCAAGTAATAAAGAGAACCAACGAGGGGCATATGAGGAAAAGCAGTTGGTTAGAACAATAGGCAGAATACTGACCCCTACCACTGGAAACAGTTCTGTGTGGAGATCCCCCCGCCTGGGCAATCTGTAAATAAAGATATCATACACGCCTAGTCCATATATTGTTCACAAGAGTCTTATTTCCTTCCAAATAGTTCTACAACCCCAATGCACCTGGAATAGCAGAGTTCGACGTCGGGTCATCGATGGATCCTTCTTGAGCGGCTCCCTTTTAGGGCAGGAGCCACGGATCGGCGAGATCCCACGAGGAAAAATGGTGAACACTGTTGTTGCAGCAGCAGCTCCGGTCCTTGCGGTGCTCATTGACGATCGGTCGAAAACACCCCTACAAGCTGAGGCGTGAGGTGCACCTCGACAAGGAGTCAATGAAGAACTTTAGCTCAGCAAGGGTGTCAAGTCATCTGCGTCTCTGCGGTCTTCGGGTGGCGGGAAACCCACCGGCAGATTCTCCTCAGTCGTCAGCGGCCTTGACTTTCTTCGGCAGGACGGAATCGGTCGACGAGGATGAGCAAGGGAGTCCTTGTTTCAATGTTCTTAGGCAAAGGGAGCACTGCGGCTTCAGACAGTGACAGTGGTCGGCGACGATGGACAGCTGTCCGGGGCTTCTCTTTGTTCTCCTCCGAGGTCCCCTTCTCCGGTCGGCAGCCTTTCGTAGGTCTGTCTACCAGGGAGATTTGGCAAAGATCAGCTGGTGCATGATGTTCCCTCGTAGCTCGGGAAGAAGTCTCCTAACCACGTCCTCTCTTGGATCAGTTCCTTGAGGGCAAAGCAACTATCAGATTAGCGAAGGACAGCAGCAGCGGTTCTTCTTCTTCCAGTGTGCTTCAAAGTTAAGCATCAGTTTCAACTTCAGCTTCTGAATGATTTCTAGCAGTGAGAGGTCCCCAGTTATACTGTTGATCTCCCATTCACTCTGCTGGGTCACACTCAGGCAACCAATCACTCAGAAGGGCATCCAGGCAGCCAATCAGACTCACAGTGCATTCAGGCCATTCTTCTCCATGCAGACACTCACAACATGGGATGTGGATTCGGGCAAGTATCGCGCCATTCAACACTCCTCGCTGCATTCATACCAGTTTCGGGCAGGGCTGTCTCAGTCACTGTGTCAACCACCAGATACTAGACACCCATAACGCGGAATGCGTATTCGTCACAAACTCCATTCACCCAGGTTCACCCCACGGGCGTACCCACAACATAGTCATTGGGAAGGCTCCAGCCAGTCTTGCCTGGACTTCCCCACAACACCAGTTTGCACTTGCAAAGATGGCCGCCACCTCCTGAGCCCACTCTTCATCAGATACTGAGAGGTTTCATTGCTCATTGATTGGCTGCCTACTTAGCCACCCATCGCCACCGGCAGGCGCAAGCCAGTCTCCACGAAAGCAAACACAAAGGCTCCTGACTGAGCTGACTGAGCATACCTTGCTGTGGGCTGCGCATGGTCTCTAAGCTCTGCCTTCTCATTCTCTACCGACACGCGCACCATTTATCCTTGAACAACGGCCCACTGACAGCATCTTCAGTCGCACGGTGAGATGGCAATGCACCCCATAACTATGTACGTCTGCACTCCCTCGCGGTTGCCGATAGCACCGTGACATGCCATAAGACACTGTTTTCTACTTCCCACCTTAAGATCACTACCGAGGCTTAATGCACACTGCTTACGGTCCCCGAACTGGGATACGTACACCATATTGCTGACCACACTCCTCTTTTTGTCTTACTGTGTAGTGTATGTGCCATCTGTCTCCGCCCATAACCATGCCTGTACCATTTAAATCTGACAACATTATCTAGCGCTTCGTAATACAGCTGCATTTTGCCTCGCCCAGCTGGTGTTATTCATGACTCTTACTTAGCTGCGTGTGCAAGCTGTGCTCCATAAAGCACCTGGTCCCTAGTCTCCTAATCTGAACTAGACAAATATAATTAACAGCAACTGTGATGTTAATTTCTTGCTTATACTGTGAAACCTCACCTAGTCTACCCGAGTAAGGTCTTTTATCATGTTAACCATTGCATCCTAACTGCATGTTTTGCCCACCTTGTGTACATTTTATGAAACTGTATCTCGTGTAACGATCGGCAAACCCTATCTAGCCCCCTGCTAGAACTGCTTCTCAGTACTCACTTAGCTGAACTGTATGATATGCCCACTCTGCTGAAACTGTACTTTGTGCCCTGCTTGTGAAACTTCCCTCAGCCGTGCCAGTTGGGTCTGCCAGGTAGCACCCATTCAGTCTAACTGCATGCCATTGCATTCCACGCTACTGTGATGTACTGTACTGCTGTGCCGGTACAACTCTAGGTGAAATATCTCACACAGTCGTTACCCAAACCCTCACTTGACAGCTGCATTTTGCACCTGCCTGTACCGCCATTGATAAAACAGAAAGGTGATGGCTGGAAGGTTTTGAATTAATCATAACCAAGGGCAAAGTTCTGGGCAACCCTCCAGACCATTGTTTCTCAGCCTGCTAAGCCATTACAGAAGGGGAAAAACCATATGCAAATCAGGCTTGGTCCTACCCCAAAAGGGGCAGTCCAGCCCGAACTGCTAGGTCACATCCCTTCTGCACGAGACCACAAGCATCCCCAGACATGTTTCAGCCTTGTTGGGCGTCATCATTGAAGAGTAGCTTGGGTCTCTAGGCCCGGCAGACTCGCCATTGATTGCTGCATTTTGCACTTAACTGCACCCCCCTTTTACTGCCGCTCCAAACTTTCAGCTGCATTGCCATCAAACCACTCACCATGCTTCACCCTCAATTAACCAGCACACCAGCCACCACCCCACCTTCCCCTCCACCATTCCCCCTACCTACTTTCTACCCTCCTTCTTCACTAAAAGCAACATCACAGCAACCTATCCTCCAGCTACCATAACATCCTACACCAGACCCACTAACATCAGGAACCAACTCCTAGGACTCCGCTCAAGATACCCGAGCATCACCCACCAAGCCCCACCCAACTCACCCAAAACCACTGAAACGACCAACTTCACGGCCAAATCATCTTTACCCACACCAGTCCTGGCGCACTCCAACACTGCTTCACTTGCACCACAAACCCCACCCCTCCTCATCCCAGCCCCCACACAACCTACAGTGTGCCCTTATCAACGCTAGATCCATCCCTGCTCATGCCACTGAAATTCACAAACTCCTCATTAACTTGGACCTCGACATCCTAGCCATCACTGAGACTTGGCTTCACAGCGCCGCAGGGCCAGCCCTCAACCTTGCCATCCCACAGGGCTACTCCATCATCAGGCAAGACCGCCTTTCCTCAGTAGGGGTGGGGTAGCACTCATTCTGAAAGATCACCTAGAGGCCAGACAAATCACTTCTAACTTAGGTGATACGATAGACTCCCTTGCTATAAAAATCGCCCTCTCCCCCAACTCCACCATCAACCCCGTCTACCGGCCACCTGGCCCACTATCGGAATTCTATGAGAACCTCCTACATCGCCTAACAGAAAACCTAAAACTCACCTCCAAAAGCATCCTTTTAGGTGACCTCAACCTAGGATACACCGACAAAAAGGACAAGCCAGCCAAAACACTTTCACTAGCCCTAAAGGAACTAGTATTTGACCAAAACATATCCTCACCCTCACATAACAAAAGCTGCATCCTTGATTGGGTAGCAGACCACAACTGTCACATAGACATTAGCTCCATCACCCCGACTCCCTGGTCAGACCACCACATCATTCACTTCTTCATCCCCGCCGCACCTAAAACCAAAAAGCCCAACCCTTCCCCCCCCCCCGCTCTGGCAAGATGCGCCAGAATCTGACCAAAGATAAGATCTTACCACACCTCAGCACCCTCACAACAGATCTTAAGTCCTCCGACCCGTCAGTGTTAGCAGATATCTAAGGGCGTACCATAAGCACTGCCATAGACACCATTGCCCCTTTACAGAATAAAAAAGCCAAAACAGTGAAACACTCAAACACTTGGTTCTCCTCGGAACTTAAAGAGCTCTGCTCTCAAAAGAGAAAAGCACTGAACACCTGGCAGAAATCACCCTCCCAGCCACCCTATCCTCCTACAAAAAAATTACCTCTCAATACAAAAAACCATAATCACAGCCAAGTCAGCTTCCTACAATGAAGGAATTGCCAATGCAAGCTCTGAATCCAAAGAATTCTTCGCCATTTTCAAAGAACTCACCACACCAGCTACCAAATCACAAGATATTGTTAAAGACCAAACCTGGTTTAACTCCACACAATCTGCCCTATTGAATAAAATCGAACTCCTACAAGCAAAAATCAAGGAGCACCACAAAAACCTATCACAGCACATAAAATCAACCACCGACACTGACCACCTGCCCACCTCCAGCCCAGTGCCCCCTTCCACCAAAGCCCCCATAACCATTTTCAAATTCAGGGAAGTAACAGAACATGAAGTCATTGAGATATTGAACAAGATTAAACCATCCAACTGCAAAGGAGACCCTTGTCCAGCCAGTCTGATAAAAGACTGCACTGAAACACTCGCCCCCTTTCTCAAATCCTTCATTAACACCTCCTTCAACACCAACAAAGTTCCAGACAGTCTAAAAGAAGCCTGGGTACGCCCCCTTCTAAAAAAACCTACTCTCGACCCAGAAGTTGCTAATAACTATAGGCTCTTCACCACTGTGCCTTTCCTGCTCAAGATCCTGGATAAAGTTGCCTACACGCAAATCCAGGAATATCTTGAAACCAACATATCCTAGGTAAAAGATAGTCAGGCTTCCGACCAGGTCATGGGACAAAGTCAGCCCTATTCAACTTAAAAATGCAACTTGGGGACATCATGGACAAAGGCAAACCGGCACTCCTTCTCCTCCATAGTGGATCTGTCCGCCGCCTTTGACCTTGTCAACCACGATATCCTAGGCATGCATCTAAAGAATGAAGCGCACTTCTCCCCAGAAGCTATCGCTTGGGTCGCCTCATTTCTAAATGGGAGACTCATGAAGGTCTTTTCAGACACAGCCTCGGCATCCCCTGGTATCATCCACTGCGGCGTCCCTCAGGGCTCCTGCACCGCCCCCACTCTCTACAATATATTTACCCTTCCACTCTTCAATGATCTCGACTGTCGCAACATAGCATACACCAACTACGCAGACGACACGCAGGTACTACTCCCACTAACTGGGATTTATGAAGAACCCTCAGCACCTTCCGCAAAACCTTGAAAACAATCTTATTCACATAAGATGCGTTGCACTAGTCGAATACATCTCATATATTCCTAATGCATAAACTGTACTATAATGACATACTGTACCAACCAAAATGTCAACTCTATACTTTGTCGAACTCATAATGTACCTATGAATGACTATATGCCTGTAACTAAGATTTTTGCAAGTAACAGCGCCTCAATGCCCGTGGGTTACTTGCGCGCTATATAAATATAAATAAATAAATAAATAAAATAAATAAATGTGACAGCCCTAACCAAAATTTACTCAGCTATCCAAACCTGGATGGCTGCCAACGGCCTTTGCTTAAACAGGGATAAAACTGAGATCCTCATAGTAGGGACCAGCGAAACTCTCAATAAGATCCCCCCATAATATAAATCCTTCAACATCGACAACTCCATCATCACAGTCTCCAAGGCTGTCAAAACACTAGGTGTTCACCTAGATGCCTCACTATCCATGTCCCGCCATGTCAACGCCATAGCATCCTCCTCAGCGCTCACCGACAAGGTGATCAACGCAGTCAAGCCTTTTCTCTCCACCAAAAACTGCCTATACATCGCCAGAGTGATAATAGGTACCAAAATGGACTACTGTAATGCCCTATTCCTAGACACCTCTGTTAACAATCTAAAAAAACCTCCAAATCACGCAAAACAACGCACTCCGACAGCACTGACCATTCCCAAAAGGGAACACATCTCTCAAGCAAGGAAAGATGCCCATTGGCTACCGGTAATGGAACGCACACTCTATAAAGCCATGGCCATCACACACAGATGCCTTACATCAGTAGCCCCACCCTATCTTTCGGAAAGAATCACCATCAGCTCCTCTAACAGACCCACTAGAGCCCACCGTGCCAACCAGATCTATGTTCCTACCTTCAAATGAACCAAAGCCGGAGGGTCTAGCTTCTAAAACCTCACACCCAAGAACTGGAATGCCCTGCCCACTTCACTAAGGAATGAAAAATCATACACCACCTTTCGCAAAAACCTAAAAACCTTTCTATTCTGCTAATATTTCAAACCATCATGCATAGTTATGCTTGCACTGTAACCATAGCAAAGCATACCATTCTGCATTTAGACCCACTCGGTCTCTTGCCACCTGTCATTGTCATCACTGCACTCAAAGCATTTATTCATGTTTTACTATATCAACCAAATGTTACATAATACCTATGTTAAGATCAAGCCTGCTGTAACAGCACCACGATGCCTCAGGGCAGTTCTATGCACTTTATAAATGCAAATAAATAAAAATAAAATAAATAAATAAATATATGGAACTTCCACCCAACAGCCAGTCAGGGCGAAGGGACAGAGTCAGAGCTTCCCGGGACTTCGGGAAAAGTAAGGTAACAGTAAGGTAACAGCCGATAGAAAGCAAGAGGCTTCAGGGGCCCTCTTGTTTCCTATCAGGAATCCGCTGATTCCAATGACAGGGCCTGGGCATCCTAAAATGGAGGACGCTCGGGGCATCTGTCAATTCAGCACGGAGCTGCCACCAGCCCGTACCCTGCTATGTGGGCCACACACAGGTGCTCAAAAACATACACTAGGAGTACAGGGTCGTAGTCCCACCCATGGGTGCCTTAAGGGTATCGCAAGGGTCTGTTCACCAAACCAAATACAGGAGTCTACATGAACTCCTGCGCGGAAAACAAGACAGAACACATGATAAAAAGCAACCAGTAGAACAAGGTGGTCCAGAAGGCCACTAAGAACGACCAGCGCTAATGCCAATAGTTATGAATATAAAAGGCAGCGTTCAACATGAAATTTTTGAGGGTACCTAGACCAAGTGCCCTCAGTAAGAAACAAGGTGAATATAATCAGTGAACTGCGCCAATTTACAAATAATACATCAAACAGTTGAGTTATATTTTTAATTCCTTTCCACAGCCTGACACATGTTTCGAGCAGAGCTCTTCTTCAAAGGCTGTGCATCAAATTACAATTTAAAACCATTAATATGTTTACCATTGTATACGCATCATACCAAATGGGCAAACACATACGGGTTGAAAAGGGGGAATTGGCCAAAACCATGAATGTGTGATACATAACAGCATTGTTTAAATCATTACAGTGTTACATAATCAATATGATTGGATAACCATAAATGATAAAGAGCAATTAAAAATTGGTTAATAAATTACTGTTTCCAAAAGACATCCATCCGGTTCCGAAACCAATAAGAAGGATGACAAAACAACATGATAAGAAAATAAGTGTGGTGCGGTGACTAAGCAACCCTGGATGATATAATTGGCTGAACTACCAATAATAATTCTAAAATATCAAGGTATATTTACCGTTGATGCTTGTTGAAGACGAATAATCTGTGCAACAAGAATTAATGTCCAAAGTCACAATTATTGCAAAATGCCATGATTGTTTCCAAAATGAATGTGACAAAAACCGAAAACCAATATTGCCAATGTATTGCACTTACCAATAGTGCGGTTAATTCTAGGGAACAATTCCAGAACTAGACAGGATTAAATTAAATATAACAATAAGTGTTAGAGCACATAGCCCATTCAAAAAGTTTTTAATTTTTCGCAACACATTAGTTGATGGAAGTAAAAGAATTACCTTAATGTAAATTGCAATTGCAATGACTAATAATAGTAGACCGCAAAGATCCACGATGGAGGGGGGAATGTTGCCCACGAAGATACAATATATCAGCCAATTCAAAGTAGCCACGATATTCCGATGTCTGTTATCAATAATATTCGGAAAGGTGAATATATTCGAGCAAAAGGGAATTTTTCTCTCAATGCTGACTTTGATGCGGAAAAATCATTTATACATGACCAATTTTTACAACGTGGGTATCAACCAAATCTGCTTACCAAGGTTGAACGTGAAGTGTCTAGTATGGAGAGAGCTGACTTACTCAAACCTAAAACTAGATCATCTTCAGCTAATATGCCTTTCAACAAAATTAGACTGATCACTCGGTACAACAGTGATAGTAATGGTGTGTATGCTATACTCAAACGTCATTGGCACTTGCTTCATCTCGACAATGATCTAACTAAACTACTGGAATCACATCCATCAATAGTATTCAGTAGAGCCCCCACTCTTAAAATTTTTTTATGCCCGTCCTTTATGACACAAGCACCCATTGCTAAAACATGGTTAGACCAAGGGCAGCTGAATGGTTTTCACAAATGCGGGAGTTGCAATATGTGTTCACACACATTTGAGTCTGAATCTTTAGATTTTGGGTCCACAGGCAAGCATGTCATTAATTCATTTATTAACTGTAATACAAAGTTTGTAGTGTACTGTATCATTTGTGTGTGTGGTCTATTCTATATTGGGAGTACCATCAGGCCACTTAAAATTCGGATTCGCAAACATTTGGCCTCTTTGAACAAACAGGATGCTAAATATCCTTTGGCACTGCATTGGCAGACTCTACATCAATTGGATGATTTCAAGGATTTAAGATTTATTGGTTTGGCTCAGATTCGTCCTTCCAAAAGAGGTGGCAATATGGAACTCAGGCTCAGACAATTGGAAGCGAGGCTTATCTGTAAACGTAGACTGGTCATTCGTGGACTAAATTCTGATCATGAATTTCATGTTTTCTTATGATTCAACTTGTATTTCAGACAATTTCTGTTTTCTCATGATTCCATCTGTATTCCAGATTATTTCTAACTTTATATGTTACTAATTTGTTTCAACTAAAATTATTTATGACTTAAATGAGGTTTTATATAATCACCGACTCAACTCCAGGTCCATGTATAGCTGGCCCTTGTATAATTGGTTTTCAAAATGCTTTTAGCTATTATATATATGATTATATTTGGTGCAATTATTAGTTTGGTTGCTAGTGCCTATGACACCATAGGTGGCTACACACCATTACCTTGTTCTTAATGCTACTTATTATTATTTTGCGCTCAATGGGAGGTAATTTTACCGTGATCTATGTGTCGTGATGAGTTAACAAGTGTGTGCGGTAGATTACACAACCAGGATGCACGACATTTCCAGTGCGTTATTTCTAATTCATAATACAATGTCAATACTATATGTAATTGCGTGTAGGTACGACTGCCAATTTAGGCTCATTAGTCTGTCTTCATTGAGGGCTGATTGGCAGCCAGTGGTTTCCTCACCCAACATGGCCGCCGCTGGATGGTTCGTCACGGTCTTGCTCTCGTGACCTAGGTTTCTTGTTTAACCACACTAGCTGCATCTCGCGCGTGCGCGCGCTCTCCCTTTGATACAGTTGTTGCCGGAAGGCTGGTAAGTGAGATGCTGCTCCTTCGACACGGTCCCTGACACTTAATTATGTTCGTTCTCTATTCATTCACCTAACTCTGTGCTTCGGCTCTCTTTCTTTTTCTCCTAATTGCTCAATTGTCAACTGACATTGGACTATCGTGGCTACTTTGAATTGGCTGATATATGTATCTTCGTGGGCAACATTCCCCCTCCGTCGTGGATCTTTGCGTTCTACTATTATTAGTCATTGCAATTGCAATTTACATTAAGGTAATTCTTTTACTTCCATCAACTAATGTGTTGCGAAAAAATTAAAAACCTTTCGAATGGGCTATGTGCTCTAACACTTATTGGGCCTCATTACGACCCAGGCGTTAAGGGTTAACGCCGTCGTTAACCCTTAACGCCTATTCTGATTTTAACGCCTGCTTTTAGCAGCCGTTAAAATCCATGGCGCTAACCTGCCATGATGCTAATTACGCCACCGTAATTTACGGTGGCGTAATTAGCGCCTTCCCCACTCCCATTATGCCCTATGGGGCAAAAATGGGAATGGGGAAGGGAAAATGGGAAATGGGGATTTACCGCCCCACTCACCTTGGAATGGGGCGGTAAATCCGCCATCCACCATGGTGTAAACGTAGTTTACAGCATGGTGGTAAAGTTGGTGCAATTAGCGCCTGAGTCGTAATGACCCCCATTGTTATATTTAATTTAATCCTGTCTAGTTCTGGAATTGTTCCCTAGAATTAACCGCACTATTGGTAAATGCATTACAGTGGCAATATTGATTTTCGGTTTTTGTCACATTAATTTTGGAAACGATCATGGCATTTTGCAATAATTGTGACTTTGGACATTAATTCTTGTTGCACAGATTATTCGTCTTCGACAAGCATCAAGGGTAAATATACCTTGATATTTTAGAATTATTATTGGTAGTTCAGCCAATTATATCATCCAGGGTTGCTTAGTCACCACACCACACTTATTTTCTTATCATGTTGTTTTGTCATCCTTCTTATTGGTTTCGGAACCGGATGGATGTCTTTTGGAAACGGTAATTTATTAACCAATTTTTATTTTCTCTTTATCATTTATGGTTATCCAATCATATTGATATGTAACACTGTAATGGTTTAAACAATGCTGTTATGTATCACACATTCATGGTTTTGGCCAATTCCCCCTTTTTAACCCCTATGTGTTTGCCCATTTGGTATGATGCGTATACAATGGTAAACATGTTAATGGTTTTAAATTGTAATTTGATGCACAGCCTTTGAAGAAGAGCTCTGCTCGAAACACGTGTCAGGCTGTGGAATGGAATTAAAAATATAACTCAACTGTTTGATGTATTATTTGTAAATTGGCGCAGTTCACTGATTATATTCACCTTGCATGATAAAAAGCAATTAAGGACAAGGATTCAGAGGACCTGTCCCTCCGATGCATTTCTAGCATCACACCAGGACATTCTGGACATATCCATCTGCCTTCCAATACGTCTTCCACAAAGAGAGGACCTTCTCTTGCAAGTAGGTTCGGTTTCTGCATCCAGAGGTCAAGACACTCTACCTTCACGCATGGTTTCTGAGAGATTGAGATATAAGGATTGGGACCTCCTGGACGACGTAATAGAGATTTTGCTTTCTGCCAGAAGGCCAGCAACAAAAGCCTTATACTGCTGCCGTTGGAACAAATTCTGCAGCTGGTGTAGGGAAAAAGATGTGGACCCTTTTCACTGCAGTACGCTTATGCTGCTGTCTTTTTTTTTGTTACAGCTGGCTAATCTGGGGCTCCAGATTAGGACAATTAAAGGATACTTCACAGCTCTTTCAATCTTTAAGTGCACCTTGAAATTACCATTGATTGTACGATTTCTTAAAGGGCTCAATAATGTGTTCCCTCCTACCCTTTTTAAATCCCAATTTGCAATCTTAATCTGGTATTAAAATGTCTGATGTGTGAGCCCTTTGAGCCACTCCATTCATGTCCATTTAGACAGCTAACATTGAAAACCATTCTGTTAGTTGCGTTAACATCAGTCCGCAGGGTGAGTGAGTTGCAGGCCCTTTCTAGCAAGCCTCCATTTACCATTTTTTACAAGTATAAGGTTGTCCTTGGGGTTAAACCTTCTTTTTTGCCAAAATGTGTGTCACAATTCCATTTAACCCAGAGAATTGTGCTTCAAACTTTCTATCTGCCCCCTAATTCTGGCAAGGAAGAGGGAAAGCTTGATCCCAGAAGGGCTTTGATCTTTTATATTTCTCGGATGGAAAAAACACGTCAACACGAACACCATTTCATTGGGTACACTGGACACAAACTGGATCTTCCAGTGACAAAGCAAAGTTTGTCCACATGGATTATTTTGGCTATTTCAGCATGCCACAGAGTGGCCAGTAAAGATCCCCCAGAAGGCCTAAGAGCCCATTCCACAAGGGGCATGGCAACATCTACCGCTCTTCAAAGAGGGGTGCTGATAAGACATTTGTGTAGCAGCCATTTGGTCTACCATCTACACTTTTACAAAGCATTACTGTCTGGATTCATCCGCTAGCTAGGAAGGAGGATTCGGGAAAGCAGTCTTATACTTAAACCATGACAAATCTTGAAACTGAAAATTCGTACTCCCTCCTCCAAAACCTAACACTGCTTTGGGAGTCTATTATAAGATGAGGAATAAGTGGAAGGGCAGAATCCATTCGAAGAACAAGTACTTACCCGTGGTAGAGTTCTTTCGACTGCATGTTCCTCCCACGTATTCCTCATCGCCCCTCCTCGCCTACCCCACTGTAAAATTTCCAGGCATTGCACTTTGCGCTCTTTCAGAGTCTAGTACTGTCTAGGACTCACTGAGGTTGGTAATTCTGCATGATGAAGGCATAAAAACGAAACTGAAGCCAACAGGCTCTGCATGTGCTATATATACCGATGATGACGTCCACTCAAGGCTGGAAGCCCTCGAGGGACATAGAGTGTGACCACATCAACGCACAGCACCCTTTGTCGGAAAAATGTCCAAAGCTACTGAAGGTGGAAGATATAGATCACAAGATGAGGAATACGTGGGAGTAACATCCAGTCAAAAGAACGTTACAAGGGTTAAGTAACTTGTTCATCTCATGTATGGGATCTTATTCAGGTTTCTGTCTTTTCATATTTCACTAACAGTATTCAAATCTTTATCAGTTCATATGCCTGTCGGTACGCCCCGGGCTCCCATGGCTCTGGCAAGCCTCACCAGTATATTGAAGTGCTCCCGACCCGTGGCACGTTGCTGAAGTGAAGCTCCTGCGCTGGGTCAGCCTCACTTGCAGTGCAGACCTCCTCTCAGCTCTCAGGGCAGCTCCGCTTTTACCCGCCAGCATGACTGCTGCTCCTCTGCACACCCATGCTCCTGGTAGCTCTGCTGTTGCAGCTGAATCTTGGATGGTTCTCTCTCGGTGTCTGCAGTGTCCCTTCTGGCATTGCCCCACACAGGTATGTAACGCTTCCGAGCCGCGGAGTGGAAGGGCCTGCTTCCTCCAGAACGGTCCTTCCCTGTACTGCTGTCGGCTTTGGCTCTGCTTCTCTCGTCTCCAGCCAGAGGCGTTGCTAGGTGGGGGCTGAGGGGGCTCTAGCCCCGGGTCTTTTGGTTGTAGCCCCAGATAGAAGCTCTGGTGCTACAACCAATATGCTAGCTAGCCCTGAGTCCCGCCAGTCCCGACATTAGCTTAGCCCCTGATCTTTTCCAGACCTAGCAACACCCCTGTGACTCCAGCTCAGCTTCCTTCTTCTCCAGCTCTCCTCTTTTGAAAGTGGACGCCATTTTTAAATGTCCTGCTCATTCAGACCTCCCCGAAACAATTAGTATGCAACTTTGTGTTTCTCTTGATCCGCATTAACTCCTTCCCCTTCCTCATCTCAGTACTTGAGGCTTTCTGGGAGTTGGAGTTCATAGAGTTTTTGTGACTTCCCATGTGATATTGTTCAGATCTTCTATTCAGAGAATCATTAGAGACAAGGGGCCTCATTACGAGTTTGGAGGCAGCCACGGGTCTGTGGTCCCTGAATGGGGAAATACCGGGCCATTCTGACTTTGGAGTGCCCAATATTTCATGATTCAGGGAACCCGGACCTGGATCATCCCCATTCCCATTGAGCCCTCATAGGGCTCAATGGGAATGGGGAGCATGCTAACAACGGGCCCATTAATGACGGGCCCATTATTAGCATGCTGATCCCCTCGCGGGACCCGCAAAGGACGTCTGGTCTGACCAGACGTCCAGAGCGAGTCCCGCGAGGGGACCTCGTAATGAGGCGGTACGGGGTTTACAGCGCCGGCAGCTTTACCAGCGCCGTTAACCCCTTACCGCCTCACTTGTAATGAGGCCCAAGAGATGTTAAAGGAGTGTTATGCGTGTATGAGGTATGAATAGTGTTTTGCCTACAGTGGTTTTCATGAAGAGGGGGTTTACAATGGGAAGGGCTTGTATAGTGACAACAAGCCATCAAAATCTTATGAATGGTGCAGTCTTCTTCTCTGTGAAGGGAAGAATACTGTGTCTCTCCTGATGGGGTAACCACCTTTCCCCGACAGCCATCTCCTCCTACGTTACACTCCCTCATAATATCACCCCCAGGGTCCGGATCAGGTAGCGGCTGCTTTGTCGCAGAATTAGTGCTGACTCCATAGGATTCAGCTCTGCCCCAATGATGATTGTCAAGCTGGTGGTGGTGGTGGTGGGATTTTCACACCGAACAGGCACTCGTATATATTTGGTTATGGCATAGTCCTCAATACGGGCATCTCAGCATCTACAATACCTTCTAAATCTTATGCATGCTCTAGACCTTTGAGTTCATGTGAAGACATCAGCGCTCATTCCCACTCAAAGGCTAGAGTTCATAGGATTCATCTGGGACTTAAAGCGGGGCAGAGTCTTTCCGAGAGAAGCAAGGATACACGATTTACTGGAAACAACTTCTTTGTTCCTTTCCCAGGATCAGACATCGGCATGGTGGTTCCTACACGTATTGGGTCTGATGGCTGCATGTTTCTTGTCAATGCCTCTGGCCGGGGTATGAATTAAGCATGCCCAACTACACCTGACAGCTTCATGGTTTCAATGGTTAGGCCCTCTAACAGCGACAGTACCCATTCCTGCATGGCTGCAACAAGACCTACTGTCATCTCCGTCAGGTTGGGGAGTGACCCTTGATGATCTACAGATGTACGACAAGTGGAACTGGTAGGAGGCTCAGTGTCACATAAACATCTTGGAGCTGAAGGCAGCGTTTTTAGCACTTTAAATGATAGCAGTCCCAAGAGTGATGATCCTGACTGACATTGTTATTACAATGTACTACACCGAGCAGGGCGGAACCAAGTTCCCAAAGTTGTGCGCTCTGGCAGTTCATCTTTTGGGAATCGGCACTGTCACAACATCTCAGTACAGGCAGGGGGTCAGAAAATTTCAGGCAGGCAAACTCATCAGGGAATTGTCTGCCAAGCATGAATGGGAGCTCAGCGAGCAAGTCCACAGAGCATTTGCCATTTGTAACAGGGTAGAACAGTAAATGCCTCCATTATGCCACCATGGAAGGGAAAAGGAAGAGGCTCATTAGGGGACACGTTACTGATATCATAGAACAACCTATTTACTTATGGGTTCCCCCTTTTTCTCTGATTCCGAGGGTCTTGCAGAAATTTAGGGCTTTCAGCCAGATGGAGATTCTCCTGATAGCCCTACATTGGTCACATAGACATTGATTCTCAGACCTGCTGATTATGGACGATGTTCCATCTCTCCCTCTGCCCCTCCTTCCAAATCTTCTTCACCAGCACATGGGCAAGGTGATTCATCCCTGCCCACAATCACTTTCCTTAGCACTGTGCACCTGAAACATTAGCTTATGGCCACTTATTCCTTTCTGAGAACTATCTTAGGGTGATCGGCTTATCTAGGACGCGTTCAACTCACTCCCAATACAGGAGATAATGGCTTTGTTCCTGCCACTGTATGTACGGGAAACAAAAGGATCCTCTTCAAGCATCCATTGATGACATCCTTTCCTTTTGATCAAATCTGATTAAAACAGGTACTCAAGTATCTTCATACAGGACATACCTCTCTAATAAAGATAGGTTAGCCATCTTCGCCAATCCAATGATCAAGTGCCTCTTTATGGGACTAATACATCGGTTCCCTCCCACTTGACTTCCTATTGCAAATTGACACCTTTATGTCGTTCTGACGGCCATTGTACTCAAGCCATTCAAATCGATGGCTTCTATCAACCTACATCTACAGGGTAATTCATAGAATTTCGCAGAAAAGTGTCGCAAGCGGCTGGCGCAGAGTGTCCGCGTGCGATTGACTGCGCCAGGCACGTGCGCTAAAACCGATTTCCGCGCACAGCGTATTCATGGATTTTAGGCTCCCAAACCAGCCTTGGCGCAGAGAATCGCAGCGACCCTGCAGCAGCGCCAGTAACGCCCCCAAGAACGCCCTCGCGAAAGGAAAAGCCATCAAAATCGCTAAATCATCGCAAAGGGCTGCGCTAACCCTGGACCAGTTCACCGGGCTGGCAAACAGCAAACGCCAAGCGGGGAACGTGTATTTCAGGGGTGCGCGGGAAGTTCCACACGCGATTGGCCCCGTGCAAGCAGGGTACGTGTATTTCAGGGGTGCGCGGGAAGTTCCACACGCGATTTCAGCAGGGTACGTGTATTTCAGGGGTGCGCGGGAAGTTCCACACGCGAATGGGCCAGTGCGAGCAGGGTACGTGTATTCCATGGGTGCGCTGGAAGTTCCACACGCAATTTCATCAGGGTACGTGTATTTCAGGGGTGCGCGGGAAGTTCCACACGCGAATTGGCCAGTGCGAGCAGGGTACGTGTATTCCATGGGTGCGCGGGAAGTTCCACACGCGATTTCATCAGGGTACGTGTATTTCAGGGGTGCGCGGGAAGTTCCACACGCGATTGGCCCCGTGCAAGCAGGGTACGTGTATTTCAGGGGTGCGCGGGAAGTACCACACGCAAATTCAGCAGGGTATGTGTATTCCAGGGGTGCGCGGGAAGTTCCACACGCGAATTCAGCAGGGTACGTGTAGTTCAGGGGTGCGCAGGAAGTTCCACACGCGAATTCAGCAGGGTACGTGTATTTCAGGGGTGCGCGGGAAGTTGCACACGCGATTTCAGCAGGGTATGTGTATTTCAGGGGTTCTGGGGAGTACTACACGTGAATTGGCCTTGTGGGCCCTCCCAGGTGTACGCTCCACAACCTCCACGGCCCCTGCAGGCAGCCCACACCACGGGGGACTACCCTGAACCCCTGCTCATGTCCCGCAGGCAGCCCATCCACCATGGGCATGCCCCCCAGCCAACCCACATGTCACCTTGCACTACTGATCAACTATGCATGTCTCCCACCACCCCCACCCCCCAGCCACCATGGCCAGCCTCCACCAGGCCCCCACTCATGTCTCCCACCACCCCCATCCCCCAGCAGTGCAGGGGCAGCCTCCACCAGGCCCCCACACATGTCTCCCACCACCCCCACCCCCAAGCCACCAGGGGCAGCCTCCACCAGGCCCCCACTCATGTCCCCTATCACCACCACCCCCCAGAAGTGCAGGGGCACCCTCCACCAGGCCCACACTCATGTCTCCCACCACCCCCACCCCCCAGCCACCATGGCCAGCCTCCACCAGGCCCCCACTCATGTCTCCCACCACCCCCACCCCCCAGCAGTGCAGGGGCACCCTCCACCAGGCCCCCACCCATGTCTCCCACGCACCCCCACCCCCCAGCACTGTGGGGCACCTGCCAGCAGGCCCCCACTCATGTCCAACTCATGTACCCCTGCACCCCCACCCCCCAGCACTGTGGGGCACCTGCCAGCAGGCACCCACCCATGTCCAACTCATGTTTCCTACCACCCCCACCCCCCTGCACTGTGGGGCACCTGCCAGCAGGCCCCCACCCATGTCCAACTCATGTACCCCTGCACCCCCACCCCCCAGCACTGTGGGGCACCTGCCAGCAGGCCCCCACCCATGTCCAGCTCATGTACCCCTGCACCCCCACCCCCCAGCACTGTGGGGCACCTGCCAGCAGGCCCCCACCCATGTCCAACTCATGTACCCCTGCACCCCCACCCCCCAGCATTGTGGGGCACCCTCCACCAGGCCCCCACTCATGTCTCCCACCACCCCCACCCCCCAGCAGTGCAGGGGCATCCTCCACCAGGCCCCCACTCATGTCTCCCACCACCCCCACCCGCCAGCAGTGCAGGGGCAGCCTCCACCAGGCCCCCACTCATGTCTCCCACCACCCCCACCCCCCAGCCACCATGGCCAGCCTCCACCAGGCCCCCACTCATGTCTCCCACCACCCCCACCCCCCAGCAGTGCAGGGGCAGCCTCCACCAGGCCCCCACTCATGTCCCCTATCACCACCACCCCCCAGCCACCAGGGGCACCCTCCACCAGGCCCCCACTCATATCTCCCACCACCCCCACCGCCCAGCAGTGCAGGGACAGCCTCCACCAGGCCCCCACTCATGTCTCCCACCACCCCCACCCCCCAGCAGTGCAGGGGCAGCCTCCACCAGGCCCCCACTCATGTCTCCCACCACCCCCACCCCCCAGCCACCAGGGGCACCCTCCACCAGGCCCCCACTCATGTCTCCCACCCCCCCACCCCCCCCAGCAGTGCAGGGGCAGCCTCCACCAGGCCCCCACTCATGTCTCCCACCCCCACCTCCCAGCCACCAGGGGCACCCTCCACCAGGCCCCCACTCATGTCTCCCACCACCCCCACCCCCCAGCAGTGCAGGGGCAGCCTCCACCAGGCCCCCACTCATGTCTCCCACCACCCCCACCCCCCAGCCACCATGGCCAGCCTCCACCAGGCCCCCACTCATGTCTCCCACCACCCCCACCCCCAGCAGTGCAGGGGCAGCCTCCACCAGGCCCCCACTCATGTCCCCTATCACCACCACCCCCCAGCAGTGCATGGGCACCCTCCACCAGGCCCCCACCCATGTCTCCCACCACCCCCACCCCCCAGCCACCAGGGGCACCCTCCACCAGGCCCCCACTCATGTCTCCCACCACCCCACCCCCCAGCAGTGCCGGGGCACCCTCCACCAGGCCCCCACTCATGTCTCCCACCACCCCCAGCCACCAGGGGCAGCCTCCACCAGGCCCCCACTCATGTCTCCCACCCACCCCTACCCCCCAGCCACCATGGGCACCCTCCACCAGGCCCCCACTCATGTCTCCCACCACCCCCCACCCCCCAGCAGTGCAGGGGCACCCTCCACCAGGCCCCCACTCATGTCTACCACCACCCCCACCCCCCAGCAGTGCAGGGGCACCCTCCACCAGGCCCCCACTCATGTCTCCCACCACCCCCACCCCCCAGCAGTGCAGGGGCACCCTCCACCAGGCCCCCACTCATGTCTCCCACCAAACCACCCCCCAGCCACCATGGGCAGCCTCCACCAGGTCCTCACAATCCCCAATCATGTGCGTTATGGTCAGCCTCCACAGCCAAAAAGCCCTACCAAGTAACCCATTCACCCACATGGAAATAGAAATTGCATGTTACACCCCCAATGTTCATAAAGCAAATGAACCCATGTCCGTCACACACAATGGTTGCAATTGAATGGGAAAACACCCAACATGAAATGCATGAAGCCAATGAGATGATACCACACAGTGAAGTATGAAAACAAAATTGTATTAAAAAAAAAAGAATGGAAATGAAACAAACTACAATGGCAAAGAAAAAAAGAGAAGCTGCATGTCCGTCTAAAAAAATAAAAACTACAAATCCAAATCCCAAAAAATGTTGTCCAAAGTCACATCAAAAATGAAATCAATCCAATGGAGAACTATGTACAAAATATCCAAGGGTCCATGAGCCCAACTGAACAAAGGAAACCTACAAAAAACCCTAACTAAAATGCAACTATATACAAAAAGTGGAGCAGTGTCCGTCGACTCCAAATCATAATAAGAAACAAAGGAAACCTAAAACTAAAGAACTATATACAAAGGCGGCGGTCAAGTCCAGCGGCTCACTCCGTGGTGTTCCGGGCAAGGGCATCATCGAACTCCTGTTCGATGTCCCGGAGGCGGTCCTGTTCCATGGCCCCGAGGGTCCGCAGGGACGACGCCGTGTCCTCCTCCAACCCCCTGCGGATTGCCTCGAGGCACTCGGCCCGCCTCAGGGCCCTCCGCATGGAGTTCTCCGCCCTGACCATTGTGAGCCGCGCCTCTTCCGCCCGCCGCGGCTCCGCACATATGGCGTGGCCCAACCGCTGCCACACGGAAGACACTCTCTGTCCTGGGTCCTCCTGCCCTCCGGCCGATGCCTGCCCCTCCGATATCGAAGGCCCCGAGCCTTCATGGCTCCCACCATGTTGATGCTGCTGCTCTGCCTCTGCCCGTGCACTGCCTCCTGCTGCCTGCACATCCTCCGCCGGCTGGGGTGCAGTTGTTGATGTGGCCACCCCTGCTGGACCTCCGACTCCCGACTGTGGCAGGGATGCCTCCTCCACCAGCCTGGCCGCACCATCAGAGGCAGCTCCACAGGGCACCCAGGTGACTGATGGGTGGGAAGATGGCACAGAGGACGACTGGCGCGTAGGGGGTCCAGTTGAGGAGGGGGTCGGAGCAAGCCCCATCAGACGGAGGAATCCGGCCTGGGTGACCTGTCCCAGCAGGCTGAAGTGGTCAACGAGCCATTCGAGATGACGTGCAGTCTCTCCATGAAAAGACTGCATGTCACCTCGCATGGCCCGTTGACGCAACGCCACACCAGCCAGGACAGGCTCAACCCGGGCCTGGATGGCCACGTCCGCAGGCAGAGGAAGGCCAGTTGACGTCAGCTCATCCCCTGCCTGAAAACGGGTCTGGACGTAGGCATCCCTGCTGGTGCAAGATGATGCAGGGACAGGATCGGGGACAGGATTGCACACAGGCACCTCCGCGGCGGCCTGTGCTGCCTCCTGTCCCTGGTCCTGCACTGCACCACTAGCACCAGTGGGATCCCCACCTCCAGACCCCGTCTCTGGTGCTTGCACGGCCTCCTCCTCCACCAAACCCCCCACCAACCTGGATGACTCCGTGCCATCTTCCCCTGTTGGGCCCTGTGGGGTCCCAGCTGCCCCTTCTGCTGCCGAGGAGTCCAACTCCAACCTCCGCCTCTTGGACCTCCCCCGGCAGCTGCGGCCTGGGAAGCGGCACCGGACTCCTCACTCCCCGACCAGATGACAACACGGGAGGGGAGCCGGGCCTTGCGTCTCCGGCTGGCGGTCGGATCCCCGCCGCTGTGCTCCACAGCACCTTCTCCGCCCTCTTCATCAGTTGACGCTGCAGACAGGGAGAAACAAAACACAGGCATCAGGGCACTGTAAAATGGATATATACACACATGACAGTTGCACATGAGTGGCATTGGCAAACCTCAGACATGTCATCACAATCCCCAACACACATGTCATTACAACTCGCACACATGAGCCATACCACAGCCATATCGCAACTGCCGCCACCATCCCTACACATAAAACTGCATGAGCAGCCAAAGGGGAGCCAGACATCACATGCAACACAGGAAGTGCACCACACATGGACACACACCACCACACTTGCATGCATGTGTACACCTCTGCCAAGTGTCGCACTGTTCAGACTGGCATCCATGTCACATCTGCCAATCAGGCTTCCACATACCGCTGTCACATGCATCCATGTTGCATCACTGTTGCACCCTTGTCAAATACACACACATGTACACAGTGCTCATACATGCAGCCGAAAACAACATACATGCGTGACATCACAGACATGTCTACTTACATACACATTCATCCAAACATGTGTGCACGCACAACTGCATTTGGCATGCAAGCCTTCACACACAAGCACCATCCATGTCTCACACAATACAGCCCTCGCATGTGTCAGCCCCACGGCCCTGTACACCCCCACCCATACTCGACCCCATACAAACAGATGTGCAACCTGCACAATACCGAATAATCACCACACGCACTGCTCACAATCAGGATGCATGTACACTCACCGCTCGACTCCAGACGGGTCTGCTTCTCTAGGACCTGGACGTGGAGCGCTGGGGATATGCGTTCCAGGACCCTCATCTGTTCTTCCGACAAGTGGCCCCGGCGCCCCTTGGCATCCGCTGCCTTCAAGAGGCGCCGGGCCTTGTTCAGGGTCCTGGACCTGAAGTCCTCCCAGCGCTTCCTGACATGTTGTAAGTCCCGGACTGCCACCCCCTCCGCGTTGATGGCAGTCACGATGTCAGTCCAGATCCGAGTCCGTCCTTCCTTGTCGGCGCGGGAACTTCCAAAGAGGGCATCATACTGCCCCAGGACTTGCTCCACCAGGACACCAACTTCGGTGGCACTGAAGCTGGTGCCCCTCTGCCTCTCTGGCCGGGGGTTGTCAGTGGTCACCGATTGTGTTTGCCCCGACATGACAACCCCAGAGGCAGGAGTGGGTGGGCAACTGGGTCCTGGGGCTGGGCTGTGGAGCGATGGAATCCCAGTCGAGAGTCTTCAGTTCCAGCAGGGGTGGTCACAGCAACAGCACCCCTGGCTGATGTGCAGGCAGCAAATGGCAGTGCACGTGAGCAGCAGGCAGTCAGGCAGCAGCAGATGGCAGGTGGGAGCGTGCTCGGGGCTCTGGGGGCAGTAGTTCGGCCTTCTGGGCAGGAGCGTGGTCTTCGTGTGCTTACGCGTGGCCAGCTTGGTACCGAGTGATTTGGCACGTGAAAATCCTGCACGTCAGCGTGAAAATCGAGGAAAGGCCCTTAGCGCATACGCGCGTCAGCACGCATACGCGATTCTATTGGACCAAAGGCCCTCAGCGCGTAAACACGTCAGCACGCATACGCGATTCTATTGGACCAAAGGCCCTCAGCGCGTAAGCGCGTCTGTGACGTGACCCGCACAGGTGTTTCCCACACAGCACGTGATGACAGAGCACACGTGGAAAGACTGCACGTCAGAGTGTCATCGCGTGTAATTGGACAGCACGTCAGAGTGTCATCGCTTGTAATTGGACAAAAGTGCGCGTACACGCGATTGGCCTATGCACGTGTATATCAGGGGTGCGCGGGCACTTACACACGCAAGTACGTCAGCGCACCTGTATCCCGGGGTGCGCGGGAATTTCCACACGCTATTGGACTGGGTACTGGATTTCAGGGGTGCGCGGGTCACACGCTCGCCTACAACACGCGAAACGCATAAATTTGCGCGCTAACAAAATAACAAGCTCAGACCCAGGATGAACATACCGTTCCTAGCAGCAGTGGGCGTGGGCTACCAAAGGAGGAGGAGGAGGATAGTCAGGGCCAGAATATTCACACCCAGAACCAGCCTTTTCGGGATGCCTGATGACCAGGTGCATGGGAGGTACAGGTTTCCACCACACATTATACTGCACCTGGTGAGTGAGTGGGAGGATGACCTCACATCACCCAACCTGTGCTCCCAAGCACTTAGCCCCCTGGAGAAGGTCCTCAATGTACTGCACTTCTTAGCCACTGGATCATTTCAGCGGACAAGTGCCATTGTGGGTGGTGTATCACAGGCCACCCAGTCACGCTGCCTACACCAGGTCTTGAACATCATCACTGCACGCCCATCAGTCCGCAGGCACATATACCTGCCCAGAACACCTGCAGAAAGGCATGCTGCCGCACTGGATTTTTACGGTGTGGCACGATTCCCCAAAGTGCTAGGTGCCATCGACTGCACCCATGTGGCTCTACGTCCCCCCAGGGCATCAGAGCACATCTATAGGAACCGCAAGCACTGGCATTCCATCAACGTGCGGGTAGTATGTAATGCCAAGGGAATCATCACCTCAGTATATGCCAACTATCCCGTGTCCACCCACAACAGCTTCATTTACCGAATGTCCACCCTAAGCCGGGACCTAGAAGCTGGGCAGCATGGCGATACATGGCTGCTTGGTGATTATGAATGCCACTGCACATGCATGCATGTCAGATACTGAGCAAGGTCACAACCCCACCAATGATACCAATCACCACCTCCACAGGGGACAGTGCCTACCCTCTCAGCCCCCACATGATGACGCCAATTCGGAACCCCACCACGCCACCCGAGGTAAGATATAACACAGCCCACATTACAACCCGGGGCATAGTGGAGCGCACATTCGGAGTGCTAAAGTCACGCTTTCGCTCCCTTGACCGTTCTGGCGGGCAGCTGTTGTACGCTCCCCCAGTAGTGTGCAGGATCATAGTGGCAGCATGTGAACTGCACAACGTTGCAACACGCCGGGGCCTGGCCGTGGACATGGTGGTGGCCCCACATCCCCAACCACATGCACAGCCGCTGTGCATGGGAGGGGAAAGGGCACGGGGGGAGGCAGCCCGTACACAGCTAGTGGCTAATTACTTCACATAGAAATCACACCCCTGTGGAGTGCACACTGCCCTGGCACATTCCATCTGACAATCAATGATGACTCAACCTGACACTGATCCTGAATGTCTGGAGAATGAACGGTGAAAACCATATCAGCCTGAGATTGTTCACCTGGAAGTGTCACAATGTGTGCATCCCTACCCACACAGACACCACCAATGCAGTTTTGTGAAGTAACACATTCAAGCAGCTAAAATGAATACCCACTTGCAAAATGCAACAAGAGGACAGTGCCATGTCAGCCAACCCATCCCCAGCACCGCCACACGACACACCGTGCCATGTCATGCTATTTGCAGGTAAACAAAGTAATCCCCACAACATGACACTAGTGTCACAATGTAGAGTGTCCCTAATTGAAACTTGCAACACCTGAAATGCTCACAGTAATGCAGGACCAACAACAAACTTGAGCAGGTACTACCATTAACATGACATCACAAATGTTATATATTAGTAGTCTCACCACCTGGAAATGCCTGCACTCCCACCACTACCAACTGTGCAGTGTTGGCGCCATGTAGAGTTGTAGGTGCACTGCTGCCAACATGGACCCCATCTCCAGACTAGAGGGCCTTGTGTAGACATGAGAAAGGGACCTGCAAATTGGGAGGTAGACACAGATGATGAGTTACACATCAATGCAACATGCAGTGTACAACACAACAGCAATATGCACTAGGAATGTATACACAGTAATGACTAGACTACCCACACATGTAGTGGGAGTCCAATGTCACCATGTACGTCAATGTCACTTGGGCACACCCTTTGCAAGCCCATGGAAACGGGAAGCAGGAGGGGTGTGTGTGACTCAAACCCAAGCATCTGAACCAAATACATGACAAGCCTGCATGTGCCCAGCCACAATGCAGCGTATGCCCACAGGAACCACGGAAGCCAACAAATTGTCCCAAAAAAATTGGGAAAAAAATAATTAAAAATAAAAATAAAAATCAAAAAAAATCAAAAATGGCCATTGATGGGCCCAGGGGGGTTGGGGAGGCCACCCAGGAGGTCCGAGGACAGGGTGCACACCAGAACCCACCTGTGTGGATCCTGGGAAAAAAAAACACCTCCATGGGCTCATGGCCCACACGGCTACCCTATTGTGGGAGTATCACTGCTGTCGCTATTATCACCCTGTGCAGCTGCATCTGGAGGTGGTTGCACTATGGGAGGCAGCCCACGCAAGGCCCTAGTCTGCTCCTCCATGGCTGCAAGCATGCAGGTGTGGTAGGTCTGGTTCTGGAGGATGAGTGTGCGGAGGTCCCCATGCAACAACTCACGGGATGCCCGGACCTCCGCCCTCGTTGCCTGCATCTCAGCTGAGAGCGTACGGGTGAGACGCTCCAGCTGCTGTTCTGTCCTCTGGTGTGTTGAAGCCTCAAGCTCAACAAGAGTCGTCCTGAGGTGAAGGAGCTCCTGCCTCAGGGCTTCCCTGTGGCCCTGGGACTCAATGGAGATGGCCCCCTGCAGAGTCGCCAGTGCCGCCCGCCTGTCCCTGTTGGACCCCAACATGTCCTCCCTGTGTGACTGGCAGATGGAGTCGGTTGCCTGCTGTAGTCGCTCCATCAGCCTTTCAGGGGGGACAATGGAAGTGGCATCCCTATCCGTGGCCTGAGCCATCATCTCGGATGATGCTGCCTGTTGGGTTGCCATACCGTAAATGGATTGCTCCCATGCGGTATTGCCAGGTGGCGTACGGCCACCACGTCGGCGGGCACCACACCTGTCTGGGGCAAGGCGAACTGCGCCTTGCTGTGCCGGCACTGCCTGAGGCTGCAGGACTGCATTCCCCCTCTGATCTGCTGGCCCAGGAACAGGATCAGATGTCGCGGAGTGTGACCCTGCATCCGTAACCACCAAAGGCGTAGCTGCCAACACTGACATCCCCATTGAGGGTTCTGACCCTGGTGCAGGTGGGTGGGACAGAACAGAATCCCTCCCTGGAACACTCACCTGCGACGGCACGTAGGTCTCATCCGAATCAACACCTGAGTACAGCTCGGGGGAGGTGCACCCAGAGACACCCCTTGAGAGCACGACCTGCAGCAGTTGTGGGTTCTCACCCACCACCACACCACGTCCCTCACTGGTGGTTGGTCGGCCCTCGGACCCCTCCTGGGTCTGCACCATCTCCACAACCCCAGCAGTATCAGGTGCGTCTTCCCCTGCAAAGGCATAAAAACAAGGAAATGGAAACAGGCATTAGCACCATGGCACACAATGAGGGCTGAGAAGCAAGAGAACCAGTACTTGATTGACACATGTCCCACATGACTAAAACCCTCCCATGCATGCACCCTCACTGCATATGAAGGGCAGGCAAATGGCACACACTGATGACACCAAGATGGAAGATGAATACATTTTCTGCATGCTGCCTGGCAGTGGCATCACACATTGGCCTGTGATTGCCAGGTGAAACACACATGCCATCACACAGATGGCATGTACCATTGCTATTGAGTGAAGATGGAGAGGAGGGCAGCACCTATTCATTCAGTCCAGTTCCCGCATGTAATAGCTTTTCTAATTCAAACAGGTCAGATTTTTCACCTGGAGCTGCCAGTCCGAAATGGTCCAATTGCACAGGGACATGTGTGAACAAATGATATCCAGGTAACAAAGTCACTCCACTTTACCATAGCCATGTCAGACATGTGACTAGAGGACTGCGACATGCTTAGTAAAAGTGGTGGAATGCAAACAATCTGACTGAATGAACAGTGAAAAATAAGCAACAATGTTGTGGCAAGGTGACACTTCAAGGGCAACTGGCGTGCAGTTGGGCTAGATGTCTACTGTTGGCAGAAGGGATACTGCTATGGCCAAATGCAGCTGCGCAGGATGTAGTGCATGAAGCACATGGCTGACCCATACGACTCAGGCGCACAAACTCTCACCTGGCACACAAACAGAAGCCCTCACACACACCATGCACATGGATGACACACACATGCATGTGCACTCACCGGACAATGCCTCGTAATCAGGCAGATCTCCCACGCCTTGGATCTGTTCCTCCGTGACGTAGGTCCCAGCGACTGACTCATGTGGAGTGAGTTCCATGTCTACTACTGGTGACCCATCTCCAGTCACTAGAGTTGCGGCATGACTTGAGGCCAGCTTACTCTTTGCCCTGTGCTTTAGGTCATTCCAGCGCTTATAGCAATCATTGGCTGTACGCCTCACGATTCCAAGGGCACTTACGATGTCCGCAACGGTCTGCCAGTGTGCCTGGCGTTGTGCAGGTGTGGTCTTGGATCCTGCAACAATGACCATCTCGTTGTCATGTGCGGACACATACTCGACAAGTGCATTCAGTTCGTCATCCGTGAAGCTGGGCTTCCTCGACGGGCCGGACTGTGTAGCCGTGTCTGGGGCATCAGCCTGTGCCGGACGAGCACTCTTCCTCTTCCGCTTGGAAGGTGGTGGTGATCCTGAGTGTCCTGCGCCGCTCTGGACACTAGGGGCAGGAGCCCTGGTGGACTCTGTATCAGGAGTGTGGGATTGCACACTCAGCATGGGAGTTGGTGCAGGCATTGGCTCAAATGTGATGGTGTCAGGGGGAATGTCAGCAGGATGGACTAGGACCGACACTGTCCTGGCTGGGTGTGTGAGGGCTGGGGTGGATGGAGCCGCAGCTGCCCCTGCAGCCTCTCCGCCCTGCCTACTTGGGGCAGCAGATGACCTTGCTGCCCCAGATGCACGTGGCATGGTGACATCAACGTGCACCAGCGCACGTGTCATAGGCCTGCTGACCTGGAAGTCAGCCATGGAGTCAGCCAGGTCTGGTGCCACAATGGGCTGGTCCAACAAGGGCTGAGCATGTATGGTGTCAGCCCCATCAGCCCTTAACGGGAGGGGGGGGGGATTATGGGTGCCCTTGACTGGTCCTCCACACATGGGGGGACAGGCTCACCCTGCAAGTAACGACCACGTCCCCTACCGGATCCACCACGGCCACCACTTGTGGCTCTTCCACCTTTGCCACCCTTACGGAATCCTCGCCTCCCAGCCATGGCACTGATGTAAATGTGCGTATGGGAGTGGCTGTAAACTATTGTCCTGGGCAATTGGGGGTCAAAGGGGTTGGGTACCAGATGGTAATTGTACCCTAGTGCTCTTGCAAGGCTGAATGTAACCCCTGGGGAAAGATGACGGGTCACGCTACGCACAGGAGCCCCAAAAAAGGGAGATGACGTGCACACAACCCCTCCTAGACCACGTGTGCAGAAAGAAAAAGCTGCACTACGCTGTGGCACCCAGTAACACAAGAATGAACGTATGCGTGTCACACGCAGCCTAGAATGACCTCTGAAGGGGTAGGCTACACACGGGGCAAGCACAGATGTTAGATACGTGCGTGACTCACCGTCTGCCAGGTAAAAGAGCGTGAAAAAGGAGCGCGTTTGGTTGGCAACACCCCCGCCAAAAGAAGATTTGTACGCTGTCTGAGGAGACAGGACAACAGTAGAAGGGAACACTGTTTGAGGGAACAGGCCAAGGTAAACCAGTAAAAGAGAAAAAAGAGAAAAAGCTGTCAGAGGTAACAGGGAATACGAACTTGAAACGCCGTGAAGTAAATCGCGTGTGAAACGACAAGAAGTACAGAATTCACCCACTCGCTCTCCACGAAAAGCACGTACAAGGAAATGGTGTTCTACACGTACCTTTTATACAGGCCCACACGTCCAGCGTCACTTACGCGGCGTGTATGCGCTAGTGCCATTTCCACCAATTACACGCTTTGTCACTTCTGCGTGTAGGGCCATTTCCACCAATTACACGCTTTGTCACTTCTGCGTGTAGGGCCATTTCCACCAATTACACGCTTTGTCACTGCCGCGTGTACGCGCTAGGCCCATTCCCACCAATTACACGCGATGACACTCTGACGTGCTGTCCAATTACACGCGATGACACTCTGACGTGCAGTCTTTCCACGTGTGCTCTGTCATCACGTGCTGTGTGGGAAACACCCGTGCGGGTCACGTCACAGACGCGCTTACGCGCTGAGGGCCTTTGGTCCAATAGAATCGCGTATGCGTGCTGACGGGCTTACGCGCTAAGGGCCTTTCCTCGATTTTCACGCTGACGTGCAGGATTTTCACGTGCCAAATCACTCGGTACCAAGCTGGCCACGCGTAAGCACACGGAAGACCACGCTCCTGCCCAGAAGGCCGAACTACTGCACCCCAGAGCCCCGAGCACGCTCCCACCTGCCATCTGCTGCTGCCTGACTGCCTGCTGCCCACGTGCACTGCCATTTGCTGCCTGCACATCAGCCAGGGGTGCTGTTGCTGTGACCACCCCTGCTGGAACTGAAGACTCCCGACTGGGATTCCATCGCTCCACAGCCCAGCCCCAGGACCCAGTTGCCCACCCACTCCTGCCTCTGGGGTTGTCATGTCGGGGCAAACACCATCTGTGACCACTGACAACCCCCGGCCAGAGAGGCAGAGGGGCACCAGCTTCAGTGCCACCGAAGTTGGTGTCCTGGTGGAGCAAGTCCTGGGGCAGTATGATGCCCTCTTTGGAAGTTCCCGCGCCGACAAGGAAGGACGGACTCGGATCTGGACTGACATCGTGACTGCCATCAACGCGGAGGGGGTGGCAGTCCGGGACTTACAACATGTCAGGAAGCGCTGGGAGGACTTCAGGTCCAGGACCCTGAACAAGGCCCGGCGCCTCTTGAAGACAGCGGATGCCAAGGGGCGCCGGGGCCACTTGTCGGAAGAACAGATGAGGGTCCTGGAACGCATATCCCCAGCGCTCCACGTCCAGGTCCTGGAGAAGCAGACCCGTCTGGAGTCGAGCGGTGAGTGTACATGCATCCTGATTGTGAGCAGTGCGTGTGGTGATTATTCGGTAGTGTGCAGGTTGCACATCTGTTTGTATGGGGTCGAGTATGGGTGGGGGTGTACAGGGCCGTGGGGCTGACACATGCGAGGGCTGTAATGTGTGAGACATGGATGGTGCTTGTGTGTGTAGGCTTGCATGCCAAATGCAGTTGTGCGTGCACACGTTTGGATGAATGTGTATGTAAGTAGACATGTCCGTGATGTCACGCATGTATGTTGTTTTCGGCTGCATGTATGAGCACTGTGTACATGTGCATGTGTGTGTATTTGACAAGGGTGCAACAGTGATGCAACATGGATGCATGTGACAGCGGTATGTGGAAGCCTGATTGGCAGATGTGACATGGATGCCCGTCTGAACAGTGCGACATTTGGCAGAGGTGTACACATGCATGCAAGTGTGGTGGTGTGTGTACATGTGTGGTGCACTTCCTGTGTTGCATGTGATGTCTGGCTCACCTTTGGCTGCTCATGCTGTTGTATGTGTATGGATGGTGGTGGCAGTTGCGATATTGCTGTGGTATGGCTCATGTGTGCGAGTTGCAATGACATGTGTGTTGGGGATTGTGATGACATGTCTGAGGTTTGCCAATGCCACTCATGTGCAACTGTCATGTGTGTATGTGTCCATTGTACAGTGCCCTGATGCCTGTGTTTTGTTTCTCCCTGTCTGCAGCGTCAACTGATGAAGAGGGCGGAGAAGGTGCTGTGGAGCACAGCGGCGGGGATCCCACCGCCAGCCGGAGACGCAAGGCCCGGCTCCCCTCCCGTGTTGTGATCTCGTCGGGGAGTGAGGAGTCCGGTGTCGCGTCCCAGGCCGCAGCTGCCGGGGGGAGGACCAAGAGGCGGAGGTTGGAGTTGGACTCCTCGGCAGCAGAAGGGGCAGCTGGGACCCCACAGGGCCCCACAGGGGAAGATGGCACGGAGTCATCCAGGTTGGTGGGGGGTTTGGTGGAGGAGGAGGCCGTGCAAGCACCAGAGACGGGGTCTGGAGGTGGGGATCCCACTGGTGCTAGTGGTGCAGTACAGGACCAGGGACAGGAGGCAGCACAGGCCGCCGCGGAGGTGCCTGTGTGCAATCCTGTCCCCGATCCTGTCCCTGCATCATCTTGCACCAGCAGGGATGCTTACGTCTAGACCCGTTTTCAGGCAGGGGATGAGCTGACGTCAACTGGCCTTCCTCTGCCTGCGGACGTGGCTATCCAGGTCCGGGTTGAGCCTGTCCTGGCTGGTGTGGCGTTGCCTCAACGGGCCATGGGAGGTGACCTGCAGTCTTTTCATGGAGAGACTACACGTCATCTCGAATGGCTCGTTGACCACGTCAGCCTGCTGGGACAGGTCACCCAGACCGGATTCCTCCGTCTGATGGGGCTTGCTCCGACCCCCTCCTCAACTGGACCCCCTACGCGCCAGTCGTCCTCTGTGCCATCTTCCCACCCATCAGTCACCTGGGTGCCCTGTGGAGCTGCCTCTGACGGTGCGGCCTTGCTGGTGGAGGAGGCATCCCTGCCACAGTCGGGAGTCGGAGGTCCAGCAGGGGTGGCCACATCAACAACTGCACCCCAGCCGGCGGAGGATGTGCAGGCAGCAGGAGGCAGTGCACGGGCAGAGGCAGAGCAGCAGCAGCAACATGGTGGGAGCCATGAAGGCTCGGGGCCTTCGACATCCGAGGGGCAGGCATCGGCCGGAGGGCAGGAGGACCCAGGACAGAGAGTGTCTTCCGTGTGGCAGCGGTTGGGCCACACCATAGGTGCGGAGCGGCGGCGGGCGGAAGAGGCGCGGCTCACAATGGTCAGGGCGGAGAACTCCATGCGGAGGGCCCTGAGGCGGGCCGAGTGCCTCGAGGCAATCCGCAGGGGGTTGGAGGAGGACACGGCGTCGTCCCTGCGGACCCTCGGGGCCATGGAACTGGACCGCCTCCGGGACATCGAACAGGAGTTCGATGATGCCCTGGCCCGGAACACCACGGAGTGAGCCGCTGGACTTGCCCGCCGCCTTTGTATATAGTTCTTTAGTTTTAGGTTTCCTTTGTTTGTTCTTATGATTTGGAGTCGACGGACACTGCTCCACTTTTTGTATATAGTTGCATTTTAGTTAGGTTTTTTTGTAGGTTTCCTTTGTTCAGTTGGGCTCATGGACCCTTGGAAGTTTTTTACATAGGTCTTAATTGGATAGATATTTTTTTACATTTGACTTTGGACGACATTTTTTTGGATTCGGATTTGCTGTTTTTTTTTTTTATACGGACATGCAGCTTATTTTTTCTCATTCCCATTGTAGTTTGTTTCATTTCTTTAGCATTCTTTCTTTTTTTCAATACAATTTTGTTTTCATACTTCACTGTGTGGTATCATCTCATTGGTTTCATGCATGTCATGTTGGGTGTTTTCCCATTCAATTGCAACCATTGTGTGTGACGGACATGGGTTCATTAGCTTCATGAACATTGGGGGTGTAACATGTAATTTCCATTTCCATGTGGGTGAATGGGTTACTTGGTAGGGCTTTTTGGCTGTGGAGGCTGACCATAACACACATGATTGGGGATTGTGAGGACCTGGTGGAGGGTGCCCCTGCACTGCTGGGGGGTGGGGGTGGTGGGAGACATGAGTGGGGGCCTGGTGGAGGTTGCCCCTGCACTGCTGGGGGGTGGGGGTGGTAGGAGACATGGGTGGGGGCCTGGTGGAGGCTGCCCCTGGATGCTGGAGGGTGGGGGTGCAGGGGGACATGAGTGGGGGCCTGGTGGAGGGTGCCCCTGGATGGTGGGGGGTGGGGGTGCAGGGGGACATGAGTGGGGGCCTGTGGAGGGTGCCCCTGCACTGCTGGGGGGTGGGGTGGTGGGAGACATGAGTGGGGGCCTGGTGGGGGCTGGCCATGGTGGCTGGGGTGGGGGTGGTGGTAGACATGGGTGGGGGCCTGGTGGAGGGTGCCCCTGCACTGCTGGGGGGTGGGGGTGGTGGGAGACATGAGTGGGGGCCTGGTGGGGGCTGGCCATGGTGGCTGGGGGGTGGGGGTGGTGGGAGACATGAGTGGGGGCCTGGTGGAGGGTGCCCCTGCACTGCTGGGGGGTGGGGGTGGTGGGAGACATGAGTGGGGGCCTGGTGGGGGCTGGCCATGGTGGCTGGGGGGTGGGGGTGGTGGGAGACATGAGTGGGGGCCCGGTGGGGGCTGGCCATGGTGGCTGGGGGCGGGGGTGGTGGGAGACATGAGTGGGGGCTTGGTGGAGGGTGCCCCTGCACTGCTGGGGGGTGGGGGTGGTGGGAGACATGAGTGGGGGCCTGGTGGGGGCTGGCCATGGTGGCTGGGGGGTGGGGGTGCAGGGGGACATGAGTGGGGGCCTGGTGGAGCGTGCCCCTGCACTGCTGGGGGGTGGGGGTGGTGGGAGACATGGGTGGGGGCCTGGTGGAGGCTGCCCCTGGATGCTGGGGGGTGGGGGTGCAGGGGGACATGAGTGGGAGCCTGGTGGAGGGTGCCCCTGGATGCTGGGGGGTGGCGGTGCAGGGGGACATGAGTGGGGGCCTGGTGGAGGGTGCCCCTGCACTGCTGGGGGGTGGGGGTGGTGGGAGACATGAGTGGGGGCCTGGTGGAGGGTGCCCCTGGATGCTGGGGGGTGGAGGTGCAGGGGGACATGAGTGGGGGCCTGGTGGAGGCTGCCCCTGGTGGCTGGGGGGTGGGGGTGGTGGGAGACATGAGTGGGGGCCTGGTGGAGTCTGCCCCTGGTGGCTGGGGGGTGGGGGTGGTGTGAGACATGAGTGGGGGCCTGGTGGAGGCTGCCCCTGGTGGCTGGGGGGTGGTGGTGATAGGGGACATGAGTGGGGGCCTGGTGGAGGCTGCCCCTGCACTGCTGGGGGGTGGGGTGGTGGGAGACATGAGTGGGGGCCTGGTGGAGGGTGCCCCTGGATGCTGGGGGGTGCAGGGGGACATGAGTGGGGGCCTGGTGGAGGGTGCCCCTGCACTGCTGGAGGGTGGGGGTGGTGGGAGACATGAGTGGGGGCCTGGTGGGGGCTGGCCATGGTGGCTGGGGGGTGGGGGTGGTGGTAGACATGGGTGGGGGCCTGGTGGAGGGTGCCACTGCACTGCTGGGGGGTGGGGGTGGTGGGAGACATGAGTGGGGGCCTGGTGGGGGATGGCCATGGTGGCTGGGGGTTGGGGGTGGTGGTAGACATGGGTGGGGGCCTGGTGGAGGCTGCCCCTGCACTGCTGGGGGGTGGGGGTGGTGGGAGACATGAGTGGGGGCCTGGTGGAGGCTGCCCCTGGTGGCTGGGGGGTGGGGGTGGTGGGAGACATGAGTGGGGGCCTGGTGGAGGCTGCCCCTGGATGCTGGGGGGTGGGGGTGCAGGGGGACATGAGTGGGGGCCTGGTGGAGGGTGCCCCTGGATGCTGGGGGGTGGGGGTGGTGGGAGACATGGGTGGGGGCCTGGTGGAGGCTGCCCCTGGATGCTGGGGGGTGGGGGTGCAGGGGGACATGAGTGGGGGCCTGGTGGAGGGTGCCCCTGGATGCTGGGGGGTGGGGGTGCAGGGGGACATGAGTGGGGGCCTGGTGGAGGCTGCCCCTGGTGGCTGAGGAGTGGGGGTGGTGGGAGACATGGGTGGGGGCCTGGTGGAGGGTGCCCCTGCACTGCTGGGGGGTGGGGGTGGTGGGAGACATGCATTGTTGATCAGTAGTGCAAGGTGAAATGTGGGTTGGCTGGGGGGCATGCCCATGGTGGATGGGCTGCCTGCGGGACATGAGCAGGGGTGCAGGGTAGTCCCCCGTGGTGTGGGCTGCCTGCAGGGGCCGTGGAGGTTGTGGAGCGTACACCTGGGAGGACCCACACGGTTAATTCACGTGTAGTACTGTAACGCTCACCTGATTCCCGCAGAGGCGCCGGTCTTGACTGGGCGAATACCGTATCTTCAAAGGTGATGTGTAACACACGGTTGGCTCTTTGGGCTGGACCTCTGTGCACTGTATGTCTGACTCGAAGAGTAAGATGTCTGCAGATAGAAAATATGGGATTAATGAACTGGGGTTATTGGGTGTCTCTCTCTTCTTCCCCTTCTCTTCTCCTGTAGAACCCCAAAGGTTAACGCTCTCACCTTAGGTAAGTGAACGCCGAGCTCTCCATCTGCCTCGGGGCAGGGTGCCGTAACCAGTTTCTTCACTGGATAAGGGTGCAGGCCTCTTGACCTCAGAGGTCTGCTGGCCGTCGTTTACTGCACGAACGGTAAGTTCCGAGTATTTCAAATGTCTTTAAAAGTCTTTTGTAATGATGTCTCTTGTTTTGCAGGGTTCCGGCGATGGCGGATGACGGGCTGAAGTGAGTTGAGGATGGAACCCGTGTGAGGAATAGAAGCGCCTGGAAGCAGGTAAGTAAGCGCTTGTTGCCTGCTTCACGATGCGCACTAACTGTCCTTTTATCTTGCAGGTACAAGTTCGGAGCTGCTGAAGGGTGCCAGAATACCCACTGGGTTCGGCGTGGGAAGGAGTAATGGCACGTGAGTAATAAAGTTACCCAATGTCGTTAAACGCACCTTCTTTTGTCTTTCAGATGCGGGATGCAGCGCCGAAGGCCTCCGGAGCGTGCGAAGAGTTGGTAAGCTTTTGTCGTTCAGATGCCGGAATGCAGTGTGAAGACCTCCGGGGCACGCGAAGAGTAGGTAAGCCTTTGTCTTTCAGATGCCGGAATGCAGCGCGAGGCGTTGGTGACAGCCGATGGACCAGGTAAGAGAAGCGCTGTCACTGAAGACCGTAATGCTAACCTGTTCTTTCTTGTCTTTATAGGTGTTGCTGAAGACTGGATTCAGGATGGTAAGCCTCTTTCCCTTAGGTCCAGGATCAGATGCAGAAGACACGATGAGCGTTCTGCTGCAGAGGATGCAGAATAACGCAAAGCAAGATTCATCCATCGGGTGTGGTTTAAATAGCCTCCTGTAGTGCTTAGGTGTCTCCTTCCACAGCCTCGCCTAGGTAAGAAAAGAGTTCCTGCTTTCCAGAAGAGTTCCAGTGTTCTGAACCTAGGGAGTGGCTCCTGCCCCACCCAACAGGAAAAGTAGTCCCAAACAGAAGAGGATTAGAGGCTCATCTGGCAGGTAAGTAAGCAGCATGGTCTGCTGCAGGTAAGTCCACCCAAGCATTATGAGCCCGGCGCTTCCAGCGCTGGGACTGGGCATATTTATGAGCCTGGTGCCACTGGCGCCAGGACAGGGTCCAAAAGGTCCCAATTGGGACTGGTTGGCACTCGGAACCTGGGTTATGGGTCTGCTTCCAAGGGAGTTGGGTAAGTCCTGACCTTTTGGAAGCAGAGATCATGACAGCATCCCCCCTCAAGGCCCCTCCCAAACCGGGCTTCTCCGGGGGTTTGGGCTTGTCAGGAAATGTTCGATGGAATCTTTTGATTAGACGAGGAGCGTGGACATATTCTGCAGGTTCCCAGGATCTTTCTTGGGGGCCGTAGCCTTTCCAGTCAATTAGGTAAAATAGTTTCGATTTGGAGATCTTGGAGTCCAGGATGCTTTTGACTTCAAACTCGAGTTCTCCATCAACTAGGATAGGTTTTGGAGATTTAGTTAGTCGGGTTTGAGGTTGCACGGGTTTTAATAGAGAGACGTGAAAGACCGGATGTATCTTCATGTGAGGGGGCAAGTCCAACTTGACCGCTACTGGGTTTACTATGGTAGTGATGGAATAGGGACCAAGGTAACTTGGGTTGAATGTACGTGGTCCTTTTAGAGGTAGATATTTGGTGGATAACCAGACTTGATCTCCTACTTGATATTGGGGGGCTTCCTTCCGATGTTGATCTGCTCCTTTCTTGTATTGTTCCTTAGCCCTTTGAAGGTGAGAAACGGCTTCCTTAAAGGCTTGGGTGATTGTAGAATGCAGGTAGTCTACTGCTGGTGTTCCAAGATCTTGGAGTGGATCCAACTCCGAGGTTCGAGGGTGACTGCCGTATAGAAGAAAAAACGGGGTTTTCCCAGTTCCCGAGTGGACAGAGTTATTGTAGGCATATTCGGCTATCCAAAGGATATCTTTCCAAGTTTTTTCAGTTTGTTGCAGCATGCAGCGTAAATACTGTTCCAGAGTTTGATTGGTCCTCTCGGTTTGTCCGTCGGTTTGAGGGTGGTGACTGGTCGATAGTCTCACATCAATTTGAGCCGACCGACAGCAACTTCGCCAAAAATGAGAAATAAATTGACTACCTCGATCCGAAATTAGAACTGAAGGAAAACCGTGCAGTCGGACGATATTTTCGAGAAATTCTCGGCCAGAGTTGTTGCTGTTGGCAAGCCTTTGAGTGGAATGAAATGCGCCATCTTGGAGAATAAGTCCACGATTACTAGGATCGTATTGTATCCGGAGCATGGAGGTAGATCGGTGATGAAGTCCATAGAAAGCGTATGCCAAGGGCGAGGTGGGATGTCAATAGGGCGTAAGAGGCCGGCTGGTTTTTCCTTTTGACTCTTGTTTTGGGCGCATACTCCACAAGACATTATAAAGTCTCTGATATCTTTTTTCCAAGACGGCCACCAGAAGTAGCGCTTGATCTTTTCTGAGGTTTTGGCCATACCGGGATGTCCTTCCATTAAGGAATCGTGATAACAAGAGATTACCTTTTTCTGTAAATCTGTGCTGGGCAGGTATAATCGTTCTTGGAAATACAATAAGTTGTCCTTCACTGCAAAGTCCTTTCCCTGCAGATCCCAATTCTGTATGTCTGCTGGAGTTACAAGTTGCCTGGCTTTATCCTTAACTTCCTCTATGGATTGTGTGGCGATTACACCCAGAATTCTTTGTTCGGGAATGATAGGTACAGGTTTAGGGTTGATCAAGTGTTCTTCCACTCCCATCCGAGAAAGGGCATCAGCTTTACCGTTTTTTGTACCAGGTCGATAGGTAATTATGAAGTCAAACTCGGCAAAGAATAGTGCCCAACGGAGTTGTCTAGAGGATTGGGCTTTTGCGGTTTTCAAATATTTCAGGTTTCGGTGATCTGTAATCACAGTAACGGTGTGTCGGGCCCCCAAAAGATAATGCCGCCAAGCCTTAAAGGCAGACTTGATAGCCAGAAGTTCCTTATCAGTAATAGTGTAATTGATTTCAGGAGGCGAGAATTTGCGGGACCAAAATGCCACGGGATGCAACTGGTTGGTTACTGTGTCCTTTTGTGATAGAACTGCCCCCATGGCAAGGCTCGAAGCATCAGTTTCAACGATGTAGGGGAGTTCAGGGCGAGGATGTTTTAAAATTGGTGCAGAGATAAATTTAGTCTTCAAATTCTGGAAAGCTTGCTCCGCCTCGGTAGACCATTCAAAACGTTTGTTTTTCTTTAACAAGGCGGTGATGGGGTGGACTATTCGAGAGAATTTGGGGATAAACCTGCGGTAAAAGTTAGCGAAGCCTAACATGCTTTGAACACCTTTTACGGAGGATGGTGATGGCCATTTGAGAATTGCATCGACCTTCTTTGAATCCATACGCACTCTGCTAGGTGATAATATGAATCCCAAGAACTCAACTTCAGTCACGTTGAAAACACATTTTTCCAACTTGGCGAAAACTTTGTGTTGACGCAATCTCTCGAGGACCATTTTCACGTGTTTCCGATGTTCAGATTCCGATGAAGAATAAACGAGGATGTCGTCAATGTAAACAACAACACACACATCTATGAGCTCTCTGAGGACGTTGTTCATAAAATATTGAAAGGCGGCCGGGGCATTGCAAAGTCCGAAGGGCATGACCTGATATTCAAATAGCCCATACTTGGTGCGGAAGGCCGTCTTCCATTCATCGCCCTCTTTTACTCGTACCAAGTGGTAGGCTCCTCTAAGATCCAGCTTTGTATATATGCATGCTTTTCTGACTTGGTCCAGGAGTTCAGGGATCAAAGGTAACGGATATCTATTCTTAACGGTGATCTGGTTCAGGGCACGATAATCTATACAAGTTCTAAGGTCCCCTTCTTTTTTTGGAACGAAGAACAAAGCTGAAGAAGCAGGGGACTTGTAAGGACGAATAAACCCATTCGCTAGGTATTGATCCAGGTATTGTCGGAGGTGAAGGTTCTCAGGCTCGGTGAGGGCATAAATTCTACTACAAGAAGGAGTAGATCCAGGTATCAGGTCTATCTGGCAGTCATAAGACCTATGAGGAGGTAGAGAGTTAGCCTGATCCTTCCGGAAAACATCTTGGAATTCTAGGTATTCGGGAGGTAACTGGGGAGTCTCCGAAGAAATTGCTGCCAGTGCAACACCAGGTGGAGGGTGACAAGTAGAGACACATTCTGGAAACTGAACCGTTCTTGCTCGCCAATCGATCTGAGGATTGTGTTTCTCTAACCAAGGTATTCCTAGAATAATCTGGAACTGAGGGGCCTTGATCACATCGAACACGATCTTCTCATGGTGTCCATCTTGACTTACTAGCGTCACTTATTGAGTGGTATGCGTTACTGGTCCGGAGGCTATCTCCGTACCATCCACCGTAGTAATGACGTCCTTTACAGCCTTGGGACAAAGAGTTAGATTCATCCTCAAAAACATTTCATGATCCACATAATTGCCGATGGCACCCCTGTTGACGTAAGCTTCAATCGCATGTAATCGATCCGGATGATCAGGGCTAATGAGGACCATAGGTATCACGAAATGCGAGGTCACGGAACTTGTTTTAACGCTCGGCAAGAGGACCTCTATTCTTGTCGGGCGAGGTCGTTTCCCTGCTCAGAGTTTGTGACCTTGGTAACTGCAGCTCCTACTGCCTTCTTGGCTGGTTTCACCGGACAGTCTCGAAGAAAGTGCCCTGAGTTTCCGCAATGGAGGCATAATTGCAACTGTTTTCTCCTTTCCCGCTCCTTTTGTGTTAGTGGTCCTTTCAGGTCCCCTATTTGCATGGGTTCCCCGGAGTCTACTCCTTTGGAAGGAGTTGGTGATTTGGAAAATACTCGAGCATCAAACTTGGAACGATCGGCCTTCCTGTTCTGCAGTCTGTGATCTATTTGAACGACTAAGTCTATATAGTCCGAACAGTCTTGCGGGGGATTCACTACTTGGGCTAACACATCTTTGAGCTCTCCACGTAGACCTCTATAAAACAGCGTAATCCTTTTGTCCTCAGGCCATTGAGTTTCCACTATCAGTCTGTTGAAAGACGCAATATAAGCCAAAAGGTCTTGATTACCCTGTCGCAACGAAAGAAGCTCATTGTCCAAGGCCTGCCCCTGTGAATGTCTTGCAAACAGTTTTTCCATACTGAGCTGAAAAGCTTGAAAATCATGGCGAACCGGATCATCTTGATTAACTAGAGGGATCGACCAGTCTGCCGCATTGCCACTAAGGTACGAAAGCACGAAAGCTACTTTAGCTTGATCAGTTGGAAAGGCTGCTGGCCGGCATAAGAAATGCAACCGGCACTGATTAATAAATACTGCAAACCTCTTTGGGTCACCAGAAAATCGTTCGGGTGGAGCCAGAGGTACATTCCCAGGTAGGTTGATTTGCACTGGATTCATAGAGGATGTTGAAGGAAGATTTGCCCCTGATGCGGGTAATGGGGTCTGTCCAGCTTGTGACTGTAGCAATTGTCTAGTGAGATCGTCTGTTCGCTCCTTGGAAATAATCAGTTCCCTTCTTAGAGCATTCGTTTCCTGACGGGCTGCATGCACTTCTGCTCTTAGTTCCCCAAGTAACTGGGCTAGCTGGTCGGTATCCGAGGTTTCCATAGCGCCTGGGCGGGAGTTTTGCGGTAGGCTTTGCATTCTGTAACGCTCACCTGATTCCCGCAGAGGCGCCGGTCTTGACTGGGCGAATACCGTATCTTCAAAGGTGATGTGTAACACACGGTTGGCTCTTTGGGCTGGACCTCTGTGCACTGTATGTCTGACTCGAAGAGTAAGATATCTGCAGATAGAAAATATGGGATTAATGAACTGGGGTTATTGGGTGTCTCTCTCTTCTTCCCCTTCTCTTCTCCTGTAGAACCCCAAAGGTTAACGCTCTCACCTTAGGTAAGTGAACGCCGAGCTCTCCATCTGCCTCGGGGCAGGGTGCCGTAACCAGTTTCTTCACTGGATAAGGGTACAGGCCTCTTGACCTCAGAGGACTGCTGTCCGTCGTTTACTGCACGAATGGTAAGTTCCGAGTATTTTAAATGTCTTTAAAAGTCTTTTGTAATGATGTCTCTTGTTTTGCAGGGTTCCGGCGATGGCGGATGACGGGCTGAAGTGAGTTGAGGATGGAACCCGTGTGAGGAATAGAAGCGCCTGGAAACACGTAAGTAAGCGCTTATTGCCTGCTTCACGATGCGCACTAACTGTCCTTTTATCTTGCAGGTACAAGTTCGGAGCTGCTGAAGGGTGCCGGAATACCCACTGGGTTCGGCGTGGGAAGGAGTAATGGCACGTGAGTAATAAAGTTACCCAATGTCTTTAAACGCACCTTCTTTTGTCTTTCAGATGCGGGATGCAGCGCCGAAGGCCTCCGGAGCGTGCAAAGAGTTGGTAAGCTTTTGTCTTTCAGATGCCGGAATGCAGTGCGAAGACCTCCAGAGCACGCGAAGAGTAGGTAAGCCTTTGTCTTTCAGATGCCGGAATGCAGCGCGAGGCGTTGGTGACAGCCGATGGACCAGGTAAGAGAAGCGCTGTCACTGAAGACCGTAATGCTAACCTGTTCTTTCTTGTCTTTATAGGTGTTGCTGAAGACTGGATTCAGGATGGTAAGCCTCTTTCCCTTAGGTCCAGGATCAGATGCAGAAGACACGATGAGCGTTCTGCTGCAGAGGATGCAGAATAACGCAAAGCAAGATTCATCCATCGGGTGTGGTTTAAATAGCCTCCTGTAGTGCTTAGGGGTCTCCTTCCACAGCCTCGCCTGGGTAAGAAAAGAGTTCCTGCTTTCCAGAAGAGTTCCAGTGTTCTGAACCTAGGGAGTGGCTCCTGCCCCACCCAACAGGAAAAGTAGTCCCAAACAGAAGAGGATTAGAGGCTCAACTGGCAGATAAGTAAGCAGCATGGTCTGCTGTAGGTAAGTCCACCCAAGCATTATGAGCCCGGCGCTTCCAGCGCTGGGACTGGGCATATTTATGAGCCTAGTGCCACTGGCGCCTGGACAGGGTCCAAAAGGTCCCAATTGGGAATGGTTGGCACTCGGAACCTGGGTTATGGGTCTGCTTCCAAGGGAGTTGGGTAAGTCCTGACCTTTTGGAAGCAGAGATCATGACAAGTACTCCCCAGAACCCCTGAAATACACATACCCTGCTGAAATCACGTTTGGAACTTCCCGCGCACCCCTGGAATACACATACCCTGCTGAAATCGTGTGTGGAACTTCCTGCGCACCCCTGAAATACACGTAGCCTGCTCGCACTGGGCCAATCGCGTGTGGAACTTCCCGCGCACCCCTGAAATACACGTATCCTGCTGAAATCGCGTGTGGAACTTCCCGCGCACCCCTGGAATACACATACCCTGCTGAAATCGTGTGTGGAACTTCCTGCGCACCCCTGAAATACACGTACCCTGCTCGCACTGGGCCAATCGCGTGTGGAACTTCCCACGCTCCCCTGAAATACATGTACCCTGCTGAAATCGTGTGTGGAACTTCCTGCGCACCCCTGGAATACACATACCCTGCTGAAATCGTGTGTGGAACTTCCCGCGCACCCCTGAAATACACGCACCCTGCTCACACTGGGCCAATCGCGTGTGGAACTTCCCACGCACCCCTGAAATACACGTACCCTGCTGAAATCGCGTGTGGAACTTCCCGCGCACCCCTGGAATACACATACCCTGCTGAAATCGTGTGTGGAACTTCCCGCGCACCCCTGAAATACACGTACCCTGCTCGCACTGGGCCAATCGCGTGTGGAACTTCCCGCACACCACTGAAATACACGTACCCTGCTGAAATCGCGTGTGGAACTTCCCGTGCACCCCCGGAATACACATACCCTGCTGAAATCGTGTGTGGAACTTCCCGCGCACCCCTGAAATACACGTACCCTGCTGAAATCGCGTGTGGAACTTCCCGCGCACCCCTGACATACACGTACCCTGCCGAAATCACGTGTGGAACTTCCCGCGCACCCATGGAATACACGTACCCTGCTCGCCCTGGGCCAATTGCGTGTGGAACTTCCCGCGCACCCCTGAAATACACGTACCCTGCCGAAATCGCGTGTGAGACTTCCCGCGCACCCCGGTATACACGCACACGTATTTTTTGTCAGCTGGTGTCCGTGTTTGTGGGTACCCCTTTGCACGTCATTTGTCCTGGAGGGCCACAGTATAGGACATTCATCATGGCTGTATATAGGTGCTATTTGTTGGCGCACCTTTTGGCGCATATTTCTTCAAGGCGCAGAGACGCTACCGCCTGCTTTCTTGTGGCGGTCGTGTTTGTGCCTGTGCGCTGGTTTGAGCGTGCGCTTTTTTGCCCTATTCTATTCCATGAATACGTGTTGTAGGCGAGCGTGTGGGCGTTCCGCGCACTTGTACCCTGTACTTCCCCCGTGACGCCCACGTTTTGGCAAGTTGTTCCCCATTCTGAGTGTTACGCCCCGTGTTCCGCCTACTTTTGTTGCGTGCGCTGCGCTATGTGCGATTTTCGCTGTGGCCTGTGCGATTTTCGCTGTGACCTGGCGCACGCAGTTAGATGGCCTGTGCGCCAACGTGCGCCGCGCACTTTTTTATCGCACATCCGATGGTTTTCTCGCGCACGGCCTTCCATGAATCGATGTGCGCTGCTTTTCGTGCGTTTTTCGCACTTGCACTGCGATTTTCGCTATTCCATTGCAATTCGCACGTTTTTGCCCACTTGCGCGGCGCTAATTATTCCATGAATCGGCCTGTTTCTTAGGAGACTTCCTTTCTTGTCACAATCACTTCAGCCTGCCTCAGTAGCAATCTTCAAGCAATATCGGCGCAGGAACCCTACCTGTCTTTTCATTGGGACAAGGTTGTTGTGCGGAGGCATCTGTCTTTTCTACCTAAGGTGTTTTCCGATTTTCATATAAACTAGGGAATCACGTTGCCCATATTGTTTCCAGATCCACAATCAGAAGCCTATCACACTTTGCACAACCTCGATCTTCGTAGGGCGTTGAGGATCTCTAGAGGACTAGGCTTCACAGGCCCAAAGACCGAGTATCACATTCAGTAGAATACATTGTGGCAAACAAGCAGCTAAAACCACAATTGCTAGATGGATTGTGTTTCTTTTTTACATTTGTTTTTATTTAAACATATTAGTTTTCATGCAAAAGTCATCCGTTATGGCGTAACATTCGTTTCTTTAAAAAACTGTCTTATGAGTTCTAAGATATTTTAGCCATTTTAACAGTTTTCTTCATTCATAATAAATGTCCAGAATTGGATTACCATGGTGATCAGCTTTGTGTTTTTACCAGAGATTATCTGGAGCCACATTTCCTCATCTCTGTAGCTTGTTCTCTGGTGTTTCATCATGCTAGCAAATAGAATCCTACGCTCAGTTAGAGTTGGGCATTCCATTAAAATGTGGTAGATCGTTTCCTCCTGATTGATGTTTTTACAAAATCTGCAGAAAATTTCCTTGTCAGATATTTACTTGGTGACTGCAAGATATTTTCTGGTGGATAGGATATTCAGACAAAGTCATAGATGGAGATCTCAAATTGTTTTAAATGGAAATCTTTCCAGGTATGGAAGTAATTCGCGGAGGGACCTTGATTCAAACTCTGCAATTATATTCATTTAATATGACGCTTTATCCTGGATTGTTTTTATCCAGTCATTCTCCTTGATCCTCTTTTTCACCTTCAGAGTTCTGTTGATCAATGTCTCAACCGAGATGACATTTTGGTTGAGTAGAAATTGACAGGCTTCTTTCCATGTGTTGAAGGTAGGTGAGATCAGGTTTTCCTTTGTGTGCGTCAAGATCTTTATTGCAGATATGCCTTCATTGTTAATGATCTTACAATAGAGGTCTAGTTGTTTCCAGTTTCTGATAGATTCGAGTGACTGGAGTGCCAATTCGTATCTTATTCTGGGGAGCGGGAAGGATGGAGCTAATGAAAGTACCTTGCGCCAGTATGTGCCCTCCACCGATGACCCGGTATTGCGGTAGATATTGATTAGAGTTTCACTCCCATATAGCAGAATTGTAGTTGCTTTTTGCCTGTAAAAGGCTATGACTGGTTTCATCGTGTAGGCACCATATTTCTGGTGGATCATCAGACCTTGCCTAGCAAGGGTAAGTACTCTGTTCTTTAAGTGAATTGGCCAATTCTGTTCCGCGTGAGACTGGTTGAGCCAGATGCCGAGATATTTCATCTCGTTTTTTTCCATCTAGATGTATTTTTAGGTAGGCGGATTGCTTACTAGTGCAGTGACCCAAGGACATTAGCTAGTTTTGTTTGAGTTGATCTTCATATCATTTCCTTTTATGTAATTGTCAAGGTTATCCAGTCTTTTTTGAAGACCAACTTGGGTCTTATCCATTTTCCTGATTTCGTCCGAATATAAAATGTATGGGAACAGTGTCGTGTTCAATCTCAGGGGACGGTTGGTGATAAGAGTATAATAATTTACGCCAATATCAAGAAGATAGAAATTAAAGAGACTTACAGCCAGGGGGCACCCTTGTTTCAGGCCATTGGTCGTATTAATTACTGAAGAGAGGATTCCATCGTTGGTCAAGTGGATTTGGATGGTGGTGTCACTATATAGTGCTTTAATGGGTGCCAACAACTCGCTAGGACAATTCTCTTGTTGAAGTTTTTTTCCATAGCTTGTTTCTATTAATGCTGTCGAACACCATTTGGAGATCGACAAAGATAGAATTAATGTTTGTCCGTGTTCTGATTGATTCTTGTTTGAGTATATTAAGAATCAATAAGTTTATGTTAGTGCCAACATGGCTGGAAAATCCAGTCTGGCGAGGATCTTGCTTGTCTTAGCACATTCCTTAGATCTTTTGACCAAGATGGAGGCAAAAATCTTGCCTATTAGGTCATAAAGACCGGAACTATCATTGCTGTTTTCCAGGTGTTGGGTATGTATTTATATTTAGAGATTAAACTGAAAATTTGAATACAGTGTTTGGCCCAGTCTTCCAGCTATTTTTTGTTAATGTTATTACTAAGGCCATCAGGCCCTGGTACTCGTGAGGTGTTTAGCCTTCTGATATGGGCGAGAATTTCCTCGTAGTCCCATAGATTATACCAAACTTCATTGTTGAGATTAGAGTTATTGTTGTCACAAACTTGGTCTTGAGTGGAATTGTATAGCAATCGAAAATGCTCAACCCAGTCATTCTCAGCCACGTCCATGGTCAGTCGATTTTGAAGTACATGATTTTGATTGAGTATGGCCCATAAATCCCTGGTGTTTCTCTTGCTCAATGTCTGTAGCATATATTCAGCATCATTTTGAGAAATCGAGGATCTGATGTTTTTGAGCCAATTTCTGTATTTTTGTATGATGCTTTTTATTTGATCTAGGTGGTTTGTATGGTCTGTTTTCTTAACTGTTCTTAGTGATTTCCTTAGCTCTTTCTTTGCGAGAGCGATTTTCTTGTAGTAAGCGTGTGTATGGTCCATTCTGTTGGTGGAGCCCTGTTTGTGTTTTTGAAGAAAAGGGTCAAGTAGCCGTTGATTTTTTTTTTTTTTTTTTTAAACTTTTATTTTTGAACGGCAGAAGTACACAAGGCACACACAAGGCAATAGGTACATAGCATTTACATCTTGGAGCAACACATCAAAAGGGATACAGCAATCACAACATGAACAGCCGGGCGGTATCTGAGAGGGGGCATAGCAGTCCAAAGACAAGGGAACAAGGTGGGGGCTCACCCAGTGGGATCAGAGCCCGACGGGGCAGGAGACAGACCAGATTCGGGGGTGGCCTCATCCCGAATACTAAGGTAGGTGTTGAATGCAGCCCAAATGTTCCTGGGGCGAGACTGGGCGGGGAGCATGGACAAGTATTCTTCTTCGCAATTGCGCGACCAGGTGAGTAAGCGCAACCATTTCTAAAGGCCGGGGGAGCGGGGCTTTTCCAGCTCTGGAGTATGCACTTTTTAGCAATCATACAGCCTATGTTTAGGAACTTAGCTAGGTGCCTGGTTCCATCAGTTTTCCATACCCCAAACAGAATCGACAAGGGGTCAGGATCAACCACAGTTTCAGCTATGTCAGAAAGCGTTTTCAAGATGCATTCCCAGAACCCAGATAGCTCCCTGCAGGACAGAAACATGTGTAGGTGATCAGCCCCCTCAGATCCACAGCGAGGGCACCCGGTCGCAGTGGCCCGGGCGAACGCTGAGGTCCTGTGTGGAGTATAGTAGAGCCTATTGAGAAGTTTGTACTGTATGGCTCGGTAGCGGAAATTGAAGGAGACTTTTTGAGTATGTAGACACATTGCGCCCCAGTCGCCATCAGACAATTCCAGGCCCAGCTCATTCGCCCAGTCGTCACGCGCCCTAAGTGCTGGAGTTGTGATGGACTCCTGAAGGATCCTATATAGTGAAGAGACGACACTACGGGCGCTGCCTGAGTTGGCAATGTATGCGATCGCCGGGTTATCCGGGGGCTCATCGGGAAATGAGGGCCATGCAGTGCGGAACGATGCCCGTAGCCTATAATACTGGAGGGTCTCCAAGGCGGATCTAGTGTGGCCCTGTTTCCATGTTTGGGGGGTCAATGAACTTGCCCTCTGGGTAGAAATCGGACAGCGCTTGATACCCCAGCATTCCCCAGTGTTGGGCCAGGGCGTTATCGTGTGTAGGTTCCAGAGCAGGCAGGCGCCACACCGAGAGCCATCTGTAGTAGGGAGGGGACCCGTCCGTCGGACTTAGCAAGCGTTCCCATGCGTGGATGGTCGTGGCGACAGGGTCAATGGGTGAATCAGGTGTGTAATGGCGATGTAATATAAGGGACATCATGTTGGTACCGGCGGCTGCTAGTCGCTCTAACTTGACACGTGGTCGCGTTGGGGAGCCCGGGTACCAATGGGTGGCATGTTGAGCCTGGGCCGCAGTCCAGTAGAGTAACAAATTCGGAGCGGTGAACCCTCCTTGTTTATAGGTGAGCGCCATGTCAGACCACTTCTTACGCACTGCACCGGAGTGCCATATGAACTGAGCACATAGTGTATGCAATTTAGCGAAGTAGGCCTTCCCGGGCCACACGGGAACGTTGCTAAAAGTGTAAAGAAGCTTGGGGAGCAGGATCATTTTAATTAGGGAGAGACGACCAGCCATGGATAGTGGGAGCGACCGCCATCTTAACATCTTGGCCTCGGCAGTTTGCGCTGCGGTGGAGTAATTGTCGGTTATCAGAGTAGATTTGGTCAAGGATATCTGCACCCCCAGATATCTGACACCGTCCGGAGACCAACGAAGGGGGTACTCAGTGGTAGGTTGTTGGGTAGATTTCGTGAGCGGGAAGATATCCGACTTTGAGTAATTGATCGTGAAGCCAGAGTAGGTACCAATACGGGTGATGTCCCTAAGTATGGGGTCAATGTGGGTCGCGGGCTCTCTAATGTATAATAGCACGTCATCTGCATATAAGGATATGATTTCGGGGTCATCCTTCAGCCGTATCCCCTTGCGGGCATGCCGAGCACGGACATAATCCGCCATTGGCTCAATTGCGAGGGCGAAGAGGATCGGGGAGAAGGGGCAGCCCTGCCGGGTGCCCCTGAAGAGTGTGAAGGGGTCGGATGTCAAAGAGTTGGCTCTGACCCGGGCCACAGGGGAGGCGTATAGTAGCTTAATGAACCCGATCATGTTTGGGCCAACTCCCATCGTCTCTAGCACCAGCCACGTGTAGTTCCAGGAGACCATGTCAAAGGCCTTCTGAGCGTCCAGAGTGACCGCCACGGCCTGGGCCTCTTGATTTATACGAGACATGACATTGAACAGTCTTCTTATATTATGTGAGGTGGACCTGCCGGGAACGAAGCCCGCTTGGTCCTTGTGGACCAGATATGGCATAATGGGAAGAAAGCGGTTAGCTATGGTCTGAGCAATGATTTTCGTGTCTAGGTTCATGGGGAAAAGGGGCCTGTAAGACCCACTTTCGTCGTCCGGTTTGCCAGGCTTGAGCAGTACCGTGATGACGGCCTCACGCATGGACGGGGGAAGAATAGAAAAGCGGAGCGCTTCGACCCAGACCTCGAGCAACTTGGGAGCCAGTACGGACACGTGTTCTTGGTAAAACTCAGCCATGAGGCCGTCAGGTCCCGGCGCCTTGCCTTTGGGCAGGTGAGATATGGAGGTTACTATTTCGTCCAGCGTTATCGGGGAGTCCAGCTGGTCGCGGGTAGCAGGGGAGATTTCGGTGGTGGGGATCTGAGTAAGCAGCTCGCGCATGTGTCGTTCGGAGTGTTCGGGAGGCTGGGAGTAGAGAGACCTGTAGAACTCGGTAAATATCTCCAAGATCTGTTGGTCAGCCCACTGTACATTGCCAGATGCATCTTTGATGGAGGTGATCTGAGCTCGGCCAAATTCCCCCCTCACCACTCCTGCCAATGTCTTCCCCGGTCTGTCCCCCTCGCCATATTTCCTGGCAGCCTGTGGACGGCTGAAGTACTGGACTTCATTGGTAGCGAGCGTATTATATGCCTGCAGTTCCTCGCTGATTTGGAGAAGTAAGGCGGGATTGGCGCCAGTGGAGCATTGCTGCTCCAGCTGTTTCAGTTTAGCTTCAGAGCGATCGAGGCTGGCTCGGATAGCTTTCAGTACCCCAGCCTCCCGCGAGATGGACATCCCCCTAATGTATACCTTAAAAGCCTCCCACCGAACCGCGGCTGAGGTGTCCTGAAGCGAGTTGTGGTCAAAAAAGGATATAATGTCTGCAAGTATATCAGCCCTAAAGACTATGTCCCTGAGGGCCTCAGATTTGAAACGCCAAGTGCTCAGAGTCGGAGTGGGTATACCCAGCCTCACAGAAAGTGCGATTGGAGCGTGGTCAGATAAAGTGCGGGGGAGAATCCAGGACCCCTCCACCCCTCCCATGCTTCCTTGGACACTAAGAACAGGTCTATACGAGACGAACTGTCGTGGACCGATGAGTAATAAGTGTACTCCCGGGACACGGGGTGTACTGTCCTCCAGGCGTCGCAGACATTGAGCGTCTGCATATGGCCACACAACCTGCGTGCGGCACTTGTAAGGGCTCGGGAGGACGTGCCAGTCCTGTCCAAGACAGTGTCAAGAATAAGGTTTAGGTCACCCCCCCATATAATCTGGACCCCCACGTAGCCCAGTAGTATGGCAGTTACCGCATCAAAGAACTCAGGAGAGTCAACGTTGGGGCAGTATGTGTTAACAAGTAGGTATTCTCTATTCACCATTGTGCAGTGTAATATGATATAGCGACCCTCGGGACACACGTAACTTTTGTGCAGGATGAATTTGATCGATTTGTGGATCATTGTGAGGACTCCCCTGGATTGGGAGGAGTATGAAGTGAAGAATCTATTGGGACCCCACGATGGGGCCATGGTGCCCGGAATGTGGGCATTGGAGTGTGTCTCCTGCAGGAGTAGTATCCTGCAGCCATGTCTATTAGCAAAGGCCATGATCTTTCGGGCCTTGGTGTGATTGCTCAATCCGCGAATGTTCCAGGACATTATAACGATAGACATGTCAATGGCGGATCTCTAATCCCGGTGTACCCGTATCAATGAACATCCCAGGTGTAGCAGCAGTGTTCACTGTCGGGGTTGAGGTCGGGAGTGCGCTTATGTATCGCCAGTGTGCGTGCCGTGAGCCTTAGTGTGCCGTTTTTTTCGAATACCCCATCACCGCCCCCACCCTCACCGCTGACCCAACTACAGCAGTGTAAACAATACCCACCCTCGACTGTGCAGAGCTGGGCCGACCCCAACATGGCCCAGACTGCACAAAAGCCCAACAGGGGCTGGCCCACAATAAGGGCGTATACAAAACCAGTGCAATCGCAGTGGGGTGCGCCGTTGCCGTGCGGGAGCACGCTAGGAACCATTGGTTCCGTTACAAAACGAACATTGTTAGCGGGCAATACTTTGATACCCCAGTCCCGCCCCATGGAGCGCAGCGAGCAACACACATATCACATAGATTCAGCAACCCAGCCCAAGTGGAGCTATGAGAGGAACCACATTCTGGTGGTCGTGGATAGAGGGGAACGGTTGCGGCCGGACCACGGGAGCTGTGCATATTAGAAAGCAGCAGGAGTAAGTGTGGTGGAGTGACTTGGACGAGGTGACAGTTGCTCCTCAAGGAGCAATACTTAAGCCCACATAGGAAAGCATTGCATACAAGTGGATACAGAGGTGTGATCGCTCGCGTATGCAAACCGAGAGAGGCGGGACTCAGTCCACACATTAGCACAGTATCAAGGCATCACAAGGCAATTATAGAGTTCACTCGTTATTCATGTTGTCATCAGCCGGAGGAAGGAGCGGAACATGTGCCTCAATGAATTTAACCGCCTCAGAAGGCACTGTAAAAAAGTATAGTTTATCGTTGAACGTGAACTTCAGGCGTGCAGGGAAGAGGATGGCATATGGGATGTTCCTTTCCCCGAGGAGTTTCTTCACTCCAAGGAACTGGCGACGTTCCTGCTGAACTCCGGTGGAAAAGTCAGGGAAGATCCTGATGACCTGCGAGTCGAAGCGTAGCTCGCCTTTCTCCCGTGCGAGGCGAAGAATTAGGTCGCGGTCTTTGAAGCTCAGGACCTTGGCAATGATGGGTCTCGGAAAGTCACTGGGTTTAGGCCGAGGTGAGAGCGCCCTATGGGCCCTTTCAATGGTGAAGAAGGGAGACATGTCCGAATTACCCAGTAGATCCTTCAGGAGTTCCTCGACCGCTAGTTCCAGTCGACCCTTCAGCGCATTTTCAGGGACACCCACGATGCGTATATTGTTCCTGCGTGACCTAGATTCGAGGTCATCACATTTGGCTTTGACCGCCTTCATATCCGAGACCAGAGTGGACACCGTGCCCTGGAGTGTAGATATATTATCCTCATTGGTGCCAATCCTGTTTTCGGTCTCCGTGATCCGGGACCCATGCTGATCCAGTTTGGCTCTCAGTGAGGCTACATTGGCATTAATGTCATTGAGCTTTTCATGAAAGGCCGAAAAGTTTCTAGCCATGGACTCCATTATCGTTGTGAGGTCAGTAGTGGGTGCCTCTGCGCCCATCGGTTCATCAGCAGGGTCGCATGGTGCGTGGGCCAAGTCGGGTCTCAGGGCGGCTTTAGCGAATTTGTCCATGGCCCCGGTTTTATTGTTATTCCTCGATCTGTTGGACATCGTGAATGTCGTGGCGGGGCCCTGATCGGCCAAAGTGAAGACTCGTGTGGGAAGAAGCAGGAGAGGTTCAAGGCAGATGACAATGGTCCAGCTCGCCAATTCAAGCGGATCCCGACGTAGGTGATAGAAGCTGTGGCGTCAGGAAGGTATGGAGTAGCAGCAGGGATGGCGCGATCCAACCGCTCTGGAGGATGATGCTGGTGTCCAGAACAGGCCCGGAGTGAGCACCATGGAGAGTACCAACCGCAGGAGTATGGGCCTTAGTGCTTATGCGGGTGTTGCATGGGGCCGTGGAGATGAAGGTGAAGACCAGCAGGCCGCGCCAGAGTGTGGGCCCCAGTGTAAGTCCGGGGTCGCCGCGCCCGGAGGGTGGCGGGAGCGGACCGACCCGAGTCAGCCGGGATGTAGGGTCACGGGCCCGGAGAGCGATCAAAGTGGCGCGGGAGCCAGCCGGGGCCGCCCGGCGCGGGGACCGAGGCCCAGGTCGGGGATGGTCTGTAGCGGTAACGGGGGCCTCAGCGCGCCGCAGCCCCAGCAGCTCCTCACCTGGTATGTAGCCCGCAAGTGTCCAGTCGGGAAGTAGGTGTAGCTTCTCAGGCCTTCGGGTGTCGTCGGAGGTAGATCCGATCTCGGCAATGGTGCAGAGCAGAGGTCGTAGGGCGCGACAAGGCCGCTAATGTCAGACTAGCGGGCCCCAGTCAAGCGCCGTCGCCAAGCCCAGCAGTGGGTGCAGCTCCCCCCAGAGAGGCACGCCGTCCAAGTGTCGAGTCGCGCGGAGGGGAGCCAGCCAGGGGCCTTCTAGTGCCGGGCCTCACGGTCGGGGAGAGTGGGCTAAGCGAAGCCCAAAGAAAATCCAGGATGGTTGGCAGAGGGCACGGCCCGAACAGCGGGCGCCAGTCCGGCGAAGAGTGCGACCCAGTCCGCGGCGCTCCCGGCACAGATCACAGGCCCAGCGATGTACGTCTCCGCAGACGGGCCAGTGGAGGGATGCGGCGGGGTAGGCCCGAGGGTCTCGCAGAGTGGATCTCCGGTTCCCAAGGTCCGATCCGAGTCAGGATCACATCGACACGTAGCTACAGCTATAGGGATGCCAGTGGGTCGGTCGATTAGTCGCAGCACTGCATTAGCCCGCAGATGTCATCGGATGAAGAGCGGCTGTGCACGGAGCTCAAGAGCTAGGCAGCCATCTTGACGGCTGCTCAACAGCGCCCCCCCCCGATTGTTTTTTTTTTAAAAAACATTTTATTGAGTTATAAACACAACCAAACAAAACAAACGAAACAAACAGTGCATGTTCCAACAGTTTCATTACACTTTCTTAACTTCTAGCCACTACTTACCTTATCCCACTCCCCTCTACGAGCCTATTGCATTAAACCTTCAGTTTCTGCATCCTGCGGTTCGGTCTCCTCTTCTACAGGCTCCGCCGGGTCATCTAATGACCCAAACAGTTCGGCTTTCAGTGATTTCCAGGCCATCAGGGACTCAGTCTCCTCCTCCTCCCCTGTGCTATTCGCTTCTTGCCATGCCATGGTTTCGGCTTCCGCCCATTTTTGCAAATCTCTCCACCACACCTTTACCTTTGGCACATGGCATGTCTTCCATCCCATGGCAATCCTCCTCTTTGCAAGCACAAAAGGCAGATCCCTCAGCTTACTCACGTGCCTAGGCTTCTGTGGACTAGGGAACCCCCCCAGCAGACACGCCCACACTGTATCCACTACAATCTTGACCCCTTTTTCTTCCAGTTTCCCTTGCACTCCCCTCCAGAAATGTTCTATGATCGGGCATGACCAGAACATATGCACCATGCCCACGTTCTCCTCCTCACACTTGGGGCATGCTTGCCGTCCTGCGTTTTCAAACCTCGACATCCTCCAAGGCGTCAAATATGCCCTATGCGCTATGTACAGCTGAATCTGTTTCAGCCTCGCGTTTCTAGACACCTTCTTATGATACCCCTGCACCCGTTCCCACATCCCGTCTTCCATCGGGGCTCCAACCTCCGTTTCCCAGTCTAGTCTCAACTGCGTGTCCTCCTTCCCCACTTTAGACATCAGCATTTCATACAATCTGGAAATCTCATGACCCCCCTCAGCTATGTCGTATATCATGTCTATGGTGGCATATGATTCTTCCTCCAACACAGTTTCAGGCCATGTCCTCTTAATCCTCTGTACCATTCTATGATACTTAATATACTGGCCCTCGTGCAACCCAGTTTCTTCCCGCAGCCCCTCAAAAGTAATACTAGAGACCTCCCGCCAAATATCACCCATTGTTGCCACTCCAGCCGGTTCCCAGTGGTTCCTGAGTATCATTCGTAGCTGTGCATCTGCCCCCGTCAATGCAACCAGTGGTATCTGCGGTGAGCATGGGGACGGGTTCTCCATCATTTGACATTCCCTGCGCCACACCTTCCACCCCAGTAGCATCATTTTAGGGCGCCCCACCATTTCCGCCCTGGGTACCCACATCATCTCTTTCAAATAAAAAGGTGCACAATCACTCCCAAACAGCCTAAATTCCGAGGTCTCTTCGTCAGAGAGCCATTTGGCAACATACTGTAACTGGCTTGCCACATAGTATGCCTCATAGTTGGGCAGCTTTATCCCTCCTTTGTCATGGAAGTTCTGTAGCTTCCATAACACCACTCTATTTCGCGTGTCATGCCACAAAAAGTCCCTACACATGCTATTCAATTTGGTGAAGAACTTCTTAAGAATCAGGTACGGTATGTTCCCGAAGTAGTGTAGGACCCTTGGCAGGAACACCATCTTTAGCATTGTTCCCCGCCCCATCATCGCCAAGGGCAGCTTTGCCCAAAATTGCATGCACTTCTCAATTTTTTTAATGGCTACTTCTTTATTGCACCTATGCTCTTCCTCCACGGTGTGGTATATATCTATCCCCAGGTACCGAAATGTGCTAACCACCCACAGCACTTGCAACACAGGTAGTCGCTCCGCTGGAATCCCCATGTACCCTCCTAATGGGGACATGCTGGACTTCTGGGGATTCACTGCTATACCGGACAGCACAGCGTATCTCTCCAGCACTTCTAGGATGTACTGGAGATTTTCTTCTGGGAATCGCAAGTACAGCAGCATGTCATCTGCATATAGGGAGATCAGATGCCGCTCCCCTTTCACCTCGATGCCTATGGTGTCATATTGCTGCCTCAGATATATTGCTAGATGTTCCATGGCCAGTATCTAGAGCATTGAAGACCACGGGCATCCCTGTCTAGTACCCCTGCTGAGCTGCCACCTTTCCGATATCACAGATCCTGTCCTAACTCTAGCCAGCGGTTCGCTATATAAAATATTCGCCCACCTTACATATCCAGGCCCTAACCCGTAGTACTTCAGGGCCGCAAGCAGCCATGGCCATTTAACTGAGTCAAAGGCCTTGATTGCATCCAAAGGCACAATTGCCATTTCCTCATCTCTTTCTCTGCCAAACTCAATGATTCTCTGGAGTCGCCTATAATTATTGGTAATGTTTCTATGAGGGACATAGCCCGTTCGATCCGGGTGTGTTAATTTGCCAATAACCTTCTTTAGTCTATTTGCTAAGACAGAAGTTAATATCTTGCTGTCTTGATTCAGCATTGACAAGGGTCTATAGGAACCACAGCTGTGCCCAGGTTTGTTAGGTTTGGGGAGCGGTATTATGACGGCCTCTCTCAGTGACTCCGATAAGCGTCCCGTCTCGAACGCTTCGTTTAACATCTCTAACAGTGGGGGGAGGACCTCTTCCATGTATACTTTGTAAAACTCACTTGGGAGTCCATCTGTCCCTGGGGTTTTACTAGTAGGCAGCTGCCTCACCACCTCCCCTAATTCTTCCAAGGTGATCGGGGTATCGAGTTCCTCTTTCTCCTCCTCGCTTATCTTGGGCAACCCCATGTCCTCGAGCGTTTCTTCCATCTTAGCGCAACTACTTTCCCCGTCATCTCCGTATAATACCGTATAATGATCCACAAACGCTTGATTAACTCCCTCCTTGGTGTCCTGTACGCTACCGTCTTCTCTTTCTATAGTCCTGATTGTGACTCTGGGGATCTCACTCTTATATAACCACGCCAAAAGTCTCCCCGGTTTATCACCTCCCGCATGCTGTCTCTCTACGTATTTTTTATAATTAAGGTTACACAATCTCTCCCAATATTCTGCACATTTTTGCTGTAGCCTAAGTGTCAATTCTAGCTTCTCTGCTGTATCGTCTCCGCCCCTTAAGGCCTCTTCTAATTTTTCTTCCGTCTCCTGCAGTTCGGCTAAAACCCCACCTTGTAGGCCCTTGGATTTCGCTATGGCTACCCCCCTCATGACAACTTTAAAGGCCTCCCATAGTGTTCCTGCGGAATCCACGCTCCCAGTATTTGTTTCAAAATAATTTACAATCTCCTCCCTCAAGTCCTCCCTAAAAAAGGGGTCTCGCAACGCTTCCGCTCGTAGGCGCCATGTCGGGATCCTCGCTCTCGGTGGGCAGTATTGCCATGCGAGAATCAGGGGCGAGTGGTCCGAAAGGACCCTGGCTTTGTATTCTATTTGTGTGATCTCCTCTATCATTTCGGGTGATGTGAAAACATAATCCAGCCTCGTTGATAACTGCTGTGGGGCAGAATAATGTGAATATTGCCTTTCCTGGGGGTGCCTCACTCTCCATGCATCCTCCAAACCAAAGTCATCCAGCAATGTCTTTAACGCCCTGGCTGCAGGGGCCGGTCTATCCATCTTCCCATCCGATCTGTCCACCCTTGGGTTCAATACGCAGTTGAAGTCCCCTCCCCAGATTATCGCGCTTCCTACGCATGCGCTCAAATTCGCACTCAATGTTCTAATGTACGCCGCCGTGTTCTGGTTCGGGGCATGCGTGTTAACAATGCTTATCTCCCTGTTCTCCACCAGTCCCCTCAGTATAACCATCCTCCCGTTTGTCTCAGCCACCACTTGCAATCGCTGAAAAGAGACATGTGGCGCCACCCAAATAAGCACTCCTCTTGCATAAGCAGAGTACGATGAGCCCACCAACACTCCTTTCCACTTCCCAGCAATTGTGTCCATCCTCTCTCGTGTACGGTGGGTTTCCTGCAGCAATGCAATATCTATTTTCTCCCTGCGCAGGTACAACATAACTTTGTTCATTTTTATGTAGCTGTTGAGCCCCCGCCTGTTCCATGTAAGTATCTTAAGGTCCCCCATGGCCTGTACCAGTTCCGTTCCTCCTCTCCCAGGTGCAGTCTGACTTTGAATTCCAATCCAATCTGTATAGGCTCGCATCCCATTCTAAATTCCCTTTAACCAAAAACACCCCAAACTTCCGGTTCCCCCCTCCCTCCCGCCTCCTGTCCCTTCCCCAACATCACTCCCCCCAGCTGTTGCCCAGCTCCATCCCTGGATCTCAGGCTCCCCCGCATCTAGCTCTTTCTGGCTCTCGCCTGTACTCGAAGCTCCGCAGGGTGAGGCCGCCCTAGTAGCCAACCTACTACTACTACAACTATAATTCGGGGGGTAGGGTGCTTTCGCCCTGCCGCTCCTATGTCACTTCGGGTTAACTACACATTGCTATACAATTTGCATATATGTACACGCTACTATATTTCAGTCCTTCAAGTCCGTTACAGTCAGTAGTATTTTATCAAAATATCAGCCTCCTACAGCCGCGCCCATTGATATTAATCTTCATGTAGGCACCCCTGGGGTGCTCACTCGACGCCTTAACAGTATGCATACCGTATCCCAGTCACATATCGTGTCCCTCTTGGGTCTCTTCCCTGTCTCGTTCCGGACAGCCCTGCAGATCCAGCCACGTTGCTCCTTCTTCCGGAGTGTCAAAAAAATACATTTTGCTCATGTGCACCACATTAAATTTCGCGGGGTACAGAAGCATATATTTTATCCCAGCCGCGCGCAGCCGTCTTTTGATTGCCACATAGCTGTACCGTTGCCTCTGGACCAACATAGTGTAGTCCGGATACGCCGTGATGGTGCTCGAGGCCCTTTTGATTGTTCCACCTTTTTGGAAGTACTCCAGTATTTTCTCGCAGTCTTTGTAGTTCAATATTTTGGCAATTATCGCCCGGGGAGGGGCCCCTGGTCTCGGCTTCCTCATAAAGGCTCTATGTGCACGCTCCACTGCGAATCCCTGCAAGAGTTTGCCAGCCCCAATTCCTCGTAGGAGTAGGTTCTCGACGTAGTCTGTCGGGTCCTGTCCCTCCTCACCCTCCGGCAAGCCCACCACGCGAATATTGTTCCTCCTCGCTCTCCCTTCTGATTCCTCCGCTCGAGACTCCATGTTAGCTACCTGTTGTTTGAATACATGGATCTCCTTTGCGTTGTTAGTGCTAGTGTCCGTGTTGGTTTTCACCGCACCTGCCAGGCTGCTTGTTCGTTCCGCCAGCCCCCTGACATCTTGCCTCAGCAGGGAGACTTCTATGCCTACTGCTTCTATTTTAACCTCCAGGGAAGTGCCCAGGTCTGACATCGCAACTCCCCAAGAGTCTTTCAGCTCCGTGATGGCCTCTAAAATCTGATGGTTTTCAGCCACTGTGGTGCCCTCAGCTGGTGCCATCGAGCCTTTGGGCGCGATGGCTCCAGGAGAATGTTGCGTTTTGGCAAATATATCCATTGTGGATTGCTTATTCTTGTTCTTACTCACGTCCCCTCCCACCGACATTCTGCGGCCTCCGTTATGCCTCGCTGTCTCGATTCAGCGTCCGCGTGCCTCCCCAACCGTCTTTTCCACCCTTATCAGCTACTGTAGTACTCTTCAAGCAGTCGTACCGTCCGCCGCCTCTCACCGCGGCTTTCTGCTCATCGATGCCAAGCGAGCGCTTCATATGTCTATCGTGGCGCAGCCTATCTATTCGCACCCCCGCTACCCCCGGGCTTTTGCCTTCCGGGTCAGCAGGCAAGCCAACGTGACACAAGGCTTACCACCGCAGGGGTTTCGCTCCGTCTCCACTCCACCATCATCATTCTTTCCCCGCGGCTGCCGTCTCTATTCTGCCGCTCCAGGTGCTTCAGTTTCATTTCCTTTGTTGTCGGCCATCTTGTGTGACAATGGACCGAGCAGCCGCCGTCTTCGCCGAGCAATTCCTCCAGAATTCCACACACGATTCACTCGGTCTTTATACAGTGAGCAGAACACACGTTCCCATGCATGTATAGTCTATCCTGGAACCAGTAGCGCGTTTTTGTAGGTAGTTTTCACGGATCATATGTCGGATCCTCCGGAGCTGCTCAGGAAGCACGCCCTACTCCATGGCTGCTCAAGCCACGCCCCCCGTAGCCGTTCATAGTTGATCTTTTCTTTATCTTCCTTTTTGGATGTTTTGAATATATCTTCCAGGTTTCCCATTTTGTCGGCTGGTATGCAGAGTATATTAAGCCCAGCGTTGGTTTCTATTTGGGGGCTTTCCATTTTATCCATGTATTGATGGTGAGCATTCTAGGTCATGAGAAGTTTGGCGTGGTCGCTGTGTGGATCAGTCCTAATTTCAAGTTTTATGGTGTTGATATGCAGATATACTCGAGGTATCCGCTGGAATTACCTCTACGCCACGTTGGCCTAGCTAGTTTATCACCTGTGGTGCTCCCTTTAAGAAGTATAAGGTTGCGTCGCCGCATCACAGCTGTCCAAAGCTTAGCTTTGAGGCTTACTTTGGAGTCGGGAGTTTTGCTGCCATCGTCTTGGAACAGATGAAGATTCAGATCGCTGCAGATGATTAGATGCGGCTGTTTATATTTCTTATATAAATTATCAATATTGGTCAATATCTCATCTAAAAATTCTTCGTTTGATGGTATAGGCGGGCTCCAATGGACGTTGAGTACGGCAATTAGATGTCATTCATTTATTTTACAATTTTCAGGTTTTTCCATTTTGTTCTGTTGGAGAATTATTATTTGAGACCAATTGTTCAGCGACAACGCTTCAATGAGTTCAAAGTTGGCTTCAACTTTCCAAAGCGTCAGGAAACCGGAGCTCGGGCGACCCTTGGGTCCAGTTTTGGCAGGAGTTATGTACATCAAATAGCCCTCGTATAGATGTGATTTGGAGAACCATGTGTCCTGAAGACAAATTATTTCATAACTGGCCAGGTCATTATTTCCGTATTGAAAAAGATGTGTGTTGCCTCGAGTGTTCCAAGCGCAAAGACGAAGAGTTTGATTATGTCGTATCTGCAGGCGTTATAAGTAGGTGATCGTTTCTTTTCTTCTGTTTCCTTCCATGGTTTTATTTTTGTGTGAAGCCGGGGAGTGTACTCTTCGTATCTTGGATATATTTCGGGGGGCACTCCGCAATGTTCTATTTTCTCGATCGATCCTCTGTGGGACTTCGCGCTGTTTGGAGTTTGGATGATATTCCCTCTTCTGCTTTTTTTCACTGATGTAGTCGTGGTTTCCTCTTTTCCATTACTGCTAAGGGAGAGATTTGAAATGTCTGAAGTGGTAGAGCATTTAAAGGCAAATATTTCCATCTGTTTTGCTTGCTCCATGATGGTTTTGAGTGAGATGTTGGAATTGAGTTGGACTAATATCGAATCTGTTAGATCGTCATCCAGAAATTATACCATTCTTATGTCTTCCGATCGAATTCTTTGTAAAGCAGGAATTGTGTGAAATAGTCTCAGCAGATTGGTCGTGTTCATGATTAGCCCGTCTTGAAGTGGTTTTGGTCGGTATATATCTATCGTGTTCTTTGAATTTTGGGCTTTTGGATCGAAAAATATTGGGGGTTTCATGGAGCTGTCCAGGTTGTCTACTTTTTTGAGAATGGCCAGAATGGTTTAATTTCTTCATTGACCCTTCTGTTTCTTTGTTAAGCACCTGGTGGTCGCTTTCCGAGGGTGTTCGTATAGATTCGCAGTCTGTGGAGTGGCCACCGCTGCCACGTATAGGTGCTAGTTTGGACCATTCTCCTTCCGTGTCGGAGACTTCTTCGCGGGTGAGCATTTTATTTTTGCTATTTTCTGTATTCCCTTTTAAGTATTCATCGATGATATAAAGTAAAGCGGTGTCACTGAAAATGTCTGATAACTGATTGACCGTTCTGTCTATGGTAAGGCTTACATCTTTTGCAACTTGGGAGTTTGTGTTACGGTTCTTCATAAGTGGATAAGTTAATAAGTAGTTCTACAATTTCCTTGTCCTCTGATTCTTGTTCTTTTGAGCTTGAAGATTTTTCTGGATGGTTATGTTGATTCACAGAATGTTCTCTAATTTTCCGGACGGGTAATTTGTTCTTCCTTAGTGTTGCAGCTTTTTTCGTCATTTGAGGCAATGTCAAATTTCTTAAAAAGGCTCGGGAGCCCTTTCTGGATGTTTTGGCAGTAGATTTTGTTTTTCCGTTTACTGTATTACTTTTCTTTTCTCTGGCGTTCTTGGGGTTTTTAGTCTGGTTGAATATCGAGAAGGTTTCCACAGGGTTCTGACTATCAGTGGTCTTTCATCTTCTGTGTCTCCCAAGCCGGGAGGTGAGGTTTTTCTGATTTTGCTATCAAGATGTACAATGACAGGTTTCAGTGGAGCGGGCAATGCTAGAGAAGGTGTAGTTTGTTTTGTTATTGGAGGAATGAGTTTCGTGTTCGCTGTGCTAGCATCCAGCTTGTCCTGTGCAATCAGGTCGTTGGAAATGGGGTTTCCTATATTTTGTTTTTGGTTATTGGAAACATCTTATTGTTTCTTCATAACTAATTTAATCAGCGCGGTGGGTATTTGTTCTTTGTTCAAGCGATCGTGTCCAGCGATATCAACTAGGCGGTTCTGCCACATATTGCTGGTTTCTAGTCTGCTTTGAATCATGTTTGCCAGCGTTTCCATATATATTTGTTTAGTATGAATCATGGCAATCAAAGTTGCTTGGTCACCCATGGCCTCATGGATGGATTCATATTAATTGGTGAAAGGAGTAGAGGCCATGTTAGAAGCTGTGATCATAATACTTTGTAATTCGGCCATCGTTGTTGGTAGACGATTAATGCATTCGTCTTTGGAAGTATTGCATTGGCATATTGAATACATCTCTTTTTTGCAACTCGTTTCCAGTGTGGTTGGAGGTTCTTGTACAATGTTTGATTGTTTATGGTATGCATTTTTTTTCTCAGTTTGCAAATCTAGGGCAAAATTGATTCGAGCCTTGGAGCCTGCTGGTATTTTGTCATGTCTCGGAGAGGAAGTCTTTTCCGGTTCTCTCATATTGGATTTTGTAAATGGATGGCTTCCGAAAAAACTGCATTTCTCTTTTCTTGATCGTTCATAATCTGCTCATTCTCAGTGATGTCTAGAGTGTTTTTCATTGTTTGTCCTGTTGGAGCTGTCATTTGTGCTTTCCAGTTGAGATTTATCATAATTGTTTTGCCAGATTTGTTTGGCTTGAAGCATCCTTTTTTGTGCCGTTGTTGGTTCGGTCATGAGTTCTTTTGTGTTGAACACTGTGTTTTTGTTAGGTTCCTCCTTCTCTTTTTTTGCCAGTTCTCATTTGTTCCTTCATGGTTTGCCTTATTTTTCTGATTTATGTATGGCAGGCGAGTCGTCTCATCTTGATGTTGCATGCCCTCAGCGCAGGGTTGCGGTTGTAATGGTACCTCCATTGTTATGTTACAAGTGCTGGCCTTTTTTTCATAACTTGTTTTGTTCTGCTTTCGTACGAGAAAATGGATTTGGGTGTTAAGATCTGTCTGTTTATGCACCTCTGAGGGAATGTTGGGGAATTTGAGGGCTTCCTTTTTAAGGTTCATATTGGCGGTCTTGGAGAGTTTTCCGCTCGATTGGCTATTTCTGTGTATTTTTTTATTTTCTTTGGTTGGCGCAAGATCGTTTTCGTGCTCAGTACTGTTATTTGTTTTTTTTTTCATCTCGGTTGCTGCCATGAGAGATATAAGATGTTAGAATTCCTTTGTCTTCATCGGTTTTGTCGTCATTCATTATTCTCTGTTGTCTCTGTGGCGCAAAGATGTCATTTGAGTTGGGCAGAGACATACTCAGATGGGAGTATTTAGTAGACGTCAATGCAATTACGCTTTTTGAAATTTATGATAGTAAAGAAAGCTTCACGCGTTTTCTGGTATGGGGGCCGGTAAGGGCCATCATGTAGTGAAAAGTAGTGCAGGACGGCACGATAGCAGAGTGGTGTAAATGGGAATTGCAGAATCGAGGGGAGGGGGGGGCAGGGGAGAGAGCAGGATAATGTTGCCAATAGTCAGCCGAAATTAGGAGTAGAGTGAAGCTTTCCGTGGCAGTCCAAGGCAATCCAAGGAAAGACTGAGGGGTGTTCAGAGGATTATAGAGAGTGAGGTCTCACGGCGGCTCTTGGGGACTCACTGAGACTTAGCACCGACTCTGCTCTGCTCCGCGGAAGTCGGGTGCCTAGGTGTCCTCTCTCCTTCTTCTTTGCAAAAATAAGAGACACATTCCAGGTGGCGAAGAAAGAAAAAGACAACACTTTGCCTCTTGGAGCAGTTTAACCACAGACGGTCACACAAACTGTCTTGCACTGTCTAGCACAGGTTACAATGAGCAACAAAGGAAAAACAAAGCAAGGTCTCTTCCCCGAGCCCCCGTGAGCTTGCATCAGCAATCCAAATGGGAGGGGGGAGGAGAGCTAGAGGGGGACTGGATGTGAGCTACCCAAGCTTCATGCTCCTCCCTCCTTACTGCTGAAAACAAAGTGGCTGCCGAAAAAAAAACAAAAAGGCGCTTGCTGCAGCTGTTGTGAAACTGTTTGTGATAAAGTAAAAAGTAGAAAAAAGAAACTTAAGCTTTTTGCGTTTCACCGCCACGCACGAAGCGAGTCTGTATGCTCAGCTTCTCCAGTTTATTAAGGCGATTTTAGGAAAGCTCAAACGGGGCACAAGCAACACTGAGAGACAAGGGTAGTGCTGGAGGTCCTGAGGGTCCTTACCCTTACTTTTATCCTTCTATGTGGCTGTGGCTGTGTCCGCACCGCCCGCACGGCACGGCACCAGGTCAGCTTCAGCAGTCTCCCAGCGGTCTCCCAGTTGAAACCTTTTCGCAAAGACTAAGCTAGAGAAAAGAACCTCTGCTCTCCCAAACAGAGTCACAGACTCAAGCCGCACCTATCACACAAGCAAAGCCGGAACAGAATGAGGCTGCTTCCGACTACAATCACCATTGTCTCTTTCCTACCCCATGCTTTCGAAGGTCACGGCAAGTCACACCCTCAGTGTCTACATGCAAATGTAAGCCACTTGGGCATCACCCTCAGCCTTTTGCTAACTTTAGGTGCTGGATTCGAGCTCCAGGACAGATGCACAATTTGCACAGGCAGTCCTAAGGAACATAATTGCTTCTGTTTATTGCTAACCTTCCTGGGTAAGAGTAGTGATAGTAAGTATGGAGTAAAGAGAATGGAACGTAGGAGTAAGGAACAGTTACTCGCTGTAGTGACTACTGTACTCCTAGTCCTATATCCTCTTTCCTCCATACGCCTGCCCTGTGTCCCCCTATAATTGGTAGATAATTCCACCAGCCCTCTCGGTAGATCAAGGGACTGAGGGGAAGGAGATCAAGAGACAGGATTATGGGACTGTAAACGCAATGCATGTGTGGCCTGTTAAGCACTCTCTAAAGTCTTAAAGGGAATGTGCGGTGGACTTGCTTTGATTCCATCCCCGCTCCGTGGGAACGTCCATAAGTATTAAGGACTCGGGACATGGGACTAGGAGTACATGAGTCAATATGGTGAGTACGTTTTCCTTACTGCGGCTAGTATAAGCATCATTCTTAATCCTTTTGTGGGCTGGCTCAGTACAATAGATACACATCTTACTTTTACTGGTCATATTAGCAGGAAAGAGTTTGACATTCTAGATATTTCTATGTTCTCAGATGAAGGTCAATGTAAGGTGCGCCCATATAGCAAACCATTCAGGGAAACATTTCTCTACACAGACGTGTCTGGGATCAGCACCGAGATGTCCTCTTTCGAAAACAAATACATCAACGTAACCACTAAATTGAAATTAAAAGGATACCTATAGAAATTCATAAAGAGGTTCTAGAAATATTCTTTAAACCACAACGGAGAAGCCGTCTTTAAACATTTCTCCATGGCATCTCAGACCAATAAGCTTGTTTGTGTTAGCACATATTCTAGTTTATCATATGAAATCAAAAGAATCATCCTTAAAGAATGGACAATTTTCCAAAATGCCCTCTCCCATTAAGAAAGGCTACTTTCTACCTTGTAAGAAAAGTCGCAGTTTGCCTGAACACCTAGTACACCCATACATTATGAGACCAGTACCCATTCATAATCCTGCTCTAATTTAACTCTGGGATTTTTTCTCCACTGACTGGACATCAACCATATGGGAAATGTTTGCGTAGATTTACTTAATTCAACAAATACGGCATCTGGGTCTTCCCTCCCTCTGGAAACAATAAAACATCAGAAAATGTAACTCACAAACAATTATAATTTTTTTGTTTATTGTATTATATAGTCACAAGTCAACTTTTAATACCTCCATTAATAGTAAAAAAGAATATTTTCAAAGTAATGAGAAAGATAGAAAAGCAATGAGAGGGGAAAAAAACAAAATATACAATGAAAATCTAACAAGTGAATATGAATAACCACATACAAACATACATTAAAACAAGCATAGCATGTTAAAATTGTCCAAATCCTCTCAATCGTTCTCCCAATTTTTTAAAAAGTATTTGATACACTCCTCGTGACTACCAGACATGAATTTAGTCCACAATTCCTCTCTGCATGTTATGTTTTCAATTCCTATGGAGTGTTTCTCTGGAGATTCTCGAGTGTCCTTACTGCATTGAATTTTAATTTGATAGAATCACATATCACAGAGTTTCCTGCAAAATGTTTGATGTAGCTGGAGGTTAGGGGGTGGGGTCCTGATCCACAATACAAACAACAAATGCTGTCAAATTGTTCTTAATGGCCAAATCAATAATAAGTTGGTCGCGACTGATCCCAGATAACATGGTTTCAATAGTCGTTTTGTAGCGTTTTAACAGCAGACTAATAGCGTCAAAATGATGACCGCATAATGCAATGATGTGCAGTAGGTCATGGGGTCAAACCCGCCTCGTTTTGAACGGTCCTCCGTGTGCCCTGTAGTCCGCTCAGCGTTCTGAAACAGAATCAGGCCTGGATTTGAAAAGGGCATGTATTGCCGAAACACGTGTCATCCACAAAGGCTTTAAACTTAAAATAAAAGGATTATTTATTTTTTCCACTGAACAATTTTTTCTGAGCTCTTTATTTCACGGCGCATGGTTATTTGTAAGCTCACCCAAACTAGAATAATTTTTAACAAACGGAGTAGAGGGGCTCAAAGTCTCCGTGGCAGCTTACTCTATGTGACGTAGTACTCAATCACATATGTAAATCTAAAATCAAAAACCTCAAGAATTTTCCCATCCACTCTACATCAGGTCGCGAGGTACCCTTTAGAAGGTGTCATTCAAAAAGTCCCTCATATTGTTACGCATCATGTTAATAAATACGTTATGGAATTTCAGAACTGTATACTGTTAGAAACCTGAAGGTGTCTCCCAAACTAGTCCCCGGGGATCTGTCATCCAGGTGGCCAGGACACGGCCATCGCTATTGGATCCAGTTCCTGGGGCTGGACCAGTGCAGGAGGATCACCTGGATGGGGTTCATCGGGGAGTCGAGCGGGAACACTGACAGGTGAGAAGCGGTATTCACCTTCTCATAACCCCTCTTCCAAATCCTATATAGGATACTCGACCCCTCTTCCCACCCCCTTTCTAACACAAACACTTTCCCACACCACGAGAGACAACAAACTAACATTAGGGACCTTCACCTGACATGTCCCAACACAAGGGCCAGGCAAAGTCAGCTAATTGACCAGAATCACTCACACCTGACAGCCCTTTCCCTTCCCCACAGGGATGAAGGCTGACAGCCCTTTCCCTTCCCCGTAGCGATGGGTGGAGCACGAGAGCACATTATGAGCAAGACAGTCAGCGCGACGAGACAGCTATCCCAGGGCTGCAGTTCAAGAGGAGGAGAAAGGCGGCGAGAATCGAGAGGGAGAAAAGGAGAGAAGCGACCTTGCCCTTTCCGACCTAGACCCGCGACTCCTCTGTTGAAGAAATTATAAGACCTCAGACAAAAGCCAACATGTGCTGCAGCAGATGTCAACGGTACACGGAGCGCGCCTATGCTGATAAACAGGAGAGCAGAAGGTGCTTGCTACTGTGGTACCATCCTTGACTCCAGATACAAGGAAATCCAAGCGGTTCAACACAACCGGTGAGTTGTGGGGAGAACTGATAAGAAACCACCTGAACTGTGTTGAATGAAAGTTACAAGTGAAAGAAAGTTCAAAGAACTGTGAAGATCGTGGGGGAAAGCCAGCTGAAAGGTTCTGACACCACGTGGGTGTACGGCAAGAGACTCTAGTTGGTTCCCCATTTTTGTTGAAACTACCGATACCAGAAGGCTGTGCGAGGGCTGTGAGAAGAGTGTCAAAGTGGTCATACAGAGGTCTAGCAAATTCCACTCTACACTCAAAAGTCTTTGAACAGCAAGTGATGGAAAGCTAAGGGAGTCGAATCACGCAAGATGAGAGAAAAGATTGCCAAGAGTGAACCCGATGGAGGGATGCCAGTGAAAAGGGGTATAGCCTGATGCCTCAATGAATATTTGTGTTGACAAGAGTGAACCCGAGGAATGGAGGTTCACTGTGAGCTGTTTAAAATTACATCATGAATCGTGAATGTAACAGAGAAGATTGTTTAAAGCCACTTGGAATACAATCCATAGTGTACCCGGCTGAGGGAGGCTAACATTCAAGGGGGGGGGCTGGACCCGGAAGAGGGGGGCCCAAGGTTGAACAGGCATCTCCCAACATGCCACGAAAAAGGAACTCTTTTGTTTATTATTTTACATGCTGCAGGCAAGAGACTTTTTGGTAGAAAAGAGATAACCGCCAGAGGTCCTGATACATGAACACGGAACTGTAGGCTTGTGCTGACAAAAGCTCGAGTGTGTGCTGTGCTCCAGAATCCCACCTTGTCCTGTGCTAAAAACGTGGGGAAGGGAGACCCCTGGCTACTACATCCTGACTTATCATTTGTGAACACTTCTTTCTTTCTTAAGAAAGTTTATCCCACATTTATTTCTGTATTTAGTTGCAAGGATTGGCAATAGTTTTTTTTAGTATAAGGACTGCCTTATTATTATTTGATGGCCGTAGCTTGCTCCGATCTTAGATTTAGGTTTATATTAGGCGTTTTTCCAACCCATTTATAGAGTTTAATAAACACAATTGAACTGTGATCAGTTGTCTGTCTTTACTGTTGCCACCATGAGTTCCTTACAATAAATAGTAAAAATACTTCAGCTCCACTCTTTAATCAGTACATCAATGCAGCACACTGAAGATCATTTATATTGGTATGTTGTCACTGTTATACAACCAACTCCAAATGTAGAAAGAAAACTTCTGTTTGAGCAGTGTATCATTTTCAAAACCAATTCACACATAACTGGTCTTAATGAAGACATGTGTTGGCTCAGATTAATTTTTATTATTGTTTGCTACTGCTGGTGAAAATTGACCAGTATTTTTTTCTTCATGTTTATATATTTGACATTATTCTTGTCACTCAACTCTACTTGAATATTGCATAGATTTGTGTTGTTAGGATTACCAATAGTATGGGGCTCATTCCGAGGTTGGAGGTGAGTAACTGTCCTTACCGGCATGGAGCAAATACCTTGGGCCTCATTCCGAGGTATGCGGTAAGTATGGGTTTTTACCGGCATGGTGGAAAGAACGAGTCCGGTCTGGTAGAACGCCGCAATTTACAGGCCATTCCGACTTCGCGGGCACGAGCTTTCCGGCATGCCGGTAAATCCCCTCGTGGCATACCGCTAAAGGGCCCGTAAAACCCCTTAGCGGCATGAAGCGAGATGGTCGTTACAACACCGCCACCGAAGCTCTGCTGTCCGTTATTAGCGGTGACCGTAATTTACGGACACCGTAAATTACGGTCACCGCTAATTAACGGATACAGAAATTACATCATCGCACAGGAACGGGAAGGAGCGCGGCGGCCATCTTTAAAAACACAATCCATTGCCATCCCCTTGATACAGGACCCGGAGGAAGATTCTGAACCTGAGACATTCCAGCATTCACCTACATCATGCCGAAAGCACTCAAAAAAGGAGCCGCACGCCTCCGCAAGGAGCGCTTTACACAGGATGAGCTACAGGTCCTGGTGGACACCCTGCATGCCAATGCAGAAGTGGTGTTCAGCTCTGATATGCGCAAGGCCACCATAGCAAGAAAAAAACAAATATGGGACCTGGTTGCCCAGAGGGCGAGCGCTGTCGGCAACACCCCCCGCACAACAAGGGACTGCCGCAAAAGATGGGACGACCTCCGTCTCAGGGTGCGGGCCATCCTATCGGCCAACAGGACCCAGGCCCTGGAGACAGGAGGAGGCCCAGCATCTCCAATCAAGATGATGCCCTGGGAGCAGACTTGTGCCGACATGATGGGCCCTGAATCCATCGAGGGGGTCGGCGAGATGGAGTGCGGTGCCCCGTCATCCGCAGATGGAGGTGAGTGTCATGAGTGCATACAGTAAATGCATTCCCAATTTAAGCCACCGCCAAGGGATGGGCAAGCAGTCATGTCACATATGCCCCCCCCCAATCATGCCGTAACAAGTGAGACCCAGGCTGATGCCACTTGCAAGGCTACAACCCATACTGCCCATAGCACACAAAGAGGCAGTCACTGTGAGTCAGCACAGTACTCTGCCAGCTTGATTGACCCAGACACCTGCATGCATTTACCATCCTAGCCCAGATCTATGTCCCACTCACCACCCAAATGTCACCCAAACGCTGCAACACCATTCTCATACCATAGCCTTGAAGCAATGCTGACCCCCAAATCATAGCTAATGCCATCTCTCTCTTCCACCCCACAGGCAGCGGACATGAAACTGAGGGCCATGAAGCCACCCAGCCCTCCACCTCCAGGGCCACAGGCAGGGGACAGCGGAAGCCTGTAGGAAGGAGGAGGCCACAGGCAACACCATCTGCACCAGCAACCCCCATGGAGGCTGCACAACCCCCACCCACACCCCTACCCATGCCTGCACTGGGAGCGGACACATACCCCACAGTCCACTCGGAGGAATCCAGTGTGGCAGGGGAGCATGCTGCCATGTGCCTCATCGACGGGCCGGAGAGCCCTACATCGGTTCACCTATCTGACGTGGGGGAGACATGTGACACAGCGTACAGCCCGGAAACACCATCTCACACACAAGTCGCACTCAGCGACTCTGGGGAGAGTGACACCCCAATCCTTACAGGCCAAGGAGCACCACCTGCCTGTCCTGTATCCTCCTCCCCTGCCGAAAGCCCACAGAGCCCTGCACGGTCAACACCACGGCTGGCTACCACATCTGCCACACCATCCACGGATGGAGTGCAAGGGCAGCGCATCACAGCCCTGCTGGAGGACTTCCTACGGGACAACCGTCAATCGCAATCACAATGCCACAATGACCTGCAGGCCCTGGGTGAGGTAATCACTTCAAACACCAACCGCCTCTGTGAGGTGCTGGGCCGGATTGCTGATGCCCTGGAGGCAGCACACCCAAGACCACAGCCCCAGTGGGAGTACCCACCATCACAAAGTTCATCCACACAGACCAGCCCTGTCCGCCGGTCAATGCGGACACTCCGCCGCCAGAACATGAATCCCCCTGGCTCCGGAAGTGGCCAATGAACATCCTGGCACACACATTTGGGAGGGGGAGGGGGGTGAGGGTGTGTAATTGGGAGTTGTGGGGAGGGGGTGGGGGGTGAGGGTGTGTTATTGGGAGTTGGGGGGAGGGGGAGGGGGGTGAGGGTGTGTTATTGGGAGTTGGGGGGAGGGGGAGGGGGGTGAGGGTGTGTTATTGGGAGTTGGGGGGAGGGGGGTGAGGGTGTGTTATTGGGAGTTGGGGGGAGGGGGAGGGGGGTGAGGGTGGTGGTTTTGTTGTACACTTTCAGAATTAAATTTATAATACACTGGTTGTTCATTCACTAAAACAGAGTGGACATTGATCATTTTGCTTGTGTATTTTAATGTCGCACAGTACATGGTGTACATGTATCCCCACACCCCGTGGCCAATGTCCTCTCATCCTGAAACCCTCAGCTGACTTGTGAGTCAGAAATATTGTCCAATCAATGCTTGACGCACAGAACGTCCCTCCTCTGCATCGGGACCCGGCTGCTGTCCTGCCATTCCTACCTCCTCCCCCTCATCGTCATCTGGTGGTGGCACTTCCACGTCAGGGGGCAGTGGCACGTTCCGACGGATGCACATGTTGTGTAGCATTACACATGCCATGGTGATCTTGGACACCTTCTCGTGGCTATACATGAGTGCCCCACCTGAACGGCTGAGGCTACGAAATCGTGCCTTCAAGAGCCCGAAGGTCTGCTCTATCACCACGCGTGTACGGGTATGGGATCTGTTGTAGTCCTCCTCGTGCCTGTTCTGTGGGTTGCGGACGGGGGTCATGAGCCACGGCTTCAGAGGGTAGCCAGCATCACCTGCATGGAAGTGGAAAAGAGGTAATCGTGTGTGCCCTAATTTTTTAAAATTGTACTGGTCATGCATGGCCGCAGATGATTACTGGGATGAGCATGCATCCCACCCTTCCCAGGCAGGTAGAGTATGAACCCCCCCTTCCCAGAACTACTCACAGCCCCAAAGCAACGCCATGGCCCATTCAGATGACTCACCAAGCAGCCAGGCACGACGTCCAGCATGTCGCTCCATGTAGCGTGGTAGTGTTGAGTTCCGCAGAACCAAGGAGTCATGAGTTGATCCGGGGTATCGGGCATTGCAATGTGTGATGGATTTACTGGCATTACACACCATCTGGACATTGATGGAGTGGTATTGCTTGCGGTTGCGATACGGCACCTCCATGGCATGCGGGACCACCAATTCAACGTGGGTGCAGTCGAGGGCACCTATGCAATTTGGCATGCCTGCCAGAGCATAGAAGGCAGCTTTGGTGTCGTAGATCTCCTGGGGAGTCTGGGGTAGGGATATGTATTCCCTTGTGTGGGTGAGGAGGGCATCCAACACTTCTTTGAGTATCCGTGAAAATATGGGCTGAGAAATGCCATGCATTTGCCCCACTGTATGCTGGTAGGTGCCTGTGGCAAGGAAGTGGAGAACAGACACTACCTTCAGTTGAGGGGGGATGGCAGTGCGTATTTCTATGTGGCTCACGATATCATCATGTATCATGTCCACTATGCTGGTAATGGTGTCCCAGTCAAGCCGGTACAGGGTGTGGATCTGCTCTGGTGTGAGGTTGAAGGGGGTGGCTCTGATGCGGGGGATTGGGGGCTGCCGGCGTGGTAATGGTGGCTGCACCGGTAGGGCATGCTGGCCCTGTCTCACCCTCCTTCTCCTCCTGTGTATCCTCTGTGGTGGTGGCTGTGGTTGTTGTTGTTGCTGTTGTAGTTGTTCTTGCCTTGCAAGCAGGGCCGCCAGCTCCAGAAATGCTGCTACAATCGGTATCATTTTGGTGTGGGAGGGGGTGCGGTGTGTGGGTGTGCTCCTTTTGTGCTGTGCCAGACTCCATTGCCTCCACCTGTGCTGATTGAGTGCACCTGTTCCTCTTGGAAACACTGCTCAGGGTCCTTTACACCTTCTCAGCGATGCCGGTATTTACTCCATGGCGGTAAGGTACTTTGCGGTCTTGTGGAGGCCGTTTTTTCCATGTCCGCTTTACTTGGGATCAGCTCCGGTTTACGCCATGCCGCTAATTACGGCATGGCGTGTCGTGCGCGTGCCACTAAACCGCTATTTACGGCATCGTACTTTACGACGCCGTAAATAACGGTGTGGTGGGTCAGAATGGCCCGTAAAGGGAAACGATGCCGGTATTCCTTTACCGTCATCATTTTTCCCTTACCACCCAACTCGGAATGAGGCCCCTTGTCCGTGTAGGTAAGAGACTGGTAATAGAGAGCTATTACGACCTCGCAGGCACAAGCTTTGCGCCATGCCGGTAACGACATTGCCGGCATTCTGTAAAAGTCCAGAAAAAAGGCCCTTTGCGGCATCATGTTAAGCGCAGATAGCACTACCGGCATGAATCAAGATGGCATTAGCGGTCACCTCTATCAGTGGTGACAGCTAATAACGGTCACCGTTAATAAGCGAAACCGGAAGTAGCGTCATCGGACAGGAACGGGAAACAGCACGGCGGCCATCTTTAAAAACACAATCCATTGCCATCCTCAGCAGCCAGGACCTGTAGAATATTGCTGTGTGCCAAAATCTATCCACTCCAACACTACAATGCCAAAGGCTGTGAAAAAGGGCGCCTCATGCCAGTTTAAGGAGCGCTTCAACGAGGATGAGCTCACCATGCTGGCGGAGACCCTGGCAGAGAATGCGGATGTCGTGTTTGCCCTGAGCCTTAAGAGGGAGGCCGTAATCCGAAAGAAGGAGATCTGAGCACTAGTGGCGCAAAAAGTAAGCACGGTTGGCAATACCCCCCGCACAACCAAGGACTGCAGGAAGAGGTGGGATAACTTGCGCCTGAGAGTCCCCAACATCCTCTCGGCTAACAGGAGCCAGGCCATGGCAACTGGCGGAGGAGCAAGCTCTCCCATAAAGCTGTCCGGGTGGGAGGACATATGTGCAAGCCTGATCGGTATGGAGGCCATTGAAGGCGTGGGAGACATGGAGTGTGGTGCAACATCTTCGGCGGAAGGAGGTGAGTGTCCTAATAAAAAACTGTAATGCAGAGTCTGATAGTGCACCAATATGTCTACCTAAAGAGGCAAGCCATGGCCCAATACACACACATTCCCAGCATAGTTGTCGTACGCAGCACAGACACATGCAGATGCGTGCAGCAAGGCAATGCCATACCTTACACAAACCACACGAAGATGTTAATGGCATAAGTCACACTGTATGCAGGGCCCAACAAATATGCATGTCACATACCATATGTCAACCCCAACATGAGTGATCCCGACGTATGCCTGCATTACCCACCCATATAGCAAGCAACGTGATCATCCAAACTCAACTGCCTATTACCCTCTATTGTGTAGATGAGCAATTATACAAATGTATGCATTATGCTTATCAAACCATCACTCATGCTCTCCCTCTCTTCAACCCCCACAGGCTCAGACCATGACAGCGAGGCGCAGGACTCACCCCCACACCCAACCACACCCCGGAAGAGGCCCGGGATGAGGGCAACAGGCCTTTGACCTCAAAAGCCCGACACCAGGCTCGCCATGCACCACATAGGAAACCACCTCCAGATGCCACGGCACTGGTGCCGCCAAGGGCCATCGAGACAGAACCCGAAACTCCAGTCACACTGGCACAGGACACAGCTGAAGCTCCACTCTCAGCAGAGTCCAGTTCAGTGTAGGAGGCGCAAGAAGAGGTGTGGGTGCCCGTGGAGGACGACTCCTCCGAACTGCCTCGCACACCAAGTCCAGCACCATCCCCCAGATCACATCGATAGACTCCGACCACGCCACCACCCTGGAGCAGTCTGTGGGGGGGAGTACAACCAAGGGGCCATGAATCCCATAGGGGAGCCCATAGAAATTGTGCATGACAACCAAGCACCCTCCACCTCCACAGGTGTACCGGCGGGGGTGCAGTGGCAGAAAGAGCTAACTGCCCTGGTGCGACAATTTGTAAGTGACAATGCCCAAGCAAGGCAGGAGTGTCGAGAAAACACTGCCTCTCTGGGCAAGATCATTGCTGATAACACCGCCTCCCTGGGCAAGATATTTGCCGAAAACACAAGTAGCCTTTGCGAGGAGGTATCGGCCCTGCGGCAGGTCCAAGGCCGCATTGCTGATGCAATGGAGGCTGAGCATCCGGCCCCCCCAAATGGAGCAGACGGCCACCCCATCATCCTCCAGCTCAGCACAGACTAGCCCACTACGCAGGTCGTCGCGCACCCTGCGCCGCCCGGACATGCCGCCACCAGGTCCAGGGAGTGGCAGGAAGTAGAATGGCCGGCCTGATGAAGGCAATAGGCACTTGTTTGTACATGTGTGGGGGAGTTGTGGGGTGAAGGGGAGGAGGGTGAGGGTGTGTGAGGGAGTTGTAGGGGGAGTGGGGTGAGGGTGGTGGAGGGTTAGTGCACTTTCATCTTCATTGGACATTTCAATACACCCGTTGTGTTAAAAAAATGACTTGAGTGGACATTCATCATTGCGCATGTGTCATTTATTCATATACAGTGCATAGTGTACATGTACCCCCACACCCAGTGCCCTCTGTCCAATTATCATGTCACTCACTGCAGCCATGAGTGTCAGAAATATTGTTCAATCACTGACTGACGCATAGCACGTCCCTCCTGTGCATCGGCACCGCGATGATGTGCACCCACATCTTCTTCATCCCCTTCATCATCACCAGGTGGTAGCAGTTCAATGTCAATGGGCATGTTCCGTCAGATACTCATGTTGTGCAGCATGACACATGCCATGATGATCTTGGCCACCTTCTCATGCCAGTAGAGGAGTGCCCCACCCGACCGGCTAAGGCAGCGAAACCGTGCCTACAATAGCCCCAAGGTCTGCCCAATGACCACACGGGTACGGGTGTGGGATCGATTGTAGTCCTCCTCGTGCCTGTTCTGTGGGTGTCGGACTGGGGTGAGGAGCCACGGCTTCAAGGGATAGCCACTGTCACCTGCATGGAAGGCAAGACAAGGTATATGTCAGTCGATTTATGATGGACAGCTGTACTAGTCACACATGCCTGCAGATTACTGTTGGTCACATACACATGTCTGCCCAATGACCACACGGGTACGGGTGTGGGATCGATTGTAGTCCTCCTCGTGCCTGTTCTGTGGGTGTCGGACTGGGGTGAGGAGCCACGGCTTCAAGGGATAGCCACTGTCACCTGCATGGGAGGCAAGACAAGGTATATGTCAGTCGATTCATGATGGACAGCTGTATTAGTCACACATGCCTGCAGATTACTGTTGGTCACATACACATGTTCCTGGTTATATGCACGCCATGTTTAGGCCCTCAATGTGTCCTGTGCCATGGAATAATGGTGTGGGTTGTATCTTCAAGATGATACACGGTGTGTACTGCCGTCTTGTTGCTCATGCATTGTGTACGCATACAGCTGTGTTTGTGTCAAATTTGTGATTTGTTGTGTTCTGTATGATTTTCTTACTGGGCGCGTTGGCAGTAGGCTCTGCAATATTAGGCATTCAGCGCTGATTTTTCCCATGGTGACATGCAGCATTCCTGTGGTTGTGGCTGCCCTGTGACAGACAGTGGATTCCCTTGGTGGTTCAGTTCAATGCACTCCCATGGATGCTTGTCCTGTGTGGTGATTTGCTGGAGACAGCAACATAGTGCATATACACTGCATGTTGCTGGATGGTGTTACGGAGGGTGAGGTCCGCTGATGAGTGGTGCACGTGTTGTGGGATGTGGGGTGGTTTACTGTTAGTCATGTTGTGATAGTAGTCGACCTTACTTCATTCCTATGGGATTTCGGTGTCATGTTCTGTTTAGGATGCTTTGGGGCACAGTGTTTGGTGATGTGCACATTGCACTGTCACATCAACATTGACACCATGGTGGTGTGTGCATCTCTCCCCCCATTTCACTGCCATGTGCCTGTCATGCAACTTACCAAGCATCCAGGCACGTCATCTAGCATGTCGCTCCATGAAGCGTGGTAGCATGGAGTCCCGCAGGACCATAGAGTCATGAGTTGATCCGGGATATCGGGCACAACAATGTGTGATGATCTTGCTGGCGTTGCATACCATCTGCACATTGATGGAGCAGTATTGCTTGCGGTCGCGGTACACCACCTCCCTGGCATGCGGGACCACCAACTCCATGTGGGTGCAGTCGAGGGCACCTATACAATTTGGCATGCCTGCCAGTGAATGTAAGCCAACGTGTGTATCACAAATCTCGTGGGGAGTCCGTGGTTGGGATATGTAGTCCCTTGTGTGCTTGAGGAGGGCATCCAGCACTTGCTTCAGAGTGCGACAAAATAAGGGTTGTGATATGCCATGCATGTGCCCCACTGTGTGCTGGTAGGTGCCTGTGGCAAGGAAGCGGAGCGCCAGCACTACCTTCAGTAGAGGGGGATGGCGGTGCGTATTTCAATGAGGCTGACAATGTCGTCGTGTATCATGTCCACGATGGTGGTGATGGTGTCCCGGTCCAGATGGTACAGGGTGTGGATCTGCTCAGGGGTTAGGTGGAAAGGACTGGCTCTTATGTGAGGGATAGGGGGCTGCCTGCGTGGTACCGCTGGCTGCACTGGTGGGGCATGCTGGGCCTGTCTCACCCTCCTTCTCCTCCTGCGTCGCCTCTGTGGTGCCTACTGTTGTTGTTGTTGCTGGTGTAGCAATGCAAGCATGTCCTCTAGCTCCAGTATTGCTACTACTATTGGAATCATCTTGGTGTGGGAAGGGGTGTGGTGTGTGCTCCTTTTGTACTGGCCAAGACTCCATTACCTCCACTTGTGCTGATTGTGTGCACCTGTGGCAGTTGGGAACACTGCACATAGCATTTTACGGTTGGTTTGCGATGCGGTATTACCGGCATGCCGCTATCCCCTATTAGCGCCTTCACGATGCCGGTATTTGCTTGTCCGCCTGACTTGTGATTTCCTCCCATTAGTGACATGCCGGTATTGCCGATATTATGGGCCGCGTGCCCGCGCCCATGCTGCTATTAGAGGCACCATTAGTAACTGTGCCTCTAATATCAGGGTCTTAGGTCGGAATAGCCCGGAGCCGCATGCTCCGGGCTATTCCACTTACCTCCAACCTCAGAATGACCCCCTATGTCTTTTCCAATTTTGTGTACGATCGAGTTGCGCACAACCGACATACCCATTGTATATTCCAATGTGGCACCCGACATCAGAAATGAGCTTGGGTCGCCGCTCACCTCACATCCCTCAAACAATATCTGGGATGTTTTGTATTTTGTTGGCCTTCTGTCGTTAGCCGCATTCAAACAACTGAAGTCATCCACAGCAGTTAGCAGGCCGACATGTAATCCTCAAGAGAATTAAGATATTGACAGAGAGCGATGAGGAGTCAGGAGTTTGTAGCGTAAAGTGAAGGACATTTTGTGACCGAGAGAAAAGTTGCAGAGAGGAGGTTGCAAGAGTGAAGATTAATGAGAAGATGAGAGCAAAAAAGTAGAGAGGAGGTGTAGGAGGTGAAGGGGAGCATTAAGTAGGAGGTGGGGAAACATCAGAAGTAGAAAGAAGCGTGGAAGAGGTGAAGAAGGGCCATTGGAGGAGGCAGAGAAGAGACTATCATAGCTAGAAAGAAATGGATGCGAAGGAGATGAAGAAGAGCAGTATGGAGGACAAGGGGATATCACCACAGAGAGGTTCGGAAGTGGACGGCGTGAAAAGGAGTAATGGAGATAAGGGAGGCGGTTTAATGAGAGAGAGGAGGTGCATTAAGAAGAGAAGCATGGAAGAACATGGGAACACCAGAAAGGAGGGGGAGAAGGCAAGTAGAGGAAAGAAGGGGGTCGAGGAGGAGCATATCAGAGCATGGAAGAACATAGATTTGGAGGAAGAGGAGGGAAAAGTAGGAGAGGAGCAGGAACATGGAGACCAGAGAGGAGGAAGTGGAAAGAGATAAAGAAGAGGAGATGCCCAAAGAAAGGGACACCAGGGGCTTAGTCAGGGCCTGAGAGACTCCTAGCTTGGTGGAAGATCAGAACTGTTGGAAGTCTCTGATAGCCTAAAAAGGGGTTATGTCTGACAACCCAGGGCCCAACATGATCTTGGAAAAGACATTAAAGAGATTGATGCCTGGTTCAGACAACTCAAGGCACTAGTGGTGATGGTGTCTGTTTATTCTTGAATAGTACAACTTCCTGACAATTTCTAAGAAACCCAAGCAAGCGGCATAAACAGCAAGAAAGACATTAGGAGACACTTAATCTGCAAAGAATGTGATTGTCTTTCTATCTGGCCAATAGGTGAATATCAACACTGGGGAGAGGGAAGGATTGAGGATCACAGGTCTGTTGGGAATCCTTATTTGTTTGTTTTGCTGAATTTCCACTATGTGACAACAGTAAAAAACAATCCCTTGGTTTTCTGTGTACTGTAATAAAACCCCCTAAATCACAGAATTTGACGTGGGGGGTCATCTGTTGATACCTCTGCTCTGATAGTCCTTAACATGTTGTAGAGTAGGAGCCAAGTGTCTCTACCGGAAGTCCAACCCCCATTTTGCCTATATGTTGGCAACTGGAAATTGCGACATGTGCCAGGCCAATAATGGTTTCTATACCACAAAAAGTCCTTGAAACAAGGTATCCATTGAGAAAACCCTATATGATGTATCCCCAAAGAAATGACAGTCTTCTGAAGGTAGTTCCAGAAGAAGTATGAAGATAAGTGAAAGGGAGGACTGGTAACGTCACATAAAGAAGAAATGGCGCACCAAGACGAGATGCCAATGAAGAAGGTGAACAGAATTTATAGAATCTGATATCTGACGACAAAGTAAAGACTGAAGTGACCCTTTACGTGCAGATTTAAGATTGAACGTGTAAAGAGCACAGAACAAAATTAAAACCGTTTTATAATTATACAGATGCAGTACCGCAAGTAGACTAAGTAATCATAAGGCTGGCTATATGCAGTGAGTAGACTGCAGGCGGTGCCACCAATATATATGTGTGTATAGAATCTGGATATTCCCAAAGCATTTTAGCAAACTTGGACGCCGAGAATGGAAGGGCTGAAAGTGTGGCGCAGTTGAATAAAACAGCTGACGGTGAAGGCAGTTTCGAGAAGGCTTGGATGACCCAGAGTCAGAGTTGGCGCAGCCAAGAACCTGGTTATCTATTTGAGGAAATACAATGAAAGTGAGAAGCAAGGCAGGCTTCTCTTGAGGTGTAATGGAAAAACACTAGAATTGCCAGGTTCTATTCATTTAATAGTATTATATATAATGAAGGAGCTCTAAACGTGGTCTCCTGTCACATTGTCAGATAAAAATAGACTGTGGACAAGCTACGCCGAGACCAGACGATAAGGATATGCTCACACTCTAATTGGATGGGGAGGCATGACCAAGCCGACCCTCCAGAACCTGGGGTACTAGCTTGCATGCTGCTAGCAAGTAGAATATTCCAGAAGGGTAAAAGCGTGCCAACCAATTGTAGAGGGCCACGTAGCAAAGAGCCCTATAGTTTGAGAAGCCAATAAAACGTAGTGTATTAGTAGGACGCGGAAGATGACTTGCACTGGGGGTGGGCTTAGCTGTCCACCTGACCTTCGAGATCCAATCACGATTCCATACCCCATAGAAAGTATACTTTGATATTCCCCTTAAGCCTATCACATCCCCTAATGGGTTTTCTTATTTTGCCACTTAGTATGACGTCACTTATGATGAATGTTTGTTATAAATATGTTTTTTCATAAAAATCATTGAGAGACTTATGACTGTTCGGAGTTCGTTGATGCCTGTTGTACTCCCTGTTTTAGACAATTGCAAATAAAACAGTTGTGTTCTGCCAACTTCTTTAGTCGGTCTGAATATTAATGTATGAGTAAGATCTGCATCCCCAGCCATCTCAGATACTGTTACCTCATCTTAAAGGGCCTAAAGGGTTCACTTGGTAGCAGAGGTTTGGATGGTTCTTGTCCGTCGGTTAGTAGTTTGAAAAATCTGATATCTTCCGCTATCCAGCCGGAGGATGGCGAAGCTTCCTGTGGAGATTGGCCGATATAGAACTCTTGCAAGAAAATCGATTCAGGTGGGATGGGTCCCTCTTTCACAAAATTCCTCCTGGTTTCCACAGGTGCTGAGCCGACCAAACGTTGCAGTGGCCGATTGGAGGAGGGGACGATCCCGAGGGTCTGGAGCTGAAAGGCAAATTGTGAGTGGACTAAGGGGACTGGCAAAATAAAGGGCATGGGATTGTGGTAATAGAAATAGTAATGGGGGTTGTTTAATATATGATGAGGAGCATCAGAGATATATGACGAGGAGTGCAGAGATATATGACGAGGAGTGTCACAGAGTCCAATTTCCTAACATAAGGAGTTTTAGAAGGAGTTATTTCAAAACCCAAGTGGGTAAAATTAGGCTGCAAAGGCCTATGAGAGGGAATGATTCAAACTCCAATCTGAGTATTTTAGGAGCTGGGAGAAAAGGAGTATAATGATGAGGTATGTGTAAAGTCTACTAGTCTGTCTGTTTGTGTATTTTATGTATTGAAAAAGTGCTGAAGAGCGACAAAGATAGGCTGTGTTAAGAAGAGACCAAAGGCTATTATCTATCTTGGGTCATTGTTGGTGCTGACCGCTGGGTAGATTGAGGAAATTGAGAAATTGAGGCTTTGAGCGGCGGGTATTGGAGCACAATCATATTTGTTATTTTTCTGAAACATATTTCAGTGTAATCAATGGTAAGTATTGACAGTCAATTGAAACTTGTCACAATGGGGGATGTTACTCCACTGATGCACGTGTGCAAGACACTGGCAAAACATGCACCTAAGTTAAAACGGTATAGTGCAGAGTGGGTCAAGGGTACAGCAGACAAAATGTTCATGCCATGGCCACAAGGGGGATCGCTGTCAAAGGCAGTTTTGCAACACATGACTACATACTTGCACGCAGCGTATACATGGAAGAAATTTGAAAAAAGGTTAGCTATTTTAGAAATCTGGAAGATCTACCAAGAGGAGCGGGAAGACCCGCCTCCTGAGGATTGATGCTTAACCAGTGCAGGGAGGAAGGTGCTGAGCCTTCTGCTCCCCATACCACACCTGAAATAAATGGCAATGGTACAATAGATGTAGGATTGTATCCGTTGAGGGAACTCAAGGCGGCAACGGGATATAGTAATCCGATATATATATATATGAACCGCCCACTTATAGCAGTGACGATAGTCCAAAGGAAAAGAGGAGATCTTTAAGGTCTTACAAGACAAAGAGGAGCAAAAGTGAACAACCAAATGTGACCTTAGATATAGAAAAGGAGATTAAGATATGGAAAGGAGAAAAGGAGAAAGCTGATGAAGTAACGTTCATACAGGATGAATGGATGGGTGGAATGATATTGCTCAAGCTTCTTGTGAAACGTATTGAGGAAGTTAGACAGGGGGAAGATCAAGACGAACAAGATGGGAATGAGAGAGGAGATCGAAGGAGGATGAATGTAAGAGAAAGAATAGGCAGAGGGGAGAGCAGATGTATCAAGAAGGGCAGCAAAAAAAAGAAGAAAGGGCAGAGGAACAAAGGAAGTATGACAACAGACAGGGAGCAATTGAAGAACGGGACAGGCAAGAGAAGAAGAGACAAGAGGAGGAAGCGCAGAAATTAAGAGATAAAAGACTGCAAAGACAAAGGGAAGAAAAAGAGCATAGAGAGAATGAAAGGAGGGAAGAGAAAAGACGAGAGGAAAGCGTTAGGCAGGAAGCAAGAAAGCGAAGAGAATTAGATGAAGAAAATGAGTGAAAAAGAGGACAAAGGGAACGCGATATTGATCGCATTCATAAAGATTTACTGGACTCAAGTCCAGTAATATCATGGAGCCATATAGGAAGTTCCTTTCGTCGCAGGAAGTAATGACAAGACCGCTTAGGATAAATCTAGAGAAATTCTCCCATCCCAGGGAGCAACGTCAGGGCCTTCGAAAATAACATTAGATAAGAACTTCGAGATAGGGAGCATTGGGGATAGGATCGATAGAGCCTATCAGGATTTATGAGCAAAAGGTGAATCGGGAAGCAGAGGAAAAGAAAATCGATCTATAGTTGCCCAATCTCAAAGCGAACAAGGAAGCTTGTTTAGTCTTGAGCATTGAGCATTACCCTTAGACAGGCTGACCTTAGACAGAGGGTCTAGATATGTCAGAAGAAGAGAGAGAAACCTTCCGTTGGGAGGAAGGAGAAAGCGCATGCAGTCCCTAAGGATGCATGCAGATAGACAAGGTAGTAAGATGGTCTGATTTAGAGCAAACTAAGGATAGGACGCCAGACCCCATGGCGTATCCAGAGCTCCCTAAAGGGCGATCGCATAGTGAGAAGGGGGAGACACCACCATATGTGAACAGGTTAAGGTCATTGCCAGGGAGAAGGCAATCAGGAACCATTGTCCCTACTATGGAAAGGCAGACGATGGGATCTGATTGCGGATTTGGGTTCACACAGTTTTCCTTATTGGAGAAAGGAGGGGCCAGACCACAGTATATTCCTTGGCCGCAAATGGATAAGGATAATTTAAGATGCAAACCCTCTAGTTCAACGGCTGGGACGGGAACATGGATTTATGAGCTACAAAAGATGACAGGAGGAAATACTTTGGCAGTAGGGGACATTAAGGGTTTCTTAACAGCCATCCTTGGGGAAAGGGATGATGACATTTGGACGAACGCGGGTTATTCTAGTGTCACGGCACAGAACACAGCTCATGATGGAGCACCATTTAATAATTGTAAGGCAGACGTCTGGAGAGCGCTCAGGGTACAGTATCCTGATACGTCAGATACTGGTGTAATACTGGCACATAAAATGAAAGATGACGAACATCCGCTTGCTTATATTCAAAGTATTCAGGAACGGTGGACTATGGAAATGAGGGAACCGTGGGAGAAATCAGTGCCAGTATTTTACCACATTCTGTGCCAGGGATTGCCAGAACAGGTACAGATACAGCTCAAGAAACTAGTGGTAATGGAAGCAAAGCCATGGGCAGAGATACAGTTGACTATTGCGCATCATTGCCGGTTGCTGTAAGAGAAAAATAAGAAAGAGGATGATCGAAAACTTGAGGAAGCCAAGTTAGTTCAGAAGAAATTGTCAAAATATGCCATAGAAGGGGGTGGTACTGACAAGCGGAGAGGGGCTGGGAACTCAGCAAGTAGCAGGTGCATTGCAGGCGAATAATCAATGCCAGATGGACCAAGGCAGAAATGGGTTTATGCTGTGAGGCAGAGGAATGGGTTACAGAGGAAGAGGTGGCTTTCAGAATAATCAGGTTGGTTTTCAAAATAACCAAGGTGAGTTTCAGAATATGCAGGAGGTTTTAATCAAGGAGGGCAAATCAAAAGAGCCCCTCCTATATGTTGGACATGGGGCATGATAAGGCACATCGCGCGAACATTATTAGCGCCATGGCTGCCTCCAAACTCGTGTCCAGGTCCGGGTTCCTTGAATGGGGACTTACCGGGTCATTCCAACCTTGGAGGACCCGGTAAGTCCCCATTCAAAATACCCATTCCCATTCAAGCCCTGATAGGGCTCAATGGGAATGGGGAGGGAGCTAATAACGGGCCCGTTTATAACAGGACCGTCATTAGCTCCCTGGTCCCTTAGCGGCTCCCGCTAAGGGACCTCGTAATGCGGCGGTAAGGGGTTAACAGCACTGGCATCCTTACCGGCGGTGTTAATCCCTTACCGCTGCACTCGTAATGACCCCCAAAGTGTGTTCCACACCAGGGATACATTATCTGAATGTGGGCGAATTCATATTGGCGTTTGCAGGGCAAATGACTCTGCGAGGACTGCCTTTACGGCCAGAAGTCTTTCTTTATGGGTTATGCATTTTGTTGACATGGATTCCTGGCTTAGTGGGAAAGACTATGGGCCTCATTACACAGATGGCGGAGAACCATGGCGCTATTAGCGCCATGGTTCATGCCGGTAAATTGCGGGGCAATGGTGGAAAGGGGAATTACCGCCCCATTCCAAGGTTGGCGGGGCAGTAATTCCCCCTTCCACCATTGCCCTTCCCCATTCCCATTATTGTCCCATAGGGCTCAATGGGAATGGGGAAGGCGCTAATTACGGTACCGCAAATTGCGGTACCATAATTAGCTCCCTGGGTCCCTTTGCGGGTTGGTTTTTAACGCCTGTAAAAAGCAGGCGTTAAATCCCCCAACCCGCAAAGGGACCTCGTAGTAAGGTGGTAAGGATTTACCGATACCGGTATTTTACCGGTACTGGTAAATCCTTACCGCCGTCCGTGTAATGAGGCCCTATGGGCCTCATTACACGGACGGCGGTGGACCAAGGTGCTACCGGCACCACCTTGGTGGAAAGGGGAATTACCGCCCTATTCCAAGGTTGGTGGGGCGGTAATTCCCCCTTCCCCCATTGCCCTTCCCCATTCCCATTTTTGCCCCATAGGGCATAATGGGAATGGGGAAGGTGCTAATTACGGCACCGCAAATTGCGGTACCGTAATTAGCTCCCTGGTCCCTTTGCGGGTTGGTTTTTAACGCCTGCAAAAAGCAGGCGTTGAAGTCTCCAACCCGCAAAGAGACCTCGTAGTAAGGCAGTATGGTTTAACGGTCACTGGTACTATTAACGGTGACCGTTAACCCTTACCGCCGTCCGTGTAATGAGGCCCTATGAGAATACCTGATGAGTTCTTGTTCAGGCCACAGATATCTATGGACGAAGAGGGGGGACAGATTATTCCGCTAGGGTTAAATGCAGCTATAGTGCGAGGGAATTCGCCATGCACGAAGGAGACGATGACGAGGGCAGGCCATGGAGAACAGTAATTTCTATTCGGGAAGGGTATAGATTGATTGACGTCTCTGATGAGGATATGTTTAGAGATGATCTGTCAGATGATGAAGTAATATTCGAGATGTGTATTACCTATTGGATCAGAATAGAGAAAAGAGAGATCCCACAGCGAATGATGATAGTGTGGCAGCGCCCAACATTTTTTGATGAGAACTTGGAAAAAGTGCCAACCTCTTTATGGACTACAGACACTTATGACATAGACCTGCTGAAAGAGGTAGGGGAAGAGACCTCCCTGGATGGGAGCATTAAGGAAGTTGGGGTGGATGTGTCCCTGGTGAGAGCGGACCTACAAAAGGTGTGCGAGAGGGTCCTGAGGTGGAGCAGAGGGTGAGCACAATAGAGGATGACCTACAACATCTTAAAAAGGTGGCGGGCCTGGTGGAAGCTACAAGGACACTTGAAACAAGAGAAGAGGATGCAGAAGGATGGTCCCGGCGCTGTAACATCAGGCTGGTGGTGATGCCTGAAAGAGAGGAAGGACCATGGAGTGGAGCTTTTTGTGTAAAATCTCATCCTGAATACACTGGGGGTGAAGGGCCTCTCGAAGCTCTTTACTGTTGAGCAGGCTTACAGGGTGCCAGCAAGAGCCCAACCACTGGGAGCGCAGCCCGGATTGATAGTGGCCAAGATCTTACATTTTCGAGACAGAGATGCAATTTTACAGGAGTCTCCGAAGGTGGGCTACTATGTGATAGGTAACACCAAGCTGCGAATCTTCCCATACTTTACACTGGAGGTACAGATCCAACGAAGAACATATGATGCAGTGCCACGCCGACTACGACAGCTTAATATCAGATACATGATCTTCTTTCCAGCTGAACTCAAGATTGTGGTGTAGGGGAAATCCTGGTTCTTTGTATCGCCATAGTAGCTGTGGGACTGGCTGGAGTCTAGTCCACAACGTCCAACTTTAAGGGAGCATGGAGCGGAGGGGAAGACATGACCAGGCGGCTGAACTCATTCATGAGGGGGAAAAGAGGGGTGGAGGCATGGGTCGGTCGTGTGAATGGGAGCCAACGGGGCAGTAATTGATTGAGGATGAGTAGGGGGAAGGCACGGCAGGGAAGATAGTTGTGGTGCATGCAGGGGATGACGGTGAAGGATTTTGGTTTTAGCAATGAGCTCCGGGGAGGGATAGAACACTATTTGAGCAAAATGCAGGCTCAGTGGCAACGGTGTGGGTACTATAAGAGGGGTTTGTATATACACAATAGTGGGCACAAGGAAACGGTTGCAGGGAGCTCTGATGCATGCTGAAAAACAAGTGGCGGAATTAGATAGGGAAGCAGCTAGATGGGGGCAAGTTGGTGATAGACTGGCCCAGGTTCTGTCTTCATACAATAAGACCTTGGTGGACCTTTCAAATTTTGACAGTAGCAAACGGGTTGTACGACTGCATGGGGAAGGGGACAAAGCGTGAAAACTACTGGCCTGGTTAATAGACGGGGAATGTCCACGCGGCCCTAGCACCTAAATCAGGGATGGAACGGGTGAACCGTTGGGTACCCAAGAGCAAATAAATAAGGTGTTCCAGGAGTTTTATAGGGAGCTATAAACCAGTGAAGGAATGTATGTGGAGGAAGATGTGGATGAGCTGCTCGGTACAATCCATTTGCCATTGCTAGGGGCAGACCACAGAGAAGAACTGGAGGGCCCGAAAGAGGAGAAAGACATACGTTGGGCATTGCGAACAATGAAGAAGCGTACTGCCCCGGGTAGTGATGGGCTCCCAGTAGAATTTTAATACAAATATGTCGATCTCCTGGTCCCATGGCTCAAGAAGGTGTATGATGAGGCATTTGAGAAAGGTATCCTTCCTGTATCTGTGAGGGAAGCCATTATAACTGTCCTGCTGAAGGAAGGGAAGGACCCATTGGACTGCTTGTTGTATCGTCCTATTTCATTGTTGAATGTCGATGGGAGCATTTTGGGAAAGATCTTGGCGAATAGACTGGCAGGAGTGGCTCCAGAGTTGGTATACCCAGACCAGTGCAGATTTATTGCGGGGAGGAACACAACAAGGAATATTGGTCGACTGCATCACGTAATGACCAAGTCAAAACCCAGGAGGAGGAAATGGCATTAGCCTTTTTCGATGCCCTGAAGGCGTTCGATTCCCTAGAATGGAGTTGGTTATTCCGGGTGCTGGAGAAGTATGGCTTTGGTACGAATATTCGTAGATGACTGGGCCTATTGTACAATAGACCATTGGTGGTGGTGAAGACCAACAATTGGGTGTCTGGATAATGGGAGCTGGGCAGAGGGACAGGGTAGGGGTGCTCGGTGTCCCTGATTGTATATGCATTGGCTCTGTAACCGCTGGTGGGGTATTTACGACAGGAGGTGGGGAGGCTGGGATTCTAGTGGGGTCGTGAGACATGTTGTCTCGCTCTATGTGGACTATCTTTTGTTGTACGTGGGCAGTCCGCGTTATAGTCTCCCAATGTTGCTGGAGGTGCTGGGGAATTTTCTAAAACTATTGGGCTTTTGGATAAATAAGGAGAGGTCCCTATTGTTCCCAATAGGGGGACTTAGAGACAGTAAAGGGAACAACCTGCCAAACTTGGGGATAAGATGGGAGACAGAATCATTTAAATATTTGGGTATGCGACTATTTCACAAAATGGAGGAAACATTCGTAAATAACACAGGGAGGGCACTATCTAAAATAGGAGGCTCAGCACAGTTTTGGAAAGGGTTTCTGCTCTCCCTCATGGGAAGGGTGGCGATATGTAAAATGGTGATACTCCCGAGACTGCTCTACTACTTTACCAATATATCATACTTGATTAAAACTTTTTTTTATGTTGGATGATAGAATCATGGAATTACTGTGGAACACGGGAAGGAGGATGGTATCACTGACAACGCTACTAAGTCCAGGATTTGAGGGTGGCATCAGCTTACCAGACTATGAGGGTTCTTTTAAGCAGCACAACTGCAAATGGTGTTGGAATGGGGGCATCTAGGCGGAGAGGCTCTGAAAGGGTTGGCGACACATCAAGTGGTGGGTGGAACTGTTGTGGCACTCGGTGGGAAACAAGGGTACGACAAATGTGTTTCATGCGGTCACAGAGGTGTGGCGAAAGTTTATTCAGAGGAGGCGACCTAAGGGATTGTATAGTGGGGCCTTGCCCTTGAGCTAGGACCCAAGATTAAGGTGGGCTATTGGGAGGTTTGGGGGACAGAGGCTTTGGGAAAAAGGGTTGGTGTGTGGTGGGGGACCTTTTCGAGGGAGGGCCCCTGATGACATTCTCGGAGTGGCATGTAAAGTACGGGCTCCCAAAGCAGCTGTTCCTGGCATATGGACTGGTAGTTAAGAGACTAGCAGAGCAATGGGAGGGAATAACTGACAAACCGGCAGTCAGCCCGTTAATGCAATTACTACTGGAGTAGGCTGGGGTGAAGGTGAAAATCTCCCGCATTTATAGGGCCCTACAGGTGAAGGTACCCCATGAGGAATTTAAGGAGAAGGGTAAATGGGAAGCGGATGGCAGGCCTCCGATATCCGAAAAGGAATGGATAAAGATTTGGGATCAGGTCCATAAGATGTTGTGAAATGCTAGATTCCAACTGATTCAGTTTAACCTGTTGTACAGTATATGTGATGCCAACTAGGCTCCGAGCGATGTAGGGGGCTCTCAGTGACTAGTGTCTGAGGTGTGAGAGGGGCCCGCAGGACACTTGCTATGATTCCGCATTCCCAGAGCATATGCAAGATATTGGGAAACTGTTGTCAAAGGGATAAACAAATTGTTAGGGATGAGGCTGGAGTGCAACCCAAGAGTGTGTTTGTGGAGAATACTTTCATAATAAGTCACAAATACATTGGTGAGATTCTGATTGATCTTAGCTAAACGCTGAATGGCTATAGCCTGGAAACATCCAAAAGGCCGTCATTGACGATGTGGCAGGGGAATGTCCGCAGATGGGGTATGTTGGAACTGGAGATACTGCAGGCTAATCGAGACTTGGCAGATGAAGATGGGGGTAAAAGCAGACTGGGGTCAGTTGCTGAATGACCTGTCGATATATCAAAAGACCTGAGACCAACAGGAGACAAAGTGGGTGTAGGAGGAAGGGATGGAGAGGTCGAAGCGAGGGAGGGGAAGAGAATGGGTGAGAAATGTCATGGAGAGAACTCCAGAGGGACACGGATGACCGATCGGTTCACTATTCAGGGGGAGATTGGTGGGATAGATGAAGAGGAGGCAAATGGAGTATGGAGGAGATGGTGCAGGGGTCAATAGAGCCTCGCTCAAATGCAAGGGGGAATATGGGAAAAGGGGCAAAGGGGGGGGTCGGGGGGAGGGGATGTTGAGATTGTTTATCTGTTGGTTTATTGAAAATGCCAATAAAGAGTGTTTTTTAAAAAAACATTTTTTTTAAAACTAGCAGTAGATATGAAATGTACGACCATGGTTCCCTTTGTGGGCTACATTGGCCCATTGAACAGAATTTCTCTATAACCTAGTTGCGCTTCAGCAGAAATCGCAAAATGGCTGCGCTGGCTCCAGTAAGCACCGTTGCACCAACATTGCGTTTTGCGGCAACAAAAAGATGGCTGCACCATCTTGACAAGCACATATTGGTCAGGATGGAACAATGGGGCACACTGAGGAAGTCTGACAGTGTGTTCTTCTATATACAAAAGAAATAGAGTGAAAAAGCAGCGCTGCTTTCTGCCAGCACAAAGTCCCCATTGAAAAGGGTGTATTTTTACCTGCTCTGATGCTATTTTTATCTGTTCTTCTTCAAACTACTGTTAGTAATAAGGCCCTGCCATGCCCATTCATATTCCCATTGTGCTTCAGCAAAACCAAGCATGACCCCTGAATGACAGGCTCTGTCAAACCAAATCTGAGAAAAATTTACAAAGAAACTTAATTTTCCGCTGCACAGGAAAAAGCTTCACTTTTAAGTTGCAAAGTGTCAAGGATCAGTAGTTCAAAGGAACTCCAACTCTGGTCTATGTGAATTTCAGTGCATAGGTGGTTCAAATAAACTACTGCCTAAAAGAAAATAACTATATCTGAAAAACAGTGTGGGAAGCCAGATGGAAAGTCAAATAGCGAATTTGAAAGCAAAGTGCTAGCAGCTTGCACCACACGTGTAAAAATGGGCTTTGCAAACTAAAGGAGAAAATGCTTGTTTGGGAGTACTATGTTGAACAAAAACTTCTTTGTGCCTAGCAATGTGAAAGGGGATTGTACTGTGAGAAATCAATGTATGAAATGGTTCTATTCAGCAGGTTTTCTTCCAATTCAGAGCAAAAATAAATAGCATTAAAGTAAACTTCAGTGGCTGCACGGGGGGAGGAATCAGCCTAAAACAGGTTTCTGCTGAGAGGAGGACAGAAACAAAAGGGCCATCTCTGTAGATAATAACACCCCAGTGATAATTACTAGGTTGGACAGAATCTAGTCTGGGCTGAGCCCTCTACAATGGAATTTCCAGGATACAGACGTGCAAAATGGAGATGGGGCAATAAACCTTCAATCAAACTGGGAAAAACCCCATCCTCCCTCTGGGGGAAGAAACAGTGGTGGCAGCTGAAAAGAAAAAGAATCTGCCAGTGTAGGACAAAGGATTCTCATTTGTTTCAAAAGACTATTTTATTAAGAAACTTTGAAGATGGTTATCTTTGCAACAGGACTTTGCAAAAATGTAAAGTTTTTGTAGTTTAAATGTGATTTTTGTGGCTTTCAAATGAGAGGTCTTGGCTGTCAATAGCATGTATGGGACACGAACGCCAGAAGAATGTGAATCATGGGGAAAGGACACATTATGTAATGTTACAAATTAACAGAAATAGGCCCCATGTACACACTGGTAAAGTTCCAGAATTTTAGGCCAAACATTTCACACTGAAAATGACCAAAGATTATTAAACATACAAAATAATGGGCCTCATTCCGAGATGGGAGGCAGCCATGGCGCTAATAGCGCCATGGCTGCCTCCAATAACGGTACCAAGTCTGCCCTCATTCAATGGGGACTTACTGGCCTAGTCAGACCCTTGCGGGACCGGTAAGGCCCCATTGAAAATACCATTACCCATTCCCATTTGAGCCCCCATAGGGCTCAATGGGAATGGGGAAGGTGCAAATAACGGTACCGCAATTTGCAGTACCGTTATTTGCTCCCTGGATCCTTTGCGGGTCCCGCTAAGGCCGCCTGATAAATCCAGGCGGCCTTAGCGGGACCCACAAAGGGACCTCGGTATAGGGCACAAAGGGATTACTGGCACTAATGTCCTTAACGGTGCCCGGTATCCCTTTGCGCCCTACTCGGAATGAAGCCCAATGTCTCATAGATTGCACAGTTGGACTGCAGTGGTCTGCATAAAATATGTAACCAGTTTATGTAATTTGCTAAGAGACTTCAACTGTATAAATGCACCATTTGTGGCAAAATCGGATTTTAGCTACAGTAACTGTGGGAGGTTTTTGAACATTGTAAAACTCACATCATAAATCTGACATCCTGCCCTTGAAATCCAACCAGCTGAGAGCGAGGTGGGGACTATGACAGGACTTTAGACACACACTCTTCCTGAAGTACCTGCGCTGCTTCCTGATCTGCTCCATTCATTTTGCTGATTCCAACTACAAGGCCAAAGCATTGCTTACCCTACTCCAGAGCCCACTGCAAAACCCAAGCATAGCTGATTCCTATCCCAGCAAGGACAGTGATCCAGAATCAACCCACTAATCTCCCATTAAAAAGTGGAAAGCTATGGTACCTTTTGCATCCTGAAATCAGACCGGCTTGCTGCCCACTAACTGCCCACTAACTGCTTGCCCAATGACTGCGTCCAGCGGTACCTGTGCCATCCAGTGACCCAAATTGCCCAGCTGTTCGCTACCCGGTGACCAGACCCTTCCCAGCTGACTTTTGCCAGGTGCGCCGCCGTGTGGTGACCAGAACCTGTTGACTGTCCAAAAATCCCAAAACTAAAAAGTGGACTGTGATTATAATCCACACCCCATAGAAACACATAGCCTATCTTGTCTTGCCTTTGTCCTTATCCCATTCTCTAAGTAGTCATATTTATATCCTGGTAACTTGTTGAAACTGTTAGAATTATCCTCGTATCCTGTCCTTATTGTTTAAGTGCTAGCGCCATCTCTGTTCAATTTTGTCTGGTGTAAATTATAAGCCCTTAGTTATATTTGAATAATCAAACTAATTTCCATGTATTTTATTGTTAGGGTTGAGCACTGGGGTGACAAGGTTGACCTCGCGAATCAACCTTGGAACTTATTGTGTTCCTCTTTAACAATATAGCCTAGATAATTTAGTGTAAGTAACATTTTCCTTTCTTTCAAAACCGATTTTTCCCCCTTTTGTATCTGCCCTATTTACCTAAAAATGAACCTCACTCTACCCTCCAAATCCCTCTCAATTCACCAGCTAGAGACCTGTATTGTCCCTTTGATACACCTCTATCCCCTGCCCAAAACCTGTGCTCCAAATCAGACTATTTCACCCGTTTTCATTAAAAACCGTTTGGGTTATTTAAAGCGGGAATTGAGTAAATTGCAAGTTTTCCAACGTGTCATTTGGCTGCAGATGGCTAAACTTTCCTCTCATTTTTTAATTGTATGCCTTTTGCTGATCCATTGACTTGTGATTGCCAGTGATATAACATACATGCGATTGTGATAAAACATATGCATATTATAATTTAACCACACTTTAATTAATCATTTATAAAATTCGAGTGTTATTTTAGGCCTTTGCTAAGGGTTTAAAGTCCGTAATTACCTCTTACTCTGTGACGGAAGGTTGGATTTTGAGTCTGTTTTCTGCCACTTATTCCCTGACTACCTGCTGCTTCTTTCTATCCACTCAGAATTCGATTATTTGTGGGTTGAGGGAACATTGCAGGGGGAAACCTTAACTTGGGTGCTATCTATCCTAATTCCAAAAGTGCTCCTATTCACGTGTGCTTTATATATGTTGTAGGAGAAGGTTAACCAAGTGCATTGCTTCCATTTTTATTGTAAATATCACTCCATTGGTGATTATTGCTGCCCCATATTAAAAATTGTATGATTTCTTCTGAATTTTAAAAATAAATAAATATTGTATTTTCACCAACCCGCCTGGTTCATGGTCTTTTGTGACCCAGGGTATTTGAAAAAGGGGGTGTGATACGAGTTGTGGACCATCTCAAATTGAATTTGCATAAAATAAAGAGAAAGGCATCTCAGTAGTGTTCTACATACTAGGCTGAGACCAAGGTGTGTGTCGCCTCATTGAAATCCTTCACACCTTCCGCCGTGTTTTTCAACTAGGCATGCTGTCTGTTTTACATATTAATTTGGTGTGTAGGACAGTAACGTGACATCAGATATATGTAACTACACTGCATGAAGTGTGTTGTCAATCTACGACATGGCAGAGCGCTCAAGACAGCTCAATATTGTTTTGGGGTGTTTTATTGAGACTCAGCAGTTTTTCTACAAAACAGAGACCTCCTTTTTGTACGTATTGATCTTCAGAAAGGAGCACATGCTTTTATATAAGGGATGCATAGCAAAATGAATAATTTCAAATCAATCCGGAGAGGTAGGATTAATGCTTTCCATACTCCTGACAGAGAGTGTGACATCACTGTTGGACAAAGGCTTAGGTGTCCAGTGATGGAACCCAGAGCCCAAGAGTGTCTCTGCATGCTTGCATATGACACACACACACAGTGCATTCAGGGTTTTAAGAACCTATGTAATGTCCCCTAGAAGTTTTCCCTGGAAAACCAAAAAGAAGAGGAGGGAAGCACAGGTACAGTCACTCCTAGAATTTTATGTAGGGTGGCATTAGATCAGTTATATCTTTTAGCAGATAAACATGAAGGAGGACATTGAAGAAGTATTACAGGTATAGTACTTTTTTTTAAACAAACATACTACAAGTATTTTTTCAGTCGTACTTTAAGACTTATGGATAACGGATACAGTAATTGTGTTGTCATATTATGAGTATATATTGTCTTTGTGTTGTGCATTATTGAAGGTAATTTGTTTGTTTGTATTTACTATGCTGTGCAGTATTGAAGGTAATTCATTTGTGTATTGTTTATATTTACAAGGGACAGATTATTATTGTACATTGTAGTAATTAGTGGTAGGCAGACGCATGCAAATATCTCTCATACCTGCACACAGAATCCCAGCTGTGCAATTCAGCTCATGTGTTAGGGAAGGAGTTCTATGGGCATTTTAATGATGTAACGAAATATGTCAAGTTTATTGCCCAACAGTTCCAACTACATCTGGCAGAGCCACTCTGCAAAAACTTCATTTTTTTCCCCTCCTGGAATGTTGGTTCCATCACTTAGATGATCAGCGAGATACCAGCACTAATCCTCATCTGCAAGACCAAGGCCCTAGTGGAGACCATCTCCAGGATCAAAAAGATGAGGAGCCATACAAGTCTTGTGGCATTTTATAGAGTAGGACATCCTTATGGACAAATGGACAGTTATTTCTTTTTCTTAAGTCCACCAGAAACAGTTCCCAAGAACAAGAATGCTGTGTTGTGTATGTGTCTGTTGTTTTCCTTTTTGTCTCTTTAGTGTTTGTTTTTGTTTAGGGGTAATGAAAATCGTGGTGGTTGGACAGGGTAGGAATGTAAACATTTATTATATATTTGTTAGTGTTATAGGATCTCATCAAATGTTAAAACTCAGAACAAAAAGATATATCGACCCAAATGAAATTATAAGTGAAGGGGATGGGTTTGGATAGTATGGTGAATGTGCATTGCTTTGCTCCTGACAACTTGTGTTATAGGCACAGGAAGAGGGTGGGAAGAGAAAAGGCAGCAGACTCTGCTTGCTCATCCCCCCACTCTTCCGGCGTTCGAAGAGTATTTATTCCTGATAAGTTGTCACCATAGGTAAGTATTATATGTGGTGGATCTATCTTTGTGCAGAGCGAGGGGCTTATTTCATGGACAAGCAGTTTAGGCTACTATCATACCAATCGATGACCAGGAATGTTTGAAAAAAAGAGAAAAAGAAGCAGGAAGAGATAAGACACAGTCTGCGAGCACAGTTGACATTAGATGGTTTTGTACACAACTAATAGGAACAGGGGGTGAAGATCTGTAAAGCGGGAGGAATGAGAAAATGCACTGAACAAGTGAAGAACATTAATGAGGAATGTTCATAGATATGTAATGTATATAAAAAAAATATATTGACGTGGCTGAAGACACAAGGAGACCTGTTAAGATCCAGTTACTTACACATCTTTTTCTTGTGTTTTAGGGTCGATGGCACCCTACCAGTCGGGTCTAAATATTAACTATACCAGAACTTTGCGTGTTGTGGACCTGGTCGGTGGGGCCTCTGCTATATTTGCTTACTACTGAGTCTGAGGAACCCTGGTTTATCTTCAAGTCCCACCGGCCTGGAAGGGAGTATACAGCATTTCTAACTTGCACTTCCCAGTCCTGGTTGTCCCCGAAAACCCATCTGGTAATTTCTAATAAGGTTCCCCAAGCTGGTTTTGTGCCCCCTATGTCACCTCCCCCATTGAGTGCATATGGACTTGAAATTCTTGAAGGACATACAATGACTGAACCCTTGAGATGATCTACTCGAAGCATTTACCTCTCATTGGCTTCTTCAGAGGGGTTAAAGAAGGTACCTGCGCACTTCTGACTTTTTAATCGGACAGAGATGATCTTCGCCTCTTTCCTGGCTCTGATTGTCCAAGACATTGTCAACGCTAAACGGCTCCAGTTCACCTGGTATGGGCTCATTTAATTGGTTGATTATTCAGAGACTGCCTTTAATGCCATACGTGAGGAGATGAGGGCCCTTCGCAAAGCATTGCATAATCAGTGTGAGGCCATGGAGAGAGAGGCTGGAATCAAAGTTGACACTTGGGTTGATTCGTCCTTCGTCCTTTACCTGGGTTCCAGCATGGCTGAGTCTGACGATGAAGATATTGATGCCACTTTTTTCCTGTTCTGTTCCTGCTAAGTACTTTTAATATGCTGTTCTGCCATTTCAAACCATGTAAGTATGCAGACATAGGGTTGACAGGGCCTCCAGGTGTTGTTTTGTGTCTTCTACCCGATTCAGATAATTATGTGAAGTGTTCGGTAAATTGTGGGAGGTTGTTTTTGTTTTGTACACCAGAGGAATATGCTCAAAGTGAAAAGAGCAAGCATGATGTCTGAAAGGTTTGGGTCTTCAGAAGTCATTCTGTCAAGGAACAGGAAATTAATTTGGTAGTTAATAAATTAACTAAACTAGGGAATGTTGGGGTAGATGTTTTGGGTCCCAACATGGAAAAGAGGTTCATACTACATAAATTGTACTAGACCAACTAAATATGTTTTCAATGTAGTTAGAAGAAGTGAAATGAGTGTTACTTTGTATTTTAGTAGGATACATTTCTGAGCCACATTAGGCAGCAACATGAGTAGCAGTGGCATGGATACACTGTACTATGCAATGTACAATTCGTAGCACTGTGAAGTACGTAGTGGTGACCTTTTTGCATGCACAAGGGGAGTTCATTGAAGGGGAAACTAACATGTAGGAATTAAACACTGGTTTAAATTGTAGACACAATTAGGACAATGGGAAATATGGGGTTTATTGTGGATACATGAAGACATTGAAGAATGCAGGTTTCAGCTGTTAGGGGCTTTAATAGGCCACAGAGTTCCTGGATCTGTAGGATTTCATTATTTTCCTGGTTTGGAGAGCTGGATGACCTAGGTCACAGAAGCGGGTAGAAAGTAAACCGCATATGGGCAGTTGTGATAACATCGCAAAGAGCTGAAGGCAAGAACTGAATGGTTCCTAGATGCAAAGTGCAGTTTCCCTGGGAGCACAAAGGCTGGTTTCCTGGATTCCCAGAAAGGCCCAGTTACATGGAGGGTTAAATTGATAGCTGATAGTTTATGGGTATGCACGGAAATGAGTAGAATGTATGCCAAAGGCTATGACTTGAAATGGTGGTAGCACATAGGAATATGTGTAAGAATGTAGGAAAAATTGTATTGGACACCTGCAGCATCTGGGAGAATAAGGATTTGTATTGCTGCTTCAAATTAATGCTTATTTATGCTCTCTCCCTCCCCATGCCTTAACGTGTTTATGTAAAGTCTTGAACAATCACCATTTGGGTTAAATGGGTTTCTGTCGCATGGTCTGAATAATAAACTGAGTTAATCATAAATGATAAATGTATTATGTGGAATACGTCATAACTGACGAGGGAAGAAGAACACATGTCTAAAGGGTTGTACTTTGTGAATGTATCCAATGGTGTTTTAGAGCTGGGGGATTAAATTACTTTGTATTAGAGTTAGCCAGTGGATGGTTGGGGAATGACGTTGTGACAAAATATTTGTGATTATGTACATTTTCTAGCTGGGAATATAAACTGTAACCTTGTTGTCAGAGTTTAATTTGTTTTCAGCTCAATGGAATTGACCAGTCCCGGTCGTTAACATGCAATAAACTTGCTTTTCAGACAAAAATGCACTCAGTTCTTCGCAGAAGCAGTTATTTCACATTGGAATTCTTGAGTTACTTACTTTCACTAGCAACCATGGATGTGGAGTTACTCTACACCAACATTCACCACATCGATGGGACATAGGCGTGCACGAATGCTCTTGGAAATAGCAACCCGCTTGCTTACCCAATAGTCAAATTGTAATTGTATTTGTAATGGGTTATTTATAATGCGCTTAATACCCAGAGGTTTTTAAGTGCAGCCTCGGGGATCAAACCTGTGTTGCTCCGCGTCGTTGTGCTTCCAAGACGATCGCATATCCCCTGAGCTATCATCCAGAGAAAAGGCATAGAATTCATCTTAATCCACAACTATTTCACATTTGGTACTGATATTTATCTCCAAACGATGGGGATGGCCATGGGCACTCAGATGGTGAGGAGGTATGTGTAAAGACCGGAGGGTGGTGTCTGTACTTCTGCTCTCTATATGGTAGAGGAGAGGCACAGAGGACCCCTGCCAGGATTCTCTATTATTGGTATGGTGGTCGAGCAATCAAGGCCTAGCTTCTCAGTAGGTGATGCAAGCTGGTTCTTAAGTACAGTGTAGTCCACAAGCACCCACAAAGGAATGTCCATACACTGTATTGGTTAAAACACAGTCTTTATATAATTAATATTCGAGGTAATGTACACTATCACGATAACTCACTTTGTACTCAGAAATCAACATTGGTAAATATATACAGTTCTAAAGTGGTACCATTAAAGTTATCAGATCTCATTAAAGAGCATACGGTCAGAATGATACACAGATCAAAATAAAGAGGAAACCAGCAGTAGAGAGAGGAAGGAAAAGCAAGATGGTTGAACAATTGGCAGAATACTGGTCACTACCGTTAAACACACCTCTGTGTGGAGATCCCCCCACCTGGGCAACCTGTATAAATAAAGATACAAGCCCAGTCCATATATTGTTCACACTAGACTTCCCGGTAGTTCTGAAACCCCAAAGTACCTGGCGTTGTAGCGTTCAGCGTCGGGGAATCGACGGCCCTTCTTGAGTGTCCTCCCTTTCAGGCAGGAGTCACGGGTTGTCGAATGTCCGACAGAGAACAGGTCTAGCTACGACGGCGAAGTGGCCGCGTCATTCCTAGCGGTGCTCGTTGATGGGGAAGCGTAAACGTCATGCAAGGAAGAGGCGTGCGGGGCACCTCCGTGTCGATAGTTCTAGACCGCAAAGAGTTTGAAGAACTGTGGCCCAGCAAGGGCATCGAGTCGTCGGCGTCTCTGTGGTCTTTGGGTGGCGGGAAATCCACCGGTGGCTGCTCCTCGGCGCGTCAATGGTCAGGCCTTCTCCAGCAGGATACAGTGGCGACCATGCGGATGAGAGCGTCCTTAGGCAAAATGGGAGCACGGCGGCTCGGTCGGCGATGGCGGTCGTCGACAGTGGCGGACAACAGTCCGGGCTCTTCTCATTGGAGTTCCGCAGCAGTCCCCGTATCGGGTCGGCAGCCTGTCGAAGGTGTGTCTACCAGGGAGCTTAGGCAAAGATCAGCTGGTGCACGATGGTCCCTCGTAGCTCGGGAAGAGGGCGCCTTACTGGGTCCTCTCTGGGTCAGTCTTTGGAGGCACAGCAGCTTTCAGATTGTGAAGGAGAGCAACAGCAATTCTTCTCGTCCAGCAGGGCTTCAAGGTCAAGCTTCAGTTACTCCAGTTACTCGTCGTAGTGGACGTCAGCTTCTGAACACGATTCCTAGCAGTGAGAGGTCCCCAGATATACTGTTGATCTCCCATTCATTCTGCTGGGTCACACTCAAGCATCCAATTACGACTATCAGGCACACAGTGCATTCAGGCCATTCACTTCTCTCCAGACACTCACAACAAGTTATGTGTATTGGGACAAGTACCGAGCCATTCAACACTCCATACTGCATTCATACCGGTTTCGGGCAAGGCTGTCTCAGTCATTGGGCCTCATCACGACTTGGGCAGTAACGGTAACGCTATTAGCGCGGGGGCTATTAGCACGACCGCCATAGCCCCCGGCGCTAATAGCGCGGGATCACGACTTTGGCGGACTTGGGAGTCCCCATTCCCCATTGAGCCCATTCGGGAATGCCCGTTTCCCCATTGGGCTCAATGGGGGAAATTTGCGCTCTTACCGCCGGCGGATTTCCCACCGGCGGCAATAGCGCAAATCTTTGGCGGATTTCCCCCCAGCTAAGGGCTGGGGGGAAATCCACCGAAGTCCTGATTTGGCAAACCCTTAAATACGGCGGTAATAGCGCTACCGCCAGATTTAAGGGTTACCGCCAAAGTCGTGATGAGGCCCATTGTGTCAAACACCAGACACCCATAACGTAGAATGCGTATTCGTCACACACTCCATTCACCCAGGTCCCACCCACAGGTGTACCCACAACATAGGTCCGTTCAGAAGGCTCCAGCCAGTCTGGTCGGCACTTCCCCACACTACCATATATGGAACTTCCACCCAACAGCCAGTCAGGGGGAAGGGACAGAGGCAGGGCTTCCCGGGACTTCGGGAAGATCAAGGTAACAGGTGATGGAAGGCAAGAGGCCATGGGGGCCATTTTATCTCCATCAGGAATCTACCGATTCCAATGACAGGGTCTGGGCATCCCAAAATGGAGGACGTTCAGGGCACATAGTCATTTCAGCACGGAGCTGCCACCAGCCCGTACCCTGCTCTGTGGGTCACACACAGTTGCCCAAAAACATACACTAGGGGCACAGGGTTGTACCCCTACCCATGGGTGCCATAAGGGTATCCCATGGGTCTGTTCACCAAACCAAAAGAGAGAGCTGCACCGGCAGGAGTCCCACTTGAACTCCTGCGCGGAAAACACGACACAACACATGATAAAAAGCAGTAAAGGACAAGGATACGGAGGTCCTGTCCCTCCCATGCATTTCCAGCATCACAGTATGCCAATCTATTCATGGCACAACTAGAAAGTTATTTAATTGCCACTTGTGACTGAAGACCACTAAGGTATCTGGGATACATCGATAATATCCTTCTTATTTGGACCGCTGGGGAACTGACCTTATAAGGTTCCATAGAAGATTAGATGAATTCCACGCAACCATCAACCTCAAACACTGCTACTCTTCTGAAAAAGTAAATTTCCTTGACGCCACCATAACAATAAAAGGTGGCCTGCTACAGATCACAATATATCGCACACCAAATGGCCAAACTAGCTGTTTGAAGAGTGGCAGTTTTCAACCAGCACACACAAAGCGTGCCACAATATTCAGCCAAGCAATAATGTACAACTGAATATTATCGGACAGAGGGGGCTGGGGGTGAAAACATACAAGCTCTGACTTCCCAAACCATGGATAGAACTGCAGAATTGCAGACAGACAGATCCACCAGGCAACAAGGATCCTCTGCAGCAACCTCCTGGAATACAGAGCAAAAGAGGCACAAAGTCGAGTGCCAATATATTCCAGAGTTGGAATCCCTCCGCAATGTTGCTGAAGAACTGCAAAACATTCTGAAAAAGATGAACAACTGTGTGAGGTGTTCCCTGAAATGCCCCTACTTGCTTTCAAACAGATTAAGGATCTCAAAGCAAGGATGATTAGAATCAAGTAACGTCCACATTGCACACAAAATGGAACAAAGCCATGCAATTCTAACAAAAGATGCCTCACCTGTCCACATATCTACAGTTCAGTTACAATCAAGATACTCACATAGGGGCAGGGTTACAATATTATAGGAACTATCACATGTGCATCCAGCAATGTTGTGTATCTAATTGTGTGTATGAAATGTCCTAAGGGGGCTGCTATCTTGAGGAAACTGGCCCGCAACTATATAAGCAGATGAATCTACAAAGACACAACTTTAAGCAACAAACTAAGGACACGCCCATTAGTGAGAACTTTGAACTTTTTGGAACCACATCATACCCTCAAGGACTTTAAAATTGCAGTGCTGAAAGGTAACTTTAGGACAGAAAATACACAAAAAACATTTCAGTGCAAATGCATGCAGATTTTCAATACACTTGAAAATAGTTTGAATAGACATTGTGGGGGTCATTCCGAGGTGGGCGGTAAGGGGTTACCGGCACCGGTAAGGATGCCGGTGCCGGTAACCCCTTACCGCCCTATTCTGAGGTTCCCTAGCGGGACCTGCTGAAAACGTCTGATCAGACTACACGTCCTTAGTGGGTCCCGTTAGGGGACCAGGGAGCAAATAACGGGCCCGATATTTGCGGGCCCGTTATTTTCGCCTTCCCCATTCTCATTGAGCCCTAAGGGGGCTCGAATGGGAATGGGGAATGGTATTCCACATGGGGACTTACCGGGTCCGCATAGGTCGGAATGCCACAGTAAGTCCCCATTCCGCCTACCCGGAACCGAGTTTGGAGGCAGCCATGGTGCTAATGACCCCCTGTGGCTTCATCATTCACTGGGGGTCATTACGAGTTTGGAGGTAGCCATGGTGCTATTAGCGCCATGGCTGCCTCCAAACTCGTGTCCGGGTTCCTTGAATGGGGACTTACCAGGTCATTCCAACATTGGAGGACCCGGTAAATCCCCATTCAAAATACCCATCCCCATTCGAGCCCCCACAGGGGTCAATGGGAATGGGGAGGGAGCTAATAACGGGCCCGTTATTAGCTCCCTGGTTCATTAGCGGCTCCTGCTAAGGGTGGCTGGTAAAACCAGCTGTCCTTAGCGGGAATCGCCAAGGGACCTCCTAATGCATCGGTAAGGGGTTAACAGCACCGGCATCCTTACCGGCGCCGTTAAACCCTTACCGCCGCACTCGTAATGAGGCCCACTGTCCCAAATCACAAATTCCCATTCTTTGCAGCCACAGAGAAACTGATCAAAACAGACCTTTTATTAATAGCATTTTCTATGACTCTTTCCTGGCACTTGAACAACGCATCCCCTGCGTCATTTGCTTCTCTGATGCAATGTCATATTGCTGGAATTACTCCTGCCCAAGCCCTCCCAGCTCTTTAACCTCCCTGCCCCATAAGCTTTGCAGATGCTGGTAAGTGCTCCTGTTCCCTGACAATGTTATTTCTTTCTTTTCCCCTACCCAGATGTAGAGAAGCACACTCTTAATGCGATATTATCCTTTTCACACCAGCCTTCACAAGCCAAAACATGACTAATGGTTCCCCCTCCTTATTGGCTTTTTAGAAGCACAATGCTGGAAATGTGTCCAACAGAGTCAATTATTTTCTAAATACAATTGTCCAACAAGTGACTGGCTGTGTTTCCTATCCCGTGCTTAAACGTAGCTGGGCATGGTGGGAAACAGACGTAGTGGAGATGAACATGCAATTAACTATGTCTAAAACATACTGGCTGGCCTACAGTAGGTTTGCACTTGCCATGACTGACCCTATCATATTCCTTCATGCCTCTTTAAGAGCAGCTCAGCAGTGTTTTTCTTTTTTTTTTTCTGCTGCCTGCTTGCATTTTCATTTTCGATGCCCCACTTAAATCTTTGTGACTGGAATGTCTGGGGGAACCTCTGAACTGTAAGGGCCACATTACGAGTTTGGCGGTTGCCATGGAGCTACTAGCTCCATGGCTGCCGCCAAACCGGGCTCCTTTACCGGGTTCCCAGAATGGGGAATTACCGGGCCAGTCTAAGTACTGAGGGCCCGGTAATTCCTCCCTCTGGGCACCCGGGCCCGGACCTTCCCCATTCCCATCTGAGCCCCCATAGGGCTCAATGGGAATGGGAGAGGATGCAAACAACGGGCCGATTACGAGCAGCCCGTTGTTTGCTCCCTCTTCCCCTCGCGGGACCCGGTAACGACGCCTGGTTTGACCAGGCGTTCCTTACCGGGTCCCGCGAGGGGTGCTTGTAATCATGCGGAATGAAGTTAACGGGTCTGCACCCATTTGCGGAACCCGTTAACCCATTCCGCCGATCTTATAATGAGGCCCTAAGACTCTTTGTGTAGGAAACCAATTAGAAACTGATCCGAACAGATAAGACATTCCCGAGGTGAATCCTTGAGCTGTTCTGCTATTCCAAGAGCCTCATTCTTCCTATGCCTGATTTATTAATGTGATGATTACGAAAGTTTTCAAATAAATGACTTTGTTACTCCTAACTAAAGGATCATCTTGTCTTTTTTGGGAGTAGCACTTTTATAATACCCGTGGCTAACACGGTACAAGAAAAGTGCACGGCCTGCGGTAGCGGCCGTGTAGTTATGGTTAAGTTATTAAACTCATAGGAAGAGCACTTTTTCGGTGGCTTATAACTTCGCTCCCCCTGAACGAATCCTCACCAAACTTTGCAAAAAAAGTATATGACCGGCTCTGAATTGTTTTGCCAAGTTGGGTGAGGTTTCGTGTGGGGTCCGGATGGAGTTATAAGGGAGGTTCAAACATTTTTTTTTCCCCACAGACTGACTGGGGAAAAACTTTGCGCATGAGCTACAGGCCGAACAGCTGGATGAATTTTCAGCAAATTCGCGGCAGGAGCGGGGGCTTGGGGCATAAAGCGTGCTTTTGTGTGCTTGGTGGAAATCCAACCAGTACTTTTTTTTTGCAAATTATTGAAATGTATGTCCCAAAAAATATGTTATATATGGGTCCACTTCGCTGACCCATTTCCCTGTTCGCTCCGTGGACCGAAGTGTCATTGGCCTGCGGTACGCTGTGATGTCAGCGAACGTTGGACGCGGTCGGTGGTTGGCTGGAGGAAAGCGTGCTGTCCGTCAATGTGTTTGGGAAACACCACCATGGTGTATCGGAGGACAGTGCGGGGCGGAAGGGTGTGGAAAATGTACCGTACGGCATGTGTTGGTGGCAAGAATGGAGGGAACGGGTGGGGTAGAGAGAAGTGGTTCATATGAAATATGTGTGGAGATGGAAGAAGACGGAGGAGTGCCTGTCGTGTTTAAGCGTACTGTGTGAAGTCGCAGGTACCTACACAGGCGAGTACTTTGTGTGATGATTGGAGGCAGGTGCCGCAACCGCCCCATAGATTGTGGCGCCACCTGTTTATGGCCACCTCTTTCCGTGGTGAGAGGGGGCAGGTACATTTTAGAAGGGGAAGAATTTGCACATGATATAGGTTGGGTGGGAACGCAGGTGGCTGTGCTGGTATAGGAAGATATTACCAGAAATAAAATGGTCGCAATGACCAAAAGTTCTAAAAATGCTACTACCAAAGGTTTGAACACCAAATGGTCGAACCTTTGGTGGTAGCATTGTAAAAAAAAAAAGTGGAGGCTGCGGGGGTGTCCTCCGCATCGCCCCGCTCACTATACTTTATGGTATAGTGATGCGGGGGACACCCCTGCAGCCTTCCGTTAAAAAAAAAAAAAGAAAAGAAAAGAAAAGGACCCTGCGGCGCCGGTTCCCGATCACGGAAGTGAAAGGGAACTGGCGCTGCAGGAACCCAGAGTGAAGATGAAGGTAAGTGGGGGTTGTTTATGTTGGGGGTGTGGGTGGGGGTGTGCTGAGGGCGTGGGTGGGAGGTTGTTATGGGTGTGCTGTGTGCGTGGGTGTGAGTATGTATTTGTGTTTGCATGAGAAAGGTGCAAACTTGTGGTAGTTCGCACCTTTCTCATGTGAAAGTTTTGCCTGCGGTAGTTTCAGCCACGGGCAAATCACTTAGATTCGGCTGTGCTATACGGATGGATTGCGGTATTTGGGTACATGGTGGCATGTATGGGTTAAGGAACTTGCGTGGGTCTGTGGAAGGATGGTAGTGTTGCGAACCGAATGCGGCTACTTTGGCAGTGGCACTATAGTTTAGGAATGGAAGTGGGGACGGTCATAGTATGTGAATGAAAGTGCACAGGGGTGCAGGAGACAGTGTTTTGTTTCTACATTATAGTAAGTGGTGCAATTTATTGCTGTATAGGTCCATGGTGGTGCGCAGGTTGGGTAGTAGTACTGTGTATGTGGATAGGCGAAGTTGTTGAAATGGATGGTGCTATTATGTAGCAGTGACAGTCTTGGAGGTCTAAACTGTTGGGTGCATGGCCGATGGCCATAGGCCATGTACTCGAGAGGCTATGACTTTAGGACACACATGGTAGTAAGGCATTTTAGATTGTCTCGGGAGGATAGCTCAGAGGCATTGTGCTCGCGTTGGAAGCAAGACGACATGGAGCACCACATGTGCGATCCCCGGGTCCACGCTTAGAAACCTCTGGGTATTAAGCGTGTTATAAATAACCTATCATATCATATCAAACAGCAGGCAGAGGGTGGTGACATGTAAAGAATGGGTTTGAAGTACATTTAAACGCAATAGAGCAGGAGAAGTGAGCTGCCATACCTGCATGTTTGGTTTTGCTGGTGAGGGCACTGTTACAACATGGTAAAGTTTTTGATGTGTAGTTGGAGATGGTGCTGTGAAAACTGATGCAGTGTGGGCACTGGGTGCTGGGTTTGCATACTGTCACTATGGAGTTGCGGTGCCTGTGTTGAAGGTGTAGCCTATTGGGTGTATGGCCGAAGGTGGTATGCTGTAGGCCATGGATTGAAGAGCCTATGACTATGACTACGCCACTAATGCAAAGTTGACTGTGCATCTGGTAGACCGTGATGACCTGCAAAGAATGGTTATGCAGTACGTTGCAGACGCCATAGAGCTGTACAAATGAGCTGGCAGGTGTGTATGTTTGGTTCCGCAGGTGAGGTGGCTGGTAGAATATGGTGAGGTTTTGGATGTGTGATTGGAGATGGTGCAATGTGCAATGGAAAGTCACGCAGTGTGCTCACTGGCTGCAGTGTGTGCATACTGGAAGTATGGCACAGGGTATGGTTGAAGTGCAGCTTCTATGGGTTGTTTACTATGAGGTATGCAGAATTGTTGAGGTAGGGCCAATGCTGTGACAATGTTGTGGTTAGGTTGGTAGTGAAAAAATACTTTGTGAATGGTAGTGGGTAAGGTTGATGGAGGCTATGGTATCTTTGTGGATGGTGGTAATTGCGACCTGTTTTCCTCAATGGGTGCTTTATGGTATGAGGGAGTTGGGTTGAAGTGGCGCTATGTATGTTAAGTTTGTGCACAATGTCAGCTGCCTACATGCATTCACAGTGTTGTTGTGGGTGTGGGCAAGGGTGGAGTGTTGTGTGCATGGCGAAAGGTGTGCTGGGTGCGCTGCATGATCATTGTGGATGCTGAAATAGGGCATCCTGTAGGAAATATTTCTGGTGGCGGGGCTTTGGAAGTAAAGGGAACGTGTTCTCTGAATGTTAAAGGGGAAATATGGAGTTGTGTACAGAAATTATAGTGTGCAATGCAGCGTTTCAGTATGTGATTGGTGCAGGCCTTTTTGAAAATGTGATAGTTGTTCATAGGCGCCAATAAGAGACTGTTGGAGAAATGAAGTGCAAAGGGAATAAGTATTGTGTCTGCTTTACTGGGGCGTGGCCCTAGCTGTAGCTTGGAAAGCTCATGTGCCACATTATGGGTTTCTTGGAAAATTTGAGTGCAAAGGGAAGAAGTATTGTGTGTGTTTTACTGGGGCGTGGCCTTAGCTGTAGCTGGGAAATTGCACGTGCCACATCATGGCTTTTTGAGCATGGAGCCTTCGCAAATGGAATTGTGGGGATTCTCCAATGAGGATTGGAGGGTGTGGTTTACCTGAAGGGGCAGTGACATATTTACCGAAAGGTTGATGTACGGAGGTTGGCAAGTGCTTATAGTCGGTGATAGCTTTGTGCACGACCTGCACAGGTATGCTGTGGAAAGAGCCTTCGATACATACTGACTTTCAGTTGGAAGGAGTGCAGGCTTTTTGGGCTACAGTTTATGAGTAGGGTTTCGGGTGCATGGATCTCCTTTGCAAATATGTGGCGTCTGTTGGTACTGTACATGTGGTGGTCATGCATTTTGGAGGAATGCATTTGGGGCACATGTCGTGTTTATGTTTGCTTGCTTATTTAAAGAAGTTGATGAGAGCTGTGATGCAGATATTTCCTACTGCAAATGTGATTTTCTCATTGATGACTCCAAGAGGACAATGGGAGCATGCCGGTGTGAGTTGTCCATAGCTAGAGGCTGAGAGACGTTGGATATACAGAAGCATGTGCGACTTTATGTCCAGTGTTGGGATGTTCTGCACTGACTATGCAAGCATTAATAACCAGCAAGAGTTCCAGTGGTTCCAGGGAAATGGCATTTTTTTTACTTCCATTGGCAATGCTGTTGTGTTTGCCACTCTGCACGAAGCGTTGCAGAGAATCCTGTAGAAATGTAAGATAACCGTTTATCTTCAGTGGAGAAAAATATGAGGAGCAGAAGCAAACAGACAGTGAGCAAAAGAGAGAAAAACAAGAAAAGAAAGTATGAATGCACACATATAACAAAAACACAACAAAAAGGGAAACAAAAATATAAGTGTTTTTAGACACCATCTTAAAGACACAATCCCCACCCCTTTATTTCATTCCCCCCCACCCCAAAACCCTCTCAACCCCCTCCCCCCTCGTGTCTAGCATGGTAATGTCGCACAATCCGCGGTAATTTGAGGATTAGATGTGGCACAGCCGGTTGTTTTTAGGATGGCAGCTGTAGCATTGCCTCTGTGGAGGCAAAGCAATTGGCCAATGTGTTACTGGTTGTGGTGTGTACACAAAGACTGTGAGAAAAGGTTTGTTTGTACAGATAAATGTAGGAGGCTATGGTGAAAGTGTGCAAGGTAAGGGGCATGCATTCTGTTTGTATGCATGTACTGCATGTACTTGCTTAACGTTGCTACTATACATTCTTTGCTGCTTTTGTGGGATCACTTTTCTGACATTTGTAGTACATGCATTACAATGGGAAGACCATATTGTGAAGTGTATAAGGTACGTGGCAGGCATGATGCTGTTATGCATACAGTGTGTGCATCATATCATATGATGTGCTATGGTACTTTCTGCCGTTTGTATCGCGCCTACATACAAGTGTGTGACAGAGCGCTGAGGAAAGGGACACAGAACAGAGGCCACACAGAGGCATTGATAGGATAGAGGACTAGGCCATCTGACATTCACAGTGCGCAAGTGAATGGGAAGGAGGAGGGCAAAGAGCAGTATATTGTAACAATAAGAAATAGAAAAACATGCAACTAAGGCCGGTGCTGGCAAGTGGAAGGATAAGTGTCGACATAAAGTGGTGGCTGCACTGTTAGGGTTCTAGAAAGCAGTCTGCAAGTGCAGGGGTTGGCAGAAAGCTAGTGCAGGGCTGGAACTGTAGGGAGGGAGGTGGCATGGGACACAGATTATAGGATGGGTAAGAAACCAGTGCAGAATACTTTTTAGCCAGGAATTGAGCAGGGGAGAGGAGGGGAAAAAGTACATGGAAAGGTTTTCAAGTGCTTTCAGAGCCTACCATCCTTCTCCTCAAGGTCCAGGAAGACAGAGAGCGTGTTGTACAGGGAGGCTGCAGCAGAAGAAACGCATGTACCAGCCTTCTGGTTGCGTGTACAAGCAACTGACATGAACAGAGTAGGAGGCTGATGAGGGGAAAAGCTGGAGCAAGCAGATATTTAGGAAGTGAGAGTGGGAGGTATGCAGGTCCCAGGGACCAGATGTCATTCTGCGTAATGCACAGGGCTTTTATTTTATTGTTCGCAGTCACTGGGAGCTACTGCACACATTTTAATACAGCAGAGGTAGGATCCCTGCCATGCAGGTGAAAGACAAGTTGCACACTCTTTTATGGATGAGTTGCTGAGGACAGAAAGTGGAGGCGGTCACATTTAAAAAGAGCCTGTGGCCACAGTGCAGCTTACAGAGCACCACACCGGTGCAGACACTGACCTTTTGGAAAGTGCGTGTAGGTTGCTAAAATACATTCAGTGGTGCATTTAGTGCCTTGTTTTTATGAGTTATGTAGTAGGTGGGTTAGTGGGAAACACATTTGGTACGATTGTGGGAAGGAAAGAACAGAGTTACTGTTTCGCTAATATAGTGTTTGATATGGTTAAAAGAAAATGTTGAAAGCACATACCAACATATTGCCACTTCATGGCGGCAGATGGGAGGAACATCAGTATGCTTTTCAAAGACGTAGTGGGCGCTTACAAGCAGATATTGTGCGCACAGGCAGTTATAACAGAGTTGTGGACATACTGCCAATTTTTATTTTCATACCCGTGTTTTGTGGCGATGGGTGCTTATGTGGATGAATGTGCATGCATAACTCCTGCATGTTTTACTGCAGTTTCCACTGGACGTGCTTCCCAATAACAGCACATGTGCAGCCTGATGTAACGGTACATATGAAGTGTTGTGGAGAACTGACATTGTAAAATGCTGAAGTCTTGGAGGGCATTGGTGGATGCGTGTGAGTACTTACAAATATCTAATAAGGGCGTGGTGTGAAGAGGGTAGTGGAAAGGGATGAAGGACTGTTCATGAATTGCTGGGTGCGGCTGTAACGGTACTTTGCAAGGCGCACGTGGTATATCCTGTGCTTTTGAACATGCTGGCCAAGGGAAATGCGATTGTTGCAATTATCCAATGAGGTGGTTAGAGTGTGCGCACAGGAAAAGGCGGCATATTTTGTTTCATTACTGTGTGCAGTGAGGCGGGCAGAGATGGCGAAACGTAAAGTTTTCATAGTGGGTGATTGCTTTGTGCTCATTCTGCTCCAGTATTCTGTGGAAAGAGGCCTTAATGGCAATTTGAATTTGGATGAAGTGGGCGCTTCGTGGTGCGGTGCCCCTGTCCGTACTTTCGACCATTTGGTTGAAGAATGTCGATGAGTGGCCACTTTAGGAACTGTAGAGGTTGGGGTACTGCATTATGGAGCATTGATTTTGGGTTCAATAGCTTGTGCAAGTGTGTACCGTCAACTCCAAATGATGGTGAAAGAAGTGCAGTGCATTTTTGCCACTGCGAAGGTGCTTTTCTCATGTACACCACCAAGTCCAGTATATAACTATTCCAATGAATGTTGTTGGCAGCCAGAGGTGGGAAGGCGTCTTATCAACAGAACAGCTTTTTTTAAAATCCACCAATACAAAGGACATCCCCTACCTTGGTTGACATTTATTCCCCAACTCCCGCCCGTGCACACCTACAAAAATTCAGATATCGCCACAGTTGCAGGGTTGTACGTGTAACATACGCCCATTTTGCAAATGCACATATTCTGTTTGCGATTGTGGAGGACACAGGATTGCGCAGTAAGCTTTGTGGATGGGGAGTGCATGCCGAGACTGTGGTATACGGTATATTTGTTCACCTTAATGCAGAGGGTGAGCTTATGGCTCTGTGTTTTACGAGTCACAGCGTATGCTTTGTGGGTGAATTGCACATACATTGCTTCACAGTGAATGAAAAACTGCGTCCGATGGGAGTTGTGTGTAGAATATCATGTGGGTTTGTACGGGTATGGAGAACCTACACTGAAGTGCTTGCTTTTGGTTTGTCTGTGTGAGTCTTTGGTGATGCTCGATCCCGACGACATTATTATTGTTGTTGATTGTGTAGGGAGAAATGCACACCATGTAACACGATGTTTAGTGGCGTTTGTGCTAAGGGGAGTAGTAGGCCAGGCAATGATTTTGTTTCCGATCTCCTGCCCAGTTTTGTTTCCCAATATGCAGCCATCCATGTAGGGATGTTATTTTTTCATTTGGTGCGGAAATGGAGAAAGCGCGGTACATTGTGAAGATGTGCATTTGTGTCTTTTTACAACTTGTGCCATTGTCGTACTGTACAAATGGGAATCTATCCTTGGACAACACACTAATTTTCCCCCACAAATAGCGTTTTTTCCTATTACTTATTTTTCCATTTCTGCACACTCTACACTCATTGCTTTGGTGCCCTTTTTGGAAGTATAGGAACAATGTCTCTACCTGTTTCCACTGCAGTGTTTTCCACACTACCACCGTTCCTTCCATTTAGCATACAATTGTGTGGCGAGCATACGATGCGCGTCGCACTGACTCCCTTCATTGCCACTTACATTGTGATACTCTAAAAGGAGCTTTCTATGATAATTCCACACTAAAACTATTCTTAAAGGGACGTTACAAGCATCAGTATGCTAAAGCAACGTTTACAGTGCCCTAATAAAAACCTATGAAATTCACTAAGAAAAAAACATTAAAGGGACGTTATGGTTAAGTTGCACTACTAAAAACCTTTTGACTTTACTGAAAAAACTACCCTACAGCAACATTATGGTTAAAGTGCCCTACTAAAAACCTATGAAATTCAATGGAAAAACTTTGCTACAGGGACGTTATGGTTACAGGTAAACCCTAAAAACCCCAGAAATTCGCAAGTTATGGTACAGTACCCAACCATAACTCGCGCTACCACTGTGCACTGCAAGGACTAACACCCATGACATCAAAGATGACATCACAAATATCATTGATGACATGACTGATGACATCACATGGTTATTTAGTTTTCATGAAAAGCCTCCACAAGGGATTGTCATTGTAATGTTGGCAGAAAACTATCAGAGATCATAGGAAAAACTATCATGAGATGAACAGTTCATTAACTGGTGGTCTGCATTACAGAGGCACAGCAACAGGCAGAGACTTCTGTGGTAAGCATGCCACATGTGCGCACCCACCCATGTCCGCATCACAGACACACATGCAGCACGTACACAATCCATGCAAACAGGCTGAAAGGCAACACAACATGTACGCACACTGGGCACGCCCTATGTCCATTGCAATGACACCACATCGCCTCATAGGACGAAGGACACACCATAGCGCAACTGCCCCAAATGGACCCTGATGCACATGTCCATAGAACAAATATACAAAGTCACCATACCACACCGTACTCGACGACACCACTGGTACATGCATCCTAAACTCCACAGAAAACAACCCCCCTACCCCCAGTCACATGGACACATCTGTGACCACCAAAGGGATAATACCACAATGCCACATCTGCCACCTACCCATTGGCACAAAAACAACATGTCTCACGCCACCACTGCACATGCAGCAACACCCCTAACAACTGTTGTACACAAAGGCACATGTACACATGGGACACAACTACCACATGCAACGCACCATCACCCACATGTATAGACATGCAATGAATCATGGGGTAGTCACCAAACCAACACACACATAGACCTCACAAATCACCACCTGCACAGACATGTACCACTGTAATGGAGAAATGGTATCACAAGTAAGACACGGACCCAAAAGGTACAATTTGTAAATATTTTATTGAAGTTTTCGGTGGGGTGGAGGAACCCCTACTTTTTCGTATAGCTAGGATGGGAGTAGTCTCGAACATTTAATAATAAATAAAACAGTACTAGTTGAGTCCGTCAAATCAAAATGGCCTGTGCTAACAAAAACCTAATACCTGCCCTTCTTGTACAAAAAGTGTGTAAAGGAGAATATGTATGCAAAGGAAAGTCAATGTTTAAATATAAAGAATAAATGTGGCTGAGTTAGCTCTCCTCCCCACGTTGGACAGCATGGAGTAAGGCGGTCCCTGTAGGCAAGATGACACACTCTGGCTCAAGCGCTTAACACAATGACAGTTCGAGTCGTGGCTTGAGGCCCGTCTGGCCTTCCATGTTAAAGTCTTACTTTCCAATTTCCAAAACACAGTTCACCAAAACGTTAACATCGATCCCCCTCTGTCAGGCTCAGACCTCTTAAAGCAAAAGTTCACACTGGGGTCCCTCAGTCGGGCTCAGACCTTTCACAGCAAAACAAAACACTTGCAGGGGTTCCCTTCACCAATCTTGATTCAGCTCCTTTAGGGGTTCCCTTCCCCTAACTTATTACACCTTCGATCTCCCTCAGTTGGACTCTGACTGTTTCCTGATGTCGAAGACTTTCGAATGTGCGTGGCCTTTTTCTACAGAACTCTGCAGGACCACTTTGACTTTCCAGATTTCAACTAACACTCGTATATTATTTGCCTCAGTCCTTCCTAGTCCGGGTAGTTCACTGTATTAATGCACCAAAGTTCAACGTTCACTTTTTTTACTCTCCCCTTTTCTCAGGGTTAGTTTCAATCACCTCTCTTTTACAGTTCCTTCACTTTATCGCTACAAACTTTTCACCTTTAACCGTCGATGACTTTACAGCTATCGTTACTTAAAGGTTAATTCGCACGTCTGCCGTTCTTCGCGTCTTATTCACACCAGTGCAGACTTTAATTGTGCGATGTAATGTTGCCATTTCAATCTTTCTTTAGCACACATCGGTCCCACACGCTTGCCAACTCACCGGGTGTGTATGTTTCTCTTGTCTTTACAGTCTTCCAGATTACGAGTTAAGGTTAGTACCACAGGCTTGGCCTCACCTCCCCAACTCTACCGTTCACCCATGAGGGTTGCTGGCATCCTTGAAATACAATGCAGCCTTCTTGTTAGGGATTCAGCCTTCTCCACAAGTCTTTTGTGGCCTTTTGGAGGCAACAACCTCCTGCAGGGAACTTCTGGGGGTCTCCAAATGTGGCTCTCGTCCCTCGGTCCGTTGCTCTGGTCTAGTAGGTTCTCCTTCACCCCGTAGGTTCTGCTCTTACACGTGTTCCACTTTGTTCAGAGTGTGTCTCTATGTTCTGCCTTTTATCCGTGTGAGGGGAGCTAATTGATATTAGATGTATGCACTTAGAGTCAAGTGCCTGACTTTGCCAGACTCAATTAGCGGGACATGTCCAATACGATGTGTAAGAGTTGGCATTATTACTCTATCGCCCTCTTCCTTGGTTCCGTGTTTGTGTGGAAAGGAGTGCGGAGGGTGTTGGGACACCGGAGAATCCTATGTAAAAGGAGGGATCATGGGTTACGGGAAAGGGAGGAATACTAAGTCTCGCCACTGGCTGCCTCACCCCCACTCCGCGAACACCCCTCACCCAGGTGATCCTCCCGCATTGGTCCACCGCAAGGGTCTGGATACAAAGGTGATGGCCGTGCCCTGGCCATCTGAGAGAGAGAACCCCGGGGACTAGCAGGTAAGACACCCTTTGGTTTCTCACACCACCAACTAGCAACAGGAGCAGGAATCAGTCTACGAGGTCATCCATACATGGGTGACAATAGTGGGTCAATGTCGCAATGGGAAGATGCGTCATTGTCACGTGCATGCCAGACTCATGTTGCATCACAAAAGATGCCTATCATCACACATCATATCAATGCCATGGACTGACAAGTCTCTGTTCCCTTCCACTATGACGATGAAGGAAGAGGCCCCTGTGGAATGCTGCGACAGCAGTAAGCAGGGACGACAATGCATGGCTGCCGGGAGAGTACCCACCCAGATGGCCCAGGAGGAGGTCTGGGGGGACCACATCTCCCCCACACGGCAGGAGCGTTGTTCAGAGTCACCAGCACCACACAGGTGTGTGGGTCTCCAAATTAATTTGCCTGCAAAGGAGGTGACGCTGGAGCTGCTGGCGGAGGACAGCAGGCCCATCGCACAGGCGAAGTATCGTGAGCAGGACACCAGCAGTGGAGACTCCACACACATCACCTTCCCTCACCATCACTCCCAACAAGATTCCACCCCTGTGACATGCCCAAGCACCTGGGCCCGAGCCACTGCATCCCTCTGAGCCCACCAACAGGCTGCACCACCACCACAGCAGCTTGCAGGGCCATCAAGGATGGAGCAACCTGAGTGGCTGCACAACTTCTTGCAGCGGCTCATGGTGGACACTGTGGCCGAGGTTGGGCACAGCATAACACAGGAGCATCTTCAGGCTGGTCACGTCCATGGATCTATGACTGAGGCACACCTGGGAGTGTCGGGGAGGTTGGACCAGCTGCTGACAATGCAGAGCAAAACCATGAGGAGGCCCGAGATGGTGAATAGAGCCATGCAGGCAACTGGCACCCTGCGTTGTGTGCCACAACCTGCAGGAAGACCCACCACTTGCCAGAGTGCCACTCAGCCTGGAGGCAGCAAAGTCATTGGGAGTAGGACAGCTTGGCTTTCCCGGCATACCAGGCTAAGCCACAAGCCAAAAGGCGACATGGGAGGCCCAGGAAGCGGCCCCCTACTCCCACATCAGATTCACCTCATTCTCCTCCTCCGCCTCCCTCCCACCACCAGCCTCCCCTTCCACACGCGCCACCAAGTCCTGAGTACCCCCGTGAACATGGCACCATCAAAAATACCCCTGCACGTAACCCATGTACAGCACCGCAGACATGCACCTAACAAATGTATGTACCACACTCAATAAAGCCCTTGTTCGCTACCAACTTGTCTGATGTGACTTGCATTACACAGAGGCATGAGCTGCACACACGTGGAGGGAAGTTGGGGCTGTGTGAATGGAGGCCAGGGGAGAGAGACACCGTGCACACATCCACACAGCCACTGCACATACGATATCACCACACACCCACTGACAAATGGGCAAAGGACCATGGTCACCCTCAGCAAGAGACTTGGCCATCAACGATCCTGATAGTTGAGAACGGAACTGTCGTCTCGTGCTGGGGAAAGCTCGAGCGTGTGCTGTGCTCAAAGGTCCTGCCTTGTCCCGTGCTCAAAACGTGGGGAAGGGAGACTATGACTACCGCATCCTGACTTATTATTTGTGAACAGTTCTTTATTTCTTGTGAACCCTATCCCACACTCTTTTGAATTTAGCATAAGGATTGGCAGTAGAATGTCTTAGTATAGGCCCTTTTATTTGACAAGACACCACTAGGACTGCCTTATTTTGATTTCATGGCTATAGCATGCTCCCATCTTAGATTTAGGTTTAGATTAGGCGTTTATCCACCATACCTATACAGCTTAATAAACACCCTTGAATTGTGATCACTTGTGTCTGTCTATTCTTGATACCATGCCTTCCTTACAGTGGGGTTGTGAGGACGCAATGGTGGGAAGCTCCCTGTTGCCTCCCCACAATCAAGATGGCGCCATCGAGAGAAGGGCCTTGAGTGACTGGGAAAAGCAGACGGTATTCGGTGTATTCTCGTCTGCTCTTCCAGCCACCTGATTGGCTGAGCGCCCTGTCTCGGGTGTGAATACAATATCAACATATGTGGCTTCATTCAGAGTTCAACATGTGTATATGGTACCCTTCCCATATATCCTTAGGGCGACTAGAAGACAGTACTACAGAAATGTACCTAGTTTCATAAAATATTATAAGCATAAGCTAGTTCTCGCAGCCACTCTGCACGGTTTGGACCTTTACTTGATTTCCAGCATTTTAGGATGCATTCTTGGGTGATTAGGCATGCCAGGTTGAAGAAGATATGCTTAACAATGATTCCTTTATCTATATTTCTCAACAAATATGTGAGTGGGGCCAGAGAAGGAGGAATGTCAATTATATCAGATAGGGTAGTAGCCACCCTGCACCAGAAGGAGGTAATTTAAGGCCATAACCAGGACATGCGCATGAAATCAGCAGGTGCGGTACAGCATTTGGGGCATCTGCCACTAGTGTTCGGGGAGAACTTCGCAACTTTAGCAGGTGTATAGTGTAGTCTGTTAAGGATCTTTAATTGTAGTGGGGCCCCTCCTAGCCACACACAACATCCACCAATACACCGATGGCAAACAGCTATACCTCAAGATCGACTGAATTAAGGACATCCACAGGCTCAAAATCTGCCTCTCGTGATTTGTCTTGGATGTCCAGTGAATACTTGAAGCACAACCCTTCCAAGACCGAATTCCTACTCTTCATCAACAACACGAACATCCAGATATACAGACCTGGCTAGCAATGATGAACCCAGAGGGCTTCACACCCGAACTCACCTCCTGCGCCAAGTCACTCCTGCGCCAAGTCCCTCTGGTTCCACATCTACAAGCACCTTTCCTTCAAGAGACACATAGCTAAGAAAACTTGGGACAGCTTGGTATCAGCTTTCCCTCCTGTGGAAAGACAAGCCCTCCCTCTGGACAGCTTTATTTCCACCATTCAAGGACGGGTCCTATTCCACCTTAACAGGGTCAATGTCCTCCTCGAAGGCCTCCTTTCATCCTCCCTTGTGCCATTGAGAAGTGTCTTACACGTGGTTACACACCTCATCAAGGGTGTACGGCGATAAGAACAAACCACCCTGGCCCTCATCGACCTTCGCTAACTTCCACTGCACGCACAAATCACCTTCGTCTCTCTGCATCCATTATAAAGCATCACCCTCAAGTCACCCAGCTACCTCATGGAGAAACTCTGCATCTTCGGCAAACAGTGCACCACCAGAAGCCACGACATGCGAAGACTTGAAATCCACTGCTACAAAAAGGAAAGGACCAGGAAACAAGACTTCTCTGCCTATGCCCCAAGACTATGGAACTTCCTCCCCATCTGCACCAGACTCGCCCCACACTCCTACAATTCATAAAATAACTCAAGACCCACCTCTTCAAGGAGTCTCTCCTCCTCAATACCTAGGCCATCACGTTGCCCCCTGTGCCGCCTCAGTCGCTAGACGCCATCCGTCTCTCTCCTCTCCACCACCCTGCACAGCTGTACCCCTTCTCTATGCCCTTCTGTATCCTACCCCCACTGTATATCTGTTCTGTGGTTACCTCTGAGAAGCACTCCGTTATGCATCTGTACTGTTGTATACCTCTGGAAAGCGCTCTGTACGTTCTCAAAGCTATGTCCATGTTCAATAAATACCATAATAATAATGATAATAAGGCAAAATTTAGCATTTAATGATATCTCCTTCGTCAGGTGACATCTTCTTTTTCAACATATATCGGATATCTCATGTCCTAGTTCACTATCCCATTGTGTGCAAACTGGGTGTGAGGTGTAGTGATTTTACTGGACTAGATTGTATAATGCCGAGATTATTCGGCGCTGTCCTGTTTTACAAACAATGAAATCTATACATAGGTGCGTTTCAGCTTCACTGGGAAATGTTGACCATGTCCTTCTAAACACTGCTATCATGTAAAAGTATTATAGCATCAGAAATGGGGTTTTACCCAGCTTATTGGTAAAGCCCTCTAATCACACAAATATACCTTCAGTGAATGTGTCACAGAGTGTGAGCAATTTCTCTCCACCATGCTCTCTCAATTCAATCTTGCATGGCCTGAGTCATATACTGTAGAGCAGAAGGTGTTAAAAATGGATCTGCCAGACCAAATGAGAATGTTATAAAGTGCTCCAAATTACAATTGGATATGAAGGATCTAAGAGTAGCTCCTGGGTATCCAACATTAGCCAGTTACCATGAGCTACCACTGCAAGAATCAGGTGAGAGTCCGCTTTGACACCCCCAATCGAGCTGTCTGAAGGACTGCCCTGGAACAGATCAGGAAGAGGTTCTGACTCTTCCTCCTCTACGTCTGATGCCAACAGCAATGCAGCTATTTCAACCCTAGGGAAGAAAGCCTTCAGTCTATTCACATGGAAGACTTTTGAAGCTTGTCCAGCCCTTCCAATGTCCACTAAATAGTTTACCTCACCCAGAGGCTCCACTAGTGAGTAAGGGTCTGACCATTTATCCTGCAAAGCTCTAGGCCTTATATAGAGTTCATGATCAGGGCTTGCTGGCCTGGTCTAAAGTTTACAAGGGAAGCCTTCTGGTCATACCAGTGTTTCACCAGAGCTTGCCCAGCCTTCAACTTATCACTAGCCTGAACCATCAGAAGGACCATCCTCTTCCTTAAACCTAGCAAATAGTCCACTACATTGGTAGTGTTAGGGGGAGTAGGCATCTCCCACCCCTCCTTGACTATAGCTAAGCTAAGAGTCTACCAACAGGGTGACCGAAAAGAAGCTCAAAGGGGCGGAAGCCAACCCCCTTTTGAGGTACCTCTTTGTAGGCAAACAATAAGAATGGAAGCACAAGATCTCATTTTCCCCTGTGGGACTCTTCCAGAGCCCCAATCATGCTTTTGAGGGTTCTATTGAACATATCAACTAAGCCATTGGTTTGGGGTGATATGCTGAGGAAAACTTGTAAGTGACTCCACACTCCTTCCACATGGCTTGTATGTACTTGGACATAAATTTGCTGCCCCTATCAGATACAACTTTTTTTAGGGAAGCCAACCCTAGTGAATATGCCAAGCAAAGCTTTTGCAACTGACTTGGCAGTTACAGTCTTTAATGGGATGGCCTCAGGATACCTGGTGGCATGGACGACCAGCACCAGGATAAACCTATTGCTTGAAGATGTTTGAGGGTCAAGGGGACCAACAATGTCAATCCCTACACTTTCAACTTTCGACTAACCTTTGCTTGGTTCTCTTGATGCCAAGGTGACCAGCAAGGGGGACTTCATGCAGCAGCTGCAAGAGGAAGGGTCTTGCATGAAGGGGATCCACCAACCTCCTATGGTCTCCTGTAGGCTCTGTGTGCTCACTGTAGAGGAGCCCACCTTCCCAATAAATCCTGTGCTTCCCAGGAGGTTCACCCTCAAGCTGGGAGCATGCCTGCCTCCTTAGGCCTTCCAAGGATGGGCACTCACATTGGCCCTTACTAAACTCCACTCTATCTGGCCCATCTTCAACCAATAAATTTTGGAGGTCAGGATGGTCATATGGATTAGGAATTTCAGGCAACACCTCTTCCTCGTCAGGTTCATGTTTTTGGCCAACTACCTCCACCTCAGTGGTAGGTGAGTTAGGGGGAATGTTTTCTTTCCCTCCCTTGTCTTTTTTGACTCCTTTAGCCTTGGGTTTCTGTGATGCTGAAAATGCATCAGAGGAACAGGGCCTCCGTATCCTTGTCCTTTACTGCTTTTTATCGTGTGTTCTGTCATGTTTTCCGTGCAGGTGTTCATTTGGGACTCCTGGCGGTGCAGCTCTCTCTTTTTGGTTTGGTGAACAGACCCATGGGATACCCTTATGTCACCCATGTGGAGTCTTGCTTTCTATTGCCTGTTACCTTGTTTTCCCAAAGTCCTGGGAAGCCCTAACTCTGTCCCTTCCCCCTGTCTGGCTGTTGGGTGGAAGTTCCATATATGGTGTTGTTGTGAAGTCCAGGCCAGACTGGCTGGAGCATTCCCAGTGACTGTATGTTGTGGGTACACCCTTTGGGTGGGACCTGGGTAAATGGAGTGTGTGACCAATATCCAATATGCACTTCTTGTTGTGGATGTCTGGTTTCTGGTGTTTGACACAATGACTGAGACAGCCCTGCCCGAAACTGGTATGAATGCAGTGTGTAGTGTTGAATGGCTGGGTACTTGTCCCAATACACATTCCTTGTTGTGAGTGTCTGAGAGAGAGGAGTATGGCTTGAATGCACTGTATGCCTGATTGGCTGACTGACTGCATGAATGCCCTTCTGTATGATTGGCTGCTGAGTGTGACCCAGCAGTGTGGATGAGAGACAGAATAGTTTATCTGGGGACCTCTCACCACTGAAAATTGTTCAGAAACGGAGGTCCACTACAAAGAGTAACTGGAGTAAACCTGAAGCTTAACCTTGAAGCGCTGCTGGAAGAGAAGTCGTGCTGCTGCTCTACTTCGTCGATCTGAAAGCTGCTGTGTCTCCAAGGGCTGACCCAGAGAGGACCTGGTTAGGCGCCCTCTTCCCGAGCTCCGAGGGACCATCGTGCACTGCTAATCTTTGCCAGCGTTCCCTGTAGACAGACCTACGATAAGCTGCCGACCGGAGACGGGGACCACTGCGGAATCACAAGGAGAAGCACCCGGAGACTGTTGTCCATCAGCGTCAACGACCGCCGTCTCCGACCGCCGTCTCCGACCGGAGCCGCCGTGCTTCATTTGCCTAAGTAACATTTGATCCAAGGACGCTCTCGCCTGCACCATCGGCCCCTTTGTCCCACCGGAGAAAGTCGAGTTCGCCGACGCGCCGAGGAGCATCCACCGGTGGGTTTCCTGAACACCACAGAGACGCCGACGACTCAACGCCCTTGCTGGGCCACAGTTCTTCAAACTCTTTGCGGTCCTGAGCTATCGTCACCGAGGTGTCCAACACGCCTCTTCCTTGCAGGATGCCAACGCTCTGTCGTTGTCGAGTACCGCTAGGAACGAAGCTGCACCCTCACTGTCATTGTTCAACCCTTTTCTTCCCGAGCTCCGAGGGACCATCGTGCACTGCTAATCTTTGCCAGGGTTCCCTGTAGACAGACCTACGATAAGCTGCCGACCGGAGACGGGGACCACTGCGGAATCACAAGGAGAAACACCCGGAGACTGTTGTCCATCAGCGTCAACGACCGCCGTCTCCGACCGCCGTCTCCGACCGGAGCCGCCGTGCTTCATTTGCCTAAGTAACATTTGATCCAAGGACGCTCTCGCCTGCACCATCGACCCCTTTGTCCCACCGGAGAAAGTCGAGTCCGCCGACGCGCCGAGGAGCATCCACCGGTGGGTTTCCTGAACACCACAGAGACGCCGACGACTCAACGCCCTTGCTGGGCCACAGTTCTTCAAACTCTTTGCGGTCCTGAGCTATCGTCACCGAGGTGTCCAACACGCCTCTTCCTTGCAGGATGCCAACGCTCTGTCGTTGTCGAGTACCGTTAGGAACGAAGCTGCACCCTCACTGTCGTTGTTCAACCCTTTTCTTCGTGGGATCTTACCGATCCGTGGCTCCTGCTTTAAAGGGAGCCGCTCAAGAAGGATCTGTCGATGACCCGACGTCGAACTCTGCTATTTGAGGTTCTTTGGGGAGGTAGAAACATTATAGAAGGAAATAAGACTTATAGAACAATATATGGACTGGGCTTGTGATACATCTTTGCTTTACAGGTTGCCCAGGTGGGGGGATCTCCACACAGAACTGTGTCTAGTGGTAGGGGCCAGTATTATGCCAATTGGTCTAACTAACTACTTTCCTCCTATTTCTATTGTTGATTTCCTCTATTGAGTGATCTGCGTGACATTTGACAAGAGTATAGTTGATGCACTTTAATCATATCTGATAATAATTGTGGTAGCACTTAGAACTGTATATATTTGCCATTATAGATTAACTAAGCACAAAGTGAGTTATTCTGATTGTATATAACCTTGAACTTAATTATGATAATATGATAATACTTTAATGTGATACAGATTGAAAATAATTCAAACTTTACACATATTACAAATTACATAGAAAAAAATGTAAACTCTTTAAAAATATAAACTCTTTAAAAATATACAAACATAAATATATACGTCAATACATAGTTCCTTTACAAACATCAAAATTACTTCAGAGAGAAAGTAAAATTAAAATACAGAATGCCAAATGCTATGTAGCCAGTTATCCTTGGCTACCTGTTAGCACACACGTTGTGATGATTATGCAGGAGTTATACATCCCTACCAGAAACATCATGCCTCTATACCCATTAACTGTATAGGAGAAGAATTACCTCTTCTCAATCAGAGACACTCGAATATTAGTGAGACCTTCCCATTAGGACATTTTAGATCAAGGCGCCCATGACTTTTTCGATCTGTAGCCATATATTATACAGCGCAATGGAGAGATTCATGTTAGTAGTATTTGTACAATAGAGCCAAAATTCTCTTTCACATATAGTTAGCGGGTCATGCACAAATTCCCCAAGATATTTAGTAATTGAGGATCCAAGTACAGAGCACTCGGTTAGTACATGCTTGGCGGTCTCCAAGCATTCAGGGAGGTTACATAGGCGGCATACTCTCTCCGCTGTAGAGATGTTTTTCCTGGATCCTAAATTATACAAAGTCAGTAATTGCTCCAGGCGGAATAGGGTAATAAACCGTCTGAGCCTTTTGGAGGGGCAGAGGTAAAAATAGGCTTGAGGTTTCATAAAATTGTAGAGTCTATATTTGACAAAAGCACATGACTTTAAACTACTCAAGTGTGAGAAGTTCTCCAGCCAGTCCCAGACGTCTACCTTTTTGCCAAGCGCTGTTAAAACGTCCTGGGTAACAGTTGCCCCTCTATGTATCCAACCTATATCTCTAAGAAATTTGCTCATATCTTTCTGGAGGGGAGACGTGGTATCCTTTTTACTCACTTCTTGATGTAAGATAGCCAATAAGGGGTTAGGAGAACTGCTCTTCTTCTTGAGATAGAAGCCCGCCCTCTTTTTAAGAACCAGTGCTTTAAGAGAAGGCAGACCCAGCTCAAGCCTAATCAGGGCCATAGGGACACTCGGAGGTAATCCCAGTATACGTCGCCAAAATTTTCCCTCCATCACTTGAAGCCAGGCCAGGTTGAATGAAGCAAGGGCTTCCAGCCCATACGTGATCATGGGTGCAAACACTTGAATGTATAAGTGTCTCGCCCCCCATAAGGTAAAACCGGCCTGCTTGCAGGTGAATGATGCAATTAGAGCTGTTACTTGCTGCGCCCTAGTTATTCGCCCTTGTCTACACAGGGAATAGTCGCCCAGCGGTTCAATTTCAACACCTAGATACCGATAGGAAGGGGAATATAGAATATTGTTATTGCTCACCCAGAGCTTGACTCGGGATACTCTTTTCTTCGTGAATCTGATCACCTTTGTCTTGTCTAGGTTTATCGACAGACCATTAACCTTAGCATATTCCCATAGAGTCGCCGCAGAGCGCCTAATACCAGCTATAGTGTTGTCAAAGATAACCAGTTCGTCTGCATATGCTAAGACTGTACACGGTTCTTCCCCCATTTTGGGTGGGCAGTTATTCGCCTCGGCCAGAGCTAATGGGATATCATAGACGTATAGATTATACACCAGGGGTGCTGTTACGCATCCCTGTTTTACCCCCCTATTCTGTCTCACCTGTCTAGTCATGGTGCCTTCTTGATTTAATCTAAGGCACACCAAGGTGTTATAATGTAACTGTTTTAAATAGTGAAGGAGACCTGGCGGACAACCCATGGCTTCTAGCTTAGTCCACAGTCTCATTCTTGGAATGGAGTCAAAGGGAGCCTTGAAATCAATGTATAGTGCGTAGAGCGGGGGCTGTCCCTTGCTAAGCGCCCGCATTCGGAGCGTGTCCATCACCCACAAGTTGTGCGTGGTAGAGAAGCCACGGCGAAAACCACATTGGAATTTGCAAAGAATGTTGGTGTGTTCTACCCAATTTTGCAGCTCCATAAGCAAAAGTGCTGCAAAGAGTTTTCCTATGGTATCAAGCATGGAGAGGAGCCTATAGTTGTTTGGATCCAAGCGGCTACCCTTTTTGTACACCGGCACCAATATAGCCGTTTGCCATGAGCAAGGAGTTATCCCCTGGGCTAGGACCTTTTTGAAAAGTATAGAGAGGAGGTGTGCCCAAAAAGCAGGATGGCTCTTAATAACTGCGTTGGCCAACCCATTAGGGCCAGGGGCTCTGGAAGCTTTCAAGGTGACTATTATATTAATTATGGTCTCTTCCGAGACATCTAGGGGCGGAGGAAAGGGAACCTTCGTTACTGATGTAATTGGATCCTCCGTCTCTCCAGCATTACGGTCTAATAGAAATTTCACCCATGTTTCCTCTCCAATAGGGTTATCTAAATGGCACTTGACCTTCTCTCTATTCTCATTTAATAGTCGCCATATATTACGGGAGTTTCCAGAGCAGATGGTTTTAACAAGCTTTTGGTTTCTGATGTTCCTATCTATTGTTCTGCTGTTCCTAATATTGGCTCTGTATTTATTTTTAGTTTTTCTGACTTTATCATAAGAGGTGGCTCCCGTTACATGCAGGTGCCTAAGACCCCGCAACTCTGCTCTTAAACCTCTCTTGGCGTCACGTATACCCTTGTTGTAAGGGGGAGTAGAACCTCCCAATTTTATCATGTGTCTTTTTTTTATAGTGGCATGGAGACCCGAGAATCCCAGGATCCATTTTTCTATCTCATTTGCGGTCATCTGTTCGAAATGAGGAAGAGACCCCTGGGCGGGAGATGAAAGTGCTTCAGTAGCCACTCTAATGTTTCTCTCCGACCATACTATTCTGGTTCTTGCACAGTTAGTTTGAATATTGCCAATGTTCGACTGGATGGCGGACGGGATAGGGAGGCGGAGTGAGCAAAGAAGTAACGCATGGTCGCTCCAATTATTGGGTATAACCCTCATGTCAGAAACTTTGGACTGCATTTCGGGGCACATAAATATGTAGTCCAATGTGCTAAATGATATGCCATTGGATCATGTGTGTTTCCCCGGCCGATCACCTAATGCTCGACCATTAATCATGGTTAATTCCCATGTCTCAAACAGTTGTAACCACCCTAACCCTTCACTCTCCCTTTTCCCATGAGACATCAGACATGTTTCACTCAAGACAGGGTTAGGAGAAACCAAATGATCGCCCCTCATATGGCAATTAAAATCCCCCATGACCACTACCGCTAAGTTGCCCAGGTGGGGGGATCTCCACACAGAACTGTGTCTAGAGGTAGGGGCCAGTGTTCTGCCTATTGTTTCAACCATCTTACGTTCCTGCCTATCTCTATTGCTGGTTTACTCGTTATTGATCTGTGTGACATTTTAACCGTACAGTTGATGCACTTTAATGAGATTTGATAACATTAGTGGTACCACTCTAGACATGTATATATTTATCATTATTGACTTCCAAGTACAAAGTGCGTTATTGTGATCGTGTACATACCTTTGAACATTAATTATATAAAGACTGTGTTTTAACTAATACAGTGTGTGGACATTCCTTTGTAGGGGCTTGGGAACTACACTGTACGTAAGAACCAGCCTGCATCACCTCCTGAGAAGCTAGGCCTTGTTTGCTCGACTACGTTACCAATAATAGAGAATCTTGGCTGGGGTCCTCTATACCTCTCCTCTACCATATAGAGAGCGGAAGTACAGACCCCCCTCCAGTCTTTACACTGGTGGCAGCGGTGTGATGCTTATGGTTTTAAGAATCAGTGTATAACCGTGCCACTTACAAAATATCTGCAATTTATTAAATTGAGGTTTGGTTGTGTACAAGATAACTGCATTACAAGCAATGGAGTTATTGCAAATGGTAAATTGGCTAGGATGAGCTTAGAGGCTCTCCAGAGTGCTTGTGAATCCAGGGAGTTAGACTTTGTGGATAAGTCTAGGGCTGAGCTGATAGCTGCCCTGGTGGACTACCAGACTGATGGTGAAACTCTTGAAGGGGGGATGCAACCAATGACGAATCTGCCCCTGGGGTTGTTGCTTAATCTGTTTCTGGGATGCCACCATTCCTGCTGCCTCTGTTCCAAACCCCAGCAATTCCGTGGAGCTTGAGTTATGAAGGATGAAATTGGCCTTTGAATACCGCAAGTTGGAAATAGATGCTGAGCTTAAGAAAGAGGAGTTGGCACAACAAGTGGAGCTCAAGAATAGGGATCTTGAACTCAAAGATAAGGACCTTGAACTCAAGAACAAGGACACTGAATGTCAGAGAATCCAGCTAGAGAAAGCTAGAGTGGAGGCTTCAGCTAAACCCAGTGAGTGTCAGGTCCCCAGCCACCTCATTTATGAAAGATTTGGTTGGTGTGTTTGTGGAGGGTTCAGATATCCTCCAATGGATTGAAGCGTTTGAAATGGCTTGTGCAATTCATGATGTAGATAAGAGAGATTGGGCTAAGTGTTTGTTAAGCCGAGCGCCTCAGACTGGATATGACTGTATTCTGAAACTGAGTGTGGAAGAAAGGGGTCAGTATGAGTGCATGAAGTCTGCCTTGATTGTTAAGTTTGGCAAGACACCTACCCAATACCTTAAAAGGTTCAAAGATTTTAAGAAAAGAGAGAATGTGTCTTGGGTTGACTGGGTGAGTGCTGCGCACCTGAACATGATGGGATGGATTGATGGTTACAAAGTGAAAACGTTTGTTGAATTGTCTCACCTTTTGTTTTTTGAGCATTTTTCTGAAGCCTGTTCATCAGAGCTTTATCAGTATGTTGCTGACCAAAACATTTTGGATCCCTTTAAGCTGGCTAGGTTGGCTGACAAGTGGGTCTCCCACCGAGTGTCCCCTAAGGACTCCAGTGGGAAGGACAAGGACAGAGAAAAGGGGACCTCTCAGAAAGCTGAGGAGTCCCAAAAGCAGTAACAGTCGGGTAAACCAAAACCTTCCTCTCCCAAGACCCAAAAATCTAGTGGGGATAAGTCATCTGTTGGTGGGAGTAAGAGTAGTGGTCCACCTGCTGCAAAGCAGGCTCCCAGTGGTTCCAGTACCATACCCCGCATTCCTGACACTTGTTGGGAATGTGGGGCTCTGGATCACAAGAAGGGTGACTCCAGGTGTAAAGGTAAGGCACTTGGAGTACAGGCTGTCAGCCTGACCTACCCTTACCCATGTCTGAGGTGGAGGCCAATATCCTCCCCTCCTCTACAGGGATCACCTTCGGTGCTCCTGTAGAGATTTCCTTAGTGTCCCTTGGGGCCTGGGACCAGTACGCAGAAGTACTGGCGACTATCCCACATAACAAAATGAGCAAAAGCCCAGCAGAGTACAGCCGAAGGGTGGGTTCCACTCGCAAATGTCAGTCTAGAGTGGTCAGACAACAGCAAAAGGTTGGGGGTACACAACTGGAGGGAGAATCTACACATTAGTGGAAATCTTTCCTAACAGTTACTTGTTGCAGTGTCGGGTGCCCTTATAGTTCTCTTAAGGTCGATGCATGGGACAAGTTGTTGCAAGGTCAGCAGGCTCATTTCCTCTTTCTCCGCATCACGCCATGTTGTTTTTGGGGCAGCAGTGAGATATTCACCTGGTATGACTGACATTTCCATAGTTAATGTTCAGGGTTTACATTTCCAGATGGAACACATGTCTTTTGGCACAATTACAGGTTGTTGATGCAGGGATCAATCACTATGTTTCAAGAGATTTTTTTATGTCCTTCTGATGATCATGACTTTTATTGCAAGCAGTTTCCTCTTCAATTCTTCATTTCTTGCAGCAAAGAAAGAAAAGGAGTTGCTATCCTCTGAGCCCAAAGCATACATTTCTCTAAGCAAAAGGTTCTTAAAACCCTAACGTAAGGTTCCTGATGGTTAAATGATTCCTGTTTTGGGAACATGGCTCCTCAAATCACAATATTTATCCCTAACAAAAAACAGGAGGCTTCCTTTTAGATCACTTCACTAGATGACTGCTTTTTCCTCTAGGCACTTGATTATAGGTGGCGATTACAATGGTGTTCCTTGATCCACAGAAAGATAAATCCCTAAAGGATTTTAAAACTGCAATGGCAAACCTCCTTAGGGAGCTTGAGTTGGATGAGGCTTGGTGATTCTTTTTGACACATTTTTCATATATGCACAAGGGTTACCCTAGAAGTCACTTGATGCTCTTGTCATCATATTTAGGGGCTGATTCATGGAATTATTTGCACCGAAAAACAGAGATTTGTGCGCCATTCTGGCCGCAAATCCCTGTTTAACAAATGAGGATTTGCGGGCAGATTGGCACACAAATCCCCTTTTTTCGGCGCAAAAATTCCATGAATCAGCCCCTTAATTACTTAATTCTCTGAAGTTGATATTGGGCTCAGGATTCTCCTGGATCACTCCTCAGCTGTATCATTCTCAAGGGTTGACCATTTGGATCATCCTTGGATGCCTCCATGGTGCTTAAAGAATGTTCCACGTATAAGGATGTGAACCGTGTTTCGGGCATCCTTAAAGCTGTCTTACACAAGGAGTTTGTTAGCAAAACCAAAACATTTGGTAAGGCAAGGGAAAACTGCTGAATCTGCTGGAAGGGGAAGTTCAAGCCCAAGAAGAAGTGCTTGGATTGAAGTGTCCCTCCGAGGCCTAAGGGATTTATGTATATAGCTGGGGCTAAAGGGTGGCTCAAGTATTCTCATACTCAGGTGTGGGATGGGGGGAAACAGGCCAATAGGTTGTTTGCCTACAAGCTTAAGTCCACCCACTCTAGGAATTGTATTTCAAGTTTGGCAGATCAAGTGGGCTGGCTGTAATTATAATGAGTGAGATAAAGCAAATTTAATGTACCAATTTTTTGTTAGCTTATTACTAAGGATTCATTCAAATCTGCTATACAGAAGTCGTACATTGCTTTTTTAAAATGTGGATGCCAAGATACATGCTACAATACTGCCATCTCGGATGATACACATTATTGCAGCCTTTGTGGGGTCTGATCAAACTGGCTTCATTGTGAACCGGATAACCTACAGTAACATCTGCTGTACTGTCAAATTTATCAATTTCGGCCAGCCATTTGGTAGCCTATTCTCAGTCTTCTCCCTTGAAGCCAAAAAAGGCTTACGGTCAGGTTGATTGGAGTTTCATTAAGGAGGTGATTAACTCTTTTGGTTTTTCTCCCAGGTTCCATAGTTAGATTTTGGCATGGTTTTACCCCCCCTCACACTAGGGTTAAAATGAATTTAGCCCTTACCAATCCTGTCCAGATATCCAGAGCCATAAGGTGGTGGTGTCCCCTCTCAATGTTAATCTTTTTTATGGAGAGTTTTGTCAGGAAAATCAAAGTTAATGGTAGTGTTTCAGGGCTTTTTGGCTGGATGGCTCACGCATAAAGGTACTCTTTACACAGGATGTGTGCTCTATACTTGAGAAACTCTTCTTCCTCCCTGTTTCTGTCTTGATGAAAGATCAACCAGACTGTGAGGGGGCTTGGTGGTTTTCAATAAATTCTGACAAGCCCAAGGGTTTCAATATATTTGAAGATTTATCAAAAGGGAGGTGCAGCTGAGGAAGAAGGAAATTTGGGAGGAGGTAGCACGCAAGGTGTCTGCGGTAGGCACCACCCACCCCGGACAGTCAAAGATTGCAAAAAAAGATGGGCTGACCTCCCTCTCAGGGTGTGGAACATCCTGGCCAGCAATCGGAGAGAGGCCATGGCCACAGGCGGGGGTGCGCACTCACCGGTGAAACTCATGCGCTGGGAGGAAACCTGCAGCACAACCATCTAGATGGAGTCGATAGAGGGCTTCAGGGAAATGGACACGGGTGCCGCGACATCTGGAGAAGGAGATGAGTGAACCTGCAAACCCCAGTAGGCCAAATCATGACGTAGCACAACTGATGTGAAAGTGAGCCAAGGCAATGCATGGCCCACCGTACACACATTTACAGATCCATGTCCAGATGGAGGCCCAAACCCTGCCACACTGAAATGCATGATGTGTGCCAATCCCACAACCAACAGACACCCAACACACAGGGACCATTTGCATGTAACACATCACCCAAAGCCCAATACATTGGCATACCACCTGGTATGCATCAGTGGCGAATGGAGATTGTTAGGGAGAATTCTCTCTTTAGGCTGAATTTCCTAACCTAGTGAGTCCCCCAGCAGCTTTGCTGGATTTCTGGAGTTTGTTTTTTTCATCCTGCCAAGAGTGAGACTCTTTTTCTCCCACTCTTGAACATGATGTATGGTATTCCTTTGACTGGTAATGTTTTTTATGGGCTATGGGGTCCTTTACTCCATAGGGTCTTATGAGTTTTTCCTATGTGTGTTACACAGCACCCTCCGTGCAGTAACACAGGGGTGTCATAGTGACACCCCACCATAGACTCCATACCCTGGGACTGACTACTGTCTCCCAGGGCATGTAAAGTCACCATTGGCTTTACTAGTCCCAAATTATTAACAGAAACCAGTACAAACCATCATATTGTGGACGTACTGGTCGGGGCAATTCGATTGCCCCGGGGTCTGTTAGTCAAGGGGGCACGTCTCTGTCCCCCCTGATCGAGTTTTGGCTGGTGGCAGTGGAAACTACTTTTTATATTCGACCACAAATATTTTCCTATGGGATTTTCCCATTGGTCGGGGCTACCAACTTTAATTATTTAATTCTCATAGCCTCGAACATACCGCCGGTTTATTTAATTAATATTAATTCTCCGGTTGGTATTTTTTGCCAAGACTCGATTCTAAAATGGCGTTTGTGTTCTCTTCTGTGACTCCAACCCAAGTCAAGCCCTTTGTTCCACTTTTTGGCGGGCTTCTCCACAGAAGCCTCCAAAAGTGGTGCCACTCTGTCTGGGTACCACAGGGGGTGTAGGAGGAGGTTTAGGCACCCTGGACTGAGTTACCTTGATAACTCAAGTCGCACTCTTGTGTGATTGGCCCAACTGGTGAGCCGGCCGGCTCACCACTAGCATGTTTGAGTGACAGCTAGGCTGAGTGAATGGGGGTTTTCTGCATAAAAGCAGGGCTTTGGGGACTGGAACTTCAGAAGTCGCCACAGGACCTGAGAATCCGACGAGGGAGAAGCTGAGCTGACCTACCACGACGACGCCACCGGTGGAGCCCTGCAGAACCGACTCACCACTTCCCGACGACAGAAGATCTCCCGGCTGGAGAGGCTTCTTCCCCTGACTGGTGGGCACAACCAGTTTACCTTTCTTTCTTCGCACCCCAGTCCGGTTTGTGGTGGAACTGCCCGTGCCAAGCACCCCGGCAGCCGGATAGCCACTCACCACTGAACCGCGAATCACCGGACCGCTCCTTGTACCGGAGAAACTCTGCGGCTGGTTTCTTCCCTGTCAGTGCAACGGACTCCTGTCTTCCTCCACGACGAGATCATCTCTTCCCCCGGACGAAGCACCAACTTGCATCCGCTGCCAGGAACAACTGCCCCCGCTGGAGTGTTCTCACCACTTTAAGGTACCGTGTCCGCCAGGCCTCCCTTTATAAAGATTGCAACAAGGTAATAATAACCTCTTAACCTTCTGGACTGGGCTGGCCGCCTTGACCCTCTAACTGGTCCCTTTCTTTGGTCCAACTCCTTTTTGAACCTTTACAAGACTTTTTGTGCACTGCAACCGTGTGACCTTGGACACATTTTGTTTGGATCCTCTGAAAGTGGATCCGGCCTCTTGAACTCTAACTTCACGGTTTTACTTTGCCTCCCTCTCTTGTTATGTTCTGATAAAAGTGTTGGGATCTGTTTCAACTTGTTCTCTGCTCTTCTCTCCCTTTTTAAAACAAATTATTAGAGTGCCATCTACGTTAAGCGCTCACTGCTGTCTGAAAATAAGTGGGGCTTTACTTAAGACTTGTCTAATATTCTTTTAAGGGAGTGTATATCTTTTAGTGACCGTGTTTTTGAATGGCTTACTATTAGTGCCTGTGTGTTTTTCTAGATGTGGTTTTAAATAAATAATTATATCTCTTTTACACCAAGCCCTGGTCAAGTGTTTACTTGTTCTACTGTGTTCTCCTGACCTTTTGTGAATACTCTGTATACTGCCTAACTCTTCTTGAGGGAAGTCTCACTGCTCAGCCACAGCTACCAAGTGAATCTGTGTGGTACAGACTGCTACCAAGTGGGTTTACTGCCAAACACCTGTAGTCCGAAATCTTTTGCAGTGGTCCTAGAGGGAACTGCACAGGTTTCCGCCTAACACAGATTCAACAGCTAATGCCAATATGCCCCCCCCCTTGAAACTGCCCTGTGTGATACACCCATAAGATTGCAATGCATGAGAAATTAAATACTGTACAGCACCATCTCATGCTTCTTGCATGTAACACCATCTCTGATGCCCTGCATCTCTTCCTCCCCCACAGGCACTGATGGAGAAGGTGGGAGTGAGGACCGTGCCACAAGGCCATCCACCTCCAGAGACAGACCGCCGGGCACTGGCCAATCCACCTCCGGGGCAGCACCGCGGCCCACAGTTCAATCCAGGGCAAGTGCACAGGCCATGCAGGCACAGGAGGACACCACATCAGTGGACGTGATTGCTACCACCCAGCTGCCAACTACAGCTGAAGGGGAGGCTGATAGCACCCAGTCCGCTGCCACAAGCTCAGTGGGTGAGGCAGCAGCCACAGCCGCACTCAGTGACGTTGATGTAGGAGCGGAGGAGTACGTGAACATAGATGGAACACTCCATGTGGAATGTCCACACACCCCAAGCCCCCCGTCAACCCCCCAACACGCCACTCAGGGCACACTCTCCAGCCCCATGCTGGATTCTGCAGTTCCACTGCACAGTTCCGACCTCAGTACCACCCCAGAGGCCAGCTCTGCAATGGCATACCGAGTCGCAGCACCCTCAACCTCTGCTGCTCCCACTGACTTGGAGGCACGTCTGTCAAGGGTGGAGGCAAGGCAGGACTCCATGATTGACCTTGTGCGACAATATGAGACTGATGGCGAGGAGACACGGCGAGAGATCAGTCAGGCCATTGCTGGGAACACTGCCGCCATTAATGCCTGTGCAGACATGATCCGTGACAGTTTGGGGGGCGTCACGCAGGTCCTGAGCAGCATTCTGCAACACATGCAGCGCCAACAACCTGCGCCAGCCGTGCCAATCCAAACTGCATCCACCCATACTCCACACCTGCATCCTCCGCATCCTCAAGCCCTGTGCGGATGATAAGACGGAGTACAAGGCAGACCGAAATGCTGCCCCCGGACACACAAAAAAGCCAGCAAATAGTGTGGGATCACAATGGGTGAGGGGGGAGGTGGTGTTGGTGCTGTATAGGGGAATAAGGGGGTGTTTGTAGGGGGCTATGGGGTGTTTAGTGGGGGTACGGGGAGTTTGGGGGTTTTGGAGGGAGGGGGTAGGGAGGAGGGCGTGTTAGTGGTGGAGGGAAGAAGCACTTTTCTGTAATTTTCATTAATACACCCGTTGTGTACAAAATCATTTAATGCCTGGACATTGTTAATTTTGTGTGTGGTCATTCTATTCATGACAGTGCACAGTGCCCAACTCTCCACATACCCTGTGTGCATGTCCACATGGATCCAGTGCTCAGTGTAGCACTGACACATATCCACCAACGTCCCTGTGGTTCAGAAGTATTCGTCAATCAGTGATTGGCGTACAGCACGGCCATCTTGTGCATGGGCAGTGGTACATTTCTCTGGATGCACATGTTGTGCAGCATGACACAGGCCAACGTGATCTTTGCCACCTTCTCAGTGCCATAAAGGAGTGATCCACCAGACCTGCTTATGCAGAGGAACCGCGCCTTCAACAGGCCAAAGGTCTGCTCAATCATGACACAGGTACGGGTATGAACCCGGTTGTACTCCTCTTCATGCCTATTACGCGGGTTCCACACATGGGTAAATAGCCACGACTTCAAGGGATAGCCTCCATCACCTGCATGGGAGCACAAAGAGGTATGTGTGAGTCATTCTGAGCTGCTACCTTTAGGATTCACAGCCATGGCCGCAGCTATTCTGTGTTGACATGCAGATGTCCCTCTACGTATGGACACAGATAAATTGGATGCATTGTGTACTGCAATATGGTCTGCTTGTGCGTCTTGCATGTTGTCATTGATGTACGGCATTGGTCTTATGTGTGGCATTGATGTGTCATGTTCGGGTTGGGAGGTTCAGGTCAGAAGTGTTTAGCTTTGAGTGCATTGTCCACTCACCGCCCATTCCCACCCAGGTGGAGTATGCATTCCCCCCCACATTCCCACCTAGGTGGAGTATGCATCCCGCCCACCTCACAACTCCAATGCACTGCCATGGGCCAGTCAGGCAACTCAACAAGCAGCCAGGCACGTCATCCAGCATTTCGCTCTATGAGGCGGGGTAGCGTGGAGTCACGCAGCACCATGGCATCATGTGTAGATCCGGGATATTGGGTGCAACAATGTGTGATGATCTTGATGGAGTCACATACCATCTGCACATTGATGGAGTGGTATTGCTTGCGATTGCAGTACACCACTTCATTGGCATGATGGACCACCAATTCTACCTGGGTGCAGTCGAGGGCACCGACACATTTGGGCATGCCTGCCAGTGCATGGAAGCCTACTTTAGTGTTGGCAAGCTCCTGGGCAGTCGGTGTTGGGGATATGTGGGTGCTAGCGTGCTTCAGGAGGGCATTGGGTCAGCAGAGTGGTTGTGATATGCCATGCAGCTGGCCCACTGTGTGCTGGTAGGTGCCTGTGGCCAGGAAGTGGAGCACAGACACCACCTTTAGTAGCGGGGGGATGGCAGTGGGTATTTCTACGAGGCTGACGATGTTGTTGTGTATTATGTCCACTATGGTGGTGATGGTGTCCCGGTCCAACCGGTACAGGGTGTGGATCTGCTCTGGGGTTAGATTGAATGGACTGGGTCTGATGCGAGGGATTGGTGGCTGCCTATGTGGTACCACTGGCTGCACTGGTGGAACTTGCTGGGCCTGTCTCACCCTCCTTCTCTTCCTGCGTCTCCTCTGTGCTGCATGTTGTTGTGGCTGTAGTTGTTGCTGTAGTTGTAGCAGTACACGCATGTCCTCCAGCCCCATGATTGCAACAGCTAGTGGTATCATTTTGGTGTGGGAAGGGGTGTGGTGTGTGGGTGTACTCCTTTTGTACTGGGACAGGCTCCATTGACTCCACCTGTGGTGATACACTGCAGGTTGCTATTTACGGGTGGTCCGCGATGCCTGTGTTGCCGCCGTCGTGCAGGCCCTAATTACCGCCTTCGGGATGCTGGTAAGTGCATGCCCGCGTAACTTGTGATGTCCCCCTATTAGCGCCATCCCGGGTATTTCCGCCAAGAAGGGGCGCATGTACGCGCGCATGCCGGTATGAAGGGGCACAGTACGGGCAGTGGCGGTATTGTCGGGTTGTAGGGTCGTAATGGGCCGGACCCGTTAACGATGCCGGTTATACCATTCCTCCTTCATATTTTCATTACTTCCATGCTCGTAATGAGGCTGATGGTATTGCCCCCTTTCCTTTTAGGGATATCCCCTCCATTCCCCTGAAGGGGCCCCTGAGGGACCCTTGGATGTGGAAACAAGGCACAGTCACCACACACAAATAGATACGCCAGACACTAGGTTCTGTTCCCAAAATCTAGGGTTTATTGCAATACAAAATAGTCCCAGTTGGCCAAGTGGTCCCACACCCCGCGACGTGTGTCTAACTGACCTCGGGGGACGCAAGAGAGCGTGAAACGTACATCAGTCACATATATACAAACAGAGCATCTTACAATCAGTAATGACACATTTGATGCCGCCCCCAATTCATTTCCCTTTGAATTAGAGGCGATGATTGACCACTGTAACAAATATGACACCTTAGACCACCATATTTAGTAACAGTTTGCAATCTCCAATTCTACAGACACCATTCTTTGTTTGCGAGAACACAGCATTTCTGTTTTTCATGGGCAAGCTGCTCGTAGGAGACTGACACATACCAGGCCTCACTATCTCCAAGTTTCGATTCTCGCTCTAGAAGTCAGCCCGCTCTCCGGGGCCTCACTGGGCTCAGAAAGGGGGGCCGTAAAGAAGATGATAATTCAACTCTTTTTAAATGCTAGTTTCGTACATTGCTATTCCTTCAGGAGACTCGCTGGCATTCATATACTGATTAAATGCCTTGCTCCCTTTCTTCAAGGATACGTGAGGGAGGGAATCGGGAATTCCTGTCTGGCTCTCCAGTGTAATGTTTCAACATGTTTCTTAGCCTTGGACCATTGAAGCGAAATAATATCTACAGCAAAGCAGTTTTACATGAGGCGAAGTGGCAACGTTAGAGAGAGCAGAGAGAGAAAACAAAATGGCGATTCTGGTCATCTTAAAGTGGCTTCACTCTAGTTAAACTAATAGCTACGTAATAACTAATGACTAATGAATATATATTCTTACACTGTAAATGAGGCGGTTGGTCTTTGGCCAACCAATTATCATTCATTTCCGGACCCTCAAGGGGTGCTTAGTTTTTCTGGACTGACACCCCATGCCTTAATGGCATATTGTGAGAATCCCTCTTAACATCCTGTAAAAAATGCTGACAGAACTCATGAACACTTGACGCTTTGTGAAACACCATGTTCTGAGACAAGGAAGCAGACTGCAATGAGCAACAGTACGAACCATAATGCACAGTGTTGTGAAGAATGTGATTGGTCCAAAACACTGTCCAGCCTGGATGCGGGAGATTAAATCAGCTGCTGTGAGAAAATGGACCGACCAACCTTTTTCCAAGCGTCGGCTTGGAGACCGACGAGAGACGCATGGTGCAATGCAGTGCAGAGCAGACGGTGTCCTAATCCAGGAACGAACTCCTAAGGCACTCCTGGCCGGTCGAGCACTGACTGGACCGAGAGCTGTGGCTGCAGAGCACTACGAGTGGCGAGAAAAGCGCAGACCGGGCAAGTGCCAGAAGAAGAAGAAGGAATTCACCTCATGAACTGGAAGACAGGACAGGCTTCATTCCGATGAGAGGAGCGAGAACGCTCCATGATGCTGACTGGGGAAAGCCGCTCGAGGCCAACAGATACCGAGATGAGTACCCGAATATGTACAATGCCAGTGAGAGAACGAAGATATTGTCGGTGAACCCAGATGGGAGAAGGGAATGCCGAAACTGAGGCAAACGGACCCTTAAAGAGTGAATTGGTTGCCAAAAGTGGGAGAGAGAGTAATCCCCATTGGAATCTGTGTCATCTTCATCGTCTGCCTGCGCATGCGGATGAACTCGTGGGTAAAATCCAGTCTTCACTTTCATCTGTGTCCAACAGGAAAAATGCACCAAAAGGTACACCAAAAAAGAAACAAGGAATTCGTTCAAAATCGGCCGGATCTGAGATCAGACAATTTTGGCAGCAGCCAGCTAAAGTCGTGAATCCAGATGCCATTATGTAGGGCGTTAGAAATTGCCTGAACACTAATGAAACAACACTGCACACAATTAACCCTCAATTACAAGCTGTGCCAAATGCACACATTTCTGACAAGGAGTTTCTTGCATGCCACTCTCAATATCCCTCATAATGTGATGTTTTGGAAACCTCGCTGAGTAAATATTCTAAGGCGTGCCAGAACAAAAACAGGGCGCCACCTCTACCATCAGGTTTCAAAACTACTGAAACAACATCATAATCCATGCAAATTAAAACATGGAAGCCCCAGACTCTGTAAAGTGGTAACAGACAATTCTAACTGCCATGTTTCAGCCCTCCCACCTAGTGTAAGCTCTCAGATTAATAGAGGCTTTAACGAGCCACAGTCTCATGAAATGCTTGTTGAAGATACAAATGGAAAGGTCACTCAATCGATCTTGTGATTGACGCCCAGTTTACAACTGTGAATACTAATGAATAATTTCCCTTACCAGGACTCCCCCAAAATTGTGGTAAAAAAACTGGGCGTGGATGTAAATGAAACACTTTTTCATGTGGCGCATATGGAAGATGTAATAGGACTTGAGACACTAACAAATTTAGTTAAGGAGACATCATTTTCTACAGCTAATATGAACAAATCAGATTATCAGGATCCCCTATTTTACATCCGAGATCACTGAATGTGTATGTGAAAAAAAACAAAGATAAAGATGAGGAGATAAGAATGAAGCAAATAAATGTGACAAATGTACCCATCAAGGGGCAAAGGGAAATCGAATTGAGATACTTTATTATACACAAGACCCCGCATGTCAGCAAAAAACAAACACAAGACCATGATCTAAAAGTATCCAATGTATTCACAATAGCCATGAATAATAGAAGGACCAATGAACCATACACAAATAGATCTACCCTATTGGCCGCATTCAAGACTGTTACACATTTAAAAGCAATTCAATCAAGAGATATAGAGTTGATATCTATTGTCAAAGGCCGAAGAATGGACACAATGAATATCACAGTTCCGTTGCTAATAGTAAGGCAATCAATATGGGAAGAGAGGGAAAGTCTCTTTGATCAAGGATTTGAGTTAAACATCAAAAAGTCACAAACAGAGAAAAAAAATCAACATCAAGACACGAAAAAGTCTGTTATAAGGATGATGAGTCATCCCATACAGGCTCTAAATCCAAGACCCTAATGATCAATTTCCAGGGCATCTCCGAATATTAAAAGAGATGTATACTATGAAGATGAGACACAGGGCCTCATTATGAGTCCGCCGGTCCGGAATCCGTTGTTTCCGTGACGGAAGTGACACAATTTACGTGATGGCAAGCATGCAGAATGACGCCTAATTACAGTTTTCGGTCGCGCGCACCAGTCCATGGCGGAAATGGTGTCACTGCTGGCACGGAAACACCCACGGACATGGATGCACCGTGAACCACAGCAGTGGATCCGTATCCGCCTCCGCCGTCACAGATACGGAAATACCGGTTCTGGAAACACAGTGATCGCGAAAACCAGAAGAGAATGAGAGCGGCGGCCATTACTTAAACCACAATCCACTGCCATCCTCTGAGACCACAGGGCCTACTACCTCTGGTAACCGCTACAATCTACCAGTACGATGGCATCGCGCATCCCAGCCACCCGACAGCGGAAGCCACGCTTCAGCGAGTCCGAGTTGACTGTGCTCGTGGAGCACATCGTGGAACATGCCCCTATGCTCTTCAGCGCTGACCAAAGGCGCAGCACCCAGCAGCGCCGCAAGGCGATCTGGGCGGAAGCAGCACGAAAGTGCACTGCTGTTGGTGTGACTGTGCGCTGCGTAATTGCAGCACACCACCAGCACAGCACTGGCACAGGTGGAGGGCCTGCATCACCCCTGAAGCTCCAGTCATGGGAGGAGAGGTGTAGCAGTGCCTTGCACCTCAAAGGAATCCAGGGCGTGGGCGATGCAGAGGCCGGAGTCAGTCCAACTGGCGATGCCGGTAAGTACACAGAGTTGAAAGCCATGAGTGTGAATGCCCCCTTCCCCCAGCCAGGCCCGAGTGACTCAACACATCCACCAAAGAACCACTCACCCCCCCCCCCAGCCAGGCCTCAAGTGACCCAACACATCCACCAATGACCCACCCCCCCAGCCAGGTCCCAAGTTACCCAACACATCCACCAATGACCTCCTTCCCCCAGCCAGGTCCCAAGTGATGCAACACAACCACCAATGAACCACTAACCCCCCCAGCAGGACCCAAGTGACCCAACACATCCATCAATGACCCACTCACCCCCTCCTCAGCCAGGCCCCAAGTGACCCGACGCATCCACACCAATGACACAGACCACATGAGACATGCACATGAGACATGCCCCCAGGACAGCATGTGACTGAGTACAAGCTGAGACGCAAACACCTGAGTGCATCACCCGTCAAATGTGTGTACGTGCAAGTGCACAGAGATTGTGGAGTGCGTTGCATGTGATGGACCCATTCACTTCCCACCACACAACTAACAGCATGCCCTGCATTCTCCCACAGGCACATCAACCAACAGGGACACTGCGCAACAGGCCACAGCACATCCTCCTGCACATGGCCGACGTGCCTGTCCGTCGCAGGATGCCACTGCCAGCACTTCTGCAACACAGTCATTGGCAACACCACCATTGGCCACGCATACCCCCATCCCTGCTGGAACCCCACGGCTGCCTGTTGCCACAGAAGCAACACATGCTTCCACGTCGGCCGCACACATCAGTACATGTCCTGTTGCCACTGTAGAGGAGGATTCACCTAGCGGCCACAGTGCACCGGTTGAACAATCCTACGATGCACCACATGACCAGGATGATGGGGGCAACATCTCTCCCCTACCTGACCTGGAATTCAGCCCCTCGGGACTCCACTGCCAGATGCGCTTACCCACACCCTTGATCGCCAAACTCAGCGCCCGCCTCCAGCGCATAGAGCAACACCAGGCCAGCCTCACACAGCTCTTCGAGCCACAACTGCAGGAGTCGTAAGCTGCAGCGCAAGGAGGCAGGGTTGCAGCGCGAGGAGGCAAGGATGCAGAGGGAGAGCACTTCCACCTCTGTGCACAGGCTGTAAAGGGCAATAGTTCGATTTGCAACAACTAACGTGACCCTGTCATGGCGTGTGAGGGAGGGGAGCAATTTTATGTCCTCCATTGCGGAGTCAATGTCGGTGGCCAAACAGGCATTTTTGGGCAATGTGCCAGCTGTAACACCACCAGTGGCTTCCACGAGCAGCACCCCCTCGAGTTCTGTGGCAAGTAGCCCGTGGAGGCGCTCAAGCTGGCTGGCCGGACCCTCCGGGAAGGACACATACGCCCACAAGCGTGGTCAGAAATAGTGCGATAAACATTGGACTGTCATCTGCACAGTTGGGATGGGGTTGCTGTATGGGGGTGGGTACGTTGAGGGGGTTAGGGAAGGTCCTTAGTGGGGTTAGTTGGTTGGGCCCTAGTTGCGGGGTGGCTACCTTGGGGAGGTGGGTCGGCATGGGTGTTCTACTTTTCCATCCAATTCCCCTTACCCTTGTATTGTTGGGAATAAAAGGTAGTGCAAATTGAAGTGCCAAGTGGACATCCATGATTTCATGTGCATTCAATCCATTTAATGTCGTGCAAAATAAAGGATTTACATGATATGCATGTACAGTTTCTCAAAAGAAATTGTGAATGAGTGCTGCCCGTGCTTGTTGCCCATCCTGGGCACCCCTGCCAGGGAGTGCACCCATCCCATCACCATTGTCATCATCATCATCGTCATCACCATCATCATCATCATCCTCTGTGTCCTGGGGCAGTGGAACGTTCCTGCGTACGCACAGATTGTGCAACATGGCACATGCAGCACTATTCTACCCGTCTTGACTGGGCTGTAGTGCAATGATCCACCAGATCGGCTCAAGCAGCGGAACCAGACCTTGAATAATACAAAGGGTACTCTCTATCATGCCATGTGCGCGTATGTGTGCCCTGTTGTAGGCCTCCTCACATTCACTGTTCGGCAAAGATATCTTTTATCCTATGACCCTGGAACATTTACTGTTCAATCGAAATGATATCCCTATAGAACATTCACTGTTCAATTGAAATTACTCTGCATTTGTATGCATACCACTTGTGTCAATGAAATAACAATTGATACACTAATTTTGTATATTATGTCATGTTTTCTTACTGTATGTTTATGATGTTACTGCAAGTTGCTATTTCTTATTTGTATGTTTCAATATTTAGTATGTCTCATTTGTTTATCACATGCCTCATATGATTAGAAAATAACGAATTGTTTCCTAACAATTCAATACACAGATGCTGTGAGTGGTTATTACTTCCAGATTCACTCCTTGGATCTCTTATTTATGAGACCAACCTTTTATAAATCCTCTGGATAGACCTCTGCAGGACCACCGAGTCACACCAAGTTGGCCTTCCATGCCATTGCCGGCATGCCAAATTGCATAGGTGCATTCGACTGTACCCACATAGAGCGGACAGTTCCACATGCAATGGAGGCGGTGTACTGCACTAGGAAACAATACCACTCACTGAATGTCCAGATGGTATGTGACACTGGACAAGTGATTACCCATTGCTGTGCATGTTTCCCGGGGACAACACATGACTCGATGGTCCTGCTGAATTCGACATTACCACGCTACATGGAACGTTATGCAGGACAAAGCACATGGCTATTGGGTAAGTACAACTGCCAATGCATGACCTCTGGGCAAGGGCATGGACAGTCACCACACCCCACACAGTACATCACTTCACATTTGAAAATGCCACAGCGGGCAATTGTTTCCTAACACTTCAATACACAGATACTGTGAGTGGTTATTACTTCCAGATTCACTCCTTGGATCTATTTTTTATGAGACCATCCTTTTATAAATCCTCTGGACAGACCTCCCTAGGACCGCCGAGTCACACCAAGTTAGCCTTCCATGCCATCGCGGGCATGCCAAATTGCATAGGTGCATTTGACTGTACCCACATAGAGCGGACAGTTCCACATGCAATGGAGGCGGTGTACTGCAATAGGAAACAATACCACTCACTGAATGTCCAGATAGTATGTGACGCTGGACAAGTGATTACCCATTGCTGTGCATGTTTCCCGGGGACAACACATGACTCGATGGTCCTGCTGAATTTGACTTTGCCACGCTACATGGAACGTTATGCAGGACAAAGCACATCGCTATTGGGTAAGTACAACTGCCAATGCATGACCCCTGGGCCAGGGCATGGACAGTCACCACACCCCACACAGTACATCACTTCACATTTGAAAATGCCACAGCGGGCAATTGTTTCCTAACACTTCAATACACAGATACTGTGAGTGGTTATTACTTCCAGATTCACTCCTTGGATCTATTTTTTATGAGACCATCCTTTTATAAATCCTCTGGACAGACCTCCGTAGGACCGCCGAGTCACACCAAGTTAGCCTTCCATGCCATCGCGGGCATGCCAAATTGCATAGGTGCATTCGACTGTACCCACATAGAGCGGACAGTTCCACATGCAATGGAGGTGGTGTACTGCAATAGGAAACAATACCACTCACTGAATGTCCAGATGGTATGTGACGCTGGACAAGTGATTACCCATTGCTGTGCATGTTTCCCGGGGACAACACATGACTCGATGGTCCTGCTGAATTTGACTTTGCCACATGGAACGTTATCCAGGACAAAGCACATGGCTATTGGGTAAGTACAACTGCCAATGCATGACCCCTGGGCCAGGGCATGGACAGTCACCACACCCCACACAGTACATCACTTCACATTCGAAAATGCCTCAGCGGGCAAGTACCTGTCATGATGCAAACTCCCGTGCATCCAGGCCACGTCCATCAGCCCCGGGAGCAGGCATCATGTTGCCTTGAGAAAACCCAGCAACCCCTACTAGGGGCTGTCTGGGTTCGGTCCTGGCGCCAATGGCGCCAGGCTCATATGGGACATCAGTCCTGGCGCCATAGGCGCCAGGCTCATAAGTGCACACTTACCTGATGCAGACCATGCTGCACGAAGATCCAAGCCCATGTGAGGCCTGGAAGGGACTACTTTACCTTAGGGACTATTTTGTTACTCGGGTGTGGTCGGGGAGGAATACCTACCTGAGACTACTTTGGAGGCTATTTAAACCACGCCCGAAGAGCAGCACACGCTTCGCGTTATTCTGCATCCAGCAGCGTAACATTCACCGTGCCAGCAGCAGCATCCAGCCTTCTGCCACGCCCACCTCGAACCTGGAGCACCTAGAAAGAAGGAAAGAAGCAAAGGTTAGAACAAGAATATTACCTGATTTCTTAGCTGATCCCGGTTTCATCGCATCTTCAAACCTGAAGAAAGACTTTGTTTTAAACGCGTCGCATTGCCAACAGCAGCGCTGCGCCATACTCACTGTTCCACGCAGCATCTCTTCGATCCGGCGCTGTCTCCATCTTTACATCGCCGAATTCCGGCACCTAAGGGGGACAAGAAACAACAAGGTGAGCAGAGAGAACAGACAGAGACAATCTCTTTAGCCGTCATATGCTTAGCTGATTTTACCGCCGGAGGTATTATTCATCAGCACGCCACCTCTTCTTATGCCGCACCTGTGAGAAAAAGAGAAAGCAGCAAGTTTAACCCTGGGCATTATTTACCGGACAGTGTTGGGTAACAAAGTCTTTTACCGGAGCGCTTTCAGTTGTCAATCTTCTTATTGGGTCAAAGCTGCAAGATAAAAGAGGAATTGGACAGGAGTGAATTCCAGACATTTTGAACTCTTACGAACTATATACTTACGGCTCTTCGCCAGGACCTTTTAGAGTCAGGATTCGTCTACAACTGTTCCAATATCTTCAGGCCAGTGAAGTAACTGGTCATCAACGCGCCCCTGCGTACTTCGCAGGATGGAGGGCTCATCCTTCAAGAATATAAGGTGAGATTGCTGAGAGGGCACTTCAGTGGTGATTAGAGGGGAGGACAGTAGGGGTGCTATCACTTGAATCCACAAGTGGCTAAATCCATCTCTCCACTTGTAGGAGAATATTTCTACAAGTCAAGCAAACAAGAATTGGAGGGCAGATCCAGTCAGTCATCGCTGCACTACGCATCACGTGGGTGGAGGCCGCAGCAGTCCGGGTCCGACCGACGCCCCTGTGGGAGCCAGGTGAGCGTAACAGTACCTCCCCCGCCAACGGCCATGCACACCCTAGACATGTTGTTGCACCACAAGCAAGGCTGATATGAGATTGTGGGTCCCTTGCCCACCCAGTTCTCCTGTGCACCCACAATGCACACGATGTGCGCTTACCCGGCAGTGTGCATTGACCAGTAATTCACAGTGACCATTGTCTGACTGGTGCATGTGTGGCCATCACAGCACAATGCCACTGTCACCAACCACACATGAACTCACGGGAATCGACTTGCGCGCAACGCAGCCGTTGTCCAATACCAAAGGACCAATGTGACCATCAATGGCCCCGGAATGGTATTGTGCTCAAATTCCAATCACAGAATACCCTGCTACATGAGGGTTTGGTCAAATAAATAAATAAACAAACAAACAAACAAACAAATGGACAGATGTTTAAATTAAACAGTCTTTTACAAAAACGAATGCATGAAGAGAAAGATGACTATATGAACGTCTTGTCCTTGTGTAGTCTGAACCTAAATCCAAACCATCGACCGGTAGTTCAAGCTATTTGTAAATATGACCCGAACATTAGGGAAAACAAAGTACAGAAGAGACGCGAAGTATGACAAATCGAGATAAAAAACGGCAAAGAATGTAAGAAAGAAATTGTGAATAGTAATACTAGATACAAGAATTTCATTACTCAGTACAAATTTCAAAAGTAGCAAACTGAAAATAAAAAGATGTTAAAAGCTATAGCGCCTCAAAATCGGGTGCCCAAATCTGGAGTCTATTAAAAGACAGAGCCAAAACCACTACGACTCCACACATCATAAATTCTATAGGACAACTAGAATGGGATGAACACTTTGATACCTTATTTAACGACAAACAAAGTGGGAAGGAGGAAATCTTCCAAAGTAAACAAGAAGTTAGTGATTAGATTTAGTAGACATTCAAACAATAATCAAAAAGTTAAGCTCCTCTGCAGCCCCTGGTCCTAACGACATCTCAAATGCAGTCATAAAAGCCTCTCCAGAACAATGGTCTCTCATACTACAGGAAATATACCAAAAAATAGCACAGACAGGGTATATTCCAGAATCCTGGAAGCAATCGATTATAATACCGGTATTTAAGAAAGGTGATAGAACTCAGCCAACTAATTATAGACCATTGGCACATCTTGACTCCCCCGGAAAAATATATGCAAAGGTGCTGTTAGATATTTTGAAGAAATGGCTTAAGGCTAACAACATGATTGATCCTAAGCAATCTAGATTTGTTACTGAAATAGGTACTGCGCCCAGCCTATTAATTATACAAGCATTGAAACAACAGGTCATAAGGAACAAGAGACCCCTATTTATTGCATTCATCGACTATAGACAAGCTTTTGATACCGTATCACGGACCTTATTATGGAGCAAATTGAAATCAGCTGGATGCACACCACACATAACAAATTTAATCCCACAGTTTTACTCCGGAACATCTTTACGAGTAATACTGAATAGTGAAGGCCTATCAATGCGTCCAATATTCACAAATACTGGGCTAAAGCAAGGTTGCATATTGGCATACACGCTTTTCAATTTCTATATTCGAGACATTGGCAAATTCTTAAGACTCTGTAAGAGCTTTTCCTCCCAAAATCAATAAAAACACAGTTGGACGACTGCTATATGCTGATGACTTAATAATAATAGATCAAACTCCAATGGCCTACAAAGATCCCTCACTGTGCTGGAAACATGTCCAAATCAAATTTTATGATAATTTAACAAAGAAAAGCAATAGGGAAAGAAATGGGTCAACGTTGAACCATTGGCAAAAATATGCTCAAAATTGTGAAGGAATACAAGTATTTGGGTATAAACATAAATGATAGCAGAGCGGATATCCCATATAAAGAGGAAACAAAGCATAAAACACTAATGCTATGCTCCCAAGCGAGAATGATTCAATGTAAATATTGCAAATTCACCTGCCTACCGCTTCTTATGTTTATAAGCAAAAGGTTGTTCCCAGGCTAACATATGGAGCTCTATGCAAAACAGCTGACAGCCAACCCAACTGGGCCTACTTAGAGGGCCTTTTTTGGAAGAGGCTTTTAATGCTGCATTAAAAGTGTTCCGATGCCATTAATTCAATATGAATTGGGTCTTACCTCTTTAAAAGCAAGAGTGAATTGGAACGCTTTACTATTGTATGGGAAGTGCATCTCAAAGGGCACTTTTGATTCTACTGTTGTGTCTCAGGCTTTTACGACAAAGGGGACTGATATGATAAACTCCTGGAAAACTCGATGCAGAGAACAGATGGCTGAAGCTGACATTAATTTATTAACAACGAATCCCAGTCGTGCAAAACAAAAGTGCTTGTATCGTGATTGGAATCATGCTATGGCATAATGTGAGAAATATAAAACCTATAAAACTGGTAATTTCCTCCCAAAAAAGTTAAATGAAGTTCCCAAATATATACAGAAGTTTCCGGATGCTGGTTATCGCTCTAAGATAATGAGAATGCGTTTTAACATATGGCCAGCGAGAGCGGTCTCTGCGTCCAGAACAAAAGATAAAACCACAATTCTACTATGTTTTGTAAAAATCATTAATTTGATTAAATCAACTAAATAAATAAATAAAGCCACAATCAACATATGTAGATTCTGTAACTCAGCCATAGATACTGAGAACTTAATGCACATTGTGGTGCGTTGCAAGGCTCTATCGAGACTAACAGGGTAATTCATAGAATTTCGCAGAAAAGTGTCGCAAGCGGCTGGCGCAGAGTGTCCGCGTGCGATTGTCTGCGCCAGGCACGTGCGCTAAAACTGATTTCCGCGCACAGCGTATTCATGGATTTTAGGCTCCCAAACCAGCAGTGGCGCAGAGAATCGCAGTGACCCTGCAGCAGCGCCAGTAACGCCCCAAGAACGCCCTCGCGCAAGGAAAAGCCATCAAAATCGTTAAATCATTGCAAAGGGCTGCGCTAACCCTGGACCAGTTCACCGGGCTGGCAAACAGCAAACGCCAAGCGGGGAACGTGTATTTCAGGGGTGCGTGAGAAGTTCCACACGCGATTGGCCCCGTGCAAGCAGGGTACGTGTATTCCATGGGTGCGCGGGAAGTACCACACGCGATTTCAGCAGGGTACGTGTATTCCAGGGGTGCGCGGGAAGTTCCACATGCGATTTCAGCAGGGTACGTGTATTTCAGGGGTGCGCGGGAAGTTCCACACGCGATTGGGCCAGTGCAAGCAGGGTATGTGTATTCCATGGGTGCACGGGAAGTACCACACGCGATTTCAGCAGGGTACGTGTATTCCAGGGGTGCGCGGGAAGTTCCACACGCGATTCCAGCAGGGTACGTGTATTTCAGGGGTGCACGGGAAGTTCCACACGCGATTGGCCCAGTGCGAGCAGGGTACGTGTATTCCATGGGTGCGCGGGAAGTTCCACACGCGATTTCAGCAGGGTACGTGTATTCCAGGGGTGCGCGGGAAGTTCCACACGCGATTCCAGCAGGGTACGTGTATTTCAGGGGTGCGCGGGAAGTTCCACACGCGATTGGCCCAGTGCGAGCAGGGTACGTGTATTCCATGGGTGCGCGGGAAGTTCCACACGCGATTGGCCCTGTGCAAGCAGGGTACGTGTATTTCAGGGGTGCGCGGGAAGTTCCACACGCGATTGGCCCAGTGCGAGCAGGGTACGTGTATTCCATGGGTGCGCGGGAAGTTCCACACGCGATTTCAGCAGGGCATGTGTATTTCAGGGGTTCTGGGGAGTACTACAAGTGAATTGGCCATGTTGGTGCTCCCAGGTGTACGCTCCACAACCTCCCCTGCAGGCAGCCCACACCACGGGGGACTACCCTGCACCCCTGCTCATGTCCCGCAGGCAGCCCATCCACCATGGGCATGCCCCCCAGCCAACCCACATGTCACCTTGCACTACTGATCAACAATGCATGTCTCCCACCACGCCCACCCCCCAGCAGTGCAGGGGCAGCCTCAACCAGGCCCCCACTCATGTCTCCCACCACCCCCACCCCCAGCCACCAGGGGCACGCTCCACCAGGCCCCCACTCATGTCTCCCACCACCCCAACCACCCAGCCACCAGGGGCACCCTCCACCAGGCCCCCACTCATGTTTCCCACCACCCCCACCGCCCAGCATCCAGAGGTACCCTCCACCAGGCCCCCACTCATGTCTCCCACCACCCCCACCCCCCAGCCACCAGGGGCACCCTCCACCAGGCCCCCACTCATGTCTCCCACCACCCCCCAGCAGTGCAGGGGCACCCTGAACCAGGCCCCCACTCATGTCTCCCACCACCCCCACCCCCCAGCATCCAGGGGCACCCTCCACCAGGCCCACACTCATGTCTCCCACCACCCCCATCACCCAGCCACCAGGGGCACCCTCCACCAGGCCCCCACTCATGTCTCCCACCACCCCCAGCATCCAGGGGCACCCTCCACCAGGCCCCCACTCATGTCTCCCACCACCCCCACCCCCCAGCCACCAGGGGCACCCTCCACCAGGCCCCCACCCATGTCCCCTATCACCCCCACCCCCCAGCAGTGCAGGGGCACCCTCCACCAGGCCCCCACTCATGTCTCCCCCCACCCCCCAGCATCCAGTGGCACCCTCCACCAGGCCCCCACTCATGTCTCCCACCACCCCCACCCCCCAGCATCCAGGGGCACCCTCCACCAGGCCCCCACTCGTGTCTCCCACCACCCCCCAGCCACCAGGGGCACCCTCCACCAGGCCCCCACTCATGTCTCCCACCGGCCCCACCCCCCAGCAGTGCAGGGGCACCCTCCACCAGGCCCCCACTCATGTCTCCCACCACCCCCACCCCCCAGCAGTGCAGGGGCACCCTCCACCAGGCCCCCACTCATGTCTCCCACCACCCCCACCCCCCAGCAGTGCAGGGGCACCCTCCACCAGGCCCCCACTCATGTCTCCCACCACCCCCAGCATCCAGGGGCACCCTCCACCAGGCCCCCACTCATGTCTCCCACCACCCCCACCCCCCAGCCACCAGGGGCACCCTCCACTAGGCCCCCACTCATGTCTCCCACCACCCCCACCCCCCAGCAGTGCAGGGGCACCCTCCACCAGGCCCCCACTCATGTCTCCCACCACCCCCACCCCCCAGCAGTGCAGGGGCACCCTCCACCAGGCCCCCACTCATGTCTCCCACCACCCCCACCCCCCAGCAGTGCAGAGGCACCCTCCACCAGGCCCCCACTCATGTCTCCCACCACCCCCACCCCCCAGCAGTGTAGGGGCACCCTCCACCAGGCCCCCACTCATGTCGCCCACCACCCCCACCCCCAGCATCCAGGGGCACCTTCCACCAGGCCCCCACTCATGTCTCCCACCACCCCCACCCCCCAGCAGTGCAGGGGCACCCTCCACCAGGCCCCCACTCATGTCTCCCACCACCCCCATCCCAGCAGTGCACGGGCACCCTCCACCAGGCCCCCACTCATGTCGCCCACCACCCCCACCCCCCAGCCACCAGGGGCACCGTCCACCAGGCCCCCACTCATGTCTCCCACCCCCCAGCAGTGCAGGGGCACCCTCCACCAGGCCCCCACTCATGTCTCCCACCACCCCCCAGCAGTGCAGGGGTACCCTCCACCAGGCCCCCACTCATGTCTCCCACCACCCCCACCCCCCAGCAGTGTAGGGGCACCCTCCACCAGGCCCCCACTCATGTCTCCCACCACCCCCACCCCCAGCATCCAGGGGCACCCTCCACCAGGCCCCCACTCATGTCTCCCACCACCCCCACCCCCCAGCAGTGCAGGGGCACCCTCCACCAGGCCCCCACTCATGTCTCCCACCACCCCCATCCCAGCAGTGCACGGGTACCCTCCACCAGGCCCCCACTCATGTCTCCCACCCCCCAGCAGTGCAGGGGCACCCTCCACCAGGCCCCCACTCATGTCTCCCACCACCCCCACCCCCCAGCAGTGCAGGGGTACCCTCCACCAGGCCCCCACTCATGTCTCCCACCACCCCCACCCCCCAGCCACCAGGGGCACCCTCCACCAGGACCCCACTCATGTCTCCCACCACCCCCACCCCCCAGCAGTGCAGGGGCACCCTCCACCAGGCCCACACTCATGTCTCCCACCACCCCCACCCCCCAGCCACCAGGGGCATCCTCCACCAGGCCCCCACTCATGTCTCCCACCCACCCCCACCCCCCAGCCACCATGAGCAGGCCCCCACTCATGTCCCCCTGCACCCCCACCCCCCAGTCACCATGGGCAGCCTCCACCAGGTCCTCACAATCCCCAATCATGTGCGTTATGGTCAGCCTCCACAGCCAAAAAGCCCTACCAAGTAACCCATTCACCCACATGGAAATGGAAATTACATGTTACACCCCCAATGTTCATAAAGCAAATGAACACATGTCCGTCACACACAATGGTTGCAATTGAATGGGAAAACACCCAACATGACATGCATGAAACCAATGAGATGATACCACACAGTGAAGTATGAAAACAAAATTGTATTAAAAAAATAAGAATGCAAAAGAAATGAAACAAACTACAATGGCAATGAAAAAAAGATAAGCTGCATGTCCGTTTAAAAAATAAAAACACCAAATCCTAATCCAAAATAATGTTGTCCAAAGTCAAATGAAAAATAAAATCAATCCAATGAAGAATTATATACAAAACTTCCAAGGGTCCATGAGCCCAACTGAACAAAGGAAACCTACAAAAAACCCTAACTAAAATGCAACTATACACAAAAAGTGGAGCAGTGTCCGTCGACTCCAAATCATAAGAACAATCAAAGGAAACCTAAAACTACAGAACTATATACAAAGGCGGCGGGCAAGTCCAGCGGCTCACTCCGTGGTGTTCCGGGCCAGGGCATCATCGAACCCCTGTTCGATGTCCCGGAGGCGGTCCTGTTCCATGGCCCGAGGGTCCGCAGGGACGACACCGTGTCCTCCTCCAACCCCCTGCGGATTGCCTCGAGGCACTCGGCCCGCCTCAGGGCCCTCCGCATGGAGTTCTCCGCCCTGACCATTGTGAGCCGCGCCTCTTCCGCCCGCCGCCGCTCCGCATCTATGGCGTGGCCCAACCGCTGCCACACGGAAGACACTCTCTGTCCTGGGTCCTCCTGCCCTCCGGCCGATGCCTGCCCCTCCGATGTCAAAGGCCCCGAGCCTTCATGGCTCCCACCATGTTGCTGCTGCTGCTCTGCCTCTGCCCGTGCACTGCCTCCTGCTGCCTGCACATCCTCCGCCGGCTGGGGTGCAGTCGTAGATGTGGCCACCCCTGCTGGACGTCTGACTCCCGACTGTGGCAGGGATGCCTCCTCCACCAGCCTGGCCGCACCGTCAGAGGCAGCTCCACAGGGCACCCAGGTGACTGATGGGTGGGAAGATGGCACAGAGGACGACTGGCGTGTAGGGGGTCCAGTTGAGGAGGGGGTCGGAGCAAGCCCCATCAGACGGAGGAATCCGGCCTGGGTGACCTGTCCCAGCAGGCTGACGTGGTCAACGAGCCATTCGAGATGACGTGCAGTCTCTCCATGAAAAGACTGCAGGTCACCTCGCATGGCCCGTTGACGCAACGCCACACCAGCCAGGACAGGCTCAACCCGGACCTGGATAGCCACGTCCGCAGGCAGAGGAAGGCCAGTTGACGTCAGCTCATCCCCTGCCTGAAAACGGGTCTGGACGTAGGCATCCCTGCTGGTGCAAGATGATGCAGGGACAGGATCGGGGACAGGATTGCACACAGGCACCTCCGCGGCGGCCTGTGCTGCCTCCTGTCCCTGGTCCTGCACTGCACCACTAGCACCAGTGGGATCCCCACCTCCAGACCCCGTCTCTGGTGCTTGCACGGCCTCCTCCTCCACCAAACCCCCCACCAACCTGGATGACTCCGTGCCATCTTCCCCTGTTGGGCCCTGTGGGGTCCCAGCTGCCCCTTCTGCTGCCGAGGAGTCCAACTCCAACCTCCGCCTCTTGGACCTCCCCCCGGCAGCTGCGGCCTGGGACGCGGCACCGGACTCCTCACTCCCCGACGAGATGACAACACGGGAGGGGAGCCGGGCCTTGCGTCTCTGGCTGGCGGTGGGATCCCCGCCGCTGTGCTCCACAGCACCTTCTCCGCCCTCTTCATCAGTTGACGCTGCAGACAGGGAGAAACAAAACACAGGCATCAGGGCACTGTACAATGGACACATACACACATGACAGTTGCACATGAGTGGCATTGGCAAACCTCAGACATGTCATCACAATCCCCAACACACATGTCATTACAACTCGCACACATGAGCCATACCACAGCCATATCGCAACTGCCACCACCATCCCTACACATACAACAGCATGAGCAGCCAAAGGTGAGCCCGACATCACATGCAACACAGGAAGTGCACCACACATGTGCACACACCACCACACTTGCATGCATGTGTACACCTCTGCCAAGTGTCGCACTGTTCAGATGGGCATCCATGTCACATCTGCCAATCAGGCTTCCACATAACCCTGTCTCATGCATCCATGTTGCATCACTGTTGCACCCTTGTCAAATATACACACATGCACATGTAAACCATGCTGATACATGCAGCCGAAAACAACAATCATGCGTGACATCACGGAAATGTCTACTTAAATACACATTCATCCAAACATGTGTGCCAACACAACTGCATTTGGCATGCAAGCCTACACACACAAGCACCATCCATGTCTCACACATTACAGCCCTCGCATGTGTCAGCCCCACGGCCCTGTACACCCCCACCCATACTCGACCCCATACAAACAGATGTGCAACCTGCACACTACCGAATAATCACCACACGCACTGCTCACAATCAGGATGCATGTACACTCACCGCTCGACTCCAGACGGGTCTGCTTCTCTAGGACCTGGGCGTGGAGCGCTGGGGATATGCGTTCCAGGACCCTCATCTGTTCTTCCGACAAGTGGCCCCGGCGCCCCTTGGCATCCGCTGCCTTCAAGAGGCGCCGGGCCTTGTTCAGGGTCCTGGACCTGAAGTCCTCCCAGCGCTTCCTGACATGTTGTAAGTCGTGGACTGCCACCCCCTCCGCGTTGGTGGCAGTCACGATGTCAGTCCAGATCCGAGTCCGTCCTTCCTTGTCGGCGCGGGAACTTCCGAAGAGTGCATCATACTGCCCCAGGACTTGCTCCACCAGGATACCAACTTCGGTGGCACTGAAGCTGGTGCCCCTCTGCCTCTCTGGCCGGGGGTTGTCAGTGGTCACAGATGGTGTTTGCCCCGACATGACAACCCCAGAGGCAGGAGTGGGTGGGCAACTGGGTCCTGGGGCTGGGCTGTGGAGCGATGGAATCCCAGTCGGGATTCTTCGGTTCCAGCAGGGGTGGTCACAGCAACAGCACCCCTGGCTGATGTGCAGGCAGCAAATGGCAGTGCACGTGGGTAGCAGGCAGTCAGGCAGCAGCAGATGGCAGGTGGGAGCGTGCTCGGGGCTCTGGGGGGCAGTAGTTTGGCCTTCTGGGCAGGAGCGTGGTCTTCCGTGTGCATACGCATGGCCAGCTTGATACGGAGTGATTTGGCACGTGAAAAATCTGCACGTCAGCGTGTAATTCGAGGAAAGGCCCTTAGCGCGTAAGCGCGTCTGCACGCATACTCATTTTCATTGGACAGAAGGCCCCTCAAGCGCAAGCGCCCCTGTGACGTGACGCGTACAGACGTGCATGCGGATTTCAGCGCGCGTGAAAAACTGCACGTCTGCGTGTAATACGAGGAAAGGGCCATGCACGTATGCGCGGCAGCACGCATATGCGATGTCATTGGACCAAAGGCCCTTAGCGCGTAAACGCGTCGCCAGCGCATGCGCGCCTATGAAGTCACGTGCACGTTGAATTGGGCACACGTTTGAAAATGTTGAGTGTTAAAAAAATGTAAGACACGTCCGAGTGTCAAAGCGTGTAATTGGTGGGAATGGGCCTAGCGCGTACACGCGGCAGTGACAAAGCGTGTAATTGGTGGAAATGGCCCTACACGCAGAAGTGACAAAGCGTGTAATTGGTGGAAATGGCCCTACACGCAGAAGTGACAAAGCGTGTAATTGGTGGAAATGGCCCTAGCGCGTACACACCGCGTAAGTGACGCTGGACGTGTGGGCCTGTATAAAAGGTACATGTAGAACACCATTTCCTTGTACCTGCTTTTCGTGGAGAGCGAGTGGTTGAATTCTGTACTTGTCGTTTCACACGCGATTTACTTCACGGCGTTTCAAGTTCGTATTCCCTGTTACCTCTGACAGCTTTTTCTCTTTTTTCTCTTTTACTGGTTTACCTGGGCCTGTTCCCTCAAACAGTGTTCCCTTCTACTGTTGTCCTGTCTCCTCAGACAGCGTACAAATCTTCTTTTGGCGGGGGTGTTGCCAACCAAACGCGCTCCTTTTTCACGCTCTTTTACCTGGCAGACGGTGAGTCACGCACGTATCTAACATCTGTGCTTGCCCCGTGTGTAGCCTACCCCTTCAGAGGTCATTCTAGGCTGCGTGTGACACGCATACGTTCATTCTTGTGTTACTGGGTGTCACAGCGTAGTGCAGGTTTTTCTTTCTGCACACGTGGTCTAGGAGGGGTTGCGTGCACGTCATCTCCCTTTTTTGGGGCTCCTGTGCGTAGCGTGACCCGTCATCTTTCCCCAGGGGTTACATTCAGCCTTGCTAGAGCACTAGGGTACAATTACCATCTGGTACCCAACCCCTTTGACCCCCAATTGCCCAGGACAATAGTTTACAGCCACTCCAATACGCACATTAACATCAATGCCATGGCTAGGAGGCGAGGATTCCGTAAGGGTGGCAAAGGTGGAAGAGCCACAAGTGGTGGCCGTGGTGGATCCGGTAGGGGACGTGGTCGTTACTTGCAGGGTGAGCCTATCCCCCCATGTGTGGAGGACCAGTCAAGGGCACCCATAATCCCACCCCTCCCGTTGAGGCTGATGTGGCTGACACCATCCATGCCCAGCCCTTGTTGGACCAGCCCATTGTGGCACCAGACCTGGCTGACTCCATGGCTGACTTCCAGGTCAGCAGGCCTATGACACGTGCGCTGGTGCACGTTGATGTCATCATGCCACGTGCATCTGGGGCAGCAAGGTCATCTGCTGCCCCAAGTAGGCAGGGCGGAGAGGCTGCAGGGGCAGCTGCGGCTCCATCCACCCCAGCTCTCACACACCCAGCCAGGACAGTGTCGGTCCTAGTACATCCTGCTGACATTCCCCCTGACACCATTACACTTGAGCCAATGCCTGCACCAACTCCCATGCTGAGTGTGCAATCCCACACTCCTGATGCAGAGTCCACCAGGCCTCCTGCCCCTAGTGTCCAGAGCGGCGCAGGACACTCAGGATCACCACCACCTTCCAAGCGGAAGAGGAAGAGTGCTCGTCCGGCATAGGCTGATGCCCCAGACACGGCTACACAGTCCGGCCCGTCGAGGAAGCCCAGCTTCACGGATGACGAACTGAATGCACTTGTCGAGTATGTGTCCGCACATGCTAACGAGATGGTCATTGTTGCAGGATCCAAGACCACACCTGCACAACGCCAGGCACACTGGCAGACCGTTGCGGACAGCGTAAGTGCCCTTGGAATCATGAGGCGCACAGCCAATGATTACTATAAGCGCTGGAATGACCTAAAGCGCAGGGCAAAGAGTAAGCTGGCCTCAAATCATGCCGCAACTCTAGTGACTGGAGGTGGGTCTCCAGTAGTAGACATGGAACTCACTCCACATGAGTCAGTCGCTGGGACCTACGTCACGGAGGAACAGATCCAAGGCGTGGGAGATCTACCTGATTATGAGGCATTGTCCGGTGAGTGCACATGCATGTGTGTGTCATCCATGTGCATGGTGTGTGTGTGAGGGCTTCTGTTTGTGTGCCAGGTGAGAGTGTGTGCGCCTGAGTCGTATGGGTCAGCCATGTGCTTCATGCAATACATCCTGCGCAGCTGCATTTGGCCATAGCAGTATCCCTTCTGCCAACAGTAGACATCTAGCCCAACTGCTCGCCAGTTGCCCTTGAAGTGTCACCTTGCCACAACATTGTTGCTTATTTTTCACTGTTCATTCAGTCAGATTGTTTGCATTCCACCACTTTTACTAGGCATTTCACAGTCCTCTAGTCACATGTCTGACGTGGCTATGGTAAAGTGGAGTGACTTTGTTGCCTGGATATCATTTGTTCACACATGTCCCTGTGCAATTGGACCATTTCGGACTGGCAGCTCCAGGTGAAAAATGTGACCTGTTTGAATTAGAAAAGCTATTACATGCGGGAACTGGACTGAATGAATAGGTGCTGCCTTCCTCTCCATCTTCACTCAATAGCAATGGTACATGCCATCTGTGTGATGGCATGTGTGTTTCACCTGGCAATCACAGGCCAATTTGTGATGCCACTGCCAGGCAGCATGCAGAAAATGTGTTCATCTTCCATCTTGGTGTCATCAATGTGTGCCATTTGCCTCCCCTTCATATGCAGTGAGGGTGCATGCATGGGAGGGTTTTAGTCATGTGGGACATGTGTCAATCAAGTACTGGTTCTCTTGCTTCTCAGCCCTCATTGTGTGCCATGGTGCTAATGCCTGTTTCCATTTCTTTGTTTTTATGTCTTTGCAGGGGAAGACGCACCTGATACTGCTGGGGTTGTGGAGATGGTGCAGACCCAGGAGGGGTCCGAGGGCCGACCAACCACCAGTGAGGGACGTGGTGTGGTGGTGGGTGAGAACCCACAAGTGCTGCAGGTCGTGCTCTCAAGGGGTGTCTCTGGCTGTACCTCCCCCGAGCTGTACTCAGGTGTTGATTCGGATGATGAGACCTACGTGCCGTCGCAGGTGAGTGTTCCAGGGAGGGATTCTGTTCTGTCCCACCCACCTGCACCAGGGTCAGAACCCTCAATGGGGATGTCAGTGTTGGCAGCTACGCCTTTGGTGGTTACGGATGCAGGGTCACACTCCGCGACATCTGATCCTGTTCCTGGGCCAGCAGATCAGAGGGGGAATGCAGTCCTGCAGCCTCAGGCAGTGCCGGCACAGCAAGGCGCAGTTCGCCTTGCCCCAGACAGGTGTGGTGTCCGCCGACGTGGTGGCCGTACGCCACCTGGCAATACCGCATGGGAGCAATCCATTTACGGTATGGCAACCCAACAGGCAGCATCATCCGAGATGATGGCTCAGGCCATGGATAGGGTGGCCACTTCCATTGTCCCCCTTGAAAGGCTGATGGAGCGACTACAGTAGGCAACTGACTCCATCTGCCAGTCACACAGGGAGGACATGTTGGCGTCCAACAAGGACAGGCGGGCGGCACTGGCGACTCTGCAGGAGGCCATCTCCATAGAGTCCCAGGGCCACAGGGAAGCCCTGAGGCAGGAGCTCCTTCACCTCAGGACGACTCTTGTTGAGCTTGAGGCTTCAACACACCAAAGGACAGAACAGCAGCTGGAGCGTCTCACCCGTACGCTCTCAGCTGAGATGCAGGCAACGAGGGCAGAGGTCCGGGCATCCCGTGAGTTGTTGCATGGGGACCTCCGCACAATCATCCTCCAGAACGAGACCTACCACACCCGCATGCTTGCAGCCATGGAGGAGCAGACTAGGGCCTTGCGTGGGCTGCCTCCCATAGTGCAACCACCTCCGGATGCAGCTGCACAGGGTGATAATAGCGACACCAGTGATACTCCCACAATAGGGTAGCCGTGTGGGCCATGAGCCCATGGAGGTGTTTTTTTTTTCCCAGGATCCACACAGGTGGGTTTTGGTGTGCACCCTGTCCTCGGACCTCCTGGTTAGCCTCCCAACCCCCCCGGGCCCATCAATGGCCATTTTTGATTTTTTTTTATTTTTATTTTTATTTTTCCCAATTTTTTTGGGACAATTTGTTGCCTTCCGTGGTTCCTGTGGGCATACGCTGCATTGTGGCTGGGCACATGCAGGCTTCTCATGTATTTGGTTCAGATGCTTGGGTTTGAGTCACTCACACCCCTCCTGCTTCCCGTTTCCATGGGCTTGCAAAGGGTGTGCCCAAGTGACATTGACGTACATGGTGACATTGGACTCCCACTACATGTGTGGGTAGTCTAGTCAATACTGTGTATACATTCCTAGTGCATATTGCTGTTGTGTTGTACACTGCATGTTGCATTGATGTGTAACTCATCATCTGTGTCTACCTCCCAATTTGCAGGTCCCTTCCTCATGTCTACACAAGGCCCTCTAGTTTGGAGATGGGGTCCATGTTGGCAGCAGTGCACCTACAACTCTACATGGCGCCAACAGTGCACAGTTGGTAGTGGTGGGAGTGCAGGCATTTCCAGGTGGTGAGACTACTAATTTATTACATTTGTGATGTCATGTTAATGGTAGTACCTGCTCAAGTTTGTTGTTGGTCCTGCATTACTGTGAGCATTTCAGGTGTTGCAAGTTTCAATTAGGGACACTGTCCATTGTGACACTAGTGTCATGTTGTGGGGATTACTTTGTTTACCTGCAAATGCCATGACATGGCACGGTGTGTCGTGTGGCGGTGCTGGGGATGGGTTGGCTGGCATGGCACTGTCCTCTTGTTGCATTTTGCAAGTGGGTATTCATTTTAGCTGCTTGAATGTGTTTCTTCACAAAACTGCATTGGTGGTGTCTGTGTGGGTAGGGATGCACACATTGTAACACTTCCAGGTGAACAATCTCAGGCTGATATGGTTTTCACGGTTGATTCTCCAGACATTCAGAATCAGTGTCAGGTTGAGTCATCATTGATTGTCAGATGGAATGTGCCAGGGCAGTGTGCACTCCACAGGGGTGTGATTTCTATGTGAAGTAATTAGCCACTAGCTGTGTACGGGCTGCCTCCCCCGTGCCCTTTCCCCTCCCATGCGCAGCGGCTGTGCATGTGGTTGGGGATGTGGGGCCACCACCATGTCCACGGCCAGGCCCCGGCGTGTTGCAGCGTTGTGCAGGACACATGCTGCCACTATGATCCTGCACACTACTGGGGGAGCGTACAACAGCTGCCCGCCAGAACAGTCAAGGGAGCGAAAGCGTGACTTTAGCACTCCGAATGTGCGCTCCACTATGCCCCGGGTTGTAATGTGGGCTGTGTTATATCTTACCTGGGGTGGCGTGGTGGGGTTCCGAATTGGCGTCATCATGTGGGGGCTGAGAGGGTAGGCACTGTCCCCTGTGGAGGTGGTGATTGGTATCATTGGTGGGGTTGTGACCTTGCTCAGTATCTGACATGCATGCATGTGCAGTGGCATTCATACTCACCAAGCAGAATTGTATCGCCATGCCGCCCAGCTTCTAGGTCCCGGCTTAGGGTGGACATTCGGTAAATGAAGCTGTCGTGGGTGGACCCGGGATAGTTGGCATATACTGAGGTGATGATTCCCTTGGCATTACATACTACCTGCACGTTGATGGAATGCCAGTGCTTGCGGTTCCTATAGATGTGCTCTGATGCCCTGGGGGGATGTAGAGCCACATGGGTGCAGTCGATGGCACCTAGCACTTTGGGGAATCGTGCCACACCGTAAAAATCCAGGGCGGCAGCATGCCTTTCTGCAGGTGTTCTGGGCAGGTATATGTGCCTGCGGACTGATGGGCGTGCAGTGATGATGTTCAAGACCTGGTGTAGGCAGCGTGACTGGGTGGCCTGTGATACCCCACCCACTATGGCACTTGTCCGCTGAAATGATCCAGTGGCTAAGAAGTGCAGTACATTGAGGACCTTCTCCAGGGGGCTGAGTGCTTGGGAGCACAGGGTGGGTGATGTGAGGTCATCCTCCCACTCACTCACCAGGTCCAGTATTATGTGTGGTGGAAACCTGTACCTCCCATACACCTGGTCATCAGGCATCCCGAAAAGGCTGGTTCTGGGTGTGAATATTCTGGCCCTGACTATCCTCCTCCTCCTTTGGTAGCCCACGCCCACTGCTGCTAGGAACGGTATGTTCATCCTGGGTCTGAGCTTGTTATTTTGTTAGCGCGCAAATTTATGCGTTGCGCGTGTTGTAGGCGAGCGTGTGACCCGCGCACCCCTGAAATCCAGTACCCAGTCCAATAGCGTGTGGAAATTCCCGCGCACCCCGGGATACAGGTGCGCTGACGTACTTGCGTGTGTAAGTGCCCGCGCACCCCTGATATACACGTACATAGGCCAATCGCGTGTACGCGCACTTTTTGTCCAATTACACGCGATGACACTCTGACGTGCAGTCTTTCCACGTGTGCTCTGTCATCACGTGCTGTGTGGGAAACACCCGTGCGGGTCACGTCACAGACGCGCTTATGCGCTGAGGGCCTTTGGTCCAATAGAATCGCGTATGCGTGCTGACGCGCTTACGCGCTAAGGGCCTTTCCTCGAATTTCACGCTGACGTGCAGGATTTTCACGTGCCAAATCACTCCGTATCAAGCTGGCCACGTGAAAACACACGGAAGACCACGCTCCTGCCCAGAAGGCCGAATTACTGCCCCCCAGTGCCCCGAGCAGCCTCCCACGTGCCATCTGCTGCTGCCTGCCTGCCTGCTGCCACCGTGCCCTGCCATTTGGTGCCTGCACATCAGCCATCTGCAGGGGTCCAGTTGCTGTGTCCACCCCTGCTGGAACTGAAGACTCCCGACTGGGATTACATCGCTCCACAGCCCAGCCCCAGGACCTAGTTGCCCACCCACACCTGCCTCTGGGGTTGCCATGTCGGGCACTTCCACATCTGGCACCAGTGGCAACCCCAGGCCAGAGGGGCAGAAGGGCACCAGCTTCACTGCCACCGAAGTTGGTGTCCTGGTGGAGCATGTCCTGGGGCAGTATGATGCCCTCTTTGGATCGTCCCGCGCCAGCAAGGAAGGACGGGATAGGATCTGGGCCGACTGTGTGGTTGCCATCAACGCGGAGGGGGTGGCAACCCGCGACGTCCAGAAGATCAAGAAGCGCTGGGAGGACTTGAGGTCCAGGACCCTCGTGAAGGCCCGGCGCCTCATGGAGGGGGGCCGGGGCCGCATGAGTTCCATCCAGATGAGGGTCCTGGAACGCGTACGCCCAGCGCTCCACGCCCAGATCCTTGAGAGGGAGACCCGTCTGGAGTTGAGCGGTAAGTGTCCAAGCATTGCTGTGTGAGACAGGGCATGTTGTGGTGTGCTGGTTCTCTGATACTTGCCTGTATGTGTGACATAGGCCATGTATGCATGTATGTGTGCAGGGACATCATGGTAATGCATGTGCGACCTGTGATGTGTGAACCACATGGTTGTTGCATGTGTTTAAATGCCACATGGGGAGCCCTATGCAGATTTTAGACATGAGAGCATGCCAGTCTCTGTTCCTGGACATGGGTGGGGGTGAGGGATGGGTGCTGATGGCAGGTACATATATGGTAGCCATGTCTGTGTGCCTGACCTGCGTGTCTGTGACTTGTGCATGCCATGGATGCATGACACATGTGTGTGACAATGCACAGATTCACTGATGCAGCCTAGTTACCCTTGTATCCGCTGTGTTTGGGGTGTATGGGGCCAGATGGATGTGACTGAGGTGAAGTGTGTGCATGTGATAGGCATGACCCATGATGCATGTGAGTTCCATATCATTGTATGTTTCAAGAGTCCATTGGACATGTATGGAAATGTCCATGGCATGCACCATGCCTGTTACTGTGTGTGTTTTGCCTGGACTGACCCATGTGTTGTGGAGGGACATGATGGAAGTGTACTTTGACAGTGGTACTCATCTGCTATTGCTTCCTGTCTAGGGGACCATTGTACAGTACCCTGATGCTTGTGTTCTTTGTCTTCCTCTACGCAGCGGCTAGTGAAGAAGAGGGCGGAGACTGCGCTGTGGAGCAAGGCGGGGGGGATGCCCCACGGCTGCAGCGGAAGGGGTGGGTGAGCCCCCACAGGGGCCTGCTACGGTGGAAGACGGTGAGGAGCCATCCAGGTTGGTGGTTTCCACAGAGGAGGAGGAGGCCGCCACAGGGGCACACATGGGGCCTGGTGGGGGCATTCCTGCTGGTGCAAGTGGTGCAGTCCAGGGCCAGGGGCAGGAGGCAGCACAGGTCACCGTGGAGGGGCCTGTGCATGTCGCTGTCCCTGACCCTGTGAGTGCACCACCATGCACCAGCAGGGTTGCCCCGTCCCAGGCCCGTCCGCAGGTAGAGGGGATGTCCATGTCACCTGACTCCCCTCCACCTGCGGACGAGGGGACCCGTGTCCGTATGGAGAAGGTCCTGATTGGGGTTGCGATGCGCGCGGGTGCAATTCGTGATGATGTGCGTGCTTCCCGGGAGGAGCACGCACATCATCACGAAGAGCACCGTGCCGACGTGGCCAAATTGGGATCTTCCATGTTCGGGGGTTTCCTGCATGTGTCGGCCAATCTGGCGGCCCTCTCCTCCTCTGTGGAGGCTATACGCCAGTCGTTCTCCTTGCCGTCTTCCGGCCCAGATGCCACCAGGGCCCCCTGTGGACCTGCCCTGACATATGCAGCCAGCTCAGTGGGGATCCCATCCCTGCCACAGTCGGGAGTCGGAGGTCAAGCAGGGATGGACACCACAGCAACTGTACCCCAGCAGATGGAGGATGTGCCGGCATCATCGGGCAGGGCACGTGCACGACGGCGTCGGTGGATTCCATCAGCCTGGATGCCGTCGTGCTGGCAGAGGCAGTTGCGTCGGAGGCAGCAGCAGAGTCAACGTGGGAGGCATCATGGCTTGGGGCCATCAACATCGGAGGGGCAGGCATCGGCCGGAGGGCAGGAGGACCCAGGACAGGAAGTGTCTTCCGTGTGGCTGCGGTTGGGCCAGCAGATAGGAGCGGCGGCGGGCGGAAGAGGAGCGGCTCACGATGGTCAGGGCAGAGAACTCCATGCGGAGGGCCCTGAGGCGGGCCGAGTGCCTCGAGGCAATCCGCAGGGGGTTGGAGGAGCAGATGGCGTCGTCCCTGCGGCCCCTCGGGGCCATGGAACAGGACCGCCTCCGGGACATAGACGAGGAGTTTGATGATGCCCTGGCCCGGAACACTACGGAGTGAGCCGCTGGACTTGCCCGCCGCCTTTGTATATAGTTCTTTAGTTTTAGGTTTCATTTGTTTATTCTTATGATTTGGAGTCGACGGACACAGCTCCACTTTTTGTATATAGTTGCATTTTTGTTTGGGTTTTTTTTAGGTTTCCTTTGTTCAGTTGGGCTCATGGACCCTTGGATATTTTGTACATAGTTCTTCATTGGATTGTTTTATTTTTTAATTTTATTTTTTCTTCTCCATGGAGCAATGGTGTTTGGATTTTATTTTTTTTCTGTCGGATTGATTTAATTTTTAATGTGACTTTGAAGTACATTTTTTTTTGATTTGGTGTTTTTCATTTTTTGGGACGGACATGCACCTTTTCTTTTTTTCATTGGCATTGTAGTTTGTTTCATTTCATTTGCATTCATATTTTTTTAATACATTTTTGTTTTCATACTTCACTTTGTGGTATCATCTCATTGGTTTCATGCATGTCATGTTGGGTGTTTTCAAATTCATTTGCAACCATTGTGTGTGACAGACATGAGTTCATTTGCTTTATGTACGTTGGGGGTGTAACATGTAATTTTCATTTCCATGTTGGTGAATGGGTTACTTGGTAGGGCCTTTTGGCTGTGGAGGCTGACCATTACGCACATGGTTGGTGATTGTGAGGACCTGGGTGCAGGGGGACATGGGTGGGGGCCTGGGGAGGCTGCCCCTGGTGGCTGGGGGGTGGGGGTGGTGGTAGACATGAGTGGGGGCCTGGTGGAGGGTGCCCCTGGTTGCTGGGGGGTGGGGGTGATAGGGGACATGAGTGGGGGCCTGGTGGGGGCTGCCCATGATGGCTGGGGGGTGGGGGTGGGTGGGAGACATGAGTGGGGGCCTGGTGGGGGCTGCCCCTGGTGGCTGGGGGGTGGGGGTGGTGGTAGACATGAGTGGGGGCCTGGTGGAGGGTGCCCCTGGTGGCTGGGGGGTGGGGGTGGGTGGGAGACATGAGTGGGGGCCTGGTGGGGGCTGCCCAAGGTGGCTGGGGGGTGGTGGTGGGTGGGAGACATGAGTGGGGGCCTGGTGGAGGCTGCCCTTGCACTGCTGGGGGGTGGGGGTAGTGGGAGACATGAGTGGGGGCCTGGTGGAGGGTGCCCCTGGTGGCTGGGGGGTGGGGGTGGTGGGAGACATGAGTGGGGGCCTGGTGGGGGCTGCCCATGGTGGCTGGGGGGTGGGGGTGGGTGGGAGACATGAGTGGGGGCCTGGTGGGGGCTGCCCATGGTGGCTGGGGGGTGGGGGTGGTTTTTGGGAGACATGAGTGGGGGCCTGGTGGGGGCTGCCCATGGTGGCTGGGGGGTGGGGGTGGTGGGAGACATGAGTGGGGGCCTGGTGGAGGGTGCCCCTGAATGCTGGGGGGTGGGGGTGCTGGGTGACATGAGCAGGTGTGCAGGGTAGTCCCCTGTGGTGTGTGCTGCCTGCAGGGGCCGTGGAGGGTGTACAGGGAATACCTGGGAGCACACAGCCAAATCGCGTGTAGAATTTCCTGCGCACAACTGAAATCCACGTACCCTGACAAATCACGTGTGGAACTTCCCGCGCACCCCTGAAATCCACGTACCCGGCCAAATCGCGTGTGGGACTTCCCGCGCACCCCTGAAATCCACGTACACAGCCAAATCGCGTGTGGAACTTTCCGCGCACCCCTGAAATCCACGTACCCTGACAAATCGCGTGTGGAACTTCCCGCGCACCCCTGAAATCCATGTACCCGGCCAAATCGCGTGTGGTACTTCCAGCGCACCCCTGAAATCCACGTACACGGCCAAATCGCATGTGGAACTTCCCGCGCACCACTGAAATCCACGTACCCTGACAAATCGCGTGTGGAACTTCCCGCGCACCCCTGAAATCCACGTACCCGTCCAAATCGCATGTGGGACTTCCCGCGCACCCCTGAAATCCACGTACATGGCCAAATCGCATGTGGAACTTCCCGCGCACCACTGAAATCCACGTACCCTGACAAATCGCGTGTGGAACTTTCCGCGCACCCCTGAAATCCACGTACCCTGACAAATCGCGTGTGGAACTTCCCGCGCACCCCTGAAATCCATGTACCCGGCCAAATCGCGTGTGGTACTTCCAGCGCACCCCTGAAATCCACGTACACGGCCAAATCGCATGTGGAACTTCCCGCGCACCACTGAAATCCACGTACCCTGACAAATCGCGTGTGGAACTTCCCGCGCACCCCTGAAATCCACGTACCCGTCCAAATCGCGTGTGGGACTTCCCGCGCACCCCTGAAATCCACGTACACGGCCAAATCGCATGTGGAACTTCCCGCGCACCACTGAAATCCACGTACCCGGCCAAATCGCGTGTGGGACTTCCCGCGCACCCCTGAAATCCACGTACACAGCCAAATCGCGTGTGGAACTTTCCGCGCACCCCTGAAATCCACGTACCCTGACAAATCGCGTGTGGAACTTCCCGCGCACCCCTGAAATCCACGTACCCTGACAAATCGCGTGTGGAACTTCCCGCGTACCCCTGAAATCCACGTACCCGGCCAAATCGCGTGTGGTACTTCCCGCGCACCCCTGAAATCCACGTACACGGCCAAATCGCGTGTGGAACTTTCCGCGCACCACTGAAATCCACGTACCCTGACAAATCGCGTGTGGAACTTCCCGCGCACCCCTGAAATCCACGTACCCGGCCAAATCGCGTGTGGAACTTCCCGCGCACCCCTGTAATCCACATACCCTGACAAATCGCGTGTGGAACTTCCCGCAAACCCCTGGAATTCACATGCCCTGCCAATTTGCGTGTGAGACTTCCCGCGCTCCCCGGTATACACGCACACGTATTTTTTGTCAGCGGGTGTCCGTGTTTGTGGGTACCCCTTTGCACGTCATTTGTCCTGGAGGGACACAGTATGGGACATTCATCATGGCAGTATATAGGTGCTATTTTTTGCCGCACCTTTTGGCGCACATTTCTTACAGGCGCAGAGACGCTACCGCCTGCTTTCTTGTGGCGGTCGTGTTTGTGCCTGTGCGCTGGTTTGAGCGTGCGCTTTTTTGCCCTATTCTATTCCATGAATACGTGTTGTAGGCGAGCGTGTGGGCGTTCCGCGCACTTGTACCCTGTACTTCCCCCGTGACGCCCACATTTTGGCAAGTTGTTCCCCATTCTGAGTGTTACGCCCCGTGTTCCTCCTACTTTTGTTGCGTGCGCCGCGCTATGTGCGATTTTCGCTGTGGCCTGTGAGATTTTCGCTGTGACCTGGCGCATGCAGTTAGATGGCCTGTGCGCTAACGTGCGCCGCGCACTTTATTATCGCACATCCGATGGTTTTCTCGCGCACGGCCTTCCATGAATCGATGTGCGCTGCTTTTCGTGCGATTTTCGCACTTGCACTGCGATTCGCACGTTTTTGGCCACTTGCGCCGCGCTAATTATTCCATGAATCGGCCTGTAAGGCATGAGCACTTTTCCAAGTTCTTAAGCGGTACCGTCTACTAATCTTCAGTATGATGTGGTCTATGATACTGAATGCCCAATACATTTCTTTGAACATTGCTGCTATCAAATATTTATCAAAATTACAACTAGAACAAAAGCAAAGAAACAAAAGAAAATGATAAATAGATTACCACAAAGGTTGATCTAGTTAAAGCCATGAACTTAAGCAATTGAAAAGCATTACTCACAACAAAGATCTTGTATAATGCATACCTAAGTAACAATGATCATTCATGAGTGTTCCGACTTTCACACACATAAATGATGAGCGCCTGTTGTCAAGGGAACCCATGGGATTGTATGATACTAGCACGTTAATAAATGCTTTGCAAGGATGTGCGAGAAATTAAAACACGTAGCTATAACAGTTTAGCTTTGTGTTTTGATCTCCCGTGATTTTCTTATCAGACTAAGTTTTAAGTTTTAATTAATTATCTATTGGACATGTCAAGTCATTTGAATGAAGATGAATGTATTCACTGCATGAACTGTCTAGGCAAACCCAAATGATTCTTATAAAACACGTTTTAGTTTTTGTATACATTTTATTGTTAAATGTATGTTTGTAAAGTTCCAAATGCAACTAAACCAAATAAAGGAAAATGTAAGAATTTTAGTGAATGTGGAAAAGGCCTAGGGATGTGAGCTGTTTCTCCTGGAGTGAGTTGCAACACAAGAGGAGAGAATTTTCCCCTTGAACTATACAGAACTTGGTTATTCTTTGAAGTTTTGTTTTGGTGGACAGAATCCTGGGGAAGGGAGTAATTCCCTTTGTAACAGTGAACATTATCCATTTGGAACTTTTTTTGGAGTTATACATTTTGTTTGAACTTCAACATATGTGCACTCTCTGAACAAAAGACAATACCCTTAACACCTTAGGGTTCATTTTAGAATTTGGGGACTAGGATAGGATTTTGGACACAGGACATGTTGGCTTTGGGCATCTTGACACTTAACAGACCCTTAGTTTTGGTTGAGGTAGGCAGATACCTCCTAGATTAGGAAAGTGAGGCATTTTCCACCCACTTTTTCGTTTCAGTAAAAGTCTATAACAATCACTGTGAGTTCTCTGTGTGTCCGCGTCTCATTCCTGGCTCCTCACAGGAGTTAGGATCACACCCAGATACTCTGACATCTTCCAAGCAAATATCCCACCATTATTCCAAGTGGTTGATCAAAATCTCGATAGTTGGACAACTCAGATAATTTCCTGGTTAGGAAGGATCAGCGCAGTAAACAAAATGTGGCGGCAACGGTATTATCGCCGCATTTAAGGGCTGGCCCTATCACGAGTTGGGCGGTAAATGGGCTGTTTTATCTCCAGCTTTTTTCTGGATGTGAAAATCCCATTTAGCGCCCTGTTACCAGTGGTATTGCCGCCGGCTATATTAGCATGCGGTATTAGCGCAGAAAAAGCCCCATTGAACCCAATGGGGAATGGGGATTTACCGTTAATGCCCAACCCATGATCTGCTGGTAATACGGTTAGCACGCCATCACAGTTGGACGGAATTACAGCTAGGTTATCGCCCAACTCGTGATGAGGCCCCACGTCTCCTAATTAGGACTGCAGGGAGTTCTCCTCAAAGATTGCAACAAAAGATCTCTGTCTTTATATGGGCTGGGAAGTCACCTATCTGCAGTTTAGGGTGGACTATGGGTCTCTAATCTCAAACTTCACTTGTTGGTAGTGTACATTTCACATATTCCTAGCTGGATTCACTTAAGCAAATAGGCAAATTGGGTTGCAGAGGAAGAGCAAGCCCTGGGATCCTCTTATTGCACCTTCCTTTCATGAGCAAGTATAGCAGGCTCAAAGGGGGGATTTTTCATGATTGCTCTCTACAAATACCCCTGTATTCTATTGGTATAAGGCTAAATACTGTGGAGGGCTGAGCTTTAGTTGGACCCACACTCAACAATAGTCAATAATTCTGTTTATTTCCTGGCTAGGAACAGGTAGTGTGATCCACAGAAGGCCTTAAAGACTCTTATAGGCTAGGATCTCCCCTAACCTTCAGTGAAACCAAACTCAAATTCGTTATTGGGAAGCCTGGGTGGTTTCACTATGCACAGCAGCTGCGTCATTACCCCCCCCCCCCTCCCCTCGGTCGACTTGCACAGTTCAGGCAGTCTGATGATTGAAGGCATTGACAATGATGAAAGGACTTGATAAATGTCTGGTCTCCAAGTCCTATTGCCTTCTGGGTAGAGGTGAGCCAGAAAAAATAGATCACTACGTGTCCTTATTGGTAGAAGGCAAAGGCCTATGTGTGGTGAGGGAATCAAAGGTTTGGTCTCTCATTTGGATGAGAGAACAAACGCTTTTCCCCTCGTTGGACGGGTTTTGGAGAACTGGGCAAGATGGTTCATACCCGATGTCGCTGGCAATGCTCATTGCGCATCTACTCATTGTTGCTTGGCCATCTATGGCCTAACGTTGGAAGGCACAGGGGGACCCTATGATTTTAATTTGGTGGTGCAAAGTATGGAAAACATGGACGACGTAAAAGCTATCAAGTTTGCTAGCTGATTTATTTATGGTTTACTAGTTCAACGACTTGGACATTTTTTCACGTTTATTGATGATAACCTGTTAGTTTGTCATTTTTAGGGGTGGGATTGTCTGGAGCTATTTTGTTTAATAATAAGAATTTCGCTTTCAACGTTTTATGTTCTTTGCCAAGTGGTTTGACCTATATTTATAGTCGTGCCTGCTCTGATCTGCTTCATTCATGTATTTGTCTTGCTTATATTTGTGCTTGCTGAATTGCTTCAAAAGGAAAAATAAAGTTGTTCAAAAAATGTAGCTGTACAAGTGTGATCTACTGCTTAATTTTTCAAGTTCTCTCTGATCGTGGCAGTGTGGCATAGGGGCAGCAGGACTTCCACCCCCATCGCACAGCACGAAGTTGAAGGAGTAAAGCTTCGGAAGCGTGTCATGGGCTGTGAATTTCTTAGGTGCCTTGCAGTGGCATCCTACAGACTGCAGCGAGCCATGGCAGTTTGCCGCTGCCTGCTCAACAGCGCATTCCCAAGGGCAGCTTTCTTTTATGAATGACCAATAGGGAGTGCCAGCTCAGCAGGCAGCAGTGCGATGTAAAAGGGCTCCAAGGGGTCACTCTTCCCTCCCACAACCTCCACCTGGCTCGGTAATTGCTGTGCAAATTGATGCACATTAGTGTACATACATGGTGAGAACTTCATTCTCCAGGACTTGGAATTTTCCACCTTTCCGTGGACTGTGCATAAAGGTAATTTCCTCATTCCTTTTTACAGGAGCGTCCTATGCACTTTGAAAGTAAAAAAGGAAACCTCCTTTTTATTTTCTCTTGTATGTGAGGAGAACCCTGTTTTGTGCTGTTTTGAAGTTGTATTCGCTGCCACTGAAAATGTTTCCAATTACTTATCATTTTGCTTTTGTATCAGTGAAAAAAGAATTCTTGCATGATAGGAATACAAGGATTAAAATAAAATATTGGTATTTGCTGGTAGAACTCGTAGCAATATGCAATGGCCGGGCATAGTAATTATGGGAGAGATGTGATTGTTAATGCATGTTATAATAGTCTCCTAACTTTTTTTATTCTAGTCCGTTAAATTGATGAAGAAAGATTTGTTGTTCCATAAAACCTATCTTGAGGCACGCTATGAAGAAGAAATCAAGGAGCAGGCATCACATCTGTATTTGAAAATGAGCGGTATGGTGGGAGATGTTGAATCTGTTCATAAAAAGGTACTAAATACAACCTTTTTGGGACATTGTTATAGAAATGTGATCGAAGTTATTGTAGTTGATCTGCAACATTTTGCAAAACATACCTTTACAGATCAAGAACCTAGTTATCCTGTCTGATGCAGACCATAGTTACTGTTATGCCCGTAACTTTAACCTGATTGCAGCTGGGATGGTATCCCGTGGTTTCAACAACGGTAATTACTTTGAAGTAATTTACTTCAAAGTGATAATTTCGAAATATAAATGTACTTATGGGTTAAGGGGTAAAAAGGGGGTGCAGAGGTGTTTGGGGTAGGGGAAAGGGGACGTGGAGGGACCCCCACAAATACATTTAAAAAAAAAGTCACATTTCAAAGTAATCACTTCGAAGTAAATTACCTCAAAGAAAATTTTATCTGCCAAATAACATGGAACCAGATGGGATGGATATCTTTAAGCACTCTCAAATTTGAACATTACCCACTCTCATTGGTGAAACCAGTTTTATATATTCTATTACATGTTTATCGACATGGTAGACTCGCTGACCATGATATGATATGATAAGCCATTTATAATGCGCCTCTACGCAAGTGTTTCTAGGTGCGACAAGACAAGGAAGGGAAGACAGAGGGAGGAAAAAACAATGAGCTTACTAGGCCTTGTGTCCTTCAGATTGCGCAAGTGCGGGGGCGAGGGGAAGAAGTGCTAGGGGCGGCTGAGGGGTCAAGGGAGAGTGCAATGGAATGCGTAAGTGCTGCCAGGGAGGTGGCTCATAGGTGCAGGGAATCAGCGGACTGTAGGGTTGCAGATACAGTCCCTAAGTGGTTGGTAGGATCGGAGGCAGTGCAAGGGCAACTAGTCATGCAGGAGCCTGATTCCGTAAGTTCAGTGGGTGGCCAGGTAACCAGTTTGCACAGCAGACAGGGGCATCATCAAGGGAGATGGAGAGAGAAATTGGAAGCGAAAAGGAATGTCTTGAGTTGCTTCCGGAACATTAGGTGATCCTGCCAAAGTTTGAGAGAGGCAGATAGGCTGTTTCAGAGGGAGGCCCCAGCTGAGGATAGAGATCTACCCCCCCCCCCCCCCTCTCTGCCTGGTGAAGCGTCTGACCCTGAGGTGGATGAGCGGAGGGCTCGAGAAGGAAGATGCTTAGGAAGAGAAAGTTGGATGTAGTGGGATCCCCGGCCCCAGAAAGACTTGTGGACGGTGCAGAGGGTCTTGAGCTTGATCCTTGCAACCACAGGGAGCCAGTGGAGAGATTTCAGGTCTGGAGAGATATGATCCCTGGGCTTGAGGCCAAGGACAAGTCTTGCAGCCCTGTTCTGGATTATTTGTAAAGGGTGAAGAGTAGAGGCAGGCAGATTTAGAAAGAGACTGTTGCAGTAGTCTAGCTTAGAGAGAACCAGGGCTTTCGAGACAGTGAGCTTCTGGGGGAAAATGAGAAAAGTAAGAATACCTGAAGGAGAAGGTGGAGTGAAGATCACACCAAGGTTTTTAGACTCACAGGAAGGTGCAGGTAGAGGACTCAGGGTGGGCGCCCAGAGTGAGAGAGGGAAGGCAGGAGCGGGTGTCCCTTTGAGGCAGATCTCAGTCTTACTGGCATTAAGGCAGAGATCGTTGGAGGCACACCATCCCCGAATTGCAGACAGTCAGGTATGAGAGGAGTAGAAGAGGCTGAAGGGAGCCTGAACGAGAGATGAGTGTCATCCGCATAACACTGAAAGTTAGAACAGAAAGTAGAGATGTGGTGGGCCAGAGGTGCTAGGTAATGGTTAAACAGCCAGGCAGAGAGGTGAGACCCCTGGGGAACACCACATGTAGAGAGAGAGATAGAAGAAAGGAATGACCCAAATGACCCAAGTTGTACCTGGGTGGGTCGATGGGAGTGAAAGGAGGTCAAACAGGCTAGGGCCTGACCAGTGATACCCATGTTGTCACAGAGATGATTGAGCAGGATGGCATGGTTGACCGTGTCGAAAGCAGAGGATAGATCAAGAAGAATGTGGACAGAAGGAAGGGAGTCTAGATTAGAGAACAAGTCTTCACGGGTGTTCAGGAGAACAGTTTCTGTGCTTCTGGCTGCTCTGAATCCAGACTGGTGGTCATGAAGACAACCAACAGATTCAGTATGTAGATTAAGCTGGGAGATGGCCAGTTTTCCAGGAGTTTGCCTAGGAAAGGAGTGATTGTAACGCTCACCTGGTATCCACAGGGACGTCACTCAGCCTGTTCTGACCTCTTACGACCTCAAACCCTTCCCTGGAGTCTACTCGACTGGAGACTGGGCTTGAAACACAGGATTGGTAGAGTTTAACTCCCTATTGTCTCTGTGTGCTTGAACCCCTTCTTCCCCGGGGTCCAACCCTTCACTTTGATCCACAGCTCACCTTGTTTTCTTGGAAAGTGTGCTCTCCGTCCTGCTTTCAGCACACGGGCGTGTTGATTGATGCGGGCTCGTTGCTTCCTAGTTACTTCACTGGCAAGAGTCCGACAGGTATGTATAATGAGTCTTTTGAACAGTTCTCTAACTTTGTTCCTTTCCTTCCTTAGATCATGGCCGGTGTCCGGGGATGGCGACGTGCTGCTGAGATGAGTAGCGCTGAAGGTGAGTGAGAGCGCGATGCGACTCTTTCGCATTTGTATTGAACTGAGTTCTTTTCCTGTGTCTTTTAGGTGCCGCGACATTTTCAGCGTGGATGCCGGTTATGAAGAATAAATGCGGTGAGTAAGCGCGGTATGCAGCGCCTCTAGATGTTTCCACGCTAACCTGGAGTGTCTTTTCCCTCTTGCAGATGGATGAGAAGTTCCGGAGACAGAGGTCCCCCAGAGCAGCTGGGATTCAGGTAAGCGTTTGAAGCTCGTACAGTCTTTAAAAATAAGCAAAGATTTGCTGAATGCTTACTAATGCCTTTTTCCTATTCTTTTCCCTTTTCCTTAGGAAGCGGCGTGCCGGGATGGGAATGACACCGCCAAAGATGCCCGCAGAACAGAAGGAGCGATGAATGATAGGCAGAAGCGCCGCAAGATAAGGCTGTTCCCAACGGTGTTCTTTTTCTTGCAGGAGCTGAGCGCAGAAGAAAGATGCAGGCCTATTGGAGACCGATCCGAACACGGTGAGTGTCACGCTACAGGTGCAGAAAACACAAAGCATGTTTCTCAGCCTGGGCGTGGCTTAAATAGTCTCTGGGTATCCCAGGTGTCTCTCGGCTGAACCACACCCAAAAGACTAGACTGCACATGCAGTTCTGGGAACCGAAATTGTGTGGGGGCATCCATCTTGTCCCCATCAATGCACTACAAGTCCAATCCCCAATGTTAACCTATGGGAGTGAGTGAGACTGGTGCCACAAGCACCAAGGTTGACTCCAAAAGGGTCTTTGGAGGGATGGAGAAGCCCTTGAGGGCCATGTAGGTGACCATGGCCTGGCTCCAGCCTGACATCTTGGAGGGCTGGGGACATGAGGGGCAGGAATCATGACCGCGATGGAGATCAGGCAGTAGTTTGCCGGAGAGGAAGGATCGGCAGAGGGACTCTTACGGGGTTGCACAAGGGAGTGCTTAAGGGGGAGAGGCAGGTTCCAGTGGCAAACGAGTGATTGCAGAAATCGGCCAAGGCTAGAGCAAGGGTGGTCCTTAATGGTTCTGGTGGAGTAAGGAAGCACCTGGTCTGACGAGACTTTCACAGATCGGGCCTGTCTAGAAATATCGGCGGGAGTGAACAGGCAGAAGGAAGAGAAAGATAGAGGAGATACGGCCGGAACGGGGCCTGGGGAGGTAAAGGAGGTAGAGGAAGAGGAGAGAGTGGACAGGATGTCCTGAGATTTAGTGGTGAAATGAGATGCCAGAGCTGTGCAAAGGGCATGGGAGGGAACAGGAGAGGTAGAGACTGCAGCAGGATTGGCCAGCTCCTTTCAGATTTTGAAAAGTTTGACTGAGTTGTTAGAGGGCGCAGGAATGCCGGCTTGGTGTAGGCTCTCTTCTTAGAAAGGACAGAGAGTCTGTATTGCCTTCGGAGCAGGCGGCAGGCCAGTTTGTCAGAGGAGGAGCCTGATGCCCTCCACTTCCTCTCAGCCACCCTACACATGCGCTTAAGGGTGGCAAGATCGGAATCGTACCAAGAGTTGCACTTGGATGCAGGCTTCAAACAGAACCTCATGATGGGGGCAAGGACATCCAGAATATTAGAGATTGATAGATGAAGGTCGGAAAGGTCTATGTCAGAGTGCAAATCAGTCGCAGGTGTAGGAGGAGGAGAGAAAGTAGCAGTGAAAGCCTCCACTGAGACACGCTTCATGGGTCTGCTGACCGAGAAGGTGGGTGGCAGTGCTGGGGTCGGCTTAACCTGAGGGGCAGAGAGCGACAGGTGAGTGGAGACAAGAAAGTGGTCAGTCCAAGTGAGAGGAGTGGTGAGAGGGTTGGAGAGGGGAGGCCTGACGCGATCAGAACCAGGAGAGACAGAGAGTCTGCAGACCAGGCATTCAAAGGAGGAGTAGGCCTGCGTTGAAATGACAGAAGCAGGGATCCACTCTGGGAAGATCAGGGCTACTCCATCTCCAGGACGGTTGGTTATGAGTTTGGAGAGGCTCTTGTAGCCATCAGGGAGGAGAACGTCAAAACTTGTGACAGAACTGGCCATGAACCATGTTAGGGAGAATTCTCATACATGGCTGATTTCCCTTACCTAAAGAGTCCCACAGCACCTTTGCTGGATTTCTAGGATTTATTTCTTTCACCTGGTAAGAGTGTGAGCCTTTTTTCCCACTCTTAGATGTGTTTTTGCTGTGTGTATTTTCACTGTTTGTGTGATCTTGGGCACTGGAGCCTCACCCACTCCATGTGCACCACTTTTTGTGTGTGTTACACAGCACCTTCCGTGCAGTGACACAGGGTTGTCTTTGAGACTTCCCACTGACTCAATTTTTCGGGGGCTGACTACTGTCCCCCAGAAACAGGTTAAGTTTCCATTAACTTTATATAGTCACTTTAAACCACAGACCCAGTACACCCCATCTTACATGGAGTATTGGAAAGGGTTAATTCTTATCCCTTTTTGTCTGCGCCTCTTGGAGATCTGTTTCGCTCCCTTAACATTAAGACTTGGCTGGTGGCAGTGGTATCTACCCTAACTTTTCTACCGCGATTATCTTATATAAACGTAGTATTGTTCCAGGCTATTATAGTAGCCTTGAACATAAACCTGCTTGCCCAAATACATTTTATTTTGGTTCCGGCTGGGTTTATTCGCCATTTCTTTTTGTTAAAGTCTTTCTCGTGATTTACTCTGCGCGCCAAACCGGGTATGACTCCTTTGTTCGCTGTCTTTTCATGGGCTTCTGCACAGAAGCCCTCCTTAAGGCGCCTGATAGTCTAGGGAGGCAGGATGTGAGGGAGGGATCTTCAGACCCCTGTCATGGGTTCCCTTGGTAACCCAAGTCGCACTCTTGTCTGATTGGCTAAGGGGACTGGCCTTGCAAGGCCAGTCACCCTGCTGTGTGATTTACAGCTAGGCTGTATGAATGGGGGAAAACTGCAAAAAAAGCAGGTTACTGGGACTGGAAAGAAAGAGTTGCCACTGGAACAAAAGAACCAACAAGGAACTGGAAGAAGAGGACCCCTACAACGACTGAACCGCCCAGTGAAGCCCTGCTGAGTCCGAATCTCCAAATCCGACGATATAGAAAATCCTCCAGGAAACTTCTTCCGTTGAGCTGGTGGGACCAACCAGTTCGCCCAAACTACAAGCCAGGACCCCTCCTCTGGTCGAATTCGCTGTACAGAGCTACAGTGGGCCGGACAGCCAGGAAGGTCGGACCCTGCTTTTAAGGAGCGTACCAAATAAAAGCAGCGTACCTTTTTTTTGTTGTTTCGCTCTGCTGCTGGTTTCTTCCCTGGGTGGTGCAGGACCCCCCAGTCTTCCTACTTCGTGTCAGTCTGCCAGTTGCTTCAGGAACCGTGAGCTTGCAGGAACCACCAGGAACGTCTGCCTCAGCTACAGCTCCCTCTCCGTTTTAAGGTACTGTGCAAAACCGGGTGTCTGTTTCATTCAACCGCAGTGAAAGTGTTTGAAATCTTTCTCCAATCCGAGGGCTTGTCCTTCTCTTCTCTTTGAACTAACTTTTCTACCAACCAACCTCGTCAGGAATCTGTGCCACAAACTTTACCGCAAACTACCCTGAACCGTGTGATCTTGAGCAAAAGACTTTTGACCCATTGACTTTGGCCCTCAGCCTTTTCTATCTGATCTCCTCACTGTAGTCTCTCTTGTTCAATTGCCCTGAGTACTTACTTGTTGGTGTTGCCTAATTTCTGATAACTTTGTCTTTCCCTCCCTTTTAAATTGCTGGAGTGCCATTTTGCTCCCACTTTATTATGTGAGCTTAACTTGTCTGGAATTTAAGGGAAGTGGTGTGGTGTATTTATGATTCTGATTTTTTACTTGCTTAGAATAGTTAAATGTTATACACCTGTTGAGTAAATAAATATATATTATTTTACTTAGAAACCACAAGTCAGTGTTTCCCTGAATCATAGTAATTGCTGTCCTTTGTGTAACTTTTTGTACTGCTCACTTACTCTTGAGATAAGTCTGGCTGCTCCGCTACTGCTACCACTATAACTGTGTAGTACAGGCTTATACCAAAGGTGAAATTGTACTGTCACTTGTAGTCTTAATTGTGTGTAGTGTTCCCAAAGGGTACTGCATATAATTCTGCCCAACACTGGTGTACAGCGGTGAGGATAAAAGTATAGTAATTACACTTAGAGTGCTGCTATTACCTTGGCTCAACTAACCACAAGGCTAACATCACTTAAAAGCAATATTAATCATGTCTGATATGAAAAGCCACAGTCAGGAGAACCCTCCTGAGTTACACTGCTGATTATTTAAGAAACCTGTGTAAAGAAAGGAAACTCTCTGCCAAAGGCAAAACAGATTGAATTAATTGAAAAGTTGTTAAAGAAACAAAGTCTAGGGAGTGGGTCTGAAATACCTGACTCTCTAGCAAATGTGGACATTATTGAGAATGATGCTATGTCTGTTAATGATGAGTTAGAAGAGGAAGATCCTAATGTAGATCTCTCTGCTCCCTTGCCTGCTCTGCAACCTCCACCCTTGTCCTCTGGGACCCCCACAGGTCCTACACTCAGTCCTGAATACATTGCTCTAGAGAAAATGAGGCTTGAACTGGAATTCAAACGGTTAAATGCTCAACCTGAACAAAAACACCAAGAACTTAAGCTCAGAGAAATAGAGTTGAATCATGAACTTGAAATTAAAAGATTGTCTCTCGAAAATGCTTCTCTCCCAGGTCTTCCAGGTAAGAGACCCTGTATGCCTAAAGAAATTGTGGGTCTGTATGAGGTTAAGCTTGATATTTTAGATTGGTTGGCAATGTTTGAATATAGCCATTGTATTCAAGGTCTCACAGGGAATCAATTGCTTCCCTGGCTCTTCTCTAGGCTAGCCACTGTTGCATCTGATGTTGCAATGGAGTTGGGGGAGGTGGATAGGATGGATTATGAGTGTGTGAAGGTAGCTTTAATTGCTAGATTCGGGAAGACCCCTTCCCAGTACCTTAAGAGGTTTAGGTCCCTCAAAAAGCATGATGGTACCCCTTAGGCTACCTGGGTATGTGAATGTTTGAAAAACTTAGATGGTTGGATTAAGGGTTACAGAGTAAACACTTATGAAGGAATGAGAAATCTTGTTATTTTGGAGTCTATTTTTGATGTCTGCTCTCCTGAGCTCAGACAGCACTTGGCTGATTCTGAGGAGATAGATCCAAAGAGGCTAGCTAAGGCTGCTGACTTGTGGGTTGCCAACAGGGCTACTCACAAGGATTCTGGGGCTACTCAGAAGAAGGATGATGGGAAACAGCCAAAGAAAGACAACAAAGAGAATTCTAATACCTCCAATCCAAAAGAGGGCCACAAACAGCAACATAAGGGTAAACCACAAGGGAAACCAAATCAGGGTGGTGCACCATCTGGACCCAAACCAGATGGAGGTCAGAACAAACCCCCATTCATCAAAACAATTGGGAAATGTTATGTTTGTGGGTCAACTGACCATGTGAAAGGGTATCCCAGATGTAAGGGTAAACCTTCAGGGGTCCACACTGTCTCCTTAGCCTTCTCCCCAGAGTAAGAAGTACCTATGGCAAGTGGAAACTTTCACCTACTGGCTAAAGAACCCATGAGAGTATCAGCTAGTGTTTCTTTAGTGTCCCTGGGCTTGTGGGAACAACAGAATTTAGATGTCTATAATTCCATCCCAGATAATACTATATAGTATTATAAAGATAGTGTTCTTGTGAATGGTCCGGAAACCCCTGCCATCAGAGACATTGGAGCCAACATAACTGTGGTGGATGAATCATTTTTCAAGGTGGAGGATGTTGCTAAGGCACCCATACACCTCACCAAGTTAGCTGGAGGCCCTGTGCAAATGCTTCCCCAGTTACCAGCTTTCATCCAGTGTAATGCTATGACTGTCAAGATACCTGTTAGTGTGCAGAGTGAAGTGCCTGGGAGAGTCCTGTTGGGTAATGACCTTAAAACTCTTGAAGTTGTGTCAAGAACCCCTAGGCCTGCCAGTAAAAGGAAACAGGAGCTCACAAGGGAGAGAACCTTGAGAGGCTCTCCAGAGGAGATGATGTAAGAAAATATCACTCCCACTCCACAGGAGTTGCTCACTGCCATTTCTAGAAAAACAGAGGCAAATGGGAAACCCAAGACCTCTAGGAAAAAGTCAAACAGCACCCCTGTGCTACCATCAAGGGCATCACCGAGATTGTCCAAGATCACACCTGTGACTACTCCACCTGCTGAGGCAGAGTGTGAGGTGCAACCTTGTGTGGTTGAACCAGCATCTGAAGAGTCAGATCTGGAAGAAGACACTGTCTTAGTTGGAGATCTTGACCCTGTTGAACATCCTGAGCTGCAGTCTTTACTGGCAGAAGGTGGACCCAACAGGGCAGACTTTAGCAAAGGACAGAGAGAGTGTCCTACTCTCGAAGGTCTTCAACAACAGGCTGCTAACCAACTTGATGGGCAAGAAGTTGGAAAGCACAGGTTAAGCAGTGAACTGTCTGAGTCTATCCCTGGGGACTGCAAAAGAATTGTAGTGCCCCTTGTTAACAGCCTCCAGTTCCTACAGTTATCCCATGAGATACCTTTGGTTGGTCACTTGAGTTTCAAAAAGACCAGGAAAAGGCTCTCCCTCTACTTCTAATGGCCTACGATGGGTTCAGAAGTGGACAGATTCTGTAGGAGCTGTCACACTTGCCAAACCTCTGGCAAGAGTGGAGCCAAGAATGTGGCACGCCTGCTGCCTCTCCCAGTGGTGGGAGTTCCTTTTGAGAGGATGGGCATTGACATTGTCGGTCCCCTTGACCCTCCCACATCTTCAGGGAACAGGTTTATCCTGGTTGTAGTAGACCATGCTACAAGATAACCAGAAGCTATACCTACGAGAACTTTTAAAGCTCAGGCTGTGGCTATGACTCTACTTGGTATTTTTACCAGAGTAGGGTTTCCTAAGGAAGTGATATCCGACAGGGGATACAATTTTATGTCCCACTACCTGCAAGCCATGTGGAAAAACTGTGGTGTCACTTACACATTCTCTACAGCCTACCATCCACAGACAAATGGACTGGTAGAGAGGTTTAATCGTACTATGAAGAGCATGATAGGTGCTTTAGAAGAACCCCTTAAGAAAAAGTGGGACCTTCTGCTACCATGCCTTCTCTTTGCATATAGAGAAGTCCTTCAGGAGGGAGTTGGTTACAGTCCCTTTGAACTTCTCTTTGGCCATCCAGTCAGAGGTCCATTGGACCTGATCAAGGAGGGGTTGAAGAGTGCTCCTTCCCCCAAGCCAGTCAGAGTGACTGACTATGTGATAGGTCTCCAGAGGAGAATGCCACACATGATGGAAGAAGCAGGTGATAACTTGAAAGCAGGTCAGGCTCTGGTCAAACATTGGCATGACCAGAAGGCCAACATGGTTGAGTTTACTCAAGACCAGCTTGTACTAGTTATTGTGCCAACAAGGCAGAGGGCCTTGCAGGACAAATGGATAGGACCCTTCAAGGGTGTGGGAGAGGTGGACGTAGGCAGACCTAAGGAGGCTCCCATAGTCTTTCACACCAACCGTTTAAAGGCTTATGTCTCGAGACCAGATGTAGGAGCTTTGTTTCTAGCTTCAGCTCAAGAAGAAGAGGAGGGTGAACCTCTACCTGACCTCCTCAGAAGCCAACCTTTAGATGAACAGATAGGAGGTAATCTCTCTTCTCAACTGACTTCTGAATAACAGGAGTGCAAAGTTCTGTTGAATCCGTTTGCTTCCCTGTTATCCCTAGCACCAGGCCTGACCCCTTGGGGCCAGCATGATATTCTCACTGGTGACTGTTTACTTGTCAAAAGCAGGGTTACGGAATGTCAGAACATGTGATATCCCACATCAAAGGAGAGGGCAACAAGATGCTTGATCTCGGGGTTATAGAGCCCTCTACAAGGCCATGGTCTAGTCCATTTGTTCTAGTACCAAAGGCAGGATCCAAGGAGTTGGGATTCTGTGTGGACTATAGAGCTTTAAATGCAGTCACTAAAACGGATGCCCATCTTTTGCCAAGGACAGACGAACTGGTGGATAGACTTGGTTCAGCTAAGTACCCCAGTACATTTCACCTAACCTCAGGCTATTGGCAAATAGCACTGACAGACCATGCCAAGGAGAACACTGCATTCTCCACCCCAGCAGGCCTCTACCAGTTTAAAGTAATGCCTTTTGGACTAAAGAATGCACCTGCTACATTCCAAAGGATGGTTAATCAAGTTCTGAATTGGATGGAGGACTTCTGCATGGCATACTTGGATGACATTGCAGTGTTCAGCCCTACATGGAAAGAATATATTGATCACCTGGGATATGTTTTGAAGGCTCTTGAGCAGGCCCATCTGACCATAAAGGCAAGCAAATGTCAAATTGGTCCGAGTAAAGTGGTCTACCTTGGTCATGAGGTAGGAGGAGTTGAGATAAGGCCATTGCCCAGCAAAGTACAAGCTGTTCAAAGCTGGGCCACCCCTATTACCCAGACCCAAGTGAGAGCTTTCCTAGGCCTCACTGGGTTCTACAGGAATTTCATTGAGAACTATAGGACCATAGCTTCTCCTTTGAATGTGATCTCCTCTCCAAAATTCCCTTAAAAGTTTAGATGGAATGAGGAGTGCACTCAAGCCTTTGAAAGCCTGAAGAAAGCCCTTTGTCAAGCTCCACTCCTAAGAGCTCCTGATTATCACCAACCCTTCATTGTGCAGACAGATGCCTCCAATATAGGTATAGGTGCAGTCCTTAGTCAACTGGATGAGAAAGTGTCATGCTGCATGCCCCCAAAACCCTGAAACCCACTAGCCCAGCCCAGATTCTGGCTTCTTTTGGGACTTCCCAGGCCCCAGCTAGGCTCACCTGGGCTCAGTCCTGGCGCCGTTGGCGCCAGGCTCATGGTCAGTGTTAAATACATGGTCCATTTGTTTGGCTCTAAAATGCTGAGCCATACAGTACAGGGTGTGGCTTGGGACTACTTTACCAGAGAGACAGGATACGATGAAGGGGACTATTTTCCTGGAACTACTTGCAAGGCACCCTGCAAACTGAACACGCTTCACATTAATCTGCACTTCTGCAGCGTAACGCTCACCGTGTCAGTTCTTGCTTCCTTTCTGCCACGCCCATTCAGAGTCTTCTATCCATCAGCACCTGTGAAAATAGAAGAACAAGAGTTATTCACACATTAAAGGCCTTACCTGCAGAACATCCGGACCTCGCCTTTACGCTTATCCAAGGGCCACTGCATCTGTAGAAGATCAGAACAGGAGGTACTCTCTCGGGTAGCGACGCACCTGATTCGGCCTCCTCCAGAAACTCCAGCGAGCAGTTCTCCATCATTCTGCATCGCGCTGCATCTCGACACCGTCAGTCGGGCCTTCCATCTTCTTCCTGGAAAAGCGCTGCACCTGCCAAACAGAAAAGACAAAGCAGGTTAGTCGCACACAACGAGAAGGCTAAAATAAAGCGAACTATAAGCGCATCTCGCACAGCACTCTACTTACCGGCAGGAATCCTGCACATCATTGTCAGGAGAGTCATCCATCATCCGAAAACCGCTTTTTGTGCCGCAACTGAAAGACAAAAAAATGAACATTAGATATCTTGCATGCAAGGACTTAAGGCAGCTATTTCAAGGAGTTATTGGAATAGAGACGTACCTGCTTACTCCGGTCCATTCACTTCAGCAACCTCCAATGGATCAGTGAAGTAACTCGATCCTGGAACTACAGAGTAACCGCGCCCCTGCCAGAGAGTGTGCAGGGCGGAGAGCTCACCCATATAATAGACAAGGTGAGCCAGGGAAAGAGAAGGATAACACGGAAGGTGGTGAAAACCAAAACCAGCTCCACACAGTTGGCTAATATCTTGTTTCAACTTGCAGACAAACATCTCCTGAGGCAAGACAGAAGGGAAGACGCAAGCAGGCCCTCATTAAGCAGAACAACGCCAGTGCAGACATCATCCTCCGCACATGACCACGCCCCCATGGAGACCAGGTGAACGTGACAGAACATAAAGCCTTGCATAAATTCTCAGAAACCTCGGAAACGGATCAGCTAGCTCAGCTTTTGGGGGAACTCAGGGCCGAGGTACATTCGGCTAGACAGGAAACCAATGCCTTACGAAGGGAACTGATTGTAGCAAAAGACTGCACCGATGATCTCGCCAGACAGTTGCTCCAGTCACAGGCGCAGCAAACGCTACTACCTGGAGTGGGGTCAACGGTACCCACTGCATCAAGCAACCCAGTACAGGTGGGCCTCCCAGGAGCTGTACCTTTGGCACCCCCAGAACGATTCGCTGGAGACCCAAAAAGGTATGCGGTTTTTATGAATCAGTGCCATCTACACTTCCTATGCAGGCCAGGAGCCTTTCCAAACGACCAGTCCAAAGTGGCATTTGTACTTTCATATCTTAGTGGGAGTGCTGCTGACTGGTCGGTACCGCTGGTCAGTCGGGATGATCCCATCTTGAGAGACTTCCAAAGATTCCAATTGGATATGGAGAAGCTGTTTGCCCGGCGCTGCCAAGGTCAGGCATTGGACAATGAGCTTTTGTCATTGCGTCAAGGCAACCAGGATCTGCTAACTTACATTGCGATCTTCAACAGACTGGTTGTGGAATCTGATTGGCCGGATGACAAACGAACAACGCTGTTTTACCGTAGCCTGAGAGGGGAGTTAAAGGATGTTTTAGCTCAAGTGGTTAACCCGCCCAGAGACTGTGCTGAGTGCATAGACTTGGTGGTCCAGCTTGATCACAGACTGCAGAACCGTAAGGCTGATCGTGCTAGAATCGATTCAAGGGTATTTGTACTCCCCAAGGAAAATGCCTCCAAGACCACCGACGTGTCAGAACCCATGCAAATCGGAGGAGTGCGTGGGCCATTATCCAAGGCTGAAAGAGATAGGAGAAGACAACAACAACTGTGTTTGTATTGCGGGTCAGCCAGCCATTTCCTTCGAGAGTGCTCAGTAAAGCCATCTAAAAAGGCAGTGGGAGTCGCTGGTAAGGTTGAAACCGAGTCTGAGCCGGAAAACTTCTCCGCCCCGCAGGCGTAGAGGTCCGCTTGCCGAGCGAAAAGGACGACTCCCAGACCTCGCACTTAGTTTTGCCTATGGTCCTTATAAGCCACCAACAGCCATCTCGAATGCATGCAGTCAGAGCATACATTGACAGTGGAGCCATTGGAAATTATGTGGATCAAGAGTTGGCTTCGAGGATTAACCTTTCCCTTTGCGAAAAGGCAACAACAGACTTAGTCACCACAGTCGACGGAACTGAAATCGCTTCGGGTCCAGTAACGCATTCTACGACAGAGATGACTCTTTTGTGTCAAGACGGTCGTCGGGAAACCATAGTGTTTGATATAATCAAGTCTCCACAATTTCAAATAATTCTGGGAATGCGATGGTTAGTATCACATAATCCTTGCATAGACTGGCGTGCCAAGAGGTTGACCTTCTCAGTCGCCTGTGCTCAAACTTGTTATCCAACTAAAGGACCTTTGGTCACTGGAGCGACGACGATCATGAAACCAACCAATTCCCTCCCTCTGGTATATCAAGACTATCAGGACGTATTCCAAAAGGATCAAGCCAACACACTGCCCCCTCATAGGTCGTATGACTGCCAGATCGACCTTGTACCAGGAGCACAGATGCCGTGCGGTCGAATCTATGCTCTCACAGAGCCCAAACACCTGCATTTGAGAAAATATTTAGACCAGTACCTGGCTAACGGTTTCATTCGCCCATCCAAGTCCCCGGCGGCATCAACCTTGTTCTTCGTGCCTAAAAAGGAAGGTGACCTTAGGACTTGCATCGACTACCGCGCATTGAATCAGGTCACTGTTAAAAACCGTTACCCTTTGCCTTTGATTCCTGTCCTATTGGATCAAGTTAAAGATGCCTGAATTTACACCAAGTTAGACCTTCGCGGAGCATACCACCTTATACGGATCAGGAAAGGGGACGAATGGAAGACCGCTTTCCGCACCAAATACTGGCTATTTTAATACCAGCTGATGCCTTTTGGCCTTTGCAACGCCCCAGCAGAGTTCCAGTATTTCATGAACGATGTTTTGCGAGAAATGATTGATGTGTGTGTCGTAGTATACATCAACGACATTCTGGTATACTCTCGTTCAGAGCAAGAATACGTGAAACATTTCCGGGCCGTTTTGGACAAACTTCGAAAACACAAACTGTTTGCAAAGCTGGAAAAAGGTTTTTTACATGTCACTGAGGTCGAGTTCCTTGGATTTGTATTAACTCCTCATGGTGTGTGCATGGATTCATGGAAGATTGAAGCCATTCTCAACTGGCCATCTCCAACTTCGATTAAAGGAGTTCAGAGCATGCTCAGATTTGCAAACTTCTATCGTCGTTTCATTCCAGGATTTTCACAACTAGTGCACCCCATCACCACTCTGCTGCGCAAAAAGCGATTTCAATGGTCCGAAGAAGCTGAGAAAGCCTTCCATGAGCTAAAACAAAGATTCATCTCAGCCCTGATCCTGAAACACCCTCGTCCAGATCTTCCATACGTGGTTGAAACAGATGCTTCCAGTCTGGCAATGGGAGCGGTCCTTTCCCAAAGGGACCCTGAAACTGGTCAACTACACCCAGTAGCCTTTTGGTCACGAAGTTTACGGCTCCTGAGTTGAACTATGCTATTACGGATAAGGAACTGTTAGCCATCAAGGCGGCCTTCAAAGCCTGGTGGCATTACCTCTTAGGAGCTATGCATACCATAACAGTAATTACAGACCATCGCAATTTACAGTACCTGAAGGTGGCAAAAGCTCAATTATCGCGTCAACTCCGATGGGCATTATTTTTAGCGGAGTTTGACTTTGTAATTACTTACCAACCTGGCTGTCGAAATGGCAAGGCAGATGCACTGTCCCGTATAGGAGTAGACGAGGAATACGCCAATCCCGACCCTGTGCCCATCATTCCTGGTGAAAGGATTCTTGGAATTACTACGACTCTAACGCTAGAAGACATTCAAGAAGAAATCCCTCATCTCATGGATTCCAACGCCCTAAAGAATTGGCCGACCAAAAGTCCTCACCATTCAGTCACTAACCAATTACCCTATTTTCGAGGACGTCTCTACCTACCCAGCAAAGAACATCAGGAAAAGGTTGTCTCACATTACCATGACTCATTAGACATGGCGTAAAGACATCAAGCAGTTTGTACTATCCTGTGGAGTTTGCGCTCAAAACAAAGTCCTGAAAAAGAAATCACTGGGCCTGCTTCAGCCATTAGACATCCCACCTACACCTTGCACACCCTATCTCTTGATTTTATAACGGACCTTCCTCCTTGTGACCGGTTCAACACAATTCTAGTAATGGTGGATTTATTTTCGAAAATGGCCCATTTCATCCCACTAAAAGGATTGCCCTCAGCTTCAATTATGGCTAAAGAATTTCTGGAGCAGATTGTTCGAATTCACAGATTTCCTTCCATCCTAATCTCAGACCGTGGCAGCCAGCTTATCTCACGCTTCTGGAAGAAATGTTGCGAGTTAGCTCAAATCGACGTAAGGCTTTCCACCAGTCACCATCCCCAAACTGATGGTCAGACAGAGAGAACAAATCAGACCTTAGAGTAATATCTCAAGTGCATGTTACATCAAACTGAAGGCAGCTGGAAGGATGTTTTATGGATCCCTGTGTATGCCTATAACAACTCCCTGCACTCCAGTACAGGTCAAAGTCCCTTCTATACAATCTATGGGTTACATCTGCGAACTTCCAATCTTGACCCACTGCAACTTCTGGAAATGCCAGCTGTGAAAAGTTTGCACTCTACCATCTCCTAAACCTTCAAACAAGCGACGGATCATCTAAAACAAGCTAAGGAAAGGTACAAGAAATCAGCCGATGTGCATAGAAATGAAGCTCCAAAATATCAGGTTGGAGATGAAGTCTGGTTGGCGTCTAAGCACATACCAGTGAAGGGACCTCATACCTTCAACCCCAGATATTTAGGTCCATATACCATTAAAGCCATTATCAATCCAGTGGCTATGAAGTTGGACTTACCTCCGCACATGAAGATTCATCCTGTGTTCCTCGTCTCACTATTGGAACCAGTGCAACCTGGAACACGAGTTGTGAAACCACCGAAATCTGTCACTGTAAACGGGGAACCTGAGTTCGAGGTGAAAGAAATTCTTGACTCAAAAATCACTAAGTCAAAACTATTTTACTTGATAGACTCGAAAGGACACGGACCACATGAAAGATCATGGGAACCTAGCGAGAATGTGCATGCTCCACGGTTATTAAAAAGGTTCCACCGCAATCACCCAAACAAAGCAGGACCAATGGGTGAGTCTGCCATTAGGGGGGCCTTCGGGGGGAGTGCTGTGATGGTGTATGCCCCCAAAACCCTGAAACCCGCGAGCCCAGCCCAGATTCTGGCTTTCTTTGGGACTTCCCAGGCCCCAGCTAGGCTCACTTGGGCTCAGTCCTGGCGCCGCTGGCACCAGGCTCATGGTAAGTGTTAAATACATGGTCCATTTATTTGGCTCTGAGATGCAGAGCCATTCAGTACAGGGTGTGGCTTGGGACTACTTTACCAGAGAGACAGGATATGCTGAAGGAGACTATTTTCCTGGAACTACTTGCAAGCATATTTAAACCGCACTTTGCAAACTGAACCCGCTTCGCGTTAATCAGCACTTCTGCAGCGTAACACTCACCGTGTCAGTTCTTGCTTCCTTTCTGCCACGCCCGTCCAGAGTCTTCTATCCATCGGCACCTGTGAAAATAGAAGAACAAGAGTTATTCACGCATTGATGGCCTTACCTGCAGAACATCCGGACCTTGCCTTTACGCTTATCCAAGGGCTGCCGCATCTGTAGAAGATCAGAACAGAAGGTACCCTCTCGGGTAGCGACGCACCTGACTCGGCCTCCTCCAGGAACTCCAGCGAGCAGTTCTCCATCATTCTGCATCGCGCCGCATCTCGACACCGTCAGTCGGCCCTTCCATCTTCTTCCTGGCAAAGCGCTGCACCTGTCGAACAGAAAAGACAAAGCAGGTTAGTCACACACAACAAGAAGGCTAAAATAAAGCAAACTATTAGCGCATCTCGCACATCGCTCTACTTACCGGCAAGAATCCTGCACATCATTGTCAGGAGAGTCATCCATCATCCGAAAACCGCTTTTTGTGCCGCAACTGAAAGACAAAAAAACGAACATTAGATATCTTGCATGCAAGGACTTAAAGCAGCTATTTCAAGGAGTTATTGGAATAGAGACTTACCTGCTTTCTCCGGTCCATTCACTTCAGCAACCTCCATCGGATCAGTGAAGTAACTCAATCCTGGAACTACAGAGTAACCCCGCCCCTGCCAGAGAGTGTGCAGGACGGAGAGCTCACCCATATAATAGACAAGGTGAGTCAGGGAAAGAGAAGGATAACACGGAAGGAGGTGAAAACCAAAACCAGCTCCACACAGTTGGCTAATATCTTGTTTCAACTTGCAGACGAACATCTCCTGAGGCAAGACAGAAGGGAATACGCAAGCAGGCCCTCATTAAGCAGAACAACTCCAGTGCAGACATCATCCTTCGCACACGAGCACGCCTCCGTGGAGACCAGGTGAGCGTGACAGAAAGTTAGGGAGCACCCCATTTGCTTCATCAGTAGGAAACTGAAGGAACCAGAAACAAGGTGGGCAACCATAGAGCATGAATGTTTTGCCATTGTGTGGAGTTTGAAGAAGTTTAGACCATACTTGTATGGATCTACTTTTGTGATTCAAACTGACCACCAACCCTTGAGATGGTTAATGCAAATGAAAGTGGAGAACCCAAACCTTCTGAGATGGTCAATCTGCCTGCAAGGGTTTGATTTTACCATTAAGCAGGATGTCACCACCAAAATACTGATGGTCTCTCTAGGATGTTTATAACCGACTAGAGGTAGATATTCATCCAGGAGTGGATTACATCCTCCTGCCCCTTAGTCTGGGGGGGCAGTGTTATGGAGAATTCTCATAAATGGCTGATTTCCCTTACCTAAAGAGTCCCCCAGCAGCTTTGCTGGATTTCTAGGATTTATTTCTTTCAGCTGGTAAGAGTGTGAGCCTTTATTCCCCCTCTTACATGTGTTTTGCTGTGTGTATTGTCACTGTTTGTGTGATCTTGGGCACTGGAGCCTCACCTACTCCATGTGCACCACTGTTTGTGTGTGTTACACAGCACCTTCAGTGCAGTGACACAGGGTTGTCTTTGAGACTTCCCACTGACTCCTTTTTTCTGGGGCTGACTTCTGTCCCCCCAGAAACTGGTAAAGTTGCCATTAACTTTATATTGTCACTGTAAACCACAGACCCAGTACAGCCCATCTTACATAGAGTATTGGAAAGGGTTAACTCTTATCCCTTTTTGTCTGTGCCTCTTATCCCTTTTTGTCTGTGCCTCTTGGAGCCTTGTTTCGCTCCCTTAATATTAAGACTTGGCTGGTGGCAGTGGTATCTACCCTACCTTTTCTACTGCAATTATCTTATATAAACGTGGTATTGTTCCAGGCTATTATAGTAGCCTCGAACATAAACCCAGTGCCCAAATACATTTTATTTTGGTTCTGGCTGGGTTCATTCGCCATTTCTTTTTGTTAAAGTCTTTCTCGTGTTTTACTCTGCGCGCCAAACCGGGGATGATTCCTTTGTTCGCTGTCTTTTCACGGGCTTCTGCACAGAAGCACTCCTTAAGGCGCCTGATAGTCTATGTAGGCAGGATGTGAGGGAGGGATCTTCGGACTGCTGTCATGGGTTCCCTTGATAACCCAAGCCGCACTCTTGTCTGATTGGCTAAGGGGACTGGCCTTGCCAGGCCAGCCACCCTGCTGTGTGATTGACAGCCAGGCTGTATGAATGGGGGAAAACTGCATAAAAAGCAGGTCTCTGGGACTGGAAAGGCAGAGTCGCCACTGGAACAAAAGAACCAACGTGGAACTGGAAGAAGAGGACCCCTACAACGACTGAACCGCCCGGTGAAGCCCTGCTGCAGGTCCGAATCTCCCAATCCGACGACAAAGAAGATCCTCCAGGAAACTTCTTCCCTTGAGCAGGTGGGACCAACCAGTTCACCAAAACTACAAGCCATGACCCCTCCTCTGGTCTAATTCGCTGTACAGAGCTACAGTGGGCCGGATAGCCAGGAAGGTCGGACCCTGCTTGGGTTTTAAGGAGCGCAACTTTTATTCGTTGTTTTGCTCTGCTGCTGGTTTCTTCCCTGGGTGGCGCAGGACCCTCCAGTCTTCCTACTTCGTGTCATTCTGACAGTCGCTTCAGGAACCGTGAGCCTGCAGGAACTACCAGGAACGTCCGCCTCAGCTACAGCTCCCTCTCCGTTTTAAGGTACTGTGCAAATCCGCTTGTCTGTTTCGTTCAGCCGTGGTGAAGGTGCTTGAAATCATTCTCCAATCCGAGGCTTGTCCTTCTCTTCTCTTTGAACTAACTTTTTTACCAACCAACCTCGTCTGGAATCTGTGTCACAAACTTTACCGCAAACTACCCTGAACTGTGTGATCTTGAGCAAAAGACATTTGACCCATTGACTTTGGCCCTACGCCTTTTCTATCTGATCTCCTCACTGTAGTCTCTCTTGTTCAATTGCCCTGAGTACTTACTTGTTGGTGTTGCCTAATTTCTGATAACTTTGTCTTTCCCTCCCTTTTAAATTGCTGGAGTGCCATTTTGCTCCCACTTTATTTTGTGAGCTTAACTTGTCTGGAATTTAACGGAAGTGGTGTGGTGTATTTATGATTGTGAATTTTAACTTGCTTAGAATAGTGAAATGTTTTTTTTAACCTTTCTTTATTGGCATTTTACACAACAATACAAACAACAAACAGAACCCCCTCCCCCGACTACCCCCCCACCCTGGTGCGTTCACAAAGGCATGGAATCAGTCCCCAACACATCCTTCCATATGCAAAAAGAAAACTGGAAAGGAAAACTCGATAACTGACAATAGACACCTCTTATCAACCGGCTGCCCGAGTCCACCGCAGTATAAGTGACGAGCCCAACGTCCCACGGCTGACATCTTCAGGGGCGCCCAGTCGCACCACATCTTCCACTTAGTCCCAAGTCTGAACATCAGCACCGTCCCACAACCCTCCTCTCCGTGGTTCTTAAGTGGATCACCGGTTAAGATACGAGCAGCGTCCGCGGGATAAATCAAGACAGACATTCTTGCGGTGAAAGGGGCCTGGAGCTCTCTGCACCCGACTTCTTAAGAAGATCCAACACATATGCATCCCACATCTGCCTGTCGCCCCAACACTTCCCCTGCATAGCACCCCAGCGTGTTTCCATATCATTACAATACAAAACATCTTCATTCCATTGGGCGATCGTCGGGCCCTGTTTCCTGCCCCACCCCATAGCCACTCGGCGTTTAGCAAGGATCAAAAGGAGGCCCGTCAATTCCTGGTTTCCTTAGGTATTTGTTTGGTATACCCCAACAGAGCTAGCATGGGATCAGGCGTGAGCTGCTGCCCCACTATATCACTAATCACCACAAACACCTGCGCCCAGAAGTGCTCCAACTTCACACATTCCCAAGGTACATGCAGAAAACCTGCCTCCTCATGCCCACATCTAATACAGGACCCCTTCCTATGGGGAAAATACTCTTTCAGCTGAGCAGGGGTGTAATAACATTGATGCAGAAACTTGAAGTGAATCAGCCTGAAATTAGTGGTAACAGCACTCCTTCCTAGTCATTTCACAACAGTAGTTCCATGTGGCCACTGGTATTTCCATGCCCAATGTCCTCTCCCATAATTCCCGGGACGACGCGGCGGCACCAAGTCTAACCCTCAGGGCCATTGCATATAATTCCGATAGGACTCGCTGCCCCATACCTCCCCCTATCATTTTATCAAGCATTGCAGTCACTGGGGGCGATTCAGGAAAGGATGGAAACAGCCCCTGTAGTATTACCCGCAACCTATAGTACAACAACATGTCTAAGCCTGAAAGGGCCCCTCTCTCCCCCAATTGCTCAAACGTAATAAACCTTCAATTCGGAAACAGGTCACCAAATTTCGTGACACCCAGCCTCTTAACCAACACCACAAACCCCACCTCACTAGACAGGGGAACACCAGGGATGAATATAGTCGGGAGCTCTGGCGAATAAAGAGTGCCACTCACAGGCGCATGTTGCAAGAGAGACCAGGCCTTGCATATTAACTCCACCAAATTCTGCGCCGGCTGCGAGCTGCTCGGGGCAGTCAGAATAACCGACCTCAACAATGCAGGCGATGCAATGGACCTCTCTATCTCGACATGCCGACGCTCCGCCGCCATCCCATACCAATACCGGAGAAAACTGGCCTGAGCTACTGTGTAGTATAATTCCAGATCCGGCAATGCAAGACCTCCCTCTCGAACCAGCTCAATGAGTTTATCCCAGGAGACACAAGCCATATTACTGGTCCAAATAAATTTCGTCACCAGTGAGCGAAGTTCCCGAAAATATTTTTTGGGCACCTTTATCGCCACATTAAGAAACACATACAGAAGTTTGGGCGGAATGGTCATCTTAATTACAGAGATCCTACCATATAGGTTGAGTGGGAGGGAATCCCATCTCAACATTGCCAACCTGGCCGACTCAAGAGCGTCCCCGTAATTGCTATGAAATACCACCTCCTCCGCCCGGGCCACTGTGATCCCCAGATAGCGCGTGCTGGTTAGCTCCCACTGAAATCCCCAAGAATCCTGAAATTGACATGCCTCTTCCGTCAATGGGAATATAACTGACTTGCTGGTATTTACCTTCAATCCCGAAAGCTCGCCGAATTGCTGAACATCTACCATAATTGGATCCAAATTGACCTCCGGATGACGGACAAAGAGGACCATGTCGTCTGCATACAACGAAATGACCACTTTGTGAGTAAACAACTGGACCCCCCGGTCAAGATGTAGCTCCCTCACCCTCTCAGCCCAAGGCTCTATTGACAGGGCAAATAGTAAAGGGGACAATGGACACCCCTGACGTGTCCCACATTCAAGTTTTATTAACCCGGTGGTCTGCCCATTCACCCGCACCCTGGCCACCGGCTTTGTATACAATAGTTCCACCAGAGAAATAAAGAATCTGCCCAAAGCCATCTTGCGCAAAACCGTGAATAAGAACGGCCATTCAATAGAATCAAATGCCTTAGTGGCATCCAACAAAACTGCCACAACTGGATCATCCCTCGGTAGTGCCGCCATCAAGCCAAACATCCTCCACAGCCCAAACGAGGTCGACCGACCCGGAATGAAACCCGCCTGATCTGCCCTCACCACGATAGACATCAACGGCGCAAGCCTTGCCGCTATGATTTTGGCCAGGATTTTATTATCTAGATTGATAAGCAATATCGGGTGATACGAGGAACAATCCCCTCCCGGCTTCCCAAGCTTCAACAGCACAACCACCACCGCTTCCTTGAGAGAGCCCAGCAACCGACCCACAGAAACTGCCTCCTGATATATTCTCAACAGATATGGTGCTAGTTTGTCAGCAAAACATTTATAAAATTTGTCCGTAAAGCCATCTGGACCCGGGGAATTCCCACCCGGTAATGATTTAATGGCCTCAGCCACCTCCTCTAGCGTCACAGGCCTATTTAGCCACTCCCTTTGCTCCTCTGAACACCAATATAGCCCCACCTGATCAAGATATCCCTCTATATCAAACTGCGCCACACAAAACTGGGATGCATACAAGTGGGTATAGAATTTTTGAAACTCGTGAACTATCCCCTCATCCTCAAAATGGTCTACCCCCTGCTCATCTGTGATCACCGCTACCCTATTCTCTTGGCCACGCAACCGGGTGGCCCAAGCCAGCGACCGCCGAGGGGCCTGACCCTCTCCATACTTCCGGGGGGCTACCCTATCCCGCATATATTTCACCTCCCGTTGGGCCAGAGCATGAAATTCCTGTAATTTCTGCATAATGTCCCCCTGTTGAGCTGTGGACAGAGCAAGGGCCCTCCCTGCAAGATACGCAGCTCCCTCTTCACAGCAGCCAAATCCCTCCGTATCTTCTTCAAAATCCAAAAATTTCCTTAGCTATACACACCCCCCTTATCACGCATTTGAATCCTTCCCACAGAACGCCGGCCGAAGCCACCGACCCATCATTAACCTCAAAGTATCCATCTATAGCCTTCGCCAATTCCTCCCTGAAGATCACATCCAGAAGCTCGTCACTCTTAAATCGCCAAGGGGGCCTCTCCGCCCTCTGACCCCCCCATACAGAGAGACAGAAGAACAGGGGCATGATCCGAGAGAGTCCGGGCCATGATGTCCAACCCCACTGCCCGGCCCATGACCGAATGAGACACCAAAAAATAATCTAACCGGGCAGCTGAGCCATGTGGTGCAGAGAAGTGTGTGAACTGGTTCACCCCCGGATTTCTCACCCTCCAAATGTCCTCGATACCCCATGCCATGAGCATGTCCCGGATTCTCACAGAGCCCCTGCTACTCAATCGCGTTGCCATGCCCACTCGGTCCTGCACTGGGTCCAAGACAAGAGTTAAGATCCCCTGCCCATATAATTTCCCCATCCGAGAGCTCCCCCAATTGCCTCTCCACCCAATCTAACGAGTCTGTGGTATCCAAATTGGGGCCATAATAGCAAATCAGTGTATAGTGCTTCCCTTGAATAACCTCCTGCACCACCAGGGCCCTACCCTCCGGATCATTCACAACTTTCGTCAAACTAAATCCTACTGAACTATATACCAAAATACAGACACTGCTGGAGTAGGAGGAATAAGAAGAGAAGTACCTATGGCACCCCCAGGTCTTGCCAAAGTTGGATTCAGTAGTCGCTGTCAGATGGGTCTCCTGGAGGAAGGCCACCTCCACCCCACACGCTTGCCTGTCCCCACAGAACTCCCCCCCAACCCCTGCCGGATACCCCAACCTACCAGCGCCCCCACCATCCTTAGCATATAATCAACTGGCTTTCGCTCAAGGGGCGGCTATGAGCCCGACCCTCCCATGCACCATGCAGGAGCCTCGTCTCCCAACATATATATGCTCCAGTTGAACAACGACATCTCGTCACCCACGCTACACCCATGCCCAACAGCCTCAATCATTGTTATTTCTCGACCTGGGGGAATTTGGCAACATATCAAGGAAAGAGGTGGCTTCATCCGGGTTTTGAAAAAACAGAGACTTTCCTTCATACACTACCCGCAGCTTGGCCGGATACAGCATTCCATACTTTATTTCCTTGTCCCGCAACCTCCTTAACCTTCAGGAACATTTTCCTAGCCGCTTGCACTTTGTCTGAAAAGTCCGGGAAAAACCGGATCACATCGCCTTTGTAGGATACCATTCCCTTCTCTCTGGTCTTACAGAGTGCCGTATCCCTATCCTGGTAATTCAATAGCCGGGCAATCAGTGGACGCAGAGGGGGCCCAGGATTGGTCTCTTTCCGCTCGGGATTCTATGTGCCCTCTCCACGACACATAGCGGGGAGAAGCCATCAGATCCCAGTGCTTCTCGCAGTATGTCCTCCACCAGGGCCTCCATGTTCCTTTTGCCCTCCGACTCCGGCAGCCCCACTATCCTGATGTTATTCCTGCGGGCCCTCGATTCGAGATCATCCTGCTTCTCCTTAAGTTCCTGCAGGGCCTTCCTGACCGCAGACATCTCTCCTGAGACTGAAGCCGCCACGTCCTCCACTCTGGATATTCGCCCCTCTGCCTCATCCAGTCTCTCCCCATGCTTGTCCAGGCGGACTTGCATGTGATCCACCTTGCAGGTCAACGTTTGCCGTCCAGAGACTGTATTCCGGACTGTAGCTGTGTAAACATGACCTTTATGTCCTGGAAGGCAGACACAGGGTCCGGCTCGGGCACCTGAGTTGTCCATTGTCCCATTATTATTGATCGGAGTGGCCACCTCAAAGTGCAGCTTCGACTGCTGCTTGCCACCTTTGCCCGACTTAGACATGGCACACGAGATAGATGGGTGAGCAGATTTATCCACTATATGGAATGGCCAGGCCGGTGGCACCACTGAGTGAACCACTTCCCTCCTCCCAGAGGACCAAGGCCAGCCCTGCAGCCAATCCCAGGCTCTTGTACAGCTGACACCGACAGAGGGGGGGATCACACCAGTATGCAATGTCCTTACCCCTATGACAGTGAGACTCCTATGAATCCAAATCAGCCCCAACCAAGGCCAGCTTCCTCAACCCACACAACACGCAACCAAGTGCGTACCCTGACTTCAGGAGTGCCACACGTCCACACCAGTAGCTGCCTCAGTGTGCCCACAGTCCCTCTGATGGCTGGGCAATGCCCATATCTCGGAATCCTGGCTGCAGCACCCACCAAGTCCGGTCCCGGCGCTCCTTCTGCCCGCCGAACACCCGCATCCACAGGGTGCAGCGCTAGCTAACACCTGCTCCAGACTTGTTAAGGAGTCACAGCGGGACCTGCTCTGCCTTCACTAACGGCCTCCTCCACCCCGGGGCCCGGCCAGCACAGCTCTGCATGAAGGCCCGCCCCCACACACACCAGCCTCCCCACGGGGTTCAGTACAGGCCCGCAGGCCCCTCCAGAGAAGGACCGGGTTCCACCAACGCCGGCCACTGCTGGCAGATGACCGTCACCTCAGTCGTATCGCAGGCCTTGACCGACCCGCACAGCGCCGGCAGCCGCTCCACCCACAAGCGCCGGACTAGTCCTCCGCTCCACCAGCACATGCAGCCACCCGGCGCCGGCACCGCACAAGCCTCCCTCGACTCACCGCCAGTTGCTAGGTGCAGCTGCGCTTCCCGGCTTCCCGGGCATAGGACGCGCCCCCTCCTCGGGGCAACAGACGGCTCCTCCTCACTCCGAACGCTCGTCCGTTCCGACTATGGGACCATGGCGGCTGCTTCGTCAGGATCACAGTGGGACCGCACCTCCCCCATTCCTTCCAGCGCGGCCCGCGGCTGCAGCTCCGCCACACCAGCTAGTGACAATTACAGTGCCGCTTCGGCCCAAAATGATGCCCCCAGGTCCCCAATGTCCTAGGGCAGCTAGGTACCCAGCGCGGCTGCCGAGTCCACTTCGAAGACGGCCGGATGATAGACCGGATTTCTGCGGTGCGGGAGAGCTTCACGGGCCTGCGGCCATTTTCGTCAGGCTCTCTATCGCCCCCATGGTTCTGGAAGTTAACATCATTAGATATGTGTTCCCCTGATTTTACTGGTTTGCTTTTAACTCTAGACTTACATTCATTTGAATGGCAGGATACTATAACCTCTCTGGGAATGATCTTACTATTGTCTGAAGAACAATACCATGCCTCATTCTGTGAGATCGCCCCACTACCCTGGCCTGGTCTCCACCCAGGTGATCCTCCTGCAGTACATCACCACCAAGATTGGGCTCAGGAAGCATCTGATTGACTGTGCAGCTTGCCAGTGAGCTACCTCGCCAGAACCATCACTGTTTCCGCGTTTGCACCCGGAAACTTTGATGGTCGCCAGCTTGTGGTATAAGTCGCATTATTGACGAATTTCAGCCTCAAGGGATCCGGTGATAGACAGACTTCTACAACTGCGACTGGAAGAGTGCCTGCCATCGTCTGTGTGCAGTGGCTATTGTTAGAAATTGCCTTCCCCGTCCTGTGAAGTGTCCTGAAGAGTACTGCATTAGTTAATCTTGCTCTTCTGCAAGGGTTGCATTCTGCTCCTGGACACGACCTGAAGAATCCTTGCATCCACTGCTCCTGGGCACCTCTCACCGCAACCAACAGCAGGAACTCCAACCTCCAGCGACCCACAGTCGACCTATAAAGTCATCTGGGTAAATCGAAGTCAGGGAGGTAAGTAAATGCAAAGCATTTGTCACCCCCGTCCTCTATAGGCTCCATCAAAAGATCACTGGAATGCAATCACTGAATCCCTTGCAGCACTGGTAGACAGCGCCCCTTCAGCAGGCACCACCCACTTCTCATCAGTGCCTCAGAAAGGTTTCTCCAGTGGATCGCATGTATTTAACTAGAGATGCTGCTCACCTTGCTCTAAGGTAGGCTCAATCATTTTTAAAGAGAATACTCTATAGCATTTTCATCAGCAGCAGTAAGCAACCATATTTCCAGGCGCTTCAGTAGAACAATAGCTGAAGCAGGTATGAGCAGCACTGAAGAACTCTTCCTCCAGTGTGGCTGGTAGCAGTTAATACCTGAACTCTCAGTACTCTGGCATACCCATGGATCATGCAGTTGGATGGTAATCTTTTGATTGGGGCAGGGGATGTCATTAGGCTTTCCGCCCCTCCTCCCCACATTTTCTCTGCAACTCCGGCAGAACACATATGGAGGTGCTGCTGGAGGGGCGCTCTCTACCAGAGCTGCAAGGGATTCTGCGATTGCGTACCAGTGATCTTGTGATAGAGCCTTTCACGGTGCCACACTCTGTGTCCGGAATCTCTGCTCCCCACAGGGGCTGCAAAGAAGTGATGGCGTCGGCGGCAGAAAAGGATGTCTCCAGGGTACAGGATTCCAGGCTGGTGACGTGTTCGTCTGGTGTACATGCAGGGCCTGAATGCCCCCGTGTAATGGGTAACAGTTCCCCATGTGGAGGGGAAACATGAGGATGTGTGTGTGCTGCTCATGCTGTATATGGATATTTCAATTTTTGCACACTGGGCACGGCCTGCGAACATGGATTGGACCTCTACCGAGTGCAGTTCATTATAGGCAGTTGGCAGTTTGTGTCCTCATAAGGGTTTACTGACTTGGCATAGATCAGGTACTTTGCATGCCTGAGCTACATTATGTCACAAAGTGTCTGGGTGAAACTACTCTAGAAGTAGCCGCCAAATTTAGTGACACATCACTGGGAAAGGGTAGTGATTAAGCATTTGAGCAGCTATAATTAAAACTGATGGTGATGTGGATCCTGTGTTATTATTGCGAGTGTGATGTCTGTTTTGGCTTCTGTAACAGTACTATAATGATGTTAGTGATGCTCAAGATGGTATTGCTATTATTATATTAACATGCTTTTCTACCACAGGATCAACCCTTATGCAAACTAGTAGGTTGGACTATGGACTTCATAAGCTCAATTTAGGTGCAGCCACGATTACCTGTGTCATGAATTATATACTTCTTGCTTTTTGGGTTGCTGGGCACTGCATGTTATGTTAATTTATCATAATAAATCTGGGAACTGGGTGCTGACCTCTGTGTTCCTGGGTTGTGGTCTGGAACCCATGGCCCAGGGAGGGGGGTGTTTGTAGTGTTGTATGCTAAAGGTTGTTGCTGGCCATATTGTTGTATTGCTATGGTTCTGGGCTATGCACTCCCTTTGTACCACATTCTAGAGTGCGTAGTAGTTGGTGTTGGACACCATGTGCATTTAATGCAGCTGAGGGAGTGCGTCAGGTGACTGGGCAACGTGAGGTGTTGTGTGCTTGCACAGTGGATGTGTACAATTAATTATGTGCCTCTCATTTGGTCGTGGCATCCTCACTGCAGGTGTTGTTATGGGTGATGGGTCAGTTGTTACCTAATTTGTCCTCGATGTGCGGGAGGCTTTTGCTGTCTGTATGGTGGAGGCCTCATGGCGAGTATGGTGTTGTAGTTTATTAGGTGTGAATGGGTTGGCTTGGTGAAGCCATCCTTTTACTTGTGTTCATAGTTGTCACCCTCTCATCTGTGTCTGATCTATGCTTTGGAGTGAGAGGGGCGGCAGGATGCTGAGTTTGTCCCGCTGTCACATGGGTGTGTGCTTAGAGAGTGTTAGGGAGAATTCTCTGTAATGGCTAATTTCCCAAACCTAGTGAGTCCCCCAGCAGCTTTGCTGGATTTTTGGGGTTTATTTTTTTCTCCTGCTAAGAGTGAGACTCTTTTACTCCCACTCTTAGACATGATTTGAGGTGTTCCTTTGTCTTTCCATGTGTTTTATGGGCTATGGGGTCTTTTACTCCATAGGGTCTCATGTGTTTTTGATGTGGGTTACACAGCACCCTCCGTGCCGTAACCCAGGGGAGGTCGTAGCGACCCCTCAACATAGACTCCATACCCTGGGACTGACTACTGTCTCCCAGGGCATGTAAAGTCACCATTGGCTTTACTAGTCCCAAATTATGAACTGACACCAGTACAAACCATCATATTGTGGATGTACTGGTCGGGGCAATTCGATTGCCCTGGGGTCTGTTGTTCGAGGGGGCACATCTCCGTCCCCCCTGATCGATTTTTGGCTGGTGGCAGTGGATACTACTTTTTATATTTGACCGCAAATATATCTCTATGGGATTTTCCCATTGTTCGAGGCTACCAACTTTAATTATTTAATTCCTATAGCCTCGAACATACCGCCGGTTTATTTATTTAATATTAATTCACCGGTTGGTATTTTTTGCCAGAACTCGATTCTAAAATGGCGTTTGTGTTCTCTTCTGTGACTCCAACCCAAGTCGAACCCTTTGTTCCACTTTTTGGCGGGCTTCTCCACAGAAGCCTCCAAAAGTGGTGCCACTCTGTCTGGGTACCACACGGGGTATGGGAGGGGGTTTAGGCACCCTGGACTGAGTTGCCTTAGCAACTCAAGTCGCACTCTTGTGTGATTGGCCCAAGTGGTAAGCCGGCCGGCTCACCACTTAGCATGTTTGATTGACAGCTTGGCTGAATGAATGGAGGTTTGCTGCATAAAAGCAGGGCTTTGGGGACTGGAACTTCAGAAGTCGCCACAGGACCTAAGAATCCGAGGAGGGAGAAGCTGAGCCGACCTGCAACGACGACACCACCGGTGGAGCCCTCCTGAACCGTCTTACCACTTTTCCCGACGACAGAGGAGATCTCCATTCCGGAGAGTCTTCTTCCTTTGACTGGTGGGGATAACCAGTTTGCCTTCTTTTCACCTTCCTGGAGCATCTCGTGGCTGCCTTGCCCGTGCCAAGCACCCCGGCAACCGGAATACCATGGCTTACCACTACCGCAAAGAGAAGGGTAGTACCTTTTAACCGAAGAACTCCACGGCTGGTTTGTTCCCTGGCAGTGCAACGACCTTCATCTTTCCTCCACGGCGAGACCTCCTCTTCCTCTGGACGAAACACCGATTTGCCAGGAACAACTGCCCCCGCTGGAGCTTCCTTCCCACTTAAGGTACTGTGTCCCGCCTGGCTTCCCTTGCGACAGATCGTTCGGGGTGACAGTAAAGCCTCGACTTTCTAACCTGGGCTGGCCTGGGACGACCTAGCTAACTTTTCCTGACTTTAATTTCATTCTTTGTGTGCAAACTATCTACAAGACTCTTTGGGCATAACCCCACTGTGTGAACCTGGACCCCTTCTGCTTGCTCTCTCCAAGAGTGGGCCTTACAATTGACTTCCTTGCTCTCCAGTAGAACTCTGCCTACCCTGCCTTACTGTGGTTCTTTAAAAAGTATTGAAATGTGTGTGCTTCAATAACTCTGCCTTTTTCCCTCCCTTTTTAATAACTTATTAGAGTGCCATCTTATGTTAAGTGCTCACCTCTGTCTGAAAATAAGTGGTGTTTCTCATTAAGACTTGTCTAATAAGTAATTAGGGTTGTATGTATATAATAGTGACTGTGTGCTGAATTTACTTACCTCTTTGTGCTAGTGTAATTTACAAGTGTGTCTTTAAATAAATAATTATATACTTTTACACCAAAGCTCTGGTCAGTGTTTGCTTGTGCTACTGTATCTCTGTACCTATTGTGTATACTCTATATACAGCCTAACTCTTCTTGAGGGAAGTCTGACTGCTCAGCCACAGCTACCAAGTGAATCTGTGTGGTACAGACTGCTACCAAGTGGGTTTACTGCCAAACACCTGTAGTCTTAAATCTTTTGCAGTGGTCCCTAAGGGAACTGCACAGGTTTCTGCCTAACAGAGTGGCATGTGAGAACGCTTTGAGGATCCTATTCCCTGAGTGGTGTGACGATCAGCTAAGTGAATTGTGTCACCCAGTGATGGTGAAGTTTCAGTATTCCACCAGTATGAGTGGAAGTGATCACGACATGCAGTGGAGGTGAGGTGAGGTCCTTTTGGTTCTTGTAGGAGTATTTGGGGTATGATTGGTAGTGTATGCAGTGGTATTACAGTTCTACCACTTGCTGGCGTGTGCCCTCTTTTAGTGTATTCGATCTTCTGAGTTCTGATAAGGAGGCCGATGTGTTGTGCTTTCTTTCTGCCTTGTCTTCTCTGCATGTATGATGAGGTTATAAGAGTTCTGTGTGTAGAATGTAGTGTGTGTGCTGTCTGGTGAGTGTTCTATGTTTGACAGTTAGAGGGAGACCGGCTGAGTGACAAGAGTGTGCCAGTGTGGATGTTCGTACCTGTCTTGCGTCCTGTGCATCTTCGGGGCTGAACTATCCTGATGCTGTAACCAATAAAGAAGCTTTCCTTTTGTAATGCGCCTCTGGGTCATCTCTCTTTGGACAGAACACAACAGTTGACAATCTGGGAGTATGCTGCGAATGTTAATCTTTGAATATATAGTGTAATTGTCAAGATGTGACAATACCGGGAATGTCCAAATGAGAATATTACATGGTTGGACATAGAGGAAATATTCTGGAATGGTAATTCCGAGTTTATGGAGGAAATAGAGAAAGGAAAAACTTCAAGAGCTGATAAAGGTAGAGGAAAATGCCAAAGAGGCGTGGAAGAAGGTGAGTAGAGCTGCTTACCCCAAGAAGAGAAGACTGTGAGTGAGGCATCGTATCCCGAGGGAAGACAGAGGCTGTAACCCATGGGAAGACAGAGGAGATGGTAACGAGTTGAGCACCTTATCCCAATCGAAGGAACTCAGAGGGTGTAGCATGTGAACATGCAAAGGCCCTGGCCTGTAAAAAGGGACAATAAATGAAAGCAGAAACTGTGGCCAAAGAGAAGGTAGAGGGAGAAAATGCCAACCCCCAGGTTGAAAGAGAGAGGGGGGGGAGAAAAGGTAGAAGCCCTGGCTAAAGAGAATACATGCAAAAAAAAGGCTTAACGCCTGGCGAAGGAGGAGGTATCTAAAGGGAAAGGCTGAGGACCTGGCCAGGGACAAGGATAGACAAGCAAGAAAAGCTGCATGGTCACCCACAAAGGGAGAACACAAGTCAAGAGTGGCCTGGGCACCAATACTGGCACAAGGCAAAAGCCTTGTAGAGACCACAACCTTAGAACCATTGTGGCAAAACAAACACATTGTTTAAACTCAGATTTATTATATACATCATTTCTAATGTCTTCTTAAGCTATACAAATAAATGCAAGGCTCCCATAATTCCCATCAGCCACAGCCAATATCTGCATTAGGAATGGAAGATGAGAGTTTTAGGCTACAATATCAGGAGAGCCGTAGGTTGAGCAAAATCGCTGTTAAGTGACCGAATCACTTCACATGAAAACATACAATACAGGGCAGCCAAAGCCCCACTCTTATCCTACTCAACTTTAAAGGGAAATGCTATACATCTAATGTCTGTAATGTACACTGGTCACAATGCCAGAGTAAGGGTGTGGCTCGTGGGAAGACAGGTGTTTGTATATACAAAGAGAGCATTACTATTGTATGTTTCATTGGCAGCTGTACAAGTAACATTGAGCCATACGTGCCGCTGGCAGGTGTGATGGGGGCTTCCCGTGCCTCGGGCCGCCCTGTACTAGCGTCCGCGCGCATGCATGCAATAAGACTCATACACACACGTCTGTACGTTCCAGGGTCCCGGTCCCTTTCGGTCTCCTTAGCGTTGTGCACTTCTCGATCTTCCCTCACTCTGTCATTGTCTATAACACCCGGCTCATGCTCTTCCACTTCGGGGAGGAGCCCTCTCAGGCAGCGCCCAAAAAGAGCCTCTGCTGGAGCCACTCCGGTGGACTGGTGGCGTGTCGTTCGGTACTCTCTGAGAAACTCGAAAAGAGTCCTCTTTAGTTTCCCTCCACTGTTCGCCGCTATGCGGAGTACCTTGTTGAGCGTCCTCATGAGCCTTTCGGCCTCTCCATTTGCCCGGGGCCAGAGTGGCGACACTTTCCGGTGCAGTATTCCTTTTTCTCTCAGATATTGAGCAAATAGGTTCCCAGTGAAAGGCGGCCATTGTCCGAGCAGAAGATTTCAGGGAGGCCATGCGTGGCGAACATTTTTTCTAAGGCCAGGATGGTATGGTCGCTGGCTGTTGAGTCCACGAGTTCCACCTCTGGGTACCTCGACCACTGGTCCACTACCACTAAAAAGTACATACCCCTTCCGGTGGATCCAAAATCTGCGTGGACTGTACGCCACGGCTTTTCACTCCGTTCCATTGACTTAATCGGCGGTGCCCTTTCTAGGGGGCTCGCTGCTTGGCACGACAAACATCTTTTCACATGTAACTCAATGAGGCCCTGCAGATCAGGGAACCATACTTTTGGTCGCAGCCTCGCCTTTGTCTTTGCCACGCCCTGATGCCCGGTGTGTGCCAGCTCCAGGACTCAAGACCTCAGCGACTGAGGAACTACAATTTGCCGCCCTCCTAACAGCAAACCATCCTCCGACATTGAGAGTTCCTCACAAACCTTCCATAACGCCTGAAGGTCCCTCTGGGCTCTGTGTTCTCTCCTTGTATTGTTTTGCAGGACGTCTCTCACCTCCCCGCTCCGAATTGCAGTTTGGATGATCTTGAACACCTCGTCGTTCGCCGACTCTTGTGCCACTACCCTTTTGTCCAACGCCACCGGCATGGCACATTACACAATATTGTGAATAAAATCTTGGCATTCTACTACTTCTCCCTGGCCCTGTTCCCTTTTCTCGTTGGGGTGGCGGGACAAATAGTCTGCAGGCTTGTTTGTTCCTGGCCGGTACACTAACTTGACCCCATATTCAATGAGGCCGAGCATCCAGCGCTCAATTCTGGGAGGTGGTTTAGATGACACGCCCGCAAGGATCGGAAGAAGTGGCTTGTGATCCGTTATGACAGTTACGGGTTTCCCGAGAATATACAACCTAAAATGCCTGCAGCCGCACAGGGTGGCCAGGGCCTCCCTCTCGATCTGTGAGTAGCGTCTTTCAGCTTCTGTGAGGGCTTTGCTTGTATATGCGATGGGTACCATTTTGCCTCTCGCGTCTTCCTGCATTAGGACAGCCCCTAGGCTCACGGGACTTGCATCCACGACGATTTCAGATTCGGCTGAGGGGTCAAAATACGCCACTGTGTCCTGATCGGACAGCGCCTTCTTGATGGAATTGAACGCTTCTTGCTCTCTCGTGCCCCAGACCCAAGCAGCGTCATTTTTCGTGAGGGCCTGAAGGGATTTAGAGAGGGATGCCAGCCCCTTGATGAATCGGCCGCAATAATTAACCATCCCCAGGAAGCTGCGGACTTCTGTCGGTGACTGGGGGCTCACGGCCTGCGGATGTCTCTGACTTTCTCCGGATCCGGGGATACACCGTTATCGTGAAACACAAACCCAAAGAACCCAATGCGGTCCTTGAAGAACTCACATTTTTCACGATGCAAGGTGAGTCCAAGGTCTTTGAGTCTCTCCAAGGTCGCCTCTAGACGCTTCATGTGCTCGGCATGTGATGTGGCGAAAACCAGAATATCGTCAATCATATTGATTACTCCCCTTTGACCCGCCAGAGCGCCCCAGATGGCATTCTGAAAGACCTCTGCGGCAGAGGATATCCCAAAGCTGAGGTGTTTGAATTGGTACAGACCCTCGTGCGTGGTAAAGGTGGTAATGTACCTCGAGTCTGCATGCAGTTCTAGTTGGTGATACTCTGCCCTTAGATCCAGTTTGGAGAATATCCTGGCCCCCTGCAGTTCGCTGATGATGTCGTCTATCGTGGGGGTCAGGTGGCGTTCACGCTTAATGGCTGCATTGGGCAGCCGCATGTCCACACAGATGCATACCTTGCCCAGTTGTTTAGGTTTGGGCGCCACCACGATTAGCGAGACCCAAGGAGTCGGCCCCTCCACCCTTTCAATAATGTCCATGCTGATTAGCGCTTTGAGCTCGTCTTCAACCTGGGACCTGAGGTGAAATGGGATTTGTCGGTGCTTCAGCGCCGTAGGGCGGATCGTTTCATCTATGTGTAGTCGCACTGGCTCCACTTCAGTCGGCCAATCCCCTCAAAGGTACTCTCAAACCTCTCCAGAAGTGACTCGACATCCCTTTGGTAGATCGCAAGTGCAAAGTGAACCAGGTCCAATGCTTCCTCGGGCTACAGGGGCTACAAACACCCCTTTGATGGGTAAGGGATTATCACCACCGAATGTGAACATTTTTGCTCTTGATTTGTTCAACGGAGGGGGACCTGGTATGGCCTCATAATGTTCAGTGGCCAGTACGCACACTGAGGCTCCTGTATCTATTAGTACCTGTGTAGGGACTCCTTGACTGTCTACAACGCACGTTGGTTGTCTTCGCTTCTTGGTCCCGGTAGGCAAGTTTGAGATGAAGAGGACTTCTTCATCTTCCTCCTCCTCTTCCGCGATGTTAAGTCTTTGGACATCCTGTTGTGTTGCATCTTCCGTAGACTCTCGTCTTAGCTGGACAGTCTTCCGAATGCGGCAAGTCATACCCACAATACTGGCAAATGGCGGGGGCTACCTTGCGGTGTTGTTGATTCCTGCCTCTTCTGGCTCCACCTGGGCTGCGTCTGGGGTTGTTTCCCAACAGCAAAAGCGTCTTCATGCTTGCCTGGGCGTGTGGCCGCATCCATCTTAGCTCCTCTACTTTCGGCGAGTTCGTACACCCTTCCACTGTCCAAAATCTGCGCCAGCGACATGCCAGGCTCCCTTAGGACCTGCCTCCTCAGCTTGCCTGAACTGCAACCCTGAATCAGTTGATGGCGGATCATTAACACTGCATCCGTCCATTTGCACGTGGTGGCTAGTTGTCTCAAACGTGCACAAAACTGATCTAACGACTCCTCCTCATGCTGCTTCTCCCCACACATGACAAACCTGTCAAAGTCAACGTTGGATAGGGGGATAAAATGATCCTTCAGCGCGGTTTTGACAGCATCATATTTCACTACGGGTAAGGAAAGAGATTCGTAAATGCGCAGTACCTCTGTGCCCGCTGAGTATAGCAGCGTGGCCACTTTGGCATCATCGTCTGTCTCCCCAGTGGTAGCAAAAAACATGTCAAGTTTCTTGATCCATGGAAGCCATCTCGGACCCAGTTTTGACGGTGGACCTGAGGTGTCAAATTCTTGCATTGGTTGTAGGGATCCATGCTACCTTCTCACCACTCTCGCTGCCGCCGGAGCGTCTCCATCGCGGTCCGTCATGTTCACAGGTCGCACAGGCACCTCAGTCCGTGTTAGAGGCCGCAAACCTGGCTGCACTCAGATTCGATGTACCTGACCTCTTGGGCAAAGTTGCTTTGATAATGTGAGAGGTTTGCTCCTCTCCCACAACCTGTTAGCTCAGGTAAAAGTGCAATCCTCTCTCTTGAGGAAAATTGCAGAGTGTCCAAAAATTGAGGGGTTGTTTACCTCAGTGTCTAGGCAGCGCACGAGCACCCTCGTGGGCCGCAACCGCCTTCAACATCCAAAACAAAATGGCCGCCATCACTCGTGTGAGATTCGTAATGCACGTGAAGAAGAAATACCCATAACAACACGTTTACACGTGCCGAGCGTTTTTCTCCCCGTGTCCCGCCTCGTCGCCAATGTGATGGATGGGGGCTTCCCGTGCCTCGGGACGCCCTGTACTAGCGTCCGCGCGCATGCATGCAATAAGACTCATATACACAAGTCTGTACGTTCCAGGGTCCCAGCGGCATCTGCCACACGGACCGTCTTTATTTCCAACGCGCATGCGTGGTCAGAACGAGGCTCGCGCATGCGCACATCAGTCGAAGACATAACAGCAGGGATATAAATGGGGAAGCATATGCAGACCGGAAATACGTATCGAGAAAGGGTCAAAAGATGCACAAGTGTTCTGTACGAGGGTGCACGCTATACTACAACCATCAAAACTAAAAGGGGAGTGTGAAATACCTTACACTGTATACAATGGTTGTATTACCGATGCCTGCTGTCTACAACTTGTGCAGTATCAATGAAGAGGTGGGCAAAGGTAAGACGAGATTCTACAGAACATTGTGCCATGGGACATTTGCACCTTACTGCCATGTGCACCTTAGATCATCCCAAGTAATCAGGTTACATGATCCCAGTACTTACCGAGACAAAAAAGAGGGAAAAGCAGGACACAGCAGAAGATTGTATACACTTGAGGTTCATCATGAACATCTGGCCAATGGCTGATCACTCCACTCATTCCTAATTCTCCCCTACTGGAGCTATCCATCCCAGCTCTTCAGATAAACCTGCACCTTTATTTGTAATTCCCTGGATGCATCTTCTGTGCACAGCACTCCATTATTTCCCATCTAGATTTCTGCTTTATAAATCCCAAACATACATACATTTCCAGACTATGACATAATATTTTAATGTAATCTGTGAGGCCAGTATGCATTATTTTTTATTTGGGCCTGTACCAGAAGCACACTAATGCCACTGCAAGTGGACTTGGGGCCTCATCATGTTCGCAGTTATTGACTTCTTGATGTGGGAGAGCTGTCAAATGTGAACAGCTGTATTTTTTCACAAAACCTCCAAAGATGATGTGAGGTTTTACTGGATCCAATTGGTATCGTGAGTGTCTTATACTCCAAAGTTGTAACATATTATGTGGTTTATCATAAGGAAATTACTCTCTTGTAATTTACTTTGACAAAATCACTTAGTGGGGGATATATATACATGTGTATTTAATTTTTCGGGAGTTTAGGAGAGGTTGGGTGAGTGGAAGGCAAGGGTGGTAGTGGGGCGGGGCTCCCATTTACAAAAAAAAACTGTCAGAAAATTCAAAGTGATTCTGTCAACCTAAATTACCACAGAGTAATTTGTTTTGATAAACATGCAGCACCAAGTTGTAATGCATAAAGAAGGAATGTAGTCTTCAAAAGGGCAAAAGGGTACCTTTAAAGGTCTGATTGGGTAGGATTTATAGAGTACCTAATTATTGGTTACAGTTACCCTTGTCTTAATGATAATTTAAAAAGTGCAGTCACATCTGTAGGCTATCAGCCTCCCTTTGGTCAATTTGCCCCCCCACCCCACTAATAGAACGCAGTGTATCTTCGCCCTACCACCCTCCCCCCAGGGCCATGTTCAATTTCTAATCGCACGAGGATCAGTTACATTCTGAATCTATATTCAAAAGATTTTCTTCAGATTTTCATCAATATTCTTTACCACAATTTCCACTCTTCAGATTCAGGAGCATATGAACAAATCAGAATTTCTATATTGGGAAGTTGTTCACCTTGGGAATTGTTTCCAAGGGGTTACAGCCCTTCACACTTACAGCTTTCTACACTCCCTCTCCCCTTATCATGGTTGCAAAGTAGTTGTAGGAAAACTCAGGACTTGTGCCTCTTGTAGCCTCAGAAATGTGTTTGAGGAGGACAGACATGAATGTATATATTGCTTTCACCCCCACCAATTAGTGAAGGTCTGTGAAATATTCCAGGGGTTCAATCCCAAAACCCTTAAGGATAAACACAAGAGGCTAATTTGATGGCTAAAAGAGGTCAACACAAAGTAAGTCAAGTTCCACCAATAAGAACAAACCACCAAAGATATCTAGATTGGAATGGAGACCTTCAAAAGGGGATAAAAGGGCAAAACGCATGCACCTGACTGAGGCTTCTGGAAAGAAACCCTCCCCTAGGACACACATCAGCCCCTCCTCTGAAATAGAGGGCCTGTCTACGAAGAGAGACCATGGCTTGTCAACAACCATATCGTACACGAGCAGTAGACATAAAGAAAAATCTGATCACTTATCCACCAGATTGTCTCGAGAGAAGCTTCATCCATTTCATCACCGCTGACGAAGCTCCTAACACTGATGAATAATTAGTCTTCGGTCTTTTTGACACCTATCTCCATTGATGAAAATCACCTCATCACCAATGGCGGAGCACTTCTTGTTGACGATTTTGGCCACTATGGCATACTCATTGATAGACAAACAAGCTAAAACCTTGATGACAGGGACCCTGTCAACAGACTAGCCATTTTACCCTTGTCAACAACCCTGTTGATGACTTCCTTGTCAACCAGCTCTTTGACAACCACAACAGAATATGAGCAATCAGCTGTCTTGAAAGACACGGGTGGCTGCTGTCTGAACAAAAAAGCAGGAAATCATTTACCAAGAGCAGAACATCTTAGTGGACACTGGCAAGCAATCTCGCACATAAAACCTTCGAAGGTGTTACCAGAGAAAAGTTTAGCATACCAGATGAGACTGATTTTGAAGCATTCCTTTTCGATCACATGGATGAACGGTGGAAGTCGATGATGTCCATCACAATTTTTGATCAGTTTTGGGAGGTAGCTCTTCTAGTTCTGCTTACTCCATTCTCAGAGCCATCCATCAATGGACAGCTTGAAAAGAAAGGATGACCTTTAATATTTGAGGGGACAATCCACAGCTGAATCAGCAGTCTCTGTGGCTGCCAAAAGATGCTCAGCCAATTCATCTGCTAAATTGTCATCATCCCCAGACAACAAAGGCAGGCAGATGCCTTTGGCCAAAAGGTGTTTGTTACAGGAGCAACCACAGTTAAAGCGGCTAACGCTCTGCCAATGATCTCTAGATATGTCATGAACATATGGCACAGGATATTGCTGATTATGGAATACCTCATAGAAACGCTAGAAAGAGAAAGAAAAGGCATCCGACCATACCAACAACATCACAAAAGTGGAAGAAACTGGGTTCAATCACATGGCAACCTGGCAGGGCCACGCTGATCACGCTCAAATGTACTGATTTCTGCCTAGACGTCCTAGAAAAGGTGAAATCATATTTGGGGAAAAGATGAGGCACTGCTAGGTCATAAAAACTGACACAGGCACTACCAGATCTTTGGGAACAATGCAGAAACCAGTCAGTCTACTTCTACAGGGAAAGGGTGTGGCCCCTACCAACACTACCCGTGCCACAATCTGGAATACAAACTGCAGCACAACTGGGAGCTTTTACTTATTGTTGCTGCCGGAGAGCACAGCAGTTCAGCATGCCAGCGGTTCAACTTGGTCATGCCCTTGAGGATTTTACTAACGCTGCCTATCCTTCTTAGGATATTATCTCTTCCTGCTCGCCACATGTGTTTTGGTGTAAGAGCAGCCTCCCTCATGCTACTGCAAGCACCTAACCAACGTAAGTCTCCATTATTACAAACAACGCAGAGCAGTCCTTCAATCGAAAAAAAAAATACCATTGCCTGCCTCTCATTCGCTGCCATCGCAGCCCTTTGTGTATCTTTCGTTGATGATTCACACAAAGTAAATTAATAACACACAGCTCCACGTGCTTCAGTTTATATTGTCATTTTCATGTCAGTCAACTGCACCGCCATGAAACACAAGATGTCCTGAAATCAAAACTAAGTTTACCTTAGTTTTACGACATATGAGCTTTTAAAGTGTATACCTGCTCCCTCTAATTTCGAAAGAAAATTCGATTTTTGATGGAGGGGGGAACTGTTAAAATTGTTCTCCGAGCTGTTTTTATTATGTGGCATTTTAGAGAAGGTCCTTAGAAATATGCCCTTGTTGACACCCATTAATTACATATAAATGAGTCGTGAAATGTGACAACCGAACCCAAACCTCGGTTAATACGTCACTTCGATGAGCGCGGGTTTCGAAAGAGATGGTTTGAGCACAGGGGTTTCAACACAGAGAGCAAGTCACACCTCCCCTCCCAGCACACTGTCTCCTCATTGAAATTGCCCTACTCTAAACCACCACTCCTGCTAAAATTTGTGTCTGGCCTCATTCACTGGAACAACAAAGACTGCACTGCAACTGTATCATAAATCCCAATTTGTATGGGTTTGATTGATGTGCAAGACACCCCCCTATTACATGACATTGGGCCTCATTACGACCCTGCCAGTCCAGAAAGAATGGTGGCGGTAAAATCAGAGTCCTGCAGTTGGGAGGTGTCACTCCCGCCAGGTCTGACCTGGCGGGTTTAACACCACCCACCACCGGGTTTAACACCACCCGCCTGCAGGCGGACATGGAAACCCCGGCTCTGTCATAGACGGAACCATTGTTTCCATGGTTCCCATCCCCATGGAGTCCTATGAGACTCCATGGGAATTTACAGAATTCTGCCTCCGGAATTACCGGGTCACCGGGGTTGTAATGCCCGGTGTTCCCGGCAATCACAGAGGCGGAATGGTAATACGGGTCCGACGGCAGCCTGCCGGTTTTTCCGGCACAGCTACCACCAGACTCATAATGAGGCCCACTGCTTAAACTTGTGCCGTGTGAGCATCCGTTTGTGCAGCAACTTCAAAACACCACGATTAAATTGCATCGGTTAAATTAAATTTGTAAGATGTGCACAGGCAAGACAGACAAAAAACAATGATTAAAAGCTCTAGATCTGGGTGCTGTGTTGATTTTGTTACATGTGGGATACTGGGATACGAGGTTGGCGATAACCCATCGGTGCCACCGGCGGGTTGCCGTCAACCCTGTAACACTGTTTCCACCACCTGAGATAAATGGGTGCACGGAAGCACCAGCACAGTTGTCAGTGGTGCCGGTGCTTCCATGGCAACCCTGCCTACCGGGGCGATGCGAAAATTGTACAGCAATAAGACAGGCATAAAAGTATCTTTTTTTTTTGTTAAATGAAGCAGCAGGGAAAATTAAGTACCCGAGGTGATCCGCATGTTTAATCAGACTTGTTTTCGAGAAAACAATTAAATCTGCCTGTTATCCAGATCGGTTTACGTTTTACCCTACTTTGAGGTACACCCTCCCCTCGCACTGTGTAAGTTAATTTTATTATCGTTATTTGCAATGCTTTGGTTATGAAAAAGAGACACACTTGCACACTCCTCTGACAATATTATAATGCCATCCCGTGACAATACCAAGTTATCTTATCTCATAGTCATTTTCTTGTTTTATCTGGCACACCTTCTGTTTCAATTATCAAATTCGCCTGTTCATGCAATTTGAGAATGATGGGTCCCGAAGACCACCTAAATAACATGTGCTGGAAACGGTTCATGGGCACTGGGAAGAGGTGCTGGTCTTGGGGTCTGCAGGCAGAGCTCTGCGCCCAGACACCGCTGTCGGTTTGTAATAAAAGCCAATGGAGGGTGGGCTGCGGTGTCACGCATGCTTTTTATGTGGATGGATAGTTTCTTGCTCCATATGTGTCGGCATATTGTACATCATAATTTATTTACTGATTGATCTGATGTTCCTGGTGCTCCTGCCACTTCACCGCAATGTACCGTCCCTGGGGGTCTGGTCCTACTCCTCATGGCCATGCACGCAGCAATGCACTATTCCCCCTGTCCCTCCCTTCTCCTATGGCCCCTGTAACATGTCTTGCTGAGCTAGCACCCTGCAGCCACCTCCCACCCCACCTCGGAGGCAGCAGTTGCTTTTCACCTGCAACCCGCGGCCCTGCCACTTTGCTTCCACTCTTGACATGTCTCATCCCTTTACCCTTACCTTCAACATCTCCCTGGGCCTCTCCTTCAAGGGGTGGGTGGTCATCTCTGATACCTGCTCCAAGGAATCCCAGTCGGTAAGTGTGGTTTTCCCTTTGCCACATTATGGAAGATGTGGGTGTTGCTGTCCTTCTCTGGGCTAGGGTGTGTTGGCCTGGTGGTTTCCTCCACGGTGGCAGTGGTGGGGTGACCACTTGCTGCTGGTCCGTGTGTGGCTGTCTATTGCCACGTTCACTGGCCTGCAGCTGGTAGCTTCCCGTGACCGTGGTGGGGAGGCCCCTTCTTTGTACTCCGTCTGCTCTGCTCTCTGGCAGCAATAAGCAAAAGCTCCCAGTTAAGAGCAGAGTTAACAGAAACTCAGGAATCTTGTTCATTTTACAAAATGGATGCCTCCTAGGACTTTGACACCCATTTGCACAATATTTTGCATAGGAACGTTTTGTAAAAACAAGTTTGATACATATTTTTTATTATGGGCAATCTTTTTGAAGCTTCAGATTTTTGAGCGAACTAGCCCGGTGGGTTTTGCACACAATTCAAAAATAGTGCACACAATTCAAAAATAGTGTTTACCAGCAATAAAGCAGAATTATTAAGCTTTTATGGAAAAAGAACAGTCAGTTACTGAGAAACCTGAACAAATAATAAAAAAACATTGGGCCCTATTACAAGTTTGCTGGTACGGGAACTACGGTACTGATAAACTTGCCGGTACCGTAGTTCCCGGACTGGCAAACTACGAGTTGTGCTCGCAGGTGCCTTTCTGCCCACCAGGTCTGACCCGGGAAAGGCAGCAGCAACAGGGCCATCATGTCTTACATTGGAGAGCCACAACTATGGCTTTACCCCTTCCCCCATCAAGGGGAAGATTTGTGCTATGGAGGGAGTTGTTTCCAGTCACCTGCCAGCAAAATCAAGTGCGAAAAATACAAGTACTAGAATCCTCAGAGCTAATTAACTTGCCACACCTGAAAAAGAAATGCAGACCTGCCTGAAATAACTAAGAAACTCAGCCTCCCTGAAGATTGATGAAGTCATGAAAACGTGCATTAGGAGGAGAAGCTAAAGACTGGTAACAGAGCGCCTGCCTTTACATCTTTAAACATGGTTGGAAAAAAGGTATCTTCTTTAAAGCAAGAACAAAAGACCAGGCAAGGTCAGAAAAAGAAATGCACCACGAGAGTGACACAGCAAAATACCTTAGGGATACACATTTCGAATAGGATTTGAACTAATTTTCAAATTACCACTGTAGAAAATGGGTTATCCTTTGTTCCTATATATAACCGTTCAGTTTTAAGGAACACATAACTATGTTTAAACTGTTTTTAATTTTTTTTCAATTAGTGTATTAATTGAACATGGAACTTTTCACTTCATACAAGTCAATGACAGAGCAAAAGACAGAATTACAAGAAGCAGAATAAACCACATATACATAAAACACGATAAGAATATGAATTATTACTAATAAATTCCTTGACCTAAAAAAATTTCAAGACAGTAAAACATGTAAAAACCCATTTCATCAAAGCTTTTGCCTAAAAAGAGTGTCCTAGTATACAATACAGTTCTTAGTTTTCCAGATCTCCTGTATGAGCCCTTTCCACAAATAATCTTAACATCATCTGGAAACAACTCTTTTAAAAAATGCAACACTGGAAATCTCCAAGCATTCGATTTTCTAGTAAAACTATATTGCCATATTAAACCAGAGGATATTACTCTAAAATTCTGGACTGAATGATTAAAATGCAGTTCTCAATGAGAGGCTAAAACATGACATTCTAACAGCATGTAATACATTGTTTCAATAATTCCCTCTGCATTACAGTATCTGCGCGTCCTAAAAGTGCATTCAATCCCCTCCCTTCCACTCATAATTTCCTTTGTAAGAAAGAGGTGCAGATATTGTGTACGCCAATACTGATCAGGACATTTTTGCAAATAGTGTGGGAGAACACTGTAGCATCGAACGTCGAGCAGAAATCTGAATACCCACGTACCGCCTCAATTGTGTATATCTAGTACATTGCTCACAGTTTTTGTTTTGCTTTACCCGGCATCATAAGAAGCAAGTCAAGGCTGAAGTCATAATATCTAATATACTCTTGGCACCTTGAAACCCACCTATTCTCTGGCCCACTGAGCTGATATTCATTACTTGTCTCAGATGGCACCAAATAGAACAAATTTTAATCATGAAGTTTAGATTCTTCCAAATTACCAATGCTGCAAGTGAATGTAACCCCAGTTCATACCTAATTACATGTGCCGGAACCCCCTGCTGAAGCTTTAAGACTATTCTCTTGAGGTTGTCTTCCTCGCAGTTCTGCAGCTCCAGACTATCCCTCACGTCTACGGCTGCTTGCGTCTTCTTTCTTGGTCTGCTTTCGCTGATCTGGCTTCCTTTCTCTCTGCCATCGCCCAGGTGTCACCTCAATGGGACCTCCCAGATAGTCACACCCCTCTGTGTCCCAGTTTCCAACCTTGGATTCCTGGCCACGGAACGAGCGTCTCGTTCCTTGCTCCTCCAGGGCTGGCTCAACAGACCATTGAGTCCTTCTTTCCTTTTCACGATTGGGGCTGCCTTTTGACAACGGTACCACATGTCTTGGTTCTGCAGTGGGCTTTTGCCTCCTTCTACCCTCTTCTTCGTCTAAGTGGTATTTAAGTTTGGGTAAGTCTCCCTCTTCCACTTCCCAGTATTGTCAATGAGCCTTTCTACTCTACTATAACAGATAGCGGTATGGGTGATCAGAGGGCATAAGGAGTGTGGCAGTGCCAAAGGGGAAAGAATACCACATTCTCCCAAGGCCATTGTCACTGGTCCCATGAAGGATTTCTCTCCCCATGAGATCCACCCACTAAGTACCACTCCCAGGGGGACTATCGGGTAGCGGCTTCACCTCCCTGGCCTCTTGGAATGGGGCTTACACCATGGAAGCAGTGACAATACCCTGGGATTCGTCTCACATCTTACAACATCCGTAAGCTGACAAAGAAATCAAGTTGGGTCCTTGTTTTACATGTGATGCAAGTAATTTTGTATATGGTATAAGATGTCTATGTGGCATCTATCATATAGGATTGACCACAAGAGAAGCTTAGATAAGATGGACGGAGCACACGTCAAATATCAGAACATGCCATTACAAATAGTCAGAGGCAATGCATTTCATGGAGAATAGGAATAACATCTCACAAATATAATTTGTAATTTTGAAGAGATGGACATTACCAACACGAGGCAGGAATTTAGATAAGTTTTTAGCAAGAAGGGAAGCTGTTTGCATAGATTACAGCCATTGTGCACAAAGTGCATGAATTCTGAGTTGTAGTAAACATCCTATTTATGAGAACTATGGGCATTTCTTATTTGATACATTTTTTGAGTAATAAAATGTCTGCAATTAATTTCATCAAAAATCGGCTGTCTGCATAAATTATTAATTGTTAATGGATTGAAAATAGATATTTGATGTTGGAGAGAAATGCATTTACAAATGTTTGAACACCAATTGTGCTTCTGTAAAGTTTTGACAATGTTAAGAAAAATATGCACATTTGTATTTATGTATTGGTTGAATACACCATGGTAGGTATGGATGAGATTCGAACTGTGGTCAGAAGTCATTGTTGAGTATTATTTTGTGTTAAAACCTAAATGATAAGATACAATATGGAGATCACAAAATCTCTTAAGCAGAGATGAGATTACATCAATTGCTTTACTCAATGACATCATTTTCCACACATACGTATACAGATGATAACGTAACTGGTTCGGCAACCAGCAATATTGCATGCTAAGCATGATGTCACTAGTGTTGAATATTTACATTGACCAATGTATGGACTTAAAGTGTAAATTATAATGGGAAATAATGCAGACCTTTTTGTGTCTAGTGCCTGAAAATGTAAGGCTGAGATTTTTAACCATGAATTATACCTAGAGGTGCAACAATCCTCAAAAATGTATTAAAGATTGTTACGGAAGAGGCAATACACAGACTGAATTGAGTTTGTTATAATTTAAAAAAAAACATACTAAAATTAACATAACGGGTTGTGTTGGATGAATTAACAGTGGCGATAGAGTTAATAATATCCAGGTCTATGAATATTAGGGAAGTAGGTAATATTGCTGTTTCATATAGCAGGAAAACAACTTTAGACGTTATGTGTACTTTTATTTCAAAGACCTTCCACAGATTACTATATTCCATACTATATATATATATATATATATATATATATATATATATATATATATATATATATATATATATATAAAATGTGTGTATGTATGATGTATATTTGATATTTATATATGTGTGTATATATATATATATATATATATATATATATATATATGTAAAAACAAATTAGCCAAATTTAGTGCACTGCCTAACTCGTAGCTGGTGCTAGGGAAAAGAAGCCTTGGCTGAGCTCCTTAACGTATAAAAAACACATGTAAATTGAGGGTTGTAACACTACAAAAAACCCCCTACAAAACATGCCAAAAGTATTCCCAGCACTCAAGACCAAAACACCTTCTTACAAAATGCTTCGTTTTTATTCTTTATAAAAACAAACAACCAACTGTGCAAATGTGCATAAAAGGGTAGGTATAAGTCAGAAACCTCCCCATGGCAAGCAGGTTAAACAACACTCACCCCCCAGGGTGGAAAAATCGCCACGCGTTCCGCCTGGATCTACCAAGCTTCCTCAGGCTGATCAAACTCCACATCCGTGTAAACACATCCCATTTAAAACTTAAGGAAAGCAACTCGAGCGGGCAGCTCCTCCCCCCTCTCATTATCTCCGATCATGTGATCACTTAATCCCGCATTGAAAAGTGTATAGAGCGGGCCGCCATGATGGAATGACTACATAGTCATTGTGTTCACTATGAACACAGCGCACTGGCTATAAACTAAGTGCCATTTTGATATGCGAGTAAATTGGCAAAGAGCTCCTCACTCCACGTTGCATCTCCTTATTTAAAAACATAAATTTTTTATACATATACTTGTGTTTAGTTGCGCTAGTGCGCCTTTCTATAACATGGGTAAACCTTATCTACATTGACAAGAGTTCACCCACTACGTCCCTGGGTTTGTAGTGTGTTATTCTAAAAGCCAAGTACGCCCACTCTCAAAAACATACTGTCTCCTAGTATGGTGGTCACAGAAGTCACCAAGTCAGGCCACTTTTTGAAACAAGATCAGGGAGGTTTTCGTAAATGTGCGAATTGCAAAATGTGTAGTTTTGTATCAAAAACTCCATTTGTCAGTTCTAATGGTTTATCATGGAGATACAAACATAGAATAACATGCTTGACTAAATTCATAGTATATGCTATTACTTGCACCTGTGGTCTGCACTATATTGGATCGACCATAGGTATGCTCAAGCTCAGGATTCTCCAACACTACAGAGCCATTAAGAATGGAGATACAAGCAACCCTTTGACAGGACACTTTATGGAGAAACATGGTGGTAATGTGGAGGAAATGTCATTTGTTGGTCTTGCCCATGTACCACAACACAAGAGATTGGGAAATCGAGAACTGAAACTCAGACAATTAGAGGCATCTCTAATTTGCAAATTTGATACGTTAAGACCTAATGGACTCAATATTGATTCAGAGATGTTTGTATTTCTCCAGTAGATTGGATGATTATCGTTGGAAGTGCATGCAATTATAGAACCCCGGGTTGTAACCTTGGCACACTCCCTGCTGGTAAAAGGGATTTATGTATTCTAATGTGTAGCATTAAGCTACAGGTGAGGAGCATTACATCACAATTTAGGGTTGACTACATTAGCAATTTATTGCCCAATATGATGTTGAAAATTGAAGACTTTAAGCACTTGCACTTTGAATAGTTTCTGTATATATACTGTGGCTTGCTGCATAAGATCATTAATTGAATATTGTTCCTTTTAGCATTTACGAGTCACGTCCAGTAACTATAACTGCAGTGGTAAATACATGTTTTTATGTAAATAAGATTGAGCATCCAAATGGATATGTATTTTATAGACATATGCAATCACAGTGGAAATTATTCCAAAGCATGTGAAAGCTTTATATATAAGATAAAATCAACACAAATACAGCTTTCATCCACTAGAGGGCACTAAGTCCTACATCCACAAAGGAGTGCTTTGATGTTTAATGAATTTGGTGTTGTGCCGTACTTGGCTTTTAGAATAACACTCTACAAACCCAGGGACGTAGTGGGTGAACTCTTGTCAATGTAGATAAGGTTTACCCATGTTATAGAAAGGCGCACTAGCGCAACTAAACACAAGTATATGTATAAAAAATTTATGTTTTTAAATAAGGAGATGCAACGTGGAGCGAGGAGCTCTTTGCCAATTTACTCGCATATCAAAATGGCACTTAGTTTATAGCCAGTGCGCTGTGTTCATAGTGAACACAATGACTATGTAGTCATTCCATCATGGCGGCCCGCTCTATACACTTTTCAATGCGGCATTAAGTGATCACATGATCGGAGATAATGAGAGGGGGGAGGAGCTGCCCGCTCGAGTTGCTTTCCTTAAGTTTTAAATGGGATGTGTTTACACGGATGTGGAGTTTGATCAGCCTGAGGAAGCTTGGTAGATCCAGGCGGAATGCGTGCCGATTTTTCCACCCTGGGGGGTGAGTGCTGTTTAACCTGCTTGCCATGGGGAGGTTTCTGACTTATACCTACCCTTTTATGCACATTTGCACAGTTGGTTGTTTGTTTTTATAAAGAATAAAAACGAAGCATTTTGTAAGAAGGTGTTTTGGTCTTGAGTGCTGGGAATACTTTTGGCATGTTTTGTAGGGGGTTTTTTGTAGTGTTACAACCCTCAATTTACATGTGTTATATATATATATATATATATATATATATATATATATATATATATATTTTAAATATATAAACACTGGAGGTTTGATCTCTGATTTTTTGAAGTTTGAGTCACCATATTAAGAAAAGTGGTGCAACTATAAGAGAAGAAGAGGAGGTACGTTAAGAAAAGTAAGTCTACTGAATCGTAAATAAATGAGATATTAATTAGGTTATTAATCTAGTGGTATATACTTTCCTGTTTTAGGAAGTCTGATTGTCTACTCCTAAGAAAAGACTTCAGTTTTTAAATCCAGCTCTCATTCTTGTCTTTTTTGTAAAGACATGAATTGACAATGATCAATGTACTGAAGAACTGATTGATACCAAAATATTTAATATTGATATAAATTTAATTGAAAATGGCTCTAAGTTACATCAATGTAGTAATGACTAAATTTAAGTTTAAGATTGTTGTTTAAATGCTGTAACTATTATTAAGAAACAGATTTAAAGAATTTTGAGTTGTTTGAAGTAATCATAAGTTGCATGAAGGGATTCTCATAGGTGAGTGCAGGATTTCCCCTTTGGGTATATAAGAGGACAACTGGAGTTACATGTACGTAATGCACTCCTTGCTGGTTTTTGCCACAGCACAATTACCATATTTGTACTCTTCTTAGCTTTTGTACAATAAAAGGATCACACAAGTAGAGCTTGTACAATCATTGCTGTTACTGCGCTAGGGCTAGGACCAACTATATGTGGTCACTGTGCTGGGGTTACGACTAGCATAACAGGTACAATGAACCAATTTGTAGCCCAGGCACAAAGCTAGGAATTATGTCAGTGTTAGGGTAGCCGAATGACCAGATTTGCACTGCTGTTTCACCAGTGCAAATACTAGTACATACATCTTTATTCTGCAGGTGCTCCCTCCTGATCTGGTATACTGTGACCAGTGCCGATCTGGTCACTGCATCAACACTAAGACCATTGCATGGTGGGCCATTGCTGCAGTTCTACATTTGCCAAAGAGAGAGATTTCCTGGCGTAGGTGCTGTCAGAGGTTCCAACCAGACCTGACTGCTACATTCTTGTAAGCCACCAGCAGACAATGCATCAGATCCGAGTCTTTACGGACATGTCCACTGTTGACTTTACCTTTGCTGCCCGTTCAGGCCCACTACCATCACAGGGAGCTTTGGCCTGCTTTCATTGCAATGGTAGAAGAATACAAATCCTACTGAAAGAGGGTAGAAAAGGCCAGACAATGACTGGTTTGCTGAACATAATGTAAGCTGGCTATGATCTGTTAAGAAGGGAATAATGGAATCTGACAATTATTTGCCTAGTGAGTATACTGGAACCAGGCATGATGGACCAGCTCTTTCAAATGGAAATTGTTATAGGTCTTCTAAGTAGAAGTACTGTAATTTGGTAACTAGGTATAATGTATACAGATTATGATGTGCTAATATGTATTCTTAAAACTGGCAACTATGTGCTAGCTAGCTTCAAATAAATACATAAGAAAAGACAAAGAATAATATTAATAGAATACTATTTATTAATACCAAATCCAAGATTACTTCAAACCCTGCAAGGCCTTCTAACCCACACAGTCCTCCCGTACTCACAACAAATAGTCTTTGGCGACCTATCTATTGGCTTGACACCAAACCTCTCATAACCGGCTTCCCCTACTAGTTGAAAAACCTACTCACTTTGCCAGACCAAACTCTTTTGGCCCTGCATCTATGTTTCCACCCCCTCCAGATCATTTTGCTATTGTCTGACCACAATAGCATCCCTTTCCATAGGGAAATAAATTCATATAATTTTCTCCACAAAAATCAATAATATGCAACGAGATATCACTGTGCCCGTGCCAGTCCTTGACCCAGAGGCCATCATTCCACCTGCATCAGACTGTTCTTCATGCACCTTGAACCAACAAACTTTCTCTAGGTTTCTCAAAAACTGCCAACCAATGCACCAAAATACCTGTATTAAAAGAAAATTACAAATGTTCTTGGACCACTCATCTACGGAGACATTAATCGACAATTCTTCCCTCGCAGATGCCTAACAAAACCAATCAAACGGGGGTGAGTTGGGGTGGGGTACCAGTGGGAGCGGACCAGCACTGTTGCATGCTAGACACGCTCTCACTTTCCCTGTCCACGTGCAGGCCTACCAGTGATTGAATGCTGCCCTATTAGTGCAGTTTCCTCTGTGTGAGGCTGAGGAGCCGCAGATCGAGGTGATCGGAGGGGTGTGAGTCAGTGTCCGACTCAGCCCACAGTGTAACGCTGCCTTCTCACCCTCTCTGCCTGGTTTGTGTGCCCATTGGAGAGGCCTTCTGAGGGCGGTACAGCAATCTTCTTTGGCCCGGCTCTGGTCAGAGGCCAGAGAGAAGTGCCCAGAATGGTGGTGGGGGTCTGCGATCCCTCCTCTTGCATCCAGCAACGAGATACAGCAGCGGACGGCCCTGAGTGTAAGCGCCGACCCTGAGCCAGTGCAGGTCTGCTTGGCCCTGCAGGCTCTGGCCTACTGTTGGGGAATCAGCCCGGCTTGTGGCTGTCTGGAGCACTGAACAGGGTGCCCGAATATCGTGCAGTGACTGCTGGGGCTCCCGGGAAGTTGGGAGTTTGTCAGCGAGCTGTCTGTGCCTGGGATTGCAGGAAGGTACCCTCAGGAGGTGAGAGGGAGCCTACCAGGAGTCCTGGTTGATGGAGATTCGGTGGCTGGATGGCCCTGACCGCACGTGGTGAGGGTAGCATTAGAAGGGGCCACAAAATAAGGGTGCTTGACTGCTACAGAAGCACAGTGCATGGATACAGTGGGGCGCTGGTGCAGAGTGTTCTCAGAGCTACGTTTGGAGGACCCTGAGAGGGAGATTGGAGGTCTGGACTACCCCTTGTCAACAGTGGGGCGATTTGGCTGGCAGCAGGGAAGAGGTGCTGGGCGGGTGCGCTGGGTTACCCCCTTCTAGCAGATTTGAGGAGTAGCGGGTCTATTGGGCTGGCCTCCTGAAATAGAGTTGGACCCACACCTGTTTGACCAGCCAGGGTGCAGGAAGTTGACCCTGTGTGCACTGTGGGGAGTGACTTCCATGCCTGAGTTGTTTGTTGGTGGATTGAAACACTGGCGGCGAAATTCCAAGCCGGTATAGGTGTGCTGCAGCAAGTTCTGAGAACAGAGGTTAGGGATTGGGCTGATATGGACATGCCACCCCTGTCATAGGTGCAAGGGGGTACTCCGGCCCCGTATACAAAGGAGGACATTAGAGACATTCTGCAGGAAATATGTGCGCTGCACGGAGAACATCAGGCCTCAGTCACCGAGCGGAGGGTGGAGGTCCTGGAGAATACATTTGAAGGTCTTGAGAACAACAAACTCTCCACGGATATTGTCGAGATGAAGATTGAAGGGAGGTTGTCGGACCTTGAGACCAGAGAGGAGGATTACCAGCTGAAGATGAACGACCTTGAAAATAGAGAATACAGGAACAACCTTTGGGTTTTTGGCCTCCAGGAACAGAAGGGGGAGTCTGCAAGCGATGTGGTGAAGACAAGGGGTTGGTGAATGTCCTTTTCTATGATGTAGGTGGGATGGAGGTGGAAATTGAACAGTCGCATCTTGTAGGGATGGCCAGGGGCAGAGACCCGATATCTGTGGTAATAAAGTTTCTGCGGTACACTGAGAAGGCTGCAGACCTGGAAAAAGCAAAACGCCTACGTACCATACAGTATGAAGGAGGTTCGCTTTGGTCTTTGAGGTTAAGGTGGTGGACTTCCGGGTAACCTAGGGCTCGGAAGCGGAGCAGGTCAAATACCATCTTTCGGAAGGAGAAAAGAGTGGTGACGGGGATCCGAATGTGACTGCAGGTTCGGCTGTGAATCAGGATGTACTGAGGGGTCTGTTTCAATGTAAAAGGGTCCCTAGAGGCCGTAATTTTGGGACTCAATACTCCCTCTCCGGTCAAGTGACTTGATGGGACTGGATTTCCTAAAGTTCTAAATGTTCTCATTTCCCTGACAGTTTGATATGTCTGTGTTCAGTTTGGTGGTATGTATTATGGACCTGCGGGGGACAGGTGAGGGTGTGTCTTTCTTTGGTGGCCCAGCTTTGGGTGGTCGTCTCAGGGGTTGGGTGGGGCGGGGGAGTTTGGGGCAAGGGGTGTATTTGGTTTGGGTAAGGTATGGAGAAGGGGGGCATTGGGCAGCTGGGGTAATGGAGTGGTAGCAGGGGTTTTGGTGAGGTTTTAGCTACAGACTGAGGAACTTGCGAAGGTTGGTAAGATTGCAGCGATAGGTCGTTGGAGGGTGGGGCGGATGGATTCATTGTTTGTTGGGACCCTGAATGTAAAGGGGTTACATTTCCCGACAAAGCGCTTGTTGGTTGCAAAGGAATTCAGGAGATCTGGGTTGGCTGTGATTATGAGTCATGAGAAAAGGATGGTTGAAAGGGAAGAGAGGCGCACCTCCGCTCCGGGTTGATTGGGGGAACATACTGGGCTTCAGGAGAAGTGAAGAAGGGTGGGATTGGGATTTTATTGCACAAGCGATTAAAATTGGACAGTGTAAAGGTGTGGCAGGAAAGTGGGGGAGAGCTTTAATGGTATCGGGCACCAGGGGTAGTGTCTGGTTGCCTTTTGCTACAGTGTACTGCTCCAACCAAGGGCAGCAACCCTTCTTGGAGGAGACTCTCGCCCAACGTAGTAGGGAAGCTAAGCGGCCCTTGATACTGGGGTGGGGGGATTTTAATATGTGGGCAGAACCTGGGCTGGATAGGAGGACCATTGGGGTGGTGCCTGCTCCGCTGATGGGAACGGGGAGTGGTTTTCTCCACAAATGTCTAGATGTGTTTGGTTTGTGGGGTGTATGGAGCCAGCTCCATCCTCAGGAGTTTTGGTTTACATTCTTCTCTCCCCTTGGTACATATACACGTATGGATTACATTTTTTGTGGAGGGACCTGTTGGGTAGAGCATGAGCATGTGATCTTGTTCCCATTAGTTGGTTGGACCATGATATGGTGTTCATTGAGTTTTCCCTAATGGTTTTACAGAGCAGTGACTCGCTGTGGAAATGTAGCGATTCTCTGTGGAAGGACATGCAGGAATGGAATGTATGGAGAGTTATCCGGGTTCAAAATTCATAGAACCAAGTAAATTCTGTTACCTTTTGATGAGGATGGAGCTCAGGGTGTGGGGTTATTGGGTCAGCTTGGAATGGAGGTGCACCTAGAGAAGCTCTGTTATCTTGGGGTTGTCATCACTCGCAGGTTGAGTGACCCTTGCTGGGTGCATTGTACATTGATAGGTCTACCTGGGAGAAGCTTACAATATCCTAGAATGGACGGCGTAGTGCATAAAAATGAATTTCCTTACCAGGATCTTGTATTTCTTTCAGATGCTCCCAGTACTCATACCAGAGGCTTTACTCTGGGAAGATAAAGGGCTATGTTGCACTTTCTGTGGCAGGAGAAGAAACCTTGAGTTGCCTATAACACTCCCAAGGAGAGAGGGGGAGTGGGGTTCCCGGATCTGTTAGTCTACTGTAGTGCGGCACAGCTGAGGATGCTGGTCCCCCATTTGCGGGAAGATAAGGGCAGGCAATGGGTGTTTTTGGAGAATCTCCATCTGCGGCCAGCAATGGTGGGGCCGTGGTTGTGGGTTCCTAAGGGACGATACCGCTTAGGATTCGTGAACATCCTATCTTGGGGATTATTTGCCACTTATGGCGCTCAGGAGTTGGAATATGGGGGGTCACCACGTGGCCATCTCCTATGAGTCACCTGTGGGCGCTAGGTATAAGAGAGGAGATCCCGGATTTGGCTGAGTATCAGGCATGGTTTGAGAGGGAGCTGGCTCACATGGAGCAATTCTGGTGGGACTGACAATATTTCCCTATTCAGGAGCTGGAAGAAGCCTTGCACTTGGGGAAGCTGTCGATTTCTTTCATATCTCTGGTTTAAGGGGTTCCTTACGGCTGAAAAATGGAAATCGTAGGTACAGAGGAGACATGCGCTGTCTGAAAAAATATTGGATACAAACTTAGATATGAAGGGTTTATTCTCGGCATTGTACGGGGTGCTGCTTGTGGCTCTCAGTGGTGGAAAAGAGGCCCTCCGGGGCAGATGGGAGCGAGACCTAGGCGTGGCAATTGATGAAGGGTTGTGGAGGATGATGTGTTTTGGGGCACTTAAGATGTCGATTGTGTGACAGTATAAGCTCCATGGTATCAAGCTCCTCCACCGGTGGCAGTATGACCTGGTCCGCCTCTCTAAAATGTTTGATGAGGTCAGTCAGTACTGCTGGCGTGGATGCGGGGATCAGGCCATGTATTGGCACATGTGGTAGGGGTGTGAGATATATTTGGCGAAGGTCTTGGGTTGGGTAAAAGAGGTTGACATTATATTTCACCCCTTGAGCCCATGCTTGTTTTGTTTGGCCTTGTGAAGAGGGGCAGTGAATAAAGAGTTGTATCCCACATGGTGCACTTTTTATTGCTGGCTGCCAGATCCTGCTTGGCCAGTCAATGGAAGAGGGAGGGGCTGCCGGGTCATGTTGAATGGTTGTCCAGAGGTAAGGACATTTATTTGATGGAAAAGATCACTGCATGCTCTTCACGGCGGGAGTGCTCAGTAGGAAATGGTTCCTATCCAGATACATGGGATAGTGAAGATTTCCTTACAATGTTCTTGCCCGTGGTGTTTACCTACTAGCTGGTGGGCGGTGGTCCGATTTTCCCCTCTGTAGATTCCCATGGAGGTGAGGGATGCACTGCCTTCGGAGAGCGTCTGTAGCTACATGAACATTGTGATTTATTGCCATTGTATGCCAAATGTCATGCTGAAGTTTTGTTCAAAGGGGTGTGGAGGGAGTACAAGGCAACACATTATGGTGTGTGTTGCTGTGGATCGGACAGTCCTTTTTATTTTATTTTCCTTTGTCTTGTTAAAACTTTAATAAAAGTTGAAATTTAAACGAAATACACTCAAACATTCAGTGGTATGATTCTGCTAAAAAACACCCCTTCAGCGATGGGTCCAGGCAACTGTCACCCGATCTGTAACCTCCTCATGCAAACAGACTAAAATTCAACCCTGCCAAAATGGAGATGCTTTCATTCAACTGTAACACAGTCCCCTAAAATGTGGCCTCAGTTCCTGGATTCTTGCAGCATTCCAGTACATAAAGTCTGTAACGGTGACATCATCATTGATTTGGAACATTTCTGTTACTCACCACTCTGAAATAGGCTGAAGATGCAGAGAAGTGACCTTGGAGATGATGGTGGTACAAGAATCGATATTCAGCCTTCCATCCCAGCTCCCCTGAGTACAAGACTCAGGCTTCCTCAAAGAGGGGCTCTTTTCCACAATGTACCTCTCTGCTGTTTCAGTTGGGATAGACAGAGGTGTCAATTGAATAAAAGAGCGGGGAGAAAACACACTGCCAATACCAATGCTGCAAAGGAATACAAAGATATTAGACAGTGTTGAGGTTAATGCAAGTGATTAGAACAGTTGAATTAAATGGGAAACTACCTAGATAGGTATTGGAGTGGAGCTTCCCCTGGGTGGATCTACAAGGAATAACACAAAATGTGTGGAAACGGTCTAATTCAATATCGGTCCCAACTATATATAGAATTGATAACAACTAACCTCAATAAGGATAAATTGAGGAAAGGAATCCAGGAAACAGAAGACAAAGACAGGAGAAAATAACAAACAGGGATGTTAGTATAGGGAAATAGCCCCGGACGGCACGAGGGTCGCACTAGTGCCGGGTTGGTGCAGTTTCAGGAAAGCGTTTATATGCACTCAAGAACAATCTCACAGGAAAGTCACTCAATGTCCCAGAATCCAACAGAAGACAAATATCCAAACAAGTCGTGGAGATAAATAGTAGCAGAGATGGGGATAGCCACTTAAGTATCGACCTGAGCGCACATGTATCCCGAGTAGCTGTAGCAATTTGGTTCCGAGTGCAGAAGCGGCAACCTGGAATGAAGTACCGCAAGAGACAGAAGGGAGCCAGATCCAGTAACGTTCCGAGTCAAACAACCAGACAAGCATGACAGGAATAAAGGAGGAGACAAGGCAATCCAGTAGTCAGGCAAGGTCAAAACCAGGAGTTCAGATGAGGAATCATGTAGGAAGACACGAAGAAGTAACGGACGAAACCGCGTGTAGCTTGTAACGCTAATTAGCAGCAACGAGCCCCTGGGAAGACGGTGGTTTTATAGTCGTAGTCTGCAAGGAGGCCCGCGGGGAAGCCTGAAGTGTAACAATTTCCTGCTCAATTCAGTACAATATCTAAAAGCTGTTTCTTCTTCCTAAGATCCCTACATTACATCATCAAATTCTTCACTTAAAATGACCATCTACATGTATTTATTTCCTTATGTCCCCACTACTGTAGTGGAATCAACCTCTGTCTTCCCGATATTCAAAGCCCCAGACTCCAGATAGTCCAAAATATGGCACCCCACCCAATATTTGGATTATGTCATCATGAAAATATCCCTTCAGCCATTAGATAAATCGTCTGGATTCCTATACTACTTTTATTATCTCATTCTAATGGATTGTGTCTTCCCACAGATTCCTCATCTTAGATATATTGCTTTGCAGTCGCAGAAAAATGTTTCAACAGCAGGGGGCACTATACACCGTCACCATCAATGGTAGTATAAGTAGCAGGCACCACGCCCCTTTGCTTCAGTTCAGTTTTTCCCCATGCACAACAGGCTCGGAATGGTTTGGATTGCCCCAGCGATTTTCTTTGCCAAACGTTGTACTATGTTTGAATTTTCTGTGACTTGTTACAATGTCTGTGCCGAAAACAGGCTTCAAGAGATGTGCGGACCGTGATTCAAAGATGTTGCTCACTGAGCCGTACAGGACATAACAGCACACACCTTCACAAACCTGTAGAGTATGGTACTTTTCGATAATGCTCTTCCTTCAGGGGAAGGGGTCAGACAATACAAAAAAAAGGACAGGAGATGTACACACGCTCCAAGTTGTTGTGGAGGAAAGACTACCTAGGCCTTCTCCCTGCCCTTAGCCACAGCCCCTAAACCTCCATGAGCAAATGGCTCACAAGACTCCAATGGGAGGGACACTGACTCATTATATGCTGTTAAGTATTTCAATCAGGCGATACACCCTGGTCTCACCATGGTATGCAGCGCACAACTGAAATGCCTATTTTGTTATATATATAGGTTCAATATTTGAGAGATACACCACTCATATCACACCCCTTATTCAAATACCCCGGGTCACGATGGACCAGGAACCAGACTGGTTGGTAAAGGCAATATTTATGTATTTATTTATTTAGAAATTCAAGAAAATCATACACTTTTTAATATATGGGGCAGCAATCACCAATGTGATGACAATAACAATAGGGATGTAGGCAATGCACTTAAGTTAAGCCTTTAGCAACACAGATAGAAAACACCAGAGAATAGAGACACTTTTGAATTTTTAGAAAGATAGCACTCAAGTTAGGATTTCCCCCTGCAATATTCCTCCACCCACAAATAATTATAAATAGATATAAGGAAGCAGCAGGTCATCAGGAATAAGGAATAAGAAACAAAATTCGAATCCAACCTTCCCTCCCCAAACAAGAGAGAAAAACGGATTTGAAACCCTTGCAATGTTAAAATGACACTCGGAAATGGCTGAATAAAACAATGAATGTGTTCAATAATCCTTAAATAAGTACAATTCTCTACGGGAGCAACACTGGAAAGTTACAAGCAATCGTAAGCAATAGATTGAGCAAAAGTATACAATTTGAAAATGAATGGAAGCTTTAAAACAATTGATAGTAAAAATAACACATGTAAAATTTTGCAAAAATGCTCATTCCCGCCTGAAATTAACCAAACAGGTTTTGATAGAAACGGGTGAAATTCACTGATTTGGAATGCGGTCTTTTGGTTGGGGTGTAGATATAGATCTTAGGTACAATCCGGAGGTGAAATGAAGTCTCTAGCTATTAAATTGAGGAAGATATGCAAGGAAGTATGAGGTGCGTTTTTAGAAAAATTGGGTAGTGAAAACAGAAATGAAAATCAATTTGGACAAGAATAGTTTTACTCTATACTAGAGCATTCAGGCTAGAATACCAAAGAGGGACACAGTAAGCTCCAGGGTTGATTCATGAGTTCAACCCTAGTTCCCCAACGCCTGCCCTGGCGGAACCAGTCCGATCACTCGAAATAGGATTGATAGTTTAGGATTTAAATTACAAGAATTACTAAATAGATAGCGCTTGCACAAGAAATCAGTGACAGGGTTACAAGTTATCAAGGTAAGGATAGGATGGTTTAGAGATTGGGATAGGACAAGGCAAGGTATGCTATGGTTTTCTATGGTTCCTATTGATACTCACAGTCCACTTTTAGTTTGGATTTTGGCCAGTCAGCGCTCTGGATCACCACACAGATCTGGTCTAACACAGGACAAAATCAGCGGGCATGGACTGGATACCGGGTAGCACTTCTGGTTACTGTATACTACAGATCAGCTGGATGGCAGTTTTGCATTTAGTGAGCAGCAAGCCAGGTTCAATTCAGGATGCTTTCCCAAAACACAACAGTTTCCCTTTGGTTATTGGGATAATTAAAAATTGAGGCCTAGCTGAAGCAGGATCAGCAATGTTTGGCCTTGTGGTTGGGATCTGGATTCTAGATGGATAATTGCAAGAAGACAGGAACAGACAGGACGCCGGGAAGGAAATCAGGAATCACTCAGGAATCAGTGTGTGTCTGTGTGTTGTCAGGGGCTCTTATTTATAATGCCAGATGACATAATTACAGTACAAGACAGGGGCAGGATTCACTACCCATGCCCCTAAAAATAAAGCACACACGATTGATTTTAAACTGGGAAGTTTTCACAATTTTTCAAATGTCTTGCTGCAGAGATAGAAGTCTTTAAAGTTTCATGAAATAATCTTTAAAAGCAAATGGCAGGGGCTGAACCATTTTTTCTTGTCAGCTGACACCAATTGCCATTTCCTTCAAAGCAGGATAGGGGGTTTCAGCTTAATTGTTGATTTTTATTGCCCTTTCACTCTTCCAACTTTCTTGCCCTGGGAGCTTCATTGCCCGTGGGCTCAATAGAGACGAAAGTCTGCCTAATCCTGTAATTATCAGGGAGTTGCCAGGAACTGCTGAGAGAGAGCCCTCCTCCAAGCAGAAAACATGTTTTTCAACTTGCAACTCCAGCACCCTAGGTTTTAAAAATCCTTCATTTATGCTCTTAAATCCAGAATTAAAACAAGCCTATTGCATTAAATAATCCATGTTATATAGCCTCAACAGCAACAAACCTTTCCCATTGCTAGATAATGCAAGCTTTCATTCAGTAATTTACTTTTGAAACAGACCATTTTTTTTCTGTAGATTTCCAAAGGCCCATTTTTTTACACGTGGTGCAGCCAATATTTCTTTCTTTAATTCAACTTTTCATCTCCAGCAGATTCACACACTGCCATGCAGCTATAGTTATTCTCTTGAATGCTAGAACTGTTCTGCAGCATGGATACATTGAAACAGGCATTGCTCAGCTATTTAGAGTCTTTCTCTGAACAGCTGAGTTTTAGATACTTTTGCAAAAGAAATTAACATGTTTCCCGTGTAAAATGAAAACAAATCCCCTGGTTGATTTCTTTCCAAACTAAGATGACTGGGCCTGTCATCCAGGAACTAGGCCCGGTTTTCTTGAGACACAATGGATGGTCCTGGGCATTGCAGGGCCTTTTTAATCACAGCAGTTTCATAGTAAAGGGATGGATTTAGCGTCACGCAGCACTTCTAAAAGAGAGAAAAAGGTGTCATTTTAAAGGGAATTTTGGGGTTTTCAACACGGCAATGCTGCCTATTTCACTTAATTAAATGTTAAATGTTGCAGAGCACACTGGCACATTCCTGGAGTGTGTACTCTGTTCCTCCCCGCCTGAAATGTGTGTGACAGGGTGGTGCAGCCATTTTTTTGGTAGTAGTCAAAACGCAATTTTGAGATCCTTGCACGCACAGGAGTCACCGCAGCCATTTTGTTGTTTCTTGCACCAATGCCGCACAGTGATGTGGGGCAATGCATTGAGTGGGTCAATAAATCCCACACTGCAAGAATGGCCCAGATCCGCTCCTCTTACAGGAGATTCTTTCACTGTTGGAGAAATTTTCTGTGTAGAAGGAGCCAGTAGCAGAGCGGAACCAGGGTCGGTACTCCACCTATTTCCTGGTTACCAAGAACGACTGAGGATTGCAAACGATCTTAGACCTGAGGCGCTTGAACAAGTTCCTCAGGAAGGATAAATTCAAGATGGTCATTCTCTCACAGATCCTCCAGGCCCTTCAGTTCCAGGACTGAATGGTGTTGCTCGATCTTCAGGATGCTTACATTCATGTGCCTATGCATCTCAAGCACAGAAAGTACTTGAGGTTTGCCATTGACAGTTCTCACTATTAATTTTGAGTTCTTCCTTTTCAGGCTCACCTCTGCCTCAAGAGCCTTCTCCAAGTTGATGGCGGGGGTGGCAGCAATCTAAGGAGGGGGGGGGTGCACATCTTAGTGCTCCAGAAAGGATTATGGCATGAGAGTATTATACTCTCAATTTAAAATCATTCAAGAGAGTAAAAATGAGTTTCCTCATTCGCCAGAGAGTAAAAGTGTCTGACAACTATCCAATGTGTGTGTAAAATTAATACTGTTCGAAAACATTAGTGTAAAAAAACCTGACAATGCGTACTGCCAGGCAGAATCCTTTGCAGTGCCCTTAGGGACCACTACACAAAATTAAGACTACAGGTGGCAATACAAGTTTTACCTTTGGTACAAGCCTGTACTACTATGTTAAAGTGGTAGCAGTAGCGGAGCAGCCAGGCTTATCTCGAGAGTATATGAGCAGTAGCAGAGATTACACAAAGGGACCACAATTACTGTGACTCAAGCAAACACTGACTCAAGGTTTCAGGTAAAAAAATATAAGTACATTTATTTTAAACCATTTTTTATAAACACGACACTTCTATTAATTCAAAAACCACACGTAAAATGCACTATCACTAACCAATTTTCTTTGTACGGTATACTTCAAGGTAAGTACCCTGTGTTTTAGTGGACTGGTGTTGCGAAACAAAAGACGTTACTGGGAATACACTTCTGATCACTTTTTGACAGTAATGACAGTTCGGTCTTCCTAAGGAAACGCGTATCCGCGGCAAGAAATGTTACCGGGGCAAAAACGCACTTAGCACCTAAGATACCCAGAGGGAGTTGAGGGCAGAAATCATAGGCAATACTTTTGTCGAGGCAGACAGAACCAGAGAACACTGCTGCACCGGCACCGTAAATAATGGTGCTGGTGCCTCCGTTACAGTCTGCTTACCGTGGTCGCTGTGATCGGCAGGGCAGACCTGCCAGGCACAGCGACTCCGGCAGGCAGACTCATAGTGATACCAGACCGGCACACTCGTAATGAAGCCCTTAGCCTTCCAACGAGTGCATCTATCTGTGCATATGGGTTTTGCTGGCTTCTATCCCTCTCATGTAGCAAAGAGAACTATCTCTGTTGCTGATGTGTCATGTTCATAGCCTAAATCTATTGCCACTTGCTTTATCTAATACATGTTTTCTCTAACTCCTATTGCGTTTTTTGCCTCTTGGGCCTACTTACCCGCACCTTTCTCTATGTGCATGCCACATTAACTCTTGGCACATATTTGTTGGTTCATTGTGTCTGCCGTGTTTGGCATATCAACAACTACAGTGCATGTGTGTATTGCTGTACTTTAGTCTATCTCTCGGTGAAGGGATATTGTGGGAATAATGGGGGAATAATGGGGTAATCTTGCTGCGGCCTGAACCTTTGGCCTCTGAAGTGTGCTCTGACTTATGTTTCATGGATTTTCTTAGTATTTCTTCTCACGTGTAGGATGCATGATGTTGATCCCAACATTCCCTCTTTCCTTCCTTCCAGATTTAATTCCCTCCTAAACTCCTTGTCTATGTGCCCAATCATATATATCTTTTGGGATCCATATTTTGCTAACATTTCTCAAATTTCCTTCCCCTTTGCATACTCCCAGTGGCTGCATCCTAAAAAACAGCAACCCCCATCTCCTGTTGGATCTACATAACATTTAAGATACTTTTCGGGGTCTGAAGGTGGTGTCCAGAGGGTTCTTGGTGGGCCTATGGGATGATCTATGGGTACCATCTTTGGTGTGGGCTTTACTCGTAAGTCCCGTCCCCTTTCCTCTACTGTTTGCGTCCCCCAACCTTTCACAGCAAAACATTGAATTTCTCCTTTGAATTTAGTACAGCACGCTCTGGCACCTCACCTCAGTCCCTTTTTCCGCACGGACAGTGTCAGACCTGGCAGCTACGGGCATAGACTTTTTCAACTTTCTGCATGCTCCCCGTCATTTTTTTTTTTTTTTTAATCTTTTTTAAATCTTCTTCACCTCTCTTTGGTGTCTTGCCTCCCCTAATGTATGTCGGCTGCAAGAGGCTTCACGAGATGCGCATCCTGTGATCGCTCGTTTCTGGCCTCCGACCCCCATGCACTCTGTCTTGAGTACCTTGGTTCCGCTGGTACACATGTGTGGCTTGCATCGCTCTCGATCACCGGGCCTTGAAGAATTGTCTTTCCCGCTGGAGGGATATCTTCTATTCTTCTACTCCAGGTCATCTTAAAGAGATAGTTGCCAGGACCCAATGTCATGGCAAGGTAGGCCCTTTTTTAAAGCAAGGCTCCTTAGCACAGAGACTCCTTCCCGGGTTTCCGCTGGGAAGGGGACCTTGTATTCTGGTTCTGGCAGACCCGAGGTCGTTAAGGCTACCGGCTCCCAAGCAGAGGAGCCCAGGGGCCCTTCTGGGCGTTCCATCAACAGACCGGAGGCCAGCAAGGCTACCGGCTCTCAAGACGAGGGGCCCAGGGGCTCTTCTGGGGCGTCCACAGAGGGATGATCCAGTTTGTCGTCCTCTTCTGCACCAGCGGGCCAAGGATGTTGTGTTCTACCTCCAAGAGTCAGTTCGAAGAACGATCCAAAATGACTACCAGCTCCATAGCTGAGGCCTCTCAGCCTACCGGAGCCACCTCTGAGGTCATTGTGCAGGACGATTCGACTACCGGCCAGCGGGCTGAGGGCTTGGAAGCCTAGCGGAGCCATCTCTGAAGTTGACGCTTCCGATTCAGGTTCTGTGGCAAAGGGGTGCCGTTCCATGCCTGAGCCAGCACGTGGCGTGGGATTTCGCACCCTCCCTCCCAGGGCGTGGCGCAACGCCCAAAGACTGTGGCCAAGCACGCAGCAGATCCTGCTAGGCCGTTGGCCATTTCGGATTTGGAGCCTCTCCGGGGTCCTTGGCACAGAGAATGGGCCTTGGATGAAGGTTCTAGTCCACTTCCCTCGGGACACAGCAGTGGACGCTATGGTACAGGCGGGTGGTCTCCGCAGGGTTACATCTACCCTCTGCAGCCTTATGGTTAAACGCCCTAGGCTCCTAGATGGTTTGATCATGAAAGGCGGCCCATCTCTGCTGAGGGCTGTGCCCCTCGCAATCTGAAGGCGTGCAAGGATCGATTCTTCAAGCGCTGCCTCTTCATCATTAGCGCTCCCCACAGATGGGGCTCCTCAAGGGTATCGTCAAGGAAGTGCCTCATAGGCCTACGCCTCGGGCCCTCCTCGGATTCCTCTTCCTCCTCTTGTACCACCAGCGCCCCCCCATCAGTCACTGATGGATCCACAGCTATCTTCAGGTCCGGATCAGGCACTCCAGCTTCTGTATCCCAGGACCCAGACTCCCCGCCCTCTGGAAAAAAGGGGGGGGGCACGTTGATGGTGACAACGACGATGATGCCCAGGAGGAAGAGCCTTCGGCCTCAGTGAAGGTGTTTCATGACTGTCTTCAGGGCTTTACAGAGTTGTTGGGGGTCCCTCAGCCAGACCAGGCCCCCCAGGAGTCAGGGGTGTTGGCGTAGGTGCTGGTCTGGCATGCCACTAGACATTCGGGCATTCCCCTCCAGAAAGATGTCCTGCAGGTGGCGAGAAATGTCTGGGAGAAGCCCAGGGCCAACGCACAGATGAACAAGAAGTTGGACAGCCGGTTCAGGCTTTTGGATGGGGAGCCAGTCCTCCTGGCCTCTCACCTCCAGCCACACTCTTCAGTGATGGCGGCAGTGGCTTCCTTGTATTTTAAACCATCGTCTTCGTCCTCCTCTGCAGGGGCCACCTCCAGTTGTCTTTCGAATGAGGACAAAGCCCTTTAGTCTTTTGGCAAGCGTTGCTACCTCAACTCCGGGCTGCATTTGCAGCAGGCCAGCGCTGATGCCCTTCTAGCCGCGGCAAACCAGAAGTTGTGGCGAGAGATTAGGGAGGTCTTGCCCGACCTCCCTCTGGAGAGGTAAGCCTCCTTCAAGGCCACCCTAATGTGCAGAACCTAATGGATTTTTCAGTCTCGCACATCGACACAGCCAGCAAAGGACTGTGTTTGGGGGTTGAGATGAGGCATACAGTGTGAATGCATGCTACTCAATTCTGCTCTAATGTGCAGGAGAGGATCTTTTTTTTTGTTGAGGAGTCAGATCTTCTTTGCTCATCCACTGATGACAAGATCACTAAAAACAAGACCTCTACGTAGACTGCTAAGTCCTTGGCAATCTTGACTAAACCAGGGCAGAAGTCCTTGCCTTAGGCCCAGGGCAGGATCGACTTCAAACCCTGCGCTTTTAGCGGCTTAAACAGGTTTTGGAACTGTGGTGTATAGTGGCCTGACAGGTCCCCAGGCGGCCACAGGAGGAAACAGCAGAGGACATTGCACGGTTTTCTCTGCTCCCCCTCCTGCGCTTCCGCCACTGATACCAAAAGGAATGACATAGTGGCCAGGGAACACAGCTCACCAGTAGGGTGCCTGCTGGCTCTCTTTCAGGACGGCTGGAAGTGTTGTTTCAAGAATCCTTGGATCCTTTCTATAGTCTCCAAAGGCTTCAATCTTCCTCTTCCTTTTCCTCTACCTTCCTCTCCGCTTCTGCTTCAGATAGGTTCCCCTGCCCTTTTACGGAAGATCCCCTCTCTTTTGGAGATGCAGGCGGTGGAGCCGGTTCCTCAGTCAGACAGGAGCTTCTACTCCAGGATTTTAGCAGTACCCAAGAACAACCAGGCTGGCCTAGGGGTAGTCCTGGACCTGTCATTCCTCAACCTATCATTATCTCTCAAGCGCTTCAAGATGATTACTCAGCACACATAGCCGAGTCTCTGTGCACAGTGGACTGGATGTGTTCCCTTGTCCTGAAGGATGTGTACCTTCATGTCTCCATCTACCAGCCTCATCGGAAATGTCTGCAGTTCATGATTATGTTGTACCACTTCCAGGACAAGGTTCTGCCTTTCGGCCTGAACTTGCCCCTCGTGTGTTCACAAAGTTGATGAATGCGGTGGCCTGGAAGGCCACCACTTATACCCTTATTTGGACGACTGGCTGGTGAGGGCAAGCTCGCCCAGGGGGCGGTGAACTCCTGCCAGCTGCCATCAGATGTTCACCAGCTGGGGTTCTCCCTCAATCGCGGAAGTCGCAGCTGACTCCCGCCTAGGACCTGGTGTTCCTTGGAGTGCGCTGGGACACGGCTGTGCAGTGGGTGTTCCCCACCTCTGAGAGGCTCCTCACCCTCTGTAAGGCGATAGGGCACTTTCTGACCAGTTCAACTATTGGATCCAGCACCATTTGGGATTGATGGCGTCAAGCCTGCTCAAAGTGCGGCATGCCCGCCTCAAGATGAGGTGCCTCCAGCTCCACCTGGTGGCCAATTGGGACCAGGAGACAGGGTTGCAGTCGGCCAGGATTTCGATTCCCCTGTCCCTACTTCCGGATCTTCACTGGTGGCTGATGGACTGCAATGTGGCAGTGAGAGCCCCCTTTATCCTGTTGGAGCCCCCTCTGGTGGTGACAAAGAATTCTTCGCTTTCGTGCTGGGGAGCTAGCTACCCTGGAGGGCTACTCGATTCATGGCGCATGGTCCAGGGCGGATCCCCTTTTGCATATCAGTCTGCTCGAACTCAGGGCGGAGGCCTGGTGCTCAAGGCCTTTCTGCCTCTCATAAAGGACAGGGCGGTTCTGGTCAGGACCAACAACTCCACACATTTTATTTACTTGAACAAGTAGGATGGCACCTGTCTCCCCCCATCCCCTTCCTGTGTATGGAGGCAGTATCAATCTGGGAATGGGCCCTGTCAGAGAGGATATGGAGTTCTTTGGTCCATCTCCCTGGTGACAGCCACACAGAAGCGGACCAGCTCCGCCACTTGAGGTTCAACACCTACGAGTGGGAGTTACACATAAACTCCTTGTTGCCCCTATTCCAGAGATGGTGTTTTTCCGGATTTTGACTTATTCGCATCTCCTCTGAATTCCATGTGCCTCGGGTTTGCTTAATGGGCAGGATGGGGTCAGGGGTCTCTTGGGGACGCATTCCAGCTCTGCTGGCACAGCCGCAGGTACTTTGCGTTTCCTCCTCCATTGCTCCAGCAGACCATCTGCAAGATCCGGGCGTCGGTGGGCTGCAGCCTCATCCTGATTGCCCCTCACTGGCCGTCGAGGGCTTGGTTCTTGGATCTGCTGCAGTTGTGCTCTCAGGGGCCTGTCCATCTTCCGATCCTCCGCAGGGGATTCCTAGCGGGGCAGTTGCCCTAATAGCCTGGTTCCTGACCAACTGAGGCTGCACCACACTCAGTTCTCAGAGGACAACTTGGACATCATACATAAGTTGACTAGATTTTACCACTCGGCTTGCGACAGGGGGCTGGACCCCGTCACCTGCTCCCCGGATGATGTGCTGGCTTTTTCCACACATCTGGCTTGCTCCGGCGTTCTGATCGATACCTGCCACACCTATCCCCCCCTTATTTGATTTTCCCCTCTCACCCTCCAGCACTTTCTGAAATGTCAGGACTAGTACGAGAGTTACTTGTTTTGTTCCTCTCCCTCCTTTCTCCTCACCTCACGTAATTCTCCGGCTCTACCAGAAATGCCATCAGGCCTAGTACGGTAGTCGCCTGTCTGTCCCCATTTCCTTCCTATCTGTATCTTAGCACTTGCACTATCTGAAATGTTGCTGTGCCGAGTATGATAATTATCTTTCACATTCTTGTTGTTCATGGCCTGTAAAAATGTTTTGTATTTTCCCTTTTTTCCTTCCTTTGTCGTGAAGGGCTTAAAACACATTGGCCCTCATTAGGACCCTGGCGGAAATCGGAAAACGATGGCGGAAATGCAATACCGCCATCGAATAGCGCTCGGTGCGACTATGACCCGTCACCGCAAAGTACGAAGCCATTAGCGACACCGTAGTGAACGCCAACGCTAACTGCACCAAGCACGCGCGCGCGCGCCATGCCAAACCGCAAACACCACCATGGCGCAACGGTACGCCAATTCCGACCCTAGCGGACATGTACCTAACGCCATCAGGCATGGCGTAATGTACCATTCCGCCATGGTGAGAAGTACGGCATCGCGAATCAACCGTAAACGGCCCCACTGAGTGCCTGTACACCGCTCCCTGCCCACAAAGTACAACTCCCCGTAGGTGCAATGAAGCCACAATGCAACCATTGAAATGTACAAGTCACCCATGCATGGCAACGAACAAAAGAAACACAAGAGGGGCCAATGGGAGCTGCAGGGCACAGATGGCACGAATACAGAAGCCATCCCAATGGACATGACCACAGTCCCCCACCAAGAAACGCACGCAAACACAGGCACCTGTGACCAGCCATATTCCGAGAATCACATCATTCCACCAGTCCACCTGGCTGACCGGCATCTGTTACACAAAACCCAATCCCCCGCCCCTGAGCATGACAACATTCAAACTGTCATATTGGCAGCCCCCATCCCTGACCTCACGGGCTTAGTAGGCAAACGCGCCCAGTACAGTACCACGCAACTAAACTCCGAAGCTGGAACCCAATGCAGATCTCCTCACAATACATCGCCCCCCAAATAGGCATATGCCACATCACTTGCAAAGAAAAACGCTACACGGGCCAAATCAGAATAGAAATTTAATGCACATCAAAGTCACCAAGCCCATACAGCCATCAGGCCATGAACTCCTAAACACCAATCACCATTGTGGGCTGCATCCGCAAGAAATGACCAGCCACTACTTGTGTGTCGTCCTGTTCCCTCATGGTACACAGAGCCACATTCACGTACGAAAAGGCAACATGGAAGCGCACAGAACCGCAGGGCCGTCCCAATGGGGAGGCACTAGTCCAGCTGAAAGGCCGAAATGTTGCTCCGAGCCACCAGTACTGCGTAAGGGCATGTGGGCCATTGGCGATCGTCCCATAAGATCGTAATGCTGCTCCACTGATTAACACGAAGCAGCAGGTGTCGGGAGTAAAACCCATCTGCAGGAGTGGCATACAGATGGCAGTGGCAAAAGGGGAGGAGATACCTGTCAACCAAAAGAAAAGAAAAAGAACAGAATGGCCATCAGAACTACATTCCAACAACTCACTTCAATGATCACACGAAATCCACAGCCATATGCATGCTAGCCCACTCCAAAGGATCATCACCACCCCAAAACCACTTGCGACTCCTAACCATCTATATCGAGGTGCAAACACCATCACAAACGAGTGTACCTGTGCATGCGTCTGTCAAAACAGAATCCATCAGATGGGAATGTTAATGTGCATGGACACAAGTGTCTGAGGGCGTGTCGAGACAGGGAGGGCTCAACAAGGCCAGATAGACGATGGTCCCACCATGGCAGCCCTGCATCACATAGCGTAGGGGAGGCGGATAGATCCCAAGAAGCCCTGTACATGGCAAACTCTGTATCAAATCACCTGCCCATGCATCCATTCATCATTCCCTCATCCCGGAATCAAAACGCCTGAATAATTACTCACATAACATTAGAAACATCCATTGAGTCTGTGCGTTATGCAGCCTGCAAAATCCACAGTGCCCCAGCCCGTAATTCCAGTGTTGTGAAGTAACATGTATGTGGGAACGGCCGGCCTCATCGCCCACGTAGCAATTGCGCATCCCAAACTATTCATATCAATCATTGCTTCCTCGCCATGGGCCCTGTCTCAAGGACATTGAACAACAGAACGTTATATTTGCAGTCAGACCTGTGGGCATCTCCTCGCCGCTAGCTGGAAACCGAAAGCGCCGCCCTTGGAATTCCACATTTGCAACATCACGCCGAAAAGGCATCTGTGGCCGTTTGAAATCACTAATTATTCCATCGAGTGCGGCTGTGTGTGAAAATGGCAACTGCCTTCACCCACAAATGGGACGCCCCGCCCGTCGTTGCAACTCGGTACAGTGATGCATGAGGGCCCACCGTTACTCGAGTACTACGTTCCACTGACCCTTCACAAGTCTGTTCGCGACTGCACAGATAGTATGTGCAACAATGGGACCACAGCAGAATGAACATGTCAACCAATGTTACACGGCCATCGGGTACAAATACATGATTGCAATAGCAAGATGCCATTCCCAGATTTGCAGCGTTGTGCGCGGGACGTGCTCGGCCAAAGGGGAGAGCAGCTTGCACAGGTGGAATTAATCACCACAGGTGGAGGCCATACAGCCTGAAAACACATAAATTGCACAGCCAGTCTCCTCCCACAACCACACCGAAATGCTACCGGCAGGACTCGCGATGTTGGCCCTGGGGGACCTGATAGCATTGCAACTACTCCAACTCCAAGAAGAAGACGAACACCAACTGCTACCGGCCGCACGAAGGAGACGCAGGAGGAGGAGGAGGCCAAGGCAGGGCCAGCAAGGGCCGCCAGCACAGCCACTACCACCACGCAGGCAGCCCGCAATCCCACGCCTCCGAGCACATCCGTTCAACCTCACTGATGAGCAGATCCACACCCTCTACCGTCTGGACCGGGACACCATAGCCGCGATTGTGGACATGACACAGGCTGACCTTGTCAGCATGATAGATAGCCCAACCGCCATCCCACCCCTACTGAAGGTGGTGTCTGTACTCCACTTCCTGGCCACAGGCACCTACCAGCACACAGTCGGACAGTTGCATGGCATTTCTCAGCCACTGTTCTCACGGACACTATTGCAAGTGCTCGATGCCCTCCTGCAGCACGCAGACGACTACATCTCTCTACCACGCTCGGAGCAGGAAATTACCAACACAAAAGTGGGATTCCATGCACTTGCCGGCATACCGGGTTGCATTGGTGCCATCGACTGCACCCATGTGGAATTGGTCGTCCCACATGCCATGGAGGCCCAGTACCGCAACAGAAAACAATTTCATTCCCTGAATGTACAAATGGTGTGTGACCCCAACAGGATCATTACACATTGTTGTGCCCGATTCCCTGGATCAACCCATGATTCTATGGTCTTGAGGAACTCTACAATACCACGCTACATGGAGCGACACGCAGGGAACAGATCCTGGCTACTCGGTGAGTCTCATTACATGCATGATTATGTGGGGAATGTGATTTGGCAATGACCTGGCAGGAAGGGGGGGGGGTGTGCGTACGTAGCAATGGCATTCCACATCATACGTTTCTCGTCCACATACAGGTGATGCTGGATATCCACTGAAGAGATGGCTCCTCACACCAGTCCGGAACCCACGGGACCAGCATGAGGAGGACTACAACCATGCCCACTCACGTACCCGTGTAGTCATTGAACAGGCATTCGGCCTACTGAAGACTCGTTTCCGCTGCCTCAGCAGGTCTGGCGGGGCACTCCTGTACCGCCATGAGAAGGTTGCAAAGATGGTCATGGCATGTGTCATGCTCCACAACATGTGCGTACGTAGAAATGTGCCCATGCCCCCTGACGCAGAACTGCAAGCACATGATGATGGTCATGATGAGGGTGGGGATGTGGCAGCACCTCATGGAGTCTGCGAGGCACCGGAGGCCCGTGACATTCGTCAGCATCTCATTGATGTATGCTTCTAGCACTCACGCCTGGTGGCTGATACATGGACACGGGACTCGTGGCACTGTGCGTGTCTGGGACATGCACAATATGGACTGTACGCCTATGATGGCCTAGTACACAGAAATCAATGTCCACACATCTCATTGGTTGATCGTGCACTTTTTATGGCATATGTGATGTCATGTTGAACACCCTATCGACCCGCCACCCAAGTGAGCCCAACACACCCCCTCCACCCTCCTACCTCCCCCACGAACCCCAGTGTCCAAAGATGCTCATTGTCAGTGGGCTGTCGCTATTGCAAGCCCCCTCTGCGGGTATCAGGGGCACCCCTGCCTGTGGAGCGCAGGTTCCTTCCAGATCTACGTTGGGGGCTGCCCTGGACGGAACTTGCAACGGATGATGTGTCTGCCTGCTCACGTCCATGCATGTCCCTAAGGGTTTGCGAGAGCTCAGTGAGCACACGGCGCACTGCGGCAAGTTCGGCACATACGTCTTTGGACGTCGCATGCAGTTCCCCCCTCAGGCTCTCGGTGCTTCTCTCCATTTGGACTCTCAGGCTCTCGGTGCTACTCTCCATTTGTGCCCTCAGCGTCTCTGTGCCTCTCTCCATTTCTGCCCTAAGTGTCTCAGTTGATGTTTCTATGTCTGCCTTAGTGCCCCCACATTCATCGGCATGGTCCTTGAGGAGCGTGGTCATTTGCTGCTGTTGCACGATTAACTGGTCGAGGGACTGTTGCCTCTGCTGGGCCATGCCCATTTGCGGGGGTGTCACAGAGGGGCTGTTGTCCTCATGTTGCCTTGCCACAGGGCTTGGGGGGGATGGCCAGTCGTTGTCTTGTGGGTGCCCCTGCGTGGTATCCTCATGTTGTACGGGATGGGACAGACAGGGGGATTGGGACAGGTCATGGATGGATCTGACTTCGACATCCCCGTTTTCTGTGTCGGAGCATGCTGCCATCAATGGGGTGTCACCTATGGTGCTGCTGCCACCAGAGGCAGTGCCTTCTGTGGCATCCATTGGGGGGACCTGTGGTGGTGGTGTTGTGGGCATGCTGGCTGCTGGGGTGCCTGTTGATGTTCCCTCCTCTGTGCTGCCACCTGATTTGTGCTGCTGCCGTGTCTTGATGCGTGCAGCTGAGGTGGAGGGTCTCTGGCCGTTGGTCTTGGCCCTCTTTGCAGGTGTGCTGGTAGGGGTGTCCTGTAGCTCGTCGTTTGGATCGGACCCTGTGGTGGAGTAAAGGAGGGCGAGGGTTAATGATGGGTCTGTGGGAATTGGAATGGCATTGTATCACATGCTCTGGGGTGGTACCTGAGGGTGATTTGGGTCGGGTCCTTGGAGGTGCTTTGATTTGTGTGTGGAGTGAGGGTGCAGTTGTTTGGCAGCCTGCAGTTAGGGTGTGCCTGCTGCACGTGTAGTGCGTGTATTAGGGGTTTTTAATTATTTATGTATTTATTGTGGGTTTTAACGTGCGCTATCAGGCCGATGTGTGTGGCCGTTCTCCTGGACATGTGTTTCTGTTGCACTATGTGGACGCATGGTACTTCACATGGATGGACTGTGTGGATTTGGCATTGTTTTATCTGGTACACCTACCTGAATCTTCGGATGTCTGCACTCCTTTCTCCATCCCTCCGACTCCCTCTATGCTCTCCATTCCGATGGTGGAGGCACAGATTTCTTCCCAGGGGGTCAACTTGATGGGTGATTCAGGACCTCCCCCGGTGGCTGTGGCAATGTTGCGGTTGGCAGAGAGTATGCTGCGGACGCGTATCCGCAGGTCGTCCCATCGCTTGCGGCATTGCTGTGGGGTGCGGGGTGCGGTCCCCACCGCACTTACCCGCTGTGCCACCAGAGCCCATATGGTCTTCTTGTTTGCAAGTGCCGTTCTGGTCATTTGCGTGGAGAAGACGACGGCAGCATTCTCCTGGAGGGTCTCTGTTAGCACGGTGAGTTCCTCGCGGGAGAAGTGGACCTGCCGCTTGCGGTCGCACGCTTTCTTCGCTACTTTTCCCATTTGTCTTGGTTTCGCTAGGGTGGGTGACGGGTTGGGGTGTGTTTCAGGGTAGTGATTTTAGTGGTTGTGTGGTTTTAGTGGTTTTATAGGTGTACGCCGGGATGTTTCCCGTTCCGGGCCCATGTTTTTACTTCCGTTTCCGTATATTTCCGGTCACCGTACTTTCCGGTAGGCGCACACTGCGGTGACCGCTAAGAGGGGTGGCGGTATTGCACCTAGGGCGCCGTACGGCGGCGGTGTGGGCCGTTTTGGGGTCATTTCCGCCATCGCGGACTTTGCACTTCCGCCGATGGGTCGGAATGGGCCGCACTTTGCTCCTTCGTGCAATGGCGGAAACGCTATTTACGCTGTGGCGCTCCGGTCAGTCGCTTTCCGCAAGGGTCGTAATGAGGGCCATTGGGTCTCATTACGGCCCTGGCGTTGGACCATGGTGCTTTTAGCACCATGGTCCATGCCGGATTCCGCCATGGTGGATGGCGGAATTACCGCCCCATTACAAGGTTGGTGGGGCGGTAATTCCCCATTCACCATGGCCCCTTCCCCATTCCCATTTTTGGCCCATAGGGCACAATGGGAATGGGGAAGGCGCTAATTACGGCACCGTAAATTACGGTGCCGTAATTAACACCAAGGTCCCTTAGCGGGTTGGACTTTAACGCCTGCAAAAAGCAGGCGTTAAAGTGTGAATCGGGCGTTAAGGGTTTAAAGGCGTCGCAGCCTTTTATAGCGCCGTTAACCCCTTAACGCCAGGGTTGTAATGAGGCCCATTGTGTATAGGCGCTATATATAAATAAACTTTCATATCATATCATATCTGATGGCCATTGGGGTCTACAAGAATTCCCCAGAGCACCTTTTTTCAGCAGCCCACCGGTAGTTAAGGCCCACCTCAAGGGTTTGTCCAGGCATATAGGCTGCATCTGGTCTGGGACCTTAACGTGTTTCTGGCAGCCTTGCAGCACAAGCCTTTCGAGCCGATGGCCTTGGTGGACATCCAGCTGGTGACACATAAGACAGTGCTACTGCTGCCGCTCACTTCTGTGCGCAGGGTCATCGAGCTGCAGTCTTTGTCATCATGCAAGCCCTTCGTTTCATAACGACAAGGTCATCTTGCGCACTCATCCAAACATATTGCCCACGGTGGTCTCTCCATTCCATTTGAATCATGAAAACTGCATGCCTGTGCTTTTTCCAAACCTGCAGATCTGAAGGCTGAAAGGGCTTTGCATCCCTTGGACCCCAAGAGAGTCCACAAGTTCTATCTCTTTTGGACGAAATCCTTCAGAATGTCTTAGGTGTTGTTCATCACCTTTGGGGACATGTCTCCTGGCACCCAGGCTTCCAAAGCTTCTATCCCCTGTTGGATGGTCCAGGCCATTTCGGAGGCATATACGGCCATGGGCAAACCGGTCCCTGCAGGGATTCACGGTCAGAGCTAAGGCCACGGCCGTCGCGTTTCAGAGACATGCTTCTTGGGATGTCATCAGCAGAGGTGGCTACTTGGGCCACTCCCTCGGCATTCTGTAAGCACTAGTCCCTTGATACCAGCTAAAGACGAGATGCAGAGTTCAATCATGCGGTTCTGAATAACCTTTTTGCTTCGTCTTTAATATGTGGCAGGTTGTCACAGCTGCACCCTATTGTTTGGTGGAATCACCCACAAGGATGAAGGAAAGGGACGGGATGTATGAGTAATTAAAGTTACACACCATAATGACTAGAGTTCTCATAGTCCTTATTTTTCTTTTATTGGTTATTTACTATGCTCCTATACAGCAAATGATGTTTCAAGGCGCAACAAGACAAAGCGGGAGTGGTGGGTGGAAACAGGGATGAGGAATAACAAAAGATAGTCCTACTAGGCCTTGTGACATTCGGATCGTGCAAGTGCAGTAACAAGAATTACAAAAACGGAACAGAAAAATCATCAAAAGCATCCTACTAGGCCTTGAAACAATTCGGATTGTGCAAGTGCAGTATAAGAATTACAAAAACGGAACAGAAGAATAAGAAAAACAGTCCTACTAGGCCTTACGACAATTCCAATTGTGCAAGTGCAGTAACAAGAATAACAAAAATGGTCCTACTAGGCCTTGCGACGATTCCGATCGTGCAAGTGCAGTAACAAGAAGTACAATGGAGTGGGGGGAAATGCAGATTAGAGAGGAATACACTATTGCTATTTATTTATTAATTATATTGTAGCATTTATAGCAGCGCTCAAGACTCTGAGGTATCACAGCGCCAGTTACATTAAGTGGAAATTGTCAAGTTAAAGGAATCACAGCGCCAGTTACATTAAGTGCAAATTGCCAAGTTAAAGGAAGCATGCTTTGGCAGAGCCATGCCACATGTTACGGGGGGCTACATCAAAAATTGGCTGTTTCATTGGATTGAAGAATGCCAGACCATTCCAGCATTGTGGCACGATAGTATGATCGTGCCGATTTGGAAGAAGGGCAGCCATGGGGATACAAATAACTACCGCCTGCTTGAGATGCTAGACGCCTCATCCAAGATCTTTTTCCACCTATTACTATGCGAAATATAGGAATGGGCAGAAGGCGCAAATCTTATGCCCTTAAATCAGACTGGTTTTCAAAAGGGATTAAGTACTACTACCAAATGCCTCGTATTAACATCAGTCATACAACAGGCATGGGGTATCCGGGGACGCCCAAATGATTATTGCCCTTCATGAGGGAACACGGGTTACAATTCGGCTAGATCAAACTGGGAGGACGTCAGGTTGGATCTCCATTTGCTAGGGATTAAAACGGGGATGCAGCCTGTCTCTGCTTCTTTTTAATTTGTACATAGCGGATATGGAACCGTCATTGAATAACCCCATTTCAATAGCGCCTAAGCTGGGCACCTCCCCATTATTATGGATGGTGTACGCTGATGATATAGTACTCATGGACCTCACCCCGGCAGGCCTTCAGGCCTCCTTTGTTTGCCTGAAGGCCTTCTCGGACAGCAACTCCCTGGTTATCAACATCAATAAGACAAAGGTTATGGTCTTTAGCCCCTGTCATACTAAAATCAAAGAAACGGGATGGAAACTGGATGGGAATCTGCTGGAGGTGGTCCAGGAGTACAAGTATCTTGGCATCAAATTCGACTGAAATGTATCTGGCTCTTGCCATATGGATCATCTCAAATTGAAAGGTGCCCATGTTATAGGGCGCTTGAGGAAATTGCCGACCAAAAGGCACCGACTATTCTGTGGGCATTTTGGCACACTTATACTCTGCCAAACTATGACTATTATTGAGTGGAAAGCTGGGTCATCGCCAATATAGCTATGCTATCTAAGCTAGAAGGCTCACTTCTTAAGAAGCTGCTTTGTCTTCCGACACGCACACTCATTGAAATTATATACTTAGAACTGGGTATGGTCTTGTGCGTGGCAAGAGCCCAGCTCTCCAACCTGTACACTCATTGGAAATTGGCCAACGCCCCAATTGGAAGTTTAAACCACCTTATTTTTTAAGCTGCATGGACCAAAGGTCCATATATGCCATGTAGCACTCTAATAAAAATTATCTCTGTCTCCACTAGTTGGCATTCTATGCCTGTGGAGGATCCCTTGAAGCTTTGTTTTCAGTGTCCCAAAGCTGAGATGAAGAAGAAGGTGGAGTGGGATTTAGAGGGGAAGGTTGCGGTTGTCCACTCACTACTAGATTCGCAAATTTGGAGAGAGATTGGCTGGCTGTGATCTGGCTGTGGGACTTGGAGGGTGGATTGGTTGGAAGCCTGGGCTGGTGAAAATGCACTTTAAGAGGTGGAATTGTTATGCTAACAACTGATTGTGAGGAGTGGAAGTACCTTGTTGAGTACATGCTGAGGGGAACAAAGGGAAGGGAGGGGGTGGACATAGATGTTTGTTTAAATGTTGTGTGAAAAGCTGTCTTTCGTACTCCTGTATAACACATTAAATAAATAAATAAAAAATATGCAGGTAAAATGCAACATTAGCATGGGTGCACAACATGGGAAAGCCTCACCTCGTGGTACGGAGGGCCACATCAAATATGCAGGTAAAATAGGGGAAATGCAACATTAGGATGAGTGCACACAATGGGAAAGCCTCACCTCATGATACAGGGTGTTACATCAAATTAGCAGGTACAGATAAGTAAGATGCAACATTAGGATGGGTGCACACATTTGGAAGCCTCACCTCATGGTGCATGGGGCTACATCAAGTATACCGGTACAAGTAGGTAAAGTGCAACATTGGAATGCCTCACTTCATGGTGCTGGGGACTACAACAAGTGTGCAGGTACAACTAGCTTAAACGCAACATTGGAATGCCTCAACACATGGTGCAGGGGGCTACATCAAGTATGCAGGTACAAGTAGGTAAAATGCAACAATGGAGTGGGTGCACAATTTGGGAAAGCCTCACCTCATGTGGCAGGGGTCCACATCAAGTATGCAGGTACAAGTGGGTAAAATACAACATTGGACTGCCTCCCCTCTTGGTGCAGGGTGCTACAACAAATATGCAGGAACAGGTAGGTAAAATGCAGTATTAGGATGGGTACACATCGCCATCCTCAAAGTAGAGCACTTAGGCATGGTATGAGGGGCTACATTAGGTAGGCAAGTAAGCAAGAGACACTGGGACTAAGGGTATGGCTACCTCCAAACTCGGGTCCAGGTTCCCTGAATGGGGAAATACCGGGCTATTCCGGCCTTGGAGGGCCCAGTATTTCCCCATCCAGGGAACCTGGACCCGGTACATCCCCATTCCCATTTGAGCCCTCATAGGGCTCAATGGGAATGGGGAGGATGCTAACAACGGGCCCATTAATGATGGGCCCATTGTTGACATCCAGGTCTGCTCGCGGGACCCGCTAAGGACGCCTGGTTTTACCAGGCGTCCTTAGCGGGTGTTAGGGAGAATTCTCTGTTTAGGCTGAATTTCCTAACCTAGTGAGTCCCCCAGCAGCTTTTTTTCTCCTGCCAAGAGTGAGACTCTTTTACCCTCACTCTTGGACATGATTTGAGTGTTCCTTTGACTCTAGATGTGTTTAATGGGCTATGGGGTCTTTTACTCCATAGGGCTTCATGTGTTTTTGTGATTTGTGTTACACAGCACCCTCAGTGCAGTAACACAGGGGTGTCATAGTGACTCCCCAGTATAGACTCCATACCCTGGGACTGACTACTGTCTCCCAGGGTCTGTAAAGTCACCATTGACTTTACTAGTCCTAAATTCTGAACAGAACCAGTACAAACCATCATATTCTGGACGTACTGGCTGGGGCAATTCAGTTGCCCCCGGGTCTGTTAGTCGAGGGGGCACGTCTCCGTCCCCCCTGATCGAGTTTTGGCTGGTGGCAGTGGATACTACTTTTTATATTCAACCGCAAATATTTCTCTATGGGATTTTCCCATTGTTCGAGGCTACTATCTTTAATTATTTAATTACGATAGCCTTGAACATACCGCCGGTTTATTTAATTAATATTAATTCTCCGGTTGGTATTTTTTGCCAAAACCCAGTGCTAAAATGGCGTTTGTGTTCTCTTCTGTGACTCCAACCCAAGTCGAGCCCTTTGTTCCACTTTTTGGCGGCCTTCTGCACAGAAGCCCTCCAAAGTGGTGCCACTCTGTCTGGGGTACTTAGGAGGGGTGGAGGGGGATTTAGGCACCCTGGACTGAGTTACCTAGGCAACTGAAGTCGCACTCTGTCCTGATTGGCCCAAGTGGTGAGCCGGCCGGCTCACCACTTAGCATGTTTGAGTGACAGCTAGGCTGAGTGAATGGGGGTTTTCTGCATAAAAGCAGGGCTTTGGGGACTGGAACTTCGGAAGTCGCCACAGGACCTAAGAATCCGACGAGGTAGAAGCTGAGCCGACCTGCCACGACGACACCACCGGTGGAGCCCTGCTTGACCGTCTCAGAGGAGATCTCCCGCTGGAGAGTATTCTTCCTTTGACTGGTGGGGACAACCAGTTTCACCGTCTTTTCGCCTTCCCGACATATCTCGTGGCCGTCTTGCCTGTGCCAAGCACCCCAGCAACCGGGATACCACGTTTTACCACGACCGTGAATTAAAGGGTATTACCTTCAACCGGAAAACTCTGCGGCTGGTTTCTTTCCTGGCAGTGCAACAACCTTCATCTTTCCTCCAAGTCGAGATTTTCTCTTCCCCTGGACAACGACGAGACTTGCACCCACTGCCAGGAACAACTGCCACCGCTGGAGGATCCTTCCCGCTTAAGGCACCGTGTCTCGCCTGGCTTCCCTTGCCACCGAATGTACGGGGTAGATTTAGCCCCCGGCTTTCGAACCTGGGTTAGCCTGGGACACCCTTGCTAAACTTTTCTGAGCCTCTCTAAACTATTTTCGAACTCCCTGCAAGACTTTCTAAGCCTAGTGTAACTGTGTGATCTTGGGTGCATTTGTGTTCTGCTCTCTCTAAGAGTGGGCCCAGCCTATGGACTTTGGCTCACAAGTGACTTTTGCTCTTTTGCCTTGCTAATAGTGTTCCTAAATCTGTGTGTACCTTTCCATATTCTGTCTTTTTCCCTCCCTTTTTCATAAACTTATTGCATTGCCATCTATAGTTAATCGCTCACCTCTGCATGGAAATAAGTGGTGTTAACTAAGATTTATCTGATAAGGAATAAGGGTTGTATATATTATAATAGTAACTGTGTTTAGAATATTTTACAATAAGAGTGCTGGAGTGTTTCAAACAGTGTGTTTTTAAATAAATAATTATATACTTTGATACCAAAGCTCTGGTCAGTGTTTGTTTGTATTATCGTATCTGAGTGCCTATTGTGTATACTTTGCATACTGCCTAACTCTTCTTGAGGGAAGTCTGACTGCTCAGCCACAGCTACCAGGTAAATCTGGGTGGTAAAGACTGCTACCAAGTGGGTTTACTGCTAACACCTGTAGTCCTAAATCTTTTGCAGTGTTCCCTAAGGGAACTGCACAGGTTTCTGCCTAACAGCGGGACCCGCGAGCAGACCTCGTAATGAGGCGGTAGGGGGTTAACGGCGCCAGCAGCTCTACCGGCGCCGTTAACCCTCTACCGCCAGGGTCGTAATGAGGCCCACTGTCAGGTAAATGCTAACAGGCACAAAACAAAGTCAGCAGTAGACTGCAAGTCAGGTAGGATGCAAACACATTAAGCAGGTTAGAGGGTCATAATCAAGTAGGTGCTGGGAAGCCTGTATATACATTGTGAGGCAAGATTCCATTCAAATACATTATCAAGCAACGTACTTATACATTATTAAGGCAGAGGTCACAAATAGGCAGGTAGCAGCAATCAGATTAAGTGGACGCAGAGCAGTTGCAAATGCGGTACGAGGCAGGGATCATGTAAGACTCAGGCAGTTTAAAAGTGCAATGCAATGCTCGGAGTCATAATTACATAAGCAACATGGGGCTGAGAGGCAAAATCCCAAAGATGGACGGAAAATGAAGTGCAAAGTGTGGTAATGCAAGTAAGGGATTACAAGGCAGGTGATGAGTAAGTAAGCGAGGAGCATAGGATATACAAAATAGAGTGCAGGCTGGTCATACAGGCAGCACGTAGCTGTCAGGACGTGATTAGGTGGGTTATGTAGCACATGTATATTGTAGCAAGTGTAAGGTGCAGCGCAATTGTCAACAAGGCTGAGACAGGTGAGATGAATGCAAAGTAAGTGTACCAGGCAGCTTGCTGAAATTTAGCTAGTCCAGCACAGTTGCGCAGTAATGGTAGGCACAGACATAGTATGAGGGAAGGCAGGGTATCAACCAGGTTTGGGAACGGCGTACCACAGGCATGTGCTTCCTTCGAATACAGAGGTATTTGAGGAAGTCATGGTAAGGGGTACATAACACGAGTATTACCTTTGAAAGGCCATCCTGTGCGGCAATACCGAAAGGGTGGTCCTCCACATCGCTGCAAATGTCAAGTCATTGACTAGGCTCAGGGTAAGGCCTCAGGTTGAAGAAAGTGTAACAACAGCGGCTGCGGCAGCCAGGCGCGGACAGTCAGATAGGGAAAAGACTCCAGCCTTAAGAGGGGCCTTAGGAGGGGGCCAGCGTCGCCTGCCAGCTCCCGGTGGTTGGATAGTAAAAAAGGATCCGACCTCCAATAGCAAGCGGGCGGAGGCGTGAGCACAGGGGGGCCAGGGTAGGCAGATGTAGGCTTCAATAATGGTGCAGCCATTTTGAGATGGCAAAACGCATCTGATGACAATAAGCCCAGCGGGGCTTACCTGACTCGTTGATCCCAGTGAGCGAGGAGGCCTGGATGGGTGGCCTCAGTTACAGTGAAGGCCAGACAGGGAACAGACCCAGGCCTTACCATGGGCCTTAGGAGGGGGCAAGCATCACCTGTCGGCTCCCGGTGGATGGATGGTAACAAAGTATTCGACCTCCAATTGCAAGCAGGGCGGAGGCGGGAGCACAGGAGGGCTAGAGTAGGCATCTGTAGGCTTCAATAATGGTGCAGCGATTTTGAGATGTCAAAAAGCATATGATGACAATAATCCCAACAGGGCGTACCTGACTCGTAGATCCCAGTGAGGAAAACTGGATGGACTGCCTCAGTTAAGGCAGACATTGCAGCAGGAGGTTTCCTTCAGAAGGATGCTTCTTCCAGAAGGCCAGACAGGGAGGAGACCCCGGTCTTAGTAGGGGGCCGGCATCACCTGCCGGCTGCCAGTGGTTGGATGGTTAAAAGAATCCAACCTCCAATAGCAAGGGAGCGGAGGTGGGAGCACAGGCGGGACACGAAAGGGGAAGCAGTTTCCACGGGCTGCTGTTATTAGCACAGTGCACGATGCAGAGCCTTACAGACCAGGTTGCAGACTGGGAGGGGCAAAGAAAGGTCTGCCCTGCAGTGGTATCTTGTGCCATTTCCTTAATCAAAACAGGAGCTGGACTACACATGCAAAGCACTTTGGATGTCACTGTGGTGTACAGGCCTGCAGTAGTCCACTGCAGGCTGTAAAGCCACCAATAGAAAACGGAAATGTGAGGAAATGAACCACATGCAAAGAGATGCATTCTATATTTGGAGACGTAAAGGAACTTCATAGATAATTAATACTGGTCAAACTTAGTTTCTGCACATAAACAGGATATAGTGCCTGGTGTTGATAACTTCATGATAAGCATTACAAAATGCCTAACATAGTAAATTATCAGAAAGCTTCCATGCCCCCCTTTCAGTGCTATGCTTTGATGATATGTAGCCCTCTGGGTTTATGGGCTGCAACTCTCATGTTCCCTTGTGGACTTGCTGGCTGGGAGTGACCGCAGGTGAAGTACAAAACATATGGGAAAGGGCGGCACACAGTGAGTAGCCATGAGCCTGTGTGCTGACTGCACTCGTAACCTTGGCTTGGAGGAAGTCATGTGCGGTCGCCGGTCAGCCTCTCACTGCCCTTGTCCTATAGGTATTATCTGCCAGAGGGCACAACTCTCCATTTTCTGGAGAAGTCTTAGTGCCCTGAGAAGACCACAAGGGTGTCCGACCGCACTTAAGGAAGCAAAGGCACAGCACCAGGCCGACCATCAGTGACCAGCCCGTGGTACGGCTTGGACTTAAAACCCTTTGTGCTTACTGAACGCCACCTGGCGGTGCAGCCAAGCTATCCAACACCCTCAACTCCACACCAAAGGTTCATGTTGCATGATCTGCTAGGTAGACCTCCGCAAAGGGGGCGTATATGGAGGGCGCAAGACCCTCAGTGTCAGCTTCTACCATTAGATAATTTAGTAGGCTTGCTATGAATCTCAGTTTGTAGCCAATTAAACAGGGCTCTTGAAAATGTATAGCTGGTAAAATACAACCCCCATATTTCCAGCAATACGGGTTGTATGTTTGGAGATCCCATACACATGTAATGGGGGCTTGAAATAGACCCCGCCACGCGCAGGCACTCACTATTTTCAGGCCAAGCATTAACCTACACACTTGCTTCTATTTGTTTCTTCGAGCTGTATTCGGACTTTGTGTTCCTGGAACTGCCCTTTCAACTTGCAAAGTACTAAATGTGCTAAGCACTGTCACTCAATTTTTTTTAAAAGTTGTTTTTATTGAATTTTGGTCAATTCTCAAACAGAACAGTGAAAGGAGAAAATAACTACATTCCCATTCCCCCCTACCCCCACCATCCCCCTGGAAGGTATTCTTTTACGTCTTTGATGTTAGTCTGGGTGTCGTCGTTTCTCCCTCTAATTAAAGAGGTTGAGTATTTTTATTTTATGGGGGCACCATTGCTCCATGTAGTCGCTCTGTAAGTAGTTCAAGCCCATTCCCCAGTCTGTGCTGAATCTGTCGTGATCCACTTGAATGTTATACGTAATCCTCTCCATTGCATTATATGTGCACACTCTTTGCAACCATTCTTGTATTGTCGGGGGGAGCTTTGCTTCAATTTTTGGGCAATTGCCAACCATGCCGCTATCAGTAGCCCCATGAAGTTCCTTTTCTGTATCTTAGACATAGATTTATCCTGGGGGTTCCACAGCCCACACATCCATACCTCTTCCCCCAGCCCCGCTGCTTCTGTGTAAATTTTTTACATCTGTAGCTTGATTTCTCCCAAGAACTGTTATATGCCTGGGCAGTCCCACCAGATGTGCCTCCAGTTCCCAACGCCACCACATCCACTTCAGCATGCGTCGGTTGTTGTTCTGTACATTTGTTGTAGTCTTTCCGGGGTGCAGTGCCATTTTATCATGATCCTAATCCACATTTTCTTTGTTTGGATTGCTCTTGTGAGTTTTCGAATAGCCCCCCAGAGGTGCTCCCTTTGTTCCCTCAGGAGTGGGCTCCCAAGGGTTTTTTCCCACCTCTTCATGTAGTGCCATGTAATCACCCCTGGTTGGGCATTCAGGAACTTGCATGTGGACGATACAAACTTTTTATTGCCTGTGTGTGTCGTCAGGTAGGTTTCAAATGGCGTAAGCTGTCTTATCGCTGCCTGTTTTATCTTTGGGGCCTGTAGCCAGTGGTGCAGCTGATCGTACTTATATCTGTCTTTGGACGTTAGACCCATTTGATCGACACATTCCTCATATGTTCTAATTTCATGGCACTGGAACATGTCTCCTATTTTATGGCATCCCACCTCTTCCCATTTTTTGTATGCTCCCTTTTCCATTCCCGGTGGAAACTCTGGGTTATTGAATAATGGCATGAAGGAGGCTGGATGTTTAGTCAGTGTCTCAGCCTTTGCCACTTTGTCCAATACCCGCAGGGTTGCTTTCATTACTTCACTTATGTTGAGGTTCCGGTGTCTGTTCTGCTTCCCCTTCCAGAGTGCATCTCAGAGATATGTGGTAGCTACCGCTTTATCTTGAGAGGCCCATATTTTCGATGAGGATTCCGGTATTCATTCTCTCAGGACCCATAGTTGGCCCGCCTCATAATATCTACGGAAGTGTGTGAGAGAGCACAGCCTCCTATCTGTGTGGGCGCTGTAAGAATTGTATTCACCACTCTGGGAGTCTTTTTCCCTGATACATATGTCCTTATCGTTTTTGTGAATGATTTAAAGAATGGTGTTGGGATTCTGATTGGTAGCGCCTGAAAAGTGTACAGGAGTCGAGGGAGGATAACCATTTTCATCGCCGCTATACGGCCCCACCATGTGGTCGATAAGAGGTCCCTTTCTCCGTATCCCGTTTGACCTTCTCTAGGTGACCTGGGAGATTTTCTATGTAGAGATCTTTTATTTTCCCTGTTAGTGTTATTCCCGAATATTTCACCCCTTCTGATTTCTGCCTGTTGATCTTTAGTCCCGACAGGGCCCCGAATATCTCAATCTCCTATATGAGAAGCGGTAGGGTCTTCTCTGGGTCCCCCAGAACTACTTGCATATCGTCTGCATATGCTGTTACTTTATGCTGTATTCCTGCCACCCCCGTGAAAGTCTGTGTTTCCCTTATTTTTGACAGTAGTGGCTGTAAGAATATTGCATACAACAGTGGGGAGGAGGGCATCCCTGTTTTGTCCCTCTCGTGAACCATACCTTTTCGGATATTCCTTTCTACGATATCCTAACGCTGGGGGAAAAATAGTTGGCCTTTATCATGTTGATGAAGGGTTTCCCCATTCCCATTTTGCCCAGGATTCGGAAGAGAAGTGTCCACTCAACGCAGTTGAACGCCTTCTCCGCGTCGAGGGCCAAAAGTGCTGCTGGCGTGTATGTTATCCCTGTCTTTTCTATCAAGTGTATGATTCTTCTTATGTTGTCGTGGGTCTGACTGTTTGGTACAAAATCTGACTGATCCTGGTGCATTAGATTGGGTAAAGCCCTGGAGAATTTCTTAGCTGATATTCTAGTGCATAGTTTTGGATCCAGATTTATCAGTGCAATCGGGCGGTAAGAACTCGGGAAATCCGGGTTCTTCCCTTTTTTATGAACAGTTTCGCCTCGTTCATAGACGGTGTGATGTTGCCTGTTTCTCTGAACGAGTTATATAGTTCTGTAAGAATTGGGGCTACGGTTTTGCTATAAGTCTTGTAGAATGATGCGGTGTAACCATCCAGGGCCAGGGCTTTAATCTTAGGCAATTCGCTTATTGCTTTCTAAACCTCCTTCTCTGTTATTTCCCCATCTAGGTAATACTGTTCCTCTGCTGTGGTTACTTGTAGTGAAAGGGTATTTAAATATCGCTCCTGGTTCGCCCTGTGGCATGTTCTGAGAAATAAAGCTCCTGGTAGAAATCCCTGAATGTTTCCCCTATATCTTTCGTAACGGTCTTAACCCTGTCTATCTATCAATCTTTTCACTGTCTGCCTATTTTGTTTGCCTTTCAGTTGCCTGGCCAGGAGCCTATCATCTTTGTTTGCTTTGTGGTAGTACCAGTGCTTTAGATGGATTAGGCTTCTTTCTGCTTTTTTAGTGTGCAAGGCTTCTAGCTGTCCCTCAACATGTCTCGAAGCTTTTTTTAGTTTGGATGAGTGTGTTAGGACTAGATAATTTTGTATCTCAGTACGTTTCTTCTCTAGTTCTTCCTCCATTTGTCGGTTTTGTTTGTATTTTTTTGCCTTTAGCACTATTATATATCTTCTGACCACCACCTTTGGGCTTCCCCCAATGTTTCCCTGGTCGTGTATGGGATGTTATTGTTGGATAGGCACTCTTCTATTTGTTTCCTAACCTCTTCTCCCAGGACCTGATCTTGTATTATGTCTGTCTGGAGTTTCCACCTCCAGAGTCCTGAGTGGCATCTGGGGAGCGAGATTTCTTCCCAGAGGGGTGTGTGGTAAGACAGTGAGATCGTTCCCTTCTCAATTTGTGGGATCATCCCCAAGGGTCATGTTGAGGCACATATGTAATTGATTCTGGACATGGTGTTATGTGCATATGAGAAGTGGGTTTTTCCCTGTTGTTGCCCCCTCAACACGTACCAGACATCTTCCAGCGCAAGTGTCCCCATTTTTTTTCTGAGTGCTTTGGATGGGGATCCCTGGCCGTTTAGGCGTGTGCATGATCTGTCCGTGACTGGGTGCTAGGCCATATTCAGGTCCCTAACCAGAATCACCTCTCCCGTGGTGAATCCTTCCAACTTATCCAGGACATCCCTAAGAAACCCATCCTGGCCTGTATTTGAGGGCATATATTGCCGCCAGTGTCAGGGGGTGTCACTCTACTTGAATGTTTACAAATATTCATCTAGCACTGTCACTCTAATACTGATATCTCTTGGGGGAATAAACAGTCTGGGGTTGCCAACTGCATGCGGCATAAGCCCACAAACAAAACATGAATCATTATATTCAGCCGTGCTGAATGCTTTCATGGTCATATACCAAACATTGCTCCCTTTTGAGTGATGCTTTTCAATTATTCTGGCATTTGCATTTTCTTCCTCTTGTATGCTTCTTTTATGTCTGGTGACAAGGTTACCTCTAATTTACGTTACGTCTGTATCATTCATATTTCTACTACTAGCTTCTACTGTTAGTAGTTTCATCATAGAATAGGAGATAAGAAGTGAGAAAAACAAAAAACAAATCCATTTGAACAGTAGTTTCATCGAGCTTGCTTCTATTATTTGAGTCTGTAAAGTTTGGGTTGACCTTTCAATATTTAGCTGCCAAAATGGTAGTACTCCCCTAAAACATGAGCTCATAATGTATTTTACACTCAACTTTGGTTGAGGGTGCTGATCCCAGCATCTGATTCTCTTTGGAACTCTGTTGCTGTGCTGCTGTGTTTTCTGACATCAGAGTTATAGATCCAGGGCTTGCGATTATTCAGCTTCACTGCTGTAGGGGTAGCTTGGACGATTTGGTATGGTCCCGTATACTTGGGCTAATGCCACTTGCCATTGTTCTGTCGTACATAGACCTTCTCTCATTGGTGTAGTTGAGCTGGTGGTGTTGTTGCTGTGTCTCTCCAGTTTGTTGGGGCCCGTTGCTGTGTTTTTGACAATTACCTGATGAGACAAAACTTTTGCACATGTTACAAATTCCTAAGATATGCATTGGACTCTGGCCCAAGAATATCAGTGCTCCTGTGAGCTTCTACCAGTGTTCAAGTTGGAGCGACCAGGGTGTGTATCCAACTCCCCGTGACCACCTTAAGTGGTGGTCTTTGCTTGGTTGGTTGCGCAGACTGATCAGGGCTAGGGGCAAGCAATATAGCCAGCTCTTTTTGAGTGTGAAACACATATTGACCAACTTTATCTTAAGTAGGGCATTTATTCTTTCTACAATCCTGCTAATTTGTGTGTGGTATGCAGGGTTCGAAATTGAGGGGAGCTGGGAGCTAATTAGCGCCTGCTTCTAGCCGAGAAGAGCCTGGTTAGCTTGACACCAACAGCTACCAGGAGCTACTTTTGGTTCGCCACGCCACCTAATGCTAAACAAATACTCCTTTGAGAATTTAAGTCTGTGCATTTTGGGACAAACCATAAAGAAACATTAGGACACATCTAGACAGCATTTAAAGCATACAGGGTCCTAAATAATGGACAAAGGGATAGGTTTGCATCTTATGTGGGAGTTAGAATTGCGGAACACTATTTGGTAGCTCCTCGTTCCCCTCTAATGGATCCTGGTCACTGGTTGATGCTAGATACCCAGGAGCTGCTTTTAGCTCCTGCTTATTATTTTTTTACATTAGTCTTAGTTTTGCCAATCAAAACCTTACACTATTTATCGAGAAAGGTTTCACAATAACAGTTGATTTCCAAAACCAAAAAAATTAAAATTAACAGAGTAGAAATATGCTAGACCAACAAAAGAAATAAAAGAACATTTTTTAAAAAAACTTATCAGGGAGACTAGCCCCCACATCCAAAGTCACTAGCATATGTAACGATTAATGATAAGAAATTTCATTTATTAGCTACAATGTGGCGATAGAAAAAACTTTTCAGTTACTTCCGTTAACTTTTTCTAAGTGAGTGAACATTTCCTTCAAATATGCCACTAAGGCTATTGTTATAGAGACCCGTTCTCCTCCTAGCAAAAGGGCCCACCACTCCTCTGCACTTAATGTTCTGAACTGGTTTATAATCATATAGTCGAATGTCAAAATGTAGAAAGTCATAATCTCAAAAAAAATGTCAAAAACAAAAAAGTCGATTATTTTTTTTAAATTATGTTTTTTATTCGAAATGGGGGGGGGTTCCCTGCAACCCCCATTTTTACATTTTTTTTGTTTTACCCTTTTTTTTATTCTCGGACCCCCAAAAAAATATATAAATAAAAAAATAAAAAATGCGACTTTTTTTTCGACATTATAGTTTCCTATATTATGACTTTCGACATTATTCATTCGATATTTTGACTGCACACCTTCTGAACTGAGTTAGGAACCTTCCAAGCCATTATCATCTTTGTTCACTCAAACATGGGAGATATTAATGTCAAGTGATGTAAGGTTTCTCTTTGCTCCTTACAAAGTCTGCAGTCAAACTTCCTCTGTGCTCTGTTCTTACATCTTACTTCCATTATTTCCCTTGTAGGAAGTAAGTTCATTTGAAATCTCATAAATTGTTGTCTAAGATTATGATTGGGAAATTTTTGTAGGTGTTTTGGAAGTTCTCCTCTTGCTCTGGTTTCCAGATTCAAATGTCTGTACAGCTTTGTTGATGCCATCTTATCACAGGTTTCTATCCAGTCTAGGTCGTATAACTTGGCTTTCAGCTTTCCTGGGAGCAATATTAACGCTTCTTCTGAGGAACCCAAGTTATGAATTATAGCCACATAAATCTCTTTCCACTCAAGTAGCATTGTTACCGTCGTTGAGTGTAGTGCAGCATTCAGGACTTTGAATCCACCTTCTGATTCTCTCACTATACATTTTCTATAAAAAGCCAGCGATTTCCAGGCCGTGATGACATATAAGGATGTTAGGCCCAACTCCCATCTGCTCACTTGAATGGGTAAACCCTTTGGTAGGAGAAGAACCCTTTTCCAAAACAGGGCCTCGAGTTTAGGCCAAATTGAGGCTGGCAATGAAAATGAGGTAAGGATGGGAGCTGCTTTGAGTTGATAGAAGTCTACTATAGGCTTTAAAGAAAACTTACAATATTTCCTTACCAAGAGACTAGCCTGAGCAGCCAAGTCTCGCGTCTTCCCTCTTAGTGTGACCTGCCTTTGTGCATCACAAGCACTGTTGTTTATCGTCAGACCCAAATATAATAGGGATGATACTTCTCTTACTTTTTCTCCCCTCAGATAGTAAGCTGCCCTTGCAGCAGGATCCGTTTTTATGCATTTCCCTCCCAGGGTCAAAATCCAGGATTTTCGGACGTTGATCTTGAGCCTGGGCTAGGTCTATTGATGCCAAATAAATCCGATTTGTCCCTTTGTGCTTTGTTTTTGTCTTTAGCAAATTAGTCAATAATAGGTTAAGGGCTGTTCCCAAACCCTCCACAAAACCAGTTTGCCGCCTGTCTTAGAGGCCTAAGGTTCTGCTCCATGATTTAATGGATTTGCATAGCAGAGCCCCAAATATTTTACCCGAAACGTCCAGGAGGGCGATAGGTCTGTAGTTCATAGGTTCGGACCTAACTCCCCTCTTAAATAAAGGGACTACTATAGAGGTGCACCATGACTTCGGGATTACTCCTATTCTTTTGATCTCATCAAAGCATTGCTGAAAGAAGTGAGCCCAGTATTGCGGGTCTTGCTTCAGGTTGAGGTTTGTTATTCCATCCAGGCCTGTGGCCCTTGAGTTACTTGCTTTTTTAATCAGAGACTCTATGGCCCCTTTGTCTGTTGGAAATGACCATCCACCTTTCAGTCTTCCCTGTGGATGAATTGTCTCATCTTTTGCTGCGATCACAAGGAAGTGTCACAAAAGGGACGCCAGAGTAGAGAGGCAAATTTCAATTGCAAACTCTGAGTTGGTCCTGTGCTTGTAAATCCTAAATAGCTATGGCAGCACAGGAGGGAAATGGAAGCAACAGGCAGTTTTTCAGGTCTGCCTCATTGCTGTTAATGTAGAGCTGAAGTTGCAGCAGTTCCTAAGGCATGTGTGCAGAAGCAAACCGAGGGAAACTGGAGAGTAAGAGACTCTCCCTTAATGAGGATGGATCAGAGACACCCGTGCAGCAGAGGGCTCTGGATCCCAAGAGTGCCCGCAGTAGACGCAGGAGAAGAAACAGCAACAGCCCGCAGTCGTCGTAATAGGGAGCCAGAAAGGGAAGTTCTGTACTCCTGAGAAGCAGAAGTTCCTTGCTGGTAACTGTACCCAGCTTTTAATTGCACTTGCGCTGAAGTATAAGCAAGTAGAAATGAATCGCAGAAGTGGGAAGTCTTTTTTTCAATGGGAAAGTAACATGCACACAACCGAAATGCTTGTATTGTATTGTATTTATTTATATAGCGCACCAAGCCCTGAGGCAACTGGGCACATTTCTTAGGTACATAAGTAGATCCATATTTACAGTTACAGGCATATTCATTCACAAAGTTTATACAATTTACAGGTAGTGTGTTACAACTGTTATACAGACACCATTTTTTATAAGACACAAAATAATACGCAGTGGCGCCATATAGCAGCGAGAATATTCACAGGAAGGTAAGATGTATGGCAGGACCGGCCGGTTAGTTTTCATTCAGAATGAGCCAGGATTTGGCTTCTTTCCGGAATTTGTGAAATAAATGTTCTAGTCTGATGTTAGGTGGCAGTGTGTTCCATGTTTGTGTGTAATAAAAGCCTTTCTTTCCCTAGCATCAACAATACTTTGTTGCCGAGCGGTCGCGTGGCTACGGTTAACACGGAGATCGCTGCCGGTAACCTAAATGAAGTTAAACTGACTTTCCCAAAGAGTTGCAAGTATTGTCTAAAGGGACCACGCGCATGAGACAATGGCCCTCATTACGGGTCTGGCGGTAACCCTGCAGGTGATACTGGCAGGTTGCTGCTGGACCCGGAAAATATTACTGGCACCTGACTTCCCTCTAACACTGGGGGATTAAAACCCCAGCGGTTCGGGAAGTCAGGCGCCAGTAATTTGTAATTCCCCAATCCCTTAGAGTCCCATAACCGTTGTTAACGGTGCCGGTGCTTCCGTGACGGCTTGCCTACTGTGGTTGCTGTGCCCAGCAGGTCAGCCTTGTCGGGCACAGCAGCTCCCGCAGGCAAACCCGTAGTGTGCTGGTCTGGAAACACCACCAGCACTGTTGTTTCTGGACCGGCACACTTGTAATGAGGCCTAATGTTTCCTGATACCTTGGAGGCTGAGTGCTGTCCAAAAGGTGGGAAAGCGTCTCTCTTTGAAGTGGCAGTTCAATACTGAAATGCAACCTTGTGTGCCTAATTTTGTTTTCAATAGAAGATACACATCTTGCAACACATTAAAGGCTGAAGCAGGAGATTGTAGAAGTAGTAGAAGCTGAAGCCAGAACAAGCATTACCTAAGCCCATAGAGGGACCTCTGTGGAAGTAAATCCCACCCACATAAGAACTGCATACCAGTGTTCTGAAGTTGATGAATGTATTATTACCCAAGAGTCTTCATCCAAAGGTGGAAGAGTGGCACAACCGCTTTGTGGTAACCATTGAAGGCAAGGTGTATACAAAGCTGGGGAAGGGAGCTGTTACTTGTTCACCAAAGTTGTTTCTGTATCTGAATGGCAAAGATAGTTTTTCTATGGTTGCTGCAAGACAGGCAAAGAGGCTGCCCTTTTTATGGTATAGAAAGGACAGTGCCTTGCTACCATAACATGTGGAGGTAGAAGATATCTTGTAGAATTGCCTATTCTTGAAGTTGCCATTGAAGAGCAGTAGAAGTTTTACTGGCAGTAGAAGGACTGTGACTGTCAATATTTGTCAAAACTATTGAGGCTAACTGTGGGGCAAAGGAACCTGCTCTCACAGTCATATCGCAGAAAGAAGGTACTGAGAGAGGAGTACATCTTCCCTTTTTTTTCTTTTTTTTACAACTTTATTTAAACTTTACAAAAGAATGACATCATTCCAAAACAACATACATGAAAAACATTATACATTTAAATGTAAAAGGATAAACTCCAATAATTGGTATACAAAGAACCAAATCAAAAGTAAAATAATCCAAACATCCCCATTAAAATATAACAATCACACCATGAAATGACACAAAGTCAAAAAATAAGAGAAAAAGTATCATATATATAAAAAACACAAAACACTATACCACACTATAAGAAGACAAACATAAAAACACCTCATCAAAACAACCACTCTGAAGGTGATTGAAAAACAAACCAGAACCTACTAACACTAATTTCACGCATAGAGCTCATTAAAAGCATTCAATTGCTCGTTATAAAATTCTTCTCTACCTAAAGCACAATATCTAATCTTTTCAAATCGTGAGAGCAACTGCACCTGTAATAGACATTCATGAATACATGGTTTTATCCTTGTCTTCCAGAGGCGCAAAATTTGCCCCATCGCCACCAGGAACACTTTAGTAACCCAACACAGATTCGCAAAACTCAAATGAAGCGTACCAATTGGTGATTTCAAAAGTACCGACAACGGTGTCCTAGGAAAAGAAATGTTCCAAACCAAGTCAAATTTATCTAAAACACTATTCCAAAAATCCCTAACCCTCGAACAATCCCATGACATGTGTAACATAGTACCGTCTTCTTTAGAACAACTCCAGCATTTATTGTCCTCACTTAAACCAAACCTATGCATTTTAACCGGGGTCCAAAATCCTCTGTTGAATATACCGTAAATTTAAGTCAACCTTCATTCTAACCGGGACTTTCCATAAACATTCCCAATCCTTTACCGAAATTTCCCCACCCAATTCATCACCCCATGCAAGGCGCAAAGCATTCCATGAAAATCTGTTCTTTTCTTCTTCCGGGAATAGCTTTAAGTAACTAGACGCTTCACCAGGAGCAACTACAATAAAACTACACCGTTCCGGTCTTCGTAGCAAAGAATCATCAAGCATCAATATTCTCTCAGTAATCAAACCTTTCAATAAGATATATCGCCTCAGTTACCTATGATGGAGTACAAGCTTCACCTTTAGAGGCTCAAATGAAAACATACCCTCCTTACCCCAGACATCTCTTAAAAGCAATATACCTTTATTCATCCAACTTCTCCAACATAACATCCTATTTTCAATCTGCAGCCCCGGATTCTGCCAAATGGAGGCCCCCTCATAAAAATAAAGACTCTGTCCCCCACCTACTATCATTGATGTGACCGCCTCTTTGTTAGCAAGCTCAGTCTGGAAATTACTGACCGATTTAGGCAATTTACCAAGAGAGTACAAAGATTCAATTCGGAAAGGTCTCATTTTAAACTCTTCTATCCGAGCCCATATTGGAATCTCTGACTCATCCATAGAGAAATAAGAGATAGATTTTTTAACCAAAACACTTTTGTAGTAATTTTCAATGATAGGGTAACCAAAGCCCCCATCATTAACACTCATAATCATCAAATATCAGGGTATTTTGGTTTCTTCCCAGCACCCCATAAGAACTCCTTAAAAACCCGATCCACATGACCCAGAACTTTTTTTGTGAAACTTAAAGGCAGTGACTGAACAATATACAGAACTTTAGGTAAGAGCACCGTTTTGATGGCATTAACCTTAGCCCAAGTAGATAACGGGAGTCTACTCCATTTATGAACAATATTACTAAGGTTTTCCAAAACCTTATCAATATTGAAACCAGCCATGCCTTTCATATCCCTGGACAGAAATACCCCTAAATATTTCACCTGATAATTTTCCCATTTACAATTCCATCCAACAACTGTCAGCGCACCGGAGTATCTCGAGCCGACAATATAACGGTTTTCTCCCAATTAATTTTGTAACCCGAGAGTCTACCAAACTCAGTAACTTGTTACCCCCTACTACAGGATTATCAAGAACATTTACGACATTGTCTGCATAAACCAGAATCCTAACTTCAATCTCCCCTGTTATAAAGCCTGTTAGACAGTGTGATTGATGATATATATCAAAAACGGTTCCAGAGCCAAATTAAACAAATAAGGCGATAAGGGACATCCCTGACGTTTACCTTTAAATAATATTAAAGAAGTTGAAAGAACCCCATTCACCCAGACCCTGGCGGGTCTTGCTTCAGGTTGAGGTTTGTTATTCCATCCAGGCCTGTGGCCCTTGAGTTACTTGCTTTTTTAATCAGAGACTCTATGGCCCCTTTGTCTGTTGGAAATGACCATCCACCTTTCAGTCTTCCCTGTGGATGAATTTTCTCATCTTTTGCTGCGATCACAAGGAAGTGTCACAAAAGGGACGCCAGAGTAGAGAGGCAAATTTCAATTGCAAACTCTGAGTTGGTCCTGTGCTTGTAAATCCTAAATAGCTATGGCAGCACAGGAGGGAAATGGAAGCAACAGGCAGTTTTTCAGGTCTGCCTCATTGCTGTTAATGTAGAGCTGAAGTTGCAGCAGTTCCTAAGGCATGTGTGCAGAAGCAAACCGAGGGAAACTGGAGAGTAAGAGACTCTCCCTTAATGAGGATGGATCAGAGACACCCGTGCAGCAGAGGGCTCTGGATCCCAAGAGTGCCCGCAGTAGACGCAGGAGAAGAAACAGCAACAGCCCGCAGTCGTCGTAATAGGGAGCCAGAAAGGGAAGTTCTGTACTCCTGAGAAGCAGAAGTTCCTTGCTGGTAACTGTACCCAGCTTTTAATTGCACTTGCGCTGAAGTATAAGCAAGTAGAAATGAATCGCAGAAGTGGGAAGTCTTTTTTTCAATGGGAAAGTAACATGCACACAACCGAAATGCTTGTATTGTATTGTATTTATTTATATAGCGCACCAAGCCCTGAGGCAACTGGGCACATTTCTTAGGTACATAAGTAGATCCATATTTACAGTTACAGGCATATTCATTCACAAAGTTTATACAATTTACAGGTAGTGTGTTACAACTGTTATACAGACACCATTTTTTATAAGACACAAAATAATACGCAGTGGCGCCATATAGCAGCGAGAATATTCACAGGAAGGTAAGATGTATGGCAGGACCGGCCGGTTAGTTTTCATTCAGAATGAGCCAGGATTTGGCTTCTTTCCGGAATTTGTGAAATAAATGTTCTAGTCTGATGTTAGGTGGCAGTGTGTTCCATGTTTGTGTGTAATAAAAGCCTTTCTTTCCCTAGCATCAACAATACTTTGTTGCCGAGCGGTCGCGTGGCTACGGTTAACACGGAGATCGCTGCCGGTAACCTAAATGAAGTTAAACTGACTTTCCCAAAGAGTTGCAAGTATTGTCTAAAGGGACCACGCGCATGAGACAATGGCCCTCATTACGGGTCTGGCGGTAACCCTGCAGGTGATACTGGCAGGTTGCTGCTGGACCCGGAAAATATTACTGGCACCTGACTTCCCTCTAACACTGGGGGATTAAAACCCCAGCGGTTCGGGAAGTCAGGCGCCAGTAATTTGTAATTCCCCAATCCCTTAGAGTCCCATAACCGTTGTTAACGGTGCCGGTGCTTCCGTGACGGCTTGCCTACTGTGGTTGCTGTGCCCAGCAGGTCAGCCTTGTCGGGCACAGCAGCTCCCGCAGGCAAACCCGTAGTGTGCTGGTCTGGAAACACCACCAGCACTGTTGTTTCTGGACCGGCACACTTGTAATGAGGCCTAATGTTTCCTGATACCTTGGAGGCTGAGTGCTGTCCAAAAGGTGGGAAAGCGTCTCTCTTTGAAGTGGCAGTTCAATACTGAAATGCAACCTTGTGTGCCTAATTTTGTTTTCAATAGAAGATACACATCTTGCAACACATTAAAGGCTGAAGCAGGAGATTGTAGAAGTAGTAGAAGCTGAAGCCAGAACAAGCATTACCTAAGCCCATAGAGGGACCTCTGTGGAAGTAAATCCCACCCACATAAGAACTGCATACCAGTGTTCTGAAGTTGATGAATGTATTATTACCCAAGAGTCTTCATCCAAAGGTGGAAGAGTGGCACAACCGCTTTGTGGTAACCATTGAAGGCAAGGTGTATACAAAGCTGGGGAAGGGAGCTGTTACTTGTTCACCAAAGTTGTTTCTGTATCTGAATGGCAAAGATAGTTTTTCTATGGTTGCTGCAAGACAGGCAAAGAGGCTGCCCTTTTTATGGTATAGAAAGGACAGTGCCTTGCTACCATAACATGTGGAGGTAGAAGATATCTTGTAGAATTGCCTATTCTTGAAGTTGCCATTGAAGAGCAGTAGAAGTTTTACTGGCAGTAGAAGGACTGTGACTGTCAATATTTGTCAAAACTATTGAGGCTAACTGTGGGGCAAAGGAACCTGCTCTCACAGTCATATCGCAGAAAGAAGGTACTGAGAGAGGAGTACATCTTCCCTTTTTTTTCTTTTTTTTACAACTTTATTTAAACTTTACAAAAGAATGACATCATTCCAAAACAACATACATGAAAAACATTATACATTTAAATGTAAAAGGATAAACTCCAATAATTGGTATACAAAGAACCAAATCAAAAGTAAAATAATCCAAACATCCCCATTAAAATATAACAATCACACCATGAAATGACACAAAGTCAAAAAATAAGAGAAAAAGTATCATATATATAAAAAACACAAAACACTATACCACACTATAAGAAGACAAACATAAAAACACCTCATCAAAACAACCACTCTGAAGGTGATTGAAAAACAAACCAGAACCTACTAACACTAATTTCACGCATAGAGCTCATTAAAAGCATTCAATTGCTCGTTATAAAATTCTTCTCTACCTAAAGCACAATATCTAATCTTTTCAAATCGTGAGAGCAACTGCACCTGTAATAGACATTCATGAATACATGGTTTTATCCTTGTCTTCCAGAGGCGCAAAATTTGCCCCGTCGCCACCAGGAACACTTTAGTAACCCAACACAGATTCGCAAAACTCAAATGAAGCGTACCAATTGGTGATTTCAAAAGTACCGACAACGGTGTCCTAGGAAAAGAAATGTTCCAAACCAAGTCAAATTTATCTAAAACACTATTCCAAAAATCCCTAACCCTCGAACAATCCCATGACATGTGTAACATAGTACCGTCTTCTTTAGAACAACTCCAGCATTTATTGTCCTCACTTAAACCAAACCTATGCATTTTAACCGGGGTCCAAAATCCTCTGTTGAATATACCGTAAATTTAAGTCAACCTTCATTCTAACCGGGACTTTCCATAAACATTCCCAATCCTTTACCGAAATTTCCCCACCCAATTCATCACCCCATGCAAGGCGCAAAGCATTCCATGAAAATCTGTTCTTTTCTTCTTCCGGGAACAGCTTTAAGTAACTAGACGCTTCACCAGGAGCAACTACAATAAAACTACACCATTCCGGTCTTCGTAGCAAAGAATCATCAAGCATCAATATTCTCTCAGTAATCAAACCTTTCAATAAGATATATCGCCTCAGTTACCTATGATGGAGTACAAGCTTCACCTTTAGAGGCTCAAATGAAAACATACCCTCCTTACCCCAGACATCTCTTAAAAGCAATATACCTTTATTCATCCAACTTCTCCAACATAACATCCTATTTTCAATCTGCAGCCCCGGATTCTGCCAAATGGAGGCCCCCTCATAAAAATAAAGACTCTGTCCCCCACCTACTATCATTGATGTGACCGCCTCTTTGTTAGCAAGCTCAGTCTGGAAATTACTGACCGATTTAGGCAATTTACCAAGAGAGTACAAAGATTCAATTCGGAAAGGTCTCATTTTAAACTCTTCTATCCGAGCCCATATTGGAATCTCTGACTCATCCATAGAGAAATAAGAGATAGATTTTTTAACCAAAACACTTTTGTAGTAATTTTCAATGATAGGGTAACCAAAGCCCCCATCATTAACACTCATAATCATCAAATATCAGGGTATTTTGGTTTCTTCCCAGCACCCCATAAGAACTCCTTAAAAACCCGATCCACATGACCCAGAACTTTTTTTGTGAAACTTAAAGGCAGTGACTGAACAATATACAGAACTTTAGGTAAGAGCACCGTTTTGATGGCATTAACCTTAGCCCAAGTAGATAACGGGAGTCTACTCCATTTATGAACAATATTACTAAGGTTTTCCAAAACCTTATCAATATTGAAACCAGCCATGCCTTTCATATCCCTGGACAGAAATACCCCTAAATATTTCACCTGATAATTTTCCCATTTACAATTCCATCCAACAACTGTCAGCGCACCGGAGTATCTCGAGCCGACAATATAACGGTTTTCTCCCAATTAATTTTGTAACCCGAGAGTCTACCAAACTCAGTAACTTGTTACCCCCTACTACAGGATTATCAAGAACATTTACGACATTGTCTGCATAAACCAGAATCCTAACTTCAATCTCCCCTGTTATAAAGCCTGTTAGACAGTGTGATTGATGATATATATCAAAAACGGTTCCAGAGCCAAATTAAACAAATAAGGCGATAAGGGACATCCCTGACGTTTACCTTTAAATAATATTAAAGAAGTTGAAAGAACCCCATTCACCCAGACCCTGGCGGGTCTTGCTTCAGGTTGAGGTTTGTTATTCCATCCAGGCCTGTGGCCCTTGAGTTACTTGCTTTTTTAATCAGAGACTCTATGGCCCCTTTGTCTGTTGGAAATGACCATCCACCTTTCAGTCTTCCCTGTGGATGAATTTTCTCATCTTTTGCTGCGATCACAAGGAAGTGTCACAAAAGGGACGCCAGAGTAGAGAGGCAAATTTCAATTGCAAACTCTGAGTTGGTCCTGTGCTTGTAAATCCTAAATAGCTATGGCAGCACAGGAGGGAAATGGAAGCAACAGGCAGTTTTTCAGGTCTGCCTCATTGCTGTTAATGTAGAGCTGAAGTTGCAGCAGTTCCTAAGGCATGTGTGCAGAAGCAAACCGAGGGAAACTGGAGAGTAAGAGACTCTCCCTTAATGAGGATGGATCAGAGACACCCGTGCAGCAGAGGGCTCTGGATCCCAAGAGTGCCCGCAGTAGACGCAGGAGAAGAAACAGCAACAGCCCGCAGTCGTCGTAATAGGGAGCCAGAAAGGGAAGTTCTGTACTCCTGAGAAGCAGAAGTTCCTTGCTGGTAACTGTACCCAGCTTTTAATTGCACTTGCGCTGAAGTATAAGCAAGTAGAAATGAATCGCAGAAGTGGGAAGTCTTTTTTTCAATGGGAAAGTAACATGCACACAACCGAAATGCTTGTATTGTATTGTATTTATTTATATAGCGCACCAAGCCCTGAGGCAACTGGGCACATTTCTTAGGTACATAAGTAGATCCATATTTACAGTTACAGGCATATTCATTCACAAAGTTTATACAATTTACAGGTAGTGTGTTACAACTGTTATACAGACACCATTTTTTATAAGACACAAAATAATACGCAGTGGCGCCATATAGCAGCGAGAATATTCACAGGAAGGTAAGATGTATGGCAGGACCGGCCGGTTAGTTTTCATTCAGAATGAGCCAGGATTTGGCTTCTTTCCGGAATTTGTGAAATAAATGTTCTAGTCTGATGTTAGGTGGCAGTGTGTTCCATGTTTGTGTGTAATAAAAGCCTTTCTTTCCCTAGCATCAACAATACTTTGTTGCCGAGCGGTCGCGTGGCTACGGTTAACACGGAGATCGCTGCCGGTAACCTAAATGAAGTTAAACTGACTTTCCCAAAGAGTTGCAAGTATTGTCTAAAGGGACCACGCGCATGAGACAATGGCCCTCATTACGGGTCTGGCGGTAACCCTGCAGGTGATACTGGCAGGTTGCTGCTGGACCCGGAAAATATTACTGGCACCTGACTTCCCTCTAACACTGGGGGATTAAAACCCCAGCGGTTCGGGAAGTCAGGCGCCAGTAATTTGTAATTCCCCAATCCCTTAGAGTCCCATAACCGTTGTTAACGGTGCCGGTGCTTCCGTGACGGCTTGCCTACTGTGGTTGCTGTGCCCAGCAGGTCAGCCTTGTCGGGCACAGCAGCTCCCGCAGGCAAACCCGTAGTGTGCTGGTCTGGAAACACCACCAGCACTGTTGTTTCTGGACCGGCACACTTGTAATGAGGCCTAATGTTTCCTGATACCTTGGAGGCTGAGTGCTGTCCAAAAGGTGGGAAAGCGTCTCTCTTTGAAGTGGCAATTCAATACTGAAATGCAACCTTGTGTGCCTAATTTTGTTTTCAATAGAAGATACACATCTTGCAACACATTAAAGGCTGAAGCAGGAGATTGTAGAAGTAGTAGAAGCTGAAGCCAGAACAAGCATTACCTAAGCCCATAGAGGGACCTCTGTGGAAGTAAATCCCACCCACATAAGAACTGCATACCAGTGTTCTGAAGTTGATGAATGTATTATTACCCAAGAGTCTTCATCCAAAGGTGGAAGAGTGGCACAACCGCTTTGTGGTAACCATTGAAGGCAAGGTGTATACAAAGCTGGGGAAGGGAGCTGTTACTTGTTCACCAAAGTTGTTTCTGTATCTGAATGGCAAAGATAGTTTTTCTATGGTTACTGCAAGACAGGCAAAGAGGCTGCCCTTTTTATGGTATAGAAAGGACAGTGCCTTGCTACCATAACATGTGGAGGTAGAAGATATCTTGTAGAATTGCCTATTCTTGAAGTTGCCATTGACGAGCAGTAGAAGTTGTACTGGCAGTAGAAGGACTGTGACTGTCAATATTTGTCAAAACTATTGAGGCTAACTGTGGGGCAAAGGAACCTGCTCTCACAGTCATATCGCAGAAAGAAGGTACTGAGAGAGGAGTACATCTTCCCTTTTTTTTCTTTTTTTTACAACTTTATTTAAACTTTACAAAAGAATGACATCATTCCAAAACAACATACATGAAAAACATTATACATTTAAATGTAAAAGGATAAACTCCAATAATTGGTATACAAAGAACCAAATCAAAAGTAAAATAATCCAAACATCCCCATTAAAATATAACAATCTCACCATGAAATGACACAAAGTCAAAAAATAAGAGAAAAAGTATCATATATATAAAAAACACAAAACACTATACCACACTATAAGAAGACAAACATAAAAACACCTCATCAAAACAACCACTCTGAAGGTGATTGAAAAACAAACCAGAACCTACTAACACTAATTTCACGCATAGAGCTCATTAAAAGCATTCAATTGCTCGTTATAAAATTCTTCTCTACCTAAAGCACAATATCTAATCTTTTCAAATCGTGAGAGCAACTGCACCTGTAATAGACATTCATGAATACATGGTTTTATCCTTGTCTTCCAGAGGCGCAAAATTTGCCCCGTCGCCACCAGGAACACTTTAGTAACCCAACACAAATTCGCAAAACTCAAATGAAGCGTACCAATTGGTGATTTCAAAAGTACCGACAACGGTGTCCTAGGAAAAGAAATGTTCCAAACCAAGTCAAATTTATCTAAAACACTATTCCAAAAATCCCTAACCCTCGAACAATCCCATGACATGTGTAGCATAGTACCGTCTTCTTTAGAACAACTCCAGCATTTATTGTCCTCACTTAAACCAAACCTATGCATTTTAACCGGGGTCCAAAATCCTCTGTTGAATATACCGTAAATTTAAGTCAACCTTCATTCTAACCGGGACTTTCCATAAACATTCCCAATCCTTTACCGAAATTTCCCCACCCAATTCATCACCCCATGCAAGGCGCAAAGCATTCCATGAAAATCTGTTCTTTTCTTCTTCCGGGAACAGCTTTAAGTAACTAGACGCTTCACCAGGAGCAACTACAATAAAACTACACCGTTCCGGTCTTCGTAGCAAAGAATCATCAAGCATCAATATTCTCTCAGTAATCAAACCTTTCAATAAGATATATCGCCTCAGTTACCTATGATGGAGTACAAGCTTCACCTTTAGAGGCTCAAATGAAAACATACCCTCCTTACCCCAGACATCTCTTAAAAGCAATATACCTTTATTCATCCAACTTCTCCAACATAACATCCTATTTTCAATCTGCAGCCCCGGATTCTGCCAAATGGAGGCCCCCTCATAAAAATAAAGACTCTGTCCCCCACCTACTATCATTGATGTGACCGCCTCTTTGTTAGCAAGCTCAGTCTGGAAATTACTGACCGATTTAGGCAATTTACCAAGAGAGTACAAAGATTCAATTCGGAAAGGTCTCATTTTAAACTCTTCTATCCGAGCCCATATTGGAATCTCTGACTCATCCATAGAGAAATAAGAGATAGATTTTTTAACCAAAACACTTTTGTAGTAATTTTCAATGATAGGGTAACCAAAGCCCCCATCATTAACACTCATAATCATCAAATATCAGGGTATTTTGGTTTCTTCCCAGCACCCCATAAGAACTCCTTAAAAACCCGATCCACATGACCCAGAACTTTTTTTGTGAAACTTAAAGGCAGTGACTGAACAATATAGAGAACTTTAGGTAAGAGCACCGTTTTGATGGCATTAACCTTAGCCCAAGTAGATAACGGGAGTCTACTCCATTTATGAACAATATTACTAAGGTTTTCCAAAACCTTATCAATATTGAAACCAGCCATGCCTTTCATATCCCTGGACAGAAATACCCCTAAATATTTCACCTGATAATTTTCCCATTTACAATTCCATCCAACAACTGTCAGCGCACCGGAGTATCTCGAGCCGACAATATAACGGTTTTCTCCCAATTAATTTTGTAACCCGAGAGTCTACCAAACTCAGTAACTTGTTACCCCCTACTACAGGATTATCAAGAACATTTACGACATTGTCTGCATAAACCAGAATCCTAACTTCAATCTCCCCTGTTATAAAGCCTGTTAGACAGTGTGATTGATGATATATATCAAAAACGGTTCCAGAGCCAAATTAAACAAATAAGGCGATAAGGGACATCCCTGACGTTTACCTTTAAATAATATTAAAGAAGTTGAAAGAACCCCATTCACCCAGACCCTGGCGGGTCTTGCTTCAGGTTGAGGTTTGTTATTCCATCCAGGCCTGTGGCCCTTGAGTTACTTGCTTTTTTAATCAGAGACTCTATGGCCCCTTTGTCTGTTGGAAATGACCATCCACCTTTCAGTCTTCCCTGTGGATGAATTTTCTCATCTTTTGCTGCGATCACAAGGAAGTGTCACAAAAGGGACGCCAGAGTAGAGAGGCAAATTTCAATTGCAAACTCTGAGTTGGTCCTGTGCTTGTAAATCCTAAATAGCTATGGCAGCACAGGAGGGAAATGGAAGCAACAGGCAGTTTTTCAGGTCTGCCTCATTGCTGTTAATGTAGAGCTGAAGTTGCAGCAGTTCCTAAGGCATGTGTGCAGAAGCAAACCGAGGGAAACTGGAGAGTAAGAGACTCTCCCTTAATGAGGATGGATCAGAGACACCCGTGCAGCAGAGGGCTCTGGATCCCAAGAGTGCCCGCAGTAGACGCAGGAGAAGAAACAGCAACAGCCCGCAGTCGTCGTAATAGGGAGCCAGAAAGGAAAGTTCTGTATTCCTGAGAAGCAGAAGTTCCTTGCTGGTAACTGTACCCAGCTTTTAATTGCACTTGCGCTGAAGTATAAGCAAGTAGAAATGAATCGCAGAAGTGGGAAGTCTTTTTTTCAATGGGAAAGTAACATGCACACAACCGAAATGCTTGTATTGTATTGTATTTATTTATATAGCGCACCAAGCCCTGAGGCAACTGGGCACATTTCTTAGGTACATAAGTAGATCCATATTTACAGTTACAGGCATATTCATTCACAAAGTTTATACAATTTACAGGTAGTGTGTTACAACTGTTATACAGACACCATTTTTTATAAGACACAAAATAATACGCAGTGGCGCCATATAGCAGCGAGAATATTCACAGGAAGGTAAGATGTATGGCAGGACCGGCCGGTTAGTTTTCATTCAGAATGAGCCAGGATTTGGCTTCTTTCCGGAATTTGTGAAATAAATGTTCTAGTCTGATGTTAGGTGGCAGTGTGTTCCATGTTTGTGTGTAATAAAAGCCTTTCTTTCCCTAGCATCAACAATACTTTGTTGCCGAGCGGTCGCGTGGCTACGGTTAACACGGAGATCGCTGCCGGTAACCTAAATGAAGTTAAACTGACTTTCCCAAAGAGTTGCAAGTATTGTCTAAAGGGACCACGCGCATGAGACAATGGCCCTCATTACGGGTCTGGCGGTAACCCTGCAGGTGATACTGGCAGGTTGCTGCTGGACCCGGAAAATATTACTGGCACCTGACTTCCCTCTAACACTGGGGGATTAAAACCCCAGCGGTTCGGGAAGTCAGGCGCCAGTAATTTGTAATTCCCCAATCCCTTAGAGTCCCATAACCGTTGTTAACGGTGCCGGTGCTTCCGTGACGGCTTGCCTACTGTGGTTGCTGTGCCCAGCAGGTCAGCCTTGTCGGGCACAGCAGCTCCCGCAGGCAAACCCGTAGTGTGCTGGTCTGGAAACACCACCAGCACTGTTGTTTCTGGACCGGCACACTTGTAATGAGGCCTAATGTTTCCTGATACCTTGGAGGCTGAGTGCTGTCCAAAAGGTGGGAAAGCGTCTCTCTTTGAAGTGGCAGTTCAATACTGAAATGCAACCTTGTGTGCCTAATTTTGTTTTCAATAGAAGATACACATCTTGCAACACATTAAAGGCTGAAGCAGGAGATTGTAGAAGTAGTAGAAGCTGAAGCCAGAACAAGCATTACCTAAGCCCATAGAGGGACCTCTGTGGAAGTAAATCCCACCCACATAAGAACTGCATACCAGTGTTCTGAAGTTGATGAATGTATTATTACCCAAGAGTCTTCATCCAAAGGTGGAAGAGTGGCACAACTGCTTTGTGGTAACCATTAAAGGCAAGGTGTATACAAAGCTGGGGAAGGGAGCTGTTACTTGTTCACCAAAGTTGTTTCTGTATCTGAATGGCAAAGATAGTTTTTCTATGGTTGCTGCAAGACAGGCAAAGAGGCTGCCCTTTTTATGGTATAGAAAGGACAGTGCCTTGCTACCATAACATGTGGAGGTAGAAGATATCTTGTAGAATTGCCTATTCTTGAAGTTGCCATTGAAGAGCAGTAGAAGTTGTACTGGCAGTAGAAGGACTGTGACTGTCAATATTTGTCAAAACTATTGAGGCTAACTGTGGGGCAAAGGAACCTGCTCTCACAGTCATATCGCAGAAAGAAGGTACTGAGAGAGGAGTACATCTTCCCTTTTTTTTCTTTTTTTTACAACTTTATTTAAACTTTACAAAAGAATGACATCATTCCAAAACAACATACATGAAAAACATTATACATTTAAATGTAAAAGGATAAACTCCAATAATTGGTATACAAAGAACCAAATCAAAAGTAAAATAATCCAAACATCCCCATTAAAATATAACAATCACACCATGAAATGACACAAAGTCATAAAATAAGAGAAAAAGTATCATATATATAAAAAACACAAAACACTATACCACACTATAAGAAGACAAACATAAAAACACCTCATCAAAACAACCACTCTGAAGGTGATTGAAAAACAAACCAGAACCTACTAACACTAATTTCACGCATAGAGCTCATTAAAAGCATTCAATTGCTCGTTATAAAATTCTTCTCTACCTAAAGCACAATATCTAATCTTTTCAAATCGTGAGAGCAACTGCACCTGTAATAGACATTCATGAATACATGGTTTTATCCTTGTCTTCCAGAGGCGCAAAATTTGCCCTGTCGCCACCAGGAACACTTTAGTAACCCAACACAGATTCGCAAAACTCAAATGAAGCGTACCAATTGGTGATTTCAAAAGTACCGACAACGGTGTCCTAGGAAAAGAAATGTTCCAAACCAAGTCAAATTTATCTAAAACACTATTCCAAAAATCCCTAACCCTCGAACAATCCCATGACATGTGTAACATAGTACCGTCTTCTTTAGAACAACTCCAGCATTTATTGTCCTCACTTAAACCAAACCTATGCATTTTAACCGGGGTCCAAAATCCTCTGTTGAATATACCGTAAATTTAAGTCAACCTTCATTCTAACCGGGACTTTCCATAAACATTCCCAATCCTTTACCGAAATTTCCCCACCCAATTCATCACCCCATGCAAGGCGCAAAGCATTCCATGAAAATCTGTTCTTTTCTTCTTCCGGGAACAGCTTTAAGTAACTAGACGCTTCACCAGGAGCAACTACAATAAAACTACACCGTTCCGGTCTTCGTAGCAAAGAATCATCAAGCATCAATATTCTCTCTGTAATCAAACCTTTCAATAAGATATATCGCCTCAGTTACCTATGATGGAGTACAAGCTTCACCTTTAGAGGCTCAAATGAAAACATACCCTCCTTACCCCAGACATCTCTTAAAAGCAATATACCTTTATTCATTCAACTTCTCCAACATAACATCCTATTTTCAATCTGCAGCCCCGGATTCTGCCAAATGGAGGCCCCCTCATAAAAATAAAGACTCTGTCCCCCACCTACTATCATTGATGTGACCGCCTCTTTGTTAGCAAGCTCAGTCTGGAAATTACTGACCGATTTAGGCAATTTACCAAGAGAGTACAAAGATTCAATTCGGAAAGGTCTCATTTTAAACTCTTCTATCCGAGCCCATATTGGAATCTCTGACTCATCCATAGAGAAATAAGAGATAGATTTTTTAACCAAAACACTTTTGTAGTAATTTTCAATGATAGGGTAACCAAAGCCCCCATCATTAACACTCATAATCATCAAATATCAGGGTATTTTGGTTTCTTCCCAGCACCCCATAAGAACTCCTTAAAAACCCGATCCACATGACCCAGAACTTTTTTTGTGAAACTTAAAGGCAGTGACTGAACAATATACAGAACTTTAGGTAAGAGCACCGTTTTGATGGCATTAACCTTAGCCCAAGTAGATAACGGGAGTCTACTCCATTTATGAACAATATTACTAAGGTTTTCCAAAACCTTATCAATATTGAAACCAGCCATGCCTTTCATATCCCTGGACAGAAATACCCCTAAATATTTCACCTGATAATTTTCCCATTTACAATTCCATCCAACAACTGTCAGCGCACCGGAGTATCTCGAGCCGACAATATAACGGTTTTCTCCCAATTAATTTTGTAACCCGAGAGTCTACCAAACTCAGTAACTTGTTACCCCCTACTACAGGATTATCAAGAACATTTACGACATTGTCTGCATAAACCAGAATCCTAACTTCAATCTCCCCTGTTATAAAGCCTGTTAGACAGTGTGATTGATGATATATATCAAAAACGGTTCCAGAGCCAAATTAAACAAATAAGGCGATAAGGGACATCCCTGACGTTTACCTTTAAATAATATTAAAGAAGTTGAAAGAACCCCATTCACCCAGACCCTGGCGGGTCTTGCTTCAGGTTGAGGTTTGTTATTCCATCCAGGCCTGTGGCCCTTGAGTTACTTGCTTTTTTAATCAGAGACTCTATGGCCCCTTTGTCTGTTGGAAATGACCATCCACCTTTCAGTCTTCCCTGTGGATGAATTTTCTCATCTTTTGCTGCGATCACAAGGAAGTGTCACAAAAGGGACGCCAGAGTAGAGAGGCAAATTTCAATTGCAAACTCTGAGTTGGTCCTGTGCTTGTAAATCCTAAATAGCTATGGCAGCACAGGAGGGAAATGGAAGCAACAGGCAGTTTTTCAGGTCTGCCTCATTGCTGTTAATGTAGAGCTGAAGTTGCAGCAGTTCCTAAGGCATGTGTGCAGAAGCAAACCGAGGGAAACTGGAGAGTAAGAGACTCTCCCTTAATGAGGATGGATCAGAGACACCCGTGCAGCAGAGGGCTCTGGATCCCAAGAGTGCCCGCAGTAGACGCAGGAGAAGAAACAGCAACAGCCCGCAGTCGTCGTAATAGGGAGCCAGAAAGGGAAGTTCTGTACTCCTGAGAAGCAGAAGTTCCTTGCTGGTAACTGTACCCAGCTTTTAATTGCACTTGCGCTGAAGTATAAGCAAGTAGAAATGAATCGCAGAAGTGGGAAGTCTTTTTTTCAATGGGAAAGTAACATGCACACAACCGAAATGCTTGTATTGTATTGTATTTATTTATATAGCGCACCAAGCCCTGAGGCAACTGGGCACATTTCTTAGGTACATAAGTAGATCCATATTTACAGTTACAGGCATATTCATTCACAAAGTTTATACAATTTACAGGTAGTGTGTTACAACTGTTATACAGACACCATTTTTTATAAGACACAAAATAATACGCAGTGGTGCCATATAGCAGCGAGAATATTCACAGGAAGGTAAGATGTATGGCAGGACCGGCCGGTTAGTTTTCATTCAGAATGAGCCAGGATTTGGCTTCTTTCCGGAATTTGTGAAATAAATGTTCTAGTCTGATGTTAGGTGGCAGTGTGTTCCATGTTTGTGTGTAATAAAAGCCTTTCTTTCCCTAGCATCAACAATACTTTGTTGCCGAGCGGTCGCGTGGCTACGGTTAACACGGAGATCGCTGCCGGTAACCTAAATGAAGTTAAACTGACTTTCCCAAAGAGTTGCAAGTATTGTCTAAAGGGACCACGCGCATGAGACAATGGCCCTCATTACGGGTCTGGCGGTAACCCTGCAGGTGATACTGGCAGGTTGCTGCTGGACCCGGAAAATATTACTGGCACCTGACTTCCCTCTAACACTGGGGGATTAAAACCCCAGCGGTTCGGGAAGTCAGGCGCCAGTAATTTGTAATTCCCCAATCCCTTAGAGTCCCATAACCGTTGTTAACGGTGCCGGTGCTTCCGTGACGGCTTGCCTACTGTGGTTGCTGTGCCCAGCAGGTCAGCCTTGTCGGGCACAGCAGCTCCCGCAGGCAAACCCGTAGTGTGCTGGTCTGGAAACACCACCAGCACTGTTGTTTCTGGACCGGCACACTTGTAATGAGGCCTAATGTTTCCTGATACCTTGGAGGCTGAGTGCTGTCCAAAAGGTGGGAAAGCGTCTCTCTTTGAAGTGGCAGTTCAATACTGAAATGCAACCTTGTGTGCCTAATTTTGTTTTCAATAGAAGATACACATCTTGCAACACATTAAAGGCTGAAGCAGGAGATTGTAGAAGTAGTAGAAGCTGAAGCCAGAACAAGCATTACCTAAGCCCATAGAGGGACCTCTGTGGAAGTAAATCCCACCCACATAAGAACTGCATACCAGTGTTCTGAAGTTGATGAATGTATTATTACCCAAGAGTCTTCATCCAAAGGTGGAAGAGTGACACAACTGCTTTGTGGTAACCATTGAAGGCAAGGTGTATACAAAGCTGGGGAAGGGAGCTGTTACTTGTTCACCAAAGTTGTTTCTGTATCTGAATGGCAAAGATAGTTTTTCTATGGTTGCTGCAAGACAGGCAAAGCGGCTGCCCTTTTTATGGTATAGAAAGGACAGTGCCTTGCTACCATAACATGTGGAGGTAGAAGATATCTTGTAGAATTGCCTATTCTTGAAGTTGCCATTGAAGAGCAGTAGAAGTTGTACTGGCAGTAGAAGGACTGTGACTGTCAATATTTGTCAAAACTATTGAGGCTAACTGTGGGGCAAAGGAACCTGCTCTCACAGTCATATCGCAGAAAGAAGGTACTGAGAGAGGAGTACATCTTCCCTTTTTTTTCTTTTTTTTACAACTTTATTTAAACTTTACAAAAGAATGACATCATTCCAAAACAACATACATGAAAAACATTATACATTTAAATGTAAAAGGATAAACTCCAATAATTGGTATACAAAGAACCAAATCAAAAGTAAAATAATCCAAACATCCCCATTAAAATATAACAATCACACCATGAAATGACACAAAGTCATAAAATAAGAGAAAAAGTATCATATATATAAAAAACACAAAACACTATACCACACTATAAGAAGACAAACATAAAAACACCTCATCAAAACAACCACTCTGAAGGTGATTGAAAAACAAACCAGAACCTACTAACACTAATTTCACGCATAGAGCTCATTAAAAGCATTCAATTGCTCGTTATAAAATTCTTCTCTACCTAAAGCACAATATCTAATCTTTTCAAATCGTGAGAGCAACTGCACCTGTAATAGACATTCATGAATACATGGTTTTATCCTTGTCTTCCAGAGGCGCAAAATTTGCCCTGTCGCCACCAGGAACACTTTAGTAACCCAACACAGATTCGCAAAACTCAAATGAAGCGTACCAATTGGTGATTTCAAAAGTACCGACAACGGTGTCCTAGGAAAAGAAATGTTCCAAACCAAGTCAAATTTATCTAAAACACTATTCCAAAAATCCCTAACCCTCGAACAATCCCATGACATGTGTAACATAGTACCGTCTTCTTTAGAACAACTCCAGCATTTATTGTCCTCACTTAAACCAAACCTATGCATTTTAACCGGGGTCCAAAATCCTCTGTTGAATATACCGTAAATTTAAGTCAACCTTCATTCTAACCGGGACTTTCCATAAACATTCCCAATCCTTTACCGAAATTTCCCCACCCAATTCATCACCCCATGCAAGGCGCAAAGCATTCCATGAAAATCTGTTCTTTTCTTCTTCCGGGAACAGCTTTAAGTAACTAGACGCTTCACCAGGAGCAACTACAATAAAACTACACCGTTCCGGTCTTCGTAGCAAAGAATCATCAAGCATCAATATTCTCTCAGTAATCAAACCTTTCAATAAGATATATCGCCTCAGTTACCTATGATGGAGTACAAGCTTCACCTTTAGAGGCTCAAATGAAAACATACCCTCCTTACCCCAGACATCTCTTAAAAGCAATATACCTTTATTCATTCAACTTCTCCAACATAACATCCTATTTTCAATCTGCAGCCCCGGATTCTGCCAAATGGAGGCCCCCTCATAAAAATAAAGACTCTGTCCCCCACCTACTATCATTGATGTGACCGCCTCTTTGTTAGCAAGCTCAGTCTGGAAATTACTGACCGATTTAGGCAATTTACCAAGAGAGTACAAAGATTCAATTCGGAAAGGTCTCATTTTAAACTCTTCTATCCGAGCCCATATTGGAATCTCTGACTCATCCATAGAGAAATAAGAGATAGATTTTTTAACCAAAACACTTTTGTAGTAATTTTCAATGATAGGGTAACCAAAGCCCCCATCATTAACACTCATAATCATCAAATATCAGGGTATTTTGGTTTCTTCCCAGCACCCCATAAGAACTCCTTAAAAACCCGATCCACATGACCCAGAACTTTTTTTGTGAAACTTAAAGGCAGTGACTGAACAATATACAGAACTTTAGGTAAGAGCACCGTTTTGATGGCATTAACCTTAGCCCAAGTAGATAACGGGAGTCTACTCCATTTATGAACAATATTACTAAGGTTTTCCAAAACCTTATCAATATTGAAACCAGCCATGCCTTTCATATCCCTGGACAGAAATACCCCTAAATATTTCACCTGATAATTTTCCCATTTACAATTCCATCCAACAACTGTCAGCGCACCGGAGTATCTCGAGCCGACAATATAACGGTTTTCTCCCAATTAATTTTGTAACCCGAGAGTCTACCAAACTCAGTAACTTGTTACCCCCTACTACAGGATTATCAAGAACATTTACGACATTGTCTGCATAAACCAGAATCCTAACTTCAATCTCCCCTGTTATAAAGCCTGTTAGACAGTGTGATTGATGATATATATCAAAAACGGTTCCAGAGCCAAATTAAACAAATAAGGCGATAAGGGACATCCCTGACGTTTACCTTTAAATAATATTAAAGAAGTTGAAAGAACCCCATTCACCCAGACCCTGGCGGGTCTTGCTTCAGGTTGAGGTTTGTTATTCCATCCAGGCCTGTGGCCCTTGAGTTACTTGCTTTTTTAATCAGAGACTCTATGGCCCCTTTGTCTGTTGGAAATGACCATCCACCTTTCAGTCTTCCCTGTGGATGAATTTTCTCATCTTTTGCTGCGATCACAAGGAAGTGTCACAAAAGGGACGCCAGAGTAGAGAGGCAAATTTCAATTGCAAACTCTGAGTTGGTCCTGTGCTTGTAAATCCTAAATAGCTATGGCAGCACAGGAGGGAAATGGAAGCAACAGGCAGTTTTTCAGGTCTGCCTCATTGCTGTTAATGTAGAGCTGAAGTTGCAGCAGTTCCTAAGGCATGTGTGCAGAAGCAAACCGAGGGAAACTGGAGAGTAAGAGACTCTCCCTTAATGAGGATGGATCAGAGACACCCGTGCAGCAGAGGGCTCTGGATCCCAAGAGTGCCCGCAGTAGACGCAGGAGAAGAAACAGCAACAGCCCGCAGTCGTCGTAATAGGGAGCCAGAAAGGGAAGTTCTGTACTCCTGAGAAGCAGAAGTTCCTTGCTGGTAACTGTACCCAGCTTTTAATTGCACTTGCGCTGAAGTATAAGCAAGTAGAAATGAATCGCAGAAGTGGGAAGTCTTTTTTTCAATGGGAAAGTAACATGCACACAACCGAAATGCTTGTATTGTATTGTATTTATTTATATAGCGCACCAAGCCCTGAGGCAACTGGGCACATTTCTTAGGTACATAAGTAGATCCATATTTACAGTTACAGGCATATTCATTCACAAAGTTTATACAATTTACAGGTAGTGTGTTACAACTGTTATACAGACACCATTTTTTATAAGACACAAAATAATACGCAGTGGCGCCATATAGCAGCGAGAATATTCACAGGAAGGTAAGATGTATGGCAGGACCGGCCGGTTAGTTTTCATTCAGAATGAGCCAGGATTTGGCTTCTTTCCGGAATTTGTGAAATAAATGTTCTAGTCTGATGTTAGGTGGCAGTGTGTTCCATGTTTGTGTGTAATAAAAGCCTTTCTTTCCCTAGCATCAACAATACTTTGTTGCCGAGCGGTCGCGTGGCTACGGTTAACACGGAGATCGCTGCCGGTAACCTAAATGAAGTTAAACTGACTTTCCCAAAGAGTTGCAAGTATTGTCTAAGGGGGCCACGCGCATGAGACAATGGCCCTCATTACGGGTCTGGCGGTAACCCTGCAGGTGATACTGGCAGGTTGCTGCTGGACCCGGAAAATATTACTGGCACCTGACTTCCCTCTAACACTGGGGGATTAAAACCCCAGCGGTTCGGGAAGTCAGGCGCCAGTAATTTGTAATTCCCCAATCCCTTAGAGTCCCATAACCGTTGTTAACGGTGCCGGTGCTTCCGTGACGGCTTGCCTACTGTGGTTGCTGTGCCCAGCAGGTCAGCCTTGTCGGGCACAGCAGCTCCCGCAGGCAAACCCGTAGTGTGCTGGTCTGGAAACACCACCAGCACTGTTGTTTCTGGACTGGCACACTTGTAATGAGGCCTAATGTTTCCTGATACCTTGGAGGCTGAGTGCTGTCCAAAAGGTGGGAAAGCGTC